>NC_136883.1:27082436-28437251 GCF_949152265.1 Phoxinus phoxinus | reverse complement strand
CCTTGGTAAGAGATTTGTTCTTTCTTACTTGTACATCAATGTATCTGATCTGAGCGCACTGGTTCAATCCATCCAAGGATGTGAGTCCACAGCGTCTAAGTGTCAAAGTCTGCAGGTTGTTACACTCGGAAAGTGTAGACAGGCAACAACCCGGCAGGTCTTCCAGCATCACTGTCGTAACCTGATTTTTACCAGCATAATGACAATAAAGTTAGCAGAAACATATAAGACATATCTCAGCCAGGAAATGAGTTTTAATTTCTACCTGTTTGAGAGAGCTCCAAGTTCCTGTTTTGAGAATAGTGCTCACAGACAGAGGGGGTAAACTGGGTACTCTTTTTCTTCTTGGCCCTCTTTTTTGGGACTGTTGTTGTGCCGAAGACACTTTCCTTTTGTTCTGCAATGATAGTTTGGACCAAGGAGTGCAGCTCATCATCCAGGCCAGTCGCTTCTGCTCTGTGCTGTCAGGCAGACACACTGAAACTGATTCTTGGCTTTCAGGTTCATGGTCCTTAAGATCGACAGCTGTGGTATTTTGATGTCCTCTAGTGTTCATTTCAGGTGCTACATCGTTCAAATCAGAAGCCGGCATAGTCAAGTCGGTATCTACGCTCGGAGTCGCTTCAACACTTAGGTGATCTGCAACACCTGAGGAACCAATTAAACTAATGCCAAGGTCATTGGAAAGTCCTTGATGTGCATTTATGTGGGATTCTGGAGTGGGTTTGGTCAATTTAAAGCTTTTTCTTGATTGTGAGAGATTTATCTGAGAATCAAGCTCTGCGTTGCCAACAACTCTTTTCTTTTCTTCATGGCTCTTTATTCTGTCTTGATCACTCTTTGTTTGCGGTCTCACATTCTCTAATCTTTCTGTGTCTTCTGTGCTTATGCCTTTAGTTTTGTCCTGTTTTTTCATCGCATTCCTGTCGTCATCCAATGTGTTTTCCATGTTCTTCCCATGCCTTATTCTTTCATTATTATCTTCTATTTTTCTCACAATTACCTCATTGGCTTTGATCTCATTTTCCTCTCTTTCTTCCTCTCTTTTAAATTCATCCTCCACCTGGCTACTGCTTTCCACTTCTGTTCTCTCCTTTTCTTTATTCTTCCTGTGTGCATCCACTTCCTGTCTTCTGCAATCATCTATTACACTTGTAATGTTGTTCTGTTCCTCCTTCCTCTTAATTTCCCTCCTCCTATTCTTATCTTCTTCCTCTTTCCTCCTCTGTTGTTCAAGTCTCTGCTCTCTCTCCAGACGATGGCGATCTTGTTCTTTCGCTCTTTCATAATCTTCTCTCCGTCTCTCCATTTCCTCCCTCTGTGCTCGCTCTTCCTCCTCGATCCTTTTTCTTTCCTCATCCTTCTCCTTCTTCATCTTCTCCCATTCCCTCTTCTCCTCCTCATACCTTTTCTCCTCCTCTCTCTTTCTCCTCAGCTCTTTTTTGCTCCAGCGACGAGCTAATGCTCCTCTGAGAGCAGCTTGGATCTTTGTGGCTGCTCTGCAGTGAAGCTTCTGGGTTCTCCTCCTTTCCTCCTCCTGAGCCTCCTCAAAAGCCTGCTTCTCCTCCTCAATCTGCTCCTCCAGTTTCCTGATTAAGTTCTGAAATTAACCAAAAAACTTGACTGGTACACATATATAAACATATATACATACACACGCATACACTCACCGGCCACTTTATTAGGTACACCTTGCTAGTACCGGGTTGGACCCCCTCTTGCCTACAGAACTGCCTTCATTATTCATGGGATAGATTCAGCAAGATGCTGGAAACATTCCACAGAGATTTTAGTCCATATTGACATGATAGCATCACGCAGTTGCTGCAGATTTGTCGGCGTCACATCCATGATGTGACTCTCCAGTTCCACCACATCCCACCTGGATGTCGCAGCAAAAATGGAGACTCATCAGACCAGGAAAGATTTTTTCCAATCTCTCTATTGTCCAATTTTGGTGAGCCTGTGCAAATTGCAGCCTCAATTTCATGTTCTTATCTGACAGGAGTGGCACCCGGTGTGTTCTTCTGCTGCTGTAGCCCATCTGCTTCAAGGTTAGATGTGTTGTGCGTTCAGAGATGCTCTTCTGCGGACTTCGGTTTTAACGAGTGGTTATTTGAGTTACTGTTGCCTTTCTATCAGCTTGAACCAGTCTGGCCATTCTCCTCTGACCTCTGGCATCATCAATTTTCATCCACAGAACTGCAGCTCACTAGATATTTTCTCTTTTTTCCATTCTCTTTAAACCCTGGAGATGGTTGTGGGTAAACATCCCAGTAGATCGGCAATTTCTGAAATACTCAGACCAGCCTGCCTTGCACCAACAACCATGCCATGTTCAAAGTCACTTAAAAAAACGTTTGTTCCCCATTCTGAGGCTCATTTTGAATTTTAGCACATCATCTTGATCATAGGCCATGAAGCCGGTTTAGGTGAATAGTCAGGTATATTTCAGTTTAGTTTGTGCCAACCCTGGGTTTTAGGCCATGAAAGTGGCTTGGCTTTTAGCGGTGTTCATCGTCATAGTAACTTACCCTCCACAGCTAACCTGTGCCATCTAACATGTCTGACACAAAAAAGAGTCACTTCTCCAGTTTCTCTTGCTCCAAATTAAAGGTCGCTACATATATATATATATATATATATATTATTATTATTTATTTTTTTAGACAAAACTATCTGGCTTTAAGCAATATTCATTTATTATAATAATTGTATGATCATTATTTATATAATGACTATATATCTAATCCATTACACAAGCAATTTTACAATTTAACAATTATTATTAAGCATTTAATTAAATTGTATATAACGACAATATGCAAGATAAATAAGATTTGGAATCGACAGATAAAAGCTTTAAAAATGACTACCTGTACATGTCATTTTTGAAGTCTCTGTGTACCTATACGATCAAATATATAAACTAACTTAACAACTTTCACTTGCACTGATGCTTGCACTTGCTAAATATTTTCTTCTTGCTGATAATTGAAGACATAATTGAATTGACTCTCTTGTGAGAAGTGAATCTGAGTTTCATTGCTTCACAGCATGTATATTGTTCAACCATGTACCATCATGGTACATGCCCAATTTCTACATGGCTAAATGCATAGAATTGCTGCTATCGGATTGGCTGAGATATTTGCATTAACAAATTTGCATTGTTGATCAGGTGTACCTAATAAAGTGGCCTGTAATATGTTTGGATATACAGTTGTAGTCAAAATTATTCAACCCTCATTGCAAATCAGGTTTATTGGCTAAATTTACAAACTTTCAGCTGTTTGCAACGAACAAATCAAACAAAAGTAATTGAAATAGCTCCAGACAACACCAGCTTCAGACAGCGTTTTTGAGGAATCTTAGCCCATTCCTCATGAGCAATGGCCTCCAGTCCAGTTCAGTAATATTCTTGGGTTTGGGTGCTGCAACTGCCTTCTTCAAATCCCACCAGAGATTTTCTATGGGGTTCAAGTGAGGTGACTGTGATGGTTACTGTAGAATCTTCCAGAACTTCTTCTGCAACCAAGCCTTGGTGGAATTTGAGGTATGCTTGGGATCATTGTCCTGTTGGAAGGTCCAATGACACCCAAGCTTCAGTTTCCTCACTGACGGCATGACATTTTCTCATAGGATTTCCTGATACTTCAATGAATCCATCTTGCCTTCCACAATCCACACGCTGCAGGTTTCCAGTGCCAGAGGATGCAAAGCAGCCCCAGAGGTCAAGCAGAACCAGGAACAAATCCCATAACACCCGATGTACTTCTTCCATCATAAGAAGACTGGAATCCGCACTAATATTAGACCAATGACCAGCTCCGTAACCATACTGAGCTGGTCTGTGTTTCCCAAAAGCACCGTAAGCCTAAGTAGATCGTAGAGCCATTGCCACCAATGGTCTCTTCAACTTAGCTCACTATACTTTTGAGAAACGCAGCCTTGGATGATGACATCACTGTTTTCTGGAGAACTACTTTATAGATTAAATGAACTAATTTAATAATTGATGATATTTACAACGGAACTGAATCAACACTGACCTGACTTCAGCTGAACAATGACACTGTTGTCCTTTAAAACTGCTGTACAGCCGAAATGAACTCTGTTTGCATCATTGAATCATTTTCCTGTTATCACTATCAAAGCTACTTTGAAACAATCTGTTTTGTATGAAGTGCTATATAAATAAAGGTCACTTGACTTGACATATACACTCAACAAATTGTCTCATTTGTGTGTTTTTACATAATACACCAACTCGGTTCATTCATATATTAACAAATATTTATTTTTATATTACATGTATGCATTCTTTATTCCATTTTTTTTTTTTTACTTTTGACACATTTATTAAATAGCATCTTCAACAATCTTAGGCATATTAAACTCACCTGATGTGTATCCAGCTCCAGTTGATGATCTTCTGTGTGGTGAACTTCGTTTTTAACTCCAGCATTTTGAAACTGTAATTGGCATACAGAATTTAGATCTTGTTATTCAATCAACTTTTCTTCTAATTTGAAAAAGATTATTATAAAAAAAAAAAAATGTTAGACAGTCCTACCAGAGTGACCTCCTCTATCTTCCTCAGATCCCCCTCAAACTCCATCAGACTTCTCCTCCTCCTCTCTTCTTCTTCTCTTTTCGAGTTCAAATGCAGCAGTCTTTCTACCTCCTGTGCAGCTAACTTCTGCTCCTCTTCCTCTTTGAGTCTTTTCTCTAATTCTCTCCACTCCAGACTAAGTTGCAATTCAATCTCAGTGAATGTATCACGCTCACTTACATCTAAAAACAGAGTAAAGGTACAATTCGGTGAATATAAAGAGGTTAATAAGCAATCAAAACCATTGGAGATATGGGTGCAGATTTAACAGCAGTGTAACCTAGTTTTTTAATAGTGTGTATAAACTTAAAATACAGGCCACATCATTACAGAAAATGTACCTTCCATCCATGGCATATTTGGAATCTCCAGCGGGGCATTCTGTTGCTCAACGTCTTTTAGAAGTCCAACTTGTTCCTCTAATTCAGAGATTATCTGTCAAAAACATGTGCATTTTTATAATATTCATGAACTAACGAAATAGGATCCATGCAATACATCATCTGATGTATGTTTGTACATAATCGGTATGCTGCATGTCTGAGGATAAACAAGGGTAATTTCTGAGAATTTACAGCCTAAATGAATATTGACTGAACACAAACAAAACTGGGATATGTAACAGATAATTTGCTACTGTGAGGGACAAACGGAATTAAAGGTTAAGTTAAGGACAAAACACAGACACTCCTTTCCTCTGCGATGACTCAGATAGGATAATAATCCCATTTTCATTTAACCACAAACAAACAACCATGATGACTCACTTTCTCTTTCCACTTAATGGGGTCTTCTATAAAATCTAAAGCTGGTTCAGTTGTAGGATTATCTTTGTGATTAAGGTGAGACTGCTCTTGGCTTGACAAATCTATGGGGAACCAGAAAAGGGAAAAACAATGTAATACCTCTAGTAAGCGGTCTATAAACTTTAAACTGTTTTAATTCAGAATTTTAATCTGATCTTTTAACATGCTTCTCACCCTTTTCTTCAAAATCTTCAAGGATTAATTGTTCAAAGGCATTCATTCGATTTCTTGAAGCTTCAACATATGCGAGTACTGAGTCAGGCAGCCTATCTTCTGCATGTAGCTTCTGTGAAAACAGGTTATTGACAGCGATGAAAGGACAGGTAACGTTAGAGTAAACGTACATATTTTTGGATGAACTACGTGAATTATAAATTATATCTTCTTAATGTCACAAAAGTGGAATAGATTACCATATTCAATGTAAATATTATGTTGTTTAATTGTTTTCTTCACCAGTAAAGATTAAATAGCCTACAATATATATAGCCTAACTTTAAATTATCAAATAAAGTTTTCATAATAAAGTGAGTTGTTACAATGTTGGAAAGTCAACTAACTTAACTTACATTCAAAATAAGTAACCTAACGTAAGTTAAGTAAATAACGTTAACGTTATAAATAAATAAGTAAGTTAACGTTATAGGAACTGAATAACAAAATAAAATAAAAGCCACTTACATTTCCATCCAAAACAGTAACGTTAAAGATGTCATCATCTGACTCTGAATAATTTTCAGAAGGATCGAGGTTCAATTTCATCAACTCCTCATCTATTGCCTGTTCGATGTTATCCATTACTAACGTTAGGCTATTATTAAGTCCTATATCTAACGTAAGTGTATTTGATCGCGAAGCAACAGCAAACGCGCAGATTTGTAGTTAAAGTAAACTATATATCATTGTCAACTCTTAACAAAAGCATACAATACTAATAATGATGATAGAAAAACATCTCGTAAGTATTCAACAAACACTTTATTTTCCTGACTGTGTGTTACACAGCACCTGTTTCTCTGTTTTCCTCATGTTTGTAGTTCGTCCACCGCAGTTGCTATGGACAACAAAGTACAGAGTGGCATGAGGGACAAACTTCATGAAGAGAACCCATCTAATATTGTCGGACTGCTTTTTAAGTTCAGGGTTATATTTTAATGTAAACGTATTCTTAAAAATTTAGTTAACAGCTGTTTTTGCCAATTCTGGACAGCTATTATATGGGAAGGTACAGCATTTCCAGCACACATTATTTGTTTATATTTGGTGCCCCCTAGCGGCAACATAATTCATTAAAGGGATTGGCTAGTACACCAAAAAGTTTAAATTCTGTCAGAATTTACTCACTCTCATGTTCTTCCAAACCCGTAAAACTTTCGTTCATCTTCGGAACACAAACATTAACTGGAAGAACAAGAACCTAGCCAGAACGATAAACTTGCCAGAACCTTGCCAGCTAATGTTCCTGTTAGCATGGGTCTAAATTGTACTTTTGCAGGGCCCATTGACCAGCCAGATTGTGGTTTTTATTTACGTTAATTAATTTGGCATGCAGTTGTTTTTATCCATAGCATTCAAATACATTTTAGAGCCCGGACACATTTTGATCATATGTTCCTCTGAGTGGCTGCAGGAGTCTGCTTTTGAAGTCAAACCAACTGTCCGTGTTTCATCAGATCCCGGAGCAGCATTCACCATGTTCAATTGCTCAAAAAGGCCCCATCAGCAAGCCTTGTCCGCTTTAATTAGCGGAGAGTGGCATCGACCCCTTTGTTAGTGGGCAAGTGTCCGGAGCTTTTGTCTGAGAGTATGGAACCCAGACAGGGACTAGACAGGCAGTGGCTGCAGATTTACACTGCAGATTAGGACAGTCAAAACCTGCTCAGCTCCGAACAGAGCTCAAGTTTGGATAGTGTTCCTGTGTTTGTACTGTAAAGGGTTTTCTGTTACTGGTCTGTTGCTTTTATCTGGTCATTGCTCTTCAAGCTAATTGTTTCCATTCATTCTCTCAGAGTGGGTGAGAGAGAGAAGAGAAAGAACTTGTTGAATAAAAGGCGGCTTCAGCTCTGGGTTGCTATTTGTGACTGTAGATTCTTCCTTATAGGCTATTATAAACCTTTTTGGTTAAGAGTTTAGGGTTTTCAGTTAAAGAGCTCACATATTGTCCAAAATGGCTACTTTTGGCCTTCATAAACTTTATTGTTTTACTTCAATAAATGGAAGATACACCCTATGATTCTAAACTCATTTGTGTTCTCCCCAGATGGATGCTGTCACACCCCACGCAACCTCATCATCTGCAGAGAGAAACTTTTGGTGTAATACACACACAAAAAACTATACCTTTTCAATTAAAGTGAGAACTGAAAATATAAAAATGAATTCAGAATATTAAGAGAAACCAAAACCTTAAAAACGACATATAGGCCTATATTTGTAAGTTCTTTGTGTGTTCACACCTGTAGTTCGGTTCACTTTGCTGTAAACGGAAATCGCTACTATGACGAGAAAAAACAGGTATGCTTGAGCTTTCTTTTCTTTTTAGGGTCACATCTTGTGACATCATGACCCATTTTTGGTTTGTTTACACGTCTTTGATCCGTGTTGCGTTCATATTTCATTCGAACCACACCAGAGTTCGTTCGGAAGAGGACAGTTCTGGGCAGAGCACAAATGAGTTTAGAGCAGTAAATCAAGTGGACCGAGACCACTGATAAGATGGGTCTCAGTCCGCTTCCAAACTAAATCTGGTGTGGTTCGAATTAAATATGAATGCAACACAGACCAAAGGCATGAATAAAACAAAAACAGGACATGATGTCACAAGATGCGACCCTTGAAAGGACAGAAAGCTCATTCATGGCAGTTTTTTTTTTCGCTGCGATGTTGCCCGTACAGGCATCAGAACCACCTCTTTATTCAGCATATCTTTCTTTGTGTGTGATGGAGGGATTCCTGCCTCTCATTTGACTCCTTTACAAATTTGATAAGCTCTTCACTAGTTCTCAGCTGGTAATACCATCATATGTAGGCTACGCACATACAACGGCCGCGTTTAGCCCACACAGCATTGTTTTGGATGTTCGGTCAGTTCCGTCACGAAATGTAATAGAAGAACATGAAAAATGAACATATTCCTATGCCTTTAGTTCATTGTAATGTCAGGACTAAAGGCTTTTTTTATTATTTGTCCGGAACAAACGAACCGAACTACAAGTGTGAACACACCTCGAGACCCATCTTTTCATCGATCTCGGTCCGCTTGTTTGGTGCGCACCAGGGTTCAGATGGCAACGTTCATACTAATGAACCGCACTAGAGCAATCGCACCATGGTTCATTTCAATTGAACCAAACATGCCAAACGTGAAGTGAACACACCCTAAAAAGATGGGTCTCGGTCCGCTTCCAAATGAACTGGTTTGAATAAAATATGAACGCAACAGGGACCAAAGACATGTAAACGAACCAAAATTGAGAAATTATGTCACAAGATGGCAAAAAGGACAGAATGCTCAAGTATACCTATTTTTTCTTGTCATAGTGGCAATGTTGCCCATCACAGTTCAGTACAGGCATCAGATCCAAGCTCCTCGCAGCAGATCTTCATCTGTGTTTGTGACAGAGGAATTCCTGCCACTGTTTTGACTCCTTTGATTTATAAGCTCTTCACGAGTTCTTAGCTGGTCAAAATACAAACATATAGGCTACAGTAGGCCTACACACACAACGGCCGCAAATAGTTCCATCACAAAATATAGCCTACGTAATAAAAACCTACCAATTGTGAACATATAGCTATGCTTTTAGATTCAGTATCTTTAGGTTCAGTGTTAAAATGCCAATATCAACGCTTAAGCGTCCCAGGACTAATGTTGTTGATTTTTGGTCCGGACCGAACGAACCAATGGAACCGAACTTTTAGTAGTATTGTTTGTACAGCATAAAGACAAAAATACAGTAAATATATTTTAATAATAATATTTATTTTATTTGAGCTTTCATTGAATGTAAAATATTTCCCACCTACTGTACCTTTATACTGCATGTAAAACTGAACAAATAGAAAAAATCTCTTCACAAATAGCTAAGTTGAGGCTAAACTCAGTTCATACAGTTCGATCTTGATCTTGATATATATATTATTACTGAATGACTATTCCTGTTGGTGCAGTATCTAATTACGTTAACCTTAATTGTCTTTTTTCTGGGTTTGCACGGGTTAATGCAAGTACCTGACACTGCCCTCTTAACCCAAATATTCAATTTCATATGTGAATATTGCAGTTCCCTATTGATATAAAATCTTTTTTTGTGTGTCTATGATATTTCCCATAGGTTTCATTCCTTAAAGGATTCCCAACCCTCTGATTATCCCATGACTAAGTTGAACCCAATGACACATAAATATTTTCTTGAGAAAGAAGACTTTCAAGACCACATTGAAATTAATCCTCTCAATGTCAAGCATCTCCGAGATCTTGTGAAGGCACTGCTGTCCACTCCAATTCCCACATTAATTCCATTATCTTGGGACAGTTTAGATATAATAAAAGGGTACCGGACAGAGGGAGATAAAGACAAAGAGAGCGAGAAAAAGCAGAGGGGAGAGTATTATCCATCTTTTTTCATCAGGATAAAGGTAACTGCAGTATGGGTGGGATTCAATGGTATGTGAATAGTGTCAAAGTGTATTAAATGCTAATTCACTCAGGGGAAAGCCGCTTACTGTCCTGTGCTTGCTGGACACTCATTCAGTACAGGACTCTTTCAGATGCATATCTATTTAATGGTAATGGAAATTAGCACTGATCAAACTTGGAGATTGAATGCATGAAATAACACTTTCTAGATTTTGTATTTTTATCTCCAAGAAAGCAACAGTTTATGAATTGTCTATTGTATACTTTAAATTAGGGCTGCACAATATATAAAAATTATCGAAATATCGCAAATGTATATATATCGCGATATGCATATCGTAACGGCTTGTAATAATTGGGGTCATTAACAAAAGACAAAGAGAAAATCAATCATTGCTCTTGGCTGAATAACTTTTGTAGCTTTAATAAAAATTATTAGTATATATATATATATATATATATATATATATATATATATATATATATAAAAATATATATATATTTTTTTTCATACATTGAAAACTAAGCAGTGTTTATTTTCACACTTGATTATTCCGTTTCTGTTGTTAAATAGTCCTAATGTTTATTCTTATCCTAATAATTTCCTTCCGGAAACCGGAAACCCGATTTTAAAATTACACTTCTTATGCTAGAGTAAAACACTGCTGTTCACTTTCAGAAGTTGTAGGGATGCTTTCTTGTCACAAAAAGAATGTGAAACACGTATTTAGGTTATATAATTTTAAATATATTTTATAGATCATTTACATACTTTGAGCATTATCGTATCGCATATAATGTCGCATTATTTAATGAGTTATCGCATATCGCATTTTTCTTCAATATCGTGCAGCCCTACTTTAAATTGTCATAATGATAGATTAATTAAACTCTTTGACTCAAACTATTATAATTTGGTTGTTCTACTAAACCAAAACAGTCACAATTTTAAAATGGACATCTGGTATTGGGGTAAAAAAAATGAATAGAGCAACTTGTGACAGCACTAAAGCATCATGTTACTTGACGGCATAGTTAAGAAATTAACTATTTAACAGGTAGGTAGAACAACCTGCCATCTGTGACTGACTGGTTTGTGTTTGTTATCATCACATGCTGGAACCATTCCCAAAATAATGCCCTGGGAAATGCATGATGCATGTTTATATATGATAAGATGTGATATTTCAACATTATTAAATGTAGTTCTATCTATTGAGATGTCTGTGGCACAATTGGCTTTATGTTTCATCTAATGATGTCATGGATTAAACCTTGTACAAGGAAACTGCTCCTGTGGCTCATCACAATGTGCTGAGTGCAACGTAACATCACACTAAAGTTCCAGGAACTGACATCATGATCACCTCCAGCTTTCAGCAGCACAGTCACATGTCACAAACAGAACAGCCTGCATGGGAACAAGAAAGCAATCGAAGTGCCCTTTTAAAGAACAAGTTATTACTTTAAAATCAATTACACATTTCCCAAATTAGTATATTCCAGAATCTTCACTCTGACTGTCCCTCAGTGTTGGGAGTCACTTAAAATCTTTAAGAAATGCCTGAAGACACAAATCCACAACACACACATTCTAAAGTTGTTTTCTCAAATTACCATGTTTTGCTTGTCTTCACACATTCAAATAAACATAATGGTTACACTTTATTTTAAAGGGGGCATATCATGACAATACGACTTCTCCGTGTTTAAGTGCTATAATCGGGTCCCCAGTGCATCTATACCAACTCAAAAAACATGAAAAGTGACAACCCAACTTTGTTTTGGTAAGCCTTTCTCTGCAAGCATGTCAAAAAATAAGCCGATCAGATTGCTCCCCTTCTGACAGGAAAGGGGATCTTATTATAATATTACTGCCCCTAATCTGCACGTTTCCACGCCACTGCCATTTGTTTTCACAAGCGACAACAGTGTTCTAACGCAATGGCAAAAGGTCGAACAAAGCATGCAAACTGTTCTGTCCTTGGTTGTACAGACGAGCACAGAACACTATTTGAACTAAAGAAATGTCACTGTTGTCTTATAAAGGCCTCAGGGAACTGTCAACTTATGTAAAAGTTAAACATGAAGGTACCACAACAACTGCATACATTTATATACACTAACCATTCAGAAATGTCCAGGTGTCTACAAGTTGCAACATCTTCCTGAGTCTCTCTGCACTCCGCTACTATTATTTCTGAGATTTTGGATGAATGAGATTATTTGCATGTTTTGTTATTGTATCCGAAGTGTATGGATCGGCCGTCTTCTGAACGGAGGCGGGGCCGCGGGGAGCAGCATCTCATTTGCATTTAAAGGGACACACACACACAGAAAAACGGCGCGTTTTTGCTCGGACCCAAAAAGGGGAAACTTTGACAAGCTATAATAAATTATCTGGGGGGTGTTTTGAGCTAAAATTTCACAGACACATTCTGGGGACACCAAAGATTTATATTAAACCTTGTGAAAAGGGGCATAATCACCTTTAAGGTGTCCTTGGTGTAATTATACATTTAAGTACTGAGTAAAAATTAGGCTACTTTAGGGTTAAGAATAGGGGTTGGTTTAGGGGTAGGTGCACGCAATCATGCATATTTAGTTATTACTACAGTAACTACAAACATGTGTACCCAGATAGCAGACCAACATTGAATCTACATCGAATCAATGTTAATGCATCAACCAAAACATTGATTCAATATTATTTTAACATTGATTTTTCAACATTGATCCAATATTATTTAGCATTGAATTTTCAACCTCAACCAAAATGATGATTCTGATGGAATTTCAACATTTAATCAATGTCACCTTGCTATCTTGGTAGCTAACAAGGACAGTAAAATAAAGTTACCAACACATTTTAGGAAAGAACATGAGCTTTGAAAGTAAAAAAGGTGGGCTTGTGTAAATTAAATATATTTTAAATAGCCTACCATTTGCCTATACATTTTTAATTTATACTAAACTACAACAGTTGTTATATTTTTACTGATAAATACTGCCAATTTATTTAAATTAATGTTTGTCACTATAGTGCCACACTTTGACTAAACAGCATCAAATTTGTGTCTACACTTAAAATAAATATACAGATTGAAAATCTGACATTTTGTTTAAGAGTAATTTTGTTTTCATTAAAATAGTACACACTAATTCGCTGAGGAGCCATGTTGAAACATCAGTCAAAAATGTTTTTGATAATTATTAACTTTAGATAAATCTTTCTGCACCATTTTTTTTTTATTTCAAATGAAAAAAAAAAAATCCTAAAACTAACTTAGTGGGCAAAATTATGGGAATTTCTGACTGGAAATATGGAGCTACGTGTGATATGAAGAGTATGAGCCAAGGAATTAGTGAATATAAACACTTACTATTATTATAAATTGTTCATGATTTATAACCAAAAATTCACAATTTATTAATTTTGTTTTCTCTATAGCGCCCCCAACAGTGCACGCGCATTTATACATAGACAGTATAAGAGGTTTTATACAGTCTATGATTTCTACATGTATTCCTTGGGGTGCGCGTTTCATACAGTCCAAATTTCTAATTTGTACCATTTACAGATCCGTACATCCGTTCTAAGACAAAAAAAAATAAATAATAATAATAATAATAGGATCCAGACAAAACAGCAGCGTTTCAAACACGTCGTAATGGCCCTTTGTTAATTAAATCCGTGTCAATATCTATGATTGCAGCCATTTTATTGTAAAGCTGATGTAAGATTCCCAAGCACGAGGTTATACCGGTACACCCCTAAAAATCAGCTTGTGGGCGCCGTAGTGGCTTGTACCACTGTAATGTGGTGGGGGTGGGGGTCCGATTTAAAATGATTTTCAAACATAAAAAACCCCCACTTTAAACCAAAATGAAGTGTTGTCATATTATTTGATCTGTTTAAAGAATTGATGTTGATAGTCTACATAAGACACGCCTATTTTAGTTCTTCGGGGAACACAAATCAGTTTCCTCCCCAATCTCGTGTGGGACGGACGACACTGATACAGTAGACAGAGCATCTGCGCCTCCTGCATCACATTTACATCAGATTGTACATGAGATGTCCAAACCATCGAACATAAACCGTCTTTAGGTCGAAACAGCTCTTTTCAAAACCTTAACTCGTTTCCTTTTGATTCGTTATAAGGTAAGATTGTTTTATTTTTCTATTCGATTGTGCTTATTTGACATAGAGATGAGAGAACGGCTGCGCAATCACATCCAGTGTGTATGATGAAACCTCGCACATGGGTGACAGTAAATTCGGGCGGGGTGTAAAAATGAAGTTCTTTACAAATGTATATTGTATTTCATTCGTAAATAATAAGTGTTATTCGCATGAGCGTAATTGTCTATTTCAGTCAGTGTTTTTTCCTAAAATAAGCGGAATTTAAATTGGATCTATACGTGTACACAATGGCCTTCGCTAATGACAAAAAAATATTTACTTTAGCCTATAATGTTGACATCCTATGCATATAGATTTCATGACCTTATTTTAACGATGTTTTTTTGTGTGTGTTTTTTTTTAGCTAATTTTAAAAGATTTTAGAGAATATAGGCGAAATTCTTTAAGAGATCTTACTGTAAATTAAATAACGAAGAGGCCAAAATGTGTTCAGCTGGATGCTGATTTATAAAAAGGTGCAGCCTTGAAAGAAATCTGTAAATCACATGAGCTTCGACCGATATCGGCCCAGCAGCATCATTCACATTGTACACTCGTGGTTTAGTATACAATGTACAAAACCAGAGGTTTTCAGCCACAAAAGATTTAATAGCGTGATTATTATTTTCCATGTTACTGTCCATCTATTGCAAATCCGCTCTTCAAACCTTTATTCTGGGGCGGTGCGACCACGTGACCACAGAAGGCGCGCTCTTGTCTGTTTGGGTTCGTATGCAAATGAACCGACCTCGTGCTATGAAGTGGAGCTTAAATTATTTAGATGCGAAATATGATCGTGTTCCAAACGATTCGGTTGGTTTAAATGACGTTTGATATCAGATGGAAGCTGTGATGCGAGTCATGGTTTACTCACAGCCTCCTGCTATTGAAAACACTGTATTGTGCTTTATTTACGTTTGTGCATTAGCGAATTTGCTGTTACTAGAATGAATGCGAAATTAAAAGTACCCTCTATGTTCTTTATCTATTTTTTCGCTAAACGCAATGCTTAAACTGTCCCAACTTAATGAGATATTCTGGGAATTACACCTGTTTCTGTGATATGCAGTCAGTGGAGAAAAATAAAGATTTGTGTGATCTGCCTGATGTCAAACAATAGGTTATTGCTACAAAAATATTACATTTGTAAGTCATCTTTTTTTAAGGACATTTAACATGCAAATAAGTGTCACATTGCATCAGGGGAACTAAGCTGTCTAGTTTCTGTTCTTTGTTTTTGTATCTAATAGGAAGCCTGTACCGTGAAAATGAGAAGATAAACATTTCATCAACCCACACTTTTCTTTCTGTTGACTAATTCCCTCTCTCTGACCTACATCTGCCCTTTTGAACAAAACCTACCCTGACGAAAAAGGATTTCCTAGAATCTCTCCCTCCCCATCGCCAAAAAAGACATTTTCAAATGCCCAAAAACAGCAAAACCGTCAAGAGAGAGATTGACGATGACGATGTTACGGAATCTGTCAAAGATTTGCTCTCCAATGAAGATAGCTGTGAGGACTCTTTCAAAAAGAGCTCTCTAATGGTAGGAGATGTTCCTCAGAATAAGGAGCGGGATGTTGAAGAGGGCTCAGAGGAAGAGGAGGAGGAAGAGGAGGAGAGACCCGCCTGGAGCAGCAAGCTCCAGTACATCCTCGCCCAGGTGGGCTTCTCAGTGGGCCTGGGCAACGTCTGGAGGTTCCCATATTTGTGCCAGAAAAACGGTGGTGGTAGGTTATGCATTTAAGCAAAATATATTTTTAATAAGGAGTGTAAATCCAATTAAATGTCTCAAAATTACCATTATGAATTTAAGAGCTTACAAAGGTGTCCCACTATTTTCCTTTTTTGTTTATAACGAATATCCTGTCAGTATACCATCATACTGAATTGCAGTAGGCTACCTTTCTCTTAGGAAAGGTACATTTATGCACACACACAGGTTTGTTTTGCTATACTTGTGAGGACATTCCATAGGCGTTATGGTTTTTATACTGTCCAAACTATATTCTATCCCCCTACACTAACCCTACCCATCACAGAAAACTTTATGCATTTTTACATTTTTAATCAAACACTGTTTAGTATGTTTTTTAAGCCATTTGACATCGAAATGTCCTCATAAATCACGTTGTAATAGCAGTGTAATAATACCCACGTCATTATGCAAAATTCTGTCCTCATAAATCACAAAAACAAACACACACACACACACACACATACACACACAGAGACAATTGAATGAAGAATCTTTTGAGAGTCTGTGGACCGAGAATTGAATCTGAAACCTTTTCAGTTCTGTAACACAATCTTCTATCAATTACAGACTATTGCAGAATATTTTTTTAATTGTGAGAACCCTTGTGGTTCCCCTCAAAATTTATATGAATGGAAGTCAATAAACCATTGTTTTTATAATGCAAACCTTTTAAACAAAACCTAATTTCCAAAACTTGACAACCTAAAGTCAGACATATGTCTGACACCTCATTTGCAAGTTCTCGTTATGCATTTCCTGGACGTGTCTGCAGGAAACACGAGTCTCGGTGCCAGAGGTCTTTCTATGAAAATACACACGATTATGAGAAATGAATGGCATTTTGAGGCATAATATTACAACTAATCAAAGAAAAATTTTGTCAAAATAAACAAAGATCTGCCAAAGATCATCCATATAAATACACTATATGGACAAAAGTATTGAGACAGACCTCTTAATTACTGAATTAATCTGTTTCAATCAGACCCATTGCCACAGGTATATAAAATCAAGCACCTATCCGTGCAGTTTGCCTTTACAATAATTTGTGAAACAAATGGTTCATTCTGAAGAGCTCAGTGAATTATAGCATGGTACTGTGATAGGATGCCACCTTTGCAATAAGTCAAGTTTGTGAAATTTAATTCCTGCTAGATAGGCCCTATTCCATGGTCAACTGTAAGTGGTATAATTGGAAAGTGGAAGCATTTAGGAACAGAAGCAACTCAGCTACAAAGCAGAAGACCACATAAAGTCACAGAGCGGGGTCACCAAATGCTGAGGTACATGGTGTGTAAAAGTTGCCAACGCTCTGCAGATTCCATAGCAAAAACTGTGTGGCGGGAGCTTCATGGAATGGGTTTCCATGGTTGAGCAGCTTGTCTCATATCACAAAGTGCAATGTCAAGCGTCGGATGGAGTGGGGTAAAGCACGCCTCCACAGGACTCTGGAGCAGTGGAAACATGTTCTTGGGAGTGGCGAATCACGCCTCTCTGTCTGGCAGTCTGATGGGCGAGACTGGGTTCGTCAGATGCCAGTAGACCGCTACCTGTCTGACTGCACTGTGCCAAGTGTAAACGTTAGTGGAGGGTAGATAATGGTATGGGGCTGTTTTTCAGGGGTTAGGCTAGGCCCCTTACTTCCAGTGAAGGGAAATCTTAATGCTTCAGCATACCAAGACATTTTGGACAATGCTATGCTTCCAACTTTATGGGAATGAGTTTTTTTTGGTGTTTTTTCAACAGAGATTGCGAGCCAACACTTCTCGTCATGGGTGTAAATTTCATCAGCAGTTGGGAGGGACAACACTAGTTGTTTAAATATGGGTTAGGTTCATCACATGGTCATATTAATTATTAAATTATCTGCCATCCTCCACATAGTATTTTAGGTTTCGTCTGGGACAGAGGACGTCTCTTACTTTGATATTCAGCAAGCCCACTGATCTGCCCACGGATCTCCAGAAGTGTGGAAACTGTTGTAGCTGCAAAGGGGGAGACCAACTCAATATGAATGTCTATGTATTTAGAATGCAATGTCATTACAGTCCCTGTTAGTGTAATGGTCAGGTGTCCCAATACTTTTGTTCATATCGTGTATATCAATCAATAAAAACGAATTAGAAATAGTTGTTTGAGTGAGATATCTATGTTCTCACATCAGTCAGCCATGGCATTGAAATGAAACGTTTAGCATGTTACAGGATAATCACAGGTTATATTACCCATCTGTGATTATACAAAGCTGTTTAATGTCAAGAGAAAGCAGATTACAGCTTCTTACCCTAGTCTCCCTGAGAGCAATGACATACAGAAGATTACTCATGTCTCTCTCTTTGTTCTCCTTATGTCATTTGCAAAAGACACTTTCAGAGTTAGTGAATGATTTCTGTATCAGAAAGAAAGACAGACGAGAAAGATCATTTTATACAAGGAATTCTCTTAATTTATTCTGTTGTAGGAAACTATTGTGTTTGTATACACACTTGTACAGTTTGACCAATTTTCTGTCTAACTGCATGAGAATTTGACCACAACCCTGCCGTGTCTTACTACTTACTCCAGGTTATAATAAGTGAGTGTGACCACCCTGCTGTGCAGATCTGTAATTAGATTAAATAGGCCACCGTGTGTGGGCTGTCTCTGTCTTTGCCAGGGCAGAGCAACCACAACACCGCACCATCTACAGTATGTGCCATCAATGACAGCATATGTTGTCCTCAAAGAAACACACCTACTGTATGACGTTTTGCTGCCCCAGTCTGCCAGATGTCATCTTACGCGCAACCCGTGGTGTCATACATTTTTAAACAAGTTTCTCGCAGCGCACCAATCTGACCTACATTAAAACTTAAACAAAATGCAAGATCTAAATACCCCTATTGCATGGCTACAATAAGGCTGCTATAAATGTAATGATAAAACATTAAAATCGGTCACCTTTTTCATTGCCTGGGTCAGGCACTCCAGAAATTGGATTACGTATGACAAAGGGAATCGATGCAAAATGGCTCAAAATTCTTAATGACATTTCATGATATCCCAAAGCCTGTACTGTATAGTTGCCATTTAACAAAATAGACAGGTTGAAGTAGATCTTACAAACCAAGCTGTTATTAAATAAAATATACTGCCGTTTACAGAACATACAGTACTTACTGTCTCGTTTAATTTTTGTAAATGACTCTGTAGTTTATGTTTCCAATTAGATTCATGTCTCTAAATATACCAGATGGTGGTGTCTAAAATCAAACTTATCTGTTATTCTCAGTAGGTTTCTGTGTTAAAGCACATGACTGCAACATGTTGGAAGAGCAGCAGACCTACAGGACTCTCAAAGCAATGCCATTGTATTGAAGTTGTTCCCCATAAGGCACTGGGGGAAGGAATGTTCTAACCTGTGCCATTGGCAATGCTTGAACAGTTTTGAAATGTCAGTCTCGTCCTTCTTTGGCTCTCTGTAGTGAGAGTTTAATTCAAGAGAGAAAATATTTGCAGATAATAACAGTGGGTTAACCAGTTCTTTCATATTTTATAAAAAAAAATGTTAGATTGTACCAGTGTTGTTACAAAACTAAAACTATTAAGCATTTAAAAACTGTCTTAAAATAAAGCTGAAATTAAACAAAATGTAAATAAATGGAATAAATAAGTTGAATCATTAAAAGTGAAATAAAAGTAAATTAAAGCTAAATAATACTAAAACAAAAGAACATAACTAAATTACTTAAACTGAAATGAAAATATAAAAATAAAAGCTAATTCAAAATATTAATAAATAGGCTTACTATATAAATAATACCAAAATAACATTGGATTAGACACAAAACAAACAAATTTAGCATTAAAAATAACCATAAATCAAGAAACAACAAACTAATAAATGAATGGATAGATAAATAAATAAATCGGCATAAAACCAGGAAAAAAACTATCAATACAGTGTAAAATACATAACATTAAAAACTATTTTATTTTAGATACATGACACCAATAATGGCAGTTTAAGAATGATCAAACATTGGCCTTGAAGAATGTTTGATTACAATGGGTAATTGCTTTAATTACATTTACATACTGTCACTTGTAACATGTATATACTGTATCTGTCATACTGTATATCCCAAGTCCTGCGTATAACAGTGTGGGAGTTTGGTTCCAAAATAAATAGGGCTATAACCAGTTCTCCTCTTTGTAGGAGCGTATCTGGTTCCCTACTTCATTCTGCTGGTGGTGATAGGAATTCCCCTCTTCTTCCTGGAGCTAGCAGTGGGCCAGCGCATCCGACGGGGGAGTATCGGGGTGTGGAACTACATCAGTCCACGCCTGGGTGGCATCGGCTTCGCCAGCTGTTTGGTGAATATCAGTGCTTTCATGTAGACATACGTTATTTTAAGTGCACTGTATAAAAAGAACCAAAGACGGACACTGTCTTTGCTCAGGGTGACTAATTAAACCTTTTAAAGACTTGGGGAGATGGAGTAGAGGGTGTAGCTCATACATTTAACTGCATTCTCTCTAATTGCAGGTGTGCTTTTTTGTGGCGCTCTACTACAATGTCATCATCAGCTGGAGTCTCTTCTACTTCTCGCAGTCCTTCCAGCATCCTCTTCCTTGGCACGAGTGTCCCCTGGTCAAAAACAAAACGAATACATGTAAGAAGACCGAATACATTCAATATATGACATACTGTAGACAGAACCAATAGATTTTGATATACTGAATAACTTTTCGATTGAATCTTATAATGCTGTACACGATTTTAAGTTTGATGTTTTTGTGTAGATATTGAACCAGAGTGTGAGAAAAGTTCAGCTACTACGTTCTACTGGTATCGTGTGGCCCTGGATATCTCCGATTCCATCTCTGAGAGTGGAGGACTTAACTGGAAGATGACTTTGTGCCTGTTGGTTGCTTGGACCATGGTGTGTCTTGCTATGATGAAGGGTATCCAGTCTTCTGGAAAGGTAAGAAAAGTGTTTTGTATTTTTGTTCTAGGAAAGTCTGCCTTTAGTCAAGGAATAAAGTCAGCCAAGACCTCAAGGGATGTCTTAAAAGTAGCACAGAGAGAAACACTGACCCTCAGACTGATCCTTCCTATATCAATGAGAACCATCGGCCTCTCATGTGATCCATGATTGCATAACTTTGTGAAACGTAATGCAGTGTCCATACGGATGAAAGCAAATGTGGAACTCTGACATCAGTGAGCTTTTGACCCGGTTCCCTTTTGACAGCTGATTTTCAAGTCATGTGGGTATTAAAACCCCCTAAAGAAGTTAAAACAACATATTGAGGGGTTTTCATTTTTTAAAGGCATCCATCATCATAGTGCATATGTAAAAAGAATAGGTAAGGTATTTTTCAATAATTCAATGGCCCGGAGTCAATTATTCTGGTTAAACTACAGTTACCACATCTCAAAACATTGTTCAGATTATGTATTTCCTGACAAATGTTTGAAATACATAATCAGAACAATGTTTTGAGATTGTCGCTTAGGTGTAGGACCAATTTCTTAAGCATCTAATCCTAAAACTCATTTGCTAATTCCAAATGTCACTTTAGAGCTGGTAACAGAGGCTTCAGCCACTGATAGGAGACTAATGCAGTTATTAATGCAGTTACCGCAGAGAGAGAGAGAGAGAGAGAGAGATCGTAGAGTATATGCGTCTCTCTCAACAGTGTTTGGCAGCAGCATCTCAACTGCAAGTTTATCTGCTACAAGAACAGTGCCGTTATTACCTCACAAGTGAGAAATTTCATGTAGCTTAAGTTTTTTAATTTTTCTGATTAAATCGTCATAGTCAATCAATTGCTGATGTTTGAGTGGGAGAAAAAGCGGGAGAAAGAGAGTATGTACTTTCCGTACATACTGAAACAAAACAAAAAAACATGCTCATCCACAATTCTTGCTGTTGTGGGCTGTAAGGACCATTAAAATATCTGAAATCATTTGGTGAAGTGATATGGAACTGTAATGCGGTCAAGACCTGCCTGGAATTACTCTAGCCGTGTGTTTCCCTGAAAATAATTGCACACCTTAGAACGTTCGTCAACCAATCAGATTCAAGCATTCAACATACCACTATTATAAATATAATTAATTACATACACAACGTTTAAATATCTACAAATTTTTTTTCTTACAGAGTGCACTAAATTGATGTTTGCTCATGATAGATCATCTATAGAGGTTTCTGAACAGCAGTTAAAGTTGGTATGAAACGAAAGTGTCAGAGTGAAACACCTTCTCGAACAAGAATAAATGTAGGGTGGGACTTGATTTTGTCCATCAGCAATTGATTGGCTCGTTGGATGGTTGTGGTTTGCTATTGCTGTGATCTCATGTGAGTGGCAGATTTTCCCGCCCAAACGCCATCAGAGAAAAGAAGAAGGGAAGTTAAAGATTATAAGGGCACATCAATACAAAAAATAAATAATAATAATAATGATGTGAACGGATAAATCATTTAGAGTTAATAAATACAGCAATATTCCATATAAAAAGAGGAAATGTCCATTTTGGTTTCATGGTGACTTCAATATATTGCCAGTTAAGGGGACAGCCATCCCTTCTACTGTGTAAGTGTGGCCCCTCAGTCAGTAAGGATATTATAGTATGGGATATATATGCTATACTCTGAAGGGGATAAAGACCGTCTTTGAAGCCTAATCTAGGATTTACCTCACAAAAGAATACCAATCTCATTCAACATTCCTACAAAAGCGTGTTTCACACACACACAAAAAATCCTAGTGATTTTTTTTCTTCTTCTTTGTCATTTTGTGTGCACAAAAGCATGGCAGTGCTGGTTGCCATGGTTTTATGTGCACCATCCCTATTCACAGTTCTGTGGCACTGTACCCAGTAACCTTACTCAACTACAATTATTGGTGTTTGAGGATACTGTACTGTATAATTAGAGTTGTGTCTGCAGGAAGAAGGATAGATTTATTTAGAAGGATCTTCGTATAACCTTTTTGATGCTTCACTTTTGGGGAACCACAAAGACATGTCTTTTAATCTTCTAAGTTGTGGGATAGTTAAAGTTAAGACTTTACACTATAAGACTGGCCCGCCCTTGATGAATCAGAGATGAGTCAGTATAGCCTTTTGAGCATTATGGTCATACAGTATGTACAGTAAGTCATTAATGCCATCAACAAAGGCCGTTTTGTTTACTTCAAAAGGTCATTTAAATTAATATATGACTGCACACGTTTTCATGTCAGAGCATGGTGCTAGTAATGCCAAGGTCATGGATTTGAATCCCAGGGAATGCATTAACTGATTAAATGTATAACCTCAATGCAATGCAAGTTCCTAAAATACACATTAAAAATTAAACCAAATTTAAATGTGTCCATAAAATAATTTATGGATATGCTTTAAGGATTAAGTTAAGTATTAATCATTAAGTCCTCAAATTATGGTTCTTGTAAAATCGAAAATTATTAAATTATGTTTGGGGTGTGACTTTATGACTGTACTCAACTCATAAAGAGAACCAACGTTCCCATTGCCGCAAGGTTTTGAGTCACACCAGTGTTATTGTAGTATTTTTGTTTTAGATTTAGTACTGTAGATTTAGTTTTATTTAAAAATTACAACACTGAGTCACACATGATCTCATTGTTGGCAAAAATGGAAGATATACAACTCAACAGTTCCTTCTCTTTTGATGTACATGTTTAGAGCAAAGCCTTTGGTTACAACATCCCTCGACAAACCGCAATCAGTATCATCATCTCAGTTCTGTAGATGACTATCCATGTACTGTCAGGATAAGCACTAGACACTTACGACTAGGCTTTGTTCAAACAGTCAGCAAAAATAGTTCTGACTCAAATTCGTTCAGTTGTATTCTGAATGGCATAATACCACATGAAACCCAGATATTACAAACTAGATCAAAACCAAAACCATTTGTCAGATTTCTGGAAATATGCTTCAGTCTGATTGGACTGGCCATGCAGGCTGGCATTTAACATCACACACAAAGTGTCTGCAGCTGTGTCTCAATTCACTCATTTACAGTCACATGTTGCATTCAGGCCTGCTATAGATGCCTTAACTACACCATCTGGCTTAAAGAAAGCATCTATCTTCATTAACGTTCATTCAAAATGAGCTGTGTATTGTAATAAAATATTTTTTTCATTGTAGTGTTTCAACAAATGCATCTGATTTCTTCTTTTGTAAAATGACGGACTGTCTAGGTTTGAAAAATTAACTAAAAGTCCCCCTGTAGTCAATCATTTTATCCCTTAAAACTCATCTGTGATCACCAAAATTACATATTTAAGCATTTTTCCTTGTTAAAATGTTCATGCCTTAAAATAACTTGAATGTAACTCTTCACCCTTGCCTCATTTAGTACACGCGTTTATATGAATATGTAAATGAGCCCCGCCTCCACTCACTCGCACCAGCTCAAAGATCCACTCGTTGATCACGCATTGACTTGATTGGTTACAAGGTATTTTGTGGCGTCAGAAACACCGGCGATTTCAAACCGCATTTTTTGAGACCTTTGGTTCACTGCAGTTTTAAGAAAAAAAATACTCAGTAATGGTGTTGACTTATGAATTTACACATGGTTTGTCTTAAAGCATATTAAAAACACCACATAGACTTATAGACAATATTAAAACCTTGATTTTCACCACAGGGGGACTTCAAAGGTTTGGAAAACAAACCAGAATCGGGTGCTCTATTAAAAAAAGCCTTACAGTCGATTCATAGTTTGTCAGCCCCTTATGTGCAGAAAATGATCTTACAGCTTAAGAAACACTAGCATTCAATTTTACATTGACATTATTTGATAATCTGTTTATGTCTGACTGCAGGTGATGTACTTCAGCTCTCTGTTCCCCTATGTGGTGCTTATTTGTTTCCTGGTTCGTGCTTTCCTACTCAAAGGTTCTATAGACGGCATCATCCACATGTTCACCCCGAAGGTAAGACGCTGTGTATGTGTGAGCAGATGACACATTATCACAATGGTTAGACCAATTTACTCTACATGCCCTGGTTCACACTGCAGCAATTAATCCAATTTATTGAGAATTACCGTAATCATCCATAACTAATTCCCATGTGTATCACTCGTCTCAGTTCGGTGAAGACCAGTAGATGTATCTATGGAAACAATACCCTAGCCAGATTTCCCAGCATGCATTTGTGATGTGACTCGGCAGAAGTGAATTAAATCTTCCATCAGCACACACTGAAATGCAGCAGACTGTCTAATTGTGCCAGCTATTTTACATAATATCCATCCAACACACAGACACAAGATGTGGTCACATTTTCTCCTCAGTGCAGAGGGCTGTCAATGTGTCCCTTGTTGAGTTATATGTCGCTTCAGAGTCTTATCAGAGGGTGGTTTGTGTAACACACAATTAAATGATAGTACGTAGCCAAAGCTTTAGATTTGTACTGCTTCTGTTTCACACACAATGGTAATTACCGTAGTACAGAGCCATTACAATCACTGCTTTTCTTTTTTATATAAAATCCTATATTTAACAAGGTTTTTAGATCTGTTTTTACATTTATGTTATCAAGGGTGCAATTCAGTAGTTAAAAAGGCTGGTATTATTCTATTTATATTTAATGGGATAGTTCACCCTAAAATGAATATTCTGTCATAATTTACTCTCCTGTTGTATTTTACTCCAAACCTTGCATAAATGCATTTCTTTATTCGGCGGAATACACACAAATATGTTTTGAAAAATGTTGGTTATCAAACAGTTTTGGTGACTACTGACATCCATTATATGGCAAAAAAAAAAGCCAGTTTTATTTACAGTTTTTTCCAGTTTCCAGTAAATTTTAGTGCTTCAACTTAATCTTATTTCAGGTAGTTACTGAGGCATTATTTTAACATTTTCTAAGTTTCAATCAATTTAAATGATCCATCTAATATTTATTTATTTATTATTTTTGCTTTATTTCAATTAACACAAATGTTTTAGTTAATGATAATAACCTTGATAAGTCAAATAGCTTTGGAACGATACAAGTGGGAGTAAATGATGAAAGAATTTCCCTTTAAGTGTGTGTATGACTGAAGGTAATTATTTAATATGATCATATGTTCAAATATGTAGTGTAGCCCAATGTAAAGTAGAAATCGATGTATATATCAGCCTGGATGGTTAAAAATATTTGTCCATTTTTATGTTTTCAGATATTCAAAATAAGGTATATCGCTGTGCATGATTTAGCATGTGACAAATAATACACTACACTATCTTCTTACAGCTGGAAATCATGCTGGAGCCCAAAGTGTGGCGTGAAGCTGCCACGCAGGTCTTTTTTGCCCTGGGTCTTGGTTTCGGTGGTGTTATCGCCTTCTCCAGCTACAACAAGCGAGACAACAACTGCCACTTCGATGCTGTGCTGGTCTCCTTCATTAACTTCTTCACCTCAGTGTTGGCCACTCTAGTAGTGTTCGCTGTGCTGGGCTTCAAAGCCAACATCATGATTGACAAATGTGTGGAAATGTAAGTTCAAAACCAATTAACCATGAGAAGCAGTTTAGTAGCAAGTTCCAAATATTATTCAAATGAATTTACAGTCCATAAGTGTCATCAAACTGCATACAGGCCCAATGACCGGTAGTTGAATTTCTTGTTTTAATGTATCTTAGGAACACAAAGAAGATCATTGATTTCCTTGGCAAAGAGATTAATCCAAGCTTGATCCCACACCATATTAACTTCAGTAATGTTAGCCCAGAGGACTACCAGCAAATGACCAGCATTATCCAGGGCGTGATGGAAAACGATTACCCACGCCTAGGCTTAGACAACTGCGACATCAAAGAGGAGCTAAACAAGGTGAGGAGGAGCTTAAAGTAAACTGATACACCACGGGGAAACCTTAGAGACACACGGGGAAACCTTAGAGACAACTGATATGCACAAACTTTCCATGGAATTTAACCCTGCTGGTTAGGCTCTCTCTCCAGTCATGTTTTGAAAGTTAATACAACACAAGAGAGCACTCACTATCAAAAGTGTCATTTTAAAGCCCATAACCCATGCTTCACAGCTATTAGAAAATCTGACAAACTAACTACTAAGTTACTTTTTATGGAAATGAATGTGTTGTTACTTATGCGTTACTTTTTCCTCACCTGTTTTTTACAAAAAAAAAGAAAAGAAAAAAATGGTTAGCAAATGTAAAGGCCCTTTATGTGGATGCTTTTTTCCACCACAGACTAAAACATTTTAAAAGATAATTCATGATTTTTTTCCTCAGAATTGCAAGTTTATGTCTCATTATTGTGACTTTATAACTCGTCACTGCGAGTTTATATCACGCAATTCTGAGAATATGAGGCAGAATTGTGAGATAAAAAGTTGCAATTACCTTCCTTTTTTTTTCTGTGTAGAGTAGAGGGCGCTGCTCAAACAAACCTTTCAGCTGTGAAATATAAATATTAAATATATATTTAAAATACATTCCTTGAAAATTATATAAATGTTTTCTAAAATTAAATGAATTTAAACTAGATTTTTTTTCTCAGAAATCCTTATTTGTAATTGACACATAAACAGAGGATATATAAATACGTTTATGACCAAAATAAAGAAAACTGCAGAGGAAGTACTTTAGTGACCTTTAGTGTGTAGGAGATCAAGAGCTACTGCATGATGAAACAAAAGGAAATAAATGCGGTACGTGTTGGCTGAGGTGATGCCATAATCATCAGATTAAACCACATTCACACCTGCAAGAACCGTCATAGACCGCAGCCTTCTAGAATATGAGGCTCTTTCTTTACACAGGCACATTTCCTCCCGCATCTTTTGATGTGTTTCGTTTTACCCAAATCTATTTTTGTAAGTTTCTGCTTGCTTCGAGGTAAACCCTCTAAAACATGTTGAATTATTCATGCAGAGACCTCAAGCCTAAAATACAGCATTTTAACAGTACAGAATAAACAGATGTATGTACATTATCGCTATAGCAGTAATCTAATATTAAAATCTTGACATTAAAAATTTAAAAAGTGATCAAATATATCTGAGGAAAATACAAGTTATGTTTGCCTGTGCAAAACAAGCTGCCATGATACAAGTCAAGCCTAATCTTACACTTGTCTTTTTATTTATATGTTGTTCACATGTTTTTGAAGGCATGCTAGAATCCTACCTTTACCTTTTCTCTCACAGGCGGTGCAGGGCACAGGCTTGGCCTTTATCGCTTTCACTGAAGCCATGACCCATTTCCCAGCCTCACCGTTTTGGTCTGTGATGTTCTTCCTTATGTTGGTCAATCTGGGACTGGGCAGCATGTTCGGCACTATCCAGGGCATCCTTACCCCCATTGTGGACACCTTCAAAGTACGGAAGGAATACCTCACAGGTCAGTCAATGCCAAAAAAAAAAAAAACATGACTCTGCAATATAGAGAGAAGAAAACATTTATACTTCATAGTTTCAAGAATATAATGGATCATGATCTGTCTCTGATAGATTTGCCTTTTTAGCTGAACTATTCCTTTAAATCACAACAAACATTATCATCAATGTTGAAAAAAAGTTGTTCTGCTTAATATTTTTGTGGAAATCGTGATAATTTGTTTTCCTTAATCTTTCAAATATAAATATTTTGTAACATTATAAATGTATTCACTGTCACTTTTGATAAAACTAATGCATCTTTTTTACTTTTACTTTGACTTTAACAGTAGGCTATACTGCATGGCTTTAATTGACATTTAATCAGATTAAACCTAAATCATTTCACGTAAGTTTATCCACGTAACGTTAAAGGTTTCTTTTGATAAAGTAACGATTTCTGTTCAGAAAACTAGCGTAACTTATCGGCCTGACAGAGACACATTTCCGAACGTTACTTCCGCTACTCACAAAGGTCAATAATGCCCACCCATTAGACAGTATATAAAAGTGCCCACCCACAGACGCAGAAAATCGCGTTACATTTATGAGCATAATAACTCTTATGAGCTTTCATAAAATACTGAGAGGATAACATCGTACCCCTTCCCATTTCCAGTTTAACTAACGTTATCCTTTTGATTTCTAATACACATTGTTGCTCTCTGCTTTCTTTACAGTTGGTTGCTGTGTACTTGCCTTCTTTATTGGTTTAATATTTGTCCAGCGATCTGGGAACTACTTTGTGGCCATGTTTGACGATTATTCTGCCACACTACCCCTGCTCATTGTTGTTCTTCTGGAGAACATTGCTGTGGCCTGGGTCTACGGCACCGACAAGTATGTTGCAAACTCAGCCTCTATTAGAGAGCTTACAGCGCCCTCTGGTGGCCTGATGAGCGACGTATTTATATCAAGAGAATTTATCAACACTACATAAACTACATTTATTCATTCAAATTCATGTTTAATATGGTCTTTTACTACCTTAAGACATTTTTAATTATAATTATGTAATCATAAAAGAATAGATTGCTTTCACAACCCAATTCAATGACACAAACTACTACTTTCAATTGATTGTGGCGTTGACTGATTAAATCATCTGGATTGAAAAAAGGCCTGCAGCAATTTGAAAGTCTGAGATATCTGAAGAAGATATTTTAAAAATGTTTTGAGTTTAAAATATGGACATGTATTTGTGGTTTTGCTCAGAGAACATACTGTACAGACTATTCATACTTTGTTTTTGTTTTGTTAATTTTACTTTTTTTATTAGAACTATTTAAAATATTTAAGACTAAATTTTAAACATAACTAATTAATAGACATTTAAGATACCGAATACTGAGCTTCATTTTGATGTGACAAGTATTTGTTGTCATCTTTATATATGAAATTCAAGTTTGTTACGGTTACAAGCAATGAAAAATAAATGTAGTTATAATAATATTGTAATTATAATTAAATTTTAAGTGTCCGGAGAGAATTGGTTTGGGGATTTATTTTAGTTAGATTAAACCATCAAAATATAAGGAAAATATTTGATTATTTTTAAGCATTTTAAAAACGAGAGAAGAACTAAACACTAAACTAGGTTTTATCTGACAAAATTATTTAGCAAAAAATGCCAACTGCAGTTAGTGTAGCAGCAACTCTAAGCTAATTTGCTTGGACATTGATGCCTCTCTCTCTCTTCTGTGGGTTTATTCAGGTTCTTTGAGGATCTGAAGGACATGCTTGGTTTCACTCCATACCGCTTCTATTACTATATGTGGAAGTTTGTCACACCAGTGCTGCTGCTGGGTCTTCTGGCCGCAAGTCTCATTCAGCTGGGACTGTCGCCACCTAGTTACAGCGCATGGAACCAGCAACTGGTGGGTACACTTTAATACTTAAGATACAATAATGTTTTGAACTTGGCCATCATTTTTTTTAAGACATTTTTTTATTCAGAGAGGTACCGGTACAGATTCCATACAGATTATTTCACCTATAAGTGTTCTATTTTTTCTTGATAAAAAAAAAGTAAAAACTTCAAAAATCACAAGGGTGTATTGATCTATTTTATGCTATATAATAAACATATCTTGAGCTTGTGTTAACCACAGACATTATTTTAGGCATTTATTGAAAAGATCATTAGCAGTGTCTGAAATCACATTCTGTCTTGAATAAGTACTTATTTTAAATAAGTACTGGTACTTACTCTACGTCTACGACCGCTAAAAAGTTATGTTCTAGATACTAGTGTGTAGTATGAATGTAATCCGGATATATTGCGTTCAATGTGTCATGTGATGTTGTCAACATCATGTGACCTTTCAGTGTCACTTGCGTCCCTAGCATTCACAAATCCTCTCCCGTGGCCTCATGGGATTGTAAAGTGTCCATCGTATTTAACTTCAAAATCCCGCTGGAAGAAGTAGGTCATCCGGGTACTTTTTGGGCCTTTTCAAATACCCACACTTGGCCACTTGAGAGCGTGTGCACGCGACAGGAAGTAAGTGTGCAAGACTGTCCCATGTCTAAAAAAATGACAAAGCGCAGAGCCCTTAGTGCACACTAACACACACTATCTTAAATACCGCGTCAGACCTGTATTCAAGGATAAGCGTATCCCATCATGCACAATGTTCGTGAAATCGCATTTTTTGCAACACATTAGTGTCCTATTTGCACACCTCACATTTGCAGTCTTCACGCCTACTTGAACACTTGGGCCAAATACAGGAAATACGTCATGCTAGTAGACAAGTGGTCAAGTGCAAAAACCTCAAGTGTGGGTATTTGGAAAACCCCTTTGCCTACTTTTTTGAGTCTTATGAATTCAGTCATTCTACTCTTGTCACATACTGTTTTTCACTTACTATACAGTAGGGAAGTATGAGATTTGGGAAACAACAATTTACTTCAGAATAAATGGAATTGGAAGTGCTAAAATGGCCTATCAAAAACATCATCCCTGCAGCACTCTATAGCCGCCTTTACACATCACAGCGACCATGTCAAAATCAAATTCAGTTTTATTGTCATTTAAAAATCACTTTAAAGTAGTTTTCTGGAAAAATACTTAGCATTTACACAATTTTACAATATCACAATATTACAGACAATAAATCAACATGAGGTATAATAAATGTGGGAGCATAGCACCTGCAAAAAAATGCATGTAAAAAATAAAATGTACATCTTGCATTCACCATAAATTAAATAAAACAAAAAAATAATTAAATAAAACAATCCCCAAAAAAATATTAACGTTTTTTTTATCAAAAAACTCATGCTCACTAAAGCTGCATGTATTTGATAAAAAAATACAGTAAAAACAGTAATATTGTGAAAAATTATTACAATTTAAAAGAACTGTTTTCTATTTTAAAATGTCATTTTTTCCTGTGATGGCAAAGCTGTATTTTTAGGAGCCATTACTCCAGTCTTCAGTGTCACATGATCCTTCAGAAATCATTCTAATACGCTGCTGATTACTTAATACAATAACTATAGCAAACCTGTAACAATGATAAAGTGGATTGTGCATCTTATTACAGTAATTGTCCGTTTTAAAAAGCTTAAGGTAAGGACTTTTATTGGTGTGACTAGTGCAATTTGAGCATTAATCTATGTGACTATTGAGATAAGTTAGTGCCATTGCTTTCCAGAAAAGTGACTGAAAAGAAATGATGTGTTTCTTTAAGCCCAGGTCGTTCTAAGGTTTTCAATGGCACAGTTTTACCACAGGATTAAAGTGGAATTATTCCCATGCCGGAATAATCCAATTGCTGTGTCTGTTCTCAGGCTCAAGAACAGACTCTCAGCTATCCGCCCTGGGGCCTGGCTGTCTGCATCTCACTGGTGGTCACCGCCATCCTCCCTGTGCCTGTGGTTTTCATTCTGCGCTGTCTGAACATCATCGACGAGAACGCAGGAGGCCTGTCCACCGTCTCCTACAAAAAGGGCCGCATTATAAAAGACACCGCTTGTAGGAGCAGAGAAGAGGATGAAGATGACGCAAGTCTTCTCAACACGAAGACGCCGAGCGAAGCCCCATCGCCCATGCCGGCCAACTACCGTAAGCAGAACGGCCCTGCTTCAAGTGCAGACGTCGCGCTCAACGGTAGCTGCAGCACTGGATACACAATGCCCAATATTACAGACATTCCGGACATGCCCGAATCTGATTTGTGAAGACCTGTCCAGTGTCATCTGTAACTGTGAGGACCACCGTCAGTTCATTTACCCTGTAAGAAGAACCTCTTCATCTTCAAGTTCCAGCACTTCAGATGTCAATCACCCGAGTAACCAATCACAATCAAGCTTATACTCTTTGCTTCGAACCGCTCTCTTCCATCCACACTGGTCCAGAACATTTCTAAAGCCTGGTTACACAGACAGGGCTTAGATTAAGCCAGGATTAGGCCTTAGTTCAATTAGGACATTTAAGTAGCTTTTATAAACGCGCCCTAGAAAAAAAACATTACTGGTGTGCATCTTGAGACAAAACACTCGCACTAACATACTTTTAGATATGTCAGTGCAACTTGCTTTACTTAAAACAGCTCAAACATGCATTTTAGTCTGGGACTAGCTTAAGCCTCGTCTGTGAAACCAGGGGTAATTGTATTATATGTGTAGCTAGCGCTAACGCACCCCTACCCTTTTCCCGATCCATTGCCCCAACTGCTTACGCGCACTTACCCGACTATCTAGGGGCCTGTAGGCCCTGGTTTATGCTCTACTGTAGAATGGCTATTTGTAAAAACAGATAATGTTGCAAGGCAGGGCAGTTACTGTCCACAAAAAAAGAGATTAGAAGCAGCTTAGCAGCTGTTGAAAAGACTAGAATGTAAATGTATGCGTAAAACGTGGAAAACATGCAATACGTTTTATTTTGGATGTAATTAAATCATTGTGTATGGATTGCATTTAATACAACCCTAACTCATTGTTCGAAAAAATGTGTGCCTAATCAATCCTAAAAATGTTAATAGAATACAAGGAGTGAATGTTGTACATAAGGTATTCTGGTATTCTGTAAATATATTATGAATACATTTATTCTAATATAGTTTGGAATACAGATCATGTTTTTTGGTAAGAAGTGCTTAAAAATCCAGTACGCTGACTTTTTTTGTTTGTTTATACGTTTGCTGATGTGCTATCATTGTAAGGAGTCTCGATACTCCTCCCTCTTCCTGTATATATTTTTCATGAATTTGCTCAATGACGCAGTATTTTCTTTTTCAGTATTGAGATTAAAAGATAAAGGATTCAGACACACTTTTGTGCTTAACTACTTTGTTGCACTTCACAACAACATGACCATGATCGAAACTGTACATGGACAAATATTAAGGATGCACCAATATTAAAATTCTGCCTGATATATATACGAGTAACATTCCAGTGTTGGCCATTATGGATAAATTATCAACTTATAAATATAAATTTTTATTATGCATCTTTTTAAAAAAAAATCAACCTTAAACCTTAGCCCTTGTTTAAATTAAAAGGTTTAACAACATAGGTGGGTTTAAAACATCTTTATTGTCCATTTTGATTTGTTCTGTCATTGGAAGGTCATTTTCAACAATAAAAATCTCAAAACAGGTAGTGTCTAAAATCATTATCTGACATAATTATAAAATAAACGTTAAAACCTGGTGTTACAATCACACAAGGATTAAAATAAACCTTGGCTAAAAAGCAAATGAGTGTATTTGTCATCTTTTTTTACTTTTCCCTGAATAATTTCATCTCCACACGCTTCTTTAAAACGAAAACATCTGAAAGCTAAGAGCAGTGCAAACACATCAATCATACCGCTACTCTGTCATTTAAGCAGAGATGATATTGAAAGATTCCTAGATTTCTTATTACTTTCATGACACATCTTTAAGTGTTAAGGTCTACAATTGGGCGGCCTTAGCAAAGCCCACTCGGTTACTCTCTCGATCAAACACGGTGTAGTACTGCCCTATGAACACATCACCCAGAATCCACAGTGGTCCAGCGGGGGGTGGGATATCCAGACCCATGAATCCACTCAGACAGATGTCCTTTCCACCCTGGCTTTCCTGTAAACACACATTAAGAGAATCTTTAGAATGTCTTTGTCATACATAAGAATCACTTCAGTGTTTTGCTTTGACTGGCTACAAGCTGCATGTGATTTAAAAGAAACACCATGCACATGTTTTTATTCTGACTCAGGCAGGACTTTTTCCTCAAACAACACCTCGATTTCACAGTTCTGCTAATGCAAAGTATCACATCAAAACAACAGCACTGAGGTGACAAAACAAGACTTACCTTGAGTATGTACTGTTCTCCAGTCAGAGAGTAAGTCTTTCCACCCAGGACGAATGAGACGGTGGGGAGTGTGGGCACCTTCTTACAGTCAACCATGTACTACAGAGGAAACGGGTTTAGTAAGAGAACGTTATCAAAATGTTAGATTTTCCAACACTATTAAAAACAACACACTAAGCATGCATGCTTTGTTCACAATAGTCTTTTTAAAATATATAAATATTAATAAAAAAATCTATTAAAAAAAATGTAGTTATAAAGTTGAGTCAGTATGATATATATAAAAAAATAAACACTTTTATTCAGCAAGGAAGCATTAAATTGGTCAAAAGTTACAGTAAAGAAATGTATACAATTACAGAATATTTACATTCAATTAAAAGGTTTTTTTACGTTCTATTGATCAAAAATATATTTTTTTTCACAAAATGTTTTTTTTTTTTTTTTTACGTTTTTTAATATTGATAATAAGAAATGTTTCCTGAGTACCAAATCAGCATATTATAATGTTTTCTGAAGGATCATGTGACCCTAAAGACTGGAGTAATGAAGAAAATCTGAAAATTCTGATTTACAATCAAAGGAATTGATTTCCTATTTTAAAGATTTTAAAATAGAAAAAAAATAGTAATGATATTTCACAATAACACTGTTCTTACTGTATTTTTGCTCAAATAAATGCAGCCTAAGTGAGAATAAGATAATTCTTACTGACCCCAATCTTTTGAACAGTAGTCTGTGTTTGTATTAAGAATATATATGTTAAAATAAAATATTTTATAGTATCTTAATAGATCGTTATTAAGAATAGATAGATAGTTAATTGTGTCACAAAGCTTCAGTGATGTATAATATAAATATTTAAAGTTGCAGCACCTCTCCTTGGATTAGAGGGATTGCTCCTATAGCTTTCTGCAGGGCTTTGACCTCAGCGGCGGGGCCGGTGATCAGGGACGTCCCACTGTCCACGATGGCTTCACATCCTCCTTTACACAGAGTCAGCTCGCTGCCAATGCTCATGCTACACACATAAACAGAGAACTGTTAACACTACATTATTGTTATAGTGATCTTCTGCATTGGTGGTTCAGTGGTAGAATTCCTGCCTATCACATGACAGACCAGTATATTACACATGCATGCATGCCATTTTTCATATACAGGTGAAACTCGGAAAAATTAGCTTACAGCTTATGAAAACCTTTTCACAATACTCTAATTTTGAATTTGGGGTTTTCATAAGCTGCGAGCCATAATCATCCAAATTATAACAAATAAAGGCTCACTTTGCATGTAATGAGTCTATATATTAGTTTCACCTTTTAAGTTGAATTACTAAGAAATAAATGAACTTTTGCACGATATTCAAATTCGAGTTTCACCTGTAAATGTCAAATCTGCTAAACTCAAGTTCAAACATAAATGAACAAACTGTGCTTAAAAGATTTTTATGATAAAGGGAAGAAATTACCATATTTAAAGCTCTATCTATAACCTAACAATTTCAAGCTGATTTGAGTGAAAGAAAGAAAAAAAGACCACTTAACAGTGGACAGTTTGTGCACTTAAAATGTGATTCCCACACAGAGAAATGCATGATGGAAAGGCTTAAAAAGCCATAAAGTTTGAAATGAGATACTCTCTTGCCTAAAAATAAACCATTTCCCAACTCTTGATTTCTAAACATAGATTTGTATAAATCAACTAAATGACCACTGCACTACACAGAAGCCAAAAATCTCTCACCCATCCATGTGAATCTGCCAATAGGCCTGTCTGCTGATGTCCACATAGTTAAAGTCTCCAGTGTAATATTTGGAGTCTGTGCCTCCAAGGAGCAACTCACCACCAGGTTGGGTGTCAGGGTTTCTGTCGCACAAATAAAACGGGGACATCCAAAACAATCAGCCCAAATGTTTCAACTGCATTTAATATACGTTTATGACAGACTGACATGTAACTATGTGCTTATTTTATAAACATCTGGAATAAACCAGGATGGCCTACATAAATTAATTTACCTGTTTAGGTAGAAAGAGAAAATATTTTTCTCCACTTTCTTCTGGCTCATCATCATATCAAACACAGGAGGAACCCCATCTACGGAAATGCGAGGGTAGGCCATGCCGAGAATACCATCGAACTTGGCAGCGATGAAGGCCACTCCAGGCTGTTTGATAGCCTCTCCAAATATCTGCTTCTCAACCGCAATATCCCCAACCTGAAAGAGAAGTAACAGATCGGTTTCCTGCCTTCACCGTTTCTGGTGACAAAAAAATGGTCAGACTTGTTACTTGTAGATTCCTACCGTGCATGTGTCCTGGCTGAGATACCCAGACAAGCTTCCGGATCCATACTGTATGGCAAATTCAGTCCCGTTCTTCACATAGGTGCTTGACTTGCCCCCGTTGTACTTGTGATGAAGCACTACAGGTTTAAAAAAAATAAATACTGAAGTTGCAATAGTCTTCTTCTCTATTGTGACATATATCCGAGTGAAATGGCTTCTCGAAACAAGAAAAACAGTAGTGTGGAACTGGATTTTATCCATCAGGAATTGATCGGCTCATTGGATGGTTGTGGTTTGCTAGAGAGTGCAACAGTTGGGTTCAGTTCCATAAGAAAAAACTCCATTAATTTTCTCCATAGGGAAATCAAAAACTGATTTTTTTTACAGTAACCTATAAACCTTTAAAGACAGCCTTACTGTGAACTACGAGGTTGATAGCATTTGCTTCTGTTGAAGCCGTCAGCCACATTATTTCTACTTAAAATAATGGTTCAACAGTGGAATTTGTGGTTAAAAACTACATTACCCATGATGCTGTACAGAAAATTCCACCATTCAGAGTGTTTATATTTCTCCATTGTTTTTAATTCGATTATGCTGTTCGCAATGCTTCATGGGATTGTAGTTCTTTCTCTCACTAAAGCCATTACGTACATAGTCTTGAACCTCTATTTTTGTCCAATTTCCAAATATACAGATACAGACCTTTGTTGAAATGTAGTGATACAATCTCTAAAAAGTTCTTGTTCAGATTACAGGAACCAACTAGCTACCACTAAAAAGATGTCACTGACAAACTTGAGCAACATTTGGCCACAGTGAAATAACTTCTTGTTTCTTGAAGAATTCATTTAGAATTGATTGTTAATCATTTAAGGACTTACAGCAAGCGATATCAGTCAGGGAACAGTGGACCGAGGGCACCCACAGGTTGGAGGATCCAGTGTCAAACACTACAGTGAAGGTCTGGACAGGAGTGCCAAGCCCGATCTCTCCATAGTACTGAGCCTGTAAACAAAAAATTCATTCAAAATTCAGCACCACAACAGTCTGTAAACAAAATTCAGCACCACAACATTCTGTAGACCTAAAAAAAAAATACAATTTACAATTTGTTTACAATTACTAGGTCACCCGAAAAAACAAAAATGTATGCATATATTGAAGCAATTTGCTTATATTATGCAACTATTGAAGATTTCAGTTCCACTGTGAATTGAAAATCTCAAAATTGAATAAGAAAAATGCAATAAATGTAAATTTTTAATAGTTACTGATTTACAGATATTCTAATGTATTATTACTTGAACTAAAAATCTACAAATGCCAAAGTTTTTTTTTTTACGGATGTAATTGAGATAAGATAAGATTAAAAAAACTGGAAATTTTTAGGCCAAAATTTTTTTTTGAATCATAATGCACATCTCCCATATGTCACTCAAAAAATTAATGTGATCTTTTACCCTTAAGATCTCTATTGTGATATCCCTATAAACCTTTAAAGACAGCCTTACTGTGAACTACGAGGTTGATTACACAATAGTAATTGCATCAATTACTTAAGATCAGCTGTTCATTGCCAAAGAGGATTGTTGTGCCCTACTGTGGTAAAGTCATTGTAACGGAAACATGACAAACAAACTCATGACCAGTTGTCAATCACACCATCAGCTGTCCATCACAGCTTATGACAGGAAGCAGACAAGCACATTGTGGTGAATAAAGATGACAGAACAAGTTTCAAGTTCACTTTTTCCTACAGCTAGTCACGTTCCACCATGCCGACATAGTGGTATTTACTAATCATATGATATGACTCGGCAAAAGGACTGTGTGCTAAACTATAACAACTGCTTGTCTTCATTCTTGCTACTTCCTGGATGTACAGCTTTGTGCAACCTCTGCCGTTTAAAAGAGACATTCACATGCCTCTGACGTCAAATTAATTCATTAGTGATCTTCAGAAAAAACAACAGGCCAAATAGAGATGTTTGGTAAATGATTTCACATTAAGTAGAGTCAATGGATTAATGTGCATGAGCAAAACGGCCTACACAGGAAATGATGTAAACAAGCAATACTCACATCCAGGTAGTTCTTGAGGGTTTCTGGAGTAGGACCATTACTAGCTGGGAAGCCCAGGTTGTATTTCAGGGGCACAGAACCAGCCACAAGCTCCTCCACAGCTCTGCCAGAGTCGCTCAGTGTCCGTCTGATGGAACGGAACTTCTTTAGAGGAATCCTGGAGAGAAACGGACACATTTGGATTTACTAAACTGCACACGGTTATCTTGCGGTCATAACCACATCACCTGCAGCAAACTACAAACATTCTCATGCTAAACGCAAGTCAAGGCTCCTTTCCACCCACTTTATCATGATGAACACAAGTTAGAACTTTTAAGTTGTGCAAGAACCCAATGGATCACTATACTTACAATCAACCATGCCAAGTTATACAAGTACTTTAAAAATGAATTAGTTGCATCAGTTATGGCTAACAAATAAAATTATATCTTTGCACGTGTATAACAATATGTGATGCAGTAAAAGCATGTGTTTTGGACTTTGATAAGGCGGTGAGTACTAAACCTCAGTATGTGTGTCCCTGAAAGATAAATTAGGTCAATTTATAAACATTCGAGTTAAATACAATAACAAAACAAAGGCCTTCCACCATAAGGACTAAAATAAAGTCATTGATGACCACGTGATTTAAGCATTATTCACTTGTTTTTCAGTCATGTGGGTGAGATTTATCAGCTTCAGTGCACTAAACGGGATTTCTAAAGGTTTGAACTTTAAAGGGCCCTTCATATTGGTCTAAACAGCTCCTAGTTTCTGCTGAATCACAAACGAGCACGACCAGCTTCGTTGTCTAGTGGGAGACCCGTAACGACCTCTGGGTCTTTGTGATCGTCTGCACAAAGGATTGTGTCTGTAAAACCTGGTGAGCAGACTAACGTTACCTAGACAGCATTTTTACACGTTTAAAATTATATAGAGACACTAATTACGTCTTAAGAGACAACTACAATCATTTTAATTAACTGGATACAATAGTAACGTTATTTAAACAAACTAGTAAGTGCAGGTAACGTGAATGAACTACAATTGTGTTGTTGTTATTGATAAGTTTGTTTGTTCGTTCGACCTTACCGAACAAGCGCGTCGGACGTCCACAAAAAGGCAGCAGCTAGCAGCACACAGACGATTCTCATGTTGGCGAGTCGTCGGGATCTGTTAACGCATCTGAGGAGTAACGTTAGTGTCTGTCTGTTGAGAGTGTGTTGTTGTGTGATCTGATATAAGACAAACGGCTGCAGTCAGCTGACGTGATGGTGCTGCCAAGCAACTTTTGCTCACCGTCATGTGATGATGCATTGAAGAACGTCAAGGCTGCGCTCGATTCTGCGCATTTAGAATTTGAATAAAGGCTCTGAGGATATGTTTCTTAGACACGGACGTGAGAAGATTAAACTACTGGTGATTAATCTGTCGACTCTTTGACCGGAATAAATGTAATTAGATCAAATTAATCACATTTTAATTTGGTCGAATATGTTAAATACCTAAATATATTTAGCCTATATATAGTAAATATACTTTATTTAGTTAATACTATATATAATATATAGTAATAGTATTTACTATAGGCTATATAGTAGCCTATATGAACTAAATAAATCTGATATAGCCTATTAGTAGGCTAGATTACTGAAACTGAATAGGCCTACATCTAAATAGCCTACACTACTCAGCCAAAAAAAGTTGCTTTTTGGATTTAAATACACTCTAAAATAAATTGGGTCAAATATGGACAACAGTTCTTCTAACCCTACTAGTGAGTGTAGCTTTTCATTTCTTAAAGTTAGACAACCATGTAGGAAGACACATCAAGGCCATATTCCAGGATGCCAATATCAAGATTCATCAGGTTCAAATTGTGAAAGAATGGTTGTTCATACTGCACATGAATTGGTGCCTCTGAGTAGAAAGTCATTGGGATGTGCTGGAATAGACTTTACAGAGTGCTTTACTCTGGTAATTTCAATATTAGATCTTGACCAAAAATGTATGCACCTCGAGTTAGAAGAACTGGGTAACACTTTATTTTACGGTGCCCGTGATACAGAGTAATTACATAATTAAGTACTTAGTAGTAGATGTTGTATTAACATGTAACTACATGTACTTAACATGTAATTAAGTTATGGAACAGCCTGTACTTACACATTGTAATTACACACATGTAATAGGCAGCTACTGTTACACATATGTAACAAGCGGGTCAGTTACATATGTGTTACCAACTTGGTACAATGTAATTATATAAGAATTATATAATTACGTTGTACCAAGTTGGTAACACATATGTTACTGACCCGGCTTGTTACATATGTGTAACAGTAGCTGCCTATTACATGTGTGTAATTACAATGTGTAAGTACAGGCTGTTCCATAACTTAATTACATGTTAAGTACATGTAGTTACATGTTATTACAACATCTACTACTAAGTACTTAATTATGTAATTACTCTGTATCACGGGCACCGTAAAATAAAGTGTTACCGAACTGTTGCCAAACATATAACATGCTATAAACATAATAATCACTGCAATAAAAATCTAATCATATACAGTACCCGTAAGCATTTGCCTTTTTAAATCCAAACTTTAAAGGCACACTATGCAAGATTTCCGTTTTTGTCAAACAGCGACCCCTAGAGTCGCTGTGGAGTATGTATTTAACGTTACTGTCGTAAATACCACTCACGCAGAGCCATCTCTGACCTCACGGCCTGATCCCCTCCCCCCTGTATACCGTTACAGTAAAATGGAAGCGTTGGACATCAAACAGACTCCAAAGATGTCTACTGGCCAGGCAATGTTTCAAGATTTCATACAAATATTAGGCTACATAATTGTATATGTTGTGCCGTAAAGCAAATTCTTAGTGATTCTTGCAAGATTTGGCGGGCACCACCTCTCAAACCTGCATTACTGGTTTTACCAGCGGCCCTATATCAGTTCGGTTACCATCGAAATCACTTCGAAGCTATATTATATTAACTATAACTGTATTAAGGTACAAATCTTGCATAGTGTGCCTTTAAATCTAAATTGTTAATTTTTGGCCTGCAGTGTATTTAGCCTATGTCCCTGTTAAAGATCCAGTTGGAATGACATGATGACATTGTACTGTATATGACATTGGTGAACACTGGTGCTGATCATTTCAATTCGGATTTACCCCCTCAATTTCATTTATACAATTTACATACATATTTATAGGCTAAAACTATAAAGGACTAAAAGTGACACTTAAAATAAAAATAAAGGAATAAGTTACCCATTAAATAATTAAAATGGAAAAAAAAAGAAAGAAAATATAAATAAATGACTTTTAAAATGGACAGATAGACATAACAAACTGTTTATTTATTGTTATTTTACTGGAATTTACAATAATGTAAAATGTTTACTATTTCATTATTTTATTGAACTACAGTAAATAAACCTTATGTAGATTTATTGTTCAATTAAAAAATTAAATATTAAAATATTATTTTATTTAACTTTAAAACACGAGTTAAATAAACAGTTTAAATGTCTATTAATTTGTCAATTTAAAAGTGATTTATTTATTTCCATTTTTATGTTTGAATTGTTATATTAATAAATCTCAATTAGCCTACATTCTTAAATAAAAATCTCAGCGATTTAAACTAAGATATTTTTGTTTAGTCACAAACTTAAAAAATATATATTTTTAAAGTACACTTCTAGACTACCGTAATTAACAAATGTAGCAACACACAGGATTGCGGAGAATGATTCTAGCCTACTTCCGTTTCCTCGTAGCTACCCTAAAACTCAAAATCGTGAAATACTTGTGTGTTTTATCACAGTCTCCACAGTTTACCTTTTCCCTTTTCTTCAATAAAACGACACATATAAGGTGAATTCAGGTTGATTGGAATACTTTCCCCAGTGATCTCAATAGCAAAAACTGTCCACTATTACACCACTATGTTATTTGAAACTGTAAGCTATAAATGACATGTGTCTTCACAGTTTTACCACTAGAGGTCAGTGTGATCTCGATAATGTTCTCGCTCCTGTCTGAGAATGTGGTAAAGAACCGTCTGAACTCTGACAGCAGATTCCACAAATTTACAACAAAGTTTTTGTTCTTGAACTTGTTTAGCATAACAGAATGCTGAAATGTAAAAACGAATGCACTCTTATCACTTCACACATCCCCGGCATGGGTGTCCTGAAGAAGTAACTCTTTTCAGTTCAGTGCAACCACTAAAATAACACCATTTATCACAACTCTTACGTAAGACTTCCAGACATCTATAGCTACATGTTTATATAAGTATGTAGTAGACGAGCCCTTGCTGTTGGTTTATCCTTTTTATTTCACAAAAAGCTATGATTTGCAGATTTTTCTGCCTAAAAAATGTTTAATGTATTGTATGTTTGTGGTTATCTTCCTTGTTTTACAGATTCATATCACATGTTAACTTTGGTTGGTCAACATTCCAACATTATGAATCTCATGTCAGCTGATTTTCAAGCTGACTCATTCTTTGGTTCTCAACACAAACATCCAAACACAAGCAAAAAGGAACCCATTATTTAATATATAAAATGTAATTTTATAGGTTTTGTTTGTTGGGCCTATCAAACACTTGATTTCAATTATATTTTGATTAATGACTGTAAAGAAACTGGCACGTTTTAGTTTCTGAACAGGATAGGTTTTATGTAGCTTTTATTGATCCAAAAGTTATGAGTGACTCAGAAGTATCCAGTTTCAGACTAAACTGATTTTTAGATTTCCTGGTTGCCTTTTATTAAATAGCGAAAGGTTACGTTAAATATGCATAAATGAAGCTAGGGTTAGCATATCTCTTGATGTCAGCTGTAGGTAAGTGGGTGTTTCACATTGAAAATAACTCTCAAACGGACTGTCACTGACTGCAATGGAGTCTGAATGATTCCGTCACTCTGTTTAAGTGTTATACTGTGTAATAAGCCTATATGAATATAATGTGCATATCGGTGCTGAAATGAATGAGAGGGGGATGATAGCATTTTGTTTACATGAGCTTATTTTATTTGACAACTGAGCTGCATAATTTCAAACAGCAAATGTGTAAAGCATTAAGGAAATGTGCAGCAGTCTCTCAGTGTATCCTTTAAAAAAATCCATAGATTTCTTCTACAACATGAACATTAAACATACAGCATTATTCACAAACTATATACATCCACATGCCATTGTTTAGGCAAATGACAGTTGAGGCAAAGACACTATAGGGCCTATGAAATGTGTTACAATGCAGAAATAAATGGCAGCTGGTACATCACCTATGCATTCATAAACCCAGGCCTAGAAAAATAAACACATTCAATAAAACTCAGGAGCCTTCCATGATCTCCTGATTTGATTTTCAGATCTATCCAATCTACATGTTTATTCATGTCATGTTACAGTGCTCCACAACATTTGTACAATACACAGCATGGCCCATTTAGCTTTTTCAAGGTCATGAATAGTGACAATGTTTCAGAAAAGGCAAAACACATTTGATATAATCACATATCTCTTACCTTACATACTTTTCAACGGCTGTCTCTCCTACTAAAATGAGCCAGCTCACATGTTTGTTTGTTTGTTTATGCTAGCTCAAGAGTATGATTTCATACATATATTCCAACACTTGCCTTGTATTTAAGAAGATTTCCTTAAGAAAGACATACATCATAGTTTGAGTTCAAAGGGCATTGGCTTAAAAACGAAGAGTGAGGATTGTGTTATAGGAAACTGAGAAGGCAAGAAAAAGTGCACTTTACCTCTGGATTAAATAACTACTTTTATCAGAATATATACAGTACAAACTTTTATATCTACCAAAAGAACACAGATTACATTCAATATCAAAGTTCCATAAGGTGCTATAATACCTTGTACATTTTGCTAGAGGTGACACAGGACAATGATGTCAGATTGTTGGCAAAGCACTCTCAGTGATGATTGACAGGTGATTGGTCCCGCCATTCTCATCCGGAGAGCTAATTTCCTTCACAACAAGTGATTCAGAACAATTGTTCGGGAGAGGGAGAGAGAGAGAGAGAGAGAGAGACGGGGGCTGCTGTAACATTACATCAGAGGTTTGTTGCTCACACCATTTGTCCAATTAAAATCGCTCGAAACATTTCGTCACCACCCCTACCAGAGGAGCATCTCTAAGAAATGAGTCTTGGCCCAAACTCTACGGTATGTTGAGGTATGTAGATAACTCTTTCGAGCACTGAACATTGAAAATAGCGAAATAGGACTGAAATCCAGTCATACTATAATAGAAAGTTATATTTGACAAATACTGCAGCAGTCGCACCAGCCTGCTTGAGGTCAATATCAAACATTACATCCAAGAGTCCAATATGTGACTTCCAAATCTTCACAAAAAAAAAAAACTCAGCTAGGATAAGTGCCGTTCTTTAGCTTAAAGAAGATTCATTTGTATTGCACTAAACTACATTTCTTCATAAAAAAAGACAACTACAATAACAACCCAAAAAACCCCAGAGCAAAGTCTGAGATTTCTCACATTTTCGGTCAATACTAGTTTGCCATTAAATGGCGAGACATAAAGGACATAAAAGTGGCTGCAGTCAATTGGATTTTCATTCAAATATCTCAAGGAATCAGTGCAAAAGGCACTGGCTGTTACAACGTCCCCCATTCTCCCCATTCTGATAAACCAATTTGTTGTGAAATTATGAATCCTAATAATAATTATAATAATACAAACAAAAACAAAACGATAAAAGAATAGCCTTTGCTTGGAAATCCATAGAAACACTATACTAAATACTCAATGACAATTAAATTAAGATGAACAGATAAATAGCAATATTACAAGCAAACTAGTGTGCACTCAACGGTCAAAAGGACCAGCTTTATGTACCATCATTTTCATTTCTTTGGGACTGATGACCGGCATCATTCTCTGAGCCATGGTCCCCAGACACAGGAGAGGCCGGGTCGGCGTCGCTGGACAGGTCACCGTCAGGAGACAGCGGCTCGTCGTCTTTTGAGGATGCTGCATCAAATCCGGAGGTTTTATCGGCACACACCCCGGGGAAACCGATGGCAGCGGCGGCCGCAGCTGCGGTGGAGGCGTGAGTGGGAATCCCGGGGTAAAGCCACGGGAATGGCGTGGTTAGCGCCGCCGCTGGATACACCAACTTCTCCAAATGACTTTTATCAAACAAAGGCATGTATGATGCTGCTGCGGACGGGTTTATGAAGTAAAACGGCATGCAAAAGGGAGTCTGTTGTCCACCGACACCCGTCATTCCCATTAAAGAGTTCATAAGCGCCACATCCGGTCGGGTATTGGCGGAATCAGATGCACCGTTCGCAGACCAGTTCAGTTTGGCTTTTTTGGTGACACGTTCGTCTCCGAACTCCTGCTTGATCTTAACTCCTTTCGCTGTGTCACATCCTTTCTCGCATTTGCCATCGCCTTTCTCCGCCTCTCCTCCGTATCCGCTGTCAGTGTCTGTGTCGTTCTCGTTCAGCTCGAGGTTCTGAGTCCTCTGGATGACAGGGACGCAGTTGGCTTGTGTGTCTCTCTGCGTGTCCCGCTCTGGAGCGTCGTCGCCTGGCAACTGCTGGTGCTGCAGGATCCCTGCGCCCGACTGGAACTGCGCGGAAACTTTGTGTAAGTGGTTGATGAGTCGCGTGCACCTCTGCTCACGCGCCGTCCAGTTCTCCACCTTGTTCAGATACTGCAGGACTTCTTTGGCACATGCTTGAAAGCCTGAGTGGAACGCGTCTAAGTCAGCCTGGAGGGAGGACTTTAACGATCGCTCACCTGTCATAAAACAAAGACAAAGTCCTGTCATATACAACAGAAAAATGACAGATAGACAGATACATAGAAATAATCTGTACATAGATTAGATAGTTAGATCACTTATTGATTGATTGATTGATTGATTAGATAGATAGATAGATAGATAGATAGATAGATAGATAGATAGATAGATAGATGCAAAACAGATATAAATATATATCAGATTTAAATATATGAAACCACGTGACATTAATATAAATAAGATAAATATAAAATACACATAATTATGCGTTCATATGTGCAGTTATGTTAGTGTTTAAGCTACATTTACTCTGTTTTACTTCATGTGGTATAGATGTTTCTCAGGTTGTATTGTGTGTGGGTTGCATATTATGTAATTTACCGTTCTGCAAAGCGATGATCTTCTGGTGCTGTTGCTCTGTGACAGCTGTCAAAGCGTTCAAATGCTTCAGCGTCAACTCAAGAACTACCGCTTTTTCCAAGTGACCTAGAGTCTGTAAGACAATACGAACATTTAGGATTTTCCCTACTTTCATGCTTTCCCTAATATAAATATACAAAACACATTTTAAAAAGACTAAAACATTTTTTTTACCGTAAGTTTGAGATGTTCGGGTAATAAATCTTTCAGCTGCCCAATACATTCATTTATTCGGTCCCTCCTCTTTTTCTCGATCAGTCTGTGTGGTAACTTGTATGCGTCCTGCGAATGGGAAGTAGCAATGCAAAAAGTTCTTAAAGTAATAATTATCTCTTAAATTCTTAATAACGAGGTGTTACGTGAACCTGACGGACATCACGTTTACATCACGGGTCCACAGTTTGCTTACCTTTCCTTCCTCTCTCTTCATCCCTCGTTTAGATTTGCACATGTAGAGAGACGAATATTCAACCCTATAAAAAGAAAACACTATATTAATCTCAACACACATTAAAAAAATTGTAACGTTACCTGAAACAAAATTAAAAACAAAACAACCGAACATAAAATTACCCCAAGAAATCCGCGTGATCCAGGAACTGTCTGCCCTGCATTCTAGGTATTCTTTCATCCATAACTTAGTCCCACTTTCTTGTTCGCTTCTTTTACAATCAGGTTTGGTTAATCCAGTATCAGCGGAGCGTCAGTGCGTTGTGTCCGGTCTCGCACAGCACCTCTGAATGATGAAGTGTGTGCGCGCTCGCCTGAGCTGCCACTTTGCCCAGCACTCAGTCTGCTCGTGGCGACTACCGCGCACGCGCGCCTCCAGCAGGCAGGAACCGCGCGCACACTCACGTGTAAATGCACCAGCTCGAGAGTCTGGGAATTAAATGGGTTTTGAAAGTTGTCAGTTCATTGCTGAATAGACTCTGAAAAATAATCCACAGCATATCGCTCCAAAGCATTAAAATAATTGCGTTTTAAGTCTCAGGAATAATATCTACACATGTAAATATGAAATACTAGTTCTTAATATATTATTATTAATAACATTTAAATGTTTCTATATAAAGCCAATTCAAATTATTATAGGCTAAACCTACACACATTTTTTTGTGTGTAATTTTAGAAAAAACATCAAAAATATTTCATACTTTAAAGTAAATAAACATTCAAAAGCTCATTTACGTAGCTAAATAAATGCATTATTAAAATGCCTTCATATGGGCTGTTTATCATGTTTGCCAAATATTATTATCACTATTTAAGAAGATAATTCCTCTTTTGGTGGGGTGTGGGGGGTCATAATTAAGCTTGATGTCAATAAATTCTTATTATTATTTTATTGTACATATTTTTTAAAGATTTTCAAATGGACAGTTATGATTATCTGGTATTTATTTTAAACGAAATGAACGGAATCAGTTTGTTTTTCAATTAGTCTGCTATGATGTTTGCAACTTTATAATGGAAACGTTTCTAGTTTTGTGCAGCATGTTGAGCATGAATTGACATCTATAAAATCTACTGAGATTGCTTTGCTTATATGCCGACACGATATAAACCGAGGTGTGACATTACACAACAGCAGATAGAATAAGCTCTCAATATAGTGTGGCTGAAAATAGACCACATTCTGTCAATATCCAGCCTTCAGAACACTTCAAGCTGATGAACCCATTAAAATCAGAGCATGAAATATAAAATGAGAAAAAAAATGTTTTACTAAAGCTCCAGGTGCATACAGACATATTCACTATAAGAAACGTGTCCTGCATGAAGTTAATGAATCACCATAATTAACACAAAGTGAAATATCTGCTCTCTCTCATAATATTCATAAGAGATTAACTGTAACCCTCTCACATGCCGGCGGATCACGTAACTTCATCAAAATCATGTGACTAACTCTAGGCTGTAATGAATAGATTACACAGTATGTTGCAGGAAGTTGGCAGGACTCAAACACTCGCCCACATGTTTGCCAGTGACAAGAGTTGTTTTTGCTCTCTCTGTAAGATCCCTGTTTCCTGTTTAGTTTCAGGGAGTCTAGTAGTTGTCGTGTGTTGGAGTCCCCCTTTATGTCTCCCCTCTCCTTTCCTACCCTCCCTCCTTTCCGTCTCCTCTCCGTGTGCTCTATATGTGGCTCTTGTGGAATCTGCTCCAAATGTTTTCCATATTAGTTCAGAGCCCTTTTTGCTTCCGAATAGCGAGCAGGGATCGCGTAGGGAGAGAAGCCTCCAGTGAGGAGGGAGGGGAAGGGCAGGGCAGGGCAAGCGGGGCGGCAGGCAGCGTGAAGGAACAGTCTAGCTAAAGAGAGCAAAAGAAACGGCAGGCGAGAAAGAAAAATAAGGACAAACAGATAGAGGGCGAGAGCAAGAACATCCAGTCTGCCTCAAAGGAAGATTAACAATCTCAGCACGAGACAGGAGGAATTATGGGGTCGGGGACGAGTCCGAAGGGGTCGCCTGGAGGAGGCAACGCAACCCCTGACAATGAGAAGAAGGGAAAAGCAAAACCTGAAGGCCCATTACTGGAGGATGTCCAAACATGTTGTGGCTGCCGCTTTCCTTTGCTGGTCGCTCTGTTCCAGCTTCTGTTGGGCATCGCAGTAGCAGGGGTGGCCTTCCTCATGGTTGCCATTAGCCCCTCTCTGCTGGCCAGGGAGACGCCCCATTGGGCCGGCATCATTGTAAGCTTCCTTTTGCTCTTCATCAACCTCTCCCTCAACTCCCAGCATGCCTTGTTTTACTCTTTCATGCATGAGGCCATCGCATCAGATTCATTGGCCACACAGCTTTATACTGTTCATAAGCATACAATAAGCAAACTGTTAGAGAGAGCATGTGCACATCCAAGTAAAATAATAACTACGTTCATACTGCAAGCCTTTTTTTTTGTCTTTCTAAAATGTGTTTAATATATCAGATTCAAGTGTGAACTGATCCCGATCCTGAACTGGCTCGCATGCAGAGGTGGGTAGTAACGAAGTACATTTACTTCGTTACATTTACTTGAGTATTTTTTGGGAAAAATTGTACTTTTAAGAGTAGATTTAAATGTGGGTACTTTTTACTTTTACTCGAGTACATTTCTAATAAAAAAACGGTACTTTTACTTCGTTACGTTGAGCGATGTTCCTCTCGTTACTTTATTTTAATGCAATATGTGTTGTTAAATGCGTAGTTTTCCAAGCGCGCTGTATCTTTTTTCTGGGCATGAGCGATGCTCAATTCACAAATGAATCACTCTTTTGAGTCGATTCTGTTCAAAGACTTCATCAAACAAGTGGGCAGATCTGTCTAAATCGGTTCGCGAATCAGTTTGTATGATCTGTTCAGTTTCCTGCACGCACTGAATCGTCTGAAGCGCTTTCAATTCACACTCGACTCGAAGTCGTAACAGGAAGATTTAAGAACATCAAGAAAGCTGGATGAAGTGGCTGTGGACCTACAGTACAGTCAAGTGAACGCAAATCTGCAAATGCATAATTTTTGCCAGCGATGAAGATCTCTATTATCTTCTTATGCTGAGGACGATATATCCTGTGGAACGATATTCGATTTATTTCTTGCAGAAATATACATTTGATTACATTTTGGAGAACAGACAGAAGAAGATCCGTCGATGTGCGTTTGATCGTCGTTTGTGTTCAGATGTTCAGTAGCGGTCAGCGCGAGCACATGTGAAGAGTTTGAACTCTTTCTTCTCTGTGTCAATGTTTCCCTTTACATGCCTTTAAATGCAAAACTCTGCAGATACACTATATTTCGACATTGTCTAATAATCCAACTGTAGTTGTATAAGTTACTATTATACAAACCAAAGGACAGGCAATGATTTTCGGGCTACAGATGGCAGAAATAATGCTTGTCTCTTCTGTTTTTGTGGCAAAGATAGCCTATCTAATTATGATAATAATAGTCATTTAAATAAAAAATATCTAAATAATATCATGTTTTATATATATGTCATAGTATATATAGGCCTATGATCCGAAGTAACTAACTATAGCTACTTGAGTAGTTTTCTCATTGGATACTTTTCTCATTGGATACTAATTATGATAATAATAGTCATTTAAATAAAAAATATCTAAATAATATCATGTTTTATATATATATCATATATATCGGCCTATGATCCGAAGTAACTAGTAACTAACTACTTGAGTAGTTTTCTCATTGGATACTTTTTTACTCTTACTCAAGTAACTATTAAGATTGTTACTTTTACTTTTACTTTGAGTAAATATTTCTAGAAGTACTTGTACTTTTACTTGAGTACAGTTTTTGGATACTCTACCCACCTCTGCTCGCATGCACAAAAAAACAAAAACAAAGACTGAAGTCAGTGTTATTTGTTAATTTCTAAGGTGATGCACAGGCGATAAGAAGGACAAATACAAGCATGAGGAGATCATATTTCAATATTTACGACCCCTAAAGTTTTGCTTGTGTAAAGCTGTCACCTTGATACTTATGGAAAAGTCATAAAAGTACCGTGAATAACGATATGACTGTTCAGACTGAGGTCCAGGCTACACTGTAAAAAATTATTGTGAATTTAACGGTAAAAGACTTAAACTGTGAAGAACAGTTAATTGGTTAACATAACGTTTTGGTATTAAAATAGATAACTGAAATAGATCGAACCGTACATTTAATGTACATTTACAGTAAAATACTGCTAAATTAACAGTTTTGGATAATTTACAGTGAAAAACGGTAAATTGACATTCCCAGAATTCCCTGCGTGACACTTCACTGTTTCTTCTCAGTTTTTGTTTTGACAGTCAGTTATGTACATTTAGGTTTTATGTTACATCTAATGTTGGTAAATTAATGTTTATTGACGTTTTTTTAATGTCATGTGTGTTATACCATGATGGTGTTTAGTGTTTGTGTGAATGACAATGTGCACCTTCTATCTATTAGTCATAACCTACTCAGCTTGAGCACAGCTGCTTGTGATAGTCTTTGAATCATCATGTGATTCGGATCACCACTGTGTTTGGTGCCTGACCTGTCAGTGTATTACACAATTATAAAACAGGTATTAGTTGTTCAATAGATTTTTGGTATATTACCAAAAGTAATATACCAATTAACTATTAGATTTATTGGTATATAAGCGTTTTATCAGTTTATGAAACATTGTATTTTACATTAATTATGTTAAATCTGTAAAACCTATGCTGCTACCGTATTTTTTATGGTACATTTCTGGCAACCACAGCTGCCGTTTTTTTACCGTAAATTTAACGGAACTTCTTTTTTACAGTGAATGGAAGTGACTTAAATCAAAAGATCAGTTGCCATGTTTGTGCTGTTCACACTCTAATGGAAAAAAAGAAGATTTGAGTCACATATTAAAGATTTGGGCCACTTTTTCTGATATGCTGATATGAGATTCACCACTAAGAGATTTTCATTAAATTTTGCTTGTTCATCAATGATTTACAAAGTATTCTCTTAACTTTTGCACATAAGTATTCAGTCACAGAAGCCTATTTAGAGTTTGAAACAACTCGGGTTCCTCAGCTAAATAAATCTAAAAATACTACAGTTGTGTTTGTTTGAGAATCACAAGAGAGTAAGATCAAACTTATAAATAGCAAACGATTGTTCAAAGAATTCAAGCCAGCTCAAAGCAATCCCTGAGTGCAGACATGCATGTTCAGTCACGTAGACCATAGGAAAGCACAGGGTCTGAAAGACAGGACAATAACTTTGCATGCATCAGTTGTCATCTAACCCTAACCCTTATGATGAATATAATAGAAATTACATTATTTCATTCAACTTTGTGTAACTGTAATGCATTTGTTACAGTATTAAAGGGATAGCCGTAAAGGCAGGTGACCCATTGACTTCCATAGTAGGAAATAAATAAATACTATGGACAAAATTCAACATTCTTTAAAATATCTTCCTTTGTGTTCAACTGAATTCAGAAAGTCATACAGGTTTGGAACATCATAAGGCTGAGTAAATTATGACAGAATTTTAATTTTTAGGTGAACTATCCCTTTAATCTTTGTTCAACTTTAATAAAAATCTTCCTCTTCCTTGTTAGTTCATGTTAGCTCAGGTCCATTAAATAACACTACAACTTTTGATATTAATAATGTATTAGTATTATGTTGAAATTAACATACAGATGCTTTAGAAGTATTTTTCATTGTTAGGTCATACAAATGTGGTTAACTAATGGTAAAGTGTTACCAACTTTGCTTTTAGTTGTTCAAAATGTCACATTTCAATTCAAATTACAGTTTTGCATCATTTTTGCCTCAATTCATATCAAGAAATCGAAATGAAATGTAAAAAGCATTGTCTGATCAATTTTGACTGCCAAACAACCCCCAACAACACTTTTATTGTGTAAAACATTATCTAATGCGGCAATAAAACATAAAGCGACGGCTATGTTGAATACACAAATTCAGAATCGTAAAAACGCACACATTTTATTGGAGCAATATAGATCAGAGAGATCTCAAGTTTAGGCCTAAAGAGAGGGCTGCTGTTCTTGGAGAAAACACACTGAGGTCAACAAGACTTCTCTGCCTCAGAACCTGGGAAAAACAATCAAATTAGATACCACACGTTAGTCACAAGACTCCAATCACGCTGAGAAAAGAGAGAGAGAGAGAGAGAGAGAGAGAGAGAGAGAGAGAGAGAGAGAGAGAGAGAGAGAGAGAGAGAGAGAGAGAGAGAGAGAGAGAGACAGACAGACAGACAGACAGAGAAGAAAAGAGAGAGATTAAAAGCGTGAGAGATAAAGATATCATGGAAGGGGGGGGGGGGGGGGGTCAAGCTATTCAATTTGCAGCAGCAGTCAATATATTATCAGATGACAGCTCAATGCTGAGTTGCACAATGCTGATTACAATGAGGGTTATGGTGGGCTCATGACAAGCCTGGCAGACACAGAAACACAGGAGCTCTGCTGCACTGCAAATAAGATTAGATCAATCCAGTGACTGGTGTGTGTTCATGGCAACAATGACATCAAATTTCAGCAACAGACTGTGAGTTGCTAACAGTGATCCACCCTCCAACTCAATTATTTTTGCTACATTTGGGGTCTGAGTGACAAGTCTATTAAAATGTCTCTACTGTATTTCCGTGTTTTGCAGATGTGTGTGGTGTCTCTGGTGGGATTCATCCTCTTCTGCATCACCAGAGTGCCTGACGAGAGGGCATCGACTCAGTTTATCATAAAGGTGAATGAGAAATGCAGCTTTTGGATAAAGTGACAATTACAATTGCCCCTCATACTGTATGCAAATACATTTCAAATAGAAACCCACAACGCTGCAGTCTAGCTCTGAGAGCGAAAGCTATCAACAGGTCTACAATAAAATTATCCGGAAATTAAAAATAATTTCATTATATAATGATCATTTACTCACCAACATGTTCCACTATTATTTCATTTATTTCTTCCATGAAACACAAAAAGTTATGATAGGTGGAATGTCTAAGCAGCTCTTTGCCATTCACTCTTAAAAAGAAAGGTTCTTTTTTGGCATTAATGGTTTCATGAAGAACATCTAACATCCATGGAACCTTTCCATTGCACAAAAGGTTCTTTATAGTGGAAAAACTTTCTTTGGATTATTAAAATGTTCTTCATACAAAAAATAAAATAAAAGGTTTTTTAAGATCTGATCACTGAAGAGTTCTTTGGGGAACCCAAAATGGTTCTCCTATGGCATCACAAAAAAATTACCTTTTGGAATCTTTATTTCTGGAAAGTGATTTTAAAAAACAAAAAACACCATAATATTATTACAAAAGCAGGCCATACTTGTCGAGCTCTATGTTCCAAGTCTTTGAATTATGAATTAGCAATGTTCTTTTGAGTCAGTTGTTTTAAATGAATAGTTTGAAGCGGTTAACAAAACCGGACTAAATACATTTTTTTCACAATTTGGTCCTGCAGATTCTCAAGTCAACAACATATTGAACCAAGATGATGTCCAATTGGTCTTATTCAATGAGTGAGCCTGATATTATGAGCAGTGAATCAGGCATTTGACTTTTGTTAAGAAAGTAACGTTTAATGAACGAATAGAGGGAATAAATCACAATCGTTATCGTATGGTAAACATTATGCCTACATCTCCTTTTGTGTTTCACACAAGAAATAATTTTTTATGGCTTAAGTGTGCTAATGAACTGTCTCTTTAATTAGGCATATTGTTTAATATTTAATGGACCATTGATATTGCCAGTAACATTCCTGAGTCCCCAAGACACCGAGCTGGTTTTAAATGAACAAGTATAGGCATTTTAGCCTATTAAAATCTAATTTCCATCGCACTGCCTTAATCATCACAATTGACTTCTGCCCAGCTCCTGTACTTCTTCCTGTGCACGATGGGGCTGGTCATTTCCGTACTGGTCATCGCATTCCAGTGCTACCATTACGCCCTGACCAGCAGCTACAGCTGTAAGGAAACGGAGGAGGACTGTAAGTGCACCCTGGACCCCGAGGACCCCATCGCCCGCACTTTCACCTACAGAGGTGTGACAGACTGCAGTGCCATCGACAGCACTCTACCGATGTATTACCTTCTGCAGATGCTGCTGAACCTGGCTCAAGCTATCGTCTGTCTGCTGGGGGCTTTCCTGATCTGGAAGCACAGGTACCAGGTGTTTTTCGCTGGGCTACAGATGGGATCTCCTTCTGTCCAGAATTGGCAGAAAGTTTAGGGCGGCGAGAGATTTCTGTCGAGAAGTAAACATGTGGCGCGTGGGAAGTGTTTGTGCCTTTAAGGAAGAAACTGTTTGCTGCAATATCTGCCCCAGTGGGAGTTTTCTGCCCTCTGACCTTTTCTCAAAGCAGTTGAACGAGTCTGTGTTTGTATTGCCATATTACAATATTTTGGAAAGTTTTATGCAATTTTTAGACTCATTGTATTTTTCTACATTATAGTTACCACTGCCAACACGAGTATTTTTTATCTATGATGCAAAACAAGACATGAAGATTAAAAAACAAATTAGTGACACAATCTGTTGTTGTTGTTATTATTGTGGTAATGCAATGCATAACAATTAATTTAATTGGCAGTATAAAAAGAAACACACACACAAAAAAAAAAAAACTTGAAATGCAATCAATTACACAAGCTTCACCTTTCGCATGTATTTTCTTACTTTGCACTTTTCGCTCATTGTTTCTGAGACGAAATTCCTGGTGTTCCATCCCCGTTTGCAGAGGAATATAAAACAAATTATACAAAACATTATATATCTGTCAAATCGATTAATCGTGATTAATCGCATCTAACTAAAAAGTTTGTGTTTATATAATGTGTATATAAAGTAGTAAACATTTGAATGTTTGAATGTATACACATATATGCATACATATAACATGTATAAATAAATATAATATAATCAGTAATCACACACATATATTATATAAACACAAACCTTTATATTAGATGCGATTAATTGCACTTAATCGATTTGACAGCACTAATACATACCTGTACATACATACATATCATTATGTTTTCCATTTTCTGTGCATTATTTTAGTAAAACTTGTTAGCATAACGATCAGTTCAACAGAGATTCATGCAACAGAGAAATTTGAAATTTAATTTAGATTTTTGACTATATATATATATATATAGTATGTAGTTTTGTATTGGAAGAGGTGTAAATAAAAAAAAATGTAACACAAACATACCAAAATAAATACAGTACTGCTTCAACTGAAGAACTGTCTAGAGAACTTGTAAAAAAACACGGTGTACACAACAGTCAGAAATGAAAGTGTGTGTGTGTGTGTGTGTGTGTGAGGGGGGGGGGGGGGGTCTTAGACAAACAGATACAGTAACGTTACATTCAATGGAAGGGTTGCTGTTTAACCTTTTTATTTTACATATATCTATTGCATATTTATGACAAGGTGAAAACTAAGCGAAACTTGACAATCAATCCAAACACGCTCAGTTCTTATTAACTCATTGTCAATGTAACTTGTAAGCAAATGAGTGATTTGAACACTGCCAACAGGAAGACGACTGCTTGATGTGTTAAAAGAGTCTGTTGCTTTAAAGAGACCTTCAGTCTGGTGTTGAGAAGAGATGCAACATGATGCTTCGGCATATAGGAAAAAAACACTCATAAATGTAAGCTTGTATGACTCATCTTTCCTTTGAGCTGATTTCTAATAAAAGGCATTTACATAACTCTCTCCTTTATCATCCAATTGCAAGTCTTTTAAAAATGATTAACTGAATTTCATACTTGTGTTTTTCTCATGCTGACTACCATCATTGGATCACATCCACAAATTTAAGTACCTAACGGTTTGCCCTGCCATTGTCACAAATAAGTCTTGTTTTATATTACTATATTCTTGTAGTAATATTGACTTTGCATAACAATTTTACAGGAATGATTTTCTCTGTTTAAATAATTATCAGTTTCCTAGTTGGGTGTATCACACAAAAGCTGTCAAGAATGTGTCCAGGTCATATTTAATCTAAAAAAATAAATACTAATTTATTAAAAAGTATTTTATTTTAATATATTTTCAATTCCTATTATAGTTGCGATTAATTCAAATCAAAGCTGAATTTTCAGCATCATTACTCCAGTCAGTGTCACATGATCCTTCATAAATCATTCTAATATACTGATTTGGTGCTCAAGAAACATTTCTTTACTATTATCAATGTTAAAAAAAGTTGTGCTGCTTAATATTTTTGTAGAAACCTTGATATTTTTTCCATGATTTTTTTTTTATGAATAATCTTTTCTAACATTAAAAAGTTGTATTAATTTAACGCATCCTTGCTGGAAATAAATTAATTAATTAATTAAAAAATCTATACATGGTATACTTATGCTTATTTTTTAGCTTGGTAGGTGACAATGAACTTTAATTGTATGTACAAGAGCAGTGTGAACATTTGAAAAACATCTTTTTCATTCCACAAAATAAAAAAGGGCCTGATCTCTTGGAGGGCTTCGATCTCTTTGTCTCTCCTGCAGACCTTCAGCAAGTCGCTCCGTACACTATTCGATTAGGCAGGAACGCTGAGTCAAATGAAAAATCCCCCTCAGATTTGCAGTGCTTTTAGGAGAGTGTTGCAGGGGGTGATCTCTCGCCTCTCCGGGACCAGCTCATGTGACACATCTCACCAGCATGACAACACGCACAGTCACATGCAGAAAGAAGGAAGGGAGGGTGGTATATTTAGATTAATGAGTGTGTTTATGCAGGATGGCGTACACTGTCTTGCCCTACCAATTGCGCACACCTGAATGATGGAAATGTGAGAAAGACTGTGTGTGTCAAGTCTTTACGGAGGATCAGTGATCATTAAAATGCATTCTGAGGGGACACTGAATTTACAACAAAATGATAAAACATTGAATAACTGCTACGTCTATGACATTTGCTTCTAGATTGAAAGACACGCGATCAGTGTGAGTGTGGACATTTAGTAAGAGTGGCAGTTATCCAACTTACTGTCTTCTGGTCCCTGATGGTGCATTCCAGACATGTTGGACTTTCCCTTGCTTAGTGACAGCTGTGAGCTATAACGGAGCCGTCAGGGGCTAATTTTAACCCGGGCCAGAGCAAAGGCACGAGCAGACATGGGTCTTTGTGCTCTGAAGAAATTAGGCAGAGTTGTACCCTAAATCAATAGCTTAAGCAATCAACGGATGTTTTTTGATGCAAAATTACTCCAACAATCATTGTCGACACCTTATGTAATCAAATTACTTTTTTCCCCAAGTAAATAGATATTTTGTTGGAAATTTAAAATGGACTGAGTTACTTTTACAAGTTACTTTGTTTTCCCATTTGTTGACCGACACCTCTCTTCTCCCAACGCTGAGAGAAATCGTGATTAATGTGCAGAGGCGTTGTGTGCGTTGAGTACCAGTTACTCATCTCACTTGGACAAAAACAGATTCAGTATTGTTCAAAGTGAATAAAAACAGTGAAATGCTAATTCTGATTATGCAAACCTGTAGTTAATACTGTAAATTACACAAATATAGCTACTTTATGCATTTAATCTCACTTTATTAACCAATGTGTTTGCTGTTGACCTTCGATGATCCAATTCAACCAAATTAATAAGCAAGAATGACTTTAGGTAAACAAAACATTGGCTTTTTTTATTGCCGAAATAAGAGCGTCAAACTTTCTTCTCCTGTATCCTATTCTTCTGCAAAAGGTTTGTTTGACATGCGCCTTCTACTGTACGGGAGTGATTTGCATTTTCTTCAGCCTGAGAAAGGGAGTAACGGAGTAATGCATTGCTTTTAAAAGTAACTTTCCCCAACACTTACTTGTTTAAGACTTTGACTTAATTAAATAGTTCAGTTAAATTGACTTTGATTTACAAACATATTAGAAACCTTAATCTGTGTTTCTAAAAGGTTTAAAGAATAGACTAGAGAACCAACATGAGTTTAACTTTGGGTCACAGTCATTCTGCACAACATCCAGAGTCAAACTAAGCATTGTAATACCAAATATAAATTCTTTATTATTTTCTGTACAACTGTATATAAGGCAAGCACAAAACATGCTAGTCACATGTCTGACATAAAAATACACAATAAAAGTCATTAAGAGTCAAGACTAGCGTTTAGGTCTTTGTAGAAGGTGATGCAAACACATTCCAACAGTCACGTGATTGTCTGATTATGAGATAATGTTTCCAGTCTTCTATCTTTCATTAAAGTAATTGTGAATTATAAAAAAAACTAGGAAACTCTCTAAAGGCACTTTATCTCTCCAGTTATTCCAGCACAGATTAAAGTCCACTTTGAGTTACAGAAATACTCCAGTTATGAACAGGACAATTAAAATATGATGGAGTTAATACTTGACACTTGAAAAAAAAAAAAAAAAAGACAGCCGAGTCCTCCAAATTTCCAAAATGGAAATTCCCTCATGAGCCCAGGGTTTGTGATTTTTCCGAATAAACACACTCTGTGCATTATTAACAAACGTCTTCCATCTATAAGATTTAAACGAGGAAACACTTACGAAATGACGCTCAAGTCTGTAGTCATTTCTATTCATCTATCTGGACAACTGTCATGTCATGATGGAAAGTGTGATATCACCATGAGTGTAGTGTTGATCATGGTGTGAACATCAGCATCTGTGTGTGAGTGTGTGTGGAGAGGTGATAAGTTCGTCCTCAGTGTGGAGGGGGGATTTGATGGTTTACTTGTGATGGTCCAAGAAAGCCCTGTCTCTGTTTATTCTTCCTTTGCTCCGTCATCTGTACATGTGGAAACACACACACACACAATTGAGTCACCTTTAAAAAAAACTTTACACTGTAAAAAAAGATAGATCGTTTAATATTGCAAGACTACAGTAAAAACCTGTTAATTGGTTAACTGTAACTTCCCTTACTCTACAGTAAAAAACGGTAAAAGATCTAATGACACATGTACAGTGTTAAAAAACATGTCAGAGAATTCAGTTTTTTTTACTGTAAATTATAAGGTGTAACAGCTGCTGCTGGTTCCTTATAGATTTTGTTTTTATAATGGGTTTTTTTCATAGTAAAATAAAGTCTGTGGTAAAGATAAGTTGATTATACTTTGACATTATGTTCTACAACATAAACTGCACACACCCATACAGAAAATCACACATTTTGAATCAGTTCTGTTTATTTTTGAGAACGTTGGTTTCTAATAAGTAACTAAATAAGTTTTAGGTGTGAGTGTGTGGAGTGTATTGTAGAACAAAACGTCAAAGTATCGTCAAGTTATGTTTTTACCACAGGCTTTATTTTACTCATGAATTTCATGCCGACTTGAAGATATTTTGATATACGTCTCAGTAGTTTTTTAGTATAATGAACAACAAAAACTGCTTGGTTACCAACATTCTTCAAAAAGTGTTGTTCCACAGAAGAAATAGAGTCATACAAGTTTAGAACAACTTGAGGATGACAGAATTTTTTGTCTGAACTATTCCTTTACAACAGTGTCATTTGGACCAATATCTTGTTCCATTGGTCACTTTTTTACTTTTCCAAACACACTGGGTTTAAATCATGTACAGCAGTGGCCAAAAGTAATGTCCGGCCTAGGAAAACTGATATCCACACCCTTTATTCAAATATTATAAAGATTTTGTATGCATATTGCATAGTATCATAGTTGATAACACAAAGAAACACGGCGAATTGAGTGGACATAATTTTCGGTCAGGCTGTCGTACAAAGAAATTATGAACACGCATAAAAGCAAGAGAGAACCAACAAAATATGAATAACTGATGTAGTAGTAAATGGAAGCTTTTTTTTGTTGTTGCAGATTTTATTTGTCTGTATAAAACCTGTTGCTTTAGTTTGCCTTTCTTGCCAAATAATCTAGTTTAGTGTTTTGCTCTTCCCTCATATTTAAAAAATATACATATATATATAAAAATCTAAAATATTTCCCTCATATTTTGATAGTTTTAATCGAACTTACAGGGTCATTAAAAACAAATATCTCCTCCGGACATCACTTTTGGCCACTACTGTACCTTTTTTCATGGGTGTTCCAGACAAAAAAAGGAAACTACTAAGTAAACAGGCCTAGCGAGAAAATGTGGAACACAGTGAGCTACACTAAATCAGAGAGAGCCTGTTTGTCTGAACACATGACGAGTTGGGATTTGGCCTACTGCATCTGAGCTGGATCTCAGCCTAGCTGGATCTGAGAGGTGAGGAGGATCTGTTTAATTAGGCCTGGCTGTCGGACGAGAAATCACTTTAATAAGTTATTTAACATCTAGCACTGCCAGGAGAATTACAGTAAGCCCGCTCCTCGTGACCGTCAGGAATCAGAAGGATGTGAGGGGCACCGCGGTGTGGTTAAATGTTCAAGTTCGAATGTTTCTGGCCCACTGGTTTGGACCAGTGCCGATTCTCAATGACTGTGCAGTTCTTGTGCGTTTCTGCACATAACACAGTTCAACTCAGCAGTCTGAGGTCAAACAAACATGCAGACACACACACACACACAAAAACAACTAAAAACTGAGCCATGGGGCAGCAATTTCTTTTCTAACGTCATTCCATTAAAACCTAAAGTTCTCCCTCTCCCTGTGTCATGTGAATCGGTTAAACTGTTTGTGCGGAATCACATGTGGGCCAGGCAGGTGATGGCAGTGATCCGACACAGCGGAGCAAAGCCGGAACATCCACATCGCCCCGGGGCACCGCCCCACCCCAGCTCTGACGCACTTCCACAGCAGGGCCTAATAGTAAACACTTCAGAGGCCCTGTGAGGAGAAAGACTGTTTTGCTCTGTGAAACCGGGCTGTCCCATTGGATGGCGTGCTGTACGTTACCTGTTCTTTAAGCTCCGAGAGCTGGCCAGACAGCTGAGACACGAGAGAGACAGTGGTGTCCAGTCTCTCGTGCAGCGATCGGATCTCGTTCTGTTCGCTCTCTCCCTCCGAGCTCACCAGAGACATGGCCCGCATCCGGGGAAACCAGTCCAGATTCTTCTCCTGAAGGGAAGAGAGAGATGTGAATGTTGTTTTGCAACGACTGTTTTACACATTTACACTATCATTTGAAATTTTGGGTCAGCAACACTTTTTGGGGTTCTTTTGAACCTTCTATACATAATAGAATTCAAAACAAAATATAGCTGCAAGCAGCGATTACGGGCCCAAGCCGGTGGCACCGCCACCCTGGTGCCTTTAGTTACACTAAAGGCACCGGGCTGGCGCTGCCACCGGCTTGGGCCCTCCATCGCTGCTTGCAGCTATATTTATTTATTTATATATATATATATATATATATATATATATATATATATATATATATATATATATATATATATATATAAAGCCGCCACCCCGTTGCCTTTCGGGTTCCTGTGCACGACGGGCAATAACGTAACCCCGCTTTGACTGTCGAGAAGAAGTCTGCTTTAGAGCTTGTATCAGTGTGAGTCTTTCTGCTCCCCTCCAAACACACACAGAAAAGGGGGGGGGGGGCTGTCTGTGTGTGTGCCCGATGAGATCTATATGTGTACCGAGTTTCATACTAATTCATGCAATATTCAGTTTGATATATGGACCAAGTTTTCGGACCCCGTTAAAGGGGGCGCTGTTGAGCCCCCCTGCCACGCCCGGGTACCAGCTTCAGCCCGGCCCTGATGGCCGCAGGTTCTGACCTGTGTGCAAAGTTTCAAGAGTTTTCGAGCACGTTAAGGGCCCCAAAAGTGCCCGAGAAGTCCCACACAGCAGAGAAAGGGTTAAAATAAAGCCCCCCCTCCTCTCTCACACACACAGACACTGAGAGAGACTGGCAAAATTCCCATCAAATCACATTCAAACCAAAATATCTGACTTCCTGTTGGTCGGAGCTAATGACTGTAAATTAGAAAGTTGTCCGGCTCGGGGAGATAAATATAAATACCGATTTTTGTTACTGTAGGTAAAACTAATACCCCATTTTTGACTAAAGGTGGCGCTACTGAGCCCCTTACCACGCCCGTTTCTGAAACTTTGCACAAGTGTACTAGGCAATAAATGTAAAGTGTCTGTCGAGTTTCATGCAATTTCAAGCATGCTAAGAGTCTCAAAAACTTTAAAAAAGAATATTAAAGTTTGCTGCATTGCCATGGCAACAGTATTTAAGATATCAATAATCCTTTCACAGGTCTACATCTGCCGTGTGTTTACATTATACACATAAAGTTTGAAGCAAATCGGGTAAAAATAAGAGGGTGATTTTAAAGCATTTTGAAAGTGACACACTTCCTGTTGCCAGTTGGTGGCGCTATAACTTTGACTCACAATAGTCACATCCATGTGATCGGCCTCTTACAGCGAACACACTGCTGAAGTTTCATCCAGATCAGTTAACCCTTCAAAGTCGACTGACGCTCTAGAGCGTCAAAGTGCGCACCCCTGACATATCTATTAATAACTTTGGAATGGATTAAGGTATTAACTTACTTTTTTTTTTATGAAAAAGCTGACATTCGTCTGCATAGACAGTGTTGACTTTCGCGAATGATAAGCCTTCCGTATTTTAGTGCAAATCTATAGCATTTTACCGCAAAACAAGGAAATTGTACTTTATTCTATCTAATGATATAAAATGCTGTTGGTGTGTGTGAACCAATCACAGATCTGTGTGTGAACCAATCACAGACCAAAAACAAAAAATGACGTTGTCAGATGGGCCAGGAACGTAAAAAAGGGGAGGGGTTTGAAATCAATTCCACCTGTGATAGCCGGATTGTTTGCTGACGCAACTTTTTTATACACGGTCTTTGGACGCGCACATTTGGAGATATATCAGATACGCTTATTTGTACTTGGCAAGATTATTTTCAAAGAAAACATGGCACAACGAAGATTCTCTGCCGAGCAAGTTGCTGAAATGCTTTTTGCCGACAGCGATGAGAGTGAGAATGGATCTGATCCAGATCGGTTTGATTCGGAGGAAGAGGATCAAATCTTGGACGGAATCGATCCATTTGAGGAGTAAGTATTATGAATGCTATATTGCTGATAATATATTGTCTAATAGCCTATATATTGTATCGTTTTTTTAGTAGAATTATTTTATTTTAGCTTTTCAGAAATAACGGAGCAGTAATCAAATAATGAGTGCCATCAAATAATGTGTGCGTTTTGGCCGCATGTAACGTTAGTCCATCTTCATTTATAAGCTATTTCGTTTACTTTGCTTGTCTATTTTATTGTAATGTTTTTTAGGGAAATTTTATTGTAGTTTTTCAGAAATAATGGTGCAGTAAGCCTTATCTAAGGCCTGTACTATTTGTCTACATGGGAGGGGGTTTGGTTGGTTTAGACATTGTATTTACTCTGTGCATTTTATTGTAATGTTTTTTAGGTAAAATTTTATTGTAGCTTTTTAGAAATAATGGTGCAGTAAGCCTTATCTAAGGCCTGTACTATGTGTCTACATGGGAGGGGGTTTGGTTGGTTTAGACATTGTATTTACTCTGTGCATATAATACTATGATGAAGGCTCCAGTAATAATTTTGTAGTTAGAAGTCCTATGACTTGGATGTAAAAAATGCACACATGATGATGACTAGCTAATCTTTATTTCATTATAAGAAAGGCTGTACAACTTTTGATATGTGGTAATCTAAACTAATGACAAAATCTGTGTGTTTTAGTCTAAATCCGGAAACCACAGAGCAGCCGAGTACATCTGCTGAACCCAGGACCCCGACCGCTCGCCCTTTTCCACCCAGCACCGCTTAGGCCTATATTTTTATACCAATATTTTTTTTCACCCAATTTTTTTTGCAGGTGTTCTAAAGCCTTTGAGGAATAAATATTTGTTGTAAAATCCTTTATTAATTTATTTTTTATATTTTTATATAATAAAAACAAAAATATTTAACTTCTGTTTTTGTATTTCTTGATGATATATCACATTAGAACACATACAAGTGTCTCAAGAAGTGTGTTGTCAATGCATCCACATTGTAGCTGAGAATCTATAGAATCCAGAAATATGTCTCTATTCACTCTGCTATGAATATTGACCATTCCAGAAGCCAAAATGTCAACATAGTGCCAGGCGGACTTAAAACCCCTTAGACTTTGAAGGGTTAATGTATGAGGATGTTATAACACACTTCCTGTTTCCAATATTCGCCATAAATTCGTTTCCTCGCCACGGCCAAACCGTTCGAGATATCAAAAATCCCCTGGCAATTTTTCATCCTCCATGTCTTGACTTCATGCACACCGAGTTTCGTGGTGATTGGTTGAATTTTCAAGGAGCAGTATTTTAAATTCCATTGCATGTGTTTTTTAAACTACGCCAAATAGCCGACTTCCTGTTGGGCTGGGGTAAAAAGTCAGAGCACGAAGGATATATGAACCGATGAGATCTATAAGTGTACCGAGTTTCATATTATTACACGCAAGCGTGTTTGATTTATGGACCAAGTTTTCGGACCGCGTTCCAGGGGGCGCTGTCGAGCCCCCCTGCCACGCCCGGGTACCAGCTTCTGTCCGGCTCTAATGGCCGCGGGTTCTGACATTTGTGCAAAGTTTCAAGAGTTTTTGAGCACGTTAAGGCCCCCAAAAGTGCCCGAATAGTCGTAAGAAAAATAATAATAATAATAATAATAATAATAATAATAATAATAATAATAATAATAATCCGAAGGAAAACAATAGGGCCTTCGCCTTTTCAAGGCTTGGGCCCTAAAAAGATAAATTTCCACAAAAATATTAAGCAGCACAACTGGTTTTAACATTGATGATAATAAGAAATGTTTCTTGAGCACCAAATTAGTATATAAAAATGATTTCTGAAGGACCAAAATGTATTAAAAATAGAAAAAAAAGATAAACATATTTCACTGTTACTGTTTTTACTGTATTTTTTATCACAAAAATGAAGCCTTGGTGAGCATAAGAGATTTCTTTCAAAAATGATAAAAATTCTACTGAGCCTGTTTAATAAATATGTATACATTTTTAAACCGTTTTTTTTACTCCATTTTGATTTATATTCAAGTCATTCTCAATGCATAAAAAGACATGAACTACACACTCTTGTGCCTTTATTTTTTCCCCACTGATTTTCAAGAAAATAAATGGGAAAAAATACTTCCAGAACCAAGACTGCTGATAAAGTGACATGTTGTATTGCGATATATGGACTAATGGCTTAAGTGCAGCTCTTTAAACCGTTAACAGACATATTCAACAAATAAATAGGCTAAATAAGTACAAAACACTAATAGACAGATTTTTGTTGCATAACAGTAGCAGTTAAAGGTCTCAAAGTCTAGTGCACTAAAGCACAGCATGTTGTCACTCAGAAACTGCCACTTTGGCAAATGGTGGGCCGCAAGTCTGTTCTAACAAGGTTGTGGATAGAAACAATGCAAACTAAATATACACCACCATATAAATGGTTTAAAGGTTGGGGGTCAAAAGGACAATTTCCACCTGAGATTTGGAACCAAATTACAGGGGGGTAAAAATGACTTTAAAAAGATGGCAGCATCATTATTTTATTTTTTACACACAGATTGGTAGGTCTATAGATATGGGGATTGCAATGTGGTTCCATGAGAAAATTGTTAAGTTGTACAGATTTTAAGTGGTACAGCTGAAATTTTATATGTTTGCTTTCATCACTATTAATGCTAGACTTTCTTTAGAAAAAAATCTTAACAAAATCAAACATTTTAGCTGGGGAAGTTTCTGAAATTTGGTTGATTTGACACGAAATGACCGAAAAGTCTTTAATATCACTTTTGTTCAATTTAATTCAATTCAAACTCATCACTTAGTGTCAACATAGACAGGATATCAGACATCATGGTTTAGTGCTGTGAATCATAGCCCGACTACACTAGAACATGGACTTCCGAGTCAATCATCATGACCCCTCTGAGCAAGTGTGCTAAAACTCCAACTCCAACATCTAAAGCAGAGTTCTCAAACCGGTTCCACGGAGGGCCTAGTGTATGGAGGTTTTTGGTCTTTCCCTTCAATTAGTGCCCAATTAAGACCTAGACTACCAGGTGAGGGGAGATCTTAACCAATTAGTGACCTACTCAATCAGTTTGGTTCAAGGTAAAAGAGAAAACCTGCATACACTAGGCCCTCCGTGGAACCGGTTTGAGACAACTGATCTAAAGCATATAGAGGTATAGGTCTAGACAACGTAAAGGCCTGGATGCAAAGACAACTTTAGAACAAACAGGAAGTAGTCACGCGAATCAACTGCAGCCAGTTATAAATGCTTTTTTGTGTTTTCGATAATAACAGCGAGTCATTATGTTTGTAAAGTGTGTGTGCCCGCACAGTAGCTCACGTACAAGATAGTTGTTTGTGTTCTACAAAATGTGTGTGTGAGCACGTATGCGATTTATGAGTATGTGTATGGTTTGATCTAGTCTGGGGTGTGTGAGATAAGGAGTGGGGTAACAGTGCAGTCTCTCATCACAGCAGTTACGTAAGGTGCTTTTTCACAGTCAGCCTGACAGGAGAGCTGCAAGGTACACGGAGAGTTCCAGGATATGTTTAGAGGTGGGAAAAGACTGCCTTCCCTTACACGATTATGAAACAACACACACTCACGAGGAGACACACCCAGGCACGCGCGCATTCGCACTCAAACGCAGTGCCTTTCTCCGCTATACAATAGGGAATGAGGCTTTCCAAGAAAAACACACTGAAGAAACCCATTGCTCTTCTGAGAAACAGGCGCATGAACAAGGTCAAGCACACTTTCAGATCAAAATTGGGACAAAGCACCTCTATCTCTCTGGAAAAGAGCAATCTTGTTTTGCAGGATGTTTCATTGGGATCTAAAACAGGAAAAAGGGGAAATTAGGATTAGGCAAAAATTGCGGCTAATTGGTTCCAGGGAATGGTGCATTATGAACTCTGTGAAAAACATTAAAGGAAGTGGGGAAACATAGGTGAAGTGAGGACGGATGAACAGAGACCAGATTGTGAGGGTCAAGTCTCATGAAATGCCCCATTTTTTAGTAAAGATGCAACCTGAGGATATAAATGGAGCGAAAAACCAAACATGAAAACAACATTATGACGACTGTCCAGCAAGGGAAACAAACAAACAAAGATAGAGTAGGGACAAAGTATCTTTCTCATGAAACCTGGACAACATTGAGCGATGGAGTTTTGTCAGGGTCACCAGGAGCCGGTTGCATAAACTGCTTAGACTAGTCTTACAAGTTAGTCATCAAACTTTTTCTTTAGGACTGCACATAACTTTTTTTAAATCAGGTATATAAAAACGTAGATTAGTCTAATACCAAAACATAAGAATGAATACCTCTAACTACCGGTAACTGCTAGTTGTTTGTACTAATTATTAATTGTTAATACTAACACTAAAGACCACCGTCTTAACATAATGGCTATCTGGCCCCTGATCATAACTTATAATAAATTATCTATGAGTAATTAACATTGAACATTCAATGATAAAGGCAAGCCAGTTGCTTCATAAACTCTGTGCAAGCCAAGGCAAATACTAACATGTTAATTTTTTTTAATTAACAGTACAGTTCAAAAGGTTGGGGACAGTAAGATTTTTTGGAAACTACAATTTGAGTGGAAGGAAAAACACGCTGTTTCGTGCATGTATCTTTAAATGCAAATGAGCTGCTGCTCCCCAGACAGCTTTCCAGAAGAGGGCGGAGCCTGTACAGCTATCATCTCTATCGCGGCCACGCTCACGTGACACTGGAGTTCATGCATTTTACAGCCATATCAGTTTAAACTTTTGATTCTGGTTTTCGGAGCGCACACATCCGAAGCACGCGCACAGAAACTGGATGTCAGTATTAAACTATGTTCTCCATCACGTCTTATTGCACTTAAACTGTCAAATACATAGTTATGTCTGTGTATTAGAGTGACAATAGCGTAATTTATAGTACCTACAGCCATATATGCTGTCAATATGAACCAAACAAAAAAAGGGAAACAGAAAATCCCTCACAGCTCTTGACTGAATGACTACAGTAGCTTTAATAAGAATACATTTCTTACTTGAATGCTGCTGTTAAATGATCTGGATAAACATGGCGGGCTGAGCTCATTGAGGGGAGGAGATTTACCATCACAGGAATAAATCAAAATAACAAATATTGCAAATTGTAAAAAAAAGTTTACAGGTTTTACTGCCAAATAAATGCAGCCTTGGTGAGAATTAGAGACTTCCTTACTAAAAACTAATATTACAGACCACAAACAAACAACCAAATCAAGCCAAATCAACCTGCAAATGGATTACTTCTCATTGGCTTATCATTAAGGTATATAGAAGAAAGCATTTTAACATCAAAGCGCCTAATAGCATGGCAGCTAACACCTCACAAATGTACATATACGCTTTGGCACAAGCACACTGCTGCAGGCTAGTGTGTGGGAAAGGTGTTTGGACTGTCATTAAAGTGCCATTAAACTTCTTTTTTCCATCTGACAGACAGCATAATCGTTCGATCACGTGTCCTGGTCTCTCATCATCATAAAGATGCTGTTTTGCAACGGAAAGGCAGTTTCAGAGCGTTGCCATCGACCCGGCTCTGGAAATAGCAGCACGATTGCAATAATCAGTTTGATTAGTATGGCCAGCCGCTGCGCACGCACTCCTGCAGTCATCTGTTCACACACATGCACACGCACACACACACACGCACGCATCCTGAGACGCCCAGCTGGGAGAAACGGATACAACAGTGAATGCGTGACCTTTGAACTTGCATTGATCACAAGTAGAGGCCGAAGAGTTTTTTTTTCTCGTTCCTGCCGACAGTGCATGGCGACGGTGTTGCCAAGGAGACGCCTGACTCACTGTGTGATAATGAGTGGCGTGGCAGGTGTGTGTGTGTGTGCGACAGGAGAGCACGTGTGAGGATAGGCTGAGCTAATAGAAGGCCACTTGAGATCGGTTACATAATGCTGTGACTGCTGCAGTACCTGCTCACACTTTTTCTCCAGCAGCCTGTGAGTGATAATCACACACACACACACACACACACACACACACACACACACACATACACTTGCTTCAATGTAAACCTGCAGTTGAAACTGTGCTGTGCTCAAAAAGTGTCATTCTCTAGAAGTGTTTTCTCTTTGAATATGAGCAGAGAAGCATCTAGAGCGTGCTGCTTTTGCAGAGAGTTGCATTACTTGTGTTTTCAGGTGAATGGAGTCTACAAACACACACACACACACACGCTCAACAATTTAAAAGCCAGGCTGTAGTGTTTTGCATTCAGTTACGGTTTCCTAACCCGTCCTTACATGAGACAGAAGAACAACACTGATGAAACTAAACAACCCTTAGTTATGCGTCGCCCTTCACAGCTTTAGCTCTCCATGTCTTAGCTCTCCCTTCACAGCTTTAATAAGGGCCCTTGTGTTTGTAGCAACACACAGTAATTAGTTAATGTAGTACTAATAGAACTCAATGTGTCATCAGCAGGACTTCATGGAATCTGAGCATGCAGTATCCAGCGAGAAAAGCTCTGTAGATTTCCACTGAATCCAAACATTAGTCTACTACTAATATGCCATTTTATTGGCCAGGCTGATAAACTGACCAACCTTTGGCCATTTTCAGATGATCAGCATCTGCCGCTAAAGCCTAGCCGATTAACCGTGTTTGCACTCCTTTCTGTCAGTACCAACATCTACATATAAAAAAATATATATTTAAATACACTACCGAAAAAGTCTGGGGTCAGTTAGATTTAAAAGAAAAAAAAATATATACTTTTAACCAGCAAGGATGCATTAAACTCATCAGAAGAGACAGTAAAGACATATAATGTTTCAAAAATGTCTATTAATCAAAAAAGCCTGACAAAAAAGCTGTTTTTAAACTGTTTTCAACATTGATGTTTCTTGAGCAACAAATTGCCATATTAGAATGATTTCTAAAGGATCATGTGACGCTGAAGACTGGAGAGTAATGATGCTGAAAATTCAGCTTTGCCATCACAGGAATAAATTACATTTTTAAATATAGTTGTTTTAAATAGTAATATTTCACAATATTACAGTTTTTACTGTATTTTTGATCAAATAAATGCAGCCTTAGTGATCTACAGTATATATCAAATCTCTCAGACCCCAAACTTCTGAATGGTAGTGTATATTTTGGACACATGAACTCACATTTAAGAATTACAGTAAAGTCATCAAAACTTTAAAATAACACAAATGGAAGTATGGCATTTACTGTACTATGTAACTAGTATGTTTTACTTGTTAATCTGTAGGTGAAATGTTTTTTGTTTTGTTTCTTATGTCTCCTATGTTTATTAAAATTTTTTGGATGACCGGATTATTTTTATCTGCTAAACAAGTTTACCTGTGGGTATGAAATAAAGATACCTTAACCAAAAAATGGTAAACAAATCAATCATGTGATATTTTAGACTCTTCATAGTTCATGCACACACTTCGTGTCCTGCAATACTTTTTAAACAGCTGTGAAATCAAATTCCTTGCAAATGTATTCCTGCAAAACCTGTTCCGACTTCTCCATTTAAAAAAAATATTGATTTATAATTAATTTTCATAAAAATATGTGTAAGTACTAAGTAGGCATAATTTTTAATTGTCTTGTAATACCCATATTAACGGACTGCTGTAACTGTAAATTTACCCTTTAATACACTTTTCAGAATTTTGCACACTACCATTGGTGCAGAAAATATGAAATTTCTATACAACACCACACAGATTGTTCTCCTACCCTCCACGATACACATTAGTCCCACTCGGCCCATTACCATAGAGAAAAAGCAGTCTTAACGAAGGCTTTAATTACTACACTACTTTCAGTACGCTCTGTGAGATAGCAGGAGCAAGAGAAGGTCACACACACAAATATAAACAAACAAATTAGAGCACACACACATCGAACGACTTTAGGAATGCCATCAAGGGAGTCTTTCTCTTATTTTAAGGAAGTTCACGGTCTCCTTTAGCTGGCGCCTACTGAAAACAGTGCACTCGGAGTCAGATACAGAGATATAAACACGAGTCCTGAAAACACAAGGAGAAGAACTTCGGATATTGCCATCGTTGTGTAAACATTTTGTCCCCGTATTGTAGGTTTTGCAAGGACCACACCCACACCCACACCCCCCCCCCACACACACACACACACACACACACAGTTCAAGTTCATGAATCAAGTTCAATCTTATTGAATCTTATTCAAAACTTATTTTGTGCCACAATTATGTGTTTTAATATTTTTTGTGTTATTCAGGAGAGTTAACAATGTCAACAATGTCAGACATAACGTCACAGAGATGACTGACTGAGACAAAACAAACATGCTGATTGACATACAGTGGACTCCAATAAAGTATTTGGAAATTTGAAATGTCGGAATTTCACTGCATTACATATGAAAATAAACAAATTATGCTTTCTCATAAAACAATTTTTTGTTAGACATTTGTTAGGCCTTTACATTTAGTGGTCTGGTGATTTTTAGTGTATCTAGTCAGGTTCACACAGGTGTTCCATTAGAGCAACCATGTAATTCAACACATTAACTATGAACATGATCCAATAACGTTTGACAGACACAAAGTGTCCAAATACATTTTAGGAGTCGCTGTATCATGGTACCAACTGTGCCAGAGGACTAACCTTAATCATTTGGGCCACGTAGCTCTCGGGCCCTGTGTACTCGGTGGGGTCCTTCACCTTCACCAAGACCAGGAAGTACAAATAGTGCCACATGCTGTGCTCTGACTTGATGTGCTCCTCGAACGACACGGTCTTGTTATCAAACTTGTCTCTCTCAAGACCTGAAGATGAGCAGATAATAAGAATGAATGATTCTTCAAAGAAAAGCCATTCCGTCTGTCAAAATCATTTGTTTTATTCATGGTATTCCAGTTTATAGTCACTATAAAACTTTCCCCCACATCTGTTCTTCTCTAACATGGTCTTTATGTCCTCTTCAGTGGAGTAAATGTCACCATGATCATAGTTGAATCCATCAAATAAAAAGGCCTGTCACAGACCTCATATAAAAATTCAAAGGCAGTCAGAGTAACAGAATGTGACAGGGCATGACATCTGCTTAGAGCCGCACCACTGGCTAGTTCCAAGCCATTCGAAGAGGTTTCGCTGGTGTGCAGATGTTGAAAAGACCCGTGTTTAAAGCTGTGATATTCTACACTTTTGTAGCATTTCATTTTTTGCATTAAAATAGACAAAAAAAATTTTACCTGACAATTTTCAGCCCTCACTAAGAATTTTTGCAACTGTACCTTTAAAGTAACTTATGCATGTGGAATACACTGAAATCTTAAAGAGGTCATATTATGCCCTTTTACAAAGTCTTGATTTTGTTTTTGGAGTCTACTATAATAGATTTTCATGCTTGAATGTTCAAAAAACATTATTTGTCACATATTTTACATTGTTGCAGCACCCCTCTTCTTCGTCTTTTAGTAACTCTGTTTAGTTACGGTCTCTTATCAAGACCTTCCTTATGAAAAGCACAGTGTGCTCTGATTGGTCGGCTGGACCAGTGTGTTGTGATTGGCCAACTGCTTAGAGTATGTTTCGTAAATGTCGCCTCTTACCATAACTGCAAATTTCAACACACTACAACACACTACTAATGCAACTCAACTAGGCCACGTTTTTTTGTGTGTGTGTATGCCTTCGGCGGGAATTATTTAAATGTGGAATACTGTGACATATGCGTTCCTGGAAGATTTGATGTCCCTTTGAAATGGGCTTTGTAGGTTTGTAGACCTTTTTCATGCTCAAACAGCAACATTACACACTAAAGAAAGTTGAAAATGTAAAAAATATTGGGTCCTCTTTGAGCTCCATCATAGTACTCAATTTAACCCAGAATTTCCACTTTTGAGATATAAAGAACAATTCATTTAAATTTTACTGAAATATCCAGTGATTTTGTGAAAAGATTGTTTAATGAGTACATGAATCCTGCTATTCATTTTCATTTTAGTTCAGAAATTCTACAAAATATAGAAACAAACACTGTTATGATTAGCTAACCTCTGTTAGTTAATCGTGTTTTTCATAATATGTTCCCCACTTCCCTTTAAGAAAGACGTACCACAAATGAAGCAGGTGGTCTTCAGAATTTCTTCCTTTCTCTGTTTCTCACTCCTCAGGTCAGCGAAAGTGTCAATGATCACACCAAAGATGAGGTTCAATACAATGATGATGACAATGAAGAAGAACAAGAGGTCGAACACGACACGTGCCGGGAACATGGGCTCCTGAGGATCAACAGCGAGGGGGTTATAAATTAAGATTTTACTTTATATATTTCGGCTGTAAAAGTGAAATATTACAAAATAAGTCCTAAATGCAGTTTATCATCAAATTATTGATCAGCAGTTTTCAATCATCCACAAAAAAGATCGCTTCAAAGAATATAGACAGATATGAATGCAGGGGTCTGTAAAAGCATGATGTACAGATGCCTGCGTGGATTATACTGACAGTATTAGTGACGCCACGAAGGATTTATTGGCGTATCTCATGTCTGAATGTGTTGCGTTGATGATATTCTGTTCACCTCTTTGGAGAGCTTGCGCAGAACATCTGCGATTCCTCCCCCGTTTCTCAGCCCGTGGTTCAGAACCGTAATGATGCACATCAGCAGGGTGTCACACACACGCTCTGTACCATCTTCATCCGCTTCTTCCACTGGGATGAACACACACACAAATATACAGACATAGATAACATAATAGTGTTAAACATTTGTAACTATATATTCAAGAATATTATACAATTATACAATATATATTTATGCACAAAAAAAAAAAAACATTATATATATATATATATATAATACAATATTATATATATATATATATATATATACACACAATATTTTATATATATATATATTTTATATATATATATATATATATATATATATATATATATATTATACAATATAATATATATATATATATATATATATATATATATATATATATATTATACAATAATATATATATATATATTATACAATATTATATATTATATATATATATATATATAGAGATATATATATATATATATATATATATATATATAGAGAGAGAGATATATATAGATAAACATACATACATAAATATTTCTTTATTTTGATTTCTACTTATCTATTCAGATTAATTATTTTATATTCAGGATTTTTACTTATATATTTAGACTTATAATTAGATATTCTGATGAATTACTTAATATTGAGGATATTACTTATTTATATAATTCAGTCTTATAACTATATTTTACTTGTATGTTTAGATTTATAGTTATTCAGAATTATTATTATATTTAAGATATATTTCTTTAAATATTTACATTTAAAATGATAAATTCAGATTTTTTTTTTTAGAATCATTCATATTTATAAATTCATATTGCTCCATCAATAAATCATTCCATTTATTCATCTATCCATCACATGCAAATAACAGGGATTTTTAATAATGGCCTCAGACTTTTGGCCCCACTGTAATCTATATACACAGTTTGAGAAGGCCATTAGACTTTTAAAAGAAAGTGTGCAGGAGCAGAGACTTAGAAAAGACACATCAACAAAGTAAGAAAGACAGGAAGATTGAAGGAGTGAGCGTGGAAAGGTAAGTAAGGAATACATGAGAGACACCGAGATGGAGACAGTGAGGGAGAGGTCAAAGAAAGAAAGAAAGAGGGTGAGCGTGTGAGAGAAAGAGTGCGCACGTGTTGATATCTAGAAGTACAGGTGATCTTTAAAGACTCCCAGGGCAAAGCAGAAAAAAAACAGCACATGAGTCATCTCCTCAACACACACACACACACACACACACACACACACACACACACACACACACACACACACACACACACACACACACACACACACACACACACACACACACACACACACACACACACACACACACACACACACACACACACACACACACACACACACACACACACACACACACACACACACACACACACACACACACACACACACACACACACACACACACACACACACACACACACACACACACACACACACACACACACACACACACACACACACACACACACACACACACACACACACACACACACACACACACACACACACGTCATCTCAGCACCTTAACCTCTATAATAAATACACAGGACCAGCCTTTCACAAACATACACTTCAAAAACCATAAACACAAGCACACACAAATCACACGACATGCCGCCACTAACGCAGTTTATGCTAGAACATTCAGCTGAAGGGTGAGACAGGTTAAATCAAGAGAAACTGCAGTGCTGCACAGTAAATGCTGAATTATTCTTGATGTATTTCTCAATGCGACATTCAAACTACACAATTAAATCCACGAGTCCAGGATTTTACAGTCTAACAAAACACAAGCACAGCTGTAGAATGGAAGTCCCATTTGATGGGACATCAATATGGCAAACTGTGCTTCTAAAAAGTATCACTTAAGTAACACCTAAATCACTTTTAAAAATGCATGAATGTCATTACATTAGCAAAAAAATATACCAGATCATGTGGCATCTGCAAAAACATTTCTCACAACTAAAAAACAAAGTGTCCAAATACATCTTAATTTCTCACACTATTATTATTTTATATTTCTATTTGTGAATTTTTTTGCCTGAAAAGTGTGTTCGCGCGCCATTTCTTGAACTAAATGCCACTTGGTTTGACATTTTGCTGTTTATAAGGACATTCATACATTTTAAGTGTGGCCTAACTGTCCAGAAAGTTTTTGAGGGGGGCGCTGTCACTGTAAATACAAATACAGAGGTGACTTACCGTGGTGAGAACTAAAGGCGGAGTTGGAACAGGACTCACTCAGACAGCTCATAGACTTCTTCACATTTGGCCTCTCTAAAAAACAAACACTCATCAGTTGAGTTTTTGGGTCAAAATGTTCAAATCAACATTCATAGCATGCGTTTGTGAATTTAAAAGTTTGATTTGATTCAGCTTATGGTCATTTATTTTAGTTGAAGAAGTTGAAAGTGTTTTTTCTAATGCTGTCAAATCGATTTAATCGCGATTAATCACATCTAACATAAAAGTTTTTGTTTACATAATGTGTGTGTGTATATACAGTATGTCAGTGGGTGTGTATACTGTAGACCCACACATATATTTATATATATATATATATATATATATATATACACAGTATGTGCCTATGTATATATATTGACACGTACACACACACATAGACGGATATATATATATACACACTCACATATATTATGTAAACAAAAACTTTTATGTTAGATGTGATTAATCGCGATTAATTCGAGTTGACAGCACTAGTTTTCACAATAGAAAAGCTTTATTAAATCATGTTTGTTGTGTTCCAGTGTATACGTGTGCCCTTTCTGTCCCCAGTGCTCGTGCAGTGCTGCAGTGCACAGAGGAAGTGATTACATAAGGGAGTGTGGCCACTGCTGGGTTATGCAACAGGTGCCATGTGCTAGCAGGTCCTCTCCTATCTCAACAACGCTACATGGCCATGTGTTCATATAAACACACACACACAGAATATCTTCACCGTCACGCATCCACATGTACACACTGAATTCATCGCAGATGTGCTACTCTCACTAAAAGAGACATTTTACTGGCATTCACACCAAGTCATTTACATATGCGATACGCAGGGTTGCACATTAGCACATGATAATGACTTCATCCGTGCAGAACATTTGGGAAATATGAAACGAAAGACCAAAACCACAAGTTCTATGCAATGTGCAGCTGGAAAGATAGGAGGCCATTACAGCAAAGAGCGTGACGGGGACATCATGTACACTTCATGCTTACTTAAAGAAGGGAGGTGGTCTACTTCCATAAGGAAGTCATCTTTAAAGAAGAGGAAGGCCACGATGGAAAAGAGGTAGACTAGGATGATAGCCAGAACAGCTGTGAGGAAGATGGAGCGGCCGTTCTTTGTCACACTCCTCATCACGTTTAGGAGCGTTTCCTCTCGACGCACAAGATCAAACAACTAGAGAAGAAGGAAAGACACAGGAATATTATACAAACAGGTTTACAAAAATAAATAATTTATTAAAACGCTGTTCTTTATCTTTCCATTCAAAAAAAAAAATGCATCACGGTTTCCACAAAATATTAAGCAGCACAACTGTTAATAACGATAATAATTTCATTCAGCACCAAATCAGCATATTAAAATGATTTCTGAAGCATCATGTGACACTAAAGAGTGGAGTAATGATACTGACCATTTGCTTTGTCATCACAGGAATAATTTACATTTTAAAATATATTTAAAAAAAAAATGTTTATTTCCAATTGTAATATTTCACAATATTACTGTTTTACTGTATTTTTGATCAAATAAATGCAGCCTTAGTGAGCATATAAGAAACCTTTATAAACACATTAAAAGAAAACGGTGTACACAAAAACATTTGTTTTTTATTTCTTAATGTTAAAACTAGCGCTGCCAATAGAATAAAATTAATTTGAACTAATCTCATAATTTCTGTCCAGTTTTTAGAAGCCAGAAAGAAACTGTAATAGTAAAAAAAATCTGTAAATGTGTTAAATTCTTTTATTATCTATTTAATTATTAATATCCTAAGCGAACAACTTTTACAGCCATAAAAATACATTCCTGGAGCACACTTTAAAAAAAAAAAAAGAATTAAATCAATTTCATTTATATAAAAAAAAAAATATTGAAATAAGTGTGAAATCGTACCAGGATACTGTAGAAGAACTCATGCACGAACAGACCCAGCATGCACACAATGACGTAACCGACGTGCAGAAGGAAGAAGATGTCCATGATAACTGCTTTGTACCCTCGTGTGAACGTGCCCTGGTTCCCCACAAAACTAACCAGGAACACGATTTTATTCAGCAGCTGTGAGAAGACATAAGAAGATAAAGCTACCCGACAGCAATAGATCCTTACAACAATCACATTAAACATTCTTCAATACAAACACCTTTCACACATAGCAAAGAAAAAACAACAATAAATGCAAATAACAATGCACCTAAACCATATAAATCATGCATAGTTGGGGAAAAATAGGCTTTTAATTCAATATCTTTTAAAAATGAAAGGAAAATGTTTCCATATCATTTGTTGTTATCTTCAAAGTAAGTAAATATGGGCCTGTTTATACTTGTTTTTTTCATGATCAGATAGCTATCCAATCGTGAGGAGACCAGTTGTAAATGCCCTCCGAAACGCTTTTGAGATGGATATATTATATATCCGATCAAACGACTTCAGGAGGTGGTGTAAGACTCATTCCAGACGAAACTGGACAATTGTAAATGCATCTGGTTATTGGGAGCCACATATGTAAATTTTACTTCTCCCAAAAATAAACGTGAGCGTGTTATAGGCTACAGAGAGTCAATCTGATCAGTAAACATATGAAGTGAAACGGGCCTTAAGCCTTGAATTTAGTGCAAATTCAAGCGTCACTTAGAAAGCTAGTACTTACTCAAAACCATGAGCAAGGTGAAAGAAAATATATACGGTCCGCACTTGCAGTGAGGACAAACGTGGTTTGTGGTGACTACTAGAAGATGTGGCGAGTGGCGTCTAGTATAACAGATCCCAGACTTCTAGAATCTGTTTCAGCACATGTCTCTGTTGGTCCTTCATGTGGTGCCATGATGGCCGAGGAGACGCCAGCTTGAACAGACGCAAACAGACTGACACAACAGAGGGACGTGTCAGCAGTTTGAAGGCTGGAGCTCCATTTGGCTGAGAGAGAGGCATGAAATCACTCTCATTTCTTATCTGACCGCACATCAAGCACATCAGCCGCTTCTGTCATCATACATGTAACTGACACTGATGCAAAATGGCAACGCTAGATCCTCTGCTGCCATCTTTCATATTTAGCCAGATATCGAGCGGCTTTTTGTAATTAATAGGTATTAACGATTAATCAGCAGACATGAGGTGTTAGTGGACGGTCTTTTCTAATGAAAGTCCGGTTGGTTTATAAAATGTAAAATGCACTTTGACACTTAATCAGTTCACGGACGCTGAATACCGACGGGCTAAATGAAGCGTGAATGGTTAGTAATGAATTTGCCTTACGTTGGTGGCCCCCAGAAGCAGCAGTGTGGGTCCTAAGCCCAGCGTGTAAATAGAGCGGAAGATGACGGCGACCAGGAACGCCAGGATACCTCCACGCCGGGGAAGAACAAACAATGTGAAGGTGCTCACGACCACTGCCACCCAAAGCAATACCGACAAGAATGGAGGCAAGATACCTAACAGACAAAACAAAGAACTGCATGATTTTTGGGTGAACTACCCCTTAAATTAATATCATTATGATGCAATGACTCAAATTATTAAATTATCCTTTAAACCATTAAAATTGAATCCAGAAGAATTATTTATTACAATTTTAACAACAAGAATGCCATATGAAATGTGTAGTATTTCTTTCAGAAATTCTATTTTCAAATTTTCTGGATTTCTTTTTTATTTACTACAAATGTATCATCAAAAACACATTCAAAGTAACCTTTTTTTTTTAAACAAAGTGCTGCACAACAGAGATTGGCAATTAAATGGGTTTAAAAACATGGATGAATTAAAAACATGGATGAAAAACAGTGATATACTTTTAAAATAATGTTTTAAAAACTTGTATTATTGTTATTATTTTAAGAAGTACATTCTACTGTACAATATATAATCATGTCATTTGTTCAAGTTAAACCAAACCTTTATTTCAGCAGTTTGTATTAAAGAGCTTCGTTTTTATTAAATGAAAAGGTGAAATGCTGGATTAAGTGACTCTCAGAGCAGCTCTAGATAAGTTTATATGAAACTTCACAAAAACACTACGTTGTGTACTTGAGTATGTGTAGGAGATGAAACTGTGCCGCTTATTCACACAGAATATGCAAACTCCATATCTAAATTTAATATTCACAAACACTATTCCATTTACGATTTGATGTGTATTTCTGATTTATTCATCAAATTTTTGCTAAATTCAGTGACATTCCATTTTATACAGTCAATTGAATTTTTATGAATAGATTACGTGATTCCGTTTGTGAAATCATAGGGCCATAATTATGCAACTTTTTAGTTGTCAAGAATCAAAGCCGTATACCTTCATCCCCATCATCTCCAAATGGGTAGAAAAGAGCCACAGCCAAGTTGATTAACACAGCCAAGTTAAAGGAGATACTTCCCCATAGAGATATATGTTTCGACACCCAGAAAAGTGGTGCATTATCTGCAAACACACACCAATACATCAGCATAATAACTCTGGCACAGACTCGAACTTGTGATAAATTGTTACATTTGAGCGAAGTGAAAACAACCCACTTCTTATTTTCTTCTGCCACCTCATCTCATTGTAGAGGTCATCAAACTGCTGGAAGAAGTCGTTGACCTTGCTGCCCTGGTCGTCTCGCTCTGTGGTGGTGAATACACGCACTTTTGATTCTTCTGTTAAGTACTCACAGATGTTGGGCACAGGAAACACGATCTGCTCCATTGTGCGATCATGACGAACAATCTAAAAATGCAATGAAAAAATATAGAAAAATCTCTGATGAAAGCAACGATATGTAAATAGGTCAAATGTGTCATAATAAAGTTACAGAGAAGCCATTAAATGAAGCAGTTATCTTAAACTCTCAAATTGTCGTACCTCTATCTGAGCAGTGTGGTTGGCGTAGTATCGGAGCGCTCGCTCTCCCTCGTTGCTGGGATCTAGGCCAGGTTTCAAACTCTGCTGGAGGTTTTTTTTGTGGCGTGCCAACTGGTCATAAAAATAAAATAAAACACTTCAGTCAAAACAACAGATTCAGAAACAACAGCTCCATATCAGGGTGATTCTTCAAATATGGCCACTTGTGGCCCTGTGGACTTTTAGAAAACAGACTAGTTTAAGTTTGTCTCATGTTTAAATTTGTTTTTAGTTTTTGTCTACTAATAATGTCCATCAGTGGAGAATTCTGTAAGTTTTGCTTAAAAACATGAACATTCCACAAACAGTTTCATTTTCACCTTACCTCAAATTATACGTAAAATTTTATAACATTGTTTAATGAAAATGACGAATGTGGAAATTTATTTTTTGTAATAAAATGGCCTCTATTTTGTCTTGCTAAATTTTATTTCATAGCTAGAATTTTATGTATGCTAATACACAATTATTAAGTAAAAGCAAAATGGACCATAACGGTGGCAAGATACCCAACATACAAAACAAAATTCATCCAAACATTGTGAATAACAACATTTTGTGGTAAACTAGCCCTTAAATTCAATTAGTTGCATAACAATTATTTAAAGTAATTGTAATTTTCATGAATTAAAAAAAAAGTATATTTTTAAAAACTTTTTGCATAACTAAATAAAAATTCCAACATGATTGAAAATGATGGACAGTCAAAAAAAGAAGAAGAAGAGTGTTTTCAAGTGATATTTATCTTTTTTTCTTTATTTTTCATATGAAATGTTTTTCTCATATCGAGTTTGATCTGATATGGTGGAAATAATGCTACAACCGAGGGAGTCATAATTTGTGTAAAAAATATACATAGATATAAAACACAAATTAAAATATATATATATATATATATATATATATATATATATATATATATATATATATATATATATATATATATATATATATATATAAAGGCTACTAATTTACACACACATATATATATATATATATATATTGTGAATAACAGTTTTTGACAAACGGTATATATATATACAAATGAGATATATATACATACATATATATATATATATCATTTTCACAAAATAATTATTGAAATGGTTTATGTTTATTTTATTTAGATCAAGATTTAGATGTAATAACTACATTTTATAATGGACTTTCTTAGTTTAAAATTTTAAGTCTGACTTTGAGACAATAGTACTTCAATAAAATCAACACGTTTGAAAAATAGCAACAACAAAAAAATCGAAAAAAACCTACTATTTGTTAGTTTTAATAAAAGTCAACCTCTGAGACAAAGTGCTTGAAGTTGCAGGAACACCATTAATCTATTAGTGACACATCGGTGATTTGTCTAACACAGATCACATTAGCGATTTAGAAGTTTCATAATGCCAATGCAACCCCTGGATGAGTCAATTCATAAGAGGTCAGGACTGATCAACCGGATTACTTCAAAATCAAAACATTTTAAGATGAGCCCACGCAGAAGAACTCTGATGTTTATCTCAATGACTGAATACCCACAGTGATGTGGCCAAGATTCATTAGTGAGACAACAGCATCCAGAGACAACCTAATCAAAAACAGCGCTCGGAAAATCATTTCCAACAGATGACGGGATCAAAGGGCAACGGACTATCAATATCGCTCTGCAAGATCCAAGCAATTCATTTAAGTAAAGAACCATCTCCTTAAAAAAAACAAAGTACTTTATACATAAAGGTGGCCGCTCAGTCTATTGAATCAAACTACTTACTTTTCTATTCAGTAACCAGTCTTTCTAAAAAGGCAGAGGGTCACTCTGTAACCTCAAACAAGGACAAGTCCTTGAGACAAACAAGCAATCATTCCACACCCTCAGCTTTCCTTCATCGCATAATGGCCTTAACACGGTAAATAGGAGCGAGGGATTTACATGCTTGTTTTCGCACACATTGAAAGAACACAAAAGATGTGCGCATTGAGACACTGAAGGTGAAATCACTTTGTCTCCTCACTGAGGTCTAAGCCAAAAATGTTTACAGTGTTCTTTTCATTTCAGATCAAAGCTACAGTAACATCAGGAATCTGTTTATGAGAGCTGGATGAGAGCAAGACACGCAATAGAGAGCTAAACTGACACCAAACAATGTCATTTACTTTGTCATGTACCCAGTAAACACAGGAGGATCTTGTATTTGGCAGTTGTTTTTTCAGCACTGTAGCGAACAAAAAAAACACGCCAACAATGCTGAGCAAACAAAAAGAAATTGAAACCACAATGGAAAAAAGGACATGGGAATGTTCTTTGTCAAAACCGTTTACAGTATCACTATTCAATTGACCTTCCTGAGGTACGAAGTAAATTTACACACATTTCTACGTGACAATCCAAGAATGTTTACAGAGCGCTCTCTCACGAACATAAGTTTCATGAATAAACTATTTTAAAAATTACATTTTTAAATAGAACATTTAATTGTTGCCAAAACCGACATTTCAAACCATCCGCAGCATTATGCAACTACATTTGTTTTTGTGTTCTGGGTGGTTACTTGATAGAAAACTGTAAATTCAAAGTATGAACAATTGCAACAGTGACACTTGCCTTAGCAAACACCACTAATTAAAAATAAATGTCAGTAATCATTAATAAATGTACATGTTTAATCAATGTTTAAGCACCTATTAATATAAGATGTAATATAAGTCTCAGGTGTCCCCAGTATGTGTCAGTTTGTATGTGTCATGTGAAGTATCAGCTCAAAATACCCCAAAAATCATTTATTATAGCATGCCCAAAACGCCCCTTTTTAATTTTGTTTTCGTGTGTCTATCTTTAAATGCAAATGAGCTGCTTCTCCCTGCCCCCCTTTCCAGAAGAGGTGTGCCTTTACAGATTGTGCCTCAGATACTCCGGCAACAACAAAACTGGACAAACAACACGGGGCCATTTCCACACAGCTGCTTTTCCATTATTTTCTATGTTAAAATGCACTATACAGACTTTGCATTGTTGAGGCACACTTTTTAGAAGTTAAACTTTTAACTTTAGTGCTGCATTTTTAGAATGCCGTTTCCTGCGCGAGACACTGTGAAGATTCGAGACACGAGCGCAATGGTCAACCACATCTGCCTAGCGCGTTTACATAGAAAAGCAATGGAAAAGTAGGGCAGTGGAATGGAAAAACGTGTTCGGTGTTCAATGATACAGCCAACAACAGAACATTTAGATTGATCATGTAGTTGAGAGACATTCTTGTGTTTCCACTAGCGAGGATATAAACATGGTGGACGGTGTACAGCTCACTCAGGGGAGGATCTAAGCTAATAGGTTAGATTCGGTCACCAGTCTTGACGTCACAATGTGTAGAAAATACGAACGACTCATTTTAACACACTATTAATGCTTTATGGGGAATATAAAAAAAAAGGAGTACCGGTAGGTGGATTTACACCATTATAGGTCGACACACATTAATGTTCAAACACCATGTAAAAGTGAATGTTGCATATTAGGTCCCCTTTAAAGTAATTTCTGTTTATTTATTTCTCAGTGCCAGTGAAATTAGAAAATAAGGGATTATTCCTTTCCTTTGACTCCCTCTCCTTCTTTCTCTGCTCGATTTTTATGTCCTCAGGCCCTGCTTGTTTTCTAATAGTGAGAATTTACACAGGAAAATGAGACTGACAAACATTGTGCAAATGGTCCAAGTGAAGTAGAATCTCCCCAACTAGATCATATAGTCATAGCCGTCTCAAAACCGTTGTCAATCTAAAATAGCCAAAGGGTCTGCGTAAAAAAAAGTCTTGAATTTTATACAAAAATATCACTGAACCTATGGCAAGTGTTTGCAATAGCAAAGCTTACAGTGAGAGAACTATGCATACTTGTACTGGTGTTCTCTCTCAGTCGTCTGTGTAATGTGATTTGTTTTGTGTTTGAAAATACCGAGATAAATGAACACCTGAAGTAATGTCATTATGAAAGCAGCCAGATATAAACTGTCTGGCAGATGGCTGAGGCTGTGGAAGTGAAAGAGAAGATTGAAACTGAGAAATGCACAACTTGAGAATTTCCTCACAAGGGGCCTTCAAGGGTTATTTCACCCAAAAATGAAAATTCTGTTGCTAATTACTCGGAAATGACACAAATTAAGATACTTTTAATGAAATCTAATAGCTTTCTGTCCCTCCATTGACAGCAATGCAACTACCATTTTGACGCTTCAAAAATTTAGTAAAACTAATCCATATGAATTGAGTGGTTTAGTCAAAATTTTAAAAAGTGACTTGATCGCTTTATAAGATGAACAGATTGAATTTAGGCTTTTATTCATATATAAATTAGCCTGGAAATCCAGACCTAAATCTGAAAGATTAATGAAAATCGTCCAGCTCGAGGGGCGGCACCAACCATGCATTTGAAAATCTCACCGCACGCAATTGGCTAACACTACGACCAATCACAACAATACACGGGGTGACGCATCACTAAGCCCCATGCGTTTAGCTTCCAGCGGAGTAGTAGTGGGAAGTTCGGATCATTTTACTGACTCGGGTATTTGAATCTCGTTCAGCAAAATGAACGAATCTTTTTTCGAGTAATTTCGTTCATTTCGGCATAATATAATTAAAATGTCATGTTAAATAGCGCAACACATAGTACTTAGGAAACCGTTGATTACATTTGAAAAGTTGGGTCCAACTTAAGCTATACTCGCTATAAGAGTAACTCGCTGAGCAAATTTAACTTGTGCTCTCGCGAGAACTCTGGATTTCCAGGGTACATATAACTGGTAGTTGCGTAGCTGTCAATGGAGGAACAGAAAGCTCTCAGATTTCATCAAAAAGATCCTCATTTGTGTTTTGAAGATGAACGACAGTCTTATGGGATTGGAACGACATGAAGGTGAGTAATTAATGAAATAATTTTTGGGTGAACTATCCCTTTAACCCTTCTTCAGAGGCATTTTTTTAAATGGCGAAAAGCATGTTGATGGCCATGAACTACTCGCAAACTTTCAATCTAATCCTCCGTTATCTTCAGTAGGTTTGTGCTTTTAACAGATATTGCAATGTGTTCTATCACTTCACTAAATGTTATATTGTCACATATAGTACCAGCGTTTCCCAACATTTTCATTATGCTCAAGTACCCTTAATCTCCACCAATCAATGCTGTACTGATTAGTTATCATAGCCAGCTAAATATTCCATTTTAAAGGTTTAACAAAGCAAAATGTCAGTCTTTCTAAGTACCCCTGATGTAAACAAAGACCTGCTTGGTAGCTCACATTAAACATTTAAATCTTACCTGATGGGCCAGGATGAAGATGTTGTGGCCAACATCTTTAGGTTTGATGTGATCTGATGTCTCTTGATCAATCTCACTCTCTTCTCCTTGAACGTAAGCCTCCTTCATCACATCAACCTGTAGATGTGACGTCAGAGCATTACTGCATTTATGGCACAGAACAGACATGTTTTGGCTGATAACAGATGATCTAAACCATATTTATTGATTGCACACCAGTTCGTTCAGGTACTAAGAATGCTGATATACAGTATCATCCAACAGCAGCAATATTATATGATCCTGATGAGCTCACCAGTTCATTGGGTCTCATCTTGTACAGGATCTTCTCCGCATTCTCGCTGTCATGACGACTCTCCATGATGGCCAAGAGAAGTTTAGATGCATTGTTCTGATTGTTAATTGTAAAGAAAAGAGCCTCTTTAGAATAAATTACTGTGAAGTTAAGAATATTCACACATTTTTCTCCTGGTGCTTAAAGTGCAGATGTTTTTACATGCCAAATCAAAAAATTTGCAATGCTTCCAAACAATTTGTTATCTGTAAAATTGTATTATAAATCAATTGCCCCCTTATTCAAAATACGTGATTAACTGGAAACAAACAAGTACCTTCAGCTCCAGTACAAGGTCAAGTCGGTTCTTTCCCAACGGATCAATTGGATTCACAATGAGCGCAATGATGATGTCAATGCCGTTTGACTCATGCCTTGCTATGCAAGACTGTGGAGGAGGAAATACACAATCTATGATACCAAACTATTATTTATCAAGTCTTAGACATTTAGAAAAGACTTATTTTTGCATCTTTAATAAAGCTAGAAATAAATACATTTTGGAACCAAATCTAACACTTGGACACATTTTCCAATGAGGATGATGTTACAATCAATACCTGGTTTTCATGGCAAGGACCCTGGCAGTACTCTGTGATGGTCTCAAGCGTCTGTATGACCAGGTATACGTTACTCTCATTAATGTAGAGCCCCAGCAGCCCTAGTCCTCCCGTTGTGCTGCCACAGATACAGTCAAGAAACTGCAACGTCTCACACACCAGGTTATAATTGGTTTTGTTGCTCTGATCTCGCAGAAAGTTCTGTATACAAGAGAACAGAAAGATTTGGACTAATAACTCAAGTCGAGTCCTGAGTAGCAGTAATTAGCATCTCAATTCAGACAGACTCGTCCATAACTAGGCCAGGGGTCCCTTGAGATGTTTATCTGCACAACAAAAATTGTTACTTTTCAAACATCAAGGTGCTTTTTGTTCTCACAATGGAAAAGGACTAATTTAAAGCCCTATGATTTTTGACACTGTAAAGGCAGCGTCACTGGTTTTCACTTCTAAGCACACTGGAATGGTTTACTTTACAGTCAAACAAACTAAAGCTGAGAAAAATTGGACGAATAAAAATGAGAGAAGATTTGCATCACCTACCTGCAAGTCCCTGTTGTGATTCTCACAGAGCAGCTGAAGGAAGCGTAGGATGGGTTTCATGATGATGATGGCCTGGCTCATCTGAGTCTCCTCCACCACGTCCTCCATCCCGTCCTGTCCCGACACCATCGGCTCCATCTCGGGGTCCAATTCCCGGCGATAGATGCTGTAGGCCTTTGAGGTGACCGAGGAGGCATCTTTAAGCTGACCCCGCATCTCTTCTCTGAGGTGTAAGGAGCCTCGAACTTCATAAGACAAGAGAGAATTAACTTCTGATTATTAAATTGTTACGGAATCAGTTTTGTTTAGTATTCATCAATATCTTGAATTAGCTTTTATTTTTATATTTTCATTTTAAAAAATTGTTTCCTACATTTAAGTTATTTTTTTTTAAGGTATTTTTTTAAAATATATTTCTATTTATATTTGTTTTAGTTGTAAAATAAAATTGTTGTTTTATAATTTTTGTAATTATTTTGTTTCGGTTATTATCCAAGGAAACATTTCATTTATGTTTTTTAATTTTTTTTGTATTTCAATAACTCAATTATTTTGAATTAATTTAGTTTTAGTTAACTATAACAACATTGTATGGGATGTAATATTAAAGAATATTTGCAAAACATTATTCAAAGATCAATTCAAATTCCATCATCCATACTAGGTACTGTACCTGTAAGTACTTTAGACAAAATATATTTATGAATATCACAACATCAAGCAATATATCAGACAATCAAGAGCTGTGATTCGGTCATAAGCATAAAGCCACAGGCTGATATTTATTGGAATTACTTTTATATTATAGTTCAATAAACAGGTTGTTATAGAATATTTAACAACTTAAACTCAGAGACAATATTACAAGCTATGACAATAATATTTTCAAATAAAACCAGACACAATCTGATGAATCAGCACTACTGAACGATTTGCTTAAGCAAATTAATCTATATTCACTCAATCATGAGTGAATCAGTGTTTTCAAACAAATCGGTTGAGGAACTGACTTCGTGATTGATTCACTCAAAGACAGTCTCTTGTTGACCTAGTGCATAATAATTCATTTTAAGTCCCAAAACTATATGCAAATCTTTAAACATAAAAACTTTACGTGCAAATGTGGATTGTTAAATTTAAACTTAAACTGAAAACCCGATATTGATAGACTAAGCCCCCCTTAATGTCTATAGTGGTAAGAAACACCCGACAATGTATATATATCTTCAATAAATGACAAATTCTTGCAGGATATACGGATTAAGTTCTCTTCAGCATGCTAGAGAATTGATATACCAATCCAAAGTCATCCATGAGAAGTCGTAGATACTCCTTTTGAAGGAAATATATATTTTTGGTTGTTTTTGGATACATATTAAGACACATTTGAATATTATTATTCAAAACTTAATTGCCATGTAACTGTCAACAACATTTCTCCTTATCAAACAATCATGTCTCTTGCACCACACTGTTTGACTAGGCGAATGTGATCTCTTTCCTCTCTCGATGAGAAGTGTTAAAGAAAACCCAGCTTTTTAACAGCAGGCCTTTGATAAAGCGCCAGCTACCCCTCACATGACCTCATGTGACAGGATATGGAGCACAGCAGTTGAAATGGGGACAGATACTATTCATATGCCCGATTGTTCCTTCATTTACGCTGCCTCCGGCCTGAACTGCAATCACATGATTAGCTATGCATTAAGGCACACTTGTTTGTGATAAACAGGCTATTCACAGGACCAATGACATACTTTTAGTTCAGACATAGCACATCATTTAGAGAGTCTAGGTCATTCTTTTTAGGTCCAAACATGATAAAGCAGAACACTGCAATTAGGACACATCTCTATTTTCAGCAAGAGACTAAAAGTGATTTCTAAAGGTTTATTTTTAGGCTTTAAGACATCACACCTGGTTTGTGGTCTTTTGCGGCCTTCCTTTGTTGGAGATACATTTCCACCAAGGCACCAAAGTTAGAAAAACAGCAACATTTAATTTTTCAGTTATTTTACTTCGACCCGAGAGAGAGAGAGAGCTTGATGTTTAAATGCAGCATCTTAGTGAGTATATACAAAATAAGTCCATAGCCCACAGCTGTTTAAAATAGGGATGCACCGAAATTTTTGCCATTTTGGCCGAAAGAGAAAAATGTCAGAAAATATATGGCTCCCCGCCCCTCGCTCAAGTTTCAGTCTCGCCGGTATCACTGCGAGTTATGATGCTCTGCTCAATATTCCGCTGTGCAAAGCTCAGCTGCTTACGGCCCATGCGAACGCTCCACCCATGTACCGCTCATTCTCATTGGAAAAGCAACGACCACTCAAATAATGCGCCAAAATGAAATGTCTATGAAGTAGTGGGTCTATACTTGTTTCTGACTGCAATAGCCCTAATGTGATGTAACATGGTGTATATAGTCATGCTGGGAAACACTGGGAAAACCACGTTAGCCTCTCGTTCACTGATCTGCTCACATACTCTGATAATAATAGCTTTGGACTATAGATTATTTGAATAATTGGTCAAAAAGTAAATCTGTTAAATCTGATTGTTGATAGAATAATACATTGAGATATAATATTAATATATTTTCTGTCCAATTTTAGTGTTACTTTCAATAAAAGTGTGGTTATTTTTTTTGTATTGACTTGTATTTTTTATTATTCAGTATCATTAAAAAGTACAATATCAATACACTTATACAAAAAAGCTAATTTAAAATAAAAAAGCCAAAAAAGCCTTTTTAAAAAGCGTTTTCAGCCAAATTTTCATTCAGACCATTTATCAACCTTGTATTGAAATAAATAAATCTGTTATCCATGGCAAATCTTTAGATATACTGTATTATCTCTGATCTCATTTACAGTATTTTAGTATGAAGCATGAACTTCTGAAAACATACAAAGAAACATTCCCGAGTCAATCTCAAAAAGAAAATAGAAGGGGGGGGGGGGAGAGGGAAAAAAAATATATAATAAGAAAATAAATAAATAAATAAATAACTTGCTTGATTTCATTAAAGCAAACTATTATTATACTGTTCTGTTGATTTTGGGGTGAAATATGACCCAACATTTCTTCATACTTTTCAGCATATTCACCTTCTATGGTCTTAAAAAAAACTTTTTTCCAATGAAAGAAAGTGGAAGTTCACCTTTCTTATATCTGATTCCAGAGCCTTCTCCTTCCTCTTCTCTCTTCCTGCAGCTGAGCTCAAACATGTTGACTGACACACTGGAGCGGATCTCTTTCTGAGCCTGCTCCATGCGGTCATAGAAGACCTTGAAGAACTTCTCGGACTTCTTCTGCTTGTGCAGTTGATGGTAGAAAGAGTTCTGCAGGGAGACATGAAGGAAATGACATCATCTGGATCTTATGGATGCCATGCTGTGAAAGTGTAACATCACCTTTATATACCTGAATCTGTGTATTCCCTCCTCTCAGCAGTGCAATGCCCAGCAGAATGCTTTCCTCAAATATACGGTCATTCTTAGTGCTGACGATGAGGTCGATGACCAGCTCGGACGCTCCCACGTTATCCAGCGCACACTGGATGTCTGCTACGCTAGTGCCTGGCTTATCGGAGTCCTGCCCAGGAGAGCCACCTAGGCACACATGTACACAGAAACACACTGTTGAGTCAGGATGTATATGGTGAGCGGACTGTGCTTCTTCTAATGGTCATCTGTGTACCAGACCTCCAGATGAAGAACTGCTCCCGCCGCTGTAATCCAGGGCTTTGTTGTGGGGCCGCTGGTTGCCAAAGTAGTGTGTAAGGAGACTCTTCCTCAGTGTGGTACCCTGAGGAAACAACAGAGAAAGGCAGTTGAGTCATCCTCAAAATATGGCATGTTACATGTCTTTAGATTTTTCAGTCATGAAAATTATTCTAAATGTTCAAGAAACCCCATATATAGGTAGACAGACGTACAGTTCTATAACTTTTATTATCAAATTATTAAAACCTTTATTATAGTTAAATAATATGATTTTGTTTAAAGAACAGAACTGTACATATATTTTTTCTTTATATATATATATATATATATATATATATATAGAATCAGTGCTTCATGTAAATGGGCGGAGCTAAAGAACTATTTTGGAGTGTGTTGCTTTTTCAACTCTCTGGTGTAGATTTCCGTCCAGCATCATGGGTAATGTGGTTTTTAACCAGCAATTCAACTGTTAAACACTGTCATTTTAAAAATAAGCTGAAATAATGCGGGCTGACGGCTTCGGCATAGGCAACCATGAATTAACAACCTCGTAGCTCACAGTAGGTCTGTCTTTAAAGGTTAATAAGTTACTGTTTAAAATGAATTTGCCAATGGCAAAAATGAATGGAGTTTTTACTTCAGGAACCCAACTGTTGCACTCTATTATTTTCAGGGAAATGCACGGCTAAAGTAGTTCCGCGCAGGTCTTGACCGCGTTACATGCTCCTTTCACATCACCAAATTATTTCATTTATTTATAAAGTCCTTACGGCCTACAACAGCAAAATAACCAAAACCCACAACGACACTGACCAAGCAAATAAATATAGTAAACAATAGGATAAAAACAACAAATTATTTCCATGTTTTTGTCACAAAATAACAGACCTGTTCTTGAAGCAGATAAACTTACAGTTTTGCTACTAGTAGAGACGCTACTGCCGAACACTGTTGTAATTCACAAGCTTAATCTCTCTCTCTCTCTCTCTCTCTCTCTCTCTCTCTCTCTCTCTAATAATAGCATTAATATCTGCATTAGTCTGCTATCAGTGGCTGAAGCTTCTGTTACTAGCTCTAAAATTACATTTTGGATTTAGCAATGGAGGTGTGTGATTAGATGCGTAAGAAATTAGGGTTAGGAGTTTTAAGAACAAAAAGCTGACAAATGTCTTGAAATACATCATCTGAACAATATTTTAATTTTTTAATAATTCAACAGGCCGGAATCAATTATTTCTTACTAATAATAAAAAACGTTGAGCACCAAATCAGCATATTAGAATGCTCTCCGAAGGATCATGTGACACTGAAGACTGGAGTAATGATGCTGAAAATTCATGAATATTTTACATTTAAAAATGTATCCAAATAGAAAACAGTTATTTAAAGTTGTAAATGGTTTTACTGTATTTTTGATCAAATAAATACAGCCGTGGTGCGCATAAGAGACTTGTAGAAATAGAACTAAGTGGATCTTAATCTGTACTGAACCCTGAACATTCCTTTAAGTATTTTTATTAAAAACAAAATTGTTGACAACCTACTGCAAATATTCATAGCAAACTCAGTTTTTCTGAGAGTGTGAAGAAGGGAGTGCTTCATTTCCTGTCCGTTTTGATTCCCTTCACACTTACACGTGTTTTCCTCCCAACTGTGTTGGATAAAAACACACACTCACATGGGAGAACTTTTACATAACTAGTATAAACTGTAGTAATTGCTGTAATTATGCCAGAAGTGTAGCGAAACCTCAGGGAGGCAGAGGGTAGACAGCGAGTGCTGAAGGTAGAGAGCAGACGGCTGCCTTGAAAATCTGTTTCCCAGTGGGAGAGAAACTGAACGTGTGAAAAAGACAGAGGGTGGGGGGGAGAGTGGCTGGCATAGAGACCAAGAGCGAGCGAGAGAGAGAGATAGATCAACACAGCGAGAGAGAGAGAGAGAGAGTTATGTAACACCTGGTGGCGGCTTGCTGAGAGATCACGAGGAAGACACGGCGGAAGGAGCGGGATGGTTTACTGATTGTCTCTCCCTTCCTTTGTCTCCTGGCCGAATGGTTTTTATTTTCTTTGTATCCTTCCTGCCTGTCCATTCTCTCGCTTTTATACATCTGGTTGGTAATGGTTGCAGCTATTTTTCTGTGTTTTTGAGTTTGGAGAGAGAAAGACTGTTCACGTGGTCACTGTTTAATTACGATTGACAACCGTATTTATCAACAGGTGTGACTCTCGGTTTGTCCTGTTCTTTCGACACCTTGTAGGACTGGCTTAAATATCAATTGTATGAAATATCAAAGATGACCACTTTCATTAGACCAGAAATTCATAAATGACATTTCATAAAGGAGTCCCAAATCAAATCAAATCAAATCAAATAATAAATGAATAAAACAATCAAATTACAATGAAAATAATTAATTAAATTAAATAATGAAATTGTCTAATAACAAAACATATTAAATGAATAAATGATAAAAAGTAATAAAAAAATGAAATAAAACAAAAAATGTAAATGTGTATATATATATATATAATTAAATCATAAAACAATTCAACAATCAAAAAAATAAAAACAAATGAAATAAAACTAAAACAATTAAAAAATATAAACAAATTAAATAATAAAACAATTTAACAATGAAACAGTAAAAAAGAAAAAGAATATTATAATAAAAAAAAAATATTTCAGGTCATCAATATGTTAGTTTACTTTTAAATCATACAGTATTTAACTTTTCGGGATAATCTACTAAAAATATTGTGAACAAATTCTACACATTTTGTCGATTTAAATCCCAGAATGACAATGTCCCTCCAACAAACACCACCTGCAACCGACTAGCTAACAGTAAATCAGGGATCTTGAATCCCCTGTGGGCATCAAGAAACAAGTAATGTGGCAGACAAGCAATGACATTTTACTCACTTTACCCTTCTACACTGTTGCACAGGAGGATAATGAAACCCAGGGTGGCTGTGTGGCCATGCATGCGCTGACACAAGACTGACAAACTGCCACAGAGAGAAGACACTTTTCTCTCTCACTCTGACAAGCACGTGTTGTTGCTGTTCCCACTCTCAGTAAACACCCATCAGCAGTCAGCACAGACAGTGTCTGCTTCAACTGTCTGGACCAACCATCACACACACACATTCGGTTTCACTATCTTTGTGGGGACTCTCCATAGGCTTAAATATTTTTATACTGTACGAACTGTATATTCGATCCCCTAACGCTAACCCTGCCCATCACAGAAAACAATCTGCATTTTTACATTTTCAAGAAAACATAATTTAGTATGTTTATTAATCTATTTCCCTTGTGAAGACACACACACACACACGTGCTATTTTTCCAAAAATTAAATCTGTCATAATTTATTCACCCCATATGTTGGTTTCAAACTTACTTTCTTCTGCAGAACACAAAATAATGTTGGTAACCAAACAGTTTTGGTGACAACTGACTATATCTGACAACTGACTATATTTCAAATCTTCCATTTATGTCTAAAATACTTGAAAAAGTTGTGTCCGCTCAACTGTGCTCTTTCTTGCAAGAAAACGATATCTATGAAAAGTTTCAGTCTGGATTCAGGCCACATCATAGCACAGAAACTGCGCTGGTTAAAATTACAAATGATTTACTTTTAGCTTCTGACCAAGGCTGTATCTCAATACTAGTTTTACTCGATCTTAGCGCTGCGTTTGACACTATAGATCATAAAATACTCTTAGATCGACTTCAAAATTACACTGGTGTTCAGGGACAGGCATTAAGCTGGTTTAGATCGTACCTATCAGACCGTTACCATTTTGTCCATTTAAATGGGGAAAAATCAAAGATAACGTCAGTAAATTATGGAGTGCCGCAAGGATCTGTATTAGGCCCCCTGCTATTCTCAATTTATATGCTGCCACTTGGTAATATTATAAGAAAACATGGAATAAGTTTCCACTGTTATGCTGATGACACTCAATTATATATTTCATCTAGACCAGATGATAACACTAAATTATCTAAAATGACAGAGTGTGTTAAAGATATAAAATATTGGATGACGTGTAATTTTCTTCTATTAAATTCAGATAAAACGGAGGTATTACTGATTGGTCCAAAAAACTGCCCACAAAACCTCTTACAATACAACCTTAATCTAGATGGACGTCCTGTTACTTTATCCTCTACAGTAAAAGACCTGGGTGTTATACTAGACCGCAACTTGTCTTTTGAAAATCATATTTCAAATGTCACAAGAACAGCCTTTTTCCACCTTAGAAACATTGCTAAGCTACGTAACATGCTATCAGTTTCTGATGCAGAAAAGTTAGTTCATGCATTCATGACCTCGAGACTAGATTACTGTAATGCTCTATTAGCTGGTTGTCCTGCATCCTCAATAAACAAGCTACAGTTAGTCCAAAATGCAGCCGCTAGAGTTCTTACTAGGTCAAGAAAATATGATCATATAACACCAATTTTATCATCTCTACACTGGTTACCTATTAAGTTCCGTATCAATTACAAAGTATTGTTACTGACCTATAAAGCCCTAAATGGTTTAGCTCCTGTGTATTTAAGAGATCTTCTATCGCCATATAATCCATCGCGCTCTTTAAGATCACTAAATTCGAGGCTTCTGGTCGTACCTAGGATATCTAAGTCCACTAAAGGAGGGAGGGCGTTTTCACATCTAGCTCCTAAACTCTGGAATAGCCTTCCTGATATTGTCCGAGGCTCAGACTCGCTCTACCAGTTTAAAACTAGATTAAAGACGCATCTCTTTAGCCAAGCATTCACATGATGCATCTCATACCTTTTATACTACAGTTAAATCAGATCAAATGCATTCATATTATGAACAGCAGCTACGCTAATTATTTCCCATCTGCCTTTTTTGTTGTTATCTCGGGACGCCTGTCCCGAGATAACTCAAATAGAGTTCGTCAGCTCCAGTTATGTATCCAGCCTCTCATGGAGACTTCAGATGCCCCAACGCCTGTGATGAGACGACTCGACGCCTGTGAAGAGACGACCCAACGCCGGCGATATGTTATGCCCTAAATTTCATGATTAACTAACTGTATTTTTGTATGTATATTTTTGAAATGCATTTTCTGTAAAGCTGCTTTGAAACAATGTGTATTGTGAAAAGCGCTATACAAATAAACTTGAATTGAATTGAATTGAATATCTTCTTTTTGTGTTCCACAAAACAAACAAAGTCATACAGGTTTGGAACGATGTGAGGATAACAATGTGAGAGTAAACGATGACAAAATTCCTGGGTGAATCATCCCTTTAGGTTTCAGACATAAGCCATAATTAACCATATACCGGTATGTCTATATTCAGGGCCTCTGTGACATGTCCCGCTCCTATTCACTGAAATTGGACATGCTTTCCTAGAAAGCTTTCTTTCCAACAAACTCAGCTGTAATGGCGGGGTTTAGTGTCTCCTGATGCTGCAGTCTTTCTTGCACTTCTGCAGAGGACTTGATAGGAAGACAGAGGAGGAAAGTGAGAGATGAAGGTAGCAGTGCCAGCCTGACTCATCCGTCTGCTGCTGCATGTAAGAGAAAAAAACCCTGCGCAGGTGAAGTGAGAACAAAAGAGAGAGAGCGACAGCGAGAAAAAAGGCAGAGAGAGAGAGAGGAGGAGGCTGAGGGAAAGATGGAGGGATAGATAAAGCAGTGGGGAGGAAGAAACAGACAGGGTGACTTTTTTAAAATGTGCACGGGCACGCCACACTGCGGCTGGCCTGGCTAAGCCTGGGATGCTTCAGCAAGCTTAAAAAAAAAGCCCTCCGCTGCTGTCTTGCAGGTAACTGCGAACTTCGGATGGAGGGATCAAGAGAACGAGAGATAGAGAGAGAGATAGAGAGAGAGAGAGAGAGAAAGGGAGGGGTGCTCTGTGCTGCTGGTCTCATCAAGTCAGGTTCTGTCTTAGGCCTCACAGCACACCCTGGGTCATTTCACCTCCCATTACAACACATGGAGCTCTGCACGAAACTTACAGCAGCCACACTTTCTTTTACAAGTTTTGGACATGTTAAAAATTGTAATAGAGAAAAAATATAAGTGTGCACACACACAATATACAGTCAAAAATAATATATAAATATATAATATATAAATATCACACACACACGTTTGTATATGGACAACCATTTTCAACATTGACAATAACTGAGAAATGTGTCTTGTGCACCAAACCAGCATATTTGAATGATTTGAATGAGAAAACGGTTTTAAAATGTAATAATATTTCACATTATTACTGTTCTTACTACATTTTTTGATCAAATAAATGCAGCCTAGCTTGCTGTTTAAGTATAATATAAAAAATTTAGAGGGTGCTAAAGTTATAATAAAGTCTGTGACAGGTGTGGTGTATTACAACCAAAAATTCCCTGCTAATTTAAGCCAAGGTAGTCATTTTATGTTTTAACCATTAAAGCAGTTCTGTAAACATCGCCCACAACACAAAAGGCCTTCAGAAAACTTCATTGCCACTGTAAAGTTAATAGACTGAAACCTTGCACTCTCATTTAAGGGCGGAAGGAGGACTATGACTTTGGGTGGAACAGATTTATGGAAGAGAAAGAGTGAGAGAGAAAAATCCATACACTGAAAATCTCATCGGGCAGTCTAGACATGAACACCATGGCTACATCTTTTCAGAGTTAAGAACTGGTTTAACAGAAACCGGGGAAGTGGGAAAGAATGAGTGAGAAAAAGATAATAGTTTTATGGTGCCTTCGCATCCTTTTTGAAGCTTTCAAGTATGCAAAAGCACATGAAAGTAGGGTCGGAAATTAACAAGGGCTTGAGACAAAAATGTCAGTAAAATGAACAAAAAGCCCCCCAAATTCAAAATAAAATAAAAACAGTTAAACTAAATCTATTACAATTGTCGCGATTTAAGTCAAATGTGAAAATGGATGAAGAGTGTCGACTGCGGCATCACATTTAGGCCTGTTCACCTTGCATCAGATTTCCTTTTGTGTTTTTGCATCATTGAGCACACTTGTTACTGTTGAGCTCATGAATGCAAAGGCCAATCAGAGTCACCGCTGTTCAGTGGACATGCTCACTGGTTGAATTCTCTCATCATAAACAACAGATTCAAGTCCAGATACAGTGATTGTAACATGAGTTTTGGTGAGAATGTATAACTCGAATTAGATTGACTGCTTTAGTAATGGGGAACCATCTTTGCTCACTCTCTGTATTTGAAAAAAAAAAAATATGCTACTAAAATAACCAATGTGAAGCCTTGATTTTTTTTAAAGTTTATAGTATTCAAATTGACTGAAGTAATTGTTCAATTTAAGTACCTGACATAAAAGACAACACAGAAACATTAAAAAGGTATATACATAAAAATGATAAAAGGTAAAAAATGCCCTAGGAAAATCAATTCCAGGAAGCAAATACTGCCCCTTAAATGGAAAAGTTAATTTCTGACCCTTATATGAAAGTGGTCCACATGACTCATGCACTATTGCACATTACACCAAGTCTTCTGAAGCCAAAATGTAAGTCATAATTCACTTACAAGCTCGGTTCATTCGAGCGGAACGAATCTTTCAAAGAAAAGATACGGCTCAAAAGAATGAGTTCATCTGGTTTACAAAACTGTTCTGAAAGATCCGTTCACAATTGTTTCACTTTAAGAACATTTCAAGATCTTACTGCATCTTGATCATAAGCTACACTTGCTTTGGTTCTGGCCATAAAACCCAACGCTTCTCTCTAATATCAATCTCCCATTGCATTTAATCTCCTCACAGTGAAGACTCTTAACTCAGGGTTCCTGTAAGCATCCGCCCAGGCTAGTGGCCTGACCACTCTGCGATTGGTCCAGACGTCTCTTATGACCCGCTCTCAGTGGCAGCAGTGTTCAATGTGGCTCTCCTCATAAACAGTGCCACTAGGAGCAAAACAAATTAGTCTTGCATGTGAGAGCAATTGGAGAGATTGTTGATTTGCAGGCAGGGCCAAGACAAACAGCAGGGACGTAAACAACCATTCCTGAAGATGACCGACCCTGGTGTCGTTCGGAAGTGGGGCATGTGATCGGCTAACAACATTAGGGGCACAGGACGTGTTTGTGAGATGCACTGTATGCCGTCAGCGCCTGACCCGTGGAAGCTTGGGCCTTGTTTTCGGACACACCCGAACCCTCGGAACCCACCAAAGTGAGCATTTACACACATATTAGCACGGCACGTTACGCAAACAGTACTCTGTACACATTCACAGATGCTTGGTCTCATGCACAATTAATCTGCATGATGAATCCACTTCAAATGTATAAGCAAAGGACTGACAAACTGCCAACATTAATAACATCTGTTGCACAGCCTTCCATTGAGGCAGTTATAAAAGCATGTAGGATGGAGATATCAATTTGTTTTGGGTACCAAATGAGCACAAACCACTGAAGCACTTTACTAGGGTGTGAATCCAAGTAAAGACTGAACCCCCTTAAAATCAAGTCAAAAATAATTTTTTGTAGGTTTTTTCATTTCTAATTTACAAACGTTGGATAAACTTTTAAAACTTACAGGTTTTATTAGCAAGACTGCATTCAGTTGATCTAAAGTGACAGTAAAGACATTTATAAATGTTACAAAAGATTTCCGTTGCAAAAAATGCTTCGCATTTGAACTTTCTATTTATCAAAAAATCCTTAAAAAAAGTATCAAGGTAGCAAATTTTTTTTTACTGATATAATAATAAATGTTTTTTGAGCAGAAATTATTTCTGAAGGATCATGTGACACTGAAAACTGGAGTAATGATGCTGGAAATTCAGCCTTGCATAACAGGAATACATTTAAAATGTACAAAAATAGAAAACAGTTATTTTAAATCAGAATATCTTATTATATTTTCAATCAAATAAATGCAGTATATATGTAGTCTGATAAGTAATCAGTTAATGTCCTGTAAGTACATAATAATGGTGGTATGGCAATAAATAAATACATTTTTCATTTCTGAGACGATTTTATTAAAATATATATTATGAGTAACAACTACATTGTCTTCCAATGGTGTTTTTTGACTATGCCGCACAAACGAACACCGCTACACATCAATAAAGAACCAGATCTACTGTAAGCGGCTGAGTACATGCTTCTCCTAAAGTTAGTCCTTTCTCTGAAGCTCACTGCTGCTGCATTCTGTGAACCCCATGTGGATCATCTATAGGTGTGTTTTTCTGACTCTTAAAGGAAAAGGAGCCGTACAGCCTGTACTGGCTTATTTCCATGGCGACCACACACCTCATGCACCATGCTTGATGACTTATTTAAACGGGGTGGGAAGGGGAAAAAAAACACCATCCTCATGAATAGAGAACAAAAACACAAACTTGCAAACAGATTGAAACATTTTCAACAAGAGATAATATATTAAAGATGCACTCAGCTCTGAATATAAAAATATGGGAGAAGAACACTAGTTAAAATTCTTAGTATTTTTCTAATTAAATGTTAGTGAAAAGTTGAATAGAAAATGTAATTTCTTACTTATTGTCACACTTTATATATAGACCCTTTTTACTGGGGCATGAGCCTTCCACATTTCACCTTGGTATCGCTATCGCTGTGTGTGTTAATGAATAGTATGTGAATCCCGTTTTCCAGATCTAATTTAATTGGCACGGATTTGATTGATAACGTTAGCTTGATGAAAAATGTCCCAATAATCAGTTCCTGGTTTTTACATTTATAACGATAGATTTTCTTTTTCCGGGTGGGTAGCCTATACTATTGGTCCACCTAAGTGTCAATCATTCTGGTGATATGTTTACGTAAGGCCGTCGTACGTGCTCGTCCCTATGTAGTTTTTTGCTTTCTGGTGTATTATGTGTGATGAGTTACGGTTTCAGCCATTCCTTTGAAAATGGCTGAGGGTCGAAAGAGAAAAAATGTATACGAAGTGTATGATAAGAAGAGAAAGGCCGCAGAATATAGAAACAAGACCAGAGTGATTTTGGGTGAATATTTCACACGCTGGCGTGCGCTAAAAGCACAGGTTGGGCTTCCCACTGATGCCGCAGTCGCAAAGATTCTACTAGACAGGTAAAGTTTGTCATGCTATTTGGAGAAATCCATTTAAAATCACTGCTAGTAAAAGTTAATGTAAGCGTTCCCTCTCGGGAGCAAACAGAGTGTTGCGCATGTGCATTGGAATTGGAGAGGGCGGGTCTTTTCTAAAATTAGGAAAGATCCTCCGCTATACCTTTAAGCAACAGCAGGAGTGCTGATATATCCCTGAATTTATTACAAATGTGATATTGAGATTATAGAACCGTTATTTCAACTGTTACTTCAACGAAAATAGTTCCAAAATAGCCAATCACGTTGCGTGTCTTCGAGCACCATGTTTCGTTCCTGAATGAATCAACGTTTCTGAATGAATTGATTTGAATGAATGATTCAATGACTCAATAAGATGTGACTTTCCGCCACCTACTGGTGGGTTTCCGTTGTAAGCTAGACATTTATTACATTTATTTTCTTTTTATTAATTTTAGGTAATTTTAAGTTTATTTAAATTCATTTAGATACATTTTATTTGCTCAAGTATCGAATAAAATGTAAACTTGCAATGATTAAGTTAATGTTGTTAGTAATTGTTTATAGTGAGAATAGTTTATAGTGAAAATTGGACCCTAAACTTTCAATATGGTCTCAATCTTGAATGTCCCCACCTGTAAGTCCCAGTACAGAAGTTAAATTCATATAGATTTTAAATGCCAACTGTAGCAGCAGGAACGCCGCATCCTGCTTTATTTCATTGTAAGAACAGGTCTGCTGGCATATGGCATTGGCGAGGCCCTGGGGTTAAACGTTTGTGTGTGTGTGTGTGTGTGTCTGTCTGTGTAGGCTTTGGTCTAAGAGCTCTGAATGCTCTGGTGGGATTTGTGTGTGGGCTGAAACAGTCGTATTTCATTGCAGTCATCAGGGAGACCTGCTAGCACGGAGCTAGTGTAAGAGCTGCGTTTTAGAGCATGTACGTGTCCCACCCCCAGTCCAGTGGTGTGTGTGTGTGTGCATCTGCATGTGTGTGAGGGGTTTAACCGTGTGAGGTTGGTAATCTGAAAAGCTGCTTTGCCTCCGGGCGGTAGTGTGAAACTTGGCTGGAGAGCGATACAGGCAGGATGAGAGAAAGAGAGAGGAAGGGGAAAGAGAGAGAGAGAGAGAGAGAGAGAGAGAGGAAGGGGAAAGAGAGAGAGGGAGAGAGAGAGAGAGAGAGAGAGAGAGAGAGAGAGAGAGAGAGAGAGAGAGAGAGAGAGAGAGAGAGAGAGAGAGAGAGAGAGAGAGAGAGAGAGAGAGAGAGAGAGAGAGAGAGAGAGAGAGAGAGAGAGAGAGAGAGAGAGAGTCAGTCTGTTATGTAACAGGGCTTTTCTTTCCTTTGTCAACAAACAGGAGAGACCTGTACACACACACACACACAAAGTTAGTCACCAAATACTGGCATGAGAGAGTTTACTTCAAGGGCACGCCTGACTCGTGAGACGTGAGGTATTACTCTATGCAAACACACTCCAGAACAGGCCGCGGTTAATGTTTTGTAAAAAGAGCTGGACACAAAATCTTGGAAAAGAGGGAAAAGTATGCGCTAAAGAATATAACTGGCCTGGATGTCTTACAGAGGGTTTTTTTACATGTACCCCGAGCCACGAACACTCACACATTTATCAATTTCTGGAAAAACATGAACCCTGTGTGGTGCTTCTATTACCGCCTCTTCCATGGAAATGGTCCTGGTGCTCATGCTCAAGTTCGTCCAGAGGGATTTATGAACAGGCCTGCGTTTCTCATTGACGTTACTGACTATGTTAGGACACAACCTGCCAATGCAGAAGCATAGTACAGTACATCCAGGTCTTTGTTTTGAGAACTTTCTTGATTGAACACCAAAAAGTGCAACTCATATTCAGAGCTGAGTCTGCAAAGCGTCAAGATAGACTGCGTTGATAGTGTTGCCAGAAAAACATAAATCTGACAATCTGAACAGCTCGGAGTTGAACGTCGCGGGTTGCCATCGCATAATTATGGTAATTATGACATAGCGTGAATGCAACATAAGCTTGTTGTTTTGGTTCAGGAGGAACTGTAAAAGCTGTTTGTTTGAAGCACTCTGTGACTGTGTGTGTGTGTGTACAACTCTGCACAGCCTCATGGAACACGCTAATGATGTGTGATGTCTGCGTGAGCGACAGGTAAGGATATATATTATGACAAGCAGGTTAGACATCCTATCATTGCATTCGGACCGAATGTTATGATTGGACAACATTTCTTTGCCCTAATACTTCCACAGAAGATATACATATATTTGTTTATATTTAGATGACTTCTAATATTGATTGCTATCAAAAGTGTTCATGAAAAACATTGCCTATCCTAGCTTTAATTATCATTGTGAGGGGAGAGTAAGTTAACTTTTTTGATTACGTGTACGAGGGCACTATTTATTTATTTGTATAAACACCGAAATATTCCATAAAAAAAAGAACTGTCGCTTTGATTTCATGGGGACTTGAAGTCATCGCAGAAACCATGCCCTCTCTCAGGAACCACAAGTCTGAACGCAACGAACTACACACAATCCTTCTATAGTGTCAAAAACAGTTTAGATTAGATACACTGCATGCGATTTGAAGCTTTGTTGTCAGCCTTCTTTGCTTTGACCGCTTGGCCATTACCACATATCTAAAACAACAGCAGAAAACAACAGCACCTGCTTGACATTTTGAACATTGTGTGCTGCCACATGCTCACGTTCACCTCAACACGTTGACATAAGTGATCATTCGAGAGAGAGAGAGAGAGAGAGAGAGAGAGAGAGATTTGCCAATTATATGTTCATGAGTCATGACCTGCTGCTCAGCAACCAAATCACTAAGTCATTGGTGAGAGCGATAGAAAGAGATAAAAAGAGAAGGGCTTCTAGCTAATACAAGCAAAATCCAACCAAAAAACAAAGACTTCGAGAAAAACACTGAGATAAACAAGTGTTAAATGAAGGGAGAGACCGAGCGAGTGAGCTAGAGCGAGAACATGATGAGCCACGTGAGTTTGGCTCAGACACTGCAGGCCGGTTACGTAAACACCCCCCACTCTGTCGCCTCATGGACTCAGCAGACACCGCACCTCTCCAATCCCTCCGCCTGCTGCTGCGCCACGCTTTTTCTCTTCCCTCACATGGCTTCTCACATGCTCGCTCCCTCCCTTCTCCTTTCCCCTCGCTCACCCTCCTACTCTCTCTCTCCCCGGGGAGCCGGCGGTCTGCGTGAAACTGCAGCACCACTCTCAGGGCGGGAAGAACACGGCAAAACAGCTCAACCCCGTGGAGAACGAGCGCTCCAAAATAAACAAACGCATACTGACGTGGAATTATGCACACTATCGTTTTTGTGGTGGAGAGATGGAACAAATACGAGTTGCTTTTCACACAAGTTCTGAATTGAAATCTTCTGTATAGCTGCTTTATGGCAACGAATGCGTTTCATAATCGACACATTTTTGCAACATCAACTACTGAACTGGGCCGTTTCACAAAAGCATTGTGAGCCCGAGTTAAATGTGAAGAACATTACTCACCAATGTTCTCTTAGCTTACAATACTTTTGGGAAATGCAGCCTAGAACTGAGGCAACATTGAACTAACTCCAGCTGAATAACGACACTATTGTCTTCTGTAGAGCTGCTTATAGCTAAAATTGAACTTGTTTCATAATTAATGAACTTTTCACAGAACTGACTTGAGCTGAATAAAGATACTATTGTATTTTTGAATCTGCTTTACAGCCCAGTTTGAATTGATCTCATATTTAATGAAATTTGCATCGTTGACACTGTTACTTTGCAATTTATTACAGTGAAACAAACTGTATAATGCGCTATACAAATAAAGCTGACTTAACTTGACAAGTCAAGTCACCGTTATCTATATAGTGCTTTATACAATACAGACTGTTTCAAAGCAGCTTTACAGTGACAAACAGGAAAATAACAGAATCAATGATGCTGACAGAATTCAATTCTGCTATAAAACAGCTCAAAAAAAGACAAGTGTCATTATTCAGCTCAAGTCAGTTCAATGCGGATTAAGTTCAGTTTATGAAGCATAATGAAACAAAGTTGAATCAGCTGAAATGATACATTAAAGACATTCCACAACTAACTGTGATGTCATGATTATGATGCAACAGCTGGGAATAAATCTGATTTTCCTGTCCTTTATTCTGTCCTCTTCCTTATTTTTCCCTGGCTCTCTCTTTCCCCATGTGCAGGGCTGTAGTCAGCTCTCTGCAGTATTGATTTGTGGTGCTGGGTGATTTTGGCTACCTGCTCCAACACTAGGAGTGTGTCCTCATGTGCCTTTGCTTATGTAACAGCGCGGGACTCTTTCTCCGCGGAATGCTGATTAACTGTCTGGAGCTTTAGGACTCCCAGCATTCACCCTGCCACAGATGCCAACGACACTGCAGAGGCCCGAGAGCTGCGCTTCACTTCACTCGCCCGCATATGCACACACACGCACACTCTCTCGCGCTCTGGGAGGGGTCATCAGGTTCACAGTTCTTGGTTTTGGCACTAGCGCCCTCTTCTGGTGGCTGTTGGTATGGCATCAACAATCCCTGGAGGCATTATGACATCACAGGTGGCAGGTGGATATTTGATGTGTGCTACACAACCCGCGTGTAAGATTGCATTAGAAACCTATTTCTATTAGTCAAAAGTTTTTTCATGTGTTTTTAATGTTTTTGAAAGAAGTCTATTCTAAATGTCTTTCACGCGTCCTTGCTGAACAAACTTTTTTTTTAAATAACTTTCTTGAGCAGCAAATCAACATCTTAGAATGATTTCGGAAGGATCATGTGACACTGAAGACTGCTAAAAAATTCAGCTTTGCCATCACAGGAATTAATTACATCTTAAAATGTATTAAAATAGAAAACAGTTATTTTAAATTGTAATAATATTTCCCAATTTTACTGTATTTTTAATCAAATAAATGCCTTGGTGAGCATAAGAGACTTCTTTCAGAAAACCTTCATAATTATTCCAAACTTTTGACCGGCAGTGTGCACAAGATGAGTCGTAATTTTGGTTCAAGACTTAGATAACGTATTCATTCATGAAGTAAAAGAGGGAATAAAAAAGGCTGAAATTAGGTTATGGAAATGTTTTCATCACACTTACCTTCTCCTTGAGTGTCTTCTTCCTATCAAGCATCTCTTGCAGAGTCTGGAGGATCTTAATGCACAACTTCTCCTCTTTCTCCATCAGTTTCTTGGTGTGTTTGATAAGCCTGCGAGAAAATATAGTATCATATTTAACAATAAATCAGGAATACCAAACTGGCCACCTGGCCATCAACTACGAATGTTTTAGAACTATGAATTTAACTGTAATAACTACATTTTAGTTTCAGTTTTTGACCTCATACCGAAAATATTATTCTTCATGTTTATTGGAGTAATAATGGCTAGGATTGTATTCGTAACTTTAGCATACCGCCCCATTAAATAACTAAAAACATCACACACTAGATTTTACAGTATATAATGGTCAAACATTATTTATATGAGCATGGACTGAAAGTACACTACTACTGTTCAAAAGTTTTGGGTTGGTAAGATTTTGTAATGTTTTTTTAAAAAGTCTCTTATTCTCACCAAGGCAACATTTATTTGATAAAAAAAATTTAAGAATGTAAATAGAAGTAAGAAACTTTCTTATTATTATTATATCAATGTTAAAAGCAGTTGTGTTGCTTGATAGTTTTGTGGGAAAGTTTTTTTTGTTACAATGTAGAAGTCTTTACTATCTTGTTTGATCAATTTAACGCATCCTTGCTGAACATAAAATATTAATATCTTTAAAAGATAAGATGACATCTTACAGACTCCATACTTGTTTTGAACAGTAGTTTACATAGTCTACATCAATCCACATATTTGATATCTGTCAATCAATCAAATCAATTGATTTGCAAGCCAGATTTGAGGAAAAACTATTGACACTTTAGGCGCATAAAGGGATGCATCGATATGGAAATTTTGTCCGATACCGATAATTATATTTGAAAGCCGATAACCGATATATTGGCCAATAAATCTAAATCCAAATTATTATATCATTTTTGAGAGCCTGATTACAAAAACAAAAGTCTCACCATTAAAAGCCATGTCCCAAACACACAATTATATATAATATTCTCATTATAATTTTATGTAGCCTATATAACAGACTTGCGCTGCACATTGCACTTAACTGTATTTTCCTCTTTGTAATTTCAATCATATTTCAAGCAATTCATTACCATCATGATGAACAGTGCTGAAGCGTATAGCTGAAGGTAATAATCCATTATTTATCGGCATAAATATATCGGCCAAATTTTCTTGTCGGCCCGATAACATTAAAAGTGAACACACACACATACTGTGCAAAAGTCTTAGGCACGTTAGAATTGTCACACACACAAAAATTAGTTTTAAGCCAGTTATTTATATCTTTTGCTGTAGTGTGTCAGTAGCAAATATAAGTTTACATTTTCAAACATTCCTTTTGCCATTAATTTTAATAATCCAGTGAGATTTCTGCATGCACAAAGAGTCTGACAACAGCCGGTGTTCCACACAAAGATCTTATCCAGTCTGTCTGTGATTACATTACATTAAAAAACGAGAACTTCTGCAATGTCTCCAAGATGCTTGAAGAAACCTACCTGCGCTAACTATCCCATATTATCAGGGACTGCATTCAAGTATTTAAATAGTTTTTGCACAACAAATTTCCATAAGTCACGTAATTTCAATGAATGAAGCGCCCCCAAAAAATCAGGAAACAGGAAATATGTTTTATGTCTTAGCCGTGTAGACGTATATAAGCGCACCTCAAACACAGACCTAGTGTGATTTTAGAGGTATATCTCGCTCAGACACAGATAATTGCTTATATAAGGCACTCAGAACCCCAGGCACATTCACAACAAATACATTTTATAGCTTATATATGATGTTGCTGGTATGCCATTCACAGCAGAAGCAGGTCTGACACATATATACAAACATACAAATGTTTTCAATTCTACTTCATTACTTAATCCCATTTTTTACAGGCAAACCATACAACAAACAATCAGTTGTTTAGGATGTTGCTGATATAATGTTTGGAAATATAGCAGAAATTCTCATGGATCTATAATGTCATACCTATACCTACGGCTATTTTTAACACTGTCACTGGACCGGTTTAATATATTCACTGTGGATGACGCACAGCTTTAATTTGTTTGATGTGGGTGCGTGTCTCACTTCGACATGAAGGCTCCATCCTCTCTGCGGAGCTGAGCAGACTCTGGAAACAGCATCTCTGGGCTGTGCAGCACGTCTACTAATACAGAGAACTCGGCTTCTACCCGTGGATTAAACTGCTCCTCCAGATAGGCAACGACTCCCTGAAACACATAAATCAAATCAAAAGTAGTACGGTAATCAACTTAAGACAAAAGCCTTTTTTCACATACACAAGGCTTTTAACACAAGTACGATTACTGTTATAATTAGCAGGTTAGCACAGGAGTTTTCAATCTTTTGGATGCCATGGACCACTAAATAAGAAATTACAGTAATGTACCGGTATTTATTTTACTCAATGTTTTATTTTATTCCATTAACACAGTTCAATCTTATTTTGTATTTATTTATTTGATAATTTAGTTCTCATCTAGTAATCTCACTATTAAAGGATTAGTTCACTTTTAAAGTGAAAATTCTGTCATCATATACTCACCCTTAAGTGGTTTCAAACCTGTATGAATTTCTTTCCTCTGCTGAACACAAAGGAAGATATTTAGAAGAATGTCAGTAACCAGACAGTTTTTGGTTCCCAATGACTGCCATAGTAGGAAAAAAATATACTATGGCAGTCATTGGGAACCAAAAACTGTCTGGTTACCAACATTCTTCTAAATATCTTCCTTTGTGTTCAGCAGAGGAAAGAAATTCATACAGGTTTGAAACAACTTAAGGGTGAGTATATGATGACAGATTTTTCATTTTAAAAGTGAACTAATCCTTTAACCAGTTGTTTATTAGCACATAATAATGCCTTATTCTGCATTATCCCTACCCCATACCCAAACTTAAGCATTATAACAACTACCTTACTAACTGTTAATACGCAGGAAATAAGGAGTTTGAGGCAAAAGTCATAGTTAATAGTGAATATGTGTTTTCCGCAAAATAAAGTGTTACCATTTATTTATAAAAAAAAATGTACACAGTTTTTCATTAGACATTTCCACGGACCCCGTAGGGTTAGCAGATGAAAATGACTGGATCAGTGAGGATGTGCAATGATGTGTATTATTATAATTTTTTTAAAATAATAGTATTCAGGACTACAAATCACACCAGGACAAAATTGCATTGTCGACTGTTGTGGCAAAAACTATATTTAACAAACACAGCATTCCCAGGCAAAAGAGACGTCAAGATTCAAATTGTATTTACAAGAAAAGATACATTTATTCTTGCAAGAATAGTTCCCATTCTAGCCACACAGCCCAGCTGCAGGCTGAGGTGAAACCCCAGCCTTAACAGACCAGTTTGCAGGCAGAAGTGAGACACGGATAGGTGCTTTACTGGTAGTTTTATTATTGTTCTCATCAAAGCATTCTCTAAACAACCACCCCAGAGGGCAGGACCTGAGGAACCCCCATGCTTGCCTCAACCCCTGCCTAGCCTGGGGATCTTCTCACCTCTGTATCACACACAGCTGTATCAACGTTACAACATAAAGCTCAAAATACAGAACACGTCATTCATTTGTTAAATCATTGAGAAAACAAAATAAGAAATAAAAGATTAAAATTGCCTCTACAATTAAAAAAAAACTCAGATACGTCTCATTGATGTATAAGTCACATGTTATTATTACAATATGAATTAATGCAAAATACTGGTATATAAAATAAAATCTTTACAAACATTATAAAAATACATTTTATTTCCCCTCAATCCACAACACATCTTTTCAAATTGCCAGTATTCACAAAAGGAATGAAAAACATAAAATATATAAAATAAACAAATCATGGCATTCCTTTCAAACAATACTTATTATAAACGCAGAGCCTAAACTAATTTATTCAAAGCAAAAAAAAAAAAAAACAACGACAAAAAAAACATGGGGATTTTGGAAATACGTTATACAAATAAATTCATACCACATTTCGCAAATGTGTGTACTTAGCAGGTTTTACGTGCTTGCTGTTAATGACATTAAAGGGTTAGTTCACCCAAAAATGAAAATAATGTCATTAATGACTCACCCTCATGTCGTTCTAAGCCCGTAAGACCTCCGTTCATCTTCGGAACACAGTTTAAGATATTTTAGATTTAGTCCGAGAGCTTTCTGTCCGTCCATTGAAGCTGTATATACAGTATACTGTCCATGTCCATAAAGGTAATAAAAACATCATCAAAGTAGTCCATGTGACATCAGTGGGTTAGTTAGAAGTTTTTGAAGCATCGAAAATACTTTTTGGTCCAAAAATAACACAAAATAAGACTTTATTCAGCATTGTATTCTCTCCCGGGTCTGTTGTCAATCTGCGTTCAGGACTCCACAGTGACGCTGCTGACGTAAGACGCTGATGACGTGTTATCTGGTGCGTCCGAGCTTCGTTTACAGTCTGAGGGAGACGCACGCTATATTCAAGCTATTCTACATTGTTTGCGTGGATATCATTTTTTTAATGGTGCGTAAATGTGCATGTCGCGGATGAGACACTTTTACAGCGTGCGTTTCCCTCAGACTGTAAACGAAGCTCGGGCGCACCAGAAATACACGTCATCAGCGTCTTACGCCATCAGCGTAACTGTGAAGGATTGACAACAGACCCGGGAGAGAATACAATGCTGAATAAAGTCTTATTTTGTGTTATTTTTGGACCAAAAAGTATTTTCGATGCTTCAAAAACTTCTAACTAACCCACTGATGTCACATGGACTACTTTGATGATGTTTTTATTACCTTTATGGACATGGACAGTATACTGTATATACAGCTTCAATGGAGGGACAGAAAGCTCTCGGACTAAATCTAAAATATCTTAAACTGTGTTCCGAAGATGAACGGAGGTCTTACGGGCTTAGAACGACATGAGGGTGATTCATTAATGACATTATTTTCATTTTTGGGTGAACTAACCCTTTAAGTTGCTTTGGAATATAAGTCGCAGCACGTTTCAGATGGTAAAATTATGCCACTCGTATTCAGGTACATGATTCTGATTGGTTAGTTGCCTTTAGAAAACTACACCGATGAGGGTATTTTACCGGTGACCGTTTTTGATGTGAAAGTGACGTTACCTGTAGTTTCTCAATGATCTTGTAATCATGGGCCCCAAAGGGCTCCTTACGGGGTCGTCCGCGGGTCGACAGCTTCCAGTCCTTCACTGCACGCTGCACCATGCTGGTGTGTGTCTTCAGCGACAGGGCGTTGACTTGACCGTCCAGGTCCACTGGAATGGGGATGGCCCGACTCTTGGCTGGGAAGGGTTAGGAGGAGGACAGCGTTTACAAATGTACATATTTTCAGACTACAATACATGTGTAACCTCATTACAAATGAATGAAACAAACTTTATCCAATCTGAGGGAAACACATGTTTTAAAAACATGTTAAACATATTAAAAACCTCAAATACTGATAGCAAACACATCTGTATTTTCCTTTGATTTTTTGGGTACGTTTTATAGTATGATTTTTTGATTATTTAAGGCAAGAGTAAAAATTTTTGACAATATTTCCACAGATACATTTCTTATTCATACATTATTCATTTATTTTGCAGGTTGCATGCTTTTTGTGAGCTGTACTTGTCAAATTAAATGTTATTATTATCCTCACAAATACTGTACGAAAATGAGTATGTGAAAAAATGTTTAGAAATATAGCAAGTGAAATAGCTCGACTTAACCATCCAGAATTAACTACTTGACCCAAGATGAAGTATGTAAAGTAAAATGGGAACAAGATAACCCAAGATTTCTTAAACTAGGGTTTAGAACTAAACGGGCTTAACAACTGTTAGTGTGAAAAGTCTATTTGACAATTTATTTACCTTGATTTATCTCATGTATTTATCTTCACAAAATTCTCGTTTTAAACTGTTTTTCCATAAAATATATTTTTTATTTAATTCGGTGCCTATTTCAGCAATTTTGAAATCTAATGAAGGATTGCCGATATTTAAAAACATGTCAAAACAAGATGAATTAGCAGGAAGCAGTTTTAGTCATGTTGAAGATACCGTATGACCGTACATTAAAAATAGCATTTTACGGGCAAACCAAAACCATCGGTCACATGGCGGCCTCATATTTGGGTTAAAAGTCACGTGTCTGAAAGAAATTAAACTTACCGACATCGTTAAGGGTTTTAATGCAACTCTCAATGTTAGTCTTCTGCAGGGAGTTAAGCCAGGTGCAGTTGTAGAGTCTGCATGCGGTCTGCAGCACTTGAACGAAAGTTGCTTGATGGGCCTGGCGAAGAGATCCAGTATGATTTCCCAGTCAGACAGCATAAGTAACACCACATTAATATGATTGATTCATAGAGGAGAAATGCACCAGACGAATGAGACATGTTGTGGTCAAACTCGTGGAATAAAACTTTCTCGCTCTACCTGAAGGTTTGAATTGCTGACAGAGAACTGGGAGCCGAAGAAGCCCTTGACGATGGCCATGATGGTATCAGTGACGTATTTTTCGAGGCATGTGTCAGCGTGCTTCCTGTCTGTGGTGCTGTTAGACACCTACAACAACATCATCACAGTTCAGGATGCTTATCACCCACATAGCAATCACAAATCAGTCACAGATGATCTAAACAGCTCTTCAACCCAGTATGTAATATATCATGCCTCATAAATTGCGAGGGAGGGAAAGAGAAAGAGAGAGTCGGTGTCCTTTAACTCACACTGTCCATGTCTTTAAGGAAACTTTCGAAGAGTTTCCAAATGTGATTGCTGGTGTAGATCTCCTTCATCTCCACCTCAGTGTCCACATAGCAGTGGTTCACGAAATTTACATATGCTATTTTCACCTGCAAAAGAGGTAAAAGCAATGTTCAAAAAGACTAGCTGATGTCACTTACAAAAATATGGTTTTAAATAGTATTATCATCCATACAATCGTGGTTTTATTATGGGGGGGCATGGTTTTCTTTCAAGTACCTTGTAATACCAGCTAAATACCATAGTACAGTATATGAAATCTGTAATCTTTCAGTACCATGGTATCCAATTGCCCCAAAACACTTTTTCAATGTAAATAAACATTTTTCATTAAACTACATTTTTGATAATTATTTTATTGGCTGTTATTTTATATTATTCAATACCATTCATACATATTTTTTATGTGTGGACAAAAATATACATGCGCTACTGTTTAAAAGGTTGGTGCTGGTAAGATTTTAATATTTTTGAAAGAAGTCTCTTATGTTCACCAAAGCTGCATTTATTTGATCAAAAATACAGTAAAAACAGTAGTAATTGTGGAAAAAAACATTTATTTTAATATATCATGCCACATGATACTTAAGAAATCGTTCTAATATGCTGATTCAGTGCTCATGAAACGTTTCTTATTATTATCATCATTGCCGAAAACAGTTGTGCTGCTCAAAATTTGTGGATTATTTGAAAACAACAGCATTTTTTTTAAACAGAAATCTTTTGTTTTTGAATAAAAGTAATCATTATTCTTCTTTAAAGTCTTACTAACCAGGAACTTTTAAACTGTAGTGTATTTTTTTTACTTCTGTATATCAACGCATTATGGTATTTCCATCTTATACCATCACTGTGCCTTTTTTCTAAGCGTCAACTTCCTACTGTACACGTTCTTAAGAGTGTTTAACTTTTAGCTCATTTGGGATGGACTGTAATAGTGCAAGCATTAATTTTGTTCTTCATAATTAGACAAATATCATTAGATAACTTATAAAGTGCATAAACAACAACATGTACAACTTTTCAAGAAAACATTCAGATAGGGATAATGTCCTGTTACCTCTGGAGTGCAGTCGCTGTGCAGGACCACTTTGACAATATCATCGAGTGGCAGAAGTGAGTTGCACTTGAGCTCGGTATCAACATTCTTGCCCTCGGTGCAGGCTGCCAGCAGCTCAACCAGAGTGATGTGGTACGCCAGAGGCCCGTTCTCATCCCGCTCAGAAGACATCATATTTTGCAGTGTCGGAAAAGAGGCACGGTCATTATAGAAGACCAACACGTCTTCTCCTCCGTTCACCAGCTACCGTCCAAAACAAACACATTGTCTGATTAAGAACACAATATAAATTCACTTTCATGTGAATGGAAGCGTTTTTTTTATAATAAGTGGAGAGAGATACAAGAATGAATATTAAGATATTCTCAAAATGTATGGATAACTATCACGAAATACACATTAAGAAAATGTATTCAAAACATACTGAATTTTTTTTTTTCAAAATAAAAACATTTTAAAAATAGTTAATTATTATTACTTTAAAAATATGTGCCAAATATATTGTTTTAATATTAATGTGTATTATGAACATGATTAATGTGTGTTTTGAGTCTGAATCTCCATGGAGCATTCAATTCAAAGTCCATCTCACCTCACTCATGATTTTGCACTGACATTCCTTCACGTATTTGCCATCAGCTTTGACGATGGTTTGGAGGAAGCGCAGGTACTCCACGTGACGGCCGTGGGTCTCAATGCAGTGCACGAAGTGATGCACCACGCGGTCGCTGATCTCATTGCACAGGTGGTAGTTGTTCCTGAAGATGAAGCCCATTGTCTTGGCCTCCAGAAGCTGAGCGAAGCGAAGGCAGAATCAAATAAAATATTCTCCGAATTCCATTTCAACACCAAATAATCTATTATCAATTGCAAGGACATGTAATGCTCATTAAAGGGATAGTTCATCCAAAAATGAAAATTATGTCATCATTTACTCACCCTCAAGTTGTTCCAAACCTGTCCTTTCTTCTGCAGAACACGAAAGAAGATATTTTGAAGAATGTTGGTAACCAAACGGTTGATGAGCCCCATGGACTTTCATTGTAAAAATACTATGGAAGTCAATGGTGCCCGACAACTGTTTGGTTGTGAACATTTTTCAAAATATCTTCTTTCGTGTTCAGCAGAAGAAAGAAATTTGACAATTTGAGGGTGAGTAAAAGACAGAATTTTCATATTTTGGGTGAATAACTCCCTGGTGAAACGCACCCCGGGTGTGAGGAAGAGGTTGAGGTGTTTGTGCAGCAGCGCCTGGTTCTGAGGGTTGTCTCTGCAGAAGTACTGAAGGAAAGTGTGGGCTAGAGTCATGATCTCGTCCATCTTTTCGTCCCCCTGAAGATGGAGCAGCAAGAATTTGGCAGCATTAGGATCCTGAAATGATAATCTCCAAATCTAGAGTAATTTTACTGTAGCATGTAATAAGGTTAAACCCCTTTCTGAATTAATTCGTTAGTGCCTGCTTGTGGAATCCATCAAAAACTGAACTGGTCGGCATGAGCTGGTCACATGATTCAAGGAATGTCCACTCACCTTCTCATACGGGATCTGGAGCAGGTCCAGCACCACAGTGTGAGCTCCCATGTTCTTCAGCAGCCTCTGCTGCTGCACGCGAATCTTCTTAGCAGGAGAGCAGAGTTTACTGAGACTCAGCAGGATCTATGTCACACCAGACACAAAACCACGAGACCGGCATTACATTTAGAGGGAATTCTGCTCTGTATGCGGCTATTAGCAGTGCCATTATGTAATATATAAGACTTTTACTCTATGGAGCGGAGGAAACATTGAGTGAAAAAGTTCCCACCTCTTTCACAATTTTGTAGTTGTTGGCTTTGTTGCTGTCTATTTGAGGTTTATTGTTCCCATCCTGCACTGGGCTCAAGATACCTGCTTCCTGTAAACCAGATATTACACACAGTCAGGTGACATCATCGATACTGATTTTCTATGACAGATTATTCTCATGCATGTGACTGTGTTCGCATAACAGATATGCAGACTATTTAACTCTTATTTCTGCTTTAGTGTCAGTGAAGTTTTATTTATATACTACTAGAGTATTTATTAATATTTTAATTAGTATTCATTCATATTTTTGGAATAACTATATTTTCAGTTTTCATTTTAAATTTAGTTTAAGTTTTAGTAATTTTGTGCTTTTGTCATTTTTATTAGTTTTTTAATATTTCTAACCTTTCATTTAACTTTAGTAATATTTTATATATTTATTCATATTTTATATTTTAGTTTTAGTAGTTTGAGTATTTCAACTTAAATAATAAATAGAAAAGTTTCCTTGCCAAACTAACTGAAAGAAAAGAAAAACATTTTTTTTATATTTAATTAAGTTTAGTCATTTTGTAATGCGCTTTTAAAAAAATGTATTTAGCTTTGTTCCATTTCAGATTAGTTTTAGTAGATTTAGTATTTCAACAAACAAAATTAGAAATCTTGTTTTGCCAACTAACTGAACGTCAATTAATAAAAATGTTTTTTAATAGATTTTGTTACTTACAACACTGTTCTGCTTTTTGACACAATAATAACAAAATTTGGATTAAAATTGGATTGGATTAAACAACAAGAGTATGTGCACTGCATTATGAATATTATATTTCTAATATTGGTAATATGAGTTTATTACTTACAGACAGTAATATACTGTAATGTTGGACGATTACTAGAACTGAATTATAAGTCAGCCAATCTTTTAAGGGTCAGAGAAACATTATTCACTATCAAAAAGTATTTCAAAATAAGATTTGAAATGTATTCTCTATATTGAATTCGCAATGCACTGTGATGAAGAAGCGAATCAGTTGCATTATAATTTAGCAATATGCTTGCAGTGTTTATCCTGCACACCTCTAAATTCTGCTCTTTGTTTTGATTCTCAGCAATATCTTCACCGCCGTAACCTCCACTCTTCTCAACCCACAGCTCAGACTTCTCCACTGTCAGACGCAGCTGGTCCAGGCTCGCCTTAATCTTCTTATAATTCTCCACATCCTCCTCAGAAACCAGCAACTGGACCTGCAGAACAAAAAACATTCATTGGCACATGATCATGTGGGTCTATCAATAAAACAGAGCATTTAAAAGCTTGCCAGTCTCCATACACTGATAAGAAGACCGTTGTATGAGTGAGAGTGAGACCTGTTTGAAGGCCTGCAGAACTTCGGCTCTCTGGCTGAAGTGTTTAAAGATGAGCTGAAGGGAGCCGGAGACCAGTGGAGGGTAGTCCTGCATGATGAGGTGAATGAGCACACGCAGAAACGTCTGACCACCTTCATCATCGAGGTCCACTGGGCTCCTCTCCTTAGCACTGTGAACACAAAACCTGATTGAGTAATGAAGCCAATCAGTGTTTTTTTTTTGGTCCCACTTTATATTAAGTGGCCCTAATACCTGTGAACTTACATGGTAACTACATGTGTACATAGTATGTAACTACAGTGTAAGTACACATTGGTACATAGTATCTACAACTGTATTATTAGTGTAACTACACGTATGTAACAACCCACGTAATGGTATGTGTAAGTACAAATGTGTAACAGGACATTGGTAACAACACTTTTTCAGTGTAACAGGAATTATGTAACTACATTTTGTAACAACAATATGTAGCCTATTTGTTGTTCCACTTCCACATGCAGTCTTAGATACTGCAGTTACCAGTTTGGGTATAAATATATTTAATTTCCAACAAGTGGACAGTTCCTATGGAATTATCATGTAACGACACTGATGTACACAACAATTACCTTAACAATTACACTTTATATTAAGTGGACAGTTCCTGAGGAGTTACCATGTAACACTGGTATCACAAGGTGAAACTTTAGTTGTAATTCAACATTAGTCCTGCCAGTCATAAATACATGTATTCCAACTGGTAACTGCAGTATCTAAAACTGCATGTGGAAGTGGAACAACAAATAGGCTACATATTGTTGTTACAAAATGTAGTTACATAATTACTGTTACACATGTGTACTTACTGAAGTGAAAATTTTTTGTTACCAATGTCCTGTTACACATTTGTACTTACACATACCATTCTGAGGGTTGTTACATATGTGTAGTTACGCAAATGTTACAGCTGTAGATACTATGTACTAATGTGTACTTACACTGTAGTTACATACTATGTACACATGTAGTTACCATGTAAGTTCACAGGTATTAGGGCCACTTAATATAAAGTGGGACCTTTTTTTTTTTTAAATAGAAGTTTTAAAAGACAGCAGCAAGAAATGCTAAATTTAATTCTAAGTGTCTGATAGGATGGAAAAGGTCATGTACAGGGTCAGAAATTAACTAGAGATGGGGCAAAAATTGCATACATATGGACCTGCAAATTATTGAAATGTAATGTAGCAGAATGACTATTGTGTTTTGATATCGTGAGCATCTTTTTAAAGATTCTTGATATTTGATGTTGATTCTATATTTAATAGCCATTGTTCATATTGTTGTTTGTTTCAATTAATTCAAGTATTTGACATAAATGGACAGCACACCGTTTCTTTTTATGGTTAAAAAAAAAAAAATGCCCTCACAAATGCTCCTGAAAATTAAAACAAGAAAAGTTACAGCAGTTTAAAAGTTTGGGTTTCATTAAGATTTCCTTTTTTTGATTAAAAGAAATGAACACTTTTCTTCAGCAAAGATGCATCAAACTGATAAACTATTACACAAAATACATTTCAAATAAATGATGTTCTTTTGAACTTTCTATGATCAATATTTCTGTTGATCTTTCTATTAATCCTGGAAAAAAAATTATCAGTTTTCACAAAAATATTAAGCAGCACAACTCTTTTCAACATTGAGAATATATTTTTAAAAAAAACTTCTTGAGCAGCAAATCAGCATATTACAAAGATATCTAAAGGATCATGTGACACTGAAGACTCATTTACAACATTACTGTTTTTACTGTATTTTAAATCAAATTGAAGGGTTAGTTCACCCAAAAATAAAAATTCTGTCATTAATTACTCACCCTCATTTAATTCATTAATTATTAACCCTTTCATTAAGACCTGGTGAGCTTAAAAAGCATTAAATCTTACCAACCCAAAACGAACAGTAGTGTAAATTTAAGTCTGTTTTAGTTTGTTTTGAAGCTTGACAGCAATTAACACACAGTATCAATTTTAATTTGGTTATGTCTGACTGATAACCAACCCATTTAAAAAAAAAAAAAAGTACAGATATCAATCCAGCCATTTCAATAGTTCACTCTTAAGCACCAAACACAACCCAAGTAAACGTAACACAAGGCAAATAATCACTCCCTCACCTTCCCGAAAACATATTCTCTGCTTTCTCTGCAATTTCCTCAATGTTTGGCTCTGGAATATACAATAGGAATATTAAAACATACACAAACAGACCCTTAAAACAAGAATAAACTCCTCAACTGGTATCTGAAAATGAATGTTTACTGTATGTCATGAAATGTCTCTCACCAGCCATGACAGGAACTTCCATCACTGAGGCAGAAGTGTCCAAAGTCTGCTCGGCAAACTCTTTTTTATAGATGGACAGTAGATAGGTGATGCGGTAATCGAGACGCACATTCAGAATGAACTATAAAAGGAAAAGATGAAATGTAAAATCATGCCAACATTTAAAGGGATAGTCTGGACCAAATCTGACTGCTCTATGCATGTTAGTTGATCAATGTTTATATGTGAATAAAAGCCTAAATTAAATTCGTTCATCAAAATGTTAAACCGTTCAAATGTTAAACCGTTCGATTAATATGGATTCTTTGTGATCTCTTTGTGAATGTTTTGAAGCATCAGAGTTTTGATTGAATAGAAAGACATAAACTTGAGTTTTGTGCAGTGTAACTAAAACATTTATTTTAATGCAACAGATGTACAGCAATCTGAGGGCATCACCTGCAGAATCTCAATAATCCTGAGCTTGGTGTCCATCACCATGACGTTCTCGTTGTCAGGGAGACAGATTTGCTTTCCGTGGATTGGCTGAGCATCGGGGAGACAGTGGGACATCATCAAGCCTCTGCTCAGAACCATCTGAGTCACCATCTCACCCACACCGTGGATGGTACGCATGACATTATTACCTACACAAACACAGCCTAAAGTGTTACACCGCCTCAAGCACAAGCAGCTATTATCTTATAAAACAAATACTGAAGACGCATTACTTGAGTTAAAACAGACAACTTGAAAACACCTCTCACCTCCCTCAGGGCTCTTGTTGAGTTTGGATATGAATGTGAACGTGGGTTGGACAATGTCCAGGATGGCCAGCAGGGTGCGCGTGAGGCACAAAAGCTCATTAAAGCTGTAGAAGCCAAAGTAGACCAGGTTACGTGCCAGGTGGACCACCTGTGAGAGGGACAGACAGAGGCAAAGCCATTAAAATTCATAAAAGTGTTAGAGAGTGAATCATTAGTATTCTGTTAGAGCTAATGCAGCCAATCTGCTCTGTCCTCTGGACACATCACATAATACGCTCAGGAAAAACCTCAGACCTGACACACAAATAACAGATATAAACATTGTCACTAACTATACCGATTTAGATGTCACAAGCATCAAATACAACATGATGTGATTCACTACAAAAGGACTACAATGGTTGTGCTGTGTTGTTTTGATTCTCTACAAGAACCAACTCATTAGAGTCATTTGTTTGGGAATCCGTTGGATTACATTGTTCCACTCTATACGGATAGATTTTATTTACTAAAAAAAAATAGCTCATAAGGTCATTCATTTGGGAATCAAAATCAACTCTTTAGAGTCATTTGCTCAGGAATCAGGAACACCAGTCATGCTCTATAAATGGATTTGATTCACTAACAAAAGCAGCTTATAATAGTGAATACTTCAAGAAGTGGACACGGTTTGCACTGTATGGTTCTGATTCACTACATCCAACTCACTTGAGTCAAATGTTCGGAAATCAGTTGCACTACACTGATTGCACTGTATGAATACATTGGATTTACTAACAAACCAGCTCATAAAGGTCATTAATTAGGGGAATCGGACTATGCTGGTCACAGTTTTTGATTTTGATTCACTAAATAGTACAAACTTTTTTATTTATTTTTATCAGAAATCATCTGGACTACACCATCCATACTGTATGGGTGGATTTGATTCACTTAAAACAAGCAGCTTATAAGAATCATTAGTTTGTGCTGTATGATTCTGATTCACTACAAAGAACCAACTCATTAGAGTCATGTTTAGGAGTGTAGCATAGACAGATTTGATTTATCAAAACAAACAAAAAAGTCATAAGGCTCATTAATTTGGGAATCGGACTATACGGATCACGCAGTATGCTTATGATTCACTAAATAGAACCAACTCCTTAAGTGTCGTTGACTACACTAGTCAGTCAGCTGTATGGTTAAATCTGAATCACTAAATAAAGCAGCTTATAAGAGTTCTCAGTTCAGGAATTGGACCACACTGTTTGTACTATATGGTTATGATAAAAAAAAAAAAAAAAGTAACTTAGAGAGTCATTAATCCAGGAATCGTCAGGCTGTATGTTTGCACTGTAGATTCAGAAGTGGTGTTGCTGAATACCAGAAAACAATGTCATAGCATTTCTGCATGGTTTTCTGTCCACATTTATGGAAAATTACATCTGTTATAGGAACCAACCATAATCTCACCTCAAGGGTCAGTTCATTCTTTTCACTGTCTCCAAATGGATCAGGCTGACTGACAACATCTTTGAGATATTCATCCACAAAATGCATTGTAGGGGCAAACTTTTTCTTCATCTCCTCTCTGGACGTGTCTCTGAACTCATAGTCATACCTGTGCACCAAATATACATTCAGACAAGCCAAACAACACAAAAAAGTCTTATAAATAAAGCTAGAAGCAACACTGGCAAAAAAAGTGGCTTCCATCTTACTCATTGACGGAGATCTTGGAGGGTATCTCGGTCCACAGACGTGCATAGCGAACGGGCACCACGGCCTCCTGCGGGTCGCGGTCCACGTGCATGTGCAGCATTAGACGACAAAATGAGGCACGCAGGTTGTAAGGCAGACAGTCATCAAACATGCAGCGCAGGATTAGATCCACCGGCAGCTGACTGGAAATCTGATTGATGGCCAGATATTGCCGGTCCAGGCACATTTTAGCAAAGAGATTGAGTTGGCACCTGCAAGAGAATGAATAGGGCACTTGATAACACAGCCGTTTAAACATTCACAAGTACTCCGATTCGAAGTGATTAAACTCTCACCTATAATATGTAATGTTGTCAACGTCCACCTTTTGTCTATCCTTGGCATCCTGAGCCAGGTGGCGGATGGACTTCCCATGAGGCTCTTTGTGGTTATCAATCCAGTATAGCCACACTTCTTCATCATCACCATCCTCCTGGATTAAAGATGACTCCAGAGAGGTCTCTATGTGTGGGATCAGTCTAAAGAAACACAGGCCACTGTCATATATCTTAACATAAAAAGCAAAATGATCTTGTCTATAGCTGTGTTACAGATTAATCCAATTATTCTGAGTCATTGTTACACAGCTAATCTCAGGAGGCAGCACAGAGCGGCTCTCACTTGGTCTGGAGGAGGATGTCTGCGTTGATGGGGTTCAGCATGAATTTGCAAATGAGCTCCTGAGTGACAGGAATGGCTGTTTTGTTGGAGACACACAGGTCAGACAAATAATCCAGAAACCTGGGGGGAAATGCACAAGAACTTTGAAACCACTGCTAACCAATGTGAAAATGGCACTTGTATCAAATGCAAGAATCACATCTGAATGTTTACTGCTGTTCAGAAGTTTGGGGTAGTATTTTACTTTTAAAGAAATTCATACTTGTATTCAACAAGGATGCATTAAATTAATCAAGTGACAACAAAGGCCTTTACAATGTTACAAAAGATTTAAAATAAATGCTGTTTTTTTAATGTATCATTGTTTCCACAAAAATATTATGCATCACTTTTTTTTTTTCAACTGTGATATAACAAAATTACGGTTTTACTTTTTTGATAAAAAAAAAAAAAAAGGCTGTCTTGGTGAGCATAAGAGACTTCCAAAAAATCTTACTGATTTTACTGACCAGAATTTTGAATGGTAGTGTAAACTGGACAAAAACAAAACAAGAAACATGGTTCTACAGAAAAAATGCCAACCAACCAGTCAAAAAAAAAAGAAGAAAAAAAAGAAGGAAAGCTTATGCCCATGTAATTAAATCATATTTTGGAACCAATTCTAAATAATCCTAATAGGACAAATGTGACCCTGGACCACAAAACCAGTCACATTTTATTTATACATCATCTGAAAGCCGAATAAATAAATTTTCCATTGATGTATGGTTTGTTAGGATAGGACAATATTTGGCCGAGATACTATTGGAAAATCTGGAATCTGAGGGTGCAAAAAAAAATCAAAACATTGAGAAAAATCGCCTTTAGAGTTGTCCATTTATGTTCGCGATTGTGCTGCATTAACTCACAAAAATAAATGTTTTATATCTTTACGGTAGGAAATGTACAAAATATCTTCATGGAACATGATCTTTACTTAATATCCTAATGATTTTTGGCATAAAAGAAAAATGTATAATTTTGACCCATACGATGTATTTTTGGCTATTGCCACAAATATACCCGTGCGACTGGTTTTGTGATCCAGGGTCACAAAAAATTATTTTCGAAAAAATTTAATAAGAAATTGGAAAATAAAAAATATGATTCATTTCTTTTTATCCAGCAGGACATCACAACATTCTTCACACACAAAGAATTCTTAAAAATCTCTTATTTGATCTCAATATAACTGGTCCAAAATGATACAAATTAGTGTTTATTAAAGATCCTATTCCATTTCCTTTCATACTTTCTACAAGTAGTGGTTAGCACCAAATATTTGAGTGGATGTCAAAATCTCTGGGTCAGACCTGGGCTCTCGGTTCCTGCGCAGAAGTTTGACAAAGGTCTCGATCTCACGTGCGGTGATGTGCTTCTCTAACAGCTTGCGGTTGTTGTGCAGAAGAGCAGTGATTGTGTCTTCGGCCAGGATCTCATAGCCGATCTGAGCCTGCATGATGGAAAAATTCTTGGCTATGTACTCCTGTGATAAAGAGGACACGTGTATTAGTCTCGTACATTGATTGATTAATTGGAGTTGATAATTGAAGATGTTTCTTGCCTGATTCTTGCGGTAGTCTTGTTGGGAATGGCGCAGGATTCTGTAACACAGCTGTAGCATGTACTTAAATGCAGCGTTGCGCTGCTCGCCCACATCTTCAAGCTTCGGCATTGGCGAGTCTTTAATCTCCGAAAATGGGGCTTTAAGAATTCCAAAGATCTGCAAACATAAAAATGACAGTCAGAAATCTGCCACGGAAACGATGGTCCTTAAAGAAAATCAAGTTTTTAATGTTGTTTATATGTCTATGTGGTGTTTGTAAATATGCTTTAAGACAAACCATCTGCAAATTCATAAGTCAACACCATTGCTGAGTTTTTTCTCCTTAAAACTGCAGAGAACCAAAGACAGTCTCGAAAAAGCGGTTTGAAATCGCCGGTGTTTCTTATGTCACATACTACCATGTAACCAATCAAGTCAACTTGTGGGCGGGCTTTAGCATATCATTAAATAAGCTGTGAACAAGGGTAGTCTCAAGAGAAGCCAGGTTATCATGGTATATTTTTCTGTCATGATGAACTATATGCCTTTCTCCACTGGCGTTCTAAGTTGTTCTAAGCGTTTGTAAGGACGCTGATTGGCGAACAGAAACATGGTTTGTGTAACATTAGAAACACATTATTAACTGTTTGATAACGTAGTCAAGCCAAAGGCTAATCATATTAATTACCGTATTACCATATTAATTACCGCCATACATAAAACGCATTACCATTCTGATACATCGACTTGTATACGACCCTGTATAATTCGCTCTTCCACTTCTTCTTCTGAATCAAGTTTCTGGTTCAAACATATATGGTCGAATTAAACCAGTATTTTCACTTGGCATTGTGCAGCGTTTACTACAGTAAAGTAGAGTGAGTGGATCAGGTATTCTGAGCTCATGTGATTGAGTGGAGGCGGAGCTAATTTTCATATTCTTGAGTCCGCGTATACTAAATGGAGGAAGGGTGTAGAGTTGAATTCAAGCTATTTTAAGGCATAAATAACTTTTTTACGGGGGAAAAAAATGTAATTTTGGTGATCAAAGATGAGTTTTAAGGGATAAAACCATTGACTACAGGGGGGACTTTTAAAGAATAGGTTTACTGTAAACTACACTGTTTGAGCAAACCTGTTTCAGGATGTTTTGCTCTCTCATGAGTTTCTGCCTCTCTCTGTTGGGGTTCGAGATGACAACAGCCAGCACGTCCTGCCCGTTGTTTGGCACCTCGCACACAAAGAAGATCAGATCCTCCAACAGCTTAATAGTAAACCTGAACATAAAAACATATGATCAAGTATGTTTTTAAAACTATAAATGTATAGTAGTGATCACATCTACTTCATAAGAATCCTTTGCTTATGGAAATGTAACCCAATATATATATATTGGAAGTTTTATGTGCCGTTTTCACTCATGTTCACGTTGGTCACTTGAATTCGCCGTGCTGACCAACAGAAAAGGCTACTTGGTTAAACACATACATCTCTACACTCTTAAAAATAAAGATTTTTGCTGTGATGCAATAGATGAACTATTCAGGGTTCACACCAAAGAACATTTTAGTAAACAGTTCTTAAAAGAACCAATTTTTCTTAGTGTGAAGAACATTTTAATCATCTAAACAATCTTTTTTCACTATAAAGAACCTTCAGGGCAGTGGAAAGATTTCATGGATGTTAAACGTTCTTCATGGAAACATAGATCCCAATAAAGAATCTTTATTTTTAAGAGTGCATGATATTGACATGGACATGTTTTTGCTAAAGTGCAAAGAAAAGGTCCATTGTGACCACAACTTAACGCATTAAAAGGCCTATTATCCAGTAAGTATGACATTACCTGCGTTCATTTGCTGCTGCGATATTGGTGGAACCCAATATATCCACAAATGCCTCCAGGACCTTGTTGGCATCGTTGGCAAAGTCCAAGTCTCTGACCTCTGACAGTGGGACAGAATTAATGGAGAACGCCTCCTTGTCCTCCTTCATGTGGCAGGTGCCGATCTGCACAAATAAAGAGAGAAATGACATGAGCTTTCATTGACATGGATCATTTTCCTCAAATAAAAATGGAAATAAACAACCTTGAGCATAACGGGTCGTTCTTCCTCAACATCAATAGGAATGTTAGTACTGGTCACCCAGGTGTTTGTGCACAAGTTCCTGAGTCTCACATACGAGTTCCTGAAAAAAGAAGGTACATATTTTCAAGGGATCGAACCAAAGAACTTGCAGTGGTTAGCGTCATTCTCTGATGTTAGAGCTACAGGAAATACCCAACAGTACACGAGACTTAGTATGGACTCCTATCCCATCGATAGCACTTGAATAAAAACCAACCTGGACAAATGGTTTAGTAAGTACATTTTTAAAATCTAAAAGGTTGCTCTAAAAAGGCTTTGTGAGCACTTGAATGCATTGAGATCACTTGTTCTACAATCATTAACACACTATACTCCCTATTTCACACCTACATCTCTTAGCTTGCACTTCTATCCAATTTCAGATGTTCACACTGCTTCTGTAAGGGTGATTCCTTGTAGAGTTCCTTATTTTGGATACAAGTGTTTGCTAAACAAATAAATGCAAATCTAAACTGTTTTCCATTCTAATAGGGTTGTCATGGATGAAAGTTATTTTGGTGAACAGGAACTGACCTGGGAACCAGGCAGTCTGCCCGCTGTAAGGTGGTGGCATCCAATTCGAAGAGAGAGGCGATGTCATTGCCGTGGGGCACTGCAACAAGGATGAAGGGGATCTTGTCAGCCTGCCACTTCTTTTTAGAGTACAAAGAGTCTGTGTTGGTCTGATGTTTGCACAGAAAGAAAGGGGAAGGTCACATTGGTGTATAAAGAGTCACATAAGACAATGCAAGTTCACTGAATCTGCACTTATAGGTACCGGTATTTTTACATTAATAGAAGAATAAAGGTGATGGACATCAAACCAGGGTTATTATAGCTAAAGTAAAACAAAACAAAATAAAATAAATCAATTTATAGTGATGGAATTCCAATGGAAGTCTATGAGAATAAGCATTGTAAAAACAGAAATGTGGAACTCTTATTTTTGTTAAATCAAGACAGGATTCAAAGCTTGACATGATTGCAAGCAGTTTGATAACACCAATCTCATGTTAAAATGTATAATGTTTATGTCTTGTGGCTATATTTCCGTTAGTGTTTTTCTGGTGCAAAATATTTGCCTTGTTTTTAAAAACTGAGGAAATGAGTAGGAATAATGTTCAGTATTAATTGACAGCATTGAACCAGGAATTACTATAATGGACACAGCTCCTGCACCAAAAAAAAAAAATCAGAGACAAACACAGAGGTCATCCACAGTGAGAACATTATGCAGGACTGCATCTGTGGCACAGACTGTTTGCACCAGAGCTTTTTTGATGGAGGGCTATTTGGAGAGCGGCATTATACATTCTCCTCTGCTCTGACTCTCTGCAGCTCCTCTGACTCACTCCTCCACGGAAGCAGACATAGACAGCACGTCTGCCTGACTCTCACGGGGCACCCCCAGATTCAGACATTATGTAAGGAGCCCCCTCTGCGCGTGTGCGAGTGTGTTTGTCTGTGAGGCTGCTGAAGCAGAATGCTAATACAGCGGAAAGGTGCAGTGCGTGATGCAGGCTGAAAAAAAAAACATCTCCGGAGAGTAGGAGGACGAGAGTTGTGCGAGTCAGTCTGTTGCAGCGTGAAGGAAGGGAGAGAAACGGATTACGTAATCGTGAAGTTGTGCGGGAGAGTTGGGCTGAGCCACAATGCTGTGCAGCCGACACAGAACGGGGTACCGTTCACTTAAAGGGATAGTTCACCCAACAATTGTAATTAGCCCATGATTTTCTCACCCTCAAGTCATCCTAGGTGTATATGACATTCTTCTTTCTGACGAACACAATTGGAGTTATATTAAAACATATCCTGGCTCTTCCAAGCTTTATAATGGCAGTGTTTATATTTTGAATTCCATAAAAGTGCATCGATCCATGATAAAAGTGCTCCACACGGCTCCGTGGGGGTAAATAAAGGCCTTCTGAAGCGAAGCAATGCGTTTGTGTAAGAAAATATCAATATTTAAAACTTTACAAACTGTAACCGCTAACTTCCGCTAACTGTCATCCGCGTGTTCATGAGAAACTGCCGTTCCAGCGTGTGACGTAGGTCGCTCCGGTGTTTTGCTCCATCCTCTGCGCTTCCGCGTTCGTCACCAGTACTTGCGTCATACTGTACGCTGGAACGCCAGTCTCTAGCCAACGCACGTACGACAGTACTTCAGAAGGGCTTTATTAACCCCCTGGAGCCGTGTGGAGCACTTTTATGATGGATAGATGCACTTTTATGATAGATGCACTTTTATGGATGTCAAAACAGAAACAGCCATTCACTGCCATTATAAAGCTTGGAAGAGCCAGGACATTTTTTTCATATAACTTCGATTATATTCATCTGAAAAAAGAAAGTTGTATACACCTAGGATGACTTGAGGGTGAATAAATGCATGGGCTAATTTTCATTTTTGGGTGAACTATCCCTTTAAGCTGAGCGAGTCAGATGCAAAACTTGATCTAAAGTTTAACACAATCAACAAATGTGATTCTTTCATCCACTATTTGTTAGGGCTGGTTTTAGCTTACTTTACTTTAAAGCCTTGCATCAATGTTTTATCGATTGCTAGGTCCAGGACATGCCAGGACATGGGAAAAGCAATTTCAATGGAACTCTGCAGAGCTTCCTGCGAAATTCTGCAAGCTCAGACTCATTAATGTCGTAGTTATGACATTCAAGTTCTATTTTGTAGGCTGGCATCCAAGTGAGGTCTGACTTACCTCATTTTTGGCACTGATACTGTCTGTTCGATCTTTAAATTCAGGATTCACCTGAAACAGAACCAGAAGTGTTTATGAAAGCCCTACGACATTCACAGAGAGACAAAGGCAGGTTCTTTCAGCATTTTTATCTCAACAATAAGCCCTCTGTCTGGCCTGTGCACAGTGGATGGCTGCGAATGGTTCTATACCACTGTGACAATAACATTGTGAAGACTGCCACCTGCAGCCCACTCTCAAAACCATAAAATATAATAATACATCCCTCCAGAAGAACATATTGTTGCTCAGAGGTTAGTCCTTCATAGTTTAAGAGATCATTAAGAGAATTCAATGAAGTTCACAATTACGTATACTATACACTACCGTTCAAATGTTTGGGTCGGTAAGATTATTATAAAAAATAAAAATAAAAAAAAGCTTAATTTATTTGAACAAAAAGTTTCTTCTTTTACAATATGAATAGTATTAATACTATTAATATTGCTTAATATTGATTAAAATATATATAAAAAGTAATTCATTCCTGCGATGGCAAAGCTGAATTTTCATTGCCACAAGATCCTTCAGAAATAATATAAATCTGAATTGATTCTCAAGAAACATTTTTTTTTTTTATTATCAATTTTATTCTATCTTTACTGAATAAAAGTATTAATTTCTTTAAAGAAATTACTTACTGATACCAAACTTTTGAACATTAAAACATGTCACATAAAAGAATTAGGATGGTTCTTAATATGTTTCTCCGGTGTTAACTCCAAAATAATATAATAATAAATAAGCCACAAATGAGACTAATGTTGACATACAGCAAAAATACATAGCTATAAAATTAATTGGAATATTATTATATCTCATATTGGTCTTGGGAGAATTGGATGAGAAATGTTTGAGTAGCCTATATAGACTATAGAGTTGCCCCAGTACCCTATAACATGCTTTCACGTGTTTATTTTTTCTAAAACCATTTTAGGAGGAGTAAAATTTACATATGAGGCTCCAACAACCAGATGCATTTACACTTGTCTAGTTTCATCTGGAATGAGTCTCATACCACCCCCTTGAGTGATGCGGAATTCGAATGCATCTTACGTATGAAGTGACCAGGTGTAAACAGGCCTAGCGTTCAGATACTGTTACGTCAGGGTCAGCTGACGTAAATACAGCTAAATCGCCCTGGGAAAAGCTTCATGTGCAGTGCAGCATGCAAATAAATGTAAATTACAGGCATTCACACAAACCACACCAGGTCAAACCATATACTACACAGCTCTTTAAAAGGAAAATAGGATTAGTTTCAGGGAAGGACTAGACAAAGTAGATGGAATGTGTACCTCCGCTGCAAGGTAGTTTCCTGTGGCGAGGTGTTTGAAACGAAACAGGCTGTTCCACTGACCGGCTCCTCCTCTGCAGGGGTCGTAGTGGACAACCTGAAGCACACGGGACAGGATTAGATTGAATTTCTTTAAAAAAACATTTTTAAACGGTAGCATCTACCACATTCATAAACCATAAAATGTTATTATGCTACATTTTACTTTATTACATACAGAGAACTTTTAGTTTGTAAAAACTAAACTGAAGAACTACAAGGAAAATACTTTTATTTCATCATACAGAACTATACCTCCACTTCCCAGAGTGCTTTTGAACTGGTGGCGGAGGTTGCTGATTGGCGGAGAGTGGCCCGTAAGAAGACATACTGCTGCTTCTTGTACTCATCACAAGTAAGAAACTTTTCTTGCTCTGCATGAAACAACCTCACCACATCCCCCTGAGTGAAGCAAAATGAGAGACCCACATGGTTAAAAAGATTATAAACCACAAAACAAACCTAAACTTCAACTCCCACATAACTAACATCCCGCAAACAACAGACTCACCCCTTTTAAGACATCATCTCTGTATTCACTATATTTCATGAAGAGAGTGACTTTCCAACTGGTGGTGCAGTTCAAAGCATTAACCTGTCACAACGGAAATATAAAACACACATCTTTATTGAATTTCCATTACTTTTTCATGACCTTTCTTAGTTGTTTGTGGTTATTAGATACAAATCTTTGACTCAAAAGAACAATTCACTCATAAATCATATATTTGTATGGCTTCAAAGCAAGTGTTACTCTTCATACAGTATTATCTTTTTTTATATTTAATATTTTAATGTCATGTCAAAAGCAGGTCTATCTTCATGGCAAGAACAAAATAACAAAAGTCATACACGACATTAAAAAAAAAAAGTAAGGCAAAACAAAAATTAATTCAGCTTAGTACACTTTTTCAAGATTCATTTGATCAACTTCCTAGACGTTTCCAAGCCTGGAATCCTAAACTTCCCTGATGTTTTCAGGTTTTCCAGGTAACTAACGCAACGCATCAGAACCTGTGCCTCATCATGTGATTTCATTAACAGCGCTGTGGAGAACACATCTGGTGCCTGACCTCTTTGCAGCCACGGTTATCCAGGAGTTCGATGTTGCTGGCATGGAGAGGCTGCCCTGCGTTCACAGGCATTAGAACCACTTTATCTCCAACCACCACCTACAAACACACACACACACACACACACACACACACACACACACAAGTAACACTGTATTCCACATCAACTGTTTCTGCTATTGCTCCTTTTCAACAATAAAGGAAACTAAATTACATCACATCATGTGACATGCATAGTTTGGAAATTGGTGTTTTAGAGACATTCTTGAGCCCATGAAATCTAATCTGGAATTTCGTGGCTTTCACTCACACTGGTGTAAAGTATTTGAGTAAATGTAATTAGTTACTACTTAAGTATCTTTATGGTTACTTTGTAGTTCGAAAATATTAGCATTAGCATAACTTCGACTACGTTTTTGAATAAGTATATACTAGATAATCCAATACATTTGTGATGAGTAATCCAATTACTTGTTACATTTTGCATGGCACTTAACTTTTTCTGCAGCAGTTTATTTCCGCTACAAAAGAATCAATATCGCCATCTACAGGGCATTGAAAATACTGTATCTTGTAAGTTTTGCCCTTACTCACCCAGTAATTTGTCAACAAGGTGGTTACTTTACACAAATGCGAGTGCATTAGCATTAGGTAGTTGTGAATCGCAGGTGTTTCATATATGAGATGAGGTCATGACTGCAGCCGGTCATGAGGCCGAAACCAGTGTCCAGTGCAAGAAGGCTTTGACTATTCATTTTACTTAACATCATTTTATGCATCCATCATATTAATTATAACTTTTTTTAAGGATATTGGTTTTCTTTTCCCCTTTTTGAGCACTTGAGCTTAACTGTGACTTGAGTGTTTGTAGACGTTGTGTCGAGTCTGTCGACCTGGATTTATTACAATATTGAGGTGTTGCAATATTACAATATTTCGATTTTAGAAAATAAACATGTGACTGCTCTCCTCACAAATCAACTGTTTCTTGTTTTTCACTGGCATGTCTCTTAGGTGTTGAGGACTAGGGCATCTTTAAGCCTACATTCAATATTAATAAAATACTCAAGTACTGTTGAAATCAGATACTCTGAGGCCTGGTTTCACAGCCAGGATTATCATGATTCATGATTCATGGCTTTAAAACAAACTAACTAAGGACATTGGCTATTAAGAAAGAAAATATGTCACATGGGAAAGAAAACTACATTTGTCAAGCCATTTCGTCTTTAAAGATCAGATACTAATGTAAAACGAGAGCACTAGATATTCAACAGAAAAGAGAACTTGTTTACACTCACTCACACACACACACACACACACACAGCATGCTGCAAGTGGTAGTGAACACAATTTGTAAAGAACGTGTGAGTGAAGTTGGTCGTTTAGCACTCTCTTACCCTCTATACACAACATAACATCATAAGACAACCATGTCATTCAGACTTCAACCTGTGAATGTCAACAGTCACTGTGATGATCTGAAACTGTTGAATACTATTTCATGATTTAATTCAGATTTGGATACCAGTTGCAAACTAGATCTAATAGTATTTGGATACCATTTAATAATTCAGGCTTGAAAGGAAAATTAATCAAGACAAAAATCAACCACAACTTTGTGCGAACATGGTTCTGTAACAGGCTGTTAGGGTTGCATGTTACATGCACGTTAGCATGCTGCATACATCTCTGTGTACACACACACACACTCACATACATGCATGCTGCAAACAGATTATATACCTTCATGATTCAGTTGCTGAGATGAAAACAAGAAGAGAAACCAGATGAGTTAAGACAATAAGATGTTAATGTTATGATGAGGCGATTAGCTTTTTAAAATGGGTAAAAGACCCATAAACCACTGCTGCACACTATTTCAATGTTTTAAAAAAAGAAAAAAACATGATAAACATCAGAAACTACACAGTGAGTGCCTACATTGTCTCCTTCACTGCGTAGCTTCCAGAAAGGCTGGATGTTGAACCAAGAGCCCTCATTTCCCGAAGGGTCCAGAGAAACACGCATGGCGTTCTTCTCCAGCAGGGCCGGCAGACGCTTATTCACCGTCAGGTACTTATTACTCTTAATATGGAGCAGCTGAAAATGCAAGGATAGTGTATTAAAAATATTGTAACACATAGATTACCGTTCAAAATTTTAGGGTCAGCACAAGCAGCACAACGGATTTCAACTTTGGTAATAATAATTTCATGAGCATTAAACCAGCAAATTAGAATGATTTCTGAAGGGTCATGTGACACTGAAGACAGGAGTAATGATGCTGAAAATTCAACTTTGCCATCACAGGAATAAATTAAATTTTAAGATATCCATAAACCATTGTTTTAAATTGTATTAATATTTCACAATATTCCCGTTTTCTGTATATTTGATCAAATAAATCCAGCCTTGGTGAGCATAAGAAATTACTTTTAAAAACATGAAGAAAAAAAACGTAAAAGTTCCAACCCCACACTTATGAACAGTCATATAAGTTAATACAGTATAGATTTAGAAAGTGTAAGTGGGTGTGATATGGATGTAGACACAATATAAGTGGGAGACTAAAATAAGCTGCAACATAGACCAGACATTATTCAGCAGTACGAAGTCTGGTTATGTGAGACTATAATCTGACAATAAACTCAAAGTGAAACACAAGGGCACTGGCACATGGATTTAGCTCCATAATCATGACTTCATAAATCATTAGCTTTGAAAGCAACAGCGGAAGTCAAAAGAAGGCAAGCGGTGCTCAATGCAGAGATAAATGGCATCATGGGTTGAGCCTGATCTAGTCCAGCTCCTCCTCTGTGGATCTAATGGGTGGAGGGATAGAGTTATGGGTAGGGTTATGGTGTGGTTGGACCTTCTAGCTCCACCTATTACGCCCCAAATTACATCCAGAGAGGCGGAGCTGGACATCACGCTTCACCCATGGCTCTGCAGTGAGCAGCCTCTCAAATAAGGGGCCCTTTGGGTCAAATAAGTTTGGTACAATAAAATGTCTGAAACTATGGCTTTGGTGAAAGCTTATAGAACCATTTAGATTAAAGTGACCAATCAAACTTTCTTTCTATTGGTTCGGGAGCCGTATATCACCCACGCTGTCAAACGCATATTTGGCCCTTGAGCAGTGCACTAGCAGCCTTGGCAACAGTGTGAAAACAAACAGAACGTTCTCGATGTCCAGCCAAAAGTGTAAAAAAAAACATTTGTTGATAAGGAGGAAGCTTGACTGTACCTGTATAACCCGACTGTATTTGACAACCTCTCCCAGCAATTTCTTGTTCTCAGTGTCATTTTGTTTCTGCTCCAGTTCCGCAGCATGCTGCAAAATGTGGTAGAAAGGACAGCAAACTATAATTAGCAATGTCAAAATGCCATTCTATCGCATAATCAGTGATTTTAAAGAACTAAGATGCATATCTACTGTCTGCAGCCGGTTCTACCTGTAATTTCTTGAAGAGATCTCCCTGTGAGTTGTTCCCATGTTTTCCCTGTTTTGCTTTCCAGAACTGTCTCTGTGCAGAGTACCTATTCATAGGACACACCTTGAAGAGACAATCTAGACAACAGAAAGAACAATTATTGTACTAGCTGCTGAAGATTTCTGGATACACATTATATATATATATGAATGAATGAATGAAGGCATTTATATAGTTTATTTAAATGCCACACACACACACACACACACAACTGTGAATAAGAGAAATTGTAAGCTGGTTTCAGTGTAGTACTGAATCCAAGCGACTATCATTTGTCACCGTATCACTATCATGTTACTCCAGCAAACCAAATAGATATGATTTCCTTTTGAGGCAAACAAAATAGTTCAGTAAAGACAAACTCAAATACACTTAGACAAATGTCCTATTTGGCAAAGTGACAACTGAGTAAATCCAATAGAGTCAACGTGTATTTGCTAACAGAGTGAAGAACATAATATTATAGAGGGAGCAGTGCAGAATGTCAGATAGACATTTAAGGAGCCACCAAATTGTGTCTATTCCAAAAAAGGAATAAGTAAAATCTAAAGGGTCAGATTTTTTTAATACAGAATAAGACCTCTCACTTGGATTTATTATATACATGCTCATTGACATTGAGATTAGATGAATCACCACATAAACCACATTTATCGTTGGTCATTTTAATAGGAATCCACACAATCAGAAATTTTGCAAACGGGCAAAAGATTTCCCAACAGGTTGACGAGTTTCAGCGCATTGAATGTGACTTACACATAAAGTGAGCTTTACAAATCGCTACACTATTGACAATAGACCTGAAAATAAACTAACGGGTACTTTAATATCAGGGGCTGATTTTTATTTAAAAATACATATTTGACATTTTTGTTGACATTTTTGTAACAAGGCTGTTACATTCAAAGGCACAGTATGCTTGTATTGACTTGCACTGAGCCTCTTGTTTCAACAAAGCCCTCCAGCACAAGAGGAAAATAAGAGTTGACGGTTTGTGCTATTCTGATTCGTGTAAAGTCTACCAAATTGCACTTGAGGAACAACACTGTTTACCCACCTCAGCTTACAATTGTAGTCATTAAGCAACAGCCAGGCACCCTACTGAGATCTCACTATAAAGCTGAAGACGTAGGGCGCAGACAGACTGTGTGGCCTTGGCAAGAGCAAAGATTCAGTGTGTAGGAGGCTGTTATCGCTCAAGGGCCGAGTAATTAATCAGGTGTTAAGAAACACACACACACACACACACACATACAAAGCTACAGCTAGCATAATTATATTGTTTGGTGTTGGGATTTATTTTGCCGGCCACTTTTCTGAATACACTGCAGTGGAACTAAGCAAAGGTAGCGACACTAACTTTATAAATAAACAATTGATTGATTGATTTATCCATAACAAGCGCTTATAATGGCGCTAATATGTTATCATTGGGCCATTTAGTGTGAATGTTGTCGAACTGACTCACCTCTAAATTTTTTTGGTGGGTTTGCAAGATCCCCAGCATCAGGCTGCACCACACATCGGTCATCCACCAAACTGAGAGGAAAAATATGACAACTCATTAGTATTCTTTCATTGAATGATTCAATGTCAACAATTTCCTTAAAATAGAAAATTACTAACAAAACTAAACAGAAACAGAGTTGGCAGCACTTGCTGGGTTGACCCTTCAGGTTGACCCTTCAGAGGATAAGCGGTTTGGGGAATGGATGGAAATACTGTATGGTTTAAACTTCAAAATCATATTTTATTAGAAAGGGTTTTGGACTGAGTCAATTTTTCCTGCGCCCAAGTCCATTTTTTTTGTTTACACCATTCCCTCACTAACATCCCGTTGTCTCATTCACTCGGATGTACGTCATTGCCCTTGCTTGATCACTTGGAATCCTCAATGGAGCTGATTTGTTTTTTTCCGTTATGAGTTTGTTTTACACACCATTGTATGCTTGCCTTGGGCTGCTTCCCTGTGATTGTACTTGTCAAAGGTTAGTCAGTGAATCTTTGTCATTTAGGAATAAATCACGTGGGTGTTTGAATCAAGATCGCTATCTGTTAACGATTAATCATGCAGCTCTAGTAAAGACATTTATAACATTACAAAACATTTCTATTGCAAATAAAAGCTGTTATGAAATTTCAATACATCAAAGAATCCTGAAAATAATGCACCAGTTTCAACAAAAACATTAAGCAACAAAACAGCACAACGGATTTCAACATTGATAATAATAATAAATATTTCTTGAGCAGCAAATCAGCATATCAGAATGATTTCTGAAGGATCATGTGACACTGAAGACGGGAGAATGATGCAGAAAATTCAGCTTTGCCATCACAGGAATTAATTTAACTTTAAAATATGTCAAAACAGTTCTGTTATATTGTAATAATATTTCACAATATTGCTCTTTTAACTAAAGAAATGCAGCTTTGGCGTAATATACCGGTACTAGTTTCAAAAACATCAAAAAAAAAAAAATTACCAACCCTAATCTTTTGAATGGTACTGTCTGAAGCTTATGTCCAAATACATACATTTTTGCTCACTCTTTCCTCAAGACATTCACTGTTTGAACACTGGAAAATGTTCTCTTAGGCACCTTTCTCCAATTTACAGAAAATTTCCATCAGACAATGAACAAGGGGATCAGATTACATAACTTATAAAATGAAAGTGTAGAAAATCAGTCCTAAAGATCAGATTTGAAAACTAAGTCAGATTTGCGTTCAGTCGGTTCAAACTTCAAACAAAGTCAACAAGTCCAACGTCATTTTCTGAAGTCTCGCTGTGGACACTGACTGGTCTAAAAGAGATTTTCAAAAATGTTTCAATGCTTATGAGTGCAACTGCCATGCATCAAATGAGAGTGGAAGTTAGTAAGATACTCTGGGGATTCAAAAGACTGAAGCACATCAGAAAGTACATGGTAGAAGCAAAATGAGAAACTTGAGAATTTGAAAAAAAGACCCCATGCTAAAGCGTCAAAACATCAACAATTTTTTGAATTGGTTTTATTATGAAGAAATTAGACTTAGTATAGGCTTAGTAGAATATCAAAGCAAACAGTTTCCTCTCACGAGGACTCACTTGAAAATGCTTCTAATCCTAAATCAACAAACTATTCAACTCTCTGAATGCAGAGCATATTTGCCCACTCTATTGTCAATGCAAACCCATACAGTCGAATTTAAATTACACACTATCCTCCATCACAGGCGCTCATAACAGAATAAGGTTACAGAAATGTTGAAATCTTTCAGAATATGATTTTATTTTGTTTATCATCAACAATTTGCCAGAGATTTGAGGGGCAATTTAACTGACGAGCCTCTCCTTAAACATAAAGAGGCTTCTTGTGAAAGCTTGGACCAACTTTAGATAAAAGAGGAAGCTGCAGTGCTCTTTGTAGGCCTGATAAACGTACTAACACCCAGGCTTCACCCACTGTTACAGTTACAACTAAAAATAGGCAATAACTCAACGGCAGCTCAAGGTTTTCTTAATGATAGCCCTCGACTCAGCTCGACTATCTTGTGGACACAGATCTGTAAATAAATACGTCAGCAATAAAATGTAGAAGTTCACACCACTGCGCTGAACTGACCGAAGGGACATGGGTGTGTATAGATTCTTAAAGGTTACATGTTGTGTTGACATAGAAAATTAAGTTGCTCATTGAATTATGAATATGCTTCATGAATCAAACCAGCACTACAACATAAAGCTAATCTTCCTTGCTTACAATGGCAGAAGACACACAAAAAATGGATGAATAGTGTGAGGTCATACCACACACTGCAAAACAGAACATTTAAAGGAAGTGCCACACAGCAGTTGCATTACTTTTCACCTTTTACTCTTTCAAGCTCATACACAAGAGCTGGGAGACAGTAGTGTTTCCCCAACCTTCTTGTACCTCAAATACTCTTTCAACAACAACAAATCAGAAATGTGCTCTTTTAAACTGATAACAAGTATAAATCATCAAGTGAAACCCATAATTTATGTTAATGAAAAGACTGGCCCATTTTACAGACAGGGCTTCAATTAGGGCATTTAATTCTTGTGTGCATATATTTTAGGATATGTCAGTGCAAGTTGCTTTCAGTCAAAACAGCTCAAACATACATTTTAGTCTGGGGCTTGATTTTCTCATCCTCAAGCCATAGGTGTATTTGACTATCTTCTTTCAGACGAACACAATCAGAGTTATATTAAAAAAGATCCTGGCTCTTCCACGCTTTATAATGGTAGTGAATGGGACCCAATATTTTAAAGCCCAAAAAAAGTGCATGCATTCATCATAAAAGTAATCCATACGACTCCGGGGGTTAATAAAGGCTTTCTGAAACAAAGCGATGAGTTTTTGTAAGAAAAATATCCATATTTATAACTTGAACAACTAAAACTACACAAGTCAACTTACGCCAAAAGAGTAACTTCTGACGCAATGTATGACGTAGGATAGGAGTAGCATAAGCTTAAACTTAAACGCCTCTTGGTTCAAACAAATAGGGCTGGACAACAAACTCAAGCTCCTCTTATATCGAAATCCTCCGATAATTTTCCTTTAAAATCCTCGTTTGGGACTTCTCGTTTTATTTTGCTCTTTCCTCTCTGCGCTTCTGTGTTCATCACTTTTTACCGGAGCTTACGCTTCACCAACGTCCTACGTCACGCGCTGGAATGCGATATATTCAAAATATTGGGTCCCATTCGCTACCATAAAGCTTGGAAGAGCCAGAATATGTTTTAATATGTTTGTCTGAAAGAAGACCATACACCTAGGATGTCTTGAGGCTGAGTAAATCATGGGATCATTTTCATTTTTGGGTGAACTATCACTTTAAGCCTTGTCTATGAAACCAGGGGTATATTATATGTGGCAGGCCAGCATATTTGTAATATTGGCATATTGGTGTGGGAAAAGCTGTTCTATTTAATTATCACAGTTATACAAAGAGTTCATCTTTCATATTTTATAAGCATTGATGCACTTAAAAACATTTTGAATTGTTTTCTTTAATTATTAAAAAATAAAGTTAATTTCATTATTATTCGTTTCTGTGCTTTGAGACAGAATAAAGAGCACTGAACAATTTAGCATTGTGAAAAAGAAAGAAGACCCTTCAACCTAATGTATGAATTTCCTTCTACATTAAGAAGTTAAATTCTCTGGAATGGCAAATTAGCAAAGACCTGATTTTCAAGTCTATAACATCAAGTAACAGCATGTTTTCCCCAGAATTTTAGAGCATACTTTCTTTTTTTTCACACAATGCTTCATCATTACTTCAAGGTCATTAAAATAAGGATTAAGTGAGGGAAGATATGACCAAAATCTAATATCACATTATGAATAATTTTAATTCACAATAACAATAACAATATATATATATATCACGATAGAGTTATTTTTGTTTTAAATAAAAAAGTTATGATGATGAAACATTTTATTGAAATTTCTTAAATCTCATCACCAATTTCAAAAATCCCATAAAAAAAACTAATACTAGAAAAATAAAAGTAAAATACAAAAACAAAAACTCAAGCACACTGAATGAATTCAAGTAAACCTCAGTGATAAAATAGGAACAAAGAAAATAGTTACAAGCAAAAGAACAAAAAACTACAATAGAACAAAGACAAATGAAATCGACCTACCTGAAAAACTTTAAGCACTAGAAATAAAAGACTACAATAGAACTTTAAGAGTGAATGCACTGATCTCATATACTGATACACATGCGCTTTCTTTAAAAAAAAAATACTTTCACTTCAGACATAAACGACTGTTTATGAGAATACTCGCAAAGGCAGGCATTTAGACATATATAAGATTAGATTAGATCAACCTTTATTTGTCTCACAGGTGAGACATTTCAACATTTACAGCAGAAAGTGGATAGCATGGAATAAAGTAAAATAAGTGACATTAACATAATACTAACAATATCAAAATGAAAATAAATAAATTACACAATAGGCCTACTAAAATTAAAAAGACTGTTTTTACACCTATAAAATAAATAACCAAAGATAAAAACAGTGAATATATGCATAGATGGCATGCTTTTAACAGATAAAAACAAATTCCAATATTAGTGATGCAAAGTGACATTGTGCATTGATTTCATTTTCCACTCAGTCTCTGAGTTGTGGTTTCAGTTTTAATGCTTAACAGTGCGGATTATAAAGCCTCACAGCCGCAGGAAGAAAAGATCTTCTGAATCTCTCCTTCAGACAGCGTGTCATATAAGTGTGTGTATTTAACAGTTCAAGCCCAGTAAGGCACTAAAAAGAATTCTAGGTGCCAAGTTCAGTATCTGTATGTCTCTCAGACAGCGGGTGCATGTACCAAAATGAGTCCTCTTTTGCTGCTTATTGCGCTTGAATGGTTTAAAATCACTTGTTTTTAAACCGCAAAACATAAAAATGCATTCAAACGATAAGCTTTCGAGACATCACATAATGGCAATTCCACGTGAGCATAACCGCGATAGAGACAAATTTCTACCTGTTAATCATGTCTACCGGTATCACCCTTGCACCTTTAATAAGGATAATGAAAACCTCAGAGGGAAGTATGGGGGATTGCATGCAATTTATCAGAAATGCTTTATTAAAGTCTGTCTATCCTCACATTAACCTCTAGGTATGTCTGCATTCAATAGCAATCCCTTATAATTAATAATAATAATATATATATATATATATATAAACACAGAAAGAGCCACTCCACCGAATGATGACTAAGCCAAATAAGTGCTGCAAATGGATTTTTTTTATAGTGACAAATTGTTTTATTGGCTATGCCTGCACACTTCCTCATCTTCCTGTGTATTTGTATAGGCGTATTAAACAAAGACATTAAGTACATTAATAGGATAAGTTATAGAAAGGGGGGTAGAAAACAGGAAAGGTGCTAACAGTTTTACATGCTCATAAATGAGTAACAGAGTGCTTAGTTCTCTTTAAACTGTTTGACAGTCAGCAATCTTCAAAAGACACAACTAAGTACAGCGAGTTAAACATGAACCAAATGCAAGCCTGGTCGGCAGTGTTCAAAGTTAAACATGCTAATTATAGCTCCATTACTTGATGACATGAGTGAAGGAGTTAGACCTTGTCTAAGCAAAAGGATCATTCTTAGCTACAAGTTAACAAATCCTATTATTTTACTTAAAAGAGAAGCTGTGTGTATTTCGTATGTAAGAAATTGAGACTAAAATCAACTACATTTGCTTTTACAACCTTGAACTGATACAGTATACAGAACTAAAGCACCCACATTATTGTCCTTTTAACCAAACTACTTTCAAATTACGGCCATAAATCTTTATTACGTAGAATTTCAACCAATGAAGCCTCTTATCAGTATTTCCTCTAGGTTTCTAGTACATCACAACGAGTCCTTGGTACCTAAACAAAGACAAGCCTTTCTAATTGAAGTCTATTTAACTTCCATTATATCTCTACAGACCCATGACAGCCTGGGAATTAATCCAAGAGATCGCCTTGTTTAGGATCAGATTCAGAAGAAAGGCTTTGGCTATGTTCGGCATGGAGTACAAGTATACTACTGAATACTGTACAGTTTATACAACTGCACAGTTAGCAAAATAGTTTGAAAAACAATAGGCGATATGCAAACAGAAAAAATTTAGTTTTCTTAATTTGCAAAACATGCCTTTTGCAGTCTGATCGACTAATGTTCCATTTTACTCAAATAACGTTCCGTTCATCACAATCGAAATAGAAAGTAAAGTCAAACACAATGCATTCTGGGTAGAAGTACTCCTATAGAATGCAAAAGTGGCCACCTACATTTTCAGTGGCCTTGGTTTCTAAAGTATTTTTCCCATATGGCTTCATAAAAGTGTTCGTTTAAGAGTTATAAGTCATGAACCAAAGTAAACCAACAAGCTGAGGTGAATCACAACATAAACTTTGATTGGAAGCAAAAAACAACTTGAAAATCAGACAAAAAGACAAAAGGTACAAGACTGTGTACTTAACGTCTTAAATAAAGGATAGAACTACAATCCCATGAATTGCATTGTGCATTGTGAATTGCAAAATTGGTGATCTTATATTTAGAAACAAAATATTTCACGTTTATTGCAAAATATTATGCATTTAAATATTTAAAGGGATAGTTCACCACTTCACCCTAAAATGAAAACCAAGTCACCATTTACTCACCCTGGTGTTGTTCTAATGCCAGAATGCCCTTCTTTCTTTTTCAGACCACAAGAGGAGAATTCTATTTTAAATGTCCCGCTCGCACATCCATATACTGTAATGGCAGTGAATGGCGACCAGCACAGATCTCTACAAACGCAATTTGATGAGGTTAACCATAAAAAGTTGCCTCCGACGCGCATGTAAACAGATTAGGTTTTTGTGCCACGTTCTGCTTTGTAACTTTGCAAAACATTAGCAAACCATAGTAAATCTCACAACATTATTTAGAGCAGTTTGTCTCGATCCAAACAAACTCACACACAACATGACATGAAGCGTAGATCTTGAGAAAATCCTCACGGAGTGACATGAAATGCTGCTTGGCTAAAGCTATAGGACTTCTGGGATCCGGACTGTTTTACAGCTGAAGCACGCTTGGACCATGCGACACGAGCGCACAGCTAGAACAGCACTGGAAGATCATCACGAACTAAACCAAACTTGATTTTATGACCTGCCATTCTTTCTAATAGTCACCATGTCAAGCATGAATAAATAACAAAATAAATCAATAAATTGCAACACTTTTTTCTGGGGTTGTCTGTTAAAGGTGCTGTATGGAGTTTTTCTACTAAAATGAATCCATTTTTTATTGCCTGTGTGTGAATGGGTTGTAATCTCACAATAAAATGATCCACTTGGCGGGTTTTGCCATTACATCTGAATGCAAGTATTCTTATTTCTATGTGAAGGCTCCGAGTCGGATTTGACGCGAAATCCAGTGACGTGATACCTGCATGCGCGCTCCCGAGCCTCTCGCCTCGTCTACTGACTTTGCACTCAACAGCGACGACACTGCAACTTTATGACATGGAGTCTCCTAATACTAGGAAAAGACTAGCACAACACAGACTCCAACACAAACTCCACATAATAATAAAATAACAAAAAAAGCACGTGCACGAGCACGAGCACTCGCTTGTAAACGTATTGGTTGCAATCTGAAACATCACCGCTAGATGCCGCTGAAAACTCCACATACGGTATTTTCCGGACTATAAGTCGCTCTGGGGTATAAGTCGCATCAGTCAAAAAATGCATCATGAAGAGGAAAAAAACATATATAAGTCGCACTGGACTAGAAGTCGCATTATTTAGAAATTTATTTCACAAAATCTAAGACCAAGAACAGACATTTAATCTGGAAAGGCAAGTTATTCAGATTCACAATACCACACAGAACAACAGGCTGAATAGTTGTCCGGTATGTTAACGTAACACATTAACAGTTATTCAGCTACACACTAGCACAGTTGTCTCAAACCGGTTCCACGGAGGGCCTAGTGTATGCAGGTTTTCTCTTTTACCTTGAACCAAACTGATTGAGTAGGTCACTAATTGGTTAAGATCTCCCCTCACCTGGTAGTCTAGGTCTTAATTGGGCACTAATTGAAGGGAAAGACCAAAAACCTCCATACACTAGGCCCTCCGTGGAACCGGTTTGAGAACTCTGCACTAGCATAAAGAACATATACCTGGAGGCTGAATAGGCTAAATTAACATAAGCCAGCGAGTCCAACAAGTTACCGGTAAACAAGTTCACCAAGCTCCCGCGATCTCATTCCACAACACTGAATCCATGGAGTTCTTTCTCGGTGTCGCTTCTGAACAACTTCGCCAACTAGAGCGCCCTCTCGCGGCTGTAGACAGTAATGTTTTCTCTTGGTTCATCTCAGTCAGTATGAATTCATTTTGATATATAAGTCACACCTGACTATAAGTCGCAGGACCAGTCAAACAATGAAAAAAAGTGTGACTTATAGTCCGGAAAATACGGTAGCACCTTTAAGTACAGAAGTACTATTTTAAAGGTTTCCTTTCAAATGATAAATCATGTAAATGCCTTCAGGGTGTAAGGGGTTAACAGTGACTGTCAACATAGAGCCCTTACATATTAATTATAACAAGCTTAAATTAATTGATATCGGACGATCACGATGACAAGAAATCTGTAGTCGGTATACGCTGCAGAAATTATGATCGGAGCATCTCTAACAAAAAAAGTATCTGTGTACTTTCTTCACTGAGTTGAACATCTCTGGACAAGAACTCTGTTTGTCTGATGACAGATAGAATGACCGCAAAGCACAAAACAGAATTTTAGCAATGAACACTTAGACTATATTAACCTCGGAGAAGAAAGTACATGTCACGCCTTTAAAAAAAATTAAAATAATCTTTTGAGGTCAGAAAAAGAAAGAAGGGCGTGTCATTAGAACAACACCAGGGTGAGTAAATTATGACATTTTTCGTTTTAAGGTGAATTATCCCTTTAAGCAGTTTGAGTGCTTAGAGACACTGACTAAACCATTGGCAGTGCTTCATGGGAGGGAGTGGGTGCTAGGTCTGTCTTTAAAGGTTTAGAAGTCAAAAATCAACTTAATGGGAATTAATTAGAACTTAATGAGAAAATTAATGGGAATTTTTTAGTTATTTTTCCAGTTGCACTATTGCAGTGTTCTGTACTGTACATTTTAGCAGATGTAGTAGGTCATTAGAGGTTTATGCACAAATTCTACATACTGTACTGTGCACAGTATACATACATGTAAATGTCAGGGACAGTAAGAATTGTATGTTAATATCCTATCCTCAAAAAACGCTGCCTGTCTCTAAATATGGAACAATATGACTGGATAAAAATGCTGCAAGTGTTACAAAAGGCCTAACAAAAACTGGAATGTCAACTATGCACTGCAACAATGGACACATGCAGTCTGACAGTTTACTTTGACACAAAGTCCGCTCATATGTCACTCTTCCAATGCAAGTGCACATTGCTACAACTATGTGTAAACTATGTGCATTTCAGAATTGAACTACACATGAAGTTTTACAAACATTGATACTCCAAAACAACTAAACAGCTGTCGTGAATTGCGAAAAGTTACAGAAGTGACCGTTTCTGCAATCCATCTGATGCAATGCTGCAAAATCAAAATTAATAAATATTTGAGCAAAGAGAAGCTGTACTGTGACCACAGTGAGCGTCATTTGTTCTGCACTTTAATTGCTTGATGAGTCGATGAGTCAAAGTGATTCCACACAACCTGAAATGGAGCTGAGCGTTTCAACGCCATGTGGTTATACATTCATAATCTTTCATAAGACACAAGCAGATGTGTTCCTACATGACGACGTGAAAATCTAATGAAATTCTTCTTGAAACTGTCAAATTACATTTGACGAAGGTTAATAATTAAAGGTGCACTCAACTCACAAAGTTTATCTGTGTTTAAGCACAGTCTTATTCATTCCACGAGTTCCAATGTTTAAATTGACTATATTTTTAAATTGCGCGCATCCTAATTAATATCTTTACTCTGAATTATGATGTTGACTAAGACTCCATGTCTGCAGTATAATGTGTTTGTTGTCATATTGTTTTATTTGCTATACTTTGTAAAGAGCACTAACTGAAAAAGTTTCGATAAAGAGAACATTATTATAATCATAATATGATTATTAGTAGGCCAATTACATGACAGCAGGCCACATGATATGAAAAATGGCGGCACCCATGAGGTGGCGACCCGCTCCATGTAGAATAAAACTGCTTTTTCTAGAAGAAAGATACGCTTGGAGTCTTCATGCATGTTGTGTGCAAAACTGCAATGATATTTATCTCAAATGTGCTGTCCATTTCCCCCAGGTGTAAAATGGGATTTTTAAATAAAAAAAATACTCCCATTACATTTTTAAATTAGGCCAACATAGTTGTATTTGTATTGGTGAGTAAACTAACAGCAAACTTTGCATTCCTGTTCATGATTTGCATGATTGCTTTTGAAGCAATGCTGTAACAGCACCTCTGGCCTTCAGTATGTACTCAAATCACTTCCTACTTCCACTCAACAAACTTCATCTGACATCTGAAATGTCTTGGAAAAGGTTTTAGATGTTTTTTTTATAAATATTTTACTATTGCATATTTGGGCAACATAATCACACCAGTAGCTATATCTGAATAAAATGTATAACTGCCATATTTAGTCATTTTTAAGACTACTATAATGATCATTGGGAGGCAACTTACCCTAAAGTGCTGATAAATCCATTGACAGATCCCTCCGCGTACAGAGACACGATATCCCCAATGTGAAGGAAACTGGACCTGTGGTCCGACATATCTGTAAATGTTTCAGAAGATTTTCTGATACTTTAACTACTCTGATCCAGCGCGTTGTGTCCAGTCGACTCAATGTCTCAATCCACTTGTTCCTGCGCTTTGACAGTAACACATTTTTAATCCAGCAGCCCAGAGAAGAGATGCGACTTTAGAGTTTTGATTCCTCTAACTGTCGCGTTTCTTCATGTTTTCAACTTCTTCCTGTGAAACAAACGAGGCTTTTTCTCACCAATATGCCACTCGAGTGGGAGGAGACTCACCCTCTGTCCCGTGAAATCAAGGAAGTGATGCTGTCTGTCTTTTGCTGTGGTCTGCACAATGCAAGTGAGAATGCAACTTGTGTGTTTGCGCAGTCGTGCAGGCATTAAGTGTCGGTGAGGTGGTGCAAAATGATTAAAGTTTCTCCTCAACTTTTTCATTTTATTAATAACTTTAAATAATTTTCTAATGCTTATGTATTCGCGAAAAAGCCTATTAGAGCATTTAATATAATATCGGCAGATAAATGAAAAGGCATTTGTTTTGTTTTTATTTGTAGCCTACTTGCAAGCATGCAACATTTTGCACACACACACAAAAAAATCATATTACTTTATGAACCATTCAGTTTTGCCATTAAACAATAAATTGAGATGTTTTAGATACATTTAGTAGTAAATTTGATTGTTTATTTGACGCATTTTCGTGCTTTTGGGGGGAAAAGGAGAAAAGTTCCTTACCATATCAAATGAATATTGGTAAAATAGCCTACTTCTGAATATATTAAATGAGATAGCTTTGTAACCTATCTAGGAGGTCAGATAAAGTGTCAAAGTTTCTTTGAATAATCTATAGGCCATCTTTGCATAATCACATCACCCACTGTGCTTATCAGACATGTGCAAAGTCTTCAGTAAAATAATATTTATGATTAATGGTTCTATTTAATATTTATTCAGGTGTAATTTGTTGAACAACGTGAATAGATGACAAAATGTTTTATCTTTTTCCATTATTAGAGTTTTTAAAATATATATTATATGTTTCTATATAGCCTACCTACATTATATGCTCGCTCTATCTCTTGAACATGAATTCGCCGCCTGCACTGCCATCTAGTGTAATTTGGGATGAAATAAATAAAATAAAGCCACATGGTCACATGTTTTCTTGGTTTTTACTGAATTTTGGTTTTATAATCTAATTAATACAACTCCACAGCCACATAATGTAATCGTATACAAAAAAAAAAGTATATTTTAAAAAAAAATTCGTGTGGAACTTTGAATTGTGACCTAGATGAGATGATACTAATGACTGAAATTCCCCATATTTCAAATAAATGTATAGGTTACATATGTGTAATTGTATTTACATGATTATATAGCATGGGTTCCTTCCTGACAAATATATTTTTCCATTAACTTTATCATTGCTTAGAATTCTATGAAGTTCTTAAAAACAAGAAAAATAAATAAAAATGACATTCAAATAATGACTTGAATAACTCTTCTACGATCAACTTTTTAAGTAGGCTACTGAATTAATATTTACATAATTAATGAATTAACTTTTTAGATAATAGGTTTTCAAAACATAAACTATCATGAATTACAAGGACATTTCTAACAGCTTGGTATGTTTTTTGAAACTAGATTTTACAATTTATAATATCAGTCATCCTAATTTGTCACTGACAATAATACACCGTCCAAATAAATAAATAAATAAAGGTTGAGAACAACAACCTGGCTGATCTGATCTCAGCATCAACCCTATCACGTGGTCACTGGAAGGAAAACCAAGATGCTTGACATTTGCTCACAGTTTCCATGAGGTTAAAGCTCATGAGTGACTGGCAACGACATCTAACCTGCCTGCCGGGTACCTGTAATTTACTTACTTACATATCTGTCTAAAGAAACATGAGGTCATGAACACACGCAGTACGAGATTATACCACACACTCACACACACACACACACACACACACACACACACCAACACAATACATCTATGCTCCACCTCCATTGACCTTAGGCGACAAAGCCGCAGAGAAAACCTCCCTCACATAATACCTGCGGTGCCACAGAGCCCGTGCATGCAGTATTTATCATACGCTTATTTCACTTTAAACGGAGCAGGATTCTGTTGTTGCGTGTACCATTGTGAGGATAAATAGCCGGTTTGAAACTGTAGCAGAGACTTGTACATTTGGTCCAACTCTTTTCCCTCCAGCAGCCCGATTCGCAGATCACCCGGGAACAACTAATCGGTAAGTGGCACAGACTTAAATAATCGACACTTATAGTTATCAAATAGCCTTTAACTTTTTTTTTTCATTGTCTGAAAAGATACATCTGCCTGCGATTCGTCCGCAAAAATAAACGTTTAGTTCTTTGTTTCTTGTTTACAGAAACAAAGAAGCTATGGTATTTTACTGTCTGTTTTTTACTTGAGTGCATTATACAACATCATGCCTTTTACTGTTACTTTATTCATAAATACTTTTACTTTATTCATAAATAAAGTGCATTTATTATCAGCATCATCCCTGTAAACCTACACTATTGCCAGAGCAGGATCAGGTGCCTTTTCCCACGCTGCTCTGTCACACTGATGTACGGTGCAAGTCAAGTTTCTTTATCAAGTGCACAATGATAAAGCATGCAGTAGTTATTAAATATAGGCTAATGTTGGAAATGTATTTGGGTTAGCCTATTCCTCATAAAAGGTGCCTTTTTGTGTCTCGCATGTAAACAATGACCACGCATGATATTTCCTAACACACCATCAACAACAACAAAAGTAGGCTACAGTAGGTTTCTTTGTGTGCTGTGTGTTCAGGTTACCATTATAACCCATCCTTACTAAAATGTTATGACTTCTTTTTGTATCACTTTATCCTATATTCTGTTTGATTTCTTATATAGTCACCCCCTTAAACCATAATTTTTGTATTTGATTATTGAAAACTGGATATTTGGTAATGACTAAATTAGCTGTAAAACTATCCCTGTTCGTTTTCTAATGTGGCTGATTGCACAATTGGTTTTGTAATATGAAATATGTTATTTTCTGATAGAATATATATATATATATATATATATATATATATATATATATATATATATAATATAAATTAAATATACTTTCAAAAATCACAAAAGGCACCCATTTCATGTAATGACTGTTTCTGCAGGCTCCACAGAAGAATACAGAGATAAAATCACAGATATAAGATAAGAGTTAAAAGTCAGAAATTGAACATACGACATATATATAAATAAATACAAGTATATATGCTACGTTATAACATGACTTCAACATGGACTGTTGGCTACTACAGAATAAGGAATATCACTTTAAACATGCTATATGATAAACTAGACTGCCAATTGAGAATGTGGTAAAGAAAAAATAATCCTCTTGAATTGTTTGCTTGAAAATTGCATAATGTTTATGGGGGCTTTCAATGTCTGGGCGCTTAACTTCATAAGTATTGGTGAATGCAGATTAACTCATTTAATCCCATTTGTGACCAAAAATTATGTTGTAGAGTTTGAAGGTTCTAAAAAGAGTTGTTGATGTATTATACACATGTGTATAATACATCAACAACTCTTTTTAGAACCTTTAGACCTGCAGTTTCATTTGTAGTTTATAACTGCAGTTATAAACTACAAATGAAACTGCAGGTTTTCTTGAATTTATTTAAACATTACTTTATTTAAGTTCCATTGGTAACGTTTTAAGACAATGCATGCAGTTTCTTTAATTGGGTTATCTAAGGAGATAAACACTTGTGCTGGGAAAATTTTGGGATTAAATGGGCATACTGTACATGGCTAGTTCTACAAGAGTTGCAATAAACATAGTGGGTGGCTTTTCTAATCCTTTCTTGCTTTTCAGAAGCTCCAGAGACATGGGTTTAAGGATTGGACACATTTTTGTGGGAATGACCCAAGCCAAACCTACATCTGATTCTTAATCAGTCTTCTGTTGTGGGATATAATGCTGGATTACTCAAGATGACTGAGTTGAATTATGCTTTCATAAGCGAAAACGGGAAGGAAGCGGATAAAACTTTGGACTGGAGTTGTATAGACTGGCATGCGAGGAAAGCGATAAAAGGGACGGATGCACAGACTCAAACCCAATGTGTGCAAAGCGAGGACAAAGACACACAAACGGCTAGTCCTGTCATAATGCGAATAGATTTAGGAAGGACGTCGTCCAGACTGAGGTATGGTTCCCTCACCGAGTCCGACGGCGTGCCCGCACATTTATTCCAGTTTGATAGACAAGCCCCGGCCCGCATCTCCACGTCCCCCACTCTGAGGAGGATGAGGAGTACGAGAATCTCCTACCGAGAGCCAAGCAAGTTGGACAGTCCTTTAGGAGAGGAGTCTCCAACTCCGACGAGTCCACTTTCTCAATTTTTCCGGCAGTCATCTCCACTGGCTGTTCAGTTGGATGGAGAGAGCGGGAACTTTGAATCTTCAATGATTCATGGGAAACTCAGATCTCACAGATCAAAAACCATTGACAATGGTGTCATTTGCAAGTGCAAAGAGTCTCGTGATTCAAAAGAGCCTGTTTCTGATGACAATGAGAGCTCCACCGATGACAATGAGCAGGTATATGTCTTTAAAATGATACAGGCATTCCTAACCCTATATCTATATAAGATACTTAACTGAAACATGGCACTCTAGAATACTTAATTCTGATTGGTCAATCGCGCTAGTGTTCTGATATTTCCCAATATTTCCCATCGTCCATAACAACTCTGTATATCAGACTGCTTATTCAGATAAAAAACACTGTTACTTTCATGCTTGGTATTACTGTAGTATTGTTGCAGTCAGTGTTTTAGAGCCATTAGTTTTTTAGCAAAAGCATTAAGGTAATATAAAGATAAAATGATCAATTATACACTTATTTAATCTCATATGTATTTATTTGCTAAGTAACAGCGTAAAAAAGATAGGTGTCGATTATAGATTTTAGTAATATTTTAATTAGCTTTTATTTAATATTTTTGATTTTCATTGTAATTTTAGTTTATTTTTAGTTTTTTTATATATATATTACTAGTAATTTTTTATCTCAGTTTTAGTAGTTTTAGTGCACAATTTCAGTTACTTCTCATTTTGTTTAGTTTAGGTTTTTTATCATTTAGGTTTTCATTCAATTTTTAGCGTTATTATTTAAATTAACAATACATCTTTAATAGGCTTAGTTTTAGTTAATTATAATAACCCTAGTCCTGATCACCCTGTCAGACTTTATTTAATTGTATGGCTGTACATTATCCTTTTCTAAATAGTTGATAATGCGTTTCATATGATATGTGATGAAACAGTTTTTTTCATGCCTGTAAATCAGTCTTTCCGCTCTGATCAAAGAAAGCCTCTCGTCTCTTGTCTCATTCTTCTTCGACCTCCTGAGGTAGTAGTTCACAATAAGAGCTTTCGACAGCAATTGAATCAGCAGTTTCATGCATTGTCAGCTTCAGACCTCTCCTCTGATGAAGCTCCATTCAGCGCATTCGGCAATCACCAAATAATGGAAGGGTCAGTGAAGAATCAAAAGTATAAAAGGAAAGCCCCATTCACTCCTCTCACACATTCATCCAAGCATTCCCACAATGGAGTGAGATATCTGTAGATGTGAGAACTTTAGGGTTCTTTAACCCGCACCAGTTGTATGATGAGATCCTTTGAAATTGATATTATGCAGCCGATGACTTAGAAATGACTAGTGTTTTTTCTTCTGAAAGTACTTTGCTCACGTTTTGTTGTATCTGCTTTTGATTACAGGCCAAAGATCCCTGTCATAAAAGGTAGGTGAGCTGTTTCTATCTAATGTTTTGCATAAACCGTCCCCACCCGAGTCATATTTGCATGTGAACCGTAATTTTTCCCTTAGTGTATGGTCACTTTGTTCTGTGTCAAACCAGCATTCTCATGTTCACTTAAACTACCCGGCCGGTACTTGTTGCTCAACATCTCCTATTTGAAAAGTTGTTTCATTAATCCAGGAATTTGTTTGTGTGGAAACATACCGTTTGGGGGTAATGAGGCTAAAGCGGGACACTTTTTCAGTAGAGCGCCACCATGCTGGCGCAGTGGGTGTTGGGATTGAGGGAAGTTCTTTGTTCATTGTATTGCCGCTTTGTTAGCTGCGCATGAACTTTTAATGGAGAGTTATTAGAGTTCCATCATTCGGCCCTGTACGGGCCAGACAAACTCTCATTAGTGACGCTTTTCCCCCTGTCGGGCCCACTCTGCTTGGACCACGGTCGTCTTTTCAGCGGTGGATAATTAGGCAGCTATTGTGGCCTTAATTACAGTATGGCACCGTCTGATTGCAGTGCTCATCCCTGGACGGCGATTGGACGGGACAGTTATGTTAAGGGGGCATCTTTATTCCGTGGAGGTGCGAGGACAATGCTCCCTTCTTTGTGGTCGTGCTGGGGCAGGGATAGTCGGCATAGAGGGCTGCTTCATTCTAGGATTGCCTCTAGATAACAAGCCATTAGCAGTGACCTGTTTTTAATGTCGGTAAAAAAGGAGACGCAATGAGTGACTTTTTACTGGTAGGGTTCAATGTACTGGCATCTGTGTTTCTGTTTGCACTTGCAAAGGAGAAGTTGGTAGTGTAAAAAGACACACATGTTTTTTTAAGGGGTTTTAACAAAGTATAAAGTTAAAAAGGAAGTATTTGATGGGTTCATTGTGCCAGGTACCTTGGAAATAGGTGTTCACTTTATAATGATGAAGAATTCATGTCTCACAGCAACTTTATATGAGTCAAGAGTTTATTGGTATATGATCCCATATTCACTGTGTTGAAAGACTGATAATAGTATCTGCAGTTGTTATTGTATTCAGTTCTTCAGTTGGGGTTCTTGTTATGTTAGTTTGTACATAAATATACATTAAATAAGGAAGACAACAGGTTAAGTAAAAAAATATAATTAATATGTAATATAGTGCACCTATTTAGTAAAATGCCCCTCTTTAGAATCCATCCATCCATCAATATCTCTCTGCCTGGCCTGCCTATACTATATATGACTTTCAAATTTCTAGGCCTTCACATTTCAGATAAAGATTTGTAAAGCCTTGATCAACCCATATAGGTTTTTTACTTTAATGTTGTAGTAAAATTTGTATTTATTACATGGATGGAAGGTATGGAAGGTATTTTTTCTTACTTCCAAGCTCTTATTGCTCCACAATACCTACATTTGAAGATGTAAGTAATCCCCTGTAAACTGTTTATTGACACACCACATAGTGGCACATCATTGAGTCTCTGTACAGATGGATAGGCACAAAGCTGAGGATGACTCAAACAAAAACCAGACTATCAAGTTGTGTGTGAAAACAGTCACTGCCCTTCGGATTTTATGTCTAAAAACGTAACAGGGAAACTGAAGCAGAGCAGAAAAAAACAGAAATTCACTATACGGAACTATATTCATGCTTAATATAGTGATTACTGAGTTATTATACACTATAATGATGATTAAACAGTATAGGGAACTGCACAAGAGCATAAATGTGTCCTTCTCTACATTGTTTGCAGTCCACCATATACATGAGCTTATTACATGTTTGTTTTCTCAACAAAACAAAAAAAAATCATTGGATTTGATTAATAATGACTTCCCACCCCTGCTGCTGCTGCTCTTTGTTCTTAACCAGTGAATATAATAATCTGTATCTTTCCGATATATCCCACTGCTCAGTTGTCCATTGACAGACCTATAAATCCGCCATGCAATGGTGTGCAGGTACAGCTGTTACATGGTATGGTTTCGTTAGTCATCTTTGCAAACGCAGTTCCGGCCACCCAATACTAGCAAGGCATGTTGGAAATGTGAACATGGAATTCTTTGATTTCCTGCTAAAGCAAATCTGGTTTGAAATTTCAAGTTTAGCACGGCTTGGCCCTGCATAAAGAGATTACTATACAGCGCATTGGCCAAGGTTTATCTAACCTTCTCGGATTAATTTAGTGAAATAATTGTTTTCCGAGGTCTAAGGAGCTATTGTGCTATTCTGGACTGGGTAGAGGTTAAATTAATTTGGCGGAATTGCATTTCACATGCAAATCTACCCTCTAAGCTTGTAGAAAGTGTCGTTTTACAAATGCTAAGCAAATACATGTTGAATGTGATGCTCTGTGGTTAACCAACATTATTTCAGTACACATACATCATGCATACTTTTACTTTGAAAGACTGGCTGCCTCAAGGGCTGGAATGTTCTTCAAACTCACCTGTTCTCTTCTGGTTGACTTTTTCCCAGGCTGCAGGAGAGGAGGCGGAGCTCCGTGGTCGTGAGTCTTCCTGGATTGGATGTTTCTCCTGGAGATTTGTTTGTGTCCAATGGCGCTGCTGATATTTTAAATAAATCTGCCTATTCAGGTTAGTCATGCCTTGGTCAATGTCATGACTCAGGGTTTGATATGAATTGCTAACATTTACTAACCTATATTTACACTCACAGAATGAAATCTTAAAGAAAGAATAAGTAGCTTTATAGCACATTCTCCAAATTGCAATACTTGAATGTTTTGCTCTGTATTTTCAACACTTTACAATACGGTTCATTAGTTAACATGAACTAAGAATGAACAATACTACATCATTTATTAATCTTAGTAAATATTAATTTAAAAATGTACTAATACATTATTAAAATCAAAGGTTGTATTTGGTAACATTAGTTAATGCACTGTGAAGTAACATGAACAAACAATAAACAGCTGTATTTTTTATTAACTAAAATTAACAAAGATGAATAAATACAGTATCAAATGTATTGCTCATTGTTAGTTCATGTTAACCAATGAACCTTATTGTAAAGTGCTACCAGCATTTTATTATTCCATTTTTTTACAGACACTAAGAAATCAAAGTGGCCCTTCTCGAGGCGTAGCACAGTAAGTTCCCGTATTTTAACGTTTCAACACCATCATGCAGACATCTCTCCCATGAAGTTTTGATCTAGTGCCAGTTCTGTGGTTAGTGCCATCTGCAGATACTCTATTGTCATTTTTCAGATGCTTCGTGTCATTCGGATGATGTCTAGCACATAGTGTTCACTGACCCATTTTGAGCTACATCAGATTTGAATGCATGCACACCTTCCCCCCAATCAATTCAATTAACAGTAAACAACAACAAAACGGGCCTGTCTAACAGAGCTCGAACATGTCCTGCTATCCAATCTGCTCCACAGTTTGTGCTCAAACACAAAGAGACCTGTTGAGGGCAGGGCAGTGTGATGTTAAGTAAATGTGAGTGGTGTTTTCCAACAGACAAAAGGAAAGACTTGCAGCGTAGCCGACATTGACAAGTGTCTAGCTGACGTTCAGGTCCAGGAATGGAGAGACACAGACTTTCAGACATTTAAGGTAAAAAATCTGTTGATTTTGACCACCTGAGATGAGCTTTAGAGCACCTTCGTTTTTTTATGCATGTCACATTAGAAGTCCTATTTTTGTTATTATTATTAAGTCAAGGCACCCATGCGTAAAAATGTTTTAAGTTCTCTTTGTTCTCAGACTATTTTTCGGAGAATTGTGAGATATAACCTTGCAATTGCAAGTTATAAAGCCAGAATTGCAGGGTATAAACTCGCAATTGCGAGAAAAAAAGTCAGAATTCTGATTCAGACTTTTTAACTCGCAAGTGCAAGTTTATATCTCACAAATTGCGACTTTATCTTTATTTCTTCATGAAAAATATTTTTGTCTGTGGTGTCTTGCCTTAAGGAGTCAAATTTCTCTCTCTTCTTTCAGGATATGTCTTTGGAGGACTTTTTGAGGGGTCACTCTGAACTGGAGGCAGCGGAGAATCCAAAAACCTACCGAAAACAGGAGGCCATTTGGGAGCTTTTCACCAGTGAATGTGTCTACTTCCTTGATCAGCTTATGGTTTTAAAAGAGGTGTGAACATGATGCCTTCGGTATTATGGAATGGCATGTCTTCCAGTGAAAGAGACAAATACAGTTGTTGTTTTTTTATCGTGCTTTATATTGCATGGTTACAGTAACTCAAATTTACCAGTGAACACAACCAACCACAGCCAACCAACCTTTGTAGTCTGGCACCAACCATGTGCTTGCCTTTGTTCTGCATATAGGTGTTTCTGACCACACTAACAGACCTGCAGATGAGAGAGTGTCTACAGGACATTGACTCCTGGAGGCTCTTTGCGAATCTCAATGAGCTCTGTCTGGTAAGACTTCAATGAGTTTGGTGGGAAATTGTTACAGGAAATTTAACAACTGCAGTTTTGTGACTTATCTGGTTTATAACATAAAAATATTGTTCTTAGTTCTCTTTTGTTTCTTACTATATTTCAGGTTAGCTTCGGCTTCCTTACTAGTCTCTTGCGTGTCATTAAGGAAATGTGGGCCAGTCCAGACAGCAATAGTACTCAATCTCTTCTTGAACTCCTTAGAAAGGTAGGATACTAGGTTGGCATGCACTGTATGTACAGTATGCACAGCGTGTGTGTGTGTGTGTGTGTGTGTGTGTGTGTGTGTGTGTGTGTGTGTGTGTGTGTGTGTGTGTGTGTGTGTGTGTGTGTGTGTGTGTGTGTGTGTGTGTGTGTGTGTGTGTGTGTGTGTGTGTGGAAATCTTGGTCACACTTTAGTTTAGGGTCCAATTATACTAACTATTAACTATAACTTTAGCCTCAAACTCCTAATTTACTGATTATTAATAGTTAGTGAGGTAGTTTTTGTAGTTAAGTTTAGGTATTGGGTTGGAGTAAGGGATGTAGAACAAGGTTATGTAGAATAAGGCATTAATATGTGCTTTATAAGTACTAATAAACAGCCAATATCCTAGTAATATGCATGCTAATTGGCAACTAGTTAAAAGTGAGAATTGAACCCTAAATTAAAGTGTGACTGAAATCTTTAACAATGTAAAAGTCTTTACATACAAAATAACTCATACAATCTAAAATAAAAAATGCTTATAGAAATGGAAAGTCACAGTCAGTGACCTTTAAACATAATGTATAACTGCCCAAAAGCAAACATGAGATCCAACCCCTTAGCAATATTGTGCTTACATAATGTATGATTATGTTAGAGATTCAGCAAATGATTGTTTTAGAAAACAAAAAAACTGAACTCCGCTAATCTTTTGTTCCCTGTTTGCTAAAAGATAACAGAACTTTCTCTCTATTGTTCTCTTCTGATCACTCTCCCTTATTGACTGTTGACTTTACAGGCATTTGGTGAGAGCATTTGCCATTGTCTACAGAAATACTGCCTGAATTACAGTACGGCCATCTTTTATCTGGACAGCCTGAAGCTCAGGGAGGACTTTGGCTCTTTCGTGAAGGTAACCGTGACAGGCAAGATTTGATATGGTAAATCAGGGCTTGGTCTCAATGTACTGACAAGATCTAGGGAACAGGGCAAATGTTACCACACGAGGCTCAGGCCACTGCTGGTTGTCAGGGACCGTTGCTTCTCACGCTGGAACATGGGGACCAGGTCGCTGGGGAAAATCTGTTGACTCTGCTACTTTCCCTCTCTTACATCACCAGCTGTCTCCACATCAATTTTGGCCTGTCGCTTCTTGCTTTTCCACTTGCACACAGGGGATCTGATTTGTCAGTTTTATTTATTATTTATATTTGTCACTATTATATTCATGACAAGAAGTAGGCTACAGTATTATAAAAAAGTGTGTCCCTATTGCGCTTTTTTAGATATGACCTTTTATGTAATGTTTAATATAGCTGTTTATGAATGTTAAAGGTCTGCAAAGTTTCAAAGATCAGTGCACGACCAGCAGAGTTATTGTCTGCATCTGAAAACTTAAAAAATGCTTTATTCCAGGGTAAGAAGGCATCAAGGCACGTCCGAATCCAATGTTAGCTTCACTTCTCTTGAGATACCTACATCTGATCGATTTTTTTAGGGAAGCATAGATGTATTCTTCCCTGCTTTTGATATCCCACAATCCTATGCGTTCCATTTGGTGACAGTTGAGCTAGAAAAAGAAAGATGGCAACTGAAAGTTGCGGTTGCTGGTCAGTTTGTGTGTAAATGTACGTTTTGACCTACGTTTTCCAACTCGGATGTCATTTCTAGCGAGAAATTACTACTGTAGTAATTCAATATTTGTTTAGTTGTCACCAAATCTCTCTCTATTTTGCTGTAGATCATTAAACTGTTACGCTGCCTCAGTAGTTTGTCTGAAATCAGTTTCGTAACGTACCTTGCGCAAACGCCGCCTGCGAAGTCATTGCCCAAGTTTTCGTATGCAGCCATTATTTCCCAAAAGATAGAATCGATTCTAATCTGCCTGAATCGTGTCATCAATAATTCCATTCTTACTTCCTGCATGAAGCTACAGTATGTACTGTACGTTTGCCTGACAACAACATTTACTCAGGGCTGCCAACTCTCACGCAATTGACACTGTCTCTCACGCCACACATCCATTTTCGAACACATTGAAAAATCGTGACTCAAAGAGGACACTGACACCGGAAGACAACACAGAGCAGGTTTCTTTTGATATGAAACAAAGTCTCAGCTTTCAAATTCTGTCACTTTTATTACCAAAATTCAAACAACAAATAAAGTTTAAGGCACTCTTAAATGTGACGTGGCCGATCACTGTAGCGCCTCAGTTCAAGCGGTCTGTGGTCCTCTTTATTGCAGTGTAAAAAAAATTATATGATCAGTAAGTTATGACAAGACGTTTTTACATTGCTTTAACTCATCAACATAAGTTAAGCATTTATACAATCTTGTATATAAGTTATACAAGATTGAACTCATTTTTTAAGTCCGTTTAATGTAATTTAAGTTGAATTGACTTAAACATCCAAGTTGATTGTAGTTAAAAATTTAATGCAGCATTTTCCTTTTTTACAGTGTACTAGTTAATAGTAAATTAACACGAATGAATGTTAGAAGGTATGTTGAAAGATACAGTACAACTTACCGTAAAGTATCATGCCTCATGTAATCTATCAATCAGAGTTTAAACCACGATAAGAGGTCAATAAAAGAGCTGTTGAACAATGTCTTGTAACGTTACAATTACCTGAGGAAAGTCAAATAATGACCATAGCATGTTAGTTAGCTAGAAAAATGAACTATAGAGAGGAGAATTTGGCTAAATTAATTTGAGTTGTTAATTTGCACATTTAATAATACCAGCTGACAGGGCTCCTTGTATGTTTACAGCATTAGTTGAGAGATTTAAATTCACACGTAACTACTGTAGCTGATATTTATCCAAATGAATCGATATTGAATCAAGCTAATGAATTGAAATCATGAAATTTGTGATATGGTAATGACCAATCAGAGCGAAGAGAGAGAGACCGAATCTTTTATCGAACCGTTTCAGACACTGTGAGAAAAAACGTGATGCTGCAATGTATATTTTGAGAAAAGTAAAGTGTTATTTTACCTTGGATGCCTGTATATTGTAGGAGACCAAACAAAACAAAATAAGGAGCCTTAAAAAAAAACGACATAATAGGGACACTTTAATACTTACCTACTATCTTTCTTCCCATCCTTCACTCTTTCTCTCCTCCAGTGGTGTGAGCGTAACGAGCAGTGCCGCAGACTGCAGTTGAAGGATCTTCTGGTGATTCCTCTGCAGAGGTTTACACGCTACCCTCTGCTGTTGAAGAACATTGGGAAGAGGAGTTGCTCCGAGGCCGAGGAGAACACCATACAGAGCATCGTGGATCTTGTTGACCGAGCCATCTGTAAGTCAGTGGCATTAATGTGACAGTTGAAAGTACGGACGCACGATGTGAAAATTCATGACAATAGCAATAAGCTGAAAATTATTTTCGTGTTATGGCTGATAACTGATAAATGGCAGGTATACATTTTTTTAATATAAATTAAAAATAAAACACTTAGAACTAAAATAAATTTTTTAAATGCTGAAATGAAGTAAATAAAAGTGAATTTAGTTACGTGAACATTTTATATTAATTTTGAGATTTACTAAATATGACTTTTAAAAGTTGTTAAATTAGTGTTTTTAAAATGTTTACTGTAAGTGATATTTAAATGTTATAGTACTTTGACTGAATAAATTAAAAATAAAACACCTAAATAAAAAAAAAAAAAAAAAAGTAGGCATCACAAAATTATAGTGTACAGTACTACAGACAAAAAACATTTTGTGAACATTTAAGATGACCGCAAAGGAAGTGACCATGCATCATTAAAAATCCATTATCAACCCAAACCAACTAAATTAAAACAACTTTTTTTAAGCAATACTTATGTGGGGGAAAAAATAGTTTTCTTTGTTCCTCATATGCAGATGCTTTGATCTCACTTGTCAAACCAGGAATTAGAAGCAGTGAAAGGTGACTTTTCCGGTTCTCATAGAGAAGCTGTTTGTGAGGTGTGTTGTGACAGCCGCTGTGAGAAAAGATAAGCAGAGTGACAGCTGCAAAATCAGTGGCAAACACTGAGAAAGATGTAAGCCAAAACAGTTGAAAGTATGCCATGTTTTAGTTAGTCATGAAAACCTGACATGCCCAGTTATCTTTTATGAAGCATTACACACCTTGTCATAAATCCATTATGTTTTTATCAAGTACCCTGTTTCGATAAGGAAATTAGATGAATACACCCTCTGTGTTTTCATGCATCCATGCTTGCCCTTCCATCTGTTCAAATGTTTGTATTTTAATGTGTGTTTTTTTTATAAAATTAGATTTATTTAAATATATAATTTACTAAGACAAACTTGTTAATCAAAAATGCCGTTATGATGGTAATGACCATGTGGTAGAGATACAAGATTTTGCTGTTGACACACAACAAAGTCAGGCCCTATATTTAGTCGTTTTAAAAGACAAAACGTTTTTTTTTTCTTATTTTGAAACAAATAACCCACTAACTGACTATGTGTGATGATATATGTATTTCACTTTCAACATAAACATACAGTGAAATGTATGGAAGCTTGTTTCTGTCACAGAATGAAAAAATAAAAAAGGTTATTGCAACTTTTTATCTAATAATTTTATCACTTTTTCTTGCAATTGTGACTTTATATCTCACAATTCTTACTTTTTTCTCTCGCAATTTGAGAGTTCATATCTCACAATTCTGAATTTTTTTTCTTGCAATTGTGAGTTTATATCTCACAATTCTGAATTTTTTCTCGCAATTCTGAGCTAATATCTAACAATTCTGAATTTTTTTCTCTGAATTGTACGTTTATATCTCGCATTTCGGATTTTATGACTCATATTTGTGAGTTTATAACTCACTATTCTGACTTTTCTGAGAATTGTGAAATATAAACTCACAATTGGGTAAAAACAGTCTGAATTGTGAGTTAAAAAGTCGCAATTACCTTTTTGTTATGATTTCAGCAATATTCTCTATGATATTTGATGTGATGATAATAATTGCATTTGACTTGTTGACCTGCTCCAGGGCTGATTTATGGCTAGACAAGCATGACATGAATAATAGGTTAATCTTCTATACAACGTCCCAAGATGGCAGCACCTCATTTCAACACACTTAATGACACAGTTTAACCAATATAAGGGTGTGTGTTCAACTCTACCTGGTGACTTTCAGTTGTCTGATGGGTGTGGGGTTCAAACAACATGAATGTTCGTCATTGTTGATGAAAGAGCCTTTATTTGGAACGCATCTAGAATTGAAATAAAGTCGATTATCTCCAACTGAACAAACAAAAACAGGGTCTGTGGTTGTATAAAAGCAGTAATGTGTGTTTGGGGAGGTGTGGATTAATGCACTGAACCTTTCAAAGCCAACCACCTTTGTGTGGGCTGATGAGACAATAAGTTCCCCTCCCAAATCTCTCTCTCTTTCGGTCTCTGTACAGATGATCTTGAAGGAAAAGTAAAGTGGTTAGACAACTACCAGAAGGTGAAGCAGCTGAAGGAATCTCTAGTGTGGCTTCCTGTGTGGGAGCGAGACAAGAGGGCGCATGTTCCTGAGGTCTGTGTCAAAATCTGTCTCTATAAACACACATTATACTTAAAGGCACAGTATGTAAGTTTCGCTGCTAGAGGTCACTTGTTTAAAACGATAACAAAAGCGTAGCTTGATGACGCCGTGAATGAGCGTGGAATCATGGGTGTTTTCGTCTTCACCTCCATGGAAAGCAATCCGACGGGACTCTGGCAGAAATCATGTTCATTGCTGAGCTAATGTATTCAAGTTTTATTAACGTTATTGTGGAATGAAACAGGGCGGGGCAGAGAGCCTTGGAAATTTTACGTTTGCTATTTTTATTATGCTTATATGCCGCAGTTGGTCGGCATATTTATATTTTACGATTCAAGTTCCGTTTAACGCCCGCCTCCTTCTTCTCTGAACTTGAACTTTGTTACGGTTATGTTTGACTACTTAAATTCACATACTTTTATTTTATTCGATTGAAACAGCCGCAAGTGCTGAATTATTACTCATACAGGTCACTTTATTTGATGAATTAACATTGTTGGGTAACCCAGCGCTGTTTTACTTGGCCACAACAATCATACTAAAAATAAGTTTTGAGTGTGTTGAAAGTTGTTGTAACGTTACCCTGTGTGTTTGCTCGGTAGCTAGCTGGTATGAGACACTTGTTCCACATTGCAGTAAGCTAGATCAATATTAGAATATCATATTAATAAAAGCTGGATGACTTATGTTGCTAAACATTGTATGGTGGATAATGCTGTATTACTGTTACTACAAATAAAGCTCTTTCTGATTATGCTATGTTAGCCACTTGACAAAGTAGTGTTGTCTCTGAGGCATGGTACAAACATGTTAGTCGCCATGAAATTGTTAATTTCTCTGGATTTAAACATTGCTGAAAACATTTTTATTCAAGTCAACAAAATGTATAACATTGTTCTAGTGGTTTTTGGATATTTTAATCCAAAAACCTTACATATTGTGCCTTTACTAATGTTAATTTAGCTTCATTTGAACTGTATTTGTAGAGATTTAACGGCCGTGCGTGTTTGATCCTTCACAGAATCTGAAGCACTTGCTCAAATCTGTAACCCTGGAGAACCTGGTGTCTCACCGTAGTCTTCTGCACGATGGGAAGCTCGTTCTCATAGGTCGGATGGCTGAGTTTTTCTCATTGGTCCACTTATGCTTTTAGGATGGTTGTGTGGCGTGAACTTACACTATTTCTTCGTTTGCACAGAAAACGCAAAGTTGCATGAGGTCTACCTACTTCTCTTTGACGAATTCCTTCTAATCACGAAGATCAAGCGCAGCAAAAAGGTGCGGTTCTGTATGATTTTGAAGCGTGACTGTTTGGTGTTATTACTGTAAAATGCCTAGCAGCCATGCCTCTATTGACATAAATCAAAGCATGGGTGCTGCGTACGAGTGACGGTGATGTGAAAATAGATTTGTTGATTCTGTCTGGGAGTAATTATTGATTCAAACCATTACTCCCTTTTACACTCTAAGGTTGAATAGAGATCAGTGGATTGTGACAGATCATATTATTATACTGACTACTGTAAATGGAGATTAAAAGTTGAATGAAATGTTGCCTATTTTATCTTTATATGAGATATATCACAATGATACCAAAAAATTGTAAAAGTTAATTTTGCAAGTTAATATACAGGCTATAGCGCTAAAATGTTGAAAAGTCAAGATGAAATAAAAAAATTAACCCATTTACTTTTTATATACACTACCGGTCAAAGGTTTAGGTTAATACTTTTTTTTTTTTAAAAGAAATTAATATTTTTATTCAGTAATGATGCTTTAAATTGATCAAATACTTTACCTTGTTGCATAAAATTATATTTTAAATAAATACAGATCTTTTCTACTTTCTTTTTTTTCTTTTTTTTTTCTTTTTTGGCCCGCCACAAAAACGTTATATTAAGCAGCATGACTGTTTTTAACTTTTTAAAATAATAATAAATGTTTCTTAAGCACCAAATCAGCATATTAGAATGATTTCTGAAGGATCATGTGACGCTGTAATGATGCTGAAAATTCAGCTTTGCCATCACAGGAATAAATTACATTTTAAAATATATAAAGGTAGAAAACATTTATTTTAAATTGTAATTATATTCAACAATATTACTGTATTTCGTTTGTTCAAATAAAAGCACTGCTTATGGTGCGCATAAGACACTTCTTTTTAAAAAACATAAAAAAATCTTACAGACCCAAAACCTTTGAACAGTATTAGTGTACATTTCACTGGAGTTATTTGGGACTTTTACTGAAATAAAATGAATAATATAGTTTCATTATACTGTAAATGTTATACTTTTAGTTTTTTATAAAAATCTTACCAATAGTTATATATATATTGCATGATTTGAATTACATGTAATATCAGTTAATGTATTTAAATAATGCAGCTTCCTGGTTTGGTGTGGAAAGGCCACTTTTTACAATCCAATCAATTACCAGTAAAAAAAGAAAAGTCCAATTCCATCCCACATTTATTTTAAATATTAAATATTTTTTGGAAATACAACACAACACAGAAGTAAACTGGGTCAACAAGTATTTTTTATGTTGCCTTTAAGCACAAGTTAGCATTCGTCTATTTGAGAATGGCCAAACTCTCAAACAGCTGTTCTCACAGGCTTGTGTGTTTTATGTTGTAGAAGTCTGGCGTAGTGGAGTCGAACCCCCTGCGTCCGGCTGCGGGCCAAGAGCTTGAGCTCTTATTGCAGGAGGGCTGTAGTTTCACTGTCCTGGACCAGCCCATCTCTCTGGACCGCCTGCAGTTAAAGAACATAGACCAGATCAATGCCACAGGTGTTGACGACACACACACACACACACACATACCATGACACATTCTCTGGATTAAGGTCATGTTGCAGTTGTTTAGTGCAGTTATGTAATCGCTTAGCAATGCAGACTTTTCCATTGAGGATGAACCCATGTGATCAGCACTGATAATGATGTCGATGCAAACACTGAAAGAGTGTTCACTGTTGTCTTTTGAATGTTTCAGCCGCTGGTCTTCCCAATTCATTCATAATAATGCACCAGAATCGTTACCAGCAATGCATTGGAGTCTTCATTCTACAAGCCCAGACTGAATCTATGAAGGTGAATAGAAGATTCTGCGTATTTATGTTGGATTTCAACAGAGCCAGGCTTTGATTTCCACCCAACACCCGTAATTCGCAAGATCAACCAGTGCTAACATGCCAATGTCATTACATTGAATGTTCTTAGCAGATGCTTTCTTAGAAATTACAACCGTTTTAAAATTTTAAAGGGATAGTTCACCAAAAAATGAAAATGCTGTCATCATTTACTCACCCAGCCCTCAAGTTGTTCCAAACCTGTATGAGTTTCTTTCTTCTGTTGAACACAAAAGAAGATATTTTGAAGAACGTTGGTAACCAGACAGTTGACGGCAGCCATTGACTTCCTCAGATTTTTTTTTTCAACGATAAAAGTCAATGGCTGCCGTCCATTGATTACCAATGTTTGATTACCAACATTCTTCAAAATGTTTTTTTTTTTTGGGGGGGGGGGGGGGGGGGGGGGTTATTTTGTGTTCAACATAAGAAACAAACTCATATGGGTTTTGAACAACTTGAGGATGAGTAAATGATTACAAAATTGTCATTTTTGGGTGAACTATACCTTTAAGATAAGTCCTTTTACTCAGCAACCATATTGAAGACTAAAATAATGGCTGCTGAAAATTCAGCTTTGCCATCACAAAATGTTATTATATTTCAATAACATTTAAAATCGCAAATGAAATCTTACAACAATGGTATTATCAATCATGCTAAAAATCGTATTCAGGCTGTACGTATGTTATGTATGTTTCAGAAAGCGTGGGTGTCTGTGATTGAGGATGCCATCAATTCTCTGCTGAAGCAGGACTCTCAGCAGCCGCGGGTCAAGAACTCTTGTCTTTATCTGGAGTCTTCACAGATCTAATTTATACAGAGACTTTCTGTAGAACCTCCTCCAGAGTGCCAAAAGATCACTGCATTGCACAATGCATCTCATTTACTTTAAGGAGAAATTCTGTCATCATTTACTCGCCCTCACGTCGTTCCGAATCTTCTGTGGAACAGACGTTTAACAGAACAGTACAGTGGGAATTTTTAGAAAAAAAATTGAATGGAAATAAAGCTGAAATAAACTAAGGGGGAGTTTACACAACACCGTTGTGTAAAAAAAAAAAAATTTTAAACATGCGTTCTGGACATTCATTCTGTCAAGCTTCTAAAAGGACAGAAATCACCTATGAGTATTATGAAAGTCCTCCATATGGCTCACATTGTGCTAAACATCTCCTTTTTTATCCCAGAAAGAAAGTCATAGAGGTTTGGAACAACAATATTTGACAGTGAGGGTTGATTTTAAAGCAACATTAATTTAATATTTTTTGTGTGTGTGTGCTAAAAATGGATAAACAGCACAGCTGTAATGTGGTGACCCTGAGCAGTTTGAAGTTCACAAGAGGAACCATTTTTCAATTCCCTTTTTGAATTTTTGGAGAACGAACAATGTTACATGTTCCTGTCGCAAATAAAGATGATGAATTTGTTTTTGTCACATGGACATGTTGTATTGGGGTATTAAAGTTAAATGCTTAGATAAAGAACCCATGTAGATTGTAAATGCATTGTTTGTAAGTTTCCAGTTGTTCACATTTGTATAAATTAACATTTTCTTTAAAAAAAAAATAATGCTCTACAATACATTGTGTTGGAAATAATTTCCATGTTTGACCATGAAAAATGTAATATTGTCAAGTTGTTTTTATTGTGAACAAAGTATTTCATTTACCAGTATTAACTACAGATTCTCGAAAATGATTCAAAATGCTGCCAGCCCTGTAGTTGGCGATGTCACTTTACATGTAAAGACGTAAAGCGCATGATGTAATTTTTTATAAATTCGTGTGGGGTTTTTTTTGTCTACACGGAGACGATAATGGTAGTTTTATCAAATTTGCAGTTTAAAACTTTGCCCCCCAAATATATAAAAAGTTTACCATTTTTAGTTGAAAACGGTGTCGTGTAAACAGCCCCTAAAACAAACTATTAATTGTTTTCAGTAATGGAAATAAAGCTGAAATTAACTAAGGGGGGGGGGGGGGGAGTAATAAATAAATAAAAATTAAAAAAATTAAAAAACATGCGTTCTGGATATTCATTTACACAACAACGGCATTTTGGGGGCCTAAAAAAACCCGCAAACTTTGTAAACCTTACAAGTTTTTGAAAACGAGTCTGTTATCTCTGTGTAAACTACAAAAATGCAAATTTGTGAAAACGGTGACGTCATGCGTATTACGTGTTCAGTCCCTAGGCACGTAATGTTTATTTAGTCGTTCTCGCGGATTCGCCTGTACACTTTTCCAATTTTTAGTACATTGTTGTCGTGTAAATGTACCATAAAATACAAATATTAGATAAGAAACTTCCAACTTTCAGTTACACACACACGTACGCCTGCAAGATGTCTGTTAAAGATCACTTAATCTGGAAAGCATCTGCTGTTTACAAACATCTAATAGACGTTTTTAAGATGTCAGTTTTACATACATTCTAAACGTCTATTTGACATCTGACAGGAAACGTCCTATAGACGTATTGCAGATGAGCTAACACTCTAAAAAATACGTCCAGATGTAAACGTGCACATCAAATAGACGTCTCCGAGACGTTCGTACGTGTGTTATCTGGGTTTAAGTACTAAAATGACTAAATTAAAATAAAAAAAAATTAAAGCTATATAGAAATATATAAAAAGCTGACAAAAGCACATGACACAATTACTAAAATTAAAAAGAAAAAAAAAGCTCATTCAAAATAAAATTAAAAACTATAATAGTAAAATAACACTGCATGACACTGAAAGAAAATAGAAACAACTAGTTTATTTTTTACTTTTAAACATGATGGAAAATTAGAAAACATCAATAACAACAAACGGGTAATTCACCCATTCTTCATTCGAGTCATGACCCCAGTTAACCTGAAATTACCTTTGGAATTTGATATTTTTGCACTATTTTTATGCTTTTTTAAAATAATATTCTGATTGATTTCTCATCTATGTCTGATACTGCTTTCACATCACAAATATGTAGAAACCTGCGAAATGAATCAACATATATTTGATGTTTTTTGCCTGGTGGGACTTTTCTGCATTCAGAAATACACAAAGATGACACAAACAAAGCTTGACATAAGGCACACACCTACACCACCACAACATGAATGTGAACACCCTGCTGTTCAGCAAATTAAAATGTGTCAATGAGTAATAATAAACAACCATATAACAGATACTGTTAGTGTGTAGTGCTGATACAAGTGATGCACTTTGCATATGCGGTCACAACTTAGCTTTATTTGCAAGCTGCACAACCTGTTTTTCTTCTGAATGTGCTACAAACACTGCTAATAATTACAGCATTGTTAATGGTTAGAGAAAACAGGACGTGATGTCAGATGGAGGGTTTTGACCAGTTGGCACTGAGTGATATGATACTGTTGTAGACGGCAGCACACATTCCATTCAAAATCAAGTTAAAGGGCATATAATATTCCATTTTCTGAAGTCACGTTACTTGACTGAGCTGGTGATGTGCGCAAAACATCCTGAGACACTTTAGATTTTTCCTAAAACACTTAAAAATCATTATGCATTATGCTCCTGAATCCATCTACCGACACAAACAGCAAGTAATCAATACATCAGAATCACACTGACAACAAACAGTGCCATTGATGCTGCAAGTCGATGTGCAACCTATTAAGCGAGAACGTGGCTACTAGACAAACCACATAGGCCTACAGTGAAGCGTACTTTACAGCAGTTAGTTGCAGTGCACTCGCTCACACGCAGTTCTACACTAAAAGCGCCAGCTAATAACAGGAAATGTTCTCAAAACTTCACCTGACATCTGGAAAGGTTCTGTCAAAGTTACAAACATTCTTCCAGTTATGTTAATAGATGGTTCCTTACAGGTCTTTAATAATGCTCTCAAACGTTAGCACAAACATTTCATTCATACATTTTTCATGAAATGTTTTATTCAAGATTTTAGTTGGACGTTCGTCTTTTTTTTTGGAAACCTTCCGAAATAACGTTTTCATAACTTAATGGCAACGTTAGCAAAACATTCCCTGAACTTATTTTTATTAGCTGGGTACAAAAACGCCTGGACCATCTCGCCACACTTACGGCTAAAAAAAGTTTACAAAAATTAAAACGAAAATTGTCTAGTCATTTACGCACTCTCGTGTCGTTTCAAACCTCTATGACAGGAACACACAACAGAAGATATTTTAAAAAAAATGTCAGTTTTTTTGTTTTGTCCATACAATTACAATGAAAGTCATACCGGTTTGAAACGACAAACTTTGACCGAATTTTCAATTTTAGGTGAACTATAACTAAGTCTAAAATGTTCACTTCCATCTCACACGTTGATGCCATGAATGAGGAAAAAAACGCTCAGGTTGAGGAAAAATGTAGCAGCTGAGATTTATAAAACAATCAGCGGTCTGTCATTCTTTTTCAATATGCTAGCAGGCACACAATCACACCCAATGCACAGTTATTGCTTAAAAGCAGGGCACGTATATCTGACGTGTACACTTTGATAAAAGCAAAGGAAACAAAAAATAAATGTTTGTGTGTAAATCTTTCAAAGAATCACCAACTTACTGGTGAGATTATGAATGCAAAACAAAAATCAAGTGTTTCATTTCAACAGATAAGAGCAGCAAAGCAAGCATGTACATTACACCCACATACCTTATGTTAACATGCCCACACTGAATGACAAATGTTACAGTCTCCATAGAGTGACAATTATATCTGAATTATTCACATGTGCCTCTTTTGTCTGTACATTTACTTACAAATACGATACATCAAATTAGGACCCTGCGCACAGCTTTGGTTCTACTCAGAACCCCTCTGTATACACCCTCGGCCATCTTTCTAAAAGACGATATCAATGTAAACCTCAATCCTGAGTGCCAAAGCTGCTGTACTTTAGCATAAAACATCTGTAAGGAGCTGATCTTTATATTACAAGTAATACATCTCCTCAAGCGGTCACTCCCTTTTAATTCCTCTGGGTCTGAAAGTGGCCCCGTAAATGGCAAAGGCACTGGACAGATGAGGACAGCCATTCTGATCTGATTTTCAGAATCATGTGACCACCGCAACATGCTGTTCCTCAGTGGTCCCTGCAGCTGGCCTCTCCTGGTTGCTCATCTTTCCTGGGGAGAGGTCAGGGTGAGCGGGACGCCGAGGGCTGCAGGGGACGGGTTTGTGTGTGGGGGGGGGGCATCAGCCCTGGAGGTCATCAAAGCAACCGTCACACACTCGGACGGGCTTCTTGGAGGAGGGCGTCAGGGCGTTGCGGGCCGAGCATTCTGCGCAGAAGATGTTGCCGCAGTGTCGACAGTGGTGCTGGGGGAATAGAGAGAGAGAGAGAGAGAGGTCATGATTCAGGTCAGGTGGTTAAGTTAGGTTTAGGTTAACGTGACTGATTAATAGAATGGAAGTGGTAAAAGTTAGATCCTGTGATTGTTAGGGCTGCGTATCAGAATTTATTTGACTCAAAAGATTTTATTCACAATCTGATTTGGGTACGGATTAATTTAGAGATATTTTAGTTATTCAGATATTTCTTTCTGATGCACATTTTGGAACTTTTATTACCATCTTGGTGTTACAAATCATATATTTCTACTGTTTCCATACAGTTCACCAAAATGTGAATACTTTTTGTAAAATGTAAAATATTTTATTCAGTAAGACATGGGACATATCACATAAATGTCTGACCTATATAATATAATATAATTATTCTATTATATGTAAAGCACTATTTGTAGCATACCTCCCGTCATGCAGGTTAGGTGTTTATGTGAATAAATGATAATAAATTATACTATTATTATTATACAACTGAAAAAAGGCATGGATTAAACTATCGATGATGGGATTTTAGGAAAATTGGTATCAGATAATTCAATAAACATAATAAATCAGTGGTCCTTAACTGGTTTGGCCATGGGACCAACATTTTCCCAATTATTATTACGCTGTACCCGAATCTGCCCAAATTCATAGAAATGTGTATTTATTTATTTATATATATATATATATATATATATATATACACACACAGACACAATTCAATTTTGTGACACAATTCACAATTGCTTTTAAAAACCAAGTACTTAAAGGTGCAGTGTGTAAAAAAATATGTATATGATATTGCATTTCTGTCAACAGATCCTCCTAAATATTACACAATGCACCTTTAAAATACACATAAATTGTAAGAATATCACTACCACTGATGAATAAACAGTATAAGGTAAGGCTATTAAATAGTAGTCCCAAACTAGTTTTTGATAATAATAAAAAAGTTAGTAAGTTGGTATAACCCAGTCAATCAAATATAGAAAATAACAAACTAAGTGAAAGTGGTAGTTTGCAAACTACAGTAACTATTATTTTATAGGAACTTTCTGGTGTAACATGACTCGTAGCATGCTAATAATTTAATATGCTCTTTATACAGCGTGCGTCTGACAGGATAGGACAGTTCGTTTTTCTGAGGTGAGAGACTTTTTATTTTCGCAACAAGTTAAGAAAACAACACTCGAATAATGACTCTGCTGTCAGATGAGATGTTGTCACGCTATATGTCAGTTACTGAATCAGGACAACACGTTTTTCTCAGGCACGCTTTACTTAAACTGCGTCTGGCAGAAGAGTCAACAGCTTTCACGCACGTCTTTCAAAATAAAATCCTCACACCAGAAAAACATTTAGGATTACGTTTTTTTTATTGTTGTGGTTTCATTGACTACACACTCCGTGACCCACTTTTGGGTCGTGACCCACCGGTTGAGTAACACAGGGATTGATCATTAACACAGTATTGATCTCATTCTTTGATTCATTGGAGCGGCAGCTTCATGTGAGCGTGTGTGAATGCATGGTGCAAACCTTTCTGATAGCGAGAGAGAAGCCTTTCCCACAAGCCATACAGTTCTGCACCTCGTGATCTTCCGCCCACTTCCGTGTGAGGGACTGCGACTGTTTTATCTGGAACAGGAAAAAGGAGTCACATATGACTAAATGCTAAAGTTTCCATAGCTAGGGATCCCAAACAACATTGTAAGGTCATTCAATTCATTGTGTCTGGTGTTGGGGTCAGTCTGACCTGTAAAGACTGGTTTTCACGACCAAGCTCCTGCATGGCGGCCGTGGTGTCATCCAGTTTCCTGCGCATCTCCACCATCTTAGCCTGAAGCTTCTCAATCTCACCCTCACCCTGGACACACCTGGAACAGGAGCGACAGCATGAGCGACAATTCAAGTTCATGAAAAAAATATGACTGGACTTAAAGGGTAACTGTTGCCAAAATTTAACCTAGGCTCTTTTTGTTAATCTACCCGACTCAAACTTTCGTGTAAAAGCATAATTAGAATGGAAACACCAATTTTAAGATTTTAGCTCAAAATGCCTTTTGAATGGGAGTGCTTCTATGATAGCATTTTTAAAGCGCTATTTTTAAAGCGCTAAGGCGGCGCGACAACATAAAACTGTGCTCGAAGTATCACCAGGGGCTCTACACATGAACTTGAGCATTGACTACATTGTTTGTGTACATAAAGTTTACTAAAAAGAAAGGTTTTGTACGACTCACTTTATCAGTTAGTGTTTCCGGTGGCTGGAATTTTGTCAGTCAAAAGTAGTCGATCTCCGAATGCAACGTAACATGAGGAGAGTAAAGATGGAAAGCTCCTAAAGCTTGTTTCCATATAAATTCTAAGTGTCTAAGTTATCATGCTTTTCATTGGAATCACAAGTTCATGACATTTCCTCATTTCGCCACTTTAAGGAAACGCCTAAAAGTGGCGTTTCCATTCTAATTATGCTTTTACACAAATGTTTGACTCGAGTAGATTAACAAAAAGAGCCTAGGTTCAATTTTGGCGACAGTTACCCATTAATGGTTAATGAATGGTCACTTTCTGTTTGTTTATTTAGGCCTAAAAAAATGTCTAGAGCCATCAAACCTCTCGAGCAGTGCACGTCTCTCGTCCTGGTTGTTCTGGACGGTGGCCTCCAACACGGCGATCTCCCCTCTCAGCTCATCCGTCTGTTTCTCCAGCTCACCCACTCGCCTCTGGCTGCTCTGCCACTCGCGCTTCAGCGTCGCCACATTCTCATTTAGTGCCGTCACCTGCAGATTAATCTTCACCTCAGCCTCTTCCTTCTGCTTCTCCACCTCCTCTTTAGCCTTCACTTCAGATGCCTAAAATGAAGAAATTAAAACTTTTCTGTGGAAAATTTAGAAAGCAATTTTGCTAAATAAGTCGGCAATAGAGGTTACTTACGTACTAATCGTAAATCATAATAAATATTAATATTAACAACAATAAGAGCTATTATAAATATATAATATAATTAATATAATAGTATAATATAATATGGTAACACTTCACAATACGGTTCATTAGTTAACATTAGTTATAATGTATTAACTAACAATGAGCAATACATTTGTTACAGTATTGATTAATCTTTGTTAGTGTTAGTTAATAAAAATAAATAAAGCTGTTCATTGTTTGTTCATGTTAGTTCACAGTGCATTAACTAATGTTAACAAATCCAACATTTGATTTTAAAACGTATTAGTAAAAGATTAAATTAATATTAACTAAGATTAATAAATGCTGAAAAAGTATTGTTCATTCTTAGTTCATGTTAACTAAGGTAATTAACTAATGTTAACTAATGAACCTTATTGTAAAGTGTTACATACAGGTGAAACCCGAAAAATTTGAATATCGTGCATAAGTTAATTTATTTCAGTAATTCAACTTAAAAGGTGAAACTAATATATTATATAGACTCATTACATGCAAAGTGAGATATGTCAAGCCTTTATTGGTTATAATTTTGATGATTATGGCTTACAGCTATGAAAATTTGGGGTTTTCATAAGCTGTAAGCCATAATCATTCAAAAACTTCTGCACGATATTCACATTTTTCGAGTTTCACCTGCAATATAATATAATATAATCCGTACCAATTGCTGGTGTAGTTTGTCGGTCTCAGCTTTGAGCAGCTGCTGTTTTTGTTTGATGGAGTCTCTGGTCTTCTGATGCTCTCTCTGCTCCTGTTCCAGAGATGCTTGAGCTGCTTCTACTTTCCCCTGCTGCTCCACCTTCTGCTGGATCAACAGCTGCTTCACTGCCTGAAGCTCCTTCAGCTCCTGCGACATACAAACCATTATCCCAGTTATAAACACATAGTGGGATTTGAATCTGCACTGTTTCTGGTTACAAGCCCAGATCATCAAACCATGCTGCATAATGCACAAGAGTTCAAAAGTCATCAAAAAAAACTGTAGGATTAAAAAAAATAGACAATGGTGCTGTATGTCATTCTGAGGTGCATTTACGTTCATGTTTTGTGGGCTGATTCAACGGTCGTCTTGTACTTTACACTCAAATTTATCAGGATAGATACATTACTATTCAAAAGGTTTGGGAAAAGCAAGGACATTCAGCTAGGACACATTTAATTAATTGTAAGTGACAATAAGGCCATTTATAATGTTACAAAATAGTTCCATTTCAAATAAATGCTTTCTATTAAACAAAGAATCCCTAAAAAAACGTGTCCTGGTTTCCACAAAAATATTAAGCAGCATGACTGTTTTCAACATTGATAATAAAAAGAGTTTCCTGAGCACCAAATCAGCATATAAGAATGATTTCTGAAGGATCACGTGAGACTGGAGTAATGATGCTATAAATTCAGCTTTGCATCACCAGAATAAATTACATTTTAAAATATATTCAAGTATAAAACAGGTATCTTAAATAATAATATTTTACAATTGTGTTGTTTTTATTGTATTTTTGATCAAATAAATGTAGCCTTGGTGAGCAGCAGAGATTTCATTTAAAAACTTGTTTTTTTCAATCACAAAGCTTTGAACACTAGTGTACAGTCTCACACAAAGGTGAAATATTTCACCATTCCAGAGATGCCATTATAGACGTACCCATCTGTCATGATTAATTCATTCAGTAACCAAGAATGTATAAAAATAGGTCACTGAAATAAAGTAATTTTGGCTTGACATTTAATCTCAACATGAGGGTGCCTATGAGGCAATTCATAATAATAGTAACTTTTTTTACAATGAAAAAACAGTGCACCTTTAAACAAGTTGCTTTGATTCATAAATGTGTATATAAAGTGGGGTTAGAGGTCAACAGACTGACCTTCTCATTCTTCTCGGCCAGAGCTTTGAGATCAGCAGACAGTTTGTTTTTGTCCTTTTCCAGAGCGCTCTGGCACTCTCTCAACTCCTCGCATTGAGCTTTCTCCTTCTTCAGCTGCTCCTCTGTTTGTTCCTGTAAAAGACACACACTTCAGCTGAACAACTCGACTTTTCCATAAACATTCTGAAATTACATTCTCCGTGTCTGTGTTGATAAGCAAATTAAAACTATGACTATTCCTGGCTAGAACAGAAGGTTGTGTTGATTCACTGAGTCTGGAATAAAACAGAACAGAGTATCGGCACACAATCGAGCCCGGTGGCATTTATTCCCGTAACTTTCACACCACAGAAAAACCTGTGGTTCAAGGCCTTGCCTGAGGGCACAATGGTTATAACTCAAAAATCTGTAGCATATTTTGTTACCTGTTGTTTCTGGAGTTTCTGTAGAGCCTCCACCTGCTGTTTGATCTTCTCGTCTCTCTTGCCGAGGTCTTTCTCTAGCGTTGTGCGGCCCGTCTTCAGCTCCTTGATCTGGGTTTCGTGAGCACTAAGCTGGTTCCTATTGGCCACCAGCTCTTCCTGAGCTAGAGCCAGCTTCTCCTCACACACCTACATGGCAAATATAATCAGATACTGCACATAATCATTTATTGGGATGTTCTTGTACTTTATAAAACAGACCTTGAGGTCCTGGCGTACAGCAGAGAGCTCGGACTCTTTGCCGTAGTAATCAGACTGAATGGTGGCGAGACTCTCTTTGGTGCTGTCGCTGGTCTTCTGAAGCTCTGAGCACCGATTCGTTTCAGATGTTAAATCTTTAGACAGCGCCGTCACCTGCTCCGTCAGCTTGGTCTCCTCTTCGGCCTGAAACACAATTCAATGTTATTTGAAGAAGTAGTTCAGTCATAATGTCCAACAACATGTCATATTCAAAGGCAACATCAACCCAAAATGTTTAATTCTGCCATCATTTACTCGCCCTCATGTTTTTCTGAACCCATATGTCTTTCTTTCTTCGGCAGAACACAAAATAAGTAATCTTGAAGAATGTTAGCAACCAGTTTTGGTTCCCAACATTCATCAAAATATCTTCTGGCATGTTCGACAAAAGAAAGAAAGTTATTCAGATTTGGAATGACACAAATTTTTACTTTTGGGTGGACTATCTTTTAAGAACAGGAAATTAAACAGTCGATTTGGGTGAGTTAAGAGTACTATTATGTGCATTTTATGACACATTAGTGTGTAAGAAGACTGTACGTGCCTTCTTAGCGAGGGAAGCCTGCAACTCAGACACTTGTGCCTTATGTTTCTTCACTTCCTGGCTCAAGGACCCCTGCGTAGTCTTCAGCTCTGCCTGTAGCTGCTGTGCACTCTTTTCTTTCTCTTTCAGTGTATCTTGAGATTGTTTTAGCTGAGTGTTCAGCAAGGTCAGCTGAGATTGTAGACCCTTTTCTGCCTAGAAAATTCAACAATTGTGAAATATCATGATTCATCTAACATGGGGTTAATGTTTCCTTGAAACTTAACAATAGTTATATTTCACAATCTTACCTCTATCGATTTCTCAAGCAGACCTTTAACATGGCTGAGCTCTTTAGAAGTGGTGTCCGTGTTTTTCTGAAGTTCTTGCTGTGCCTTCTGATAAATTTTCTCCTTAAAATGAGAGAAAAGCTGATAATTAAACTTCTTTTTGAGATTTTTTTTAGCTTGAAAACTGTTGCCAAATGTATTGAGATGTGTTGTACAATGCCATAACTTTCGTTTATTTTTGTACATGCACAAGTTTCCAAACACTTTTTGATGCCAAACTCTGTCATGTGACTCACCTTCTCTTCCAAAGTGGCCTTGCTGCTCTTCTTTTCTTTCTCCAGTTGAGCCTGGCTCTCTTTCAGGGCTTTAGAAGCTTTGCTCAGAGCCTCTTTCACTGTCGCCATTTCTTTAGTCTGAGCTTCCTTCTCCTCCTGAGCTTTCTGGAGATCTGCACTCAAACCCTTAACTTTCTTGTCCAACTCTGCCTGCCGCTTCTGACTCTCCTGAGACAGTTTCTCCAGGCTGGCCTGCAGGGTCACACGCTCCTGCTCTGCCTTGTCCAGCTGTTGTCTCGTTTCGGAGAGGGCTGAGGTTTTCTTCTTTAACTCCTCTTGCTGGGTGGCAGCTCTGAAACAGAACGGAAAGGGAAGATTGACAAGTCACGTCTGTGATCTATACTCATCAATATTAAAGGTTTGAGGTTGGTGTTTTCTTTAAATGTTTTTGAAAGAAGTCTCTTTTAATCACCAAGGCTACATTTATTTGATCAAAAATACTATTGTGAAATTTAAAGTAAATTACATTCTAGGATAACTATAATTTATTCATATGTAGTTAAAGCTGAATTTTCGGCATCATTACTCCAGTCTTTAGTGTCACGTGATCCTTCAGAAATCATTTAATATGCTGATTTGGTGCTCAAGAAACGATTTCTTATTTTCAATGTTGAAAACAGTTGGCTGCTTAATATTTATTATAATACAACCGTGAGACTTATGATCAAAAGAACAGCATTTATTTAAAATAAAAATGTGTAACATTATAAATGTCTTTACTGACACTGACACAATTTAACACATCCTTGCTGAATAAAAGTATTTAAAATTCTGCCCCCAAACTGTTGTGCTAGTATACTCCTAAAATTAAGCACACACACACACATATAAAAGGTATAATCTTTCTCTTCCTGGAAACTAAATAAACTATGTATGTATGTATGCATGTTAATGTTTGTTTTTAAATCAGAATGAACCCTTCGATATGCCCCACTCTAACTTCCAGTTTCAATAGGAAATACACAAACATAGAAACAAAAGCTGTTCCAAAACAAAGATATTTCAGTCTTTAACATTGCACATTTTCCAATATGAAGTACCTACCCTTGTTTTTCAGAGTCTAAAAGACGGTTCAGTTCCTTCGTCTTCATCTCCAGCTCACTGATCTGCTTCTTCAGCATCTGCTGCTCCTTCTGAGCTTGTTCCCTTCCGGAGCGAAGCTCAACTATCTCAACCTCAGCTTTCTATGTCCGACAAAAAAAGTATTTCTCAATCAAGTAAACATTCCAAATAATTATTAGCAAGTAAATAGTCAATAACAAACAGCAAAGAAATCAATCAAGACCAATTTCTTGTCAACATTGTTGTATGATTGACGTTTGACATCTAACACACAACAGGCGTGAAGCATTTCAAAAATGAAGTCATGGTGACAAAGCAGAAATGTGCTGCAGGGACGCTGACCTTGGTCTGGGTCTCCAGTGTCTCTATCCTCTGCTCTGCAGTCAGCAGTTTGTCTCTGCTGTCTTTCAGACAGGTCTCCAGCTGAGAGCTCTGCTCCTGCTTCTCCTGCAGCCTGCGGCCCTGCTCCTCCAGCTGAGCCTGCACTTTACTCAACTCCTGCGCAAACACACACAAAAAACACTTCTGTGAACTTACAACCCTCGTGACACTCTTCTATTTGACTAATACAAATATAATAGGACCAAATGGCGTCACATCAATAGTACATACGTGTTGCTTGTCTTGCAGTGCATTCTGGGCAGTCTCTAGATGGTTCTCTAAGTCGGCTCGCTGAGCAATTTTTGCTGCTTCTGCAGACAATAGCATCTCTGTCTTGGCTTTCACCTAAGAAAAAAAAAGGCATGAGGTTTTTTTTAGATTATTCAGTGATGATAATTAAATATTAATAAACTTGACCATAAGAAATCAGTAGACTGGGATAAACGCAAATAAAAATCACTCTAATGTCTTTAATCACTCTAATCACTTTGCATTAAAGGTACAATATGTAAGAATTTTGTATCAAAATATCCAAAAACCACTCGCACAGTGTTATGTATTTCTTTCAAATGTGTACTTACATTATCCTAAATGTTTCCAAAAATTTGTGAATTCAGAGAAATTCACAATTTTAAATAGTGTTAAATAATTTTAGAATAATCCCTTGTCACTTGTCGCCTGTCAATGACGTAATATCCGTGTTATCTCTGTTTTCTGCTTGTACTGCCATAGTAACCATGGCAACAGACGTGGACAACTGTGCTACGTCTAGCGGCACGCTCCCGCTGTTGTTGTTTCGCTCAAACATTATGGACCATGGCAAGACTTTGGGACAAAAGTAGAAATAAAACGAGGATCAATATCAGAATGGCGTTTTCAAGATGCCGAGAGCTCCACGACAAACTTCGACTTGACAGAGCTTCACGAGTCACGACTTGACAGAGACGCCGCTCTTGCATGCACTTTATTAGACAGGTGAGCAATTGTACATAAAACGAATCAATGTTATATAGCTCAACATGATGAAATGTTAGAATATGATCAGTATGTTATTCCAATGTTGATCTACCTTACTGCTAGTCTCATATAGCCAACAAACTAACACATAGAATAACATTATAACTTTCAAAACACCTAAGTGCAGTTTAGTATGATAGTGTTACGTTAGACCAAGTAAAACAGCGCTGCGACAACTCAAGTTTAATTTGTCAAACAAACTGACCTGTGTGAATAGTAATTCAGCACTTGCGTGTAGTAAATGTCCTTATTCCTTTATATCCGCGGGACTTGCGTGTGGCGCTGATATCTGTCTCTCATTAGCAATCGCGCCCAGCTTCATACCACAGTCATGTTAAAAAACATGAATGTTTTCACTCATCCATAAACATTACTAGATCCATGACGACAAGTTCCATGATTCCGCTTATCACTGCGTCATCAATCTACGCCTTTGTTATTGTAATAGGTTAGTGACCCATAGCGGTGAAAGAAATTACATATTGTAGCTTTAAGAGGTGCATCAATTTTTGTTCAAGATCTTATCAACTAATACAACACAAGTACCTGTGTGTCTAGCTGGACAATCTTCTCTTTGCTCTCTGTGAGCTGAGTGTTAAGTTCAGAGATGTTGGTCTCTAGGCCCTGGCACCGGTCTTGCGCTGAACGCAGGTGGGTCTTCTGCTCCTGTACCTGCTCATGAAGGTTGTCCTGAGCCTGTTTGTGGCTCTCTGACTGGTTCTTGAGCTTGTCAGTAAGCTGCGTAATCTAAATTAACACATGAGTGGAAAGCTAGAGTCAGATTCTGCCCTGTTCATAGAGTAGGATTGTCTAGTAACACTATTGAAGTGTCCAGTACTTGTTCCTGTAGTGAATGATTTTTCTCCTGAAGTTGGTTCAGCACAGCTGCCTCTCCTTCCCCGGCCTGGATCTTAGCACACAGATCCTCTCTCTCGGCCTCCAGCTGGCTCACGCTGTCCTTACTCTTCTGCAGCAGAGCTTCAAGATTCTGGATCTTCTGGTCCTTGTCCCCGATCTGACGCAACACCTGCTCCAGGTCGTTCTGCATGGGAAGGTCAAAGAAACGTGTATGTTACATGGTTTCCAAAAGAATATTAAGCAGCACAACTGTTGATAATAATACAAAATGCTTCTGCAGATTTCTGAAGGATCATGTAACGCTTAAGGCTGGAATAATGATGCTGAATATTCAGTTTTACCATTACAGGAATAAATTACATTTTAAAAGATATTTAAAAAGATATTTCACAAATTATTATGTATTATTTCTGATCAAATAAATGCAGCCATAGTGATATATATATATATATATATATATATATATATATATATATATATATATATATATATATATTGATAAATATAGAACTAAAGAATAAAAGGTATAAAAATATATATATTTCTTTACATTTACTTTCTTTCCAAAAAATACAAATAATGTTTTAATCTCAAAAACATCTTGAAATTATATAGCTATAATGTCATAGATACATAAACACATTTTTGAAGATGGCATTTACTGTAAGAAATCGGTCATCTTTAATACGATGATGGCAATATCCTTACATATGTCTGAAGATATATTTTATGCACAGTGGAGCAAATCATGTTTTTTTTATAGAAAGGCCCTTTATGAGATGCTACAGTTATGTTTACCTGTGCTTCTCTAAGTTTGCCATTAGTGCTCTGTTGAAGGGTTTGTAGTTCTTGGTTTTGCTGTTTGGATTTGTCCAGCTGATGCTGTAGGTCAGTAGACTTGGCAGAGGTCTCCTTTAACTATACGAACATGGTCACAGATATATCCGGGGGAGAGGGAGAGAGAGTGCGAGTGAGAGAGTGAGAGTGAGAGAGAAACCAAAGTGAAAAGAGAAAAGTGAAAACAAGACACTCAAGCCCACCATAGTAATAATTATTCTGTCTGGCTTGTGCACGCAAATACACACATTGTAAATTAAGAAGCTGATTAAACTAATAATTACTCTTAGTGTGCATCACTGCATTCATGTGCTCCAAGTCTTCAGCTTGTATGTCCAGTCCTGAAAATAATCAGCCTAATAATCAGCCATTTTCTGTTTTTACCTGTTCATCCACGCGGGAGAGTTTAAGCTGCAGGTCTGCCACCTGCTGTTCACGATCTTTGAGTTTCTCTCCTGACAGCTGTCTTTGTTCTTTAAGCCGGCCCTGCAGCTCCCCCAACTGACGCTCGGTGTCCAGCAGCTTCGCATGCAGCTGAAGAGGAGGAAAATATGAGAGCCTGATTATGATGATACAGCTTGATATCATATCATCTTAATGTAGGATGCTACCCTGGAAATCCAGAATTCTCGCGAGAGCACAAGTTGAATTTGCTCAGCGAGTTACTCTGGTGTTGAGTAATGATGCTCATTAAATATGCCCTTGTATCTGAGCTGCACCAATCACATCGGGTTATCTGGTATAGGCGGGCCAGAGGCGAGCTAAACGGATGACGACAGCGCTGCGACGTCATAGTAAACATTGCAAGATGGCTATGGATGAACACTAGTTGTTTGAAACGGCTTTGGGCGCTACAATGAAAGATTTAGACTTGCCTTTTTCTCTAAAAGAGGAACAGAAGACGCCGCTCGAATCGTTCCTTTGCAAGAAGGACGTTTTTGCTGTTTTGCCGACCGGATATGGCAAGATCTTCTAATCTACCAGTTAGCTCCGCTGGTAGCTAAGCGTATGAAACTTAAGACTGTGTATTGTTGTGATTGGTTGTAGTGTTATCCAATTGCATGCAGTGAGATATTCAAATGTGTGCTTGGTGCCGCCCCTCGATCTGGCCGATTTTCATTAGTCGACGCCAGACCATTAATCTTTCAGATTTGGATTTCCAGGCTAGTAGGTTGCTACTGTACAAATATAAATGTGTAATGGATTGATGGGGCTGATTCTGGATAAATGGATTTGATGTTGATTATGATTGTAAATAAAAAAAATTAATTGCATGGATGAATGGATAGATTTGATTCTGAACTAAAAGATGGATGGATTTGATTCTGAACTAAAGGATAGATGGATGTGATTCTGGATAGTTGGATGGATGTGATTCTGAATAGTTGGATGGATGTGATTCTGGATAGTTGGATGGATTTGATTCTGGATAGTTGGATGGATTTGATTCTGGATAGTTGGATGGATTTGATTCTAACTGGACGGATGGATTCTCTTTCTCACCTTGCTAATCTCACTTTGCTGCTGCAGGCCCTGGTTTTCTTTATCGTCTCTCTGCTGTTGGAGTTGTTTCCTCTCTGCCTTCAACTCCAGGTGGTTCTTCTCCAGCTCAGTGAGTTCCTGTCTGAGTCGTGCGACCTCTTCCCCGCGTTCGGTCGATTCAGTCTGGACCCGACTCAGAGCTGCCTCCCCCGATGACACCCGGGCTTGGCTCTCCTGGAGGTCCAGGTCTTTCTGGTGCAGACAAGCCTGAAGACTCTTCTTAGAGGCCTGTTCCTGACCCAGACGCTCCTCAAGTTCCTGATTCTCCTTCTCCTTACGAGATAACTTCTCTGACGAAAGCTGAGTAGTGGCAGAAAGATTAGACACTTACTGCATAAAATGACATCTCATTTGTCCAACATTTAGTCTTATAATGCCAACCTATAAAAACACAGTAAAACAAGCATGCATCAGACCAGTCTATGCATACTGTACAGAACATCAAGATTCAATAAGATGGCAAACAACAGTGTTGAGGCATGATGACAAAATGTCTGAGAAATCTGAGATATCTCCCAGACCTCTTTTATGAGTTTTTTTAGGGCAGGGCTGGATAATTGTGTTCTGACCTTTACTTGTGACAGCTATTAAAAGGGCAAGGAGGATAAGGGCACAGTGACTAACACAAAGGTGACACGAAGACGATAAATACATCATATCCTGAGCTTTGCTTCAGTACATAATGTCAAGGTTGAGAGCAGCTGAATACCCTTTCTCTTTTTGTCCAAAATCTTTGTAAGCTAAAGGCTGCAGTGTCATTTGGTCATGTGTTGCTGTTAACAGTGTTGTCTGCATTATTCCATTTTCTATTTAGTCCTCCAAGTATCTGAAAGAGTCTTAAAGGGATAGTTCCCCCAAAACGTAAACATTTGTCAACATGAGGTTTGTTTCAAACTTGAAATACTTAATTTTTTCCTAAAGGTACACTTTCCAGTATTTTAGAGCAGTGGTATACTTTATATGTCTATATATCTGTAAATATTTACATTAACAGTCAAACCAAAAATTAATCAGACACCAGATTTTCTAGTGGGTGCAGGACACTATAGACAGGGTGCACACAAGTGATGCGCATGTACGACCAAAATAAAAAATGTTCTGGGTAAATAACATAAATTGACAGCTGTTAATGAACAAACACCGTTTTAGACCGACACTGTAATACTGTATAAGATTTCCGTTTGAAATTAATGCATAAATGTGCTGGTTTCAGAGCAAACCGCGAAACTGTGACATTCACTGACTCGCTTCACTCGACAGTGCTAAAACCGGCACTAAAGTACTTACTTCCTGGCAACCCGCCAAAATAAAAGCTTGCTGATTTTAGGTTTGAAAATTGTGGGAATTCTTATAAAAAAGACAAAAAATGTAAATGTAAATATTAGCATTGTATTTAAGTGTACTATAATTGTATTTTTATTTAATATGTATATTTTTTTTAAATATAATAGTATCACACTATTCATTATTTAGTTTATTTATTTATTTTTAAAAACACTAAATAAAATGCAGTAATACTATTATTAATTATTTGTTTTTATAGTTATATTTAACGGGTCACACTATGTGCAATGTGAGCACCAACCCGAATCTCCAGGTGCTCTTATGAGAACCAGACGGAAAAACGTATGTGCACCCCTGACTACAGTTCATTTATGTAAGTGAGGATAGCAAAATAAAGTAAACTGTGACATATTATACCCAAGAATTCTTCATACAGTGGACTACCAGTAAAATGTGTAAAAAAAGGGACAAAAATGTATTCAGACACTTTGACCTGACCATGTTTTGCTTAAGTGTTTTTTCATTAAATTGCTAATGCGATCTTTTTACACCACATACTGAACAAAATTAAGCATTGCTTAGTAACTGGTTGACCTAAATTGGTATTATGTAATCGTATACTTAAATTTAACAGCTGACAGCTATTCAACATAATTAATTTGTGACAGTCTAACAGAAGGATGGCCAAAACCAGTGAAAAATCAACTGATTTGATAACTCTGAGTTCTTGTCATATTTTATTACCATTTCCTAAACTATAGTGAATTAACTGTGATAATGTGAGAAATGTTGAAGGTGTTTGAATACATTTTGGTTTGACTGTATATTCTGTAATAATGGTTCACTCTTCAAGATGCCCAAATGCATAAACTTACGTTAAATTTTACAAAATAAACCTCATTATAAAGTGTTACCAATACATACATAAATATATATATACTAATGTTATGCTAATGTTATACCTTTAAAAAGTTATAGACTAGATGAAACAAGTGAGTAGCAAGTTTAAGTTCACTCTCTCTCTTATTCCTGTCCTTGAAAGTATCTTCCCTTTGACCTTGAAAGTATCTTCCCTTTCACCTTGAAAGTATTGTTTATATTTATCCCGCAGTACATTTCACAGGGATAGTTCTATTAACGACCCCTTAATCGCCCCTATTTCACTTCCCATCAGTACCATGGTCCACGTTTTTCAGAAGTCAGTGGGCCTTTGGACTCTGATCTCCTAATCCCGTCCTGACAGCTTGAACAATGGACTAGAGAGTTGTAGGTCATTACCTGCGGCCGTATATCACTCTGACCGTCAAAACAGGCACGAGACGAATCATCCCCTGCTGCTTTAATTACACAGCATCTGTGATGCATATGTCAACACTATTTAATGGCCAATCAAAACACACAGTGTGCTGACAGGTCAATGGGGCCAGTTTGGACTGGATACACGGGGCCAGCAGCCCGAGCAGCTTCCTGAGAAATGTGTCAAGCCGTTTCCTGAAAGCCAACTGGTAGTGCATGTAAACAGAGGTACAGTAAACTTAAATTTGGAAGTGGGTGCAGAGGCTGGCAGGTCTTAACATTGTCGGCATTGGCGTGTGTTCTGTAAAGCCATAAAGTAGGCCATTAAAATATACAGCTGGATTTGCTGGGAGCATACAGCACATGCCTTGTTGCTTAGGAGGGTCCAGTAACTCTAGACACAACATATCTGCTTTTGTTTGTGTATGTGAGTGTTACCTGGGTCTGCTGCTGGAAGTTGTTCAGGTTGCTCTGTAATTGGTGGATCTGTTGGGTGTAAACCGCTGCCTCCTGAGGACCTTTTTCCAGTTCCGCCTTCAACTGAGCAATCGTTGTCTACAAACAAGCGCACAAATGTGAGACCGCCACAGAAATCAAGTCTAGCCTGTAGTATGGCCTGTAATTAATTTGCAAACAAAATAGAAGCTGAGAGGGACAGAAGTGCAGTCTGTTATGGTGCACTGTTGGGTAACTTGGTGTCAAGCATTCAGCTGATTAAATTAATATTTAAGTGTTGTTTTTTTTATTACTTTTTTTCCAGTAACAGCATTAAATTGATCAACAGTTCAAGACATATTAAGTGTGACTACTTTAAGACAGAAAATGGTTCCCTTGAGTTTACGAATCTCCAAGAGAATGCAAAGCAAGTGCAGTGTTAAGTGAAGGGTGAGAGAGAACAAGGGAGAAGGACACTCGATACACAAACCAGTGAGGTGAGACATGACACACAGTACAGTAACAGAGGTGCCAATACACTGCGCCTACAGGTTATGACAAGTACATTGGAGCAAAACACTGGCTGTGTTTCAAACCCTAGTGAGCTGCCTACCTAGGTGGAATTTTTAGTTAGTAAGGTTTTTAAAAAGATATTAATATTTTATTCAGCAAAGATGCATTAAACGTACAGTATGCAAGTTAAGAATATCATATTAATAAAAATAGCATTGTCTCTGATGCATAGTACAAACATGTTATTCGCGGTAAATCAAGAAAACAATGGAATCAAACAATAAGATTAAAAATGTTGAGGAATATAGCAATGATTCGTTTTCTATTGATAAAGGTTTCCAAACAGTCGCTCACCTGTCTAATAAAACAAAAAAACATTAAAGCATCTTTGTTGTTTCCATGGTTTCTACCGAAGTAAAACTGGACATCGAGGGTAAGGCGGATATGACGTCACTGTCAGGCGACGCAATGACACGGGACGTTACACTGGTTAAAATGGCAAATTTCTCTGGATTTAAACATTGTTGGAAACATTTGGGATAATGTAAGTACACAAGTGTGCAAAATATGTAACATTGTTCTAATGTTTTTTGGGGTATTTAAATAAAAAAATCTTACATATTGTGCCTTTAAATTGATCAAAAGTAACAGATTTCAAATTTCAAATAAATGCTGTTCTTTTGAATTTTTTATTCATCTAAGAATACTGAAAAAGTTGTAACACTGTTTCCACAAAATATTAGCAGCACAACAATTTAACAATTTTAACAATTCGAATAATAAGAACTATTTCTAGAGTCCAAATCAGCATTATAATAATTTCTGAAGGTGAGACTGTGAGACTGATGACTGGAGAAATAGCTGCTGAAAACATTGCTGTTATCATGGGATTAAATTAAAATATATTAAACTAGAAAAGTTATTTTAAATTGTAATATTTCACAATTACTGTCTTCACTGTAATTTTAATCAAATAAATGCAGCCTTGTTGAGCATAAGAAACTTCTTTCAAAAATCTTACTGACACTTTTGAAAGGAAGTCTTGGAATATGTTTAGTACTGAAAATTATTGGGGGAAAAAACATCAAATTCAAAATGAAATAGTTCATCTAACTTTTGGGTGAGTGATTCATGTAAGAAACAAATCAATTATTAAGTTGCAGCTTATTTCTATACCAGACAGCTCTCAAGAGTCTGGAACAGAGGCACTATAAACTAATGGATTTATGGAGGCATTTTGTGAAGAATAAGGTTTGCAACCTAATATTTCTAAAGCAAGCCGTGATAGACATATTTTCACTATGTTACGGAATAGAGTAGTCAGAGAGATAAGGATAGCCGAAGCAAACTTCTTTTTGACCATAATTGAAAAAGCAGGAGGTGTGACATATTAAGATCTGTCCAGGGACAGCAGATGTAAAATGGCCTTTTGGCTAATTTTGGCACACTGTACAATTATTTATGTATTATTAGTGTGCATTGTCCCTGTTAAATAAACCTGAAATAAATAAATAAAAATAAATATTTGCTTATACAGTCACTAGATGGCAGCCTTTGAATTGAGTGGACCAACCAAAGTCAAAACAGAATATCTGAAAAAAGTGCATTCAAGTAACTTGTGTGTAATGATCTATGAACCAGGACTATTCTGCTTTTGAGGGACCTTATATAATGAGAAGTAATATTTAGGTCAAAAGTGCAGGCGATTACAGGCATGTTTACAGGAAACACTCAGGGGTGGGAGGCCTGCCAGGGGGTTAATGGTTAACTTTAGGAATCTGTTAGAAAGGACAGTCAGTGTGACCCTCAGACATTTAACAAACATGTCCGGATACTACATTATGATTGTAACCTAGAGTATAAAATCCCTTGAGAGTGTATCTTCATAGTTGTTGTCTAGACAGGGTAACCACTAATCTACAATCGGCTATAGTTTGGTTTAAAGGGCAAAGTGACGTCACTGGTACACCCATTCAAAGGTCAGCTGCTTATCTTTGTCTCAAAATGACCTCTTATTATCCCTGCCTTCACGAGTTATTGATTTTGGCAATAGTCGACATATTTGCCAGATTCTATCAATACCTATATTTTCCGAATAAACAGCACAGAGATCAATTGTTTATAAAGCAAACATCATGGCAACTCTGTCCTTATGTCAGTGCAGTGCAGACAAGGTCACAGCAGGTTTGAGCTCACCTCTGAGGTAGTGAAGTTGGCCTGCAACAGTTCGTATCGGCTCCTGAGGCGCTCGGACTCCTCCTCCCTCTCTCGGGTCATGTTATCCATGAGCGTCTGCACCTGCACCAACTCTTTCTTCAACACCTCCACGTCTTCCACTCCAGGCCTCTGAAGCTGGAGGAGAGCCAATGACAGACAGGATTAAGCTGGGAGAGATTGATGATGTATACGCAGCAGCAGCTGAGAGGATGCGAACTCATTAATTATCATGAGACAATAAAGGAGACGTTACCAGCTCTGCCGCCAGTCTCTCCTTCTCCTGTTTCTCTCTCTGCAGATCTTGGTTTAGATTGGCCAGCCTCTGCTCCAACGCTTCTTTCATGCTTTTCTCCTCATCATAACGAGATTTGATGTCTGAGATATGAAACACATACTTATTTTAAAGCCATTTTATTTTATTTCATATTATCATAAGAAATGTAATATTTGTGTTAACTTCTATATTTATATCACGGACAAACTCACGGTGGCTGAGAGAGCTCATTGCGCATCTTCATCAGTATGCCAACATAAGTGCTGCAAATACTCACAATGCAACTAAATACAGAAACACGCTGCAAATACTCACAACGTAACCAAATACAGAAACGCGCTGCAAATACTCACAACGCAACTAAATACAGAAACGCGCTGCAAATACTCACAACGTAACCAAATACAGAAACGCGCTGCAAATACTCACAACGCAACTAAATACAGAAACGTGCTGCAAATATTCACAACGCAACTAAATACAGAAACGTGCTGCAAATACTCATAACGCAACCAAATACAGAAACACGCTGCAAATACTCACAACGCAACTAAATACAGAAACGCGCTGCAAATACTCACAACGCAACCAAATACAGAAACGCGCTGCAAATACTCACAACGTAACCAAATACAGAAACGCGCTGCAAATACTCACAACGCAACTAAATACAGAAACGTGCTGCAAATATTCACAACGCAACTAAATACAGAAACGTGCTGCAAATACTCATAACGCAACCAAATACAGAAACACGCTGCAAATACTCACAACGCAACTAAATACAGAAACGCGCTGCAAATACTCACAACGCAACCAAATACAGAAACACGCTGCAAATACTCACAACGCAACCAAATCCAGAAATGTGTTGCAAATACTCACAATGCAACCAAATCCAAACGCGCTGCAAATACTCACAACGCAACCAAATCCAGAAACGCGCTGCAAATACTCACAATGCAACTAAATACAGAAACGCGCTGCAAATACTCACAATGCAACCAAATACAGAAACGCGCTGCAAATACTCACAACGCAACCAAATACAGAAACACGCTGCAAATACTCACAACGCAACCAAATACAGAAACACGCAGAAAATACTCACAACGCAACCAAATACAGAAACACGCAGCAAATACTCACAGTGCACATGCGATCAGGATGTTAAAATAAACACAAAAAATCCTCACCTTTCAGGTCATTGACATCACCACTGACGAGTATTGAACAATAAACGGTCCCAGCCTATTAAACATTTCCATTGTGGTCTGTGCTATTTGCAGCTTGTTTCTGTATTTGGTTGAGAATTTGCAGCACATATGTGTTGTCAAACTGATGATGTTTTTTTTATTTTGCAGGTGTTTTTTCTATTTACATGCGTTTTCCTCAGTTGCAGCCCGTTGAGCTCTCTCGGCCACCGCACAAGCTGCATAAATATAAAAGGCAGGAACTTTCCCGCAAACTTACCAACTATCTCAGTTGCGAGCTGAGCAGCTTTCTGTTCAAATAAGTCTTTCATCTGTTTGATGTTGAACTTCTCGGTTTCAGATTCGTTGAGCTTTACCTCGAGCTCTGAAAAGATAGAAATACTGACTGCGGCTTCACAAAATGATACAATACAAGACACATTCAGTTGACAAAATTATTTTAAATTGACACTATTGTACCACACCCTACTTACAGTATAAGTAAACTTGGCCAAAAGGTTTAAAAGCCAAAATGTGAAGCTCTTATTTTTGGTAACTGTGATTAAGCATTTTTAATGATAAAAACAAATGATAATAATAAATATTTTAATATATATACATTATATATATATATATATATATATATATATATATATATATATATATATATATATATATACACACACACACACACATTTTAAACGCTTATATGATTACAGGATATTGCTAAGAATGTAATCAATGAATCAATGTAATCCCACAGATCTATTGATTGAGTTTAACTTTTATTGAACCTGCTAAATTCCTTTAAAGAACTAATTAACACTACTCAACTAACCGGATTCTTCTCCACTGGTACCACCACTCTGTGAGACCTAAAATCGATACACATACACCCATTCAATTAGAGAACACAGCAAACATTCCTTCAGTAATCAATAGACATTATTAAAAGTGTAAACCTTTCTTAAACCATCTTTGATTTCTGTGTGTGAACAACCAAGCATTTCAAAGCATTTACTTTATTAGTTGCTAGTTGTCCTTGTACTTTTTCTAATTCTTTTTTCAGTTCCTCAGAATACCAGCGTTCCTCCTGAAAACACACACCACAAATTGCACATCAGCAATTTCAAACCTAATAGACATATCCAATGGAAATAACATAATTGAGTAATGGTGCTATGAGTAGTGCACATTTCAGGCATACTAAGGCTGATAAGAAGGCAGAATACCTTCAGTGAAGCCTGTAAATCTTGGACTTCCTGTCGAAGGACTAGATCCTCCCTTAACAAGAAAAACACATACCTTTATAATAAACTTTTCATATTATGCAGTTTTCTGTGGAATAACATGTCGCAATACATGATGTTTCTTTGATGATGAACTCATGTTCATGGTCATACATGGTCCACAATAAAACAAAAGATTATCTGGGTTTAATACTACAGAAGCCCACCTGCCAGGGCTGAAGGGGGACGGCTGGTCTCCTGGCTCATGGAACACCTCATAATGTTTGAAGAGCTCCTCAGCAGAGTTATGTGACTTCATACACTGGGGACAAATGAAGCCCTGCAGACAAACAAATTAACACCACAATGAGATTCAAAAGAGCAAAGAACACATAGGCTAACTTAACATCATCATACATCCATTATTAAAATGAGAGTTAATAATTTATATCCCCTCATTTTTGAACCCTCATTTTTTTCTAAAACCATATGATTTTATTTCTTCCATAGAATACAAAAGGAGATGTTAGGCAGGACGTTCAAGTCAAGCCAATAACACAGAACATCTACAAAATTGAGACACAGGGGAATGAAAAATTGGGTCTCATTCACTATGCATGCGCACACAGATTTATGTGTAAAATCTGCATACTAACGTTTTCACAAAACATGATTATATTATATTATATCAATAAATATTACGATTTAATTTCATCTTAAATATATTGGTTACACTTTATTTTAAGGTGTGATTGTTACAGTGTAATTATATATTTAAATAATATTAATTAAGTACATGTACTTACTATAGGGTTAGGGTAGGATTGGGATTTGGTTGAGGGTTAGTTGCATATAATTATGCATAATTTACTGTTATTACTATGGTAAGTAAGTACATGTTACATATGTAACAAGGACACTGTAAAATAAAGTGTTACCAATATATTTCATCATATAGCCTACAGTGAAAGAAAAGCTGTGTTATAGCTTTAGCTGTGAGGTTTAGATAATGCAGATTTACTCGTATGTACAGCTGAATACTGAGAGGTCTGTGATCTGCGTCTGAATAAAAGGTGTTTATAGTGTTATTGTGAGAGCGGCATATGTTTGACGATTCACGAAAGGCTGTAAAGGGAAGGTTGTGAGGAAAGTCCTTACGTCCTATCCAAATGACTAACCTCGTGCATGCGGCCGCTCATTTAAAATGCTCATATATGAGTAAAAGGTGAACAAAAAAATTTATTAAATTAAAATGCTAAATTTAGTATTACATGGTGGGTCTCAAAGAATAGGCTTGGACTTGGTGCTGGTAACCCAATGCACAAGACAATGGTGACACCAGAATAAACATATTAATGATTCTGAAGCTGAAAATACAGAATTATTTAAGATGAATATGCTTGCACTCTGTCACTGACTATAGGACTATTTAAAATAATGTAGGCCACTTTTTACTGGTAACATAAGACATTTGGCATTATCAGGAGGACCCACAAGTATTCCCCCATTGCATTATTATACATTATATATAGTAGTTTAATACTAACATTAATACTAATACTAACATAAAAACTCTGTAAACTTGTTTTTTTTTTTCTTACACAGTAATTTTTATTTTGGGTGAACTATACACAATACAGATGGTCACTATCCACGATTCATATTGTTCAATTTTTTATTTTGTGATATATTGTTACACCCCTAGAAGCTTGACAAACCCTGGTCACCATTCACTTTCATAAGAGTAGAGTGAACATTGTGATAAACTTATTTTGAAAGAAAATCCTAATAAGAATGAGTAGCTAAATGATGGCAGAACTTTCATTTCTGCGTCAACTATCCCTAAAGTCTTGAATCCAACACTGATATGATTTTAGCAAATGACAGAAAAAGATATTAAGGCAATGAGGCATTTGGCAGTAATATGTGAGGGTTATACATTTAATTCGGCTTACCTCCGAGGACTCATTATTCATATCAGCAGACGGCTGCTCAGACTCCGAGCTCTGGGAGCCTCCTTTCCCAGGAGTCTATTTCCACAAAGATATGTGCAGAGAAAGTAGAGAAAGGAAGGATTTGAATCAGACGTCAGCTGCGATGAAACTCATCTCATTATTTCACACTATTCATGTCTGGCACAGCTGATCAGGTATCCGGGCAGCTGATCAAGAATGAGTGCACATCATTTCATGTCATTCACAAGGTGTAAAGGCAAAGACCGCTTTGTTCACTTCTTGGGATGTGTTCGGCATGGCTGTCAGTCATCGGGCTGAAACGGTATACTCAGCAAGAGGGTCGTTTAACGTTTCCTTGATCTTGGCAACCGAGAGCAGTATGATGTCAAACAATACTGTTCTCTAACATTGATACGCCCTTGACATTTCGTATGTGCCTACTGTCAGATCACAAGACGTCACAACAGGGATACAAGTGGCCGAAAACTACGGCTTAGTCATAACTAGACCTTACTTTCAGCTTTCCTTCCACTTCTGAAAGAGAATAACTGAAACTTCACCACGTAACACACATTGGCTTGGTTCAAGAAATCTTTTTACTAGTATAAAAAAAAAAAAGTATGTCAAATAAACAGGACTTTCAAATCCTCAATGACTCGCTGTATTAGAGATGGGAGTTGGGTCAAGAAATGGCATGTAACACCCCAAAGTAAATACAAATAAAAAAGAACCTTTGCATAATTTTAATTTGATATGATCTGCTATTAAGACCCTTAACACTTTTTGCACTATGATATTATTTTTAGGACAAATAGTAACATTTGTATCACCCAATTATCATTACTGCAATGCAGCCATTTACTGTAACACTGTTTTGTAATGATTTTAAATAAATTAACTTTTAAATAAAGGCAGTTCAGAAAATGCTACCAAGATGTAAAAATACTTATAATAACTTTTTGAATGAAATTAAACTTTTATTTAGCAACGATGCATTAAAGGTGCAATATGTACGAATTTTGTAATAAAATATCCAAAAATCACTTATGTGATATAAGTGATTTTTTTTCCTGCAGTTGTGATATATGTGATATATTTCACAGTGTGATATATTTCCTGCAGTTGTGTACTTAAAATATCCCAAAAGTTCCCAAAGATTTTTAATTTCAGAGAAATTCCAATTGTAAATAATGGCTCGTCCCTGTTCACTTGTCGCCTGTCAATTACGTAATATACCTGATTTCCGCTTGTACTGCCATAGTAACCATGGCGACTAAGGGTGTCACGATTTCGATTTTAAATCGAAATCGATCGAAATTAAGTCACAATCTCGATCATCGAATTCAAACATGGAATCGTCGATGCTGCCACGCCCCCATGTCATGTTCGGTCGGCTTGTCAAGCAGAAAAAAAACGCGTGTTGAAATGCTGCGAGTCAACCTCCTCTGGGGGCCGCACACCCGACGAGTTGTCTATGACAACTCGAGGTATCGCACACACCGGACGAGAAGCGCCGCGGCGCGTCTATGACAACTCGAGGTATCGTACACCGGACGCACACTTTCATGTGGCCTGCAATATTGTGTTTAAGGACATTATGGAACTCATGTTTATGTTATGAGGCTACTGTACAACGTTGCTTAGTCTGCACTTTATCTCTATCTCAGAGAGCGTCAGTTAACTGAATGTATCCTGAAAATCCAAAAACATCAGCAATTTTCATTCAACCAGCTGATTTCTGTAAATGAATGTAAAACATTTATATTGCAGCAAAGTCATAACGACGATTTGAGACAAATAAATGTATATAAAATGTATTCATTTATAATAAATGTAATATAAAACTATGTGAATGGCGCTCTCTGGCGCGGCAGGATTCATTTTGAACAAGGTCCTGAGCCGTTGCTGGGCGCCGCGGACAGACGGCGAATGGCGCCGCCGATGTGTGTGTGTGTGTATGTGTGTGTACACTCAGAGAATAAAGTGTTAGAATTTTAAAGACGTGGCTCTGCGCGACGCATATATTTATCTGTTAAACTGTTTGTTTGTTTTGTTGTGAACTTGAATGTCATCTTCTGTGAAGAAGACTGCAGTTACAAAAAAGAAACTAGATCGCAGGTTATTTTGCTTAAGTTTCCAATTGACTGAAGAAGTATTGTTACATTATGTTCTTAATAAATGTTTTAAATTTGACAATGTAGTGTGGTACATTGCGAACAAAGGTCAGATATTATGCATAAAAGTTTGGTCTAAAAATGGCATAGCAACCTGTGCTTAAAAAAAAAGAAAAAAATAATAAAAACCGAGAATCGAATCGAACTGTGACCTTAGAATCGAAAATGTAATCGAATCGAGGATTTGGAGAATCGTGACACCCCTAATGGCGACAGACATGGACAAATGCGCTACGTCTAGCGGCACGCTCACGCTGTTGTTGTTTCGTTCAAACATTATGGACCATGGCAAGCAGACTTTGTGACAAAAGGAGAACTAAAACGAGGATCAATATCAGAGTGGCGTTTTCGAGATGCCGACTTCGACTTGACAGAGCTCTTACATGTACTTTATTTTAGACAGGTGAGCAAATGTACATAAAACTAATCAATGTTATATAGTTTAACATGATGAAATGTTAGAATATGATCTGTATGTTATTCTAATGTTGATCTAGCTTACTGCTAGTCTCATACAGCCAACAAACTAACATAGAATAGCATTATAACTTTCAACACACTTAAATGCAGTTTGGTGTGATAGTGTAGACCAAGTGAAACAGCGCTGCGTTACCTCACAAGTTTCATTCGTCTAATAAACTGACCTGTGTGAGTAGTAATTCAGCTCTTGCGGGTAAGTTAGTTCGGTAGAATGAAATGTCCTCATTCCTTTATATCCGCGGGACTTGCGTGTGGTGCTGATATCTGTCTCTCATTAGCAATCGCGCCCTACTTTATCCCACAGTCATGTTAACAACATCAAAGTATTCACTCATCCATGAACATTATTAGATCCATCAACTTGATGACAAGTTCCATAATTCTGCTGGAATTTTGCATCAACCTACACCTTTGTTATTGTAAGAGGTTAGCGACCCCTAGCGGCGAAAAAAAGGACATGTTGTAGCTTTAAATACCGGTAGATCAAAGGTTGACATTTATAATGTTAAAAAAATATATATATATTTTAAATAAATACTGACCTTCGCAACTTTTTATTCATTAAAGGATCCTAAAAAAAATGATCAGTTTAAAAAGATAGGCTATATTAAGCAGCACCACTAAGTTAATAAAATAATAAGAAATGTTTCTTTAGCACAGAATCAGCATATTAGAATGATTTCTGAAGGATCACATGACACTGAGAAGTGAAAATTAAGCTTATTCAATTAATTACATTTTAATACATAGCATATTAACACATTAAACAGCCATTTGAAATAGTAATAATATTTTATAATATTACTGTTTTTTATCAAATAAATGCAGCCTTGGTGAGCATAAAAGACTGTTTTGAAAGGTGGTTTATACACCATACACTACACGATTTGCATGGGCACTCCAATGCACTTATTATTATGTTGCATGCCCAAAAAAATTTACATTACCATAATGGATGACACAACATCTTAAGGTGTCTGCTGCTAGACCAAAAACCTGTGGTAGATCCACAGTATCTTACAGGAATATTATTAAGCATCATTATTAATGAAAGACTCAAGGACAGTCAGCTGCTGCCTAAAAGAACAGGTTGTATAACTATAGCAATAGGATATGACAGATCAGACATTTCTATTAATGGGGAAATCATATAGTGTGAGTCACAGCTTGACAGATAACTGAAAAATACATTCACACCAGCTATTTCAACGGGACACGTCTTTGGGACAAAATGATCAAAGCTGACACCTTGTCATTGCTTGTCGTTAATCATAAAACGACTTATGAATAAGCAATTCGACAAAGCTATATAGCCCGCTAACCGGCTAGCAGCTCAGTCTCCATGTCAACATTCACGCAGAATGACATCATCAGAACATTCACTGTTCCTTAAGAACAAAAGAGATCTGATCCAGTCGCGATTCGAGACTGTCCTCAAGAAACCACAAGCGAAAAGTCATTTTAATCAATCTTGAGCAAGGCCATCATTCAGTGTCAGGCCCGACGAGCTACAAATCACATGCAACTGAATGAGTGTGTCTGTGTGTATTTCACTCACCATCTGTAATATTCGTCTTAACATTCTGGTCCTTTCTCTGGCTAGAACTATGAAAAATCAAATCTTAAAAGTTGTGTGCTAATGAGGGAGTGTATATTTTGTTGTTGACACCTGCAGACACACACTGCTGCTTCTGTAGAAGCACACCGTTTTCCGATAAGTCCCGCCCTTCATCTAATCAATGTTTGCGATGATTGGTCCGCCTGCATGAATGGCTTCTAAGCTGCCCAATTGTAGGCTGTCTGTAAGGAGCGTCCACCAATCATTGAAAAAAGAGATTAGGTCAAAGGCGGGATTTGTCGGAATGGAGCGCAACAGTGACCGCTCACTTTTCCTTTATTCCGGAAGTATTTTCTCATTCATTTTTTTTTCTTCAATTAGGTTTTTTTTTTAAATCCACTCTAAAACGTTCTTAGCCACTGACAAAAGCAACCAGATCAGACATTAATCGCAACATAACAAACATTATTATTTTTTTAAAGTATTAGAAAATCGGAGAAGTAGGCTACATAAAGGTAAAAGGTCTTTTATGAAGCATTACGAATGACGTAATAGAATTCAACGCGACGATATTATATTGAATTATAAAAAATAAAAAATTGAATTAGGCCTATACCATTTTTTAAATTCTAAAATACATTTTTGAAGCGTATTGGAGAAATAGTCAAATATATACAGACGTTGTTTGAGAGAGTGGGTCGTCTGACTCGATTACTTTATTTGCATTGCAAATGAGAGTTGTGCTCTCCATCCAGCCAAAAGTCAGAGATTTCATTAAGATATTGATAATTCCTGTGATTTTTGTTTATAAGAAAAATAATCTTTTGTCCTCTGTTGTCCTCAAATTATATTTTGTAATTGTGTATACACAAAAAAAATTGGGGTGGATATGGAGAATTTTTTTTTAAAGGAAAACGGATATTATAATCAAGATTAATAATTTTGATAGCTGTATTTAGGCTATGTATTATTCCAATGAAAATAATAAAAATAAAAGTTTATTTTACAATTTTACATATAGGCCACACAAAACAAAAACAACAATAGACAAGAAACACGAAAAGACTATCATGGAGGTGATGGATTGGAAGGATCCACATCAGTGAAAATATATTGATCTGTGACCTTCACTGTTATGAACTCGCATTGAATAATTCCCTTTCTGCTGCTGTAAACAGTTACTCACATTAGTTCAAATTGATTCACTTCATATTACACATGTTATATGTTTTAATTATCAGGAATCTTTCAACTTTAAGTTTGCACACTTTTTTATGTCACAGGTTAAAGGTGAAGAGGGACGATAATCTACATTAGGGGGAGTTGCAGTTGCGGTTGTGCTTGTTGATCCACAAGTGCTTCAGATTCGGATCGTTCATGTAGCGTTCAACCAGTAACTCTTTTTCTCTTCACTCCTTCTCCTTGATTATTTTCTTCTCTTCCTTTTCTTGCCCTTCTCCTCTGCCCAGGTGAACAGAACACTGCAGAACACTTTTCTTTTGCACTTTTTCTGGATGTTCACATTGTGCAGCGTCTCATTCTTGCGCCTGTCAGGAGAGACTACACAGAAGAGCTTCATCATGAGCTCATCGATCTCAGAGGCATCATCCGAATGGCCTTGTATGGCCTTGGAGTCTCCTATTTCCCTGGGGTCACCTTTCTCTTCCTCAAATCCCTGGACCTCCACCACTTCGCTCACCCACAATGACAACTGTGTACAACTCGTTCTCCTCATCCTCTATGTCAACCAGCTAACTGCGCCATCATGGACACCGAATGCTCCAAGTCAATTAAATATTTGTGGTCGATATCTGCAGAAAGTCTCAAAAGTCTTTTGATCAATTTACTCATAACAACACACCAACAGCAGACCGGAGACAGACCTGAAGTTTAGAGCTGCCAGGACGGAATCTCCATGATATCACAAAAGTGAGTTCAACCCTGAGTGAGAACTCACACATTCACTATAGTTGCACCAAATAAAATACTGACTGTTTCCAAAAAGGTGTCCCATCTCTTCCCCCTCTCTGAATATTCAACTGAGATGTTTGTTTTTTTTTCTCAAAAAAATACATATTTCTACATTAAAACTGTTATATTTAAAACGTAATTTATGCACAGTGTTGGGTAAGTTTCTCTAAAAAAAAAAAAAGAAGTAATTAATTACTAGCTACTAATTATATCTTCAACAGTGTAATTAATTACTACTAATTACTCTCTCCCTAAAAGTATTCCATTACTTATTACTAATTATTTTCTAAATCTCATCAACCTCGACAGGTTGAACAATGCTAAGATAGACATGAAACGGCTCTTTGAATTCTATCCTTAAGTCCTTGAGTTAAACTAGACCACTTTTTGTTAAACATGTCATTTACATGTTTTCTTCTTTTCTTGATTAGATAAGGTCCAGTTCTAATATTTAAATTTTCAAGGTAGGCTATATACCAACAAAACATTATAGATCATGCTCTCCAGACAAATTTCATTTTTAGGTAAAGTGGACCATCCCTGATGAAAATTGATCCTGCATCTTAATTAAAAACACATGATTAATTAACACATTTAATACGACAAACATATTCAACAACATAAAACAATAACAAACCCAAAAACGTATAGCCTATAACAAGGACCCTGTTGTAACATCCTACAAGGTAAAAAAGAAAAGAAAAAGGATTACATCTACAGTAGTCGAGAAGACTAGTAATAATATTCACGTTAGATATTGGTTGTGTCTAATGTCGCCCTACCTTCATATCAATATCAAATTTATTTCTAGAACACAGTTCCAGTAGTGGGATTGAATGTGAGATTGAATAAGTGCACTCAATAACGTCCACAATGGTTTTGGACACCCAAATGGCTGTTCCTTCAAAAAAGTGCCCTATATTTATAGTCTCTATGAAAAGTTTTTTGGCTTTTAATATGAATATGTTAGCCTTACTGTTATCTATAAGTTAGTGTGCTTCAAAACAATGTCACAATTTGCATTTAGAAGACATTTAAAATGAAAATCAGGTTGATGTCAGAATCTAACGTAAGATTGACGTCAATCTCAAACGTTGGACAGATGTTTTATTGTGGTTGAAAATGAAAATCGGGTTGACGTCTTTCCGACTTTCTTTTCCAACCAAAATCCAACGTCTATCCGACGTTGGATGTTGACGTCAATTCGATGTCTGGTTCTGAGGTCAACCTGACTTTCATTTCCAACCAAAATGCAACCAGAATCATTCCCTGACTGACGTTACTACTTTCTACTCAAGGACCTTGACAGAAATGTAGTGGAATAAGAAGTACAACATTTGTCTTTCAAATGTAGTGATGCTAAAAAGTTTCCAGAAAAAATAATACTCATGCAAGTAAAGTACAGATACTCAAAAAGTGTACTTAAGTACAGTACTCAAGTAAATGTACTTTGTTACTGTCCACCTCTGCGTAAAATACACAAGTTCACTCAATGTCAAATTCAAAACTGATAGTAAATGTTGTGTTTACATTAAATGTAATGAAATCTGAATATCAAAATATTCAGAAATCAGAATGTTTATGAAAATGAACTCTAAACATATTACAAATGTGACTAAACACATGCAACTAAGGCTAACAAAAATTTAACAAGAGGAATATTTAAAATGGTAACCATATTAAAATATATTGTCTGTTTTCTCTAAACACTTTAAATTAACTTTGTGTCCAAATTTTAAAGCTTTATACTCTCATCCTTCCTTCGCACCAGATTAAACTTAATGCCTTGCCTTCTTTTCTCTTTCTTCTATCTCTGACTTGGATTTCCTGACTGCACACTCATTTCTGTTTTCTAAAAAAGTAGATTATACACATCAGCTATTAAATAAATGTCAATTTATTTAAAGAATTTGAGTATAATTACTGAAGGTTAAAGGTCACCTTACAAGAAAACTAACAAATGGTTAAACATTTTTAGCATTCTTTCCTCGTCAACTGTAACAAACAAAACGGTAACTGTCAGAATAATATTTGTATAGTTTTAGAGAGCAACCTTATAAATTACAAATGAAAATCTTATGTCAAAGGATTTTCAACCTTTCACATTGAGGAAATATTCCTTTGAGGTGTGGCCACACCCCCTAATGTCATATTGCATCAACCAAAATTATTTTAATATTTAAAAAAATAGCATCTCTTTAATAAAGATAATTTTTATGCTCTGAAAGTATAAACCCATTGAGCACAGTACAATCAAGCTTAAACGACCCACTTTACCTGATGGCCCACTTTACCTGATGGTCCACTTTACCTGCATTCAGCTATACTGTATGCCTCCAAGAGAAAACTTGACACATGACTTTCCAAGAATATCCTTACCTGATTATATAGAATATTATCTAATGTTATCACCCCGAATCCCTCTTTTAGCCATGTTTTTTTAAGCTTTATATAGGCCTACATACAGATAAGCTATTACAAATCACAGTTAACATCCCGACTTGTTCTTTACAGAGTTCATTCTGAGTTTGGAACAGAGATGAGTTTATTTTGTTTGAAATTTTTGATTTCCAAAGACAGGCAAAAAAAGTAAAAGTTTCTGTCAAATCACATTCACATTGTGGACATTTTAACACCGAATTGTTTTACATACTCAAACAGTGTTTATTTGAGCCTCGCTGATAAACAAGTAAAGAGCTGAGGTGCCTGTGTTTTTAGCAGTGCAATAATTTAACTTTAACTGTCTAAAACAAACTGTGGGACTCATAATACCAAATAAACTACTAAAAGGCAGAAGCTGACATTTTTATATTAAAACATATTTACAACCTATAACATGCAATCTTCCCTCTGAAGAAAGATAAGTATGCTTGTTTACCATTTACAGTCTTAATAAAACAGTTTGGCCACATATTCCATCCCGTTCAGTGAATTCCGCATAACAATTCCACTGAAAAAAAAAACATAGTGGAAGATTACAAAGGCCTCAAAGGAAAAGCATTATGCACAGTTACATAAAATCCCTCCTCAGCTATTTAAACTCCCAAGATTGAGCTATTTATGCAGGAATTGTTACTATAATCAAAATAAATGTATAGACCTTAGAAAAAACTGGTTTGACGAGATGTATTAGGGTTAACATTAGGTGTTTATGCCTTTTCTTTTTCTGAAATATTCAGAATATCACTTCAGGCAATATAAACAGCATAACATTACATAGTCTTTCATGGACCAATGACACCAGGCTTTTTATTTATTTATTTTTTTCCTCACATTTTACCAAATGCCATTGTGTCTTAAAGAGACAGTGGCTCAGAAGTAATTATAAGATGGAAAATTAAACCTTTATGTGCAAAGAGAAAGAAGGGTAATCACATCGCACCGCTTAATGTGGCAAATTCACATTTAAGACCAAACTGCGAAAAGACCTTCAACTTCACAGCATGTTAAACCTATATTACAGGTAGATATCTGTGATGAAGGCATCTAATATAACCAAAAGTAGCCCAAATCCTCTTTTAGACTACTTACGTATTCTATAATTCATGATTATGATAATTTCTTGCCCCTATTTGGTTCTTTATCAAGAATTTTACCCAATACCTAACAAATAAGAGTAGTTATCTATTAGATATAAATAGACAGCATTTCAAAAAGACCCATTCTTTATCCTTTCTAAACAACAATCAATCCTTTTCACATCCATCATTGTCTTCCTCCACCTAAAGCATCTGTAAAATAATATTTCTAAAATGTCCATCACGGCACGCGCCTCCATTAATCAGCGCTTACTTGACGTCACTCTTCTTCAAATAACTTTACCTTATTTGGCTTGAAATGCACGTTTACGAATGAAATATTATGAAAACGACTCTCCTTGTTCTTATTGACCCGGAAACTTGCAGGCATTTCACGACAAGCCTTTGGTTTCTACACTTAAAAAAAAGTTTCAAATAGTAAACATTGAAATTATACATGCAAAACTGTCTTTTCCAATCCAAGGATAGTTTTCCTTGCATCGGTGCCCTCTAGTGACAGTTCTATCTGTGCAAACGGGCCAGTTCACAGTCCTGTGAGGCTGTCTGGCGGAGGGGGGCGTTGTCATCCGTGTTCTCCGGCTCCTCAGCATTGCCGTTTGTGGGGCCGCAGTGAGGAGTGAGTTTGCGGAGGTACTCTGCGTGGACAGGTTTGTGGCACTGTAGCACCCGGATCGCCTCGTCGATCTTGAACCATTTCCGCTTCCGACCTGCAAAACATATAAATTCAGAGCAATTTGAAACATTTAGAAGCATAAAATACGGTAGTCTACGGATCCCCTTAAGGGACATTGTGATGGGGAAAAATTAGATGGGAGGAAAAATGATGTCAATGCTAGATAAATAAAATTAGTAATATCGCAATGTAAGATTTTGGCCATATCGCGCTCCCATACTCTCACAAAAGTTTTGCGTTCCCCTTTGTGCAAAGTTTCTCAGATGAATGCAAACATTTTGTGAGAATATGGGTAGGCGATATGACCAAAATCTTATATCGCGATATGAATCATTTTATTTTACGATATCCATATATCACGATATAGTTATTTTTACTCTAAATAAGGTTATGATGATATCAATAAATAAAATTACTAGTTAAAATGACCATTTTCAATATCACAAAAAAATTATACTAGCCTAAGTAAAAAAAAACAATAACTCTTAAGCTTACTGAAGACTTGCAAAAAGTGATTAAGAAAGAACAAAGAAACGAATTACAAGCATATAGGAACAAACTACAATAGAGAAAAAGACACAAATTAAAAAGACCTACCTGAAAAACTTCAAACACTAGAAATAAGAAATACGACATCAATTGTATAAAGTAATAAAATGTATTAAAAAACACTGCATAATCTTCACTGTGTGAATCAAATCTACGTTTAATATGTATTAAAGTTACAAAAGTGATTCAGTCAAGAGCAGTGAGAAATGTTCTCTTTTTTGTTGTATGAGTAACATTAATAACAACAGCAGGCACATCTGGATGCTGTCACTTTCTTTTGAAAGAAAGTGATGGATTTACAACAGTTTGTTGACTTGTTGATGTGCATTTCTTGGAAACTAATTTATGTTTATGTTAATAACTTTGTTCCCCAGCAACAATTCAATAGCAGAAATACAGGTTTCACAGCAGCATTAGTTAAAATACTGTCATGATTAACTCACCCTCAAGGTGAGGCAAGCAAGTTGACTTCCATAGTATTTTTTTTCCTACTATGGGAGTCAATGGTCTTCAACTCATCGACTGCCTGCTTACCGACATTCTTCAAAATACCTTTTTTTTTTGTTCAGCAGAAGAAATAAATTCATACAGGTTTGAAACAACTTAAGGGTGAGTAATTGATGAAAGAATAAAAAAAAATTAAGTGAATTATTCCTTTAAGACTGCACGGATCCAATATACTCATCCATTTTCTTTCACTTTGTTCACTTTACCTTCACTTAAGACATAAATGACTGTGTTGACTTGCAAAGACATGGTCACTTTGACAAATAAGTATGTGTATTTAAATGGATAGTTCACCCAAAAATGTAAAATTCTGTAATAATTTACTCACCCTATGAATTTATTTCCTCTGTTGAACACAAAAGAAGATATTTTGAAGAATATGGGTAACTAAACAGTTTTTGGTCCCCATTGACTTCCATGGTAGGAAAAAATACTATGGAAGTCAATGGTGCGCATTCTTCAAAATATCTTCTTTTTTGTTCAACAGAGGAAAGAAATTTATAGGTTCAACTTGAGGGTGAGTAAATGTTTGGGTGAACTATCTCTTTAACTCTTCAAGCTCAATTAGTCGGCAAAAATCACTCAGTTCAGTTCTCACGCGCTTTATGAGCAGCGGCTTTATGCGCTCGCGTCTCTCAGACAGTGATGAGAAATATAGCGCATATAGCGAAATTAGTCATCTTTCGATGCTAACTGCACTTTAAGGTCTAAAATGACTTGTTTTTAAACCAAGATAGTTTAAAATGCAGATAAACGATAAGCTTTCGTGACTGTGTAGCACAGCGACGTCACGTGAGCCGCGCAACCGCGATAGAGCAGATAGTCCAAAATCTCAACCGGTTGACAAATGTTTTGGTGACAACCGGTTAATCGTGTCTACCGGTATACAATATGTGAGAGAATACAAAAGCATTGAAAAATATTTGTTCCTCATTTTCACCATGTCCCCTTAGTGGATCTGCAATTTTGTCTATTGCCCGAGGTTATACATTTTGTACTTGCAAGAGCTATATAGATTTACTTCTGACATAGCTCAGCTAACAAAAATATGTTCTTAGAATTCTTAGAATCCCATTACATTATGAAAATGATATTAGCACCAATGGCGCGAGACTCCTCATTTCTGAATGTTCTCTGAACGTTCAAAACAAGTAGTAACATTTAAAAAACATTAGACAAACATCTAAACAACTAAAACGTTTCACGAACGTTGCACAAATAATATTTATTGTGCTAATGTTTTGAGAACATTATTAAAGACCAAATAACTTGAAGAATGTTTGCTCATAACTTGAGAAAACCTTGCCAGAACATTAGCTAAAGTTGAGAACATTTCCTGTTAGCCGGGTAACTTGCTACACTTGCTGCTCAGTTTTTTTTCTTCTGCAAAATATATATATAAAAAAACCACCAAAACATATAGCGTAAATATATAGTTATCCAACAAGAGCAAATAGGGGAAAGGGAGGCAACAGACATCCAATAAAAATGTCCAATGTTCTTTACACAGTCCAGTAAATGGAACGATAAGGGCGTCCACTTCAGGCATCAACAGGTTTAACCTTGTTAAGTTGTGCTGTTGTACATTCATACTTTACTATGTTAAGAAAGTTATATATCCAGTATGTTTTGGTAAACATGTGGCGTTTTGTTTTTTTGTGGACGCAAAACCAGCCAACACAAAGATCAGAATCATCATTATGGAGACAGACCTGGATTAAAGATCCAGACGGTTTGAAGATTTGCTGCTCAGTTTTAAAAATGCACAGCTTTATTTAAATACAGTACAAAAGGTCAACTTCACAGTGAACTTGACAGACATTTGGCTGCCCAACCATCTGACTGACAAACATTCCACTATATTTATAGTCCTCAAAACTGTCTCTCACAAAGTGCTGAAACTTAAACATTCACCTTAAGCATTTTTAAATATGTCATATATGCAGGAAGGTTAAAGGTCATTACTTTGACAAGCAGACTATTGACCTTTTCTATGCATTCAGCTCAGCTCTGTGTCAAGTACACCCGCTTCCTCATGTGTATTGAGGTTATGATGCCCTATTTGGCAGCCGAAACTTTGGTACAGGCAGAGCGAGGCCAGCGATAGGGGAGTGTAGTGACGCTAACTGGAAAACAACTGTGCCCCTGCTAACAGCACGCCTCCCTGTGAACAAACTTCGGTCTATTTATACGGCTGCTTGGACTGAAGGATTACCTGTTTTTTTCTTTCCTCACCATCCACAAATAGTGCAAGTTTTGAATTGCGCTGTCTGTGGGAAAATGTTATTATTGTGTATCCTTCCTGACAACAAAAAGGTTTTAAGTGGCTAATCCACATGCCTGCTCTATATCTGTAATAGCTTTGGAGAATAGTTACATAAATCCCCATATCTGCAGCTGCTTACAGATCAGCAGTTGCGTCTTATGAAAAGAAATGAGCTGGTTATGATAAGCTTGTCTAAAACTATATAAATTCTGTCCTGTTAGCCGACTAAGCTGTTTGTAGACAAATAAAGTCCCAACTATTGATTTACTGCAGACTTGGGAAGAGGTCACTTTGTTACAGGTGAACTTCTCTGAAGGACCCAATTTCCATAGTAATCAATCCTGTGTGCTGCAATATCCCAAGTCTTGTTCTGAAGCCGTGTGATAGCTTCGCATGAGATTTGAGAACTATGGCGGAGAGGAGGATTTTTAGTGAGCAACTTTATCAAATGGCTTCAGGAGAATTGTAATAAAGCACACAAATCAGACTACTTTTTTTATATATATATAAAAGGGTATAAATACCCTGTGTAAAAAGGGGACATTTACACGAAAACAATGTACTAAAATCGGAAAACGGCGTAACAAGTTTGACGTTTTAAGTAGAGCTGTGAAACGATTAATCGCGATTAATCGCATCCAAAATAAAAGTTTGTGTTTACACAATATATGTGTGTGTACTGTGTATAATTATTTTGTATATATAAATAAATACACACACATGCATGTATATATTTGAGAAATATTTGCATTTATATACTGCATATCTATTTTTATATAATTTATATTATATATAAATAAATAAAAAATTCTTAAATATATACATGCATGTGTGTGTATTTATACAAAATAATTATACACAATACACACACATATATTATGTATATAATGAACAAACTTTTTGGATGCGATTAATCGCATTTCGCATGTATTAATTGCATGTTTTCCACAAAAAAAGAGTTAGTGAATTTTTTTTTAACTTTTAGAATAACAGTTTACCATATCATTTTTTTATGGCTGTATTTATTTGATCAAAAATACAGTAAAATTAGCAGTAATATTATTTTAATATTACAATTTAAAATGTAGTGCCACGTGATCCTTCAGGAATCATTCTAATATGCTGATCTGGTGCACAAAAAACATTTCTTGTCATGATCAATGTTGTAAACAGTTGTGCTGCCTAATATTTTTGTGAAAACTTTCCAGGATTTTTTGATGAATAGACGGTTTAAAATAACAGCATTTCTTTGAAACAGATTTTGTTTGCAACATTATAAAAGCCTTTACTGTCACTATTGATCAACTTATTGGATCCTTGCGCAAAAGAAGTATACATTTCATTTGAAAAAAGTAAATGAAATCAAAAGCAAATCTAAATCAAATGTGATCTGATTCACAAGTGAACAACTCTTTTGAGTCGACAATTATGAATCACATTTTAGCAGTAACTGAATTAATCTGAATCGTTTATACAAAGAAGACAGTCTTATTCATAACATCAACTCACCAATATTGACTGAGTCCTCCCAGTCTTCCAGTGTCTCTGTAACAGTAAGCACATACACATATGTCCGATGCTTGCTGTCCTGGTTCTGCTGTACAGAAAGAGAAATATAAAGTTATCACATGGCTACACAATGTGCATTGAGTAGGTGTGAAGATAAGATATTTATGAACGTTTATGAAATAAAGCCTTGTTTATTGAAGCATCAGTGACAGCGTCTTATTTTATATAAGGCAGTTTGGCAGTCTTACCTCAAACACCCCGAGTAGCCTGCCAAGGGTACCCCTCACACCAGCCTGTTTAAGCAGGAATAGACACGGAAAAGGCATTAGAGAGACTCACTTTTGTCCCAACCCACAAGCCTTTTCAGTTTAAACATGGTTAAGGCATCAAACTGTAAATCATACAGAAATATAGTTGAAATTAAATAACAAAAAATATAGTCCCATAACAAATCAAATATATACATATTTATAACATCAAATATATGCATGGGGTTATGATGCGTTATTGTGCAGATTATTGCACTTTAAAAAAGGAAATGACTTCAGCTATGACATAAGCTGCAGAATTATTCTATCAGTGCTAACAGCAGCTTAACATGAAGATGAATACACCAAAATTTCTGGAACCGTACCAGCTGACGCCGACACATCAGGCCAAAACATTAGCCCCAGCTCACTGATCCGGGAGACCTGAGCTGCGTGTTTCCATAACACAGGAGATTCCCGGACAACATAATGCTCATAAGGGAACATCATGTCTTCATTCAGACATTGCAAAATGCCCCAACCCGCCCGAGCTCACCCTGCAAATTGGGTTGATACGACTGTTCACAATCGGAACTGACAAACAACAGGGGGCGATTTCAGGACTATGAGAGATTTGTCTATTTAAAATGCCCTGAGAGTGTTTCTGTCATATCGGTGTATCCTCATCTGACACGATCACATAACATGAGCACTGCCTAGACAAACCCTGAAGATAAACATCATAGCTGGAAAAGGGCCAAATTTAAACATTTCATGAGGTAATAATGACGTTTTTATGTCCCATCCAGAGTTTTGGCCTAGCTAAATTCATTTAAAGAGGACCTATTATGCCCCCCTTTTACAAAGTCTTGATTTTTTTTTGGGGGGGGGTCAATTAGAATACCTATTCATGCTTGAATGTTAAAAAAACACCTTATTTTTCTAATATTTTAGATTGTTGCAGCACCCCTCTTCCCAGTCTGTTTAGTTCCGGTCTCTTATAAAGCCCCTCCTTTCAAAAAGCTCTGATTGGTGCTCTGATTGGTTGGTTGGACAAGTGTGTTGTAATTAATCAACCGCTTCAAAACGTGTTTCGGAAATGTCACGCCCCTTACCATAGCCGCGAGTTTCAACACACTACAAATGCAACTCAACCAAGAGGACTTTTTTGCGTATGCCTCAGGCAATAAATATTTCAATGTGTATGTTGTGATGTATACGTTCCCGGAAGAAAACTCAAGACTACACTAGTCCTGGGCAAAAAGCCAAGCCAAAAATGGCAAAATATGAAGTAGTCTTTTAATGCTCTTAACCATTTTAATCACAAATCACTGGTCGAGAAATTAGCAAGAATACTGTAGATTAAGTAACTTAGGGCGGAATAGCCTTTCCCCAACTTGCAGACAGCCTTTTACATGAAGAAGAGTCAGTGTTGTTTCACTCAATGTTAATGATGTCAAACAGTTCATTAAGAGTTTAAAATGTCTCCCAGTTCGTTTGATTTTATTGTGAGACCAAATATGCACTATAGGGTTCAAATCTGGACTCTGACTAGGCCAAAGCACGAGCCTCATGGACTTATTGCATTTGGGGCTTGGCCCTTTTTTCCTGCCCAGGAGTGTACAATTGAGGCGTTTCAGGGAATTCAGAAACAGTCCTTACTGATATAGAGAATAACTCACTTTGGAGTGGACTTTGTACTTGTGCAGACTTTTTTAATGTGCATTGTGCAAACAACAAAATTACATACTTAAGAGAGTTGAAATGTAATAAAGCATAATAGGTCCTCTTTAACATGTCAAGTAAACTAATGTATTAAGTTATCATTAAATAATAAAAAAAAGTTCCTTTTTACAAGAGGCCTGTTATATAAAACGACCCGCATCGCAAGAGCTTTGGGACATCCCATCCCTGGCAAAGCCCCTGGGGGTAGTAGTGTAGGTCCCATGAGTGTTGCCATAGCCAGCAGCATGCTGTAATTCACAGACAGGTTTATGGTCTCCTCCAGGGTCTCCCTAACACTCGAATGGCTTGAGTTACACCTTTTAAACCATTATGTAACAAATAAATCCCTCGAAGTACAAAATAAAGTCTTATGCATGAAGGATAAAATGGAAAAAATAGGCCAAATATGGCTTAGTTGGGCAGGTTTTTTTTCAGTGTTATGCAACTATGCTTTAGTTAACTGAAATGTAAAACTCATTCAATCGATTTTAAATTATTGAATTGAATTCAATATGTTATTAAAGAAAGCATTACAATCTGGCGGATTATTTTTTTTATACAGCCAGATAGCGTGTGCAGCCGTGTTGTAAATGTCACTATTCGTTTAGGGTGCAATAATTAATTTCATACTTAAAAAAAACATTACCTGCTGTAATTAAGCTGCATTCACATTGGGCAACTGCAAGTGTCCAAACATCATGACTCTTGAACCTCAGGGACATGTGCATATCAGACGGACGAGGCCAACGGTAACAAGACACGGTTTCTAAATGTCGCTGTAATGCTTCACAGCTGTCAACAAATTACCCTCTTGGCATCCTCTACGATGGCCCTTCAATGTCATGACACAGCCCATCCTTGAAATGGACCACATAACCATTAGCAGGGATGGACATGAAAAGATTCATTTAGTGAAGCCTCTTAAATTGAAGATGAAAGAAAACGGGCTGATGTACAGATTGTGAATGATGATTGAGGAATCTATATGGTGGTGGTGGTGGTGGTGGTATCACATGACCATAGCTCTCATACCGAAATCTATAACAGTTGAGTCAAAGGTGTGGGCAAAAACTGAATGGAATGCAGTGTGAATGAGAGTTTCAAGGACTTTTCGTGGATAATTTAACTGCGTAAAACACATTAAAAGAAAATAAACAAAGATGTGAGCTTAGTCTTTTGTTTGTAATATTATGTAATATTTTTTCTTGACTCGTTATTTGACTAATTTAAGACATTTTTTCACAACTGTATTAAAAATTAGTTTACCGAGATGATGATTGGTTGCAACTTGCTGTGCTGTCTTACTTTTTTTATTTTTTATTATGCAGCATATAGTATATACTGCTAAGTGTGCAATAAGCAGTATGGCATGGTGTAAAACAAAAAATCCTGGTGACAAGATACGAGACAGCTGCAAACCATAACTCTCACCTAAACATGAGCACGGTCTCTATGCTGGCACTTTAAACATAACTACAGTACAGTCAAGCCTCATTTAGGACCTTGGACCTAGCGACAGACCCTCAGAAGCCTGAGGGACCAACATTACCCAACAGACCAGCTGATGATGCAACCCCCTTCAGTAAACCAGTAAAGATAAGACAAGATTTTATTTTACGCTAATAAATACATAAATAACAAAGATCAACTGATACGTCACAGTTACTGATAAAAAAACAAACAAAAATAACAACTTTATTCAACAATTTCTTCACTTCTGTGTTAGTCTTCTACGCTGTTGACGTTGTAAACACAGTGCGGCGCTTCCGGGTACTATATCAGAACGCCGGCTCATTATTGGCCAGCTCCGGGGTCAGCATCACACGCACGCGTCGTGGTGCTCACGTGAACAGCGTCAGCCAATAATGAGCCGGCTTTCTGACGTAGAACCTGGAAGCGCGCGCACTGTGTTTACAACGTAGGAGACTGACACGGACGAGAATAAATTATTGAATAAAGTTGTTATCTTTGTTTGTTTTTTGCGCACAAGAAGTATTCTCGTTGCTTCATGACATTAAGGTTGAAGCACTGTGGTCACATGGACTATTTTAACGATGTCTTTACCCCCTTTCTGAGCCTTGAAAGTTACAATAACGTTGCTGCCTATGGCTGGTTCAGAAACCTCTCGGATTTCTTTAAAAATAACTTAATTTGTGTTCCGAAGATGAACAAATGTGTTACGGATTTGGAAAGACATCAGAGTAAGTAATTAATGACAGAAATGTCATTTTTTGGGTGAACTTACCCTTTAAATCTGCAGTGGTCAGCTAGTAAAAAGCATAGCTCTCAGAAAATTACGAGTTTACACGTTGTAATTACAAGGTCTACAAGCATGTGAAGGCTTTTTACAGTTCAGACCTGGTACTATAATTATGAAATGGTGTGGCCGCAACTTTCACTCTGCAGGAATTTGGACCTTTAGGGTCAGAGTCGAGAACCAATGAGGAAGAAACCTCGAGGACAGAGCTCACCTCCTCATAGACCTCTCGAACCGCAGCTCCTCCAGGCTCCTCTTCTGGCTCCATCCCTCCTCCTGGAACAATCCACTGATCTGGGTGTCGACTGCTGCTAACGAGCAAAACCTGCCACACACACATTCACAAACAGTGCTTAGTCAGCTAGTCCAAATCCAAGTGCTCATCAACACTTTGTCAGGACATCTTGATTGCATAACTAAGCCTAACCTGATACTGCTCACAGTACCATCAGTAGCAAAAATACCATCCATCTGATAAACGTCCTTGCACTCTAGAAGAAATGTTGGCTTCCGCATGTACTGTAGCAATTCATTTAATTTCATTAAGAGTGATAGTTCATGTTGTTCCAAACCTCTCTGAGTTTTAATGCTTTGACAGTTTTTCAGTCTTCAGTGTCAATTGTTCAATGTCTTAATAGTCTCCCTTAATCCTCCTATCCAATACTTAAAACTTAACAACTACCTTACTAACTATTAATAAGCAGTAATTGGGAGTTTATCGAGGCAAAAGTCGTAGTTAACAGTTAGTTAATAGTGAGAAATGGTTAATGTTTTGACGTTTTTTGTCCATGCAATGAAAGTCAATAAGTTCCAAAGCAACGTCGGACCCCATTGCCTTTCATTGCATGGACATAAAAAAAGACTATATCTTTTAGAAATGTTGATCATGGTTTTTTACTAAAATTGTATATTTATTACAATTGAATTTCTGCTTCCATAATGAGCTACTGCATTACTCTCACTTAATGCTGTCACTCTCCACCACTCTTCTAGAAGGCAATCGTATATCTGGGGAATCACGTCTTATAAATAAACTACCGGCAACAGCTGTCTCAGCCATAGCGACAGATTCTGTCTGCTGAGAGTCAAGCTCTGCTTTGGGGTATGAGGTGTGGGAGCAAAAACAGCTGCGGCTAGACCAGGTGACCAAAAGAGATGTGGAGAAATCTCACAGGTTCCGCCTTTACATTGCTCCTGAAGGATCACGTGGTTCTTAGTTTGGGAAAACCTAAGAATCAATATGCCCCCACTAATGCAGATGGTTCAGTTACAGTAGTTGTTCAAGGATAAAAATACAGCATGGTAATTACAGTTAAGTTGTTCACTTTTATTTTTAGCAATTTAGTACACTTTTATTTCAGCAAGCATTGCAGTCAATATTTGGCTATGTGAACTGTTATGCAAAGTTCCCCACCCACTGATAGCTTTGAAAAAAACTTTTTGGATTCAATCGTCCTTGGAACTGATAAAATGCTAAAACTAAGCCAAACCTTAACCAACCTTCTGACTAACAGCACAAAACAGCAAAGGTGTTTACATGAATCTGTCCAAATTGTCAACATAGAGACAATTTTTAATAATCCCTGATATGTAGACTAGATTATTAACCATCAAAATAAAGAATCTTAAATATTTGTATTATATTTTACATTGAGTAAATTAGAGCATTCTGGGAAATGAACTGTTCTCCCACCATAGTCTATCAAAAGTTAAATTATTAATAAAATGTATATAAAATGGAATTTCAAACACTTCTAATTAATATAATTTCCTTATTCTGGAAATATGTATGACAACATTTATGGGTATAATTCAAAAATGTAAAATGAAATGCATTATTCAAAGATTTTTGCAGTTAGCCATTTCACTCCTTTCTTATTCAAATTGCAAGAATTCTGGTTGTAACCGTGTTCTCTGTATTACTGTTATTTTGGAAATTAGATATTATAGATTATATTAATATTTTTCTTTATTAATGACTAGGCTATCTAGTTTTTATTTTTATTTCAGTTTTAGTACATCAAGTTAAGCTAAATGATAATGAGAAATACTGCCTTGGCAACTAGAAATAATATGGGTTTAATTTTTGTTTTATATTTTGTGACGACCTGTGTCTTTAGTGGGGTTTTCCCCGGCGCTGGCTGGATGTCTTCGCCCTCCTAAATGGTCACATTGTACACACATGTTGCTTGCTTCCCTTTGGGCCTTTAAATAAAGCAAGATGGATGGCAGACGCGGGCGGCCTACTTGATTTGTTGCCTTTTGTTCTTTGTTTTGTTGTGCTTCTTTTTGCACACACCACAATGCCACAGCATATTACATTTCCCTGCATTAATTTAGCATTACACTACTGATGCCTGACTGCTACATTACACATATCTTTTGTATAGTTTTCCTTTTGTTAAACTTTTGCTTTAAAGTTCGGCTTTCTCGTGTTTCCCGTTTCTCGCTTTGAACAGTGCACATTGCACAACCCTGCTGTTTATAGAACACTCTACCGGCTGATGACGTTAAAAAACAAGGGTAAAAGGACTGAATCAAGGACTGTCTGAAAGCCACAACAAATGGATAACAGTTTCTATGACTTTAAAAACAGCTTATTCATCTGAATAACATTACTTGTATAATCTAATCAATCAATTGCTCAATCTTTTTCTCCATTATAAAATTATCAATGATCATTTAACTTTATTACTCCAACCCCTCATAGACCTGAGCATCTGCTGACACACTGACCCAGTTCAGAGCCCCACTGACACTCAAGATGAAATGCATGTTAAATCCCAGCCTGAGTCTGAGTGGCACGTGTGGCCCCATCGTCATAAACATGACCAAAGAGAACGTGAATCTTTTTCAGTAGGGCAAACCCCAGCAGACAGGCTGTCTTCCAGTCACGATAGCCATCAGGGTCAGGGCTGTGCTTGACATTTCAGGAAGGTCTGTAAATGTATTTGTGGATTAGATTATAAAAGGTTTTACAGTTTCACAGATAGTTTGCAACTTTGAATGCAAGACATCCTACTTGGCTGTCAAATAGTTGTCAAAAAGTGTTCTGCTCGATCGTCTCACAAGTAGGCGAGGGAGACACATTCCCGTTCACACCTGGAGTTTTAATCCATCTCTTTTGTCCATGAAAGCAATCCGGTCAAATGCATTTTCGACTACTTCTGGAAGTGGTCAAAAAAGTGGACAAGCTCAAAACGTTTTAGACCCCATTTACACCTGTATTTAGCGTCGTCCACTTGTGATCCCATCGACCAAAACACATCTTAATACCAGGTGTAAACAGGACCCTAAACTTCTTACAGTGGACTGAAGCTAAATAGGCTATTGAAGCATCAGCGAACCCATGACCTTCCAGTTGCTAACGTAATGCTGTACCAGACTAGCTACTGACATGCTAAAACAACTCACATGCATGTCTTTGGACATGTCAAAAGGATTTTGTGCATGTCAACACAAAACTAGGCTACCAAGACATTCACGCTTTCAAACCTTTCACTTCATTTGCAAGTTTGAAATGTAAAGCTCAAAAGCTAAAGGAGGAAACGCTTACGGCTTAAAATCAGTCACGTACAGCACGCAACTGAGTGCCGTTTCATTCTGGCTTGTTTTAAGGGTCATTGTTCAGGTTCAGTCCACTGTATCATGTTCGCATTTAAGGGGATCATTGTTGCTATGACAACTCTCTGGCACTACTGTTATTGAACCAGTCTGCTGAGCTTGACAATTCAAAAACTGAAATAAAGTCCCTGAGGCGAACGTGGTCCTCTTGGTAGACCAGAAATGACTGTTTATCCCTAACATAATTCTTTGTATATTTAAAGCTAAAGTTATAAAATCTACTTTTGTTTGGGACAACTCTGTCCAAAGAAAAACAGTTCAGGCATTTTACCAAGATGGAAAACAAAGACTAGCAAAGCCACCACATTTAATAAAAGTCTTAAGTGGGCAACAGAATGACAGTTGCTCAACCCAAACACCAAAAAACACAAACACATTTTTCAGCAGCACTGTATCAGCAGTATTCTTTCTGAATGTATACACATCCCAACCACACTGTTATGAGGAAAATCAACAAATGTTTTTCTGATAAAATGACGTTTATTACTGCTGTAGTATTATCATTCAATGCACACAAGCAAATTATTGTAATGTTTTGAAAACTGTACCTCACAATTCAATACGCTCAACTTTTGACCTTTCCAGTGTGATGAATGAACCAGAAGTAATATTCTGCATCATTTTTTAACACCCTTTGAGAGATTATTTGACTGATTATTTGACAAATACGTGATATATAGTTTATAAGCTATTGACATCTTTCCGTGGTTGAAACACTGATTCAGCGATTACATGAGACATATTACAGATTTTGGTAAGTTGTACGGTATCATTCAACATACCTTATGATGTTCATTGATGTTTATTTTATGCTGCAACTAGTAGTAAAGAGAAAGAGATGATCAGTTCACGTGCGCTCTGTGTTGCTTGCCACTTCAATTGAACTGAGCTGCGCAACAGTCATCATGAAATCCAAATTGACCCTATTTACTTTGTTAGCGCACATTACTATTCTTGTGGTGAACAATTAATGCGTGAAAGTTAGAAAAAACATTTGTTTGTTGTGGTAATTTTTCCACGCTTCCATGATTCCAAGCTTCCGCTCCGGAATAGAGTGGTGCAGGTATGACTTCACTTTGTAGGCCAACCAGCAGTTAGCATCACACTGGTTCCCTCGAGAAAAATCCAATAGGATTTTCCCATAGGTTTTTGGATTGTCTCAAAAAACAAGCTCTGTGATCAACAACATTTTATGAAACTTACACATTTTGTTCATAATTTTCACAGATGAACACAACTTTTATGAATTTTGAAGCCTAAATGCAGTCCCCAGAAGTAAAAAGGTAGACTATAACGGAAGTAGCGAACATCATGGTCCCACGATTGCAACGTCACCATCACTAAGCTTCCGACAACTTTTTCGGTTATCTTAAAGACTTTCCCCAGAAAGTTTGAGTTTGAATTTATAAGAGCACAATTATAAGCATAACGAGGCTGTAAAAGCGAGATGAGCTTGCATGTTCGGCATAATGACGTTTAATCTCCTCGACTGCCTCTGTAGTCCCATTTAGCCAATTGTTAGCAACCGCCTGGGTAAATCCTGAGGTACTTTATGTCACGGAATAAAACGTGAAAGCGTCTTGAGCTTGTGTTCACCTTCACCACAGACCTTAATTCAGCCATTTAAAGGGCATATTGCAGGTTTTTTTTTTTTCAGAATTAATATATAACCTTGTATGAAAATACCATATGAAGAGTAAATGCATGATTAAAAATTGTTTTGCCAGACATAAGGGCACAAATTTAGTAGAAAACGTGACCGTTTCCTTGACCGTGTTGAAAAAGCGCTTTTTTTTCACCATCGCGTCATATTACGTCACAATGGGGAGTCGTTTGCCGAGCTCTGCGTTCGCTCAGTGCAGAGTAGGCTGGTATTATGTTGAAGCGGTCGTGATTCAGTGTGTTTTCGGTGGTTATTGTATTTCAATTAATAATTATCGTGATAAATGACTGTGAATTATGGCCTGTCAGAACATCGAGTCCACAGGTTTCCGAACAAGAAAAAGGATGGTGCTATCTTCCGTGTTTGTGTGCGTTTTGTGCAGGGTAAGAGATGGGACTTCGCTTCTGCGTCTGCTTTGAAAAACGCGGTAGTGTGTAGCGTTCACTATAGACTGCATGATTATAATCCCGGCGATATGATGAGTTAATATGATGACGGCGATATGTGCACACTGTCCCGGCTCCTTCATCGGGTCGCCCGGTCCGCCGTCAGCATGTGGGTCGGCCACCGGTGGGAAACATGACGGTCACGGATCCGTCAGAGATCACTTATTGTACATTTGTTTTACAAAATGTGCCTTGTCTTAATTTATTTCTTTAACGTATCCTCCATAAACTTGTAAAGCAAGGGATGGAGAGGAGGAGTGCTTAAAGGGATGCTTTGGAGTAATTTCAACCTTGGGTCCTTTGCACCATGACCTCGGCGCCAAACACACCCCCAGAAGCTTTTTTCCCCTTGGTCGAACATTATTAAAGTTAGAGCTTATTTAGAGATATCAGCAGATAGTCGCTAATGGATCCAAGGTTGTATCTCATAATTAACCCCACTAATAATGCCAGGAATGGTACCAAACTTCTACAGCAGTACAAATGGATTCTGTACTCATAAAAAACGAGACATTGGAAAGTTTGTAAGTACATCAGGAGTTTATTTAAATAACACTTGCCTGATGGCTTATGCTACCGCTAACGCGGACGTCGAGGTCACTTCAGTGATTTGGAAAAAGCCTTTAAAAGTCCTGGCAGAAAGCGATGCATAAGGATGTAGTGTAACGACGCCCAGTTCCAGGAATGCACTAATTTTTTGTTGATAGTACCAGTTTGCAACAATTATTAGTTAACACTAAGTTGTTAACACTTCGAAAAAAGAAAAAAAAATTGGATATACCAAAAAACGTTTTCAGCAACACCGACCGGGTGATCGCGCAAGACTTTTACGGGCCTCAACATCCGGGTTAGCGGTAGCATAAGCCATCAGGCAAGTGTTATTTAAATAAACTCCTGGTGTACTTATAAACTTTCCAATGCCTTGTTTTATGAGTACAGAACCCATTTGTACTACTGTAGAAGTTTGGTACCATTCCGGGCATTATTAGTAGGGTAATTTACAAGATACAACCTTGGATCCATTTGCGCCTGCACTATAGTGGTGGTCATGGTGCAAAGGACCCTAGCTTGAAATTACTCCAAAGCATCCCTTTAAGTAAAACCCCTATTCAATATTATGTTTCACTGGGAAATACGTCACAACTCTGAAATAAAGTCGGTTGCAACTTGTGGTTCACAGGGACTTTAAAGAGCACCAAAACGTTATTCATTGTTTGAATTTTATTATAAAATTGACAGAATTTGAAAGCTGAGACTTTGTTTCATTACAAAAGTAACAAAGAAACAAAGCTTATAGAGTGATGCAGGTATGACGTGAGAACCCGGAAGTCTAATTCACCGCTGTTTCCTTTGAGATTTTCCTGTGGGGTTTTTCAATTCATTAGTAAAATAAGGTCTTGACGATACTTTCAGGTTTTTTTCTACAACACTGCACACACCCAAAACTGTCTTGTTTAGTTACTTATTAGAAACATACGTTTCCAAAAATAAACACAACACAAATTAAAGGTAAATGAGTAATTTACCTTGTAGAAAAACAGACGTCGTCAAGTTATATTTACCACAGGCTTTATTTTACTGATAAATTGAAAAACCCCATTAAAAAAAACATAGGAAATTCTCTAAGGAACCAGCGACGAATTAGACTTCCGGGTTCTGATGTCATACCTGCATCACTCTATTGCGATTTATTGTATGGGAGGCACGTACGCTTCAACGTTTTGTTTATTAATAAACTGAAAACAGCATAGACCAAAAGATAGATTCTTGGGATTTAAGAATCGGTTTAAGATTGATCGGTTCATCAAAATGAGAATTGATTAAAATCGAGAAATTGCTATTTCCCCCCAGCCCTGTTATTAGGCTTTGTGAAGTCTTGTAGGACAAGAGCACAAACAGCAGATGAGCTGAAAGACTGCACTTATCCCAAGTGAGCTATGTTGTAGCTTGTACTCAGCTAACTATCACCACGGCAGGAATGCATTGACGTCCACAGTAGAGTTCCTGTACTCAACACTTCAAATGATCAGAAGAGCATAGAAATACACACAAAAAAGAGGTAAGATCCTTCCCAAAGAGAAGGATAAAAAAGAGCTAAACCGCAATTGGTTAAAAATGTTAAAAGAAAGAGACAGATTTAAAAAAAAGTGGAGAAAGGACTCAGTCAGGGGACAGTAATTGCTGTCATTCTGGTTCTATAAATTGCTGCTGATATGTCACTTGGAGCCTTAGAACATAGTGTAACTTACCCCCTTCCCCGCTCCCTCCCTTAGTGCTAATCACATGGAGGAGAAACCTGGGAGACCAGGTCCTGTTGCAATGCGGAACATTCAGGGTCGGAGGCTCCCGTGCCTCAACATGCTTTATGTAACTTTGACAACTCTAGTACTACTTAATTAAAGATTCACTGACTTGGTGGTTTGGTCAAGTTCGTTTAAGGAAAATAAGGCATCTATGGGGGAGTATTTGTGTATACTACAACAGCATTTTCCTGTCATTTCTGAGTGCACTTTCCACATCAGGTCAAGCCCTCGTCTCAGGAGTCAAGAACACCTCGACTGTGACTGACAAGTTTCATAATAGACAGTATTTTTAGTCTAAGCAGAAACTACCTTCGAGGTCGCAGAATGCGGCGGGTGATCAATTTTATAGTACTTTTCAATGAGAGACCTTAAATTCTGTGGAACACAAATTATATTTTGAAAGACTTTCAATGCATAGACAAAATTTTTTTTTAGATTTTCAAAATATCTCACAGATTAAAGTAAGTAATTCAGGTTTAGAATGACACGAGGGTGAGTAAATTATGTAAATGATCAATTTTTGATTTAGATCTAAAACTGATTGTTTGTGACTATCCATTTGACATTTTGAGCCTAAAGGTGCATAAATTGTCTGTACTGTACATGTCAAGCATTCGCCAATCAATCACACAAACCTTAGTACGCACTAAATCCAACTCTATAAAACAACATACTGTATAGTTCAACTAAGTCTGTCTTATTAATAACCTGAGACAGACCAGACCAAGCAAAATAGCTCTATGAAAACAAAATCTCATACTATACAGTACATTTAAAGAGATTAGGTAAGAGCAAACCTGCTTATTAAGAACATTTTGTTCCTTTATTCTCGCTCTCATATACTCATATTGTTACCTGTTGTCGTGAACAGCTGTCATTACTCAGGAGTAAAGCTCACTGCTGGCTTTTAGTGTGCTGATCTCATTGATTACATTTATAAAACCTGCCATCAGTCCTCCATGCACAGTCATATATTTCTAGACATGAATCATGGATTAGTGGTTATTGAGTGTTGAGAAGCTTATTAGGGCCCGAGCACCGATGGTGCGAGGACACTATTGGAATTGCTCTGTTTATTATTATTATTATTATTATTATTATTATTTTCCGCATTTGATCGCATTTTTGAGGGCCTAAACATGCACGAAAACTCACGAAAATTTGCACACGCGTCAGAACTGGCGAAAATTGACATCTGATATGCGTTTCAGAATTGGGCCGGGTAAAATGGCTCGATAGCGCCACCTATAAAGGTTCATCGGAGTGCGCCTCCCGCTACGTTTCACGTATGTGTACGAAATTCGGTACATACATGCCATGACCAAATACCTACAAAAAAGTCTCTTGGAGCATAGCCTTAAACACAACAGGAAGTCAGCCATTTTGAACTTCCTCTCTGATTTTTGTGCAGTTTTTGCCATTTTCAGGCCTCGTACTTTAACGAACTCCTCCTACAGTTTTAATCTGATCATCTTCAAATTTGGTGAGTGTAATCTTAAGGCCTTTGCGACGTTAAATTGCGAAGATCTAGAGTTTTCGTCGAAGGGCGTGTCCTCGGCTGCCTGACAAATTTTGATGTTTCGCCATGAAACAGGAAGTTGCTGTAACTCAGGCAAACAATGTCCAATCTGCCCCAAACTTCACACGTTTGATAAGCGTTCTGTCCTGAACACATGACCATGCTCAAATTCAGTTACAGTCATAGCGCCACCTGCTGGCAACAGGAAGTGACATGTTTAACACTGTTTTGGACTCCTAATAACATATAAAAAATTGCCAGCAAGTGCTTAACATGTTAACAACATACTAGAAACATGCTAAAACATGCTAGCAAACATTAGCTAAGTGCTAAAGCATGCTATTACTGCAATTAAATAGGAATTTGCTGTAACTCAGGCATTGAATGTCCAATCTGCCCCAAACTTCACACGTTTGATAAGCGTTCTGTCCTGAACACATGACCATGCTCAAATTCAGTTACAGTCATAGCGCCACCTGCTGGCAACAGGAAGTGACATGTTTAACACTTTTTTGGACTCCTAATAACATACAAAAAAGTGCCAGCAAGTGTTAAACATGTTAACAACATACTAGAAAAATGCTAAAACATGCTAGCAAACATTAGCTAGGTGCTAAATCATGCTATTAATGCAATTAAATAGGAATTTGCTGTAACTCAGGCATTGGATGTTTAATCTGCCCCAAACTTCACACGGTTGAATATTCTCGTGTTTAACACATTTACATGAGAATATTCAGTTATAGTAATAGCGCCAACCTACTGGCAACAGGAAATGACATGTTTAACACTGTGATGCTGTACTAGCAACATATTAAATATGCCATTGAGTTATAAACATGCTAGAAACATGCTAAAACATGTTAGCAACACTTATCTGAGTTATAACGCATGCTATTATCCCCATAATCAAGGACATTTTTGTAACTGACTTTGACATACTCCTCCTATTTTTACCTACTTAAATGCACATTGCCCACCATGCTCTGTCTTCCTAAAGCCAGCGGGTGGCGGTGGCACGGGGTGTGAGGGCCCTTTCATCGCTGCTTGCAGCTTTAATTGTATAGTGTAATCTTTATTTGTAATATTATTTAGTTACTTTAACTATTCAGATAGTTATTTAACACATTCCTGCTTTTGTGATACTAATTTAAATAGACTCATTCATTCATTTTTCAAGATTAATTTTTCATCTTACAAGTACAATCTTGGTAACAGTTTAGGGTCCAATTCTCACTAGTTGCGGTTTATTAGTATGTATAAAGCACAAATGAATGCCTTATTCTGCATGACCATATTCTACATCCTCCATACCCAATTTCTAAACTTAACAACTACCTTACTAACTATTAATAAGCAGTAATTAGAAGATTGTTGAGGCAAAAGTCAGAGATAGTTAGTTAATAGTGATAATTGGACACTAGACTAAAGTGTGACAAATATTTTTAGTTGAACTATTGTATTGTTAACAACTAATCACAGGTAACAAATAAAGCTGAAACATAAAAATAAATAAGTACTTGTATCTTTTAAATAGTTGCTGGTAAATTTGGATTACCGGTACATAACTGCTGCATCTGTTATACAAGGTTTTTTTGTTTGTTTTTTTGTTGTTAACGCCATGTTAGCAACGGGCTAATTACATGGCCAACACAAGGTTAATATCACACAAATATTATATAAAACATTTAAACATGACATAGAAAATCTAAAATACATGTGGGTGATAGGCTACATTCTGAAATATTCCATGTAAACATGTTTCTAAATAAAAGCATTTTCTAGCAGTATCATAAAAATTACAGTTCATGCAGAATATATGTTTAACAGTCAAAGGAAATTGACGAGACATAAAGGAGGAACTGCATATTCGGAAGATACTCAACTGCAAAGTTGCAGTGGAACAGTTAACAGTGGACAGTAACTAAGTAACTAATTAGGTGGTCACATGTTACAATAACGTTCCATGAACTAACAATAAAACAAAACTTTTAAAACGTTCATTGATATTAGTTCCACTTCCATCTGTTAATATTAACCTATTTAATGCACCTGAGCTAAAACTAACTAACAATGAACAGTTGTATTATAATTAACTAACGTTAAAAAAAAATATAAATAAACCGTGAAATAAATGTAGGCCTTGTTCATTGTTAGTTAGTTAATGCATTAATGATACATTATGTTGATGTATTATAGAACAAGAATCTAATGATTCTAGTCACTAATTGATGGCTTACATTGGTTAAAGAAATAAGTCCTGGTAAAATAAAAAAGCCTACTAGTTAGTACCAAGGAATGCCACTTAAAAACAGGTCTGACGTGTCTGTAGGCTACAGTAGTACAGTACAGTAGTCGACAGTTATAGCACTACATAAACCACCAACCACATTTGCACTTTTCTCAGCCTTACCTCGTCCTCCCGATCGTTCTTGAAACATAGACACGCTGCTCGTTTTTTAAAGCCCTCTCCGTCATATGTCCTTGTCTGATTTGGCTTGAATTTCATCATGTGGGGTTTTCTCCGAACAAAACAAGAATACAAGTGTTCTCGGTTGCCTAGTTGTTGGATCGTACGCTCAACGCAACTGCCTTTCAGGCCAAGAGCTGAAAGTCGTCCCAGATTTTCCAGGCTGATCATACAGTTTGCATTTATAAGACGTGCCTCATGTTGAAGACATAATTCCTCTCTGGACAGCGGAGATTGTGAGTTGGGGTGTTCTCATCTTGACCATGGTGTCTGGTTGGTGCTGTGTGAAGTGTGAACACTCCTCTGCTGCGGCTCTTCAGTTCTGCGCAGTCGCCTTAAATCAGCTGCAATAGGATCTGCGTTACAAACCCAAGATGCCATCAACAGATAGGCGTTTCCCTTATTGGAAGTATGAATGAGACATCATCTCATGCGCGAGCGGAAGGGGGGAAATTATTAACCAACGCTTGAAGCGGGTAGAATTGAACTATGCTGCATCGCTATAAATTTGATACAATTGTCAGTTATTGATTTAAAGTAGCAGAGACAAAAGCAAGCAACACTGCAGCGTTATAACTGATTGTGGTGATGTTGTATTGGCGCCATCTGCTGGTACCTGAGTATTAAAGGGATAGTTCACACAAAAATAAAAATGGTATAATTTACTACTCCTAAATAATGAGTTTCTTTCTTCTGTTGAACACAAAATAATATATTTTAAAGAATGTTGGTGACAGTTGACGGCATCTATTGACTTAGGCATAGTATGTTTTTTGGCTGCCGCCAACAGTTACCAACATTCTTTAAAATCTTCTTTTGTTTTCAACAGAAGAAAGAAACTCATACAGGTTTGTTTGGAACAACATGAGGGTGAGTAGCTAAATTATGACATATGCAAATTTTTGTGTGAACTATCCCTTTAATGTAATAATTTTAAGAGTTAACCAGACAGCAAACTAATTAGCCTATTATTTTAGTCGGCGATGCTGAACCGTTTAACAAAACATCCTAGCCTATAACGGACTGAATATGTCCGAAATAATCTTGAATAAAGAACTCACTGACTTTTTTTTTTTTTGACAACTTAGCCTAAGGATAGACTACACTTGATAAACCACTTGAGTGAATCGAGGATTTGACTTATGGAAGGAAAAGAGCGTTACGTTAATAGTTTAAATGAAACAAATAAAATGTAACGTTAAGTTAGCCTACTTGAAACGTTTACGTTAACAGTTTTCTCACCACATAATTTTTTATTAAAACGTGCAACAACTTTGCAGCCAACAGATGTAATTTAGTTTTAGAATTGTCAATACAACTTATTAATATTCTGAAAGAGACTGACCATACCCGTAATGTCAGGAAGCCTGATCGCCGAGGCGTTTAACCGTTTCTTTGAAACCAGTTGAGTGAAAGAACCGATTCATAGAAAGGAATCGGACTTCGCGTTATTAACAACAAAGGAGCAATTCTGTGAAATTACATGGGAAACCAACTTAAATGTTTAATCCATAAATCCTTAATCATTAACAGTTAATAAAGTTCGATGATGATGAACAACTATCTTCAGAACTTACAAAATCCTTTAAAGATGTACTTAGTGGAATTTCTTCAAGTGAAATAAATCTGTAGCCTAATTGATCGCTCCAGGTTATTTTGGAGTAATGATAAACTTTAAGATGTGACTAACATTTTCTTATGAAAGCTTACTGAAAGGTAGGAGAACAGCGTAAGAAAAAACAAATGAGCAGTTAACCTGCTTGTCATTCTCAGAAATGTAATAAAAAGCACCACATAAATATTTCTTATTAATCAACAGATTTTATTTACAGAAAGAACAGAAATATGTGTGTGGACTGTTGTCATCACATTTTATAAAGTAGGATTTTTTTCCCCTTTCTATAGAAAGCAGGAATTTACAAACAGATGTGAAGTTGACATTTTAACCAAAGACCAATCGAAGAAATTGAGACAAAGCCTTTATTGATCTTTTGCAATGTTTCTGCAAACATTCCCACCCCTCATCCCTTTACTAAAATCGTACTATTTATCATTCATCTCCAGTCCCCTGCAACCTTGGCGTTTCAAAATGAATGCTGAAGGGAAGAAACAGACATATGAATCTCAATGCACTGGACTGTGATGGACACAAGAATAAAAGCACGCAATGTAGTTTCAAGAGTGCAATTAGTACAGCGATGGCGAGATAGATAAAACAAAACACTAAAAACCGGATATGATAACAGAATTGTTATACTGAAGAAATATTACGCAAAATCTCCCTTCTCTCTAGGCTCTACCTTACCCATAAAGTCCAGAACAAATTCTACATTAGGGTTTATATCTTCAACAGTTTCTGTGATGGTGGAAAGACTTTTCAGTTGTACCATTTCCAAGGTGTAATTACTGTTTGCACGTGGTTTAAATCTTGCGTCTCTTTTCCGGTTTAAAGAACCTATACTTTTTTGCTAGGTTTTTTTCTACGAGGGTAGGTCTGGCAAGTGTTCTAAACAGGGGCTAGTCTGCTGCTCCTCATTAACAAAGAGCAATGAGAAAAAGAAAAAAAAGGGTTAAAAGAAATGTAAAAAGTTACCCCCCCCCAAAAAAAAAAATGCAATGGGACAGACCAAATGACAGTCAGTTTTAATGCACGCTTCATAGCAGAAGTCTGTGGCTACCTCCCCAACCACTGTAAAAGAAAGCCGTATGAGTAGATCATCTGCCCATGCATCAGAACAGCAGTGAATCAGGACAAAGACGTGTTTTTTTTTTTTTTTACTAATGTGCATTTAAATCACAAATTGTCTGAAGTTTTCTGTTTACTTTTGTTAATATATTCTTTTCAGTTTATCTTTTTTTTTTTTTTTCCCTAAGACTGTGTCCTTTACATGAAAATGAATAGGTCTTGGCAGAACATGGAGTTGTTCACTCTTGACTTCCATTTTTTTCTCTCTCTCTTTTTGTGCCCCCAAACAATCCTAGACTTCAATATTGTTTCCGGCATAAAGCCTGGTCCATGTTCGAGCTGAAAAAGACAAACAAATGCAGAGTTAATACACCCCCACTCTGTAGAGAGAAATTACTTGGTATCTTCAGCACAAAACTGACTTAAACTACAGTTGTGTGAATAAAAAGGCTGTGGATTTTCTCTAATTGGCAATAGCCAAAAAATGTACTTCAAAGACAACTACATGAAAATAACTATTCTGCATTATCCTTTGCGACAGAAAGATTATCAATAGCCGCTTTCCATCATCAGGCCAGTGAGAGCCAGGACTAACAGCGTGCCGGCGGGGCCAATAGCCTCAAGGCTAAAATTAAGCTGCGTTTCCACTGTCAGGCCAGTCGCCCCCCAGAGCTACCCTGAAACCCACCTCCACAGAATGACGTCACATCTAGCTCACTGAAAACTACATAGGAAGAGAACATACTTATTCTGTCGCACCTGCTTCCCATTTATTTGTTCACGTCACATTTCTTAAGAAAGAATGAGCATTTCTATTAACATCCCATTAAATTATGTGAAATTATAAATTATTATACCTCTAAGGAGGTTGAAAAGATCTCTCCTGTCTCACTATACCGTTATCCTTTCAGCCAGAGCAACCGAGGGAGCTCGCGGACAGAAAACAGGAGTTATACGTGTTTTTAACCGGTGAGTAATTTAGAACAAGTCTAAGTTCAAGTCCGGTATCAACAAAGGCACGGGGAAGAGACAGATGAAACATAAAAACCAAATAAATACACAATTATATTATATATGATTATATATAAAAGGTCTCTGGTATTTTCCAGATGTGTGTATTTAGTTTCACAATGGTTAGCATAAGCAGCCTTTAGCATCACATATAAATATATTTCTGCCTCATACAGTGATCAGAATCCTCATCGGATCGCAATCGGACATTATTTCAAACACTCACTGGTGTGTGAAAGGAAGTTTGAGCTGAACATTGTTTTAAATGTTGAGGTTAGCTGGTAACCTGATATGAAAACAGCAGTGTTGACCCTCTCCTTACTCCGCCTTTGTTCATGATCAAGCCCCAGTTGGACCGATTTGGACCAAGGTATTCGGTGGGTCAAAAACCCCTGGCTGTTGGCCCCGAGGAAGCACAGATGAGGCCCGATCAACCCCCGGAAGTGACAGTGGACGCACTAGCACGCTCGTTTTTGTCCCGACAGTGGAAACACGGCTAATGAAGTAGTGCCACTGGCCTCTTAAAGCTCCCAGAAAGAAACTCTAATTTAAATCAATGTAGAACAAGCGGACAAATCCCTTTAAACACATTTAACCAGCACCCACCTGTCTCTATGGCTTGAGCTTCGTTAGACTTCCACTGCTCTGCGACATCATTTGCTAGAGGATCATCAGGGTTGGGTGCACTTAGTAATGCCTGGATTGATAGCAGCACTGTGCGGATCTGCAAGGCTGGAGACCACTTATCTGTGTGACATCAACAAGAGAAAGAGCATTAGGAGAAAAGTAGCTGCTAGCTTTCATATGCGCTAAGTCTAGCCATGTACAGTTGAGCAGAGGGATCATTCTCTATGGGGTCAAAAGTGTAATCTCCGATCCTCAATCTTCCTACAGAGATTAAATGGGCACATCTTTCACAGTGTGTACATGTCAGGTAAGGGAGCTATAAAATGTAATAGACTCAAACTGCCATTGCTCTGAGGTAAATATAAAATGAGTCTTTTCCAGACATCATAACTTATTAATTTTTCTCCCATACTCTCTAAGGACAAGATCATAATGTCCCTTATTTTAATAGTACATTTTATCGCCTACTTCACCTAAATGGGGGTGAAAAGACAAGACATCATTTAACATTTCTACTGTCCAACATTTCGCCAGTACTAGCACAGACTTCAGAAATAAATACATACTTTGAATAAAAATGTTAAATATGTTCTTATAAATGCATGTGTTTATTTTTGGCAATCTTCTGCTTCTCCCATTTTCTGTGCTCTCTCTCTCTATATATGGGCATCAAACATAAACAATCATATGACAATTAATGATAAATATTGATATTGTAATATCTAGCATTCTCACTGATAAATGAATTGACAATAAGCCATTACTCCAGTCTTCAGTGTCACATGATCCTTCAGAAATCATTCTAATATGCTGATCTGGTGCTCTGGTCAAGAAACATTTCTTATTATTATCATCAATGTTGAAAACAGTTTTGCTGCTTAATATTTTTGTTGAAACCATGATACATACGTTTCACAATTCTTTGATGAATACAAAGCAGTGCTTAAGATTTTTTGTGAACCCCTCGATACAGTTTCAGGATTCTTTGATGAATAGAAAGAGAAAATCTTGAAATAGAAATCTTTTGTAACATTGTAAATGTCTTTACTGTTATGTTTGGTCAATGTGATGCATCCTTGCTGAATAAAAATTAATTCTGCATGACATGTTAGTAAAAGGCCCTTCAGAATGAATAAATGATAACTGACTAATGGAAAATCTAGTGATCTTCTCAGACTAATTTCAAAGTGTAAATATTGCTATTTAAAAAAATAATGGCATTCAATTACAACAGAATTAAAGCATTAAACTCTTAATCATGTTTAGGTCATGATGAGTTTAATCTGTTAATAAAGTTTTAGACGGTGGAATAAAATGGTCTCTCACCTTTCAAAATATCTAGACATATTCTTCCCAGCTTGTCTACATTAGGGTGATATATTTTGGTCATGAAGCGTACTTTCGGAGCTGCCATGGGATATTCTTCAGGAAGAAAGAGTTCAAGTTTAAAAGTTCCCCCCTCAAAGGGAGAGTCTTGAGGTCCGGCGATGACCACGTGGAAGTAGCGAGCGTTCCCCTCATCTGGCTCTGCCTTTATACCTGGCACCGGCTCTGCCAACAAACGCTGTGTTTCCTACACACACACGCATGGATACAAGATCAATTAGGCTGGCTGGAACATAAGGCATCTCTACACACTCAGCTGATTAGCCAAAGCACTGGCAGTGAGACGGTCGAGTACACGGGAGTAAACAAAACAGTAGAAAGAGCCAACATATAATGTACACAGTGACAACAGAATCTTGTCTTTGAAAAAACTATTATTTCACCTTGTTACCTTGCACAATGGCTATGTAACAAAAGACAAATTGTCCTGCATCAACAACATTCCAATGGCAAATAAACCTGTACAGCAAAGTGGACTGACAAGTCATGAATCATTTTAGGTTAATCATTTTATGAATACTTTTTTAAAAATTAGATATTGGTATGGCCAGGCCCACATAGACTTTCAGCACTGATTTTTGGTCCTACATTCTTATTTGGAGACAAAACTATTTAAAAGAATTATATTTCAAATAAATTCTATTATTTTGGATGTTCTATTAGGCCAAAATCCTGAAAGAAAAAAAAGATCATAACTGTCAACATTGATAAAAATAAGAAATGTTTCTTATGCAGCAAATCAGCCAATTAGAAATTATTTCTGAAGGATCATGTGACACTAAAGACTTGAGTAAGGATGTTGAAAATTCAGCTTTGTCATCACAGGAATAAATGATATCTTAAATGTAATTATTTCACAATAATAATGCTTTTACTGTATTTTGATCATATAAATGCAGCCTTTTAGCGCATAAGAGACTTCTTTCAAAAAAAGTTTGAAAGAAAACCCTTACTGACCCCAAACTTTCGTGTTAACAACCATAAAAAATAGGAAAAGTTCATTTCAACAAAAATTTCAACTAAGTCACAAACTTTATGTGTGCTTAAATATAGAAACCAATGTCAGAACTACAATATTTACAGATAATACAGTATCCTTAACCTTCAGTAGGGCAGAGGACGATCTTACATCACAAATGTCTCTGATTAGACACTATAGCCTAAATGTTTTCAGTAAACACTCTTAGTTGGCACCACATTAGAAAACACAGTATCTTGCCATTTCAATATCAAGCACGGTTTTACATCTTTTTATTCCATGATCAGTCTTGATGCAGTCCTTTATCTGCATCTTGCACTGCTCGATGACATTATCGAGTAATCTCAAAAAATACAACAGTTTAAGGGTTAAACTGACAGCCATTACGAGCCAATCTAGACAGACACTTTGCATTGAGTTAGAGAGAAAAACAGGACTGACCCTGACAGTCTTCTGGAAACACACACCCATATGACTAATGAGAATCTGATATCACCTGTGGAATGCTCGAGTCTGGAGACGTTGTTCATCTGAGAACTGCTGTACTATGCTGCACTACATAGAACTCATGCCAAAAAGTGGATCTTACAATCTCAGTGTTATAAACCCATGTTCAAAAGCTACCACACCTGTTCTGCACCCTGGTTCAAAAAAGGAGAGTTCTTTGGCCATATGATAATGATGAACCTGTAAAACAAGACTCTTCTATTTCCAGTATTTCAAGATCCTTTTACTGGTTTTAATCCTGATACTGGTTAATAAAAGCTGTCATATACAATTAAAAATCGATTAAACAACCAAGAAAGATCTAATGGGGTTGGACTTTTTTTTATGTTTTTGAAATTTGAATTGAAAATAATTTCTGTTTAAATAGATCTTAAAATGTTTTTTCCTGTGATGACAAAGCTGAATTTCCAGCATTATTATTACTCTAGTTTTCAGTGTCACGTGATCCTTCAGAAATCATTCTAATATGTTGATATACATTTTTTATCATCATCATCAACAAACAAGTTTTCAGGAATCTTTGATGAATAGAAAGTTCAAAAGAACAACGTTTAATTGAAATAGAAATCGTTTGTAATATTATATATCTTACAATATAGCGCAATCATGTAAGGAATAATGAGCATTAATCAATTAATGCCTGACCGCATGATCAGGACCTTAATGTGACGATCTAGAGGGGTTTATTGTGTGATAATGACTCTCAAACTGTTTATCATCGCATTCATTACATTACTTTGATCCTTTAACCTAGCATATACATTGTGGTCAGAATGAAATTCCTCGCATGTTTCAGATATCCTACAGACAAAACCATGCTGAGCAAACACAGACAAGAGAGGGGCTCCCTGTCATGGTCTCATGCTTGGGGAACAGGCCATCAACGATTCATTCCTATCCCCGAGTTCATTTCACACGCAAACCTACTGCAAATGTTTCAATGTCTTATTCAGAGGACGGTGCAAATAAAAGAAAGTTTCCTCCATGTGGTCAAACATTCCTGGAAGTGCTCGACATATAGGCTAAGCATTAATTACTGGACAACAGAATAGGGCTGCTAAACGATTAATCGTGATTAATCACATCCAAAATAAAAGTTTGTGTTTACATAATAAATGTGCTTGTACTGTGTATAATTATTTTATTTATATATAAACACTCACACACACACGCTTGTATATATTTAAGAAATATTTGCATGTATATACTGTATATAGATATAATTTATATTATATATAAATAACAAATTTGTCTTAAATATATACATGCACGTGTGTGTAGTATTTATATATATTCAAAATATTTATACACCGTACTACACACACATTTATTATGTAAACAACATTTTTATTTTGGATGCGATTAATCAAGATTAATCTTTTCACAGCCCTACAACAGAAGTAGTGGACAACGCAAAGCAAGAAACCTTCTTGATAATATACACAAAAGATGAAGCACCAATGATATACCCAGAACCTAATCTATTTAATCTCAATAAAATGCGGAAATATAGGCATTTAAGACTCACGGTAGCACTTTATTTTACAGGCCTGTTACGCATTTATACAATGTATTATAGTTGTTACAATAACTGGGTAATAACTAGTAGGCACTAACCATGAACCTAAACTTAACCCATGTAGTAGTAACCTTATATTACCCAGTACTTTCTTAAGTACACTGATACATGTAAGTGCAAATACTGTACAATAAAATGAAACTAGACTCAAAAGTTGTGATTTTCATCGGATTAAGCCATTTACGTCATTTCACTAATAGCCATAAATCTGTTCATCCGAGTTATTTTCCTTGAAAGTGAATGGAGACTTTCATTCTGTCTAACCTTCCGCGTTCTAGACTGACATAAATCATTTGTTTTTGGTATGCAACACCATAAGTTAATAAACGATGACGATTTTAATATGAATTTTGGATGAACTGTCGCTTTACTCCAACGTTACAAATGTTGAAATGTTCCGTAAGAATAAACAACAGCTCTCATTTAGGATGGGCCGTTCTTTAATTAATGTTTTTCATAATTACCTCATGTTATGTTTTATTTGACATTTCTGCTGTTTGGGGCCTGTAGTCATTAGCTCGTTTAGCAGGAGCATCGCAACAGCTTCCTTAGCCAACAGGAAGCGAGCGAGACAAATTATTTTGCAAATGATCGTGCCTTAAATGGCCAGATAGATATCACACATGCCGTAAAAAGGGTATACATATATAATCTATATGTGAAATCGTTGTGAAAATAATCGTGACTGCTTAAATCGGATTATATTGCTAAATTGTTACGCCTAGCTAGCCGTCACTGGAGCTGTTAGCAGTCTCGCGAGCTCACACACACAACAGCTCGAGCTTAAGCAATGAATGGCTGCGAGCGAGCCACTCTCATTTAGACTTCAGTTAGTATGGGAATGTTTGTCATTTCTTAATGCTTTTGATTCACTGCCCCAAATAGTAATGAATAAGACACAGGCCCTCCGCCATTTTTCACAGCGGTGAATGTATTTTTAACCCACCCATATTCGGGATACGACTGAATGTACCGAAACGGAAGTAGCTAACAAATACAGTGCCAAACGCTAAGCCAGCTGTCGCTTCTCTTTGGCTGATAATTACAATGATATTTGAGGATTTTGTGGAGTTATGATTCAAATAGATAGACTAAAAATGTGCAGTGTGTCTCACTTCACGATTACCTTAATGATCCTGCGGGGCAACCCTGCCATCTTGTCTTGAATGCGGATTTTAGCTTTGACTCGGTGCTGCTTACTTCGTTTGCATTGACGGCGGAGACGCAGTGCACACACGCCTTCCGGCGCGTTGCGTCTAGACGCACGCGGAAACGTGCGCACTTGATGATGATGACGATGTTATCGAAGTTGTCGTTTTGGATTGAGGGAAAGCTGTTTCTTTCACCGAAAAACACACTTGATTGAAGTTTTTAATCCAGAAAAGCGTGTTTCCACGGAATAGAAAATTAAAAAGAAAAAGTTACCACACAACATTTTTGAATTTTGTTAGATCACAAGTCTTGACTTTTTTTTCTTTCTTTTTTTAAGATATAAAGGTGAACATTTCGAAATGAGCACTTTTAAGAAATATTATTCTATAGGTCTATAATGAAGCACACTGTAAAAAAAAATCATGTAAAAAAAAGGTAATTTTCTGTGGGGAGAACTCTCTCTCTCTCTCTCTCTCTCTCTCTCTCTCTCTCTCTCTCTCTCTCTCTCTCTCTCTCTCTCTCTCTCTCTCTCTCCCTCTATCTCTCTCTCTCCCTCTCTCTCTCACACACACACACACACACACACTCTTTCCCCTAATACCTCTTTCATTTGAACATGGGAGGCATTAGTTTTCGGTGAGAGTAGATGCCATACAGAATTAACTTTTGGACCTCTTCACAGCGGTGTACAAACTGAGGCTTAAGAGACAAGGGAGCAGGTCATCACAGAAATGAAGTTTCTTCAGATACTTAGACCAGGTATGAAAACTGTGTTAGCTTAAAAAAAACCTTTTCTTATTGTTTTTAATCAGTGTGATTTATGCTCAAATATTGTGTTACAGTAATTGTAGACAATAATAACTGTTTTTATTTTTGTTGTTTTAATCTACAGTGCATTCTACAAAGTCATATTTCATTTATATTGAATAACAGAACCTGTTTAATAACACCTGTTTAATATAGCAATTCCCATGATTCACAAAACCTAAAACTTTAAGATTGATAGGCCTATTTTTATGTAATGCTCTACATGTGTATTATATTAATAAGCATTCATATTTATTTACATTATGTTTATACGCATTTATATATCAAAATATGTTCAAATGAAACGAGTAGATCTTAAATGGTAAGACTTAGTCAGACTCTGAGAGTATTTTTATATCTAAAAAACTCTTAACATTAAAGTTTTAGTTTGATATTTAATGACTTGTCCAAATCTTATGATAACTGATTTATATAAAACAATCTAGTCTATTTTAATTATGTTTAGAGTGCACATGCACTGAAGTGTTAAAGGAATATTTGTCATTATTATAATTATTACTTTACACTTACAAACAAGTATAAATAATAAAAGTGCTAATATAAAAAAGTATGTACAGGGGAGCATCACATGATGATAATAATTGTGGGAATTCTTGGCTAAACCTTTCCTGATTGTCAACCTGAGTTATTTTGACAGTAAGTCAAAACGAGAGGAAATACCAGTGACCCCTTGTTCACTAATTGGCCCTTAATGTGTCTTATTGTGGTCTTCGGTGTCTTCCTTATCTGTTACTAACTGACCAGGTCTTCACTTGACCATGAAGTCTCCCATGGATCTGCACCCGTGACATGTTTCAATTCTCCCTCCCAAATATGCCTTTGTTCCAGCACATAGGAGGAGATGAACCAACGTCTAATCTATTGCCTTTTCCCGGTGCACACTGTGAACAGACAATGCCAGCCGAATTAGAGGGACTACTGCTTCCACTGAGCACTTGATATGAACGGCAGAATCCATTCTGACAGCGCTAAACCTAACTTCCTAGCACGTTTATATGGCATTTTAACCAGTTCATTACACATTTAGTATGCCAGAAGTGCAGGACTTTGATGTTGTTTTTTCGAGTGATTAAAAGTGAAAAAAGATTAGATCCCTTTCCTTACTTAGGTGAACAGGAGACAAAAAGGATAACTTTTTAAAAAGGAATGTACTAGGCTATATTTTGTTTTGATAATATTTACTCTTTAATAGTTTGTATTTTGAGGGGATTTTATTGTAGCTACTTGACAACACACCTCTAAATTATGCACATTTATTTCTACATAAAATAATTATAATATTTATTAATTTAATTATTAATAAAATGTAATTATTTTATTACATTTAATTTAAATTAATAGAGAGTTTAAGTGGAAAAATAGAGCATGAGTTATTTAAAATATAATGCACGACAGAAGGCAGATTGGTGCAATGATGGGAGAATGACAGAAAATCATGTCATACTACGGTGCAACCACTAGATGTCTGATATATATTTGGCTGGGTATTCCCCATTGTTTGGGCATTTTTAGACATGACTTACTATTATTAGGTTTTCCCTTTTGGATATATACCGGTACTTAGACAATATCAAATACTACTTTATCATGGCTGATTTGTAGAGAGTACCACAGAAAATTGCTTTGTATTTTCGTATTTTTTATGAATTTCCCCATTCATTTCTTATGGCTGTCATTTTTAACTGAACCAAATGTGGCTATTTTTTTTAAAGACAAGCCTTTTCTAATCAGATCCACATTTTTGTGTGTTCATATAGCGAGTGCCCTAAAAGGCACCAAGTTTCATATAATTCCGATAAAGTGAAAAAATGTCGACTAAAGACCACCAGAGTTAAAACATCCCTTTAACACCCATTAATCACAGAATTAAAAGAATTCAAGGAAAATGTTTGATTTTAAAGTATTATACAGCATTGAAGATTTCAATTTGTACCTTTGGTGCAAAATACATAATGGCACACTAATATATTTTTTAATAATTACTTGGAGTTGTTTGAGAACTGTTTTTTACGTTTTCAACAGTGCCAAGAAGTGACATTGAAGACTTTTGATAACGATAATGTATTTTTCGACAGCAGCTGGCGTGACATTATGGAGACCAAGCAGTGGTGTGTCCTGTTTACTTGGGCTGGTCACATGTCTGGGCTGTGTAGCATCCCTCAACATCCCCCCAATGACTCCAGGCCCGCGCTCTGCCTTTTCCGCCACACGTAGCAGCAGCGTGTTGGGTGGCAATCAGCGGGTCGTGACCTTTGACCGCCTTCTCGTCAACATCGGTGATGACTTCAACCCAGATACAGGCGGTTTCCGATGCCGCCTGCCTGGTGCATACTACTTCTCGTTCACCGTGGGAAAGTTTCCCAAGAAGATGCTGTCCGTCATGCTGGTGAAGAACGGGATGGAGGTGCAGGCCATCGCGTACGACGGATACCGGAACCAGGGTCGCAAGGTGCAGAGCCAGAGCGTGATGGTCAGTCTGAAGCCCATGGATACGGTCTACCTTCTGCTTCAGGAGAATCCCGACTACGCCATCTACAGCAACGCTGGACCATACATCACATTTAGCGGTTATCTCGTCTACCCAGACTCCACGTCATCTGTTGGATATCTCAATAACCACCTATCTCCTCCAGGCCTCCATATTCCAGGTTGTCCTCCCCCGATTGATGCCCATTATGACTGGAGAAGAACAACCATTGAGGAACCACGTTCTGCGTTTTCAGTGGCAAGAACATCATCAGCGCTGGGTGAAAGCAGAGGGCATCGGGAAAGAGAAGCTCTCACGTTTGACGTGGAATACGTTAACATAGGCGGCCACTTTAACAAAACTTCTGGACGTTTCACCTGCCACTTCCCCGGTGCGTACTTCTTCGCATTTACTGTGGGGAAACACCCTCGTCGGGCGTTGTCGGTGAAGCTGATGATGGGCAGAGGGGAGGTGCGGGCCATGGTGTTCGACGAGGACTTGTCGCGGAGGAGAGAGATGCAGAGTCAGAGTCTGCTGTTGTCACTGAAAAGAGGAGACAGTGTCTGGCTGTACAGTCAGCAGGATGACGGTTACGCCGTTTACAGCAACCAGGGACGTTACACAACATTCTCTGGATTCCTGGTCTATCCTAATGCCGATTCCATGAACATAGACAGAACTTCCCCCTAAGAACCAGTACTGAATAATTCATAGCTCCGCCTTTAACCGTTTGTTTTTGTACTAAATTTGCCAATACATTCGGTCCTCTAACATAGTGCTATTGTTATGTGCTTTTACACATGTAAATATTGTATACTTTTTTCAGGTAAAACTTAAAGAAATGGCAACAACTTTCATTAATGGCATTAACAAACATTACATTGTATGGTTAGCAGATCACTAGTGAATGTACGTTAAAATGCAATTCATATATTCATGTTTGAATGTAAATGAACTACTGATCTAAGCTTTTCATATTTATTACCTTATTATTGAAAGTTGTAAAGGCTTCCCATTTTTTATATAATTGTTTAGAAAGACATGCTACTGTGACTTTCATATTGTTAGATGCAAAATGCTCTACATAGACATAGTTGGTGCTGATTTTTATTGTACCATTGTATTTACTGTTATTACAAGTGTTAGAAAGTGTCCGAGATCTTTCTCATGGGTATTTTGGATATAAACTAATCTAAATAAACTTTAACTTAACCATGTGTGTGTGTGTGTTCTTCTTACTAGCAGTTTTTTTTAAAAGAGAGAGAAAGAAACACATTCCTAGCACTTATTATATCCAACAGGTGCCCCAAAACTCCCAGTCTTCTCAGAAAGTAAAGCCAATAAGAAAGCACACAAACTGAACTTCTTTTCAATCATATTAAAACGTCCGGAGAGAGACAATTACAAAAAAGAATAGATCATTTTTATTTAAATAGACTACAGTAAATATGTACAAAGAAATCATTTAAAATATTTTTTGTTAATAATTTAACAAGTAACATAATCACCATAAAAGGTCATTTCTAGTAATGCTCATTGTCCAAAGCTTTAGTAGGCATATATAATGTAATATTTAGCAAAAACTACCTGGTATCGGTGATTGATTGTGATTAATCTGATTATTAGTTGGCATATCATCAAGGCCGCCTTAATGCACGGGCTTACCTGGGCTGAAGCCCAGGGGCCTCGCAAGTTTAGGGGCCTCCGATGGTCGGTGGTTTTTTTTTTTTTTTTTTTTTTTTTTTTTTTTTTTTTTTTCGTGTTCAAGGCTCTAAAGCTATTATCTGAATGTCTATAGTTGCTTACAAATAATGTTAGTCAGACTGACAGCTCCCCCGTGACAGGTGAAGTGACAGCCCACCACCAGGGGTGGTCTCCCTTCACTGCGCTACTGGGTCTGTCCGTGTCATTCATTTAGTCGGAAGTTTGAGAGCGGTGATCAGAAAAGAAAAAAAATGAGTCGGAAGTTTGAGAGCGGTGCCCAGAAAAGAAAAAACCTTATTAAGAAGGATTTGCGCGAAAAATGTCTGCTAAGGAGCATCCCAAAGCTCACCGGATTTTTTCAACCAGCTTCTAGTGCTAGTGAAGATGCATCCAGCACCGGAGAAACATCGCTTCACACACCGGAGGCGGAGGGAGCGGAGGAGGTGCAGGCCGCGCCCGCGCCCGCCGCGCCCGCGCCCGCCGCGCCCGCCGCGCCCGCGCCCGCCGCGCAGGCGGACGAGGAACAGCAGGGGACTGCCAGCAGCATCAATAGAGGGGAGGAGGAGCGGGGTGCGGGTGAGTCTCAGAGAGAGGACCAGGCCGCAAACCAGTCAGATGATGATGATGACCCATATAACAGTGACCCGGGCCGCTGGGGAAATAATATTGACCCACAAGTGCGGGCTTATTGGGCGAAAATGGGACCGAAGGACTGTCAAAATAAAAATGCGGACGTGTCAGCATCGGAACGCAAATATAAACAGCAGAGAAGATTTTTCTCAAAAATGCATTTCAAACGCAAACTCAGTAATGGAGAGTTTGTGCCCAGAGAATGGCTCTGTTATTCACCATCAGTAGGTAGTGTGTTTTGTTTTGCATGCAAACTATTTGGCCAGAACAGGGAGAAATCAGCATTTGTGAGTGGGGGTTATTTTGACTGGAAACATGCAAATGATCGCATAGCAGAACATGAAAGCTGCGACATTCACAGAAAAGCCATGATCACTTACATCAGTCAAGCAGCTGACAGGGGAACAGTGGATTCAGAACTAAAAAAACAGTTCAATGAGGAGTGTGAGTACTGGACACAGGTTCTACAGAGAGTTGTTGCTGTTGTGAAGTTTTTGTCGGAACGGGGACTTGCTTTCAGAGGTGACAGCCACAGTTTTGGAGACTCAGATAACGGAAATTATTTGGGGTGCATGGAGCTGATTAGCCAGTTTGATCCTTTTTTAAAGGCTCATATTGACAAATATGGAAACGCTGGCAGAGGAACCCCATCCTACCTCTCCCTGAATGTGTGTGAGGAATTCATACAGCTGATGGGACAGAAGGTGCTCGAGGAAGTAATTAGCAGAGTGAAGCTCGCAAAGTATTTTGCTATCAGTGTGGACTCCACGCCAGATATCACCCACATTGACCAGCTGACTTTCATCTTGCGTTACGTATCACCAGAGGGCTGTATAGAGGAGCGGTTTGTAAAATTCCTCCCTATTGAAAACCACACCGGAGAAGCACTGTTCAACTCTGTTATTAGTGTTTTAGAGGAGATGGGCATTGACATTATTAACTGTAGAGGACAATGTTATGACAATGCTAATAATATGTCAGGAGCCTACAAAGGCGTGCAGGCCCGCATCAAGCAGATCAGCTCGTTGGCACAGTGGGTACCCTGTGCAGCACATACCCTAAACCTGGTGGGGGTCAACAGTGTGAACTGCTGTGAGGAGACTGAACAGTTTTTCAGTTTTGTACAAACTTTGTTCAACTTTTCATCAAAGACCACTTCACGCTGGCAGATGATCAGGGCAGGGTTGCAGCCCAATGATAATAAAAGAATAGAGACTTTGAAATCGCTTTCTGACACAAGATGGTCAGCGCATGCTGTTGCAACCAAAGCCCTATGTCAGAACTACGCAGGGATCCAGCAGTCATTACTCAACATTGCTGATGATCATGAGCACCAGAATTTGAGCACAAGAGAAGAGGCTAGGGCACTGCACAAAAAGATGAACAAACTGGAAATTGCAATAATGTGCAACATGTGGAATGCAATTCTGCAACGTTTTCATGGTGTAAGTACTGCACTACAAGCAGTGGAATTGGATCTGTGCAATGCTGTGGATCTGGTTCGATCATTGCGTGAATATGTAGCAAGCCTCCGGGATCAGTTTGATAGCTTTGAGACAGCTGCAAGGAACATGTCTCCCAATGTGTCTCATGAGTACAAAGCAGACACCCAGCGAAAAAAAAAAAGAAAGAGACAGGCTGATGAGTCATCTGAGCCTGAGTGCGAGCTATCAGGCCGCAAACGTTTCTGTACATCTGTTTATATCTATATCATTGACCGTTTAGTATCAGAACTGGACAGAAGGTACCAGTCATACAAAGATGTGTGTGAAAACTTTGGGTTTTTAAATGGGTTGCACTTGATTTCCCCCCAAGACCTCCGCTCAGCAGCATTGAACCTGCAGAGGAAATACAACAGTGACTTAGAAGAGGACTTTGTGGAGGAGGTGGTACAGTTCAGAGAATTTGTACAGGATGAAAATGTGAGCAGCAGGTCTGCAGTGGAGTTACTGAAATGTTTAAGAAAAAGAAAACTCCATACAGTGTTTCCAAACACAGACATAGCTCTACGGCTATTCCTGACTATGCCAGTGACCAACGCGAGCGGAGAACGGTCCTTCTCCAAACTGGGCTTGGTGAAAAATAGACTGCGATCAAGCATGCAGCAAGACCGACTCAGTCATCTCACACTGATGTCTATTGAGCATGACATCCTTCGTGATTTGGATTTTAAGGACATAATTAGGGCCTTTTCTTCAAAGAAGACCAGACGAAAGCACTTCTAAAAAGGTAAGAAAGTACTGTATTTATAGCTTGTGCTGTTGTGCAGGTTGTAAATGGTTGTGCATTGTTTTAAGAGAAATTAACATTTATACTGCAAACCTTCTATAAATGTTGCTCAGTTTCATCTTTTTGGTACATGGCCAAAAGTGGTTTGGCCGTGTTGGTGTTGCTATCCATGGTGCTGAAATGAGTGTGTTTGTGTCTGTGCAGGTGCATGTCATGTGATTGGTTCAAAAAGCCCGCTGAGGTCAGAGAAGAGGCTCCTACATGTATCTGTTGCTGTTCTTGCTGTTATCAGTTATATCAGTTCAGACAGTTTGAGTATGTTTGTGCAGACAGGTGATGGTTGGTGATGATGTTTTTCATAATAGTGTTTAAAATTACACATTTTGGTTTTCGTCAACGTAAGTTGCTTTGTTGATAAATAAAGTGTCTTGTGTTTATGCTCAAGAGGGCTCAGTGATATTTTAATAACAATATTATGGTGTTTTCTGGCTCAAAGAAGGAAAACTCACTGTTGTTGCCAGGTCTTGAAAGAAACTAATGCATTTTATGATGTAGATTACACCATTTCAAAACGAGACTAAATTGAGGGGATGGCGGGGGGGATTTGGGGGGCCTACAAAACCTCTCAGCCCCGGGGCCTCCCATTAGGTTAAGGCGGCCTTGCATATCATGTAAGTAACTCAATCATTAATCATCAATCAACAAATCATTAATTGACAGATATATTTTTTACTCTTTAAATTTTAAATTCTCCTTAAATAAATAATTCAGAAAATTATATTAGTGCTACATTAGTATCTATAGGACAATAAACCTTTAGAATTAAATACACATCCTTATACTGAAGACACAGCTCTACTCAAAACAGAGGGGTTATGAAAACATAAGGCTGTATCTGGCTCATACATCTTATACTGAGGGTTTGAGTCCTGGATCTGTGCAACCTATTGAAACGTGAACATCGTTAATAATAAATCAAAAAAATTAAATGGCAATTTAGTGTGTGATCCATTTGCTCACCTTATGTGACTGCTTTCTACAAGCTTTCATTTCTGTATCAGAATACGCCACAAAATGGATTAACGTGTAGATTCTGAAACAAAAGAACATTATACACCATTACTAAAAATAGGAATAAAACAGAATGATTTATCTTCAGACTTTAGACTGGTTTTATATATAATGTATTGCATGATCTCCACTTTTTGATTTAATGAAACACTAAAACAAAAAGGTCCAGCAATTTTAACCATATAAAAGAATCAATGATAGTGATTTTATTATTTTGTGCATGTTTAGTTACCTTTGGTATAGCATTGCAATAAATTGCACTATCAGCAATAATGCGAAGCTCAGTAGAAACATCAGTCCAATTGGATCAATGGAAAACATTTCTGTTGTGGATCGAGTCCCATCAGGAAACATTTTTGGGATCTTTATAGTGACTGAGTCACCAATTGTCTCAAGGAAGAAAGTTGCCACTAGCCAAAGTGCATTGCAGAAGAAAAAGGCAAATGTAACCTATATGAAAGAGAACAACAAAACAGAATGAAGACAAAACTTTACTGTTCCAGAACAGACAAAACAAAACCACATACAAAGTCATTTTTGCATATTGACAAGCTTATGAGGCTCACCTTATTTCGAAGTTCTCTCAGTTCATTAGCCATTTTTTCCTGTTGTTCTTTATTCTCTTTAAGAGGTTCTAGATATTTTTTTTGCAATTCTCTCCAGAAATTGATTTCATCCTGCAGTAAAACAGTAAATGTATATTATGTGTATGCACTATGCACCAGCAGCACCTGACATATCTGCAGCAACCAAGGGCACAAAGTTGGGCCAAAAATAAGATAAAAAATTTAAAAAAGCTGCAAAATGAGAGTTTCTCCATGTATTAATCCATGTAAAATGTAGCCATGTATTATGGAAGAATAACAATAAACAATTATTTAGCAAAAAAAAATAAATGATAAAAAATTATAAACAAATATAATATCATTTATTTCTTCCAATTCGTCTTACCATTGGAAGTGCAGATTCATGCAAGGGAAAGTCATACGATTTCATCTGCAGACGTTCAATCCAAGCTTTTGGAATTAAATATACAAACGTTTTAATCGTAATCTAATTCAATAAATCAACAGCTAGAATGTTAGGATATTAAGTATGGAAGTCATACTTACTTTGATGAGCATTGAGTGGGAACTCCTCTGCCCTACATTGTAGGAATAGAGTATTATTATTAGCGATAGTATTAAAAACATCCACTGTAATCTGAATGTAGTTTATTTGTTAATTTTTTTTTTTCTAATTTATATAAAAATTCTACACAGGTGGATAGGATGGATGGGATGAAACAATGCACATTTGTGCTATAGTTTTTTGTTTTTACCCTTGTGTTTCCAAAGGAATATGTGGCTCTTCAGTTTCGGTTATGGTTTCTGCAGGTAGTATCTCCTTGCTCGAATCTTCTTCAGATTCCAAACATGGACAATTGCAACATGTGGCATTCATGACCTTCTTCTTGATGGTATCGACTGCTGTAGTCTTAGTCTGGCCGCCGGTTTCACGAGTGCCCCACGTGACATTGTTCATGTTGACGATAGAGTAAATGGCCAAGAGCAAATACCCGCTGGGAATGCAGAGGAAGTATAACAACCCATAGATGACCAGTGAGAACTCCTGAGGGTGTAAAGCTGCCGTAATGATGTACAACACCACCATGCCGATGAGGAACAGACCACTGGGGGTCAGAAAAGTTTTTTGCCTCACTAAATCCCCTATGAGAGTAGAGATGAGGAAATAAAGCATGTGCAGTCTAAAAATATTGATGTTCTAAATCGTTTTTTTACGCATGAAAAAAGCCGTTACCTATGATGCTGAGAACCGTCCCCGCCATGAGAAATGCGTAGAACACACTCATAATTGCAGCGATTTTAATCTGCATGTCAGATGTCAGTTTGAAGCATAAGATGAGATAGACAGTAGGGGGCACTATGGCCAAAGCAAGAGCAATATTTTCATTGATATCCAAAATGAACACAAAGCTTCCTGCAAGATAAAGAAAGAACTTTAATAGTTTAAAATCTTTTTTAGCCATAAAACAGCACAATGAATCTAATGCAAATAAATTACTGTCAAATTTTCTATGCAAGCAAAACCTTACCTGATATCATGAGACAGATAGTGGCAGGGCCCAAGATGGAAGCTGCCAAGCTGATAATCTGGTACAAGATGTAAAGTTTTGAGATAGAGCTGTTCCTCTGAGAGGTCAGTCCTCCTGAGCCCAAGAGGTCGATGGTGTTGGCCATGGTAGAAGGTCCCCAGCGTCTGCGCTGGTTGTAGAACTCTTTAAAATCCTGAGGCGCATTGGTGTAGGCATCAGAAGCTGCATTGTACTCAACCCTCCACCCCTGCTGCAGAAGCAGAGTACATAACCAGCGGTCCTCGCCTGACGTTACACCGAAAAGAAGGGGAATTTGTTTAGTCAAGGCTGAATTTATATTATTAGTCATGTGGTTAACTTCATAGACATTACCTTGATCATACTGGACGCAGTGGCTGGCTTCACTTGCTTTAGTTGTGTACCTCTTCATGACGTTGTCATCCATGAGTGCGGCTCCTCTGAAAAGACTGAAACATCCAGGGCTGCACAGTACACAGCCGAACACGTGCTCTGCTGTCTTTTGCAGCCAGTGGCCTACCGCATATTCAAACTTCTGATACCACACCATGGGCCCTTTAAGCATAATATCTTATTAGTCAGTTTATCACCTTTATAATCTATACTATACATAAGTAGTCGCAAATGCAGTTTTCTTTAGAATGGATAAGTGGATCTCAGATTTTACAATGGTCATCAAGCGGCGAAATAGTTAAACATCATACCATATTTAATGTAGATGTTTCCATAGTTTTCAAAGATGAGTGCATGTCTATATTTGCGACAAGTTTCTACCAAATGACAGATGAATTTGCTGGAAAATTCCACCATAACTGGCTTTATCCCTAGAGACAATACATACAGCTCAGACATATTTGGTTGTTATCTTGATTTTATTTTATTTTAAAATTGTAATTGTATTTATTTTTATTCTCTTTGAATGCTTTTTAATTTCATTTATTATTATTAGTTTTATCTGGTTATTATTATTCCCACATCCTCTGCCTCATACTTTGAAAACCAGTCTATGTGCACTGTCGTTTAAAAGTTTGGGAGGAAGATTTTTTAAAATGTTTTTGAAAGAAGTCTCTTATGCTCACCAATGTTGCATTTATTTGATCAAAAATACAATAAAAACAGTCATATTATAGTTGTGTTGTTTTTAGTCAATGCCTATTAGCTTCATATTAGTATACTCCTTAAACTTAACAGCTGATGTGAAATAACATTACAATTTCAGTGTCACATGATCCTTCAAAAATCAGTGCTGAAAACAGTTGTGCTGCTTAACAATTAAATATAACCATGAAACATTTTTTCAGGATTCTTTGATAAATAGTTAAAAATAACAGCTTTTATTTCAAATAGAATTTTTTGTAACATTATAAATGTCTTTACTGTCACTTATGTCAAATGAATGTGCCCTTGCTGAAAGTATTAAATATATATATATATATATATATATATATATATATATATATATATATATATATATATATATATATATATATATATATATATATATATATATATAATACTTTCAGCAAGGGCACATTCATAATATAATATATATATATATAATCTTACTGAACCAAAACTTTTGAATGGTAGAGTATTCTAGATATCTAGAACATTTTACAGTAATGAATCAAAAACAATAAAATGACCTGATAACAATGGTTTATACTTAATATATATATATCCAACCTGTGCCTGTAGGATGAATCCTGCCACATGCAGCCCCAACCTCTGGGTAGAGTTTCAGTCTGTCAATTAACAGCATGACTGCGGACGGCTGGAAATCAGTATCTCCATCCAGGGCCAAGATATACGTGTTCTCCTTCTCTCTCTAATGAGCATTAAAAACATTCAGAGTCTAGCTGATTTTGTATTATTCTGTAGAAATACTAGTTGTGAATTTTAAAGTTAAAGGAGAACTCCGGTCAATTTTAACATTGAGCTCAATTTTTAGTAAATTTGGAGTGCTGTCAATACAGAGAACAACGACAAAAATCGGTGTTGCCTACACCGTGTTATCCTCTTTTTAAAATTTGCACCCTATTGACTTGAATGGGGTCTAATTTTAAACCTGCTTTTATTTCTCTTATCATCCTTGATGTGTCATACAAGTGCCCAGCCATGTTGAGTGATTCCTTCAGAGTGAACACGAGGGAATCTGACTGCAGTAGATGTGAAAGATCTACTATCAGCCAGCGCACATACCTGTATTTAGTTTCTGTTTTCGGTCGAAGTCCAAAGTAGTCAATTGTCGAGTTCACGCGCGTGATCATAGTAACTAAACCTATGCGCGTGAACTCGACAATCGACTACTTTGGACTTCGACCGAAAACAGGAACTAAATACAGGTATGTGCGCTGGCTGATAGTAGATCTTTCACATCTACTGCAGTCAGATTCCCTCGTGTTCACTCTGAAGGAATCACTCAACATGGCTGGGCACTTGTATGACACATCAAGGATGATAAGAGAAATAAAAGCAGGTTTAAAATTAGACCCCATTCAAGTCAATAGGGTGCAAATTTTAAAAAGAGGATAACACGGTGTAGGCAACACCGATTTTTGTTGTTGTTCTCTGTATTGACAGCACTCCAAATTTACTAAAAATTTAGCTCAATGTTAAAATTGACTGGAGTTCTCCTTTAAGCATCTAACCTTCAGTCTCTCCTTAAGGTCATCCAGTCCTTCTCCTGCCTCAAACTGTTTGAAGTACTGTCTGTTTAGTCTCCAACCAAAAATGTAATACAAGTACATTATCTGCAAACACAGATGATTAGTGAAGTTCTGGCCGCAAAACATCTGCACCTGTGTTTAGCTGCATGACCCTTACCTGAGACCATCTTTTTTTGTGACGAATAAGTTGCTTGTCTTTGATGTGAACCATCATCACATTGCCTTGAGGAAGGGTGTATTCCAGACGACCTCCATAGGGGGTGTTTATGATCTTCTGCCATGGTAGTGGTGGCGTCTGCTTGAATATACATGGATCCTCCACACTAAAAATGCTAATGTATGTGAAGTATTATTAGATTAGTTTTCCCATAAATTCTCAGTAACCAAAAACAGATCAAAATAAAGAGGATTCTTACGTGTAAACTTCTTTAATTACATCCACAAGAGATTCAGCGTATTCATTTGCATGCCGCTGGCTTCCATTATCAACATCCATGAAAGCGTCATCAAAATAAATATGGAATTCAAACTCGACGTCGCTGGGGTTGTCGGTCTTGGGCCTGTATTTATCGAGCCTGGTAGTAAAATAAATAGTATTCAATTACTATAATTAACCTACAATTCAATTGAGACTGAATGAGTAAGTGTATGTTTACCTGAACATAGAGATGATTATCTTCATCATTTCATCATAGGTCTCATGCCACATCGTTGCACACAGAAACACTCTGATGGTTTCTTTTGCGCTGAGGAACACATATTAAGAAATCCAAAGGAAAATTGTAATTGCTCAGAAGTTTTTCTCAGATACATATCATTTAATTACTAACATTTGTAAAATTAGAAGCAAGGGAATCAATTATTAGTTTGTAGCGGATTGACTGGGTTTTTCTGGGGTGCCAACCCCAACCCCTGACCCTTAAACAGTACAGTATGACTGGAATAACACAGTTGTTGCAAACACAACAGTATTATGAAATCCTAGTGTTATAACAGCGGTTCAAACGCGCTTTGTTTCCATTTACAAAGTTCAAACATTCAATGATTCAGTTTAAACAGTTCAAACACTCAGGTTCTTTCTCACTGTTCGACGATTCAGTGACAACGCTCAGGATGATAGACCCTATATTATATTTGACTACAGCCTATAATAAAAGATAATGAATTTCAAACCTGAACCAAACATATTTTTATTCAAAGATCCACAGTCTGTCATTAGTCTTTAGTCTGCCACAAAAAAACAACATTAAAATCATAACCTCAAATGTCATTGTGAAAAAAAAGAGAGACTGTTGTAACAGTGTGTAAATCAGACCTTTCAGGCTATAGTATAAGCCTTATGCCAAAACTATTATTACAACTAAATTGTTGGTCATTGAAGAAAACTAAATAATTGTGTAAATGATTTGTTTTGTGTAACCCGACATTAGACTTTACGGAGGTCGCCTCAGCAGCAGCTATTGTATTATACATTTATTATACATTATACGATCATCCAATCATCCTGCTTCTTAAAGAAGGACGAGACCGCCTAACATCTGCCTCCCTCCGTGAGAAACACCAAACTCTTACCTACAGACTCCGCTTTATTTTAAAGTCTCGGGTTTCTCAAATGTTTCGTCTGACAAAAAACTTTAATTTTACATCCCTCTATAGTTTTAAAAGAGTTTCAGCATCTCAGACTATCACGGCTATGCCATGCACTGTATACTTTTGTAGCTTTATACTTTTAGGCTACTGTATGTCAACTAGGGTGACCACTGCCAGACGTCCCGAAAAAATAAATGTCCTGAAATCTAAACTGTTGTCCCGAATCCGGCCCTAACTGTCCCGAAGATTATACTAAAGCAAAATATTGAGTAGTTCTTGTCTGATAAAACATTAAAAACTGTCCGTGGAGGTTGAATCGTCCTGGAGCCAGCCCCCGTCGGTTGCTCATTTGGCTGCAGTATCTTTTTTTATATATAAGTTCTATAAAGATACCGTAGGCACGAATTTAGATATGCATTGATAAGCTAATTTTCATTCATTCGTTTCGTTGACATGGCTGGTGTAGCTACAGTCCGGAACCCCAACACGCCACTAAAAAGCAAAAACGTCTCTGCAGGCTACCAGGATGAGTGAGTGGGGAAGTATCCATGGATAAAGGTATTTAATTACTTTGCATTTAACGGTGTTATTCAATTATTCGTGTTTTTATAGATGGACATGAAGTAAGAGTCAGATAATATAAATGTAAAAAACAATGAGAATGCAACATTAAATATTCAACATCGATACAGATCATTTAAAAATGTCTAACAATATGTAACCATACTTAGAAAGTTTAAACACTTACCACCGTTTCTCCTTGATTCTCTTTCTGATTTCAAAACGGGTGTTCAGCAACATGGACTGTTCCAGAAACACTCCTTCGTACATGCGTCGCACGAACAGATCTTGGGTTCTTACTATTCGGTGGATCTTCAGGAACCAGATGTAAAATGTACTGAGCATGAGTCCCAACCACCAGCTCAGAGCAGAGCCGATGAAACACGCCAGTCCTCCTGTACTCATTGTTTCCACAATGTCCCTGGCACGTAGAGTTTTTGTAGCATCAGTCAACATCAACCGCAACAATGCACCACTGGATTTCGACGGATCGTTCTCAATACAAGTAGAAGTTTGATTAGACTCTGGGAGTTTAAATGCAAGTGGAATCAAAAACAGTGCCAAAACTGCAACCTGGGCCATGTGTATGGGCAAAGCGAAGCTGCATTTCAGGGAGTGCATCTTGCAAGCCACAACTACAAACCAGCTGCACAGCGCAGAGGATACTATCTGGAGCGCCACCATTGAAATAACGACTGTTTCGAAGACGGATGTGACCGATTTCCAGTTCTGACCAGACAGAGGAACGTAAGCTCCAACCACAGCTGAAGTAATCAGGATTCTCATCAAACTGGAGATGATGCACACCACATTACGGGACTGAGCGATGTCTTTGGAAATGTCCTCTAGAAATGAGATGGAGACGAGCGTGCTGTAGTTTTCCCACCAGTTCACAGAAACACAGATGGTCCCCACGATGGCAAGGCCAATTGATATACTCATCTGAGGGGAACGTTCGATTGCCAGATAACTGACTGCAAAAAGCACATAACCCAGGACGATTAAGAAAATGGAGCATACGGGGAGCATTATAATCCGCTTCCTCTCTTTGGCTAGGCACTCTGCGACTACCTGGAACACTGCTGACAGGATGCTCACACTGTTTAGGATCATCACATTAGTGACAATGTCAAAGTGTGGCATGGCTACTATTGTTAGAATTGCAGCTCCCAATGCTACCAGGAACTCAACACACAGGACCTAGAGCAAAGATCAAAGCAAAGTCAGAAAGTTTACTGCCAGAACAATAAGTTTCTCTGCTACTATACATCTGTTTAACAAAAACTCTGTTTGCTTACCCAAAAAACAGTTTTTTTTGAGGGCATGGCTGCGCTCTTGAAAATGAACTTCCATGTGCTTTTTATCAAAAGGAGAACACTCGGCCCAACCAGAACAAAGCCAATGCCAAGTAGGGCGGCAGGCTTCTTTTCTGAACATATAATCTCAGTGTTATTGTTCCCAAATGTTATCAAAAGCAAAAACGATGTCTGTAAAGAAAAAAAAAATAGTTTCAGTCAAACCGAGCCTTTTGTGTAATATAGACAAGTTAATTGTTATCCCATAATTCAAAAATGATTAGCCAATGATTAATAAAGCAGCTCACTTTACTCAGCAGCGCAAGGGCAAAGACAAGTATGCCAACAATGGCATAGGAGAACCATTTCAAACACTGCACTCGTTTCTTTGGTATCTGCTCATCTTGAATGATCGGCACTTCTCTGCACGCATCCCAAGGTCGCCTGTTGGGAGGAAAAAAAGGGAATAGCTTAATGGAAAATTTAAAGTTCACTTGAACGAGAAATGTAAAAGATGTACAAAAAATGTTGGTATTTATAATGAGAGATTAAAGGAATATATGCCAGGAATATAAACCATATAAATAATTGTTCTTTATAAAGAAACCAATTTGGGAGAAAGTGGAATAGTAAACATTTTAAATTTGAAAATAAGCATTTAGCTGCATAATTAAATATTTGTGGAGATCTACATTTTAATTTAATATAATTTTGATAAATTAAAAACAAAAAATTCTTACCTGAATTCATGGCTCTGCTGCTTTTCCATAGTGTTTGCAAGGCAGCAAAAATCCTTGATTAACCATAAGTAAAACAGACCAGAGCCTTATAACCAGATGGGAGGGAGCACTAGGCCTACGCTATTATTCAAACGGGTTTCATGCTGTGACATATCTTTACACAGAAATCATTATACCTGTCCATGTTCCGTTTAATTTCCCAATCCCTTTGATGAAAATAGTTTCTCAAGTATTTTAAGCAACTTACCGGCTATACTAGGCCTACTACATTCTTTTCAAATGTTTTGCTTTCTCCGTGGCGCAAAAAGTGCGTATGCGCTATCACGCGGCGCATATGGGCGCAGCACTATGGGGGCGCCAAAACGATGTTGATATATTTGGTATTTTCTATATGTAGCTGCTGTTGTGATTTTTTCGTGTTGTAAATATTATTTATTCAGAATCAATATTCTCCTCACTGTTAATCAGTTTGACATATAGCCTATAAATTGGAATATTTGTGATATTTTAACCTTTATAAAGGGCATTTCCCCTAATTGTTTTAAATATATATTATGCTTAGGTAATCTTTCATTTAAAATTCTTAAATTTGATCAATAAATTAAAATAGAATAATAAGATGCAAGGGCTGTCAATCAAATTACACAGCATTAAATAATGTAATGAGATTATTTTAAATATTTTTTGAATATACAAATAAGAGATTTTGGAAAGAATGATAGCCTACACTGTTAGCCCTTACTGTAGAAAAATACCAAATTACTTTCATCAGTAAAAGCACAGTATATATTTACAAATACTTTACAAGGTGATATATCTCAGGTCAGGCAGTTGTTGTTTAATTCTTATAAAGAGCAATGGCAATGGCAGGTGTTAAATAAGCCCAAATTGAGAAGTTATGTTCACTTTAAAAATGATTACTCCACTGAGCCTTATGTCAAATGTTGGTTAACTAGATTACAGAGGTCTTTGTGTGCCCAGCTCAGAGCTGGGGTGTTGCCCTTGCAGATCGAGGTGGGGCGCTCACTGCAACACTGCGTCAATGTTACTTTTTACTCTTTGTAGTGTGGATTTTCCTGTGGGGTTGAAAGGGTTAACAGTGTAAGATAAAAAGACACACCCACGAAAAGTATTTTGACAGTAATAAACTAAGTTATAAAACAGCTTTATACTGGCAACACTGTTGCCAGTAGTTTACAGTAAAATGTAGTTTTGTGGGTCACCATTGTGCTGAAGAGTAGAGCCTGTGCTTCAGGCCAGGAGAAAATCTAGAAACATTGATGATTTGCTGCATGTTGCTTTATTTAACAGGTGGTGACTGTGTAGTTGCTGGTCCAAGGGAAATCTTTTTATGTACTTAAGTTTTTTTAGTGGTTTCAAATGAAAGTTCACAATAATACTTTGCTATTTAATGCATTATACATTTTAGTTAATACATTTAAATGATAGTTGGTCAATTTAAGGCAGTCGGTTTCTGCAAGTGAAATTAGTTTTAACTCGAGTTTTGATTTTGTGCATTTTTACAGTAACAAACTGTATATTACAGTAAAGAACTGTACAATTAACAGTAAATTAGTAAACAGTATTTTACTGTAAAAAAAACCTGGTAAGGTCTAACAGTGTACTTTTAAACACAAAACTAAACCACCAGCAGTTGGCGGTTGGCGACCGTCTTAATGAGTGAGTTATTGTCATTTATGTAAAAATCCTCCTCCTCTTGGGGATTGACTCAGCCTTGTTCAATTTCTCTTGTTGATAGACGCTGGCTTCTTCTTCAGCTCCGACTTCGCGTGCAGCCGTCACCGTGCACGAGCGCAAAACCTCACAACACCCAGCCCCTGTCGGTGATTGGTTGGAACACTGATTATTTTGGTTTTGAGTGGTTGGTGAAACCAATTGTTTTTGTGTGCAAATCTCAGAGCCTAGGCTGCCTACAGAGATGCGTTTTTTTGACAGCTTGCTTATGGAGCGGGCAGCTAGCGGATCGTTAGGAAAGATTAGATGAATGTGATAATTTATGTTTGGGCCTGAAATCGCTGATACAACCTTTAACGCAGACAATCAGTGCGTCTTGATGCGGTCAAATTTGCACGTTTCATTTAAAGACATTTGACCCCGATTGCGTTCCATATAAGACGTAATTACGCCTTCACATGACAGTTTTGCATGTTTTGGCCCTTTTGGTCTTCCTACATCAGGATCAACTGAAGGCTGGATTTTCAAATGTACATGAGGTTCGCAGCTTTATTGTTGCAGTAAACTTGCACAATGTTCTTGAATGAATCATTTATTAGATGTATGTCGGTCTGTTATTGTAGGGACATCAACTTTACATTTTTACACTAAACATGACACGGAACAAAACGTGATTGTGATTGGTTGCGTTACGTCAGTCAGTGGCTGATATTTTTATTCTTAAATACATGTAAGTGAATGTGTTTTGTCATTTAAGAAACCTTTATAATGGTCATGATTAGTTGATGATCTAAAACACACAATGAGCGCCATGTGTAGCCTACACACCGCAGTTCAGAGAATTGTATCTGTCAGGCTACAACACATCAATTCATCCACTTCTCCCGAAATACATTAAAGTAAGTGGTCAGTACAGTAGCCAGCCTGGATGCCAGCCGAACTTAGCCCCGCCCACAACATTTGAGGTCTGATAGTTCGGTCTGGACTTGATCCGTTGTGGAGCAACTATGCTCGAACCAGAGCTGTTCTGTAGTGAAGTGCTACCTGAAGCTGTTAGGGCTATTTTTGGTAGCCCTAACAGCTGTTTGGTAGCCCTAACAGCTGAACAGCTGGTTCACTTTTGATCAGTGAACCAGTTGTGAACCAGTTTGATCAGTTGAACCAGTTGTGTCAGTCAGAACATCACAGATGTACATCACAGATGTGCATCACAGGGTGCTCGCGTGGGAGATCTAAATCGAGTCAACAAATTGATAAAGAAAGCAGGCTCGGTTGTGGGGACTGAATTTGATATGATCCAGCACGTGGCTGAGAAAATAATACTCTCTAAACTAAAATCAATCATGGACAATTCCTTACATCCAATCCATGCTCTTGGGGGGGGGATCAACAAGAGCACCTTCAGCCATAGATTGATTGCACCAAAGTGCAAGTCTGAATGTACCAGGAAGTCCTTTGTACCAGCGGCCATCAGAATGTTGAATGTATTATGAATATTCACGTTACTGAATAATTCCGCTTCCAACGGGCGACCGAAGAGGAAAAGTTATTTAATGTTGTTTTAAATAGGCTACTTCGTGATAATATTCAGCAAAACAGCTCCCTTGGTTGTGTTATGTAACTAGCCTATATCATAAGTTTTATTTTTTTTAACTCAACATTTAGAATTTTTACCTACTGTAGCTTTGGTTTTTCAATCCGTAGGCTACCCGTTTCGCCCCGTGGCTCAAAAGGGATGCAACAAAAATAGGGACACACGAGAAAGCCAAAATAAAATGTAGGCTATTAACAGAATAGAACGGGGATAAAAACGATGTAAAAGACAAGGTAACAAGGAACAAATTCACAATCCGTGCACGCTTTCGCAATCGTTGTTGTGTAAATCGTTCTTTCGAAATACTGGAAATACTGTTCCAGGTGAAGTTACACAACAATATCCTGATTGCACAACAATAATATTTGGATGTAGCCAGAGATGGGCATATATACATGCAAATGTATTTAAAGTAAAAATACAAAATAATGTGTGAAACATTTTATTTAATGTAATATTAACCCATAAAGCGAAGTAGTTTCTTAAAGGGATAGTTCACTTTAAAATTAAAATTCTGTCATCATTTACTCACCCTCAAGTTGTTTTAAACCTGTATTAATTTATTTCTTCTGCTGAACACAAAGAAAGATATTTTGAAGGATGTCAGTAACCAAACAGTAGACTGTACCCATTGACTTCCATAGTATTTTTTTTCCTACTATGGAAGTAAATGGGTACAGACTACTGTTTGGTTACTGACATTCTTCAAAATATCTTCCTTTGTGTTCAGCAGAAGAAATAAATGAATACAGGTTTGAAACATCTTGAGGGTGAGTAAATGATGAAAGAATTTTAATTTTAAAGTGAACTATCCCTTTAAGTTTGATAATAAATCTGCTATGTTTATGACCGGCTATGATGTATTGGTTTATGTCATGCTGTCATGACATAGACATCTGTCATATTTGCATAAAAATGTCATAATTGAGCGAATGACTCTTAATGACAGTTGTCATAAACATGCATAAAACTCCCTTCATATTCAAGACATGTGTCATGTCATGATTATGAAGGTGTCAGGTCAGTTTTATGCACACCCCTTCAAGTAAAGTGTTACCACATTGGCTATGAGAATGTGTGCCAGTTATCTCTAAACTCTTAAAAACCTTATTACCTTTTGTTTTACTTCTTTGGGAATGATACATTTGTACCAGTCACACGGAGACATTTCAAGTGATACCAAACATGTGTAATACTGCACATTAAACCATATAGATTTTTGGGTGAATTTCAGATTATCTCAGCATGATAGAAAGAAGGGAATGGGGGAATGGTTATTAAGGTAAATGAGTAGCAAAACTCGAGAGCACGTAGATGTGAATTTGAGAACTAGTACAATAAATATTTGTACTTGTATGCTAAAATTTACACTCACAGCTCTGATGTGAAAATGTTGAAATGTGTACTCGCAGACAATAGTCACAAAACTGTATTCTGAATTTGAAGCTAGGCAAGTAGTCACAGATGTGTAAAATGCCATTCACCAAAATTCAAGGAGGCATTGCGGTTGTTGGGAGACGTTCGATGGCGGATTTCGTCATGTAGTTTCGCACTCTTGCTGCATCAAGTAAGTGGAATGACGCAGCACTGGTGGCCAGGTTCGCGGAGGGGCTGGAGGAGAAGATAAAGGATGAGATGTATGCTCATGAACTTCCTGAACACCTGGATGAACTCGTTGAGCTAGCTATTCGTTTGCATAACCGCCGGGATCTTCGTCGGAGAGCTCGGCCTTCTACATCCTTGTCTTTTGTCGACCCGGTGTCTGCCTTTTCCGTTTCTGATGCCCCAGTCCACTCACTTGCTCCTGAACCTATGCAGTTGGGCAGGTGCCGTTTATCTGCAGAGGAGAAACAGAAAGGTGGTCCCCACCATTGGGTCCCAACTCGGGACATTCTGGACTGCTCTCTTATTGAGACCATTGATCTTCCCCTCATCCAGGGAAGCCTGGTGGCATTCCTGGGGTGGAGGGTACTGTCAGGACTCTAGTTTGATCATCAGCCTTTCTGTCGTGCTTTTTTAGTGTCTTGGTTGTCAATTTCTCTCACTTAAAAACTAGATTAAATGAACAGACATAAGGAAAGCACGAGCACTGATTAGAATGAGGTGCAGCTTTGATGGCAGAAAGCTGCACCTCATTCTAATCAGTGCTCGTGGTTTCCTTACACACACAGCTGTCTCCCATTTTGCATTGATTTTCTCCACTACTTATGCTTCTCTCTTTCTTTGCTTCTGTCAGGTATGTGGAGATAGATAGGACCCAAAGGCGTGGAGCAGATTCAGTATGTCTTTTAATTTAAGCAAGGCAGACCCAATGGACAGACAGAAAACAAGTCTCTTCTTGATATAAAGTCCAACAGAAAGCGAGAGACAATAACAGCAGGTCTCTCTAGATTAACAAACAGAAAACAGCGCTGGTCTGCAAGGTCTGGTCAGGTTGGTAAACGCGGGGATGCTGGCAAGACCACGAACCCACAGCAACTCTACTCAGCGGGAATAAACTGGTTGAGCACAAAGAGAAACACAGTAACAGGAGGCAGCTCGACGCGACAGGACAGGACAGTGATCAGGAGCTCTGTAGACTGAGATAGCCATCAGTAACATACGTGACAGTCAGCAATAATCCGACAGAGGAGAAGAGAAAGAGGGGACTAGAAATAGAAAGATTAATGATAGAAGATGGGAAAGAGGTGAGGAAATAGGGGAGAGGAAGATGAGGTGACGAGATACAGCTGGAGAGAATGAACGCGTGTAGTAATATGTGTGAGTGTAAACAGGTGTGGGCGGGAGTGTGTGTGTGTGTGTGTGTGTGTACGAGGGAAAGGGAAACACAGAAGGAGGAACAAATAGAGAGAGAGAGCCAGGTACATGACAGCTTCTCTGTCAGTGTGTTTTGGTTACTGTCTGTTTCACTACTGTCCTACAAACCAGACTTGTTTGAGTCATGCCTAGCTTACATGCCTTGTCTGTTCATTTAATCTAGTTTTTCCCTCTGATTTGCCTAGTCCCTGACAAGGCCGTAGCCAGCTAGAGAGTGTAGAATGGCAAAAAGGTTCCGCCAAAATAGTTTAGATGTATTTCTTTAAAAAAAGCCAAAATTGAAAGATCAGAAAGAAGGATATGAGAACAAAGAGGAGAGCAACAGATAGGAGGATATAGATCCAACCAAGATGGAAGAAAGCAAAAGAGAGGAGGATAGAGATGAGAAGGAGACAGAGGAGAGCAACAGAGAGGAAGATAGAGATCAAAACGAGATGGAGGAGAGCAACAGAGAGGAAGATAGATATCAAAACAAGATGGAGGAGAGCAACAGAGAGCAACAGAGAGGAAGATAGAGATCAAAACGAGATGGAGGAGAGCAACAGAGAGGAAGATAGAGATCAAAACGAGATGGAGGAGAGCAACAGAGAGGAAGATAGATATCAAAACGAGATGGAGGAGAGCAACAGAGAGCAACAGAGAGGAAGATAGATATCAAAACGAGATGGAGGAGAGCAACAGAGAGCAACAGAGAGGAAGATAGAGATCAAAACGAGATGGAGGAGAGCAACAGAGAGGAAGATAGAGATCAAAACGAGATGGAGGAGAGCAACAGAGAGGAAGATAGAGATCAAAACGAGATGGAGGAGAGCAACAGAGAGGAAGATAGAGATCAAAACGAGATGGAGGAGAGCAACAGAGAGCAACAGAGAGGAAGATAGATATCAAAACGAGATGGAGGAGAGCAACAGAGAGGAAGATAGAGATCAAAACGAGATGGAGGAGAGCAACAGAGAGGAAGATAGAGATCAAAACGAGATGGAGGAGAGCAACAGAGAGCAACAGAGAGGAAGATAGAGATCAAAACGAGATGGAGGAGAGCAACAGAGAGGAAGATAGAGATCAAAACGAGATGGAGGAGAGCAACAGAGAGGAAGATAGAGATCAAAACGAGATGGAGGAGAGCAACAGAGAGGAAGATAGAGATCAAAACGAGATGGAGGAGAGCAACAGAGAGGAAGATAGATATCAAAACGAGATGGAGGAGAGCAACAGAGAGGAAGATAGATATCAAAACGAGATGGAGGAGAGCAACAGAGAGGAAGATAGAGATCAAAACGAGATGGAGGAGAGCAACAGAGAGGAAGATAGAGATCAAAACGAGATGGAGGAGAGCAACAGAGAGGAAGATAGATATCAAAACGAGATGGAGGAGAGCAACAGAGAGGAAGATAGATATCAAAACGAGATGGAGGAGAGCAACAGAGAGGAAGATAGATATCAAAACGAGATGGAGGAGAGCAACAGAGAGGAAGATAGAGATCAAAACGAGATGGAGGAGAGCAACAGAGAGGAAGATAGAGATCAAAACGAGATGGAGGAGAGCAACAGAGAGGAAGATAGAGATCAAAACGAGATGGAGGAGAGCAACAGAGAGGAAGATAGATATCAAAACGAGATGGAGGAGAGCAACAGAGAGGAAGATAGAGATCAAAACGAGATGGAGGAGAGCAACAGAGAGGAAGATAGAGATCTAAACGAGATGGAGGAGAGCAACAGAGAGGAAGATAGAGATCTAAACGAGATGGAGGAGAGCAACAGAGAGGAAGATAGAGATCTAAACGAGATGGAGGAGAGCAACAGAGAGGTACCCTGGAAATCCAGAGTTCTCGCTAGAGCACAATTTCAATTTGGTAACTCTGGTGTTGAGAAATAATGCTCATTAAATATGCCCCTCTATCTGAGCTGCACCAATCACATCGGGTTATCTGATATAGGCGGGCCAGAGGCGAGATGACATTTACTGGTAGTCATTAGTAAACATTGCAAGATGGTTATGGATGAACATCAATTGTTTGAAACGGCTTTGGGCGCTACAATGAAAGATTTAGACTTGCCTTTTTCTCTAAAAGGAACAGAAGACGGCGCTCGAATCGTTCCTTTGCAAGAAGGAAGTTTTTGCTGTTTTGCCGCCCGGATACGGCAAAAGTATAATCTACCAGTTAGCTCCACTCAAGTTCGAACCCGAAGACAGACACGAGAGGCGGAGAACAGAGTAGACGTGATAAATTTGAAGTTGCAAAAGAAAGAACGCCGTGGATCAGGAGGTGAGGTGATTTAACAGACTGCAATAGCCTGAACTTAAGTTGGACCCAACTTTTCAAATGTAATCAACATTTTCCTAAATACTAGATGTGTTGGGCTATTTAACATTTTAATTATATTATGCTGAAATTAACGAAATTACTCGATAAAAGATTAGTTCATTTTGCTGAACGAGATTCAAAGATCCAAGTCAGTAAAATTATCCAAACTTCCCACTACTGTTGTGATACGTAATACGTGATGATGTAATACGCTGTGTGCGTGTACCGGATGTAACGTTATGTGGAGCACGTTGATCCCTAGTAAAGATGTTCTTCCTAACCTCTGATGCTGTCTATTAATACTTCATGGTGGCAGCGGTAAACAACCGTTATATCAACCGTGCGTGTGTCCGTGAGCGACGACAAGTGACGCGAGCCTAATCCGTGTAAAGCACGTGCGGAATGCCTAAACGGGAGACTACTAAGTGATGCGCTCTGTACGTCTGTGTGTGATCGTGAAGGAGCATTGTCTGCGTGATAATTGCTAATCGGTCCAGAGAACACAACGGAAAAGAACGACTACTTTCAACGTGAGTAACGTTACAAGATAAATGTGCTAAAATGGCAGCACAACTACCAATCATGAACTGGTCTGACCCCGATCTGAGTGAAGCAATGTCTTTATTTAAACAAAAGATTAATCTTTACCTGGAAGATGAGGAAATAACGGTTGAAGGAAAACAAGCTAGGAAAATATGTCGAGGGATTGGTGATGAAGGATTAAAACGACTCAATGCAAGTGGGCTCAGTGATGCAGATAAGAGAAAGCCTGACACCTTGTGGAATTTTTTTGAAGGACAACTAAAGATAAATGTGAATTTCAGAATCCACAGGCTTCATCTCATGCAATATAGACAAAAACCAAACGAGAGCATCGATGACTTTGTGACTAGAGCTAGAACTTTAGCCCTGAAATGTCAATTCACTGACGAAGAGCTCAATGAACGTATAGTCAAACTTATCATTGCCAGTACTCCTTTTGATGCCTTAAGAAATGACCTATATAGTAAGCCTAAAGGTTACGCCATTACCGATGTACTAGCAGAGGGGCGAAAGTACGAAGCCTTAGCAGCTGGTAATGAACAGATACAGCAGATTGGCATGTCACACACTGAAAATGTCCATGCTGTAACAAGAGGATGAACATGTCAAAACTGTGACACAAACCATAAGCCAAAACAATGCCCTGCGTACAATGATACATGCTCTATGTGTGGTAACAGAGGCCACTGGGCTAAATGCTGTAAAAAGAGCAGACGACAAAGACAGCAATCCAGCCAGTTCAGAAGAAGTCACGAATACGCAACAGATACCAAAGCCAAACAAAAGCAAGACAAGACTACAAACGCAGCAACGAGTCCAGCATCAACGTTCTAGACAGCACTAAAAATGATGACGAGTATACATACCAAAAACACTTTTACTCCATCACCATCAGTGCAAAGTGCATGCATAGCATCCATGTAAAACCACCCAGAGATGAGGCATTTACAACTCTGAATGTTAAACCACCTCTCCTGCAAGGTCATGGATACACGCTTTGCCTGAAAATAGATACTGGGGCATCTGGAAACACACTTCCACTGCGTACATTCAACCAGATGTATGGTGCGTCACCACAAAGTATGGAACATCTACAACCAGCATCCAATGTAAAATTGACGTCATACACTGGTGATGTGATTCCCTGCTCTGGAACCATCAATATGCCATGCCAGTACAAAAAGTCCAGGTGGATAGATGCAAAATTCTATGTCGTTGACGTACCTGGGCCAGCTGTGGTTGGACTACCCACAAGTGAGCTCCTCAGCCTTGTGACAGTAAACGTTGTGATGTGATGGCTGAAAGAGAAAACGATGGACATGTGGGAAGACAAACAAAACGGAGTACCCAACAACAAATAACAAGCATCAGTGAACTAAAAGAGAAATATCCAGACCGATTTGACAAAATTGACAGTTTCAGTGGTACAGCAAAGCTCATTCTTAAGGAAGGTGCCAACCCATTCATCGACCCACCACGCAAATGCAGTATCCACATCAAGGACAAGCTTCAAAATGAGTTGAACAAACTTATCGATCAGGGAGTTCTGCGAAAAGTTGAAGAACACACAGATTGGTGTTCTAGTCTTGCCTTCAGCACAAAGAAAGACGGTTCACTTCGAATCTGCCTAGACCCACAGAAACTAAGTGCAAGCCTGAAGAGGTGTCCTCACAAAATTCCAACTGTGGAAGAACTAAACCCAAAATTTGCAAATGCAAAAGTGTTCAGCAAACTAGACGCAAAAGCACAAATTCTGACTACATTCCGTACTCCTTTTGGCAGATATTGCTGGAGACGTTTACCTTTCGGTCTCAGCGTGTCCCAAGACCTTTTCCAAGCCAAAATGGACCAAATCCTTGAAGGTCTTCATGGTGTAATCAGCATAGCAGATGATGTTGCAGTATGTGGAGTTGACGAGGAGGATCACGACAGGAATCTGATAAGCCTAATGGAAAGAGCCGTGGGAACAGGCCTGTGCCCGGTTGCATAAAGCACCTTAAGTTTTTCACTTAAGTATGACACTTAAGGGGCGATTTCCCCTTACCTAAGAGAATAATTTAAGGGTGTTGCATATAATCTCTTAAACGATTCTCTTAGGTAAGGGAAACATTTAAGTGTTTCACGACAGCGATCCTGGATTCACGTTATAAAAGTCTGTTGTTGCCATAGATACGCAAAACACTAACACTAGCGGGAAAGAGCCCCCGCAACCCGGTGAACCACTCTGCTGACAGACGATTTATGAACGTGGAAAACATCTCCCACTATCGTCTGAAAACTCCCAGTTGCAAAAAAACGCAGTGCTATAAGCAGTTGTAACACCGCAGGTAAAGAGTGGTTGCGATGTGTGACACGGTCAAGGTCGCCGTCTAGTTTGTTAGTGATGTCAAATATTACGCGTCAATCAAAACGGTATTCTTGCAACAATTTTTCATCGCTAAGATGGTCCAAAGGGTTCTCCCTATCCCTAAAAATTATTTTTGGCACATAATGATCTTCAGCTGGTTCCATAAATTCAGCCATTCCGTCTTGTTTTTTGTCCGCGTTACTCTTAAGGTTGCGATTTCCAAACCTTATGTTATACTTAGGGAAATGACCGTTAAGGGGTTTTATTCAACACTTAACGCTTTTTAAGGGATTACTTAAGTGAAAAAACAGCATTTAAGGGAAATTCTAAGTGTTTATGACGTTTCACTTAACGTTAAGTAACACTTAAGGGTATTTTTCTGCAACACCCTTAGGTTTAAGGGAAACATAAGGGCGAACTTAAGGGAAAATTTCACTTAAGGTGCTTTATGCAACCGGACACTGGTGTTTAACACTGACAAGTGTTTCATCAAGCAGCTTTCTTCGGCAACCTGTATACAGATAAAGGCATCAGACCAGATCCAGCCAAAATCCACGATATACAAAAAATGCCAACACCACAAAGCAAAGATGACCTGCATTGATTCATGAGCATGCTAAACTACCTATCACCCTACATACCAAAATTTGTGGATAAAGCTCACAACCTGAGAGGGTTGCTGAAAAATGACTCACAGTGGGCATGGGACACGGATTATCAGAAATGCTTTGATGACCTAAAGACAACATTGACTGTTGATGCCTGCTTACGGTACTACAATCCAGCAGTCACCCTCACACTGGAGGTAGATGCATCACAGAGAGGAATCGGTGTATCACTGGTGCAAGACAGCAGACCCATTGCTTTCGGTTCAAAGACACTAACTGAATGCCAATCAAGGTACAGCAACATTGAAAGAGAAATGCTTGCTATTGTGTATGGTATGCAGCGATATCAAACATACTTGTATAGCAAATCATTCATCGTAATAACCGACCACAAACCTCTCGTCACCATATGCACAAAGCCTCTGCATTCTGCTCCACCCAGGCTACAACGCATGCTGATTAAAACACAGGGATACAACTACAGCGTTGTGTATCGTCCTGGAAGCCAAATGATTCTAGCTGACACTCTCAGCCGTCTGCCAAACCCTGAAAACAATGAAGACATTGAACTTGATGAACGCATTGATGGCTGGATACAGAATTTGAAGACCCTGAGCATCATACTGTTGCGATCGCCAACACCAAGAACACCAAGATGCACCACCAAAAGAACCTCTCATTCCACGCAAAACACCCACAAAGCCATGGCAGTACTTATCGTCTGATCTGTTTGAGATTCATGGACATCAGTACCTACTTACAGTGGACATGTATTCCAAGTATCCATTGGTTGATGAAATGCCTATGCCAGTAAGCAGCAATGCAGTTGCACAAAAAATGCAAAGCTATATGTCCTTATATGGTCGTCTAGATTAAATAATGACAGACAATGGACCACAGTACACAGAACAACCTTTCAGGATATTCATAGCTGACTGGGGAATAAAACAGACCACAAGTTCACCACATTACCCAAAAAGCAATGGATTTATTGAAAGACATGTGAGACACATCAAATCCATCATCAAGAAGACAATACAGCACAAAGGAGATGTACAAGTGGCTCTGATGCAAGTGCGGGCGACACCCATTGACAGTGATCTACCGTCCCCTGCAGAATTACTCCTTGGCAGACCTATCACCACACTCCTACCGAGTCATGCAGATCCGGGTAAACTGGAACACAGACAACACCTGGAAAAAAGGACAATACTGATGAAAACACATCATGATCAATGTAGTGGTAGAGACTTACCCCCATTGTTTCGTGGACAGGATGTGAGAGTGCTGGACAAGGTGAGGAAAATATGGCACCCAGAGACTATTGTGGAAAGATGCAGGGAGCCAAGAAGTTACCTGATCCAAACACCAAATGGAAACACAATTAGACGTACCAGGAGCCATCTTCGTGAAATGTATGCAACACACACGCAGAAAATCCAGAAGGTACAATTCGCTGAAACACCCAAAAGAGAGGTGACTGAACAAAATCGCAAGGATCCAGTTGAAAACAAAGTCACACAACCTCTTGAAGCAACAACAGACAATACAGGCACTGATACAACAAAACAAACATGTGGAGCACGTTGATCCCTAGTAAAGATGTTCTTCCTAACCTCTGATGCTGTCTATTAATACTTCAACTACTACTCCACTGGTAGCTAAGCGCATAGGACTTAGTGATGTGTCACCCCGTGTATTGTTGTGATTGGTTGTAGTGTTAGCCAATTGTGTGAAGTGAGATTTTCAAATGCATGCTTGGTGCCACCCCTCGAGCAAGCCGATTTTCATTCATCGACACCAGACCATTAATCTTTCAGATTTAGGTCTGGATTTCCAGGCTAACAGAGATGAGGATAGAGATCAAAACGAGATAGAGGAGAGAAACAGAGAGGAGGATAGAGATCCAAACGAGATGGAGAGCAACAGAGAGGAGGATAGAGATCAAAACGAGATGGAGGAGAGCAACAGAGAGGCGGATAGAGATGAGAAGGAGACAGAGGAGGAGGAGGACAGAGAGTAGAGGAACTTTTTTGAGGATTCAGTGTGTTGCCAGTCAGCTGTAAAATACTGTAGCCTACCTTCCCCACAAAAAGATATATTAACAAAATCAAAACAATAATTGATTTACCACACACAAAAAAATAGAAACTGCCAGGCTAAAGCTTACCTTAGGGGTGGCAAACTAGCTGGAAGAAATTGTGCTCTCAACCACATGTATGCACAGCAAACAATAGGAAGAGGTGCTCAAACCCTGGTGCTCCAAACTCACAGCAATGTGCTTCACCCAGGTGCCTAGCCTCCCCCTCAGCGCACTCAGCCTTGGCTCAAACTAAAGAAAAAAAAAAGAAGATTTAGTGGGTCCGGTACAAATACAAAATAATCAAATCATTCACAAAAAACGACATATAATGGTTGACAGAGTCAGTTGGTACCTGCATAATACGTCCTACCTCGCTGGCAACCCATCACTGCAAGAGATGAAAAACAGCAGCGCGACCTGTAGTTAACCACCACGTGATACGCGGAAAACTGCAAAACAAAACGATGACAGAAACACTCCAAATCAAGAAATATAAAGCAAACACTAACTTATACATACCCTATGAAAATCACACGTATCAAGATATTAGCATGCAATCACGAATGTTCCACTAAAAACACAATAATAAACATTAACTTCGATTAAGCAAAACAGAAACAACATAACACATTGCGATAGCCTATACCTAACAGCTTTCAGTGAGCGCTCCTGTCTACGCATTTAAATACACAGGCCCTAATTATACCATCTACATTCCCATAAGGGTAATCAAAATCCCATACTACTACAATCACCTTTGCAGTTTACCACACATCTACACTCAAAAAATAAACTTTGGCATGTGTTGGATTAGCAAACTACTAGTTTGCTTATATTACATGACTTAATGGTGTTTATCTTCATTAAATGATTCATTCTTGTCTGTAAAACATGATTAAAAGAATATTCAGATGAATTATAAACATTAAAAATCATCTGAGCTATGGAAACAACGAAATCAGACAGCTTTCACTTATGTTGGATGGTGTAGAACTGTCTGATAAAAAATGTAATAATAAGCATATTCGCCGACATTTGCAAAAGAGTAACTCCATTGCTCCAAGGGGGATGTTTTATTGGAACTCCTTAATAAGTGAAATAAATTGGAAAAAAACATGGTTGATTCCTCTCAAATACTGTATCTCTAATAAAGCTAAAGAGGTCCACTTTAAACTTTTACATAACATTTACCCTACAAATTGTTTTGTTGCTAAGTTTCTAGACATTGACACATGCTGCAGTTTTTGTAAACAAGACACTGAAACCATTCCTCATTTATTTTTTAATTGTCCAGTTACCAAAAGGTTTTGGGAAATTTTGGGTACTCACTTTCTCCAATCTCAAAATATAACTCATTCATTCACCCTGAAAGATATTATCTGTTACTTTTATTTCCCACAAGATGGCACCCTGGAGTTTGTATTAAACTTTATAATCTTATATGCTAAGTTCTTTATACACAAGCAGAAATTTAATAAGTCTTCCTTATGTTTTAAACATTATATTTTGGAACATATGCTTCTTAAATCACACAAGCTGAACAAGAAGAATGGAAAACTTTTGTGTAAATATTATGACCTATTCCCCGAATCCTCTTAATATTCTTATTTTTCCATTTTTTATTTAGTATGTATGGTTTTTTGTTTTATTTTGTTTTTAGTTTGTTCTTCATTTGTTTGTTTTGTTCTTTGTCTCTGGTATGGTATGTCTGTATAAATGTTTGATTGTATATTGATGGTTTTACACGTTTGTACCCATTGTTACCTTCAATAAAAAAATGAAAAAAAAAAAAAAATGATTAGGGGTGTGTAATATATATTATTAGTATATTATTAATATTATTATACTAATAATATAATTATTTTATAATTAGCCTAAATATTGCAATACTTTGCACTACAGTATTGATATAATTGCGTGCGCAAAATAACTGTTTGCCAAACACTGTCAATTTTTCAAAATCAGAATTTTTTTATGAGAATGGAGAGCATTTCCGCTGCAGCATTAAAGAGCAGGGGAGAGATAGCACAACCTTGTTTGATTCCTTTATCAATTGAAAATATTGAAGATGTACCCTGAGGTAATATAACTGAGCTAGTAGTGTCCTTATAAATTAATTTGACAAAATTAATACAAATTTTCCCTAATCCAAATAATTCTAGAGGGCGAAACAAAAAATTGTGTTCGATTGTGTCAAAAGCTTTAAATAAAATCAAAAATAAAATAAAACCTTCATCTTCAATCAAATAATTATAATCCAATAAATCGAGCACAAGTCGTATATTATTGTGAACTGAGCGCCCTTTTAAAAAACGTACTCGGTTACTAACGTAACCTCGGTTCTCTCTAGGAGAGGGAACGAGTACTGGGTCGAAGAACGCTACGGGAAAGATATTTCTGTCGAGATTGAAGCCTAAAAATTAATCCTTAATTTTGTAAATATGTAAAACGCTTTTCTGTAGCATACAACCCTAGGCGGAGCAATATCGCTCACCCATTGGCTGCTCCGCTAGAAAAGCACAGCCTATGCGAGGCCAGAGACGCTGACCAATGAGGGCGCTTCGCGCCCATTCTGCGTCATCTCCCGCCGAAACAGGCGTGGCCTAGGTCTATAAATACGAGCATAGCTGTCTAACACACCGATTTTCGTCACGAAAGCGACGCAGCGTGGGCACGCACGGCATGAGACGCAGTACTCGTTCCCTCTCCTAGAGAGAACCGAGGTTACGTCAGTAACCGAGTACGTTCTCTTACGTAGAGTTCTCTCGTACTGCGTCGAAGAACGCTACGGGAACCCCCTGTAACCCGCCGTGCGTGCTCTTGGACCGACACAGACACCTAAGGGCGCGCGCGCCCTGGCATACAAGTGCCTACCCCAAGAAATATAGGGAGAGCGGCTAAAATAGCATCATCCCTTTATAGTAGTGCCTCTAAGGGCATAATAAGATATATATGAAATATTATATATATATGAGGGGTAATAGCATGCTCATGGGACACCATGTCAGTGAGTGATGCTTAAACATTGAAGTGACCTGGGCCGCAACGCGGGGCAGGAACACTAAACATAGTCTTTCTAGACCGAGAGCAGTTTAGCCTGCAGCGCAGGAACCTCTAGGTTATAGAACCGTATAAATGTAGACGGGGAGGCCCAGCCTGCCGCCATACAGATATCTTGTAACGAGATTCCGCTATACCAAGCCCACGAAGAGGCCATGCCTCTCGTAGAATGCGCTCTAATGCCCAGGGGGCATTCCAAACCTCTAGATGCGTAGGCTAGCGCAATGGCATCCACTACCCATCGAGATAGACTCTGTTTCGTCGCGGCTCGCCCTTTAGAGTGCCCACTGAACGAAACAAAGAGCTGCTCCGTCTGTCGAAAAACAGCGGAGCGGGACACATAAGCTCTTAATGCCCTGACCGGGCAAAGGGAGCTATTTCCGTCCTCCGAGGCCGGCAGGGCCGACAGGGAGATGACCTGAGCCCTGAACGGTGTGTTGAGGGACTTAGGTACGTACCCATGCTTCGGTTTCAACACGACTACAGAGTCGTTTGGCCCGAACTCCATACAAGAAGCTCTAACTGAGAGCGCTTGCAAATCCCCCACACGCTTTACTGAAGCGAGAGCCAAAAGAAACACGGTCTTGAAAGACAGGTGTTTCATGTCAACTGAGTGAATAGGCTCGAAAGGGGCCCCTTTCATAGCGTTCAACACTGTAGAAAGGTCCCAAACGGGGACTGAAGGAGGCCTTGGCGGGTTTAACCTCCTGGCTCCTCTAAGGAAACGGACCACCAGGTCGTTTCTGCCCAGTGAATGGCCAAGCGTTGGATTAACGAACGCTGATATGGCAGCTACATAGACTTTGAGCGTGGATGGGGTTCTTCCCTTATCCAACAGTTCTTGGAGGAAGGAAAGAATCTCCATTTCCCCGCACTGAAGCGGTGACAGACCTTGGTCTGAACACCAACCAGAGAACACCGACCATTTGGAAGCGTAGAGCCGTCTAGTAGACGGAGCCCTAGCCTGTTCGATCGTGTCTAACACTCCCTTTGGGAGGTTAGCGGGTACCCGTTTATGGCCCATACGTGTAGGGACCAGAGCTCCGGGCGAGGATGCAAAATGTGGCCTGCGAGAGGAGGTCTCTCCTCACTGGAATCGGCCACGGGGCAGTACTCTTCAGTCGCATCAAAACTGGGAACCAGGGTTGATTCGTCCAGTATGGAGCGACTAGTAGCACCGAGCATCCGCTTTCCTCGATACGCTCCAGCACTTGAGGCAGGAGTGAGACAGGAGGAAAGGCATAGAGCGGACGGCGGGGCCAGACACTGGCCAGCGCGTTTGCGCTCTTCGAAAAGAATTCTGGGCAGTGAGCGTTTTCCTGGTTCGCAAACAGGTCTTTTTCCGCTCTGCCGAACGTCTTCCACAGCAGACGCACTGTCTGCGTGTGTAGGGACCACTCTCCTGTAGGAACGTTGTTCCGTGAGAGTCTGTCTGGGCCTACATTCAAGTGGCCTGGCACATGCATTGCTCTCAGCGAGCGCAGGTTGTGCTGGGCCCATACCAGTATGCGTTCCGCTAACCTGAATAGGTTTCGGGATCTCACGCCACCCTGGCGGTTTATGTAGGCTACTACCGACATGTTGTCCGAACGGACCAGGACGTGGTGCCCTTTTATCCGGGGACAAAAACGCCTCAGCGCAAAGTCCACCGCCATCATTTCCAGGCAGTTTATGTGCGGTAGTTTGGCTCGTTCTGCCCACTGGCCAAAGAACGGTCTGCCGTCGAGCAGTGCTCCCCAGCCTGAGGTGGACGCGTCCGTGGACACCACCTTCAGGCTCGAGGAAGTCCCCAGGCTTACACCTGACCGGTACCAGTCTGACGCTCTCCATGGTGTCAGGGCTGAAATGCATTCCTGAGTGACCTTGAGGCGATAGCGACCGTGCAACCATGCTCGGCGCGGAACGCGCGCTTTCAACCAGAACTGCAGTGGGCGCATGCGCAGCAGGCCCAACTGCAGTACCGATGAGGTTGAGGCCATGAGGCCCAGCATTTTCTGAAATCTCTTGAGCGGGACTATATGGCCGCTGCGGAAGGATTTCGCCATTTGCAGGGTGTTTTGCCTGCGCTGTGATGACAGCTGTGCTGTCATAGATAGCGAGTTCAGATCCAGTCCTAAAAAGGAGATCCTTTGACTGGGAAACAGTGAACTTTTCTCCCAATTGACTCTCAGACCTAAGCACTCGAGGTGATCGAGTATTAGTGTCTTGTGGTGACCGAGTTCTGAAGGCGATTGAGCCAGAATCAGCCAATCGTCCAAATAGTTCAGAATTCGAACGCCTCGGAGTCTCAGGGGTGCCAGCGCCGCGTCCATGCACACTGTAAATGTACGAGGTGCTAGAGACAGGCCGAATGGCAGGACTGTGTACTGATATGCCCGGCCCTCGAAGGCGAATCTCAAAAATCGCCTGTGACGTGACGCAATTTGTATGTGAAAATACGCGTCTTTCAGATCTATCGCCATAAACCAGTCTCCTCGGCGAATCTGCGCGAGGATTTTTCTGGTCGTGAGCATTCTGAACTTTCGCTTTGCTAGCGCTTTGTTCAGACGCCTTAGATCTAAAATGGGTCTGAGACCCCCGTCTTTCTTCGGTACCAGGAAATATCTGCTGTACAGACCCCCTTCGCTCTGAGCTTGAGATAAAGGCTCTATGGCCCCTTTGCTCAATAGTTTCGCTATTTCGGCTCGAAGTAGATGTGCTACTTCTGTTTTCACCGTGGTTTCGACTTTCTCCGTGAAACGGGGAGGGCGTCGATGAAACTGCAGCGAATAGCCTCTCTTTATAGTCTCTAGCACCCATTCTGAGACCCCGGGAAGTCTTTCCCATGCATCTGCACGTGTGACTAGGGGTTGAATGTAATCTGGGCCCTGGTCGCGAAATGGCGGCGACACGAGAGCAACCGTGTGCTGTAACATGGACGCCGTGGCGTGTGAGGCGGGGGGCATGCTTAACACAGTATGCATCCCGCGCGCGCTCTGTTCTCTGAGTTGAGAGAGAGCGCGCGGGGGGAGCCCCGTAGGGCTCGTTATGTTCGTGAATAAACGTGGGCGCTTGGTGGCGGGCACATTTATAACACCGGGGACACTGTGTTTGTGAACTGACTGATCGTTCGTTGGTTTCGTTTTTACAGAAACCGCGGAACGTGCAGTGTGTAGTGGTTGTGGGCACTGGACAGCGGGCACGCTCACTACATGTAAAGCACAATCGGCATGAGCCGATTTTATGTGTGCAAACCCTGTGTTGAACGGGGCTGTGCTTGTGTGAATGAATGGGCACTGGGTGGGCATTGCAGTTACACACATTACACCATCGGCCTTGGCCGGAACACCAGAAATTAAACTCTTTTTTGGATTTATCTGGGTCGCCGTGAAAACGGCGTTTGTGTGCAGGCAAACGGGCTTTACGGCCGGTTTGTTGGCTGCTAAATACACTGGTACAAACACGGAACTTAGGGCTGTACAAGCGAGAATCTTGGGTGGAAGTCCGGCCGCAGCGGGACCCGAACACCGTCTTTTTCCTAGCATAGCTAGGATGGCGCCGAGGCCTCGGGCTTGAGCGTTATCTTGGGCCGAGGACCACGCGGTGGCGGGCGGCGTCCGGCGGAGCGAGACCGTGGTCTCTCTCGGGCCTGCTGCTGCTGGGCCGGTGCGGCGGGCGCGGGGCGCTGCTGAGTTCGGGCAGGCGGCTGTTTAGGGCGGCCTGTTGCGGAACTGGAGCGCTTTGGCAGGAAATGCCTCATGGCCTGCGAAGTCTTCTGTACCTCGGCGAATCGGTCCGCGAAGTCCTTCACGGAAGATCCGAAGAGGCCAGTCGTCGAAACGGGAGCGTCGAGGAACGCCGAGCGCTCCGACTCCGCCATTTCAGAGAGAGTTAGCCACAAATGTCTCTCGGAAACGGTAGCTGAGGCCATAAACCTGCCGATGGCGTGTGCAGCGGACTTTGTAGCACGAAGAGCTAGGTCTGTGGCGCTACGTAAATCCGGAACACTGATCGCGCCCGGGCCTTCCTCGTCTAGCTTGCGGAGGAGGTTGGCCTGGTGTATCTGAAGCACCGCCATGGTGTGCAGTGCCGATGCAGCTTGTCCAGCGGCGGAGTACACGCGGCCGTTCAACGCTGACGATGTGCGGCAAGCTCTGGATGGTAGGACTCCCTTAGCCCGCCGTCCAGCAGAGGGTGGGCAGAGGTGAGTCGCTACAGCTTCCTCGACCGGAGGGAGAGCGTGGTAGCCTCTGTCTCGAGCACCGTCCACTACGGAGAATGCTGGCGAGGCAGAAGTACGCACTCTGGCTGAAAATGGCGCCTTCCACGATTTCGCTACCTCTTCATGAAGCTCAGGAAGAAATGGGGCGTGTCTGGAGGGCGGCGCAGCGCGGTCTCCAGAAAGGAAGCAGCCATCCAGTCGGTTAAAAGCAGGTTGCTCGGGCGTCGACCACTCGAGGCCGAGGCTCGACACGGCCTGTGTGAGCAGACGCATCAGCTCTGCCTCAATGCTGATCTTCCCTCCTCTGCGTTCCGGAACAGCGGGGGAGGGGAGGTCCACGGAGCTCGCCCATCCCTCGCTCCCCGAAGCGAGAAGCGAGCAGCGGTCGTCCTCCTCCTCAGATCCAGCTTGCTGGTCATCCTCCATAACGGACAAAGCGGCGGGCTGCGGCTGTTGTCCGTCGGTGAGCGACTCGAATGAAGTGTTGAGAGGAGCTAGCGGCAGTGGCGGCGGCGAGCTCCTCGTGGAGGGAGGTTCCGGGACCCGCTGAGCGCGGCGCTTCTTACGGCGCGGCGCTACAGGGGGTGGGTGAGCAGCTTCGGCAAAAGATGCAAGGCGAGTCCGCAGAGTCGCGATGGGCATCATGTCGCAGTGATGGCAGCCGCCATCACCGAGAGCGATAGCTGCATGTTCCTCGCCCAAGCAGGAAACACACAGCTGGTGGTGGTCCCCGTCGATGAGCTCGGCTCGGCAGGAGCCGCAGGAAACGCGAGACATCTTGAAAAAGACACTCGTTGCTCTTTCTGTGAGAAAAAATGTGTGACGCGGTAGGCGAACACACACACAAAACACACACAAGCGAAAGGATATTCCACGCCGGAGAAGCGCAGCAGGGAACGGCGGCTGAAGGCGGCGAAGGCGGCGGCTTCAGAGAAGGGCTCGTCCTGCAGAAGTGCTGTTCAAAACGGCTGTGGCGGCTCGAATCCAATCCAACGATGCGTGCAGCTTCGTGAATTTTAGAAAATCGGTGTGTTAGACAGCTATGCTCGTATTTATAGACCTAGGCCACGCCTGTTTCGGCGGGAGATGACGCAGAATGGGCGCGTAGCGCCCTCATTGGTCAGCGTCTCTGGCCTCGCATAGGCTGTGCTTTTCTAGCGGAGCAGCCAATGGGTGAGCGATATTGCTCCGCCTAGGGTTGTATGCTACAGAAAAGCGTTTTACATATTTACAAAATTAAGGATTAATTTTTAGGCTTCAATCTCGACAAAGAAATATCTTTCCCGTAGCGTTCTTCGACGCAGTACGAGAGAACTCTACGTAAGAGAACCTGACTGTGTCTCTGAAATCTGTGAAATTCCATTTTTTAATCTGTTTGCATAATATGAGTTAAAATGTTATAGTCATTATTAAGCAGGGTTATAGGTCTAAGGTTTTCTATTAATTTAGGGAATTTTTCCCAGGTTTGGGGATGAGGGTGATAATCCCATGTTTCATAGTAGTTGGATTCAGATATTTCTTTTAACATTTGAAAAACAAGGTCTTTAATATTCTCCCAAAAATGTCTAGAAGTTACTCGTTAGTCCATCTGAACCGGGTGACTTGTCTAATGATAAACAATTCGTGGCTTTTTCCACTTCAACCATACTAATATCTGCATCACATACATTTTTAAAACTCTCATCTACTTTGGGGATCCAATCTTTAATAAGATCAAAGAACGCATGGGCATCTGTGTGTGAATAAGAGGATGAATACAGTTTACTGTATAGAAATTGTAAATTTCCTTAGAAATCTTTTTTGGATCTGTGCGTTCTTGGTTATTAATTAGCAAAGACTTGTAATACCATTACGCTCTTGTCTCTTTTTCTCTAATCTACAAAAATATGCAGAGCTCCTTTCACCCTCCTATCCACTTCGCCCTTGATCTTATATACGCTCCTTTGGCTTTATCAACATAAATGTTGTCTAGTGAAGATTGTAGGAGAAAAAGTTTTTCCGGTAACACTTTATTTTGATGGTCCCTTTTGAACATGCTGTTAACTATAAGTAACTGTGCAACTAACTCTCATTAGAGTATTAGTAGACTGTCTTCTTAATATCTGCAAACTCTTTATTGTGACATTCTACTGACTAAGTAACTTTGCAACTACATGCCAACTTTTTCTAACCCTAACCCTACAAGTCTACTAATGCTCTACTAACACAACGCCGGCTGACCTATTAGAACCATGAGAGAAAAGTATTTTATCTCCCCGCTGCTTTGACCAGAATTTTTCATCCATGACAACAGACAACAGAATGAGTTTCTTGGAGAAGAAAGCATTGTGCCCTTTCATTTTTACAAAAAAGAATAGGCCTACTGATTTTCTTTTAACAAAATCTCTTAGACCCCTATGTAAAGTGAAACATAAGAGAACATCTGGTTATGAGAAAACATAAAAAGGAATTAAGGAATTATTAAACATAAATAAGAGTAAAAAAAAAGAAGAGATTTCTGGAAGTAAACACTCTTGCAAGGCCCCTATATCAAGCGTTATTAAATGTGATCAGAATAACTAGAAAATAAAACTTATTTTCCTTAAATTAAGGATCTAAAGTGAACATACTTTAATAACTTAGTTAAGCTTTTCTACTTTTTTGGAAAATGTGAATTGTGTAAAGCTTCAAAGGGGTCATGACATGAGAAACCAAATTTGCCTTGATCTTTTGGTATATAAGAGGTCTTTGTACCATTAAAACGTCCTGCAAGTTTCATAGCTTAAGACTCCCTCTCCATTATAAACGAATCATTTATTTAATCAAGCTCTAAAAATACAGCTCGTTCTGGATCCATGGTAAGAAGTGACGTCACGGTACGAAGTGACGTACCAGCGTTTGCATATGACCGCCTCCAGGCACAAGACAACTACGCTTAAAGCGCAAGGCAACTACGCTCATTTCGTATCATTGTCGCGCCCGCGCGCTGCGCGCCTCACAAGTGTTCAGTCGACGGACAGCGAGTGGGTCTGTGTGTACAGGGAAACTACGATGCCGCAGATGTGCTGTTCCTGGCTGTGGACAAACAACATCTTTGAATACGCTGCGAAAGATCCAGTCGTCAGGGAAAAATAGATGCACTTTATTTTTTGCGGACGTCTCAGTCACGGCAGTGTTACGCCCGTTTCACACATACTCCGTAGAATATGGTGCGTTTGCGGTGCGTGTGCGGTACTGGAGCAGCACGCGCTATAGGCTAGTGCTTTCACATACTGTATGCTGCGTTTGCAGAGTGCTACTGATACGTAGTTTCTGTGTCACAAAATAAAAAATGGGTAGGCTAAGTAATTTTGATTTTAAAACCAAACTTTAACTTTGACATTGTTACAGACATTACAACAGTATGAAATTAATTTTAATCATTGTGATTCTTTGTTTTAGTTCGAGTTGTTGACAGAAGAAAAGCTATCACGCTATATCTGTTGCTAAGATATAATACACAAATATTTTAAATTAGAATACAAATGTATAAATACTGATTATAAATGCATATTTTAAGACTGAAAAAAAAATAAGAACCGGGAGAGAGCTAGCCCCCAGAAGACAAAGGACCTTTTTGGAAATTAACATTTGATATAATAATTATTGTTAGCACATGCCACTACATTAAAACGAGTATCCTCTGCTATAAATAAGGCTGGTTGTAGCACCAAAAAGTTAAACATTTTGATTTACAATTACATAGTCAAAATTAATTATAACTAGCCTACATAACTATAACAAACTTATAATTACACCCTGTTTAACTTCTTTATATTCAAAAATAAAACTATATAATATGATTTACTTATGAATTCATATAGGCTACAACTACATATTCAGATATTCATTTACATTTAATAAATTCGCATGACATGAAGGTTGAATGTGACGATAAACAAAATAAATAAAAAGGGCAACACAGTAGGCCTACATATTCATGTTTAAATAGAACAAAATGCAGCAATAATATATATGTATATTCTCGTTTTTAATTTCTTGATCCTGTTATTTAGTAAATGTAGAACACATTAACTGTAATTATGAGTAGCTAACTGTAATTATGAGTAGCTATGATCAAATTATTACAGTTGCTTGTCAATCTATATTTATTTCAATGTGAACAATACGCTGCAGTGCGGTGCAGCACAGCAGAAAATAGACTCTGTGCGTAAACGATCGCTGCACTGCTGTATACGCACCGCGTTACGCCCGTTTCACACATACTCCGTTTGCGGTGCGTATTTTTTTCCGTACCCATGTTAACAGGTTAGAGCTTTCACACTGCAGACGGATGCGGTCCGGCAATCCGTTCCAGTTGCGGTGCGTATACAGAAAAACACTTTGTGGATGGAGCTTAACTGCCATCAGATTAAAGAATATATTTTGCCTTTTAACCATGATAGGAAAGTATGAAAAAACAAAAAAAAAAACATGACCCGGGACTTGAACTCAATTTCTTTGTGGATGGAGCTTAACTGCCATCAGTTTAAAGAATATCTTTTGCCTTTTAACAATGATAGGAAAGTATGAAAAAAAAAAAAAAAAAAAAAAAACGATGACCCGGGACTTGAACTCAATTTTTTTGTGGATGGAGCTTAACTGCCATCAGTTTAAAGAATATCTTTTGCCTTTTAACAATGATAGGAAAGTATGAAAAAAAAAAAAAAAAAAAAAAAAAAAAAAACGATGACCCGGGACTTGAACTCAATTTTTTTGTGGATGGAGCTTAACTGCCATCAGTTTAAAGAATATATTTTGCCTTTTAACCATGATAGGAAAGTATTAAAAAAAAAAAAAAAAAAAAAAACGATGACCCGGGACCTGTCGTCAAAATCCCAAAAGTATGAAAAAACAAAAAAACAAAAAAAAACATGACCCGGGACTTGAACTCAATTTCTTTGTGGATGGAGCTTAACTGCCATCAGTTTAAAGAATATATTTTGCCTTTTAACAATGATAGGAAAGTATGAAAAAAAAAGAAAAAAAAAAAAAACGATGACCCGGGACCTGTCGTCAAAATCCCAAAATTATGAAAAAAAAAAAAAAAAAAAAACATGACCCGGGACTTGAACTAAATTTTTTTGTGGATGGAGCTTAACTGCCATCAGTTTAAAGAATATCTTTTGCCTTTTAACCATGATAGGAAAGTATGAAAAAAAAAAAAAAACGTTGACCCGGGACCTGTCGTCAAAATCCCAAAAGTATGAAAAAACTAAAAAAACAAAAAAAAACATGACCCGGGACTTGAACTCAATTTCTTTGTGGATGGAGCTTAACTGCCATCAGATTAAATAATATATTTTGCTTTTTAACCATGAGAGGAAAGTATGAAAAAAAAAAAAAAAACGATGACCCGGGACCTGTCGTCAAAATCCCAAAAGTATGAGAAAGAAAAAAAACATGACCCGGGACTTGAACTCAATTTTTTTGTGGATGGAGCTTAACTGCCATCAGATTAAATAATATATTTTGCTTTTTAACCATGAGAGGAAAGTATGAAAAAAAAAAAAAAACGATGACCCGGGACCTGTCGTCAAAATCCCAAAAGTATGAGAAAGAAAAAAAACATGACCCGGGACTTGAACTCAATTTTTTTGTGGATGGAGCTTAACTGCCATCAGTTTAAAGAATATATTTTGCCTTTCAACCATGATAGGAAAGTATGAAAAAAAAAAAAAAAACGATGACCCGGGACCTGTCGTCAAAATCCCAAAAGTATGAGAAAAAAAAAAAAAAAACATGACCCGGGACTTGAACTCAATTTTTTTGTGGATGGAGCTTAACTGCCATCAGTTTAAAGAATAAATTTAGCCTTTTAACCATGATAGGAAAGTATGAAAAAAAAAAAAAAAAACGATGACCCGGGACCTGTCGTCAAAATCCCAAAAGTATGAGAAAAAAAAACAAAAAACCATGACCCGGGACTTGAACTCAATTTTTTTGTGGATGGAGCTTAACTGCCATCAGTTTAAAGAATATCTTTTGCCTTTTAACCATGATAGGAAAGTATGAAAAAAAAAAAAAAAAAAAAAAAACGATGACCCGGGACCTGTCGTCAAAATCCCAAAAGTATGAGAAAAAAAAACAAAAAAACATGACCCGGGACTTGAACTCAATTTTTTTGTGGATGGAGCTTAACTGCCATCAGTTCAAAGAATATATTTTGCCTTTTAACCATGATAGGAAAGTATGAAAAAAAAAAAATGAAAAAAAAAACGATGACCCGGGACCTGTCGTCAAAATCCCAAAAGTATGAAAAAACAAAAAAAACAAAAAAAACATGACCCGGGACTTGAACTCAATTTCTTTGTGGATGGAGCTTAACTGCCATCAGTTTAAAGAATATATTTTGCCTTTTAACAACGATAGGAAAGTATGAAAAAAAAAAAAAAAAAAAAAAAACGATGACCCGGGACCTGTCGTCAAAATCCCAAAAGTATGAGAAAAAAAAACAAAAAAAAACATGACCCGGGACTTGAACTCAATTTTTTTGTGGATGGAGCTTAACTGCCATCAGATTAAAGAATATATTTTGCTTTTTAACCATGATAGGAAAGTATAAAAAAAAAAAAAAAAAACGATGACCCGGGACCTGTCGTCAAAATCCCAAAAGTATGAGAAAAAAAAAAAACATGACCCGGGACTTGAACTCAATTTCTTTGTGGATGGAGCTTAACTGCCATCAGATTAAATAATATATTTTGCTTTTTAACCATGAGAGGAAAGTATGAAAAAAAAACAAAAAACGATGACCCGGGACCTGTCGTCAAAATCCCAAAAGTATGAGAAAGAAAAAAAACATGACCCGGGACTTGAACTCAATTTTTTTGTGGATGGAGCTTAACTGCCATCAGTTTAAAGAATAAATTTAGCCTTTTAACCATGATAGGAAAGTATGAAAAAAAAAAAAAAAAACGATGACCCGGGACCTGTCGTCAAAATCCCAAAAGTATGAGAAAAAAAAACAAAAAACCATGACCCGGGACTTGAACTCAATTTTTTTGTGGATGGAGCTTAACTGCCATCAGTTCAAAGAATATATTTTGCCTTTTAACCATGATAGGAAAGTATGAAAAAAAAAAAAAAAAAAAAAAAAAACGATGACCCGGGACCTGTCGTCAAAATCCCAAAAGTATGAAAAAACAAAAAAAAACAAAAAAAAACATGACCCGGGACTTGAACTCAATTTCTTTGTGGATGGAGCTTAACTGCCATCAGTTTAAAGAATATATTTTGCCTTTTAACAACGATAGGAAAGTATGAAAAAAAACAAAAACGATGACCCGGGACCTGTCGTCAAAATCCCAAAAGTATGAGAAAAAAAAACAAAAAAAAACATGACCCGGGACTTGAACTCAATTTTTTTGTGGATGGAGCTTAACTGCCATCAGATTAAAGAATATATTTTGCTTTTTAACCATGATAGGAAAGTATAAAAAAAAAAAAAAAAAACGATGACCCGGGACCTGTCGTCAAAATCCCAAAAGTATGAGAAAAAAAAAAAACATGACCCGGGACTTGAACTCAATTTTTTTGTGGATTGAACTTAACTGCCATCAGTTTAAAGAATATATTTTGCCTTTTAACCATGATAGGAAAGTATGAAAAAAAAAAAAACAAAAAAAAAAACGATGACCCGGGACCTGTCGTCAAAATCCCAAAAGTATGAAAAAACAAAAAAACAAAAAAAACGATGACCCGGGACTTGAACTCAATTTTTTGTGGATGGAGCTTAACTGCCATCAGTTTAAAGAATATCTTTTGCCTTTTAAGCATGATAGGAAAGTATGAAAAGAAAAAAAAAACGATGACCCGGGACCTGTCGTCAAAATCCCAAAAGTATGAAAAAACAAAAAAACAAAAAAAAACATGACCCGGGACTTGAACTCAATTTCTTTGTGGATGGAGCTTAACTGCCATCAGTTTAAAGAATATCTTTTGCCTTTTAACAATGATAGGAAAGTATGAAAAAAAACAAAAACGATGACCCGGGACCTGTCGTCAAAATCCCAAAAGTATGAGGAAAAAAAACAAAAAAAAACATGACCCGAGACTTGAACAATTTTTTTGTGGATGGAGCTTAACTGCCATCAGTTTAAAGAATATATTTTGCCTTTTAACCATGATAGGAAAGTATGAAAAAAAAAAAAAACGATGACCCGGGACCTGTCGTCAAAATCCCAAAAGTATGGAAAAAAACAAAAACACAAAAAAAAACATGACCCGGGACTTGAACTCAATTTCTTTGTGGATGGAGCTTAACTGCCATCAGTTTAAAGAATATCTTTTGCCTTTTAACAACGATAGGAAAGTATGAAAAAAAAAACAAAAAAAAAAAACGATGACCCGGGACCTGTCGTCAAAATCCCAGAAGTATGAAAAAACTAAAACACACAAAAAAACATGACCCGGGACTTGAACTCAATTTTTTTGTGGATGGAGCTTAACTGCCATCAGTTTAAAGAATATATTTTGCCTTTTAACAACGATAGGAAAGTATGAAAAAAAACAAAGAAAAAAACGATGACCCGGGACCTGTCGTCAAAATCCCAAAAGTATGAGAAAGAAAAAAAACATGACCCGGGACTTGAACTCAATTTTTTTGTGGATGGAGCTTAACTGCCATCAGTTTAAAGAATATATTTTGCCTTTTAACCATGATAGGAAAGTATGAAAAAAAAAAAAAACGATGACCCGGGACCTGTCGTCAAAATCCCAAAAGTATGAAAAAAAAAAAAAACGATGACCCGGGACCTGTCGTCAAAATCCCAAAAGTATGAAAAAAAAAAAAAAAAAAAAAAGATGACCCGGGACCTGTCGTCAAAATCCCAAAAGTATGAGAAAAAAAAACAAAAAAAACATGACCCGGGACTTGAACTCAATTTTTTTGTGGATGGAGCTTAACTGCCACCAGTTTAAAGAATATATTTTGCCTTTTAACCATGATAGGACAGTATGAAAAAAAAAAAAAAAAAAAAAAAAACGATGACCCGGGACCTGTCGTCAAAATCCCAAAAGTATGAAAAAAAAAAAAAAAAAACATGACCCGGGACATGAACTCAATTTTTTTTGTGGATGGAGCTTAACTGCCATCAGTTTAAAGAATATATTTTGCCTTTTAACCATGATAGGAAAGTATGAAAAAAAAAAAAAAAAACGATGACCCGGGACCTGTCGTCAAAATCCCAAAAGTATGAAAAAACAAAAAAAACTAAAAAAACGATGACCCGGGACTTGAACTCAATTTTTTTGTGGATGGAGCTTAACTGCCATCAGTTTAAAGAATATATTTTGCCTTTTAACCATGATAGGAAAGTATGAAAAAAAAAAAAAAAAAAAAAAAAAAAACGATGACCCGGGACCTGTCGTCAAAATCCCAAAAGTATGAAAAAAAAAAAAAAAAAAAAAAAAACATGACCCGGGACTTGAACTCAATTTCTTTGTGGATGGAGCTTAACTGCCATCAGATTAAAGAATATATTTTGCTTTTTAACAACGATAGGAAAGTATGAAAAAAAAAAAAAAACGATGACCCGGGACCTGTCGTCAAAATCCCAAAAGTATGAGAAAGAAAAAAAACATGACCCGGGACTTGAACTCAATTTTTTTGTGGATGGAGCTTAACTGCCATCAGTTTAAAGAATATATTTTGCCTTTTAACAACGATAGGAAAGTATGAAAAAAAAAAAAAAAAAAAGAAAACGATGACCCGGGACCTGTCGTCAAAATCCCAAAACTATGAGAAAAAAAAACAAAAAAAAACATGACCCGGGACTTGAACTCAATTTTTTTGTGGATGGAGCTTAACTGCCATCAGATTAAAGAATATATTTAGCTTTTTAACCATGATAGGAAAGTATAAAAAAAAAAAAAAAAAACGATGACCCGGGACCTGTCGTCAAAATCCCAAAAGTATGAGAAAAAAAAAAAACATGACCCGGGACTTGAACTCAATTTTTTTGTGGATTGAACTTAACTGCCATCAGTTTAAAGAATATATTTTGCCTTTTAACCATGATAGGAAAGTATGAAAAACAAAAAAACAAAAAAAAAAACGATGACCCGGGACCTGTCGTCAAAATCCCAAAAGTATGAAAAAACAAAAAAACAAAAAAAACGATGACCCGGGACTTGAACTCAATTTTTTGTGGATGGAGCTTAACTGCCATCAGTTTAAAGAATATCTTTTGCCTTTTAACCATGATAGGAAAGTATGAAAAAAAAAAAAAACGATGACCCGGGACCTGTCGTCAAAATCCCAAAAGTATGAAAAAACTAAAAAACAAAAAAAAACATGACCCGGGACTTGAACTCAATTTCTTTGTGGATGGAGCTTAACTGCCATCAGTTTAAAGAATATCTTTTGCCTTTTAACAATGATAGGAAAGTATGAAAAAAAACAAAAACGATGACCCGGGACCTGTCGTCAAAATCCCAAAAGTATGAGGAAAAAAAACAAAATAAAACATGACCCGAGACTTGAACAATTTTTTTGTGGATGGAGCTTAACTGCCATCAGTTTAAAGAATATATTTTGCCTTTTAACCATGATAGGAAAGTATGAAAAAAAAAACAAAAAAAAAAACGATGACCCGGGACCTGTCGTCAAAATCCCAAAAGTATGAAAAAACTAAAACACACAAAAAAACATGACCCGGGACTTGAACTCAATTTCTTTGTGGATGGAGCTTAACTGCCATCAGTTTAAAGAATATATTTTGCCTTTTAACAACGATAGGAAAGTATGAAAAAAAACAAAGAAAAAAACGATGACCCGGGACCTGTCGTCAAAATCCCAAAAGTATGAGAAAGAAAAAAAACATGACCCGGGACTTGAACTCAATTTTTTTGTGGATGGAGCTTAACTGCCATCAGTTTAAAGAATATATTTTGCCTTTTAACCATGATAGGAAAGTATGAAAAAAAAAAAAAACCGATGACCCGGGACCTGTCGTCAAAATCCCAAAAGTATGAAAAAAAAAAAAAAAAAAAAACGATGACCCGGGACCTGTCGTCAAAATCCCAAAAGTATGAGAAAAAAAAACAAAAAAAACATGACCCGGGACTTGAACTCAATTTTTTTGTGGATGGAGCTTAACTGCCACCAGTTTAAAGAATATATTTTGCCTTTTAACCATGATAGGACAGTATGAAAAAAAAAAAAAAAAAAAAAAAACGATGACCCGGGACCTGTCGTCAAAATCCCAAAAGTATGAGAAAAAAAAAAAAAAAAACATGACCCGGGACATGAACTCAATTTTTTTTGTGGATGGAGCTTAACTGCCATCAGTTTAAAGAATATATTTTGCCTTTTAACCATGATAGGAAAGTATGAAAAAAAAAAAAAAAAACGATGACCCGGGACCTGTCGTCAAAATCCCAAAAGTATGAAAAAACAAAAAAAACGATGACCCGGGACTTGAACTCAATTTTTTTGTGGATGGAGCTTAACTGCCATCAGTTTAAAGAATATATTTTGCCTTTTAACCATGATAGGAAAGTATGAAAAAAAGAAAAAAAAAAAAAAAAAAAACGATGACCCGGGACCTGTCGTCAAAATCCCAAAAGTATGAAAAAAAAAAAAAAAAAAAAAAACATGACCCGGGACTTGAACTCAATTTCTTTGTGGATGGAGCTTAACTGCCATCAGTTTAAAGAATATCTTTTGCCTTTTAACAACGATAGGAAAGTATGAAAAAAAAAAAAAAACGATGACCCCCGCGGGACCTGTCGTCAAAATCCCAAAAGTATGAGAAAGAAAAAAAACATGACCCGGGACTTGAACTCAATTTTTTTGTGGATGGAGCTTAACTGCCATCAGTTTAAAGAATATCTTTTGCCTTTTAACAACGATAGGAAAGTATGAAAAAAAAAAAAAAAAAAAAAAAAAAAAAACGATGACCCGGGACCTGTCGTCAAAATCCCAAAAGTATGAGGAAAAAAAAACAAAAAAAAACATGACCCGAGACTTGAACAAATTTTTTGTGGATGGAGCTTAACTGCCATCAGTTTAAAGAATATATTTTGCCTTTTAACCATGATAGGAAAGTATGAAAAAAAAAAAACGATGACCCGGGACCTGTCGTCAAAATCCCAAAAGTATGAAAAAACAAAAAAACAAAAAAAACGATGACCTGGGACTTGAACTCAATTTTTTTGTGGATGGAGCTTAACTGCCATCAGTTTAAAGAATATCTTTTGCCTTTTAACCATGATAGGAAAGTATGAAAAAAAAAAAAAAAAAAAAAAAAAACCATGACCCGGGACCTGTCGTCAAAATCCCAAAAGTATGAGAAAAAAAAAAAAACATGACCCGGGACTTGAACTCAATTTTTTTGTGGATGGAGCTTAACTGCCATCAGTTTAAAGAATATCTTTTGCCTTTTAACCATGATAGGAAAGTATGAAAAAAAAAAAAAAAAAAAAAAAAACATGACCCGGGACCTGTCGGCAAAATCCCCCAGAAAAAAAAAAAAAAAAAACATGACCCGGGACTTGAACTCAATTTCTTTGTGGATGGAGCTTAACTGCCATCAGTTTAAAGAATATCTTTTGCCTTTTAACAACGATAGGAAAGTATGAAAAAAAAAAAAAAAAAAAACGATGACCCGGGACCTGTCGTCAAAATCCCAAAAGTATGAAAAAACAAAAAACAAAAAACGATGACCCGGGACCTGTCGCCAAAATGCCAAAAGTATGAGAAAAAAAAACATGACCCGGGACTTGAACTCAATTTTTTTGTGGATGGAGCTTAACTGCCATCAGTTTAAAGAATATATTTTGCCTTTTAACCATGATAGGAAAGTATGAAAAAAAAAAAAAAAAAAAAAAAAACGATGACCCGGGACCTGTCGTCAAAATCCCAAAAGTATGAAAAAACAAAAAAAACGATGACCCGGGACTTGAACTCAATTTTTTTTGTGGATGGAGCTTAACTGCCATCAGTTTAAAGAATATCTTTTGCCTTTTAACCATGATAGGAAAGTATGAAAAAAAAAAAAAAAAAAAAAAAAAACGATGACCCGGGATTGCCTTTTAACAATGATAGGAAAGTATGAAAAAAAAAAAAAAAAAAACGATGACCCGGGAATTGAACTCAATTTTTTTGTGGATGGAGCTTAACTGCCATCAGTTTAAAGAATAGATTTAGCCTTTTAACCATGATAGGAAAGTATGAAAAAAAACCCCCAAAAAAAACCGATGACCCGGGACCTGTCGTCAAAATCCCAAAAAAACAAAAAAAAAAAAAAAAACACATGACCCGGGACTTGAACTCAATTTCTTTGTGGATGGAGCTTAACTGCCATCAGTTTAAAGAATATATTTTGCCTTTTAACCATGATAGGACAGTATGAAAAACAAAACAAAACAAAAAAAACGATGACCCGGGACCTGTCGTCAAAATCCCAAAAGTATGAAAAAACAACAAAAAAACATGACCCGGGACTTGAACAATTTTTTTGTGGATGGAGCTTAACTGCCATCAGTTTAAAGAATATCTTTTGCCTTTTAACCATGATAGGAAAGTATGAAAAAAAAAAAAAAAAAAAAAAAAACGATGACCGGGACCTGTCGTCAAAATCCCAAAAGTATGAAAAAACAAAAAAAAACATGACCCGGGACTTGAACTCAATTTCTTTGTGGATGGAGCTTAACTGCCATCAGTTTAAAGAATATCTTTTGCCTTTTAACAATGATAGGAAAGTATGAAAAAAAACAAAAACGATGACCCGGGACCTGTCGTCAAAATCCCAAAAGTATGAGGAAAAAAAACAAAAAAAAACATGACCCGAGACTTGAACAATTTTTTTGTGGATGGAGCTTAACTGCCATCAGTTTAAAGAATATATTTTGCCTTTTAACCATGATAGGAAAGTATGAAAAAAAAACCAAAAAAAAAAAACGATGACCCGGGACCTGTCGTCAAAATCCCAAAAGTATGAAAAAACTAAAACACACAAAAAAACATGACCCGGGACTTGAACTCAATTTCTTTGTGGATGGAGCTTAACTGCCATCAGTTTAAAGAATATATTTTGCCTTTTAACAACGATAGGAAAGTATGAAAAAAAACAAAGAAAAAAACGATGACCCGGGACCTGTCGTCAAAATCCCAAAAGTATGAGAAAAAAAAACAAAAAAAACATGACCCGGGACTTGAACTCAATTTTTTTGTGGATGGAGCTTAACTGCCATCAGTTTAAAGAATATCTTTTGCCTTTTAACCATGATAGGAAAGTATGAAAAAAAAAAAAAAAAAAAAAAAAAACGATGACCCGGGATTGCCTTTTAACAATGATAGGAAAGTATGAAAAAAAAAAAAAAAAAAAAACGATGACCCGGGACCTGTCGTCAAAATCCCAAAAGTATGAGAAAAAAAAAAAAAAAAAAAACATGACCCGGGACTTGAACTCAATTTCTTTGTGGATGGAGCTTAACTGCCATCAGTTTAAAGAATATATTTTGCCTTTTAACCATGATAGGACAGTATGAAAAAAAAAACAAAACAAAAAAAACGATGACCCGGGACCTGTCGTCAAAATCCCAAAAGTATGAAAAAACAACAAAAAAACATGACCCGGGACTTGAACAATTTTTTTGTGGATGGAGCTTAACTGCCATCAGTTTAAAGAATATCTTTTGCCTTTTAACCATGATAGGAAAGTATGAAAAAAAAAAAAAAAAAAAAAAAAACGATGACCGGGACCTGTCGTCAAAATCCCAAAAGTATGAAAAAACAAAAAAACAAAAAAAAACATGACCCGGGACTTGAACTCAATTTCTTTGTGGATGGAGCTTAACTGCCATCAGTTTAAAGAATATCTTTTGCCTTTTAACAATGATAGGAAAGTATGAAAAAAAACAAACAAAAAAAAAAACGATGACCTGTCGTCAAAATCCCAAAAGTATGAAAAAAAACCCCTAAAAAAAACATGACCTGGGACTTGAACTCAATTTTTTTGTGGATGGAGCTTAACTGCCATCAGTTTAAAGAATATCTTTTGCCTTTTAACCATGATAGGAAAGTATGAAAAAAAAAAAAAAAAAAAAAAAAAACGATGACCCGGGACCTGTCGTCAAAATCCGAAAAGTATGAGGAAAAAAAAAAAACATGACCCGGGACTTGAACTCAATTTCTTTGTGGATGGAGCTTAACTGCCATCAGTTTAAAGAATATCTTTTGCCTTTTAACAACGATAGGAAAGTATGAAAAAAAAAAAAAAAACGATGACCCGGGACCTGTCGTCAAAATCCCAAAAGTATGAAAAAACAAAAAAACAAAACATGATCCGGGACTTGTATAATAATACATTATAGATAAGTCGCATCAGTCATAAAATGCGTCAAGAAGAGGAAAAAAACATATAAGTCGCACTGGACTATAAGTCGCATTTATTTAGCAAACCTATGAAAAAAAAAAAAGTGCGACTTATAGTCCGGAAAATATGGTAATTATAGATACAGTAAGACAGAAACTCACCTGTTCACCGGTTATTTTCCACAGCTCTCCCGGGAGACTAGCGCTAAATTCATCCCCTACTTTAGCATCATCTACAGTTTTAAAAGAGGAAGTTGCTCACTTGTGAGAAAATCTTCCTGGACACATTTGTGAGAAAATCGAGCCGAGAGATCTCATAAAAAGCCTCACGCAGTGTCTCACAATCATGATAAAAGGACACAGACAGTGTCTGGCTGTACAGTCAGCAGGATGACGGATACGCCGTTTCCAGCAACCAGGGACGTTACACAACATTCTCTGGATTCCTGGTCTATCCTAATGCCGATTCCATGACAGAACTTCCCCCTAAGAACCAGTACTGAATACTGAATAATGCATAGATCATAGCTCTAACATAGTGCTATGTTATGTGATTTCATCACAAATTATTATGTAAATATTGTATAATTGTTTAGAAAGACTGTGACTCTCATATTGTTAGAGGCAAAATGCTCTACATAGACATAGTTGGTGCTAATTTTTATCGTTGTACTGTTATTAAAATATTAGAAAGTGTCTGAGATCTTTCTCATGAGTATTTTGGATATAAACTAATCTAAATAAACTTTAACTTGGGTGTGTGTGTGTGTGTTTGGCTAACATTGTGAGGATCAATATCGTAAGTATAGGAAAGCTAATAACTTTTCAATTCATTTATATGTCAAATTGGCATTTAAACATTAAAAGTAAACACTACCATCAGTCTTTCTATAATTAATTAATTCTTCTTACTAGCAGTTTAAAAGAGAGAAAGAAACACAGGTGCCACATAACTCCCCGTCTTCTCAGAAAGTAAAGTCAATAAAAATGCACACAAACTGAACTTCTATTCAATAACCTTAAAACGTCCGGAGTTACAATAAGAGACGATTACAAAAGAGACTAGATCATTTTTATTTAAACACACTAAGCAGTAAATATGTACAAAGAAATCATTTAAAATATTTTTTAGGATTGTTAATTTAACAAGTAACATAATCACCTTAAAAGGTCACTTCTTGTAATGTTCATATCTATCCTCAGCTTTAGTAGGCAGAAATTTAGTAGCAAAAACTACCTGGTATCGGTGATTGATTGTGATTAATCTGATTATTAGTTGGCATATCATGTAATTAACTCAATCATTAATCATCAATCAACAAATCATTAATTGACAGACATATTTTTTTACTCTTTAAATTTGAAATTCTCCTTAAATAATTCAGAAAATGCTATTAGTGCTACATTAGTATCTATAGGACAATAAACCTTTAGAATTCAATACACATCATTATACTGAAGTCACAGCTCTTCTCAAAACAGTGGGGTTTTGAAAACATAAGGCTGTATCTGGCTCATACATCTTATACTGAGGGTTTGAGTTCTGGATCTGTGCAACCTATTGAAACGTGGACATTGTTAATAATACAAATAAAAAAAAACATTTAAAAGGGCAATTTAGTGTGTGATCCATTTGCTCACCTGATGTGACTGCTTTCTACAAGCTTTCATTTCTGTATCAGAATACGCCACAAAATGAATTAACGTGTAGATTCTGAAACAAAAGAACATTATACACCATTACTAAAAATTGGAATAAAACGGAATGATTTAGCTTCAGACTTTAGACTGGTTTTATATATAATGTATTATATGATCTCCACTTTGTGATTTAATGAAACACTAAAATAAAAAGGTCTGGCAATATTTAACCATGTAAAATAATCAATCATAGTGATTTTGATCTTTTGTGAATGTTTAGTTACCTGTGGTATAGCATTGCAATAAATTGCACTATCAGCAATAATGCGAAGCTCAGTAGAAACATCAGTCCAATTGGATCAATGGAAAACATTTCCGTTGTGGATTGAGTCCCATCAGGAAACATTTTTGGGATCTTTATAGTGACTGAGTCACCAATTGTCTCCAGGAAGAAAGTTGCCACTAGCCAAAGTGCATTACAGAAGAAAAAGGCAAATGCAACCTATATGAAAGAGAACAACAAAACAGAATGAAGACAAAACTTTACTGTTCCAGAACAGACAAAACAAAACCACATACAAAGTCATTTTTGCATATTGACAAGCTTATGAGGCTCACCTTATTTCGAAGTTCTCTCAGTTCATTAGCCATTTTTTCCTGTTGTTCTTTATTCTCTTTAAGAGGTTCTAGATATTTTTTTTGCAATTCTCTCCAGAACTCGTTTTCATCCTGCATGTGGTGAAACAGTAAATTTATATTATGTGTATGCACTATGCACCAGCAGCACCTGACATATCTGCAGCAACCAAGGGCACAAAGTTGGGCCAAAAAAAAAAAAAAAAGCTGCAAAAAGCGAGTTTCTCCATTGGAAGCCATTCAAATGTAGCCATGTATTATGGCAGAATAATAATAAACATAATTATTTTGCAAAAATAAATAAATTATGAACAAATATAATATAATTTATTTCTTCCAATTCTTCTTACCATTGGAAGTGCAGATTCATGCAAGGGAAAGTCATACGATTTCATCTGCAGACGTTCAATCCAAGCTTTTGGAATTAAACATACAAACGTTTTAATCGTAATCTAATTCAATAAGTCAACAGCTAGAATATTAGGATATTAAGTATGGAAGTCATACTTACTTTGATGAGCATTGAGTGGGAACTCCTCTGCCCTACATTTTAGGAATAGAGTATTATTATTATTAGTGATAGTATTAAAAACATCCACTGTAATCTGAATGTAATTCATTTGTTAATTTATTTTTTTCAAATCTATATAAAAATAGTTAAAGATTCTACACAGGTGGATAGAAATGGGATGAAACCATGTGAATTTGTGCTATTAGTTGTTGTTTTACCCTTGTGTTTCCAAAGGAATATGTGGCTCTTCAGTTTCGGTTATGGTTTCTGCAGGTAGTATCTCCTTGCTCGAATCTTCTTTAGATTCCAAACATGGACATTTGCAACATGTGGCATTCATGAACTTTTTCTTGATGGTATCGACTGCTGTAGTCTTAGTCTGGCCGCCGGTTTCACGAGTGCCCCACGTGACATTGTTCATGTTGACGATAGAGTAAATGGCCAAGAGCAAATACCCGCTGGGAATGCAGAGGAAGTATAACAACCCATAGATGACCAGTGAGAACTCCTGAGGGTGTAAAGCTGCCGTAATGATGTACAACACCACCATGCCGATGAGGAACAGACCACTGGGGGTCAGAAAAGTTTTTTGCCTCACTAAATCCCCTATGAGAGTAGAGATGAGGAAATAAAGCATGTGCAGTCTAAAAATATTGATGTTCTAAATCGTTTTTTTACGCATGAAAAAAGCCGTTACCTATGATGCTGAGAACCGTCCCCGCCATGAGAAATGCGTAGAACACACTCATAATTGCAGCGATTTTAATCTGCATGTCAGATGTCAGTTTGAAGCATAAGATGAGATAGACAGTAGGGGGCACTATGGCCAAAGCAAGAGCAATATTTTCAGGCATTTCCAAAATGAACACAAAGCTTCCTGCAAGATAAAGAAAGCACATTAATAGCCCTTTAAAAGCACTATAAAACAGCACAATGAATCGAATGCAAATAAATTACTGTAAAATTTTCTATGCAAGCAAAACCTTACCTGATATCATGAGACAGATAGTGGCAGGGCCCAAGATGGAAGCTGCCATGCTGATAATCTGGTACAAGATGTAAAGTTTTGAGATAGAGCTGTTCCTCTGAGAGGTCAGTCCTCCTGAGCCCAAGAGGTCGATGGTGTTGGCCATGGTAGAAGGTCCCCAGCGTCTGCGCTGGTTGTAGAACTCTTTAAAATCCTGAGGCGCATTGGTGTAGGCATCAGAAGCTGCATTGTACTCAACCCTCCACCCCTGCTGCAGAAGCAGAGTACATAACCAGCGGTCCTCGCCTGACGTTACACCGAAAAGAAGGGGAATTTGTTTAGTCAAGGCTGAATTTATATTATTAGTCATGTGGTTAACTTCATAGACATTACCTTGATCATACTGGACGCAGTGGCTGGCTTCACTTGCTTTAGTTGTATACCTCTTCATGACGTTGTCATCCATGAGTGCGGCTCCTCTGAAAAGACTGAAACATCCAGGGCTGCACAGTACACAGCCGAACACGTGCTCTGCAGTCTTTTGCAGCCAGTGGCCTACCGCATATTCAAACTTCTGATACCACACCATGGGCCCTTTAAGCATAATATCTTATTAGTCAGTTTATCACCTTTATAATCTATAATATACATAAGTAGTCAGTGCATGTCTATATTTGCGACTAGTTTCTACCAAATGACAGATGAATTTGGTGGAAAATACCAACGATAGGTATCATAACTGGCTTCAATAATATCCCTACAGACGATACATATTACGTACAGCTCAGACATATTTGGTTGTTATCTTGATTTCATTTTAAAATTTTAATTTATTTATTATGATTCTCTTTGAATGCTTTTTTCTAATTTAATTTATTATTAGTAGTTTTATCTGGTTAATTATTCTTCACACTTCCTCTGCCTCATACTTATAAAACCAGTCTAGAATGTGCACTGTCGTTTAAAAGTTTGGGTTCCAGGAAGATTTTAAAAATGTTTTTGAAATAAGTCTCTTATGCTCACCAATGTTGCATTTATTTGAACAAAAATACAGTAAAAACAGTTATATTAGAGTTATATGTGGCTTTTAGTCAATGCATATTAGCTTCATATAGTCCATAGTTGTGTACTCCTTAAAGTTAACAGCTGATGTGAAATAATATTACAATTTAAAATAAATATTTATTTTATTAATATATTTTGAAATTGTATTTCCTGTGATGGCAAAGCTAAATTTTCAGCATCATTAGTCTTCAGTGTCACATGATCCTTCAAAAATAATTTGAATACACAGATTTTCAGCTCAAGAAACATTTCCTATTATTATTATTCCTATTAGTGCTGAAAAAAAAATCCGTAAAAAAAAAAATCTAGCATTTGGAGATTAAAGTCGAAACATTTGGAGATTAAAGTCGAAACATTTGGAGATTAAAGTCCAAACATTTGGAGATTAAAGTCCAAACATTTGGAGATTAAAGTCCAAACATTTGGAGATTAAAGTCGAAACATATTGGGCCAGTTGTTCAAAGGTAAGCTGATCGGATTTTGGTTATCGGATTGGATCAAATCTTGAAAATGGGTTGTTCAAAATGGAAAGAAGGAATCTGAAATCAGATTAGATCAGGGAATCCAATCCTAGTTTTAATCTGGATCAAACCATCAGTTTGTGTTGTTCAAAACTTGTCAGTGGGATTTGGATAACTTTGATCCAAAAAAACAGGATTATCCTGATCCCAACAGGGGGTAGGATTTCAAGGTGGATTTCAGGAAGAAAATGTAGTAAAACTTTAAAATTGGTAAAATAATACATTTGTATCATTTAGTGTATATACTTTTATTTATATTTTGCACTTGACTTGTGTAACCATTGTAGCAGTGATAAAGTAAACAATTAAGCTATTCAGTATAGTAAAGTAAAAGTAAAATAAATATGATCTTGTCCCCATGAAATAATCCCTCAAACAGATTTCAGGTCATTTTCGGTCATTCATCACCGTATATTAATTTCAAAGAAACAATCATCAGAGATGAGCCTGTCAAAAATAATGTCTAACAATTGCATCCCTTACTATACGTCCAGTCAGTCCCTGATTCTGACAGACCACCAGAGGTTGGTCTGGTTCTTCAACAGGCTCAGGTGCATCATAAACATCATCACAGAGAGGGACATTGCGCCTGGTAGCGATGTTGTGCAGGACGATACACGCAAGTATTATGTTGCATGCTCCTTGTGGTTCCACTCGCAAGTAGTTAAGGCATGCAAAGCGTCTCTTCAGAACTCCTTTTAAACGCTCAGTTGCACATCTTGTTTTGCAATGAGCAGTGTTGAAGCGTGCGGTGAAACCATGTACTCAAAAGGACCTAATTTTACTGTTGCAGAAACCCATGCATTGCTGGAGGGTGTTAAGTGCCATTATGCCTCAATAGTAGGTTCTAGCTCTGTTGCAGGTGGAATGGTGACTAACAAAAGGAAGAAAGACATTTGGGTTGAAATCACCCAGAATGTAAATGCAATGGGGTCTGGCCAGAAGAGGACCTAGGAGCAAGTGAAATTTAGATGGAAGAATCTGAGGGCCAGAGCAACGAAGGACCTTGCTGAGGCAAAAAACACCCAAACAGGCAACAAACCCTTTAAGAAAGGTGAATACACAGATGCGGTTCTGGACATTATTGGAGGTGAGAACTCTAAAGCTCTGCATGGGATTCAATGTGTTGTAGGGGACGGTGAGCCTACAATTGTAGAGGAAAGTGAGCCAGTTCCTCCTAATGCAGAGGAAACATTCATTCTGGATCTCAGCCCTATGATTGAAGAACAACCTGGATCCTCACTGGTAGAGCCAGCAGTCACAGGAGCTCAGAAAAGAGGCTTGAAGCGTCCTCTGCCGAATAAAAATTATGATGCCTATGAATCACTTCTTAAACGAGAAACTGAAAGAGCAGAAGCACAGATACTCCTGGCAGAGGAACAAATCAAGCTGACCAAACTACAGCAAACCAAAGTGAAACTTCAGATCCGCCTCCTAAAAGCGGGGCTTGGAAATGCTGGTCTCTCCTCCTCAGATGAAGAAGAACCCTGAACATTCTTTATTTCGTTAACTATTGGATATTTAGCCATTTAATTTTTTTTAAGACGTTTTCAAAATGTCCACAATGTATTTGTTAATGTATGTTTGTTGTTTATTTTGTTGTGGTTCAGATGTGGGTCATAAAATAAATTATGAATAGAAGTGGATGTTTATGTTATTTTTGTGTTTTGTCTCAAAATAAGACTTACAGTGACCCCATGTTGGCTCTTCTACCTGTTCTTTACATAGCTGGTAGCCCACATTGTGATATGTTGTCCCATTTAGAGCACTGGTAATCCATATTTGGTAATCTTGAAAACTGTGTATCTGGATCAGGGTGATCCAGTACAATGTTGCTTTGAAAAACCGGCATAAAAGTAAGACGGATTACCTGATCCTGGATAGGAAAAAATGGGATTTCCAAATCCGGATAATTTTGATCCAGATTAAATGTTTTGAACAACTGGCCCTTGGAGATTAAAGTCGAAACATTTGGAGATTAAAGTCGAAACATTTGGAGATTAAAGTCGAAACATTTGGAGATTAAAGTCGAAACATTTGGAGATTAAAGTCGAAACATTTGGAGATTAAAGTCGAAACATTTGGAGATTAAAGTCCAAACATTTGGAGATTAAAGTCCAAACATTTGGAGATTAAAGTCCAAACATTTGGAGATTAAAGTCCAAACATTTGGAGATTAAAGTCCAAACATTTGGAGATTAAAGTCCAAACATTTGGAGATTAAAGTCCAAACATTTGGAGATTAAAGTCCAAACATTTCGAGTTATAAATAAAGTTATAAAATAAAATGATTCTTATAAACAGAATAAAGTCAAAATATTTCGAGAATAAAATCAAAATTTCGAGAATAAAGTCGAAATAAAGTAAAAATGACGAGATTTTATTTTAACGAGACCATGACATTTTTTTTCAGGATTCTTTGATAAATAGTTAAAAATAACAGGTTTTATTTCAAATAGATTTTTTTTGTAACATTATAAATGTCTTTACTGTCACTTATGTCAAATGAATGTGCCCTTGCTGAAAGTATTAATTTATATAAATAATAAAATCTTACTGAACCAAAACTTTTGAATGGTAGAGTATTCTAGATATTTAGAAAATTTTACAGTAATGAATCAAAAACAATAAAATGACCTGATAACAATGGTTTATATATATATCCAACCTGTGCCTGTAGGATGAATCCTGCCACATGCAGCCCCAACCTCTGGGTAGAGTTTCAGTCTGTCAATTAACAGCATGACTGCGGACGGCTGGAAATCAGTATCTCCATCCAGGGCCAAGATATACGTGTTCTCCTTCTCTCTCTAATGAGCATTAAAAACATTCAGAGTCTAGCTGATATTGTATTCTAGAAATACTAGTGGTGAATTTTAAAGTTAAGCATCTAACCTTCAGTCTCTCCTTAAGGTCATCCAGTCCTTCTCCTGTCTCAAACTGTTTGAAGTACTGTCTGTTTAGTCTCCAACCAAAAATGTAATACAAGTACATTATCTGCAAACACAGATGATTAGTGAAGTTCTGGCCGCAAAACATCTGCACCTGTGTTTAGCTGCATGACCCTTACCTGAGACCATCTTTTTTTGTGACGAATAAGTTGCTTGTCTTTGATGTGAACCATCATCACATTGCCTTGAGGAAGGGTGTATTCCAGACGACCTCCATAGGGGGTGTTTATGATCTTCTGCCATGGTAGTGGTGGCGTCTGCTTGAATATACATGGATCCTCCTCACTAAAAATGCTAATGTATGTGAAGTATTATTAGATTCGTTTTTCCCATAAATTCGCAGTAACCATAAACAGATCAAAATAAAGAGGATTCTTACGTGTAAACTTCTTTAATTACATCCACAAGAGTTTCAGCGTATTCATTTGCATGCCGCTGCCTTCCATTACCAACATCCATGAAAGCGTCATCAAAATAAATATGGAATTCAAACTCGACATCGCTGGGGTTGTCGGTCTTGGGTCTGTATTTATCGAGTCTGGTAGTCAAATAAATAGTGTTCAATTACAAGTACAATTCAATTGAGACTGAATGAGTAAGTGTATGTTTACCTGAACATAGAGATGATTATCTTCATCATTTCATCATAGGTCTCATGCCACATTGTTGCACACAGAAACACTCTGATGGTTTCTTTTGCGCTGAGGAACACATATTAAGAAATCCAAAGGAAAATTGTAATTGCAGAAGTTGCTCTCAGATATCATTTAATTACTAACATTTGTAAAATTAGAAGCGAGTGAATCAATTGTTCGTTGACATACAGTAAAAGTATAAAGCAACAAAATTACAGTGCATGGCATAGCTGTGATAATTTGGATTTGGAAAAATGTGATAAGACGTGTTTGAGTTCATATTCAAATTCTTTTTTATTCGGGTTTACTCAAACATTTTGAGTTTTATTGCAAACTTTGGTATTTTGCCGAGTGTACAGTCTGAGATGCTGAAACTCTTTTAAAACTATAGAGGGGATATGTAAAATGAAAGCCTTTTTGTCAGATGAAACATTTGAGAAACCCGAGACGTTAGCAAAACTCCATTTGCTCTCCTTTTAATCTCACTGATGTCTTGACATTCATTTGTAAATTACACCATTTGTACATTTTAATGGGAACACATTTATTGTGTAAAATGGTTTGATTAAGATAAGTTTGTCTAATTTGTCTAAATATATTAAAAATAAAGCACTAAAAAGTAACATAATTTTTTAATGACACAAGTGATGCATCACAACATTACAGTATGAAAATGGGTATTTAATTACTTTACATTTAACAGTGTTATTAAATTATTAGTGTTTTTATAGATGGACATGAAGTAAGAGTCAGATAATATAAATGTAAAAAACAATGAGAATGCACCATTCAACATCGATACAGATCATTTAAAAATATATAATATTGGCTGATATTAACAATATGCAACCATACTTAGAAAGTTGAAACACTTACCACCGTTTCTCCTTGATTCTCTTTCTGATTTCAAAACGGGTGTTCAGCAACATGGACTGTTCCAGAAACGCTCCTTCATACATGCGTCGCACGAACAGATCTTGGGTTCTTACTATTCGATGGATCTTCAGGAACCGGATGTAAAATGTACTGAGCATGAGTCCCAACCACCAGCTCAGAGCAGAGCCAATGAAACACACCAGTCCTCCTGTACTCATTGTTTCCACAATGTACCTGGCACGTAGAGTTTTTGTAGCATCAGTCAACATCAACCGCAACAATGCACCACTGGATTTCGACGGATCGTTCTCAATACAAGTAGAAGTTTGATTAAACTCTGGGAGTTTAAATGCAAGTGGAATCAAAAACAGTGCCAAAACTGCAACCTGGGCCATGTGTATGGGCAAAGCGAAGCTGCATTTCAGGGAGTGCATCTTGCAAGCCACAACTACAAACCAGCTGCACAGCGCAGAGGATACTATCTGGAGCGCCACCATTGAAATAACGACTGTTTCGAAGACGGATGTGACCGATTTCCAGTTCTGACCAGACAGAGGAACGTAAGCTCCAACCACAGCTGAAGTAATCAGGATTCTCATCAAACTGGAGATGATGCACACCACATTACGGGACTGAGCGATGTCTTTGGAAATGTCCTCTAGAAATGAGATTGAGACGAGCGTGCTGTAGTTTTCCCACCAGTTCACAGAAACACAGATGGTCCCCACGATGGCAAGGCCAATTGACATACTCATCTGAGGGGAACGTTCGATTGCCAGATAACTGACTGCAAAAAGCACATAACCCAGGACGATTAAGAAAATGGAGCATACGGGGAGCATTATAATCCGCTTCCTCTCTTTAGCTAAACACTGGGCGACTACCTGGAACACTGCTGACAGGATGCTCACACTGTTTAGGATCATCACATTAGTGACAATGTCAAAGTGTGGCATGGCTACTATTGTTAGAATTGCAGCTCCCAATGCTACCAGGAACTCAACACACAGGACCTAGAGCAAAGATCAAAGCAAAGTCAGAAAGGTTACTGCCAGAACAATAAGTTTCTCTGCTACTATACATCTCTGTTTAACAAAAACTGTTTGCTTACCCAAAAAACAGTTTTTTTAGAGGGCATGGCTGCGCTCTTGAAAATGAACTTCCATGTGCTTTTTATCAAAAGGAGAACACTCGGCCCAACCAGAACAAAGCCAATGCCAAGTAGGGCGGCCGGCTTCCTTTTTGAACATATAATCTCAGTGTTATTGTTCCCAAATGTTATCAAAAGCAAAAACGATGTCTGTAAAGAAAAAAATTGTTTCAGTCAAACCAAGCCTTTTCTGTAATATAGACAAGTTAATTGTTATCCTATCATCCAAAAAAGATTAGCCAATGATTAATAAAGCAGCTCACTTTACTCAGCAGCGCAAGGGCAAAGACAAGTATGCCAACAATGGCACACGAGAACCATTTCAAACACTGCACTCGTTTCTTTGGCATCTGCTCATCTTGAATGATCGGCACTTCTCTGCACGCATCCCAAGATCGCCTGTTGGGAGGAAAAAAAGGGAATAGCTTAATGGAAAATACAAAGTTCACTTGAACAAGAAATGTAAAAGATGTTAAAAAAAATTGGTATTTATCATGCTAGAGAGATTGAAGGAATATATGCCAGGAATATGTAAATAATTGTTCTTTATAAAGAAATCAATTTGGGAGGTGGAATATTAAAAATGTTAAATTCGAAAATAAGCATTTAGCTGCATAAATGTTTGTGGAGACCTAAATTTGAATTATTTAATATAAGTTTGATAAATGAAAAACAAAAACCGATTACCTGAATTCATGATTCTGCTGCTTTTCCATAGTGATGTTTGCAAGGCAGCAATAACCTTTGATTAACCATAAGTAAAACAGACCAGAGCCTTTATAACCAGATGGGAGGGAGCACTACGCTATTATTCAAACGGGTTTCATGCTGTGACATATCTTTACACAGAAATCATCTACCTGTCCATGTTCCGTTTAATTTCCCACTCCCTTTGATGATGATAGAATTTCTCAAATATTTTAAGCGACTTACCGGATATACTACTTCATGGTTAAAAAAATGTGGTAAATCCCTTCTAATTGACAGATAAGATACTAATACACACAATTACAGGGAAGAAATATTGTAATGCCACACTATACAGCAACATTCTAGACAATTCTCAGCTTCCAACTGGTTCTCAACTCCAGTCCTCGGGACCCGCTGCTCTGCACATTTTGTATGTCTCTCATATCTGACACACTCAGTTCAGTTCATGGAGTCTCTCCAACGAGCTGATGATCTGATTCAGGTGTGTTAAATAAGGGAGACATACAAAATGTGCAGAGCAGCGGGTCCAGAGGACTGGAGTTGAGAACCACCAACTGCACACAATACGCAAAAGGGAATGGTCTCTGTGCGAAACTGACCTAAACCTACTTATCATGGTTTGTCCGGAGAGGTTATGAGTGGCAGTTTCACTTGCATTGCTGGGTTAATCTATGCAAATATTAATATTTATCTGTACAGCGCTATTCAAAATACATATTGTTTCAGAGCAGCTTTACAAAACTTGCATGTATATTACAATGCTAAATGTACGCTGGTGGAATGTAACGAAGTATTTGTACTTCGTTACTGTACTTAAGTAAATTTTTACGTATCTATACTTGACTTAAGTAAAAAAAATAATGCATACTTTTACTTTTACTCAAGTAGATTTTTCAGCAATTATCTGTACTTTGTACTCCACTACATTATTAAAATGCGTGTCGTTACATCCTTCCGAATCTCTTGCATAAAATGTTTTTGGTCGACTGACGTTTTGGCGTTGCTGGCCAATGCACGTTGAAACAGATCGGAGATCTGATTGGTCAAAGAACTCACGCGCTCAGCGCACGTTTTGAAACAACACAACACATTGCTTGCATGTTTTAAGAGAAGCACTCACCTCACCCTTGTCAAATTTAGTTTGGTGCTTATTTTTGTCTCATTCTAATGTGTTATACATTAGGGGTGTAACGGTATGTATTCGTACCGGACCGTTTCGGTATAGGACTTTCGGTGCGGTGCACATGAATGCAATCTTTCACGTGAATTAGGCTAGTTGTGTGCGGAAGTCTCCGCGTTGCACTTGAGCGCGCACTGTACAACTGTACGGGCCGGGTTCGGACAAATATTTAGATATGTTCAGCTTCGGCTCGGTCACATCAGCGCGATAAGGCATTGAACATTTTACACTTAAAACAGCTTATTATGTAGGTAGCCAATGTGCCTGATGCTTTCACTTGATGCAAACGTTCGTTTTTGTGATTAAAATACATGCAAAATATGACCATAACATCTGTCTTCCTGTGTGCGGAAATTTGTTTATGTTGCTGTGACAACGAAACACGCGCCTGTGTTAAAAGCGATTGTTGCGATCATCTGTTGACATTTCCAAATGCCTTTCAGTTGCTTAATAAAAGCAGGCTTTCCACACAAACAAACGTACGCGTGTCATTAGTATGAGGAACAAAAATGGGATTTTAACTGTCGGTTTCGGGTCGGGCTCGGACATAAATATCTTCATGCCTGTCGGGCATTTTTTTCTCTCTCTCCTCTCGCTAGCTAGTGTCATGGCCAATATTGGTTTGAGAGTATTTTATTTAGTGAAGAACTTTGCAGCAGTATTTTATTTATTATTCTTTTTTATGTATTATATTTAATTAAAAAGTGTGTTTAAAAAAATGTAAACAAATTGTTTAAAAAAAAGTTTATAGTAAACAACCAGCAGTTTAATGTTTTGCATTTCTTTCCCTTACTGTACCGAAAATGAACCGAACCGTGACTTTAAAACCGAGGTACGTACCGAACCGTGATTTTTGCATACCGTTACACCCCTATTATACATTATTAGCCTAATGCTTTTGGATTTTCTGTAATCAATGGAGTATAAGCCTCAAATGCAGTTTTAGCTACATTTTCCCCATGCAGGCCAAGGTAAAGGACTAAAACAACTGTTGTTGAGCAGAATAAACTGGTCATACAAGTTTGATTAAAGTGTTCAGAATAACACTCACCTGTGTGCTTTTGAGGGTTTTTTTTTTTACTGCTCTTAATAGTATAGTAAAAATAAAATAAATTGTATGTCATAATTGGCTTAGCTTAATTAATATTTAATGAGTAATAAGTAAATAACCAGATTTTTACAGTGTGTCAGTATTGCAGAGAGCTTGCACAACAACCCTTTCCAGTACACAATAGAAATTGTTTGTGATTATTACAATTGAACAGCCCAGACATCGAGACAACTGATTGTACTTTTACTTAAAAAAAATACTTTAAAGTAAATTTAAAAGTGTACTTATGACTTTTACTTAAGTAAGATGTTGATGTAGTAATTGTACTTTTACTTAAGTATATTTTGCAGGGTAATTGTACTTTTACTTAAGTACTAAACTTGAGTACTTCCTCCACCACTGCTAATCGCTATATGCCATCACTCATTTAATTCGTTTCCAAATGTGTGTTCCTGTGGAACGGTGTGCGAGGGTTTAAATGTCCTATCTGAGCCCTTCATGTGCATGGTCACAAATAAATAGAAGGTGAATGCAATTTAATGCTCGCTGTCTTTATTTTCTAATGCATAAACCTGTATTAGTCATTTAAGAGAAAAGTAGATACGTGCAGATTAATAATTGTACAATTAAGAATAAAACATACAGAATACACTTTTTAGGTCCTTGAAGGTAAAATATGTTATTTTATGGTTTTAAAGTAGTCACATACAGATTTGCTGTGTGTGTGCGTGCGTGCAGGTGAAACTCGAAAAATAAGAATATTTAATGCCTTGCAAATACTTAATCTTTGCAGATGCGTGCAAACAGCTCGACCGTGAGTGAAACCTGCTTGAGCACGGAGGGGTGGGGTTGTTGACAAGTGATAACAGCTCGACCGTGAGTGAAACCTGCTTGAGCACGGAGGGGTGGGGTTGTTGACAAGAGATAACAGCTCGACCGTGAGTGAACCCAAGCGCTTGAGCGCAGAATAAAATAAACCTAACTCATGAACTGGAAACTATATAAGTTCAGTGATTCAGGTTAAATGATTGTGAAATGATGATTATGTTAAAACACAACCAACACAATCAGATCACCATTTCCATTTGTTCATCTGCTGTTATAACTCATGTACAGCAGCCAAACAAAACTTAAAGTTAATAACTTAAGAGTGAAGAGCCCAACTAAAACACACACTGACCTCCATAATGGTGACTTTAATTATGGTTTTCTCCTTCAGTGATTCTGCTTGTTAACATCAGGTGTCTTCAATGTTGGCAATAAGATATATTTTGTAATTTTTACTCATTTTAAATGGTGAACATTTAATTCATTTGATTAATTATTACTCAATTCTAATTTGTTAAATTTAATTAATAATATTGCTTGTAATCTGTTGCCTCATTTTTATTAATTAGATATAAATAAAATCTATGTTTTCATTCACATGGTAATAGTTTAGGTGATCTATATGCATCGTACACCCCCCCGATCAATGCCATGAAAACACGCAGTTTCTTCGTCAGATTCACTGATAGTTCATCACGTTTTGAGGATGGCACGCTTCTCCGGTAAAGACGCCCTCCAGATGATTCTGGACAGCGAGGAAGAATTCACCTTTTCCTCAGAGAAAGAAGATTGCAACCAAGACAACGAACGGCTGCATTTTCAAGAGCGAATTGATCCCGCCGATGATACAAGTTCGGAGTAAATTTAGTGTTATATAATTCTTTTTCTGATTATATAGAACTCATATGAATTTTCATACTATATTTTGCTTAGTTTTGGTTAGCTTTTGACATCTTACAGGAAAGATTACCTTACAATATCCCTAACATTCGTGTATATGGTCGTGTAAACTGTTTCAATGTGATATTACTCTCTAAACATATTTGTATATATATTTCACTCCGTTTTGATTAGGTTATGACACTGATTATCATGCTAAAAATACTGCCTTATGCGTAATGTAGCTTATTTGCAAATATCTGCGGTAAAATGTGATACTGTCTAAATACTAGACAGTAGATATTATATTTTTATAAATAAATGTTCGGTTTTGGTTAGCCTATGACACTTATCTTGCTAAAATATTGCCTTATGCACAGATGATTGTGAATACAGGTGTAAATGTTTGAAATGCTCTAAATGCGTGCGGTCTATATGGCCCATCAACAGATACTCGCTGTGACGCGGTCTATGGCCCATAAATAGATATTTCTCCGTCCTATGGCCCATCAACAGATATATACATGCATTGTGCGTCCATACCCATTAATTGCCCATCTTTGGATAATGTATGCTAACAGGTTTTTTTTTTTTTTTTTTTAGGAATGTGGCTGCATCACGCTCTCCTTCTCCAGCACCACAGAGGGGCACGCAGGTGTCGTTCAGTTCTCAGTGCGATCGCGAATCATAAAGAGTAAGTGCACAGACGTAATATTTTACTGATGAAATGTAATTGTGTTTACATCGTCATAATATACAAGTAGGGCCTGCCTAGCTATTCTTGTGTGAAATTACAAAAACTGTTGTCTTTTTTTTTTTTTATCCATGGCCATTAGTGATTGATAATGATAATTTATACAGTTTCTTTGATTGTGTTATCAACAGATGTGACAATGAACATGTTCAAGCACCTGTCCCAAAGAGAGCCAAGGCAAACAAGCAGGCAAGCAACAGATCCAAGTCCACCCTGTCATGAAAAACCGAGAAAGATGTTGACATGGTCCCACAGACTGCGCGATTCCTGCCCGCATGGGAAACTGGACCGCAACTGAGCTCTGTTGACTCGCATTCGCCCATGAGTCTTTTCAAACTATTTTTTTTCAGAAAGTGCTGTGTCAACTCTGTGCCACAACACCAATGCTCAGGCTGCCAAGGCAACTGCAAAGGGCTGCAAATATAAATGGACAGATGTCAGCATCAGTGAGATGTAACGCTATATTGGGCTGCTGTTTTACATGGCCATGGTGAAGGTCAGCTCCATCAGGGACTACTGGGGGCAAAGCAGGTTATATAGCAGCTTATACAGTTATATATATATATATATATATATATATATATATATATATATATATATATATATAAATGCAAACATTTTTTGTTTTTAGAGGAAGTCTCTTATGCTCATCAACTATAGTATTACAATTTAAAATAGCCTAACTGTATATTTTAAAATGTTATTACTTTCTGTGATTCATCATTACTTCAGTCTTCAGTGTCACATGATCCTTCAGAAATCATTCTGATATGTATTAGCAAAGCTTAATAAGTGATGAATTATTTTTTACCGTTACCTTTTGTAAACTACTGCAGTTAACATTAGCTGTTACACACCATTCAAGTATGCAGTATACATTCTATAATGTCTTACTCACTGCAGTTGTCAACTGACTAGACAACAAATGTTAACTCCTAACTTACTTAATTACAGCCCACAGAACATTTAGAAAAAAACGGAAATAAAAACTTGTTCACCTTTTTCCACTAAACACGCGTCAAAACGCTAGTGCATATGTAAACAATAACAAACCCACAGTGCTGACTTAAATTATGCTGCATCATACTTAAACAGTTAATTAAAGAAATACAAATAATCCAATGAAAATATTTTACTTACCAGAATCGAAATGTGTGCTGTATATTGCTAGTTGCTTAGTATCCATCCTTCTCGCTTCACTGCTGCAATCCATTTTTCGGAAATCTAAACGATTTGATTTCCAAGAGCAAGTTAACGTCAGTTCCGGGCCTGAGAGAACATCCAACCACTGAACAGCATGCTCCTAATTTTTATTTTGACATGTTTTATTCGCATGAATAAGAAAATGATCGCACAATTGCCGTAAATAAAGTGCCTCCCGCTGTGGTTTCGAATGTGCGCGCTAACTAACCGGAAATGTCTGAGGGCCAAACACGTCACTTCCTTACATCTACAAATAGCCGTTGAAATGGTCTATATTAAGTCTTTGGCGCGACTCAAATGCTTCGCTCTCACTCAGGTATTAAACCTGTTGTCGGTTAATTTGACGAATGAACATTCGCCTCTACTTTTTCAAATGTGAGACTTTAAAATTGTATTTACTTCAGTCAATGTCACTATGGTTATAGTTGATAAATCCTGTTGTACGTTCATACAGAGAATAGGGGTTATCAAGGGCTTTTTCTCTAGAAAAACAAGGACGAAATGTTTCTAAAGTTATTTCATTTGAATTTACGCATGAGCACAATTTGAAATGTACTGACTAACTGCATGTGACATTTTTATGCGGGGGTATAGGGGCCAACTGATATGCTGCATCAGAACTGGAAAATGGAGCAATGGAAGAAGGTTGTTTGGTCTGATGAATCACATTTTTTTTAAGATCAGAAGGATGGCCGGTAGCATGTGCATAGATATCACATAAAACATTCAGAGGACTTGTGGAGGACATGTGAAGCTGTTTTGGCAGCCTGATGAGGACCTACATGATATACGGCATGTGGCTTTAATGTTGTAGAAAAGGAAGAAGGAAGAAAGAAATTAAAATTGAAGGAAGAAGGAAATGAAAATTGAAGGAGAAATCTCTTCATGATCTAGGGTTTCCATTAATAGGCCATGAGAAAAACAGTCACAAGACAACAAGGAAATAGATTGGCCTCTGATCAAACAATTTTCAGAAACTCTTAGATCAGGAAGATTTTGATTCTGTAACTTCACTTCATAACTTGGACAAGGGTTCCAAAACACTTTCATAGGACCCACCAAGAGAGGTGTAATCAATCTTGAGACCCAGCAAATACTTTTTATACTTTAAAAGTTAAAGAGCCAAATAGACCTATGATCTGTTTTAGTTTATATTTTATTGTCCTTGTCAAATTACAGAGATGGCTGTATTTATGAGGCTAATGATGCATGGAACTATCTGTTCTGAGGGATTCATCAGACTGATTTGGCTACTCAGAATTATTCATTACAAAACTGACTCAAGTCATTTGTTTCTAAATCTGAAGCCTGTCTAAAATATTTAGCTACTTGTTTTGGTAATCATATGTGATCCATTTGTGTCGTAGGTTGTTGTCTCCTATATCTGTAACAATCCTCAAACCTAATCAATCAATCAATCAATCTGTCACCACTGCACTACATTTCTCATGATCCTTCCTGGCTCCCACACTCATCAAGCATCCACACCTGCCATCATTCACCTTCATCAGCTCTACTCCACTTAAATCTGCTTCACACACTCATACCTGATGTTCATACCACTTCTCTCCTTTCAGAAAATACTTTCATTCAGGCTACGTTTACACGTGGCCGGTTATTTTCATAAACGGACATTTCACCCTCTCCGTTTTCAGAAAAGTGTTCGTTTACACGAACCCGTGTATTTGCCGTCAAGCCAAACCTATAGGTGGCAGTGTAACGAGAAGCTCAACCCCACGTTAGCCAATCAGAATCCCGAAAATATTGGTCGCACTTTTGACGCAGTGCAAATTCTGTCGCATTCTATGACGTCGACTGCCTAAAACTCAGTTTTTCTCAGTTTACATGCAAACGGAGTTTTCCAAAATCTCCATTCTGGCCGGAGTTTTTAGAAAGAATCGTTTTCAGAGGAGAATTCTCCGTTTGCGTGTAAACGAGGGGCACAACCGAAGGGAAATGTCTCCCTTGTTTTTCAAAATAACCATGGTAACTAAAGTAAACGGGGCCTCAGATGCCAGTATCACCAGAACTATCTGCAATCCAGAGACTCACCTGCTGATAACTGGTGTCATTCAATACACTCCATTCAGATTTGACCTCTGCATTCTTCCGTTCCATGACAATATCAATATAAACAAACGAATAAAAGTATTACAATATAAATATATTGGAATAATTTGAATTTAATTATGACAAAATTAAGAGATGAAATCTGTTCTGCAACTTAATCATGATAAATCCTGTAGGCTAGGACTTTCTTCTGTAGAACACAAACAGTGATTTGTGAATGAATTGCTCTCTGTAGACAAATGAGTCAATTGACAAAACAGGTAAAAAGATTTGTTCAGATTCTAACAATCAGCTTATCTAATTGTCCAGCCCACTTAACAGCAGTTGACAGCCAGGAAATGTATCAATAAATGACTGGTCTCTTCGTCATACAGTGTTAACAAAAGTCATGAAGGTGAGTAAATGATGACTTAATGTTTACTTGTTTGTTGGTAAACTATCGCTTTCATTCAAAGGAATTCCAGTGATACATCTTAAAGGGATAGAACAACCCAAAAATAAAAATTCTATCATAATATTTTACTCACCCGCATGTCGTTCCAAACCCGTAAGACTTCCGGTCATCTTTGGAACACAAACCTCATTGGTTCTTTCAGAAGCTCAAATGGCTTCGTAACATACTAGTTAGGGAAAGTTAGCCATTTTTTTTGCCAATCTGCAAAAAAAAAAATCTTACCAATAGCTTTTTTTACCATGTGTTCCTATTATGTTTCTAGTAACACCTCACAATTTATCCACGGCCAAATCCTCGGGGAAACGCCTGGAGAGGCAATCAAAGTTGGGGTGCCCAGAGGCCCTGGGTAAAAATAATGGGGTTTTTTACCAATATTAGCTTTTGAGATGTCTAACTATGTGTTAGGGGTGCTGAATCTATCCCAGCTATTAGTTTTGAGTAAAAATTACTCCAAGTCCATACAAAATCCATAAAAAGTGGTTTTATTAAACAATTACAAAACAAAACTTCTTAAATCAGTTTAAAATGTAGCTCCTGCAGTCGGAGGCAGTTTCTCAGGCTTGATGCTCCCGGCTGCGGCCCGCTTGCTGAAGATATCAAATCTTCAGTCTTTCAAATAGGTGGATTTCCGCAGAATATGAGCTTGAACAGTTCGCAGCCAGCTTTGATGATGCCACTTTTCTTGGCTCTGATGTCATTGAACACATCCATGGCCCCCTCTGCTTTGTCAGTCTTGGTGAGCAAAGTTGGATACGGTATCGCAGCCAGAGAATCTGTGTAGGAAGATCAGGGGCCTCATTTATAATCGTTGCATACACACCCTGAAAGAGGCCCTGAAAGAGGCGTACGCCACCTCCGAAGCATAAGTTGTGATTTATAAAAACTTGACTGGAAAATTTGAGCACCTGCACACAAACTCTGACCCATGCGTACGAACATTTTGGAGATGAAGTAGTTTGGTGACACCGATGGTGAGCTTAAATGTCTTTTTGGTCATTTTTAGACAGAAAATCTGAAGAATATTATACATATACTGTACAGTGTCAAGTTACTTCTTGGATTTCACACATCAGTTCTGCCTCTAACTTGAAAAATGACTTAGTCAACCACAGACACAGGAATCTTCTCAAAATGGCTTTTAATTTCTCCTCAATAAAGTTGTTACAATCTTGATTCGCAGTCTGTTGATTTCATTCATATCACAATAGACTGGAACAGATGAACTTTGTTCTCAGTTTGATCAGTCTTGAAAACAGTCATTCATTTAGTAGAACAGCTCAAGCTCAACAGGCGTCCCGAGATAACAACAAAAAAGGCAGATGGGAAATAATTAGCGTAGCTGCTGTTCATAATATGAATGCATTTGATCTGATTTACCTGTAGTAAAAGGTATGAGATGCATTATGTGAATGCTTGACTAAAGAGATGCGTCTTTAATCTAGTTTTAAACTGGGAGAGCGAGTCTGAGCCTCGGACAATATCAGGAAGGCTATTCCAGAGTTTAGGAGCTAGATGTGAAAACGCCCTCCCTCCTTTAGTGGACTTAGTTATCCTAGGTACGACCAGAAGCCTCAAATTTAGCGATCTTAAAGAGCGCGATGGATTGTAGAGCGATAGAAGATCCCTTAAATACACAGGAGCTAAACCATTTAGGGCTTTATAAGTCAGTAACAATACTTTGTAATTGATACGGAACTTAATAGGTAAGCAGTGTAGAGATGATAAAATTGGTGCTATATGATCACATTTTCTTGACCTAGTAAGAACTCTAGCAGCTGCATTTTGGACTAACTGTAGCTTGTTTACGGAGGATGCAGGACAACCAGCTAATAAAGAATTACAGTAATCTAGTCTCGAGGTCATGAATGCATGAACTAACTTTTCTGCATCAGAAACTGATAGCATGTTACGTAGCTTAGCAATGTTTCTAAGGTGGAAAAAGGCTGTTCTTGTGACATTTGAAATATGATTTTCAAAAGACAAGTTGCGTCCTAGTATAACACCCAGGTCTTTTACTGTAGAGGATAAAGTAACAGGACATCCTTCTAGATTAAGGTTGTATTGTAAGAGGTTTTGTGGGCAGTTTTTTGGACCAATCAGTAATACCTCCGTTTTATCTGAATTTAATAGAAGAAAATTACACGTCGTCCAATATTTTATATCTTTAACACACTCTGTCATTTTAGATAATTTAGTGTTATCATCTGGTCGTGATGAAATATATAATTGAGTGTCATCAGCATAACAGTGGAAACTTATTCCATGTTTTCTTATAATATTACCAAGTGGCAGCATATAAATTGAGAATAGCAGAGGGCCTAACACAGATCCCTGCGGCACTCCATAATTTACTGACGTTATCTTTGATTTTTCCCCATTTAAATGGACAAAATGGTAACGGTCTGATAGGTAGCCTACGATCTAAACCAGCTTAATGCCTGTCCATGTACACCAGTGTAATTTTGAAGTCGATCTAAGAGTATTTTATGATCTATAGTGTCGAACGCAGCACTAAGATCTAGTAAAACTAGTATTGAGATACAGCCTTGGTCAGAAGCTAAAAGTAAATAATTTGTAATTTTAACGAGTGCAGTTTCTGTGCTATGATGTGGCCTGAATCCTGACTGAAATTTTTCATAGATATAGTTTTCTTGCAAGAAAGAGCACAATTGAGCGGACACAACTTTTTCTAGTATTTTAGACATAAATGGAAGATTTGAAATGGGTCTGTAATTTGCTAGGTTATTTGGATCTAATTGTGGTTTCTTAAAGTAACACCAGGTAACTTTTACTCTCGGGGTCCCCCTAGAGTTGGGAAACAGTATTGTCCTCTACTACTGTCGTAAACTCTGTCATTCTTGCACGTGCATTTGTTGACAACCGTGATAGCCCAGAACACTGTAGGAGGAGTTCACATGCAGGTGTTCTGCTTGCGTCTCGTGTGAAATGTCTTCATCCAGGTACAGTGGCATATATTTCAGCATGTCATGATATGAATATAATTTCATGGGTTTTATTTTTTTTCAAACGACAAATGATCGCGATGCTCACGTTAGCAAGCCAGCGTCATTATAGTAGCCTAGTCTATTGGTTACCGTTTTACTGAATCTATATGATACAGATACTTCAATGCAATGTTTGAGTGGTAGATATAATAACCATATATCGTTAATATTATATCAAGCTACCATAGATGAATCTGCAAATTTTACAAATCGATTTGCATTATAGCTTGAGGCAAGACAAATAAACAAATATCACAGACATGTTAGGTATCCTAAAATATGATTTTGTACATCTTATATATTTACTTGCAAGAATGTAGCCCCTACCAAACTTGTACACGCCCTTTAGACATAGGCTTTCATTTGATATTTGAAAGTCCGCATCGGTCGGGCATAGGGTTGCCACCTTTGATTTGTGAAAAACCGGGACACTCAGATTATTATTATTTTTTGGGGTCTGAGTTGTAGGTTGTAAATAGTATTTTCTTTGACACTGGTGGCTCATCCGATTTTGTTGTGTTATCCTCCTCGTCCGTCTCTCCCCCCATTTCACACAATAGATGTAAATAGACAGTTTTTAAAAAGCTAGCTAGCAACTAAACTCACACTGTATCATCTTGGATGTGTGTTGATGCGCGCGACCGACCGACCGACCGACAGCACAGGCAGTTGCTAGGCGATAAGTTGAGCTTCCAATCAAATAAAAGTAAACGCCTGGCATTGGCCAATCCACTGTTTTACCCGTTTTTACCATGGTTTTTACCCGTTTACGGACACAGGATTGGATGTACTGTACACAACTATGAAGAAAACACAGTAACAGTAGACGGAAACGGTTTAATTTGAAACCAGGAAATTCTACTTTAGAAGTACATTTTCACAAAAAAACGGGACTGTTTTTTCTGGGACTGTCGCTCAAAACAGAGAACAATCCCTGGAAAACCGGGACGGGTGGCATCGGCCACCCCTCCTCCTCCTTCAGCTCACGCCAGCGAGAAACAATGTTGATCCTCGTTCTGCCTTTAATCACTTTCTCGTTTCCTCTTTTTGCTTTCCTCCGACAAAACCTTTGTTTTCTTGCTTTTCTGTGCTGCTTCGTCCATGACTATAACATTTGGCAAACAAACGCTAGTTTGGCTCGCACGTCCGATTTTAAGGAAGTGGGGGTGGTGGTGGAAGTGACGTATATGCCGTAAAGCAGTCGAATTTTGTAGTTCTCTTTGTTCGCCGGTTACTACCCGAAACCCGAAGTTTAAAGGGGTCATGACATGAGAAACCAAATTTGCCTCTATCTTTTAGTATATAAGAGGTCTTTGTACCATAAAACGTCCTGCAAGTTTCATAGCTTAAGACTTCCTCCCCATTATAAACGAATCATTTATTTAATCAAGCTCTAAATACAGCTCGTTCTGGATTCATGGTAAGAAGTGACGTCACGGTACGAAGTGACGTACCAGCGTTTGCATATGACCGCCTCCAGGCACAAGGCAACTAGGCTTTAAGCGCAAGACAACTACGCTCATTTCGTACCATTGTCGCGCCCGCGCGCTGCGCGCCTCACAAGTGTTCAGTCGACGGACAGCGAGTGGGTCTGTGTGTACAGGGAAATTACGATGCCACAGATGTGCTGTTCCTGGCTGTGGACAAACAACATCTTTGAATACGCTGCGAAAGATCCAGTCGTCAGGGGAAAATGGATGCACTTTATTTTTTGCAGACGTCTCAGTCACGGCAGTGTTAGTTTAAGCGTTAGTTAATCCATTTGAAGGATGACTGTTTTGAGAACAAATCCCAAAATGATGCTGGCTTTGCCAGAAAACTGTTGCTCAAAGATAAGTCCGTGCCGACTATTCTGGGCTCAACAACGACGACGCAAACTGTAAGTAATGTATTTAAAACTTTAAACTAATTTTTAAATACGCTGAATCCGCACAGGTTCTGGCTGGGGGCGTTAATAATTGATGCATAGGCACTGACGTTAGCCAATCATAACAGTGGGCGTTAACACTGAACTCTTAAAGGGGAAACACCCCCAAAACAGACTGTTTGAATCAGAGGATGAGAAACAGGGTGGGAATAGGTCATAAATCACTACATTTTAAAAGTTTTTTGTAAAAAACTATAGTAATACTATATGTGCACCTAAGGGAACATAATAATCAAATAAAAAAACCCATGTCATGACCCCTTTAAAATTACGATTAAAAACGCTGCAGACCCCGTCAGGCTATGGCAGACGTGTCATTCAACCTATTGTAAGTCGATGTACCATCACAAGAGACTTGGAAATATATTATTAAGGTTGAAAAGTTACCTAGAGCTGCTTTAAAGATAACTAATTTAGCAAGCAAAATTATTGGTATCCCTATCCCTACCCCCAATTTATCAGATAGTGTCTCGACATTTACGTTGCGAAAGGCACAAAAAATCTTAAATGAATCAGAACACCCACTTCACAAGTATTTTATTCTTCTGCCCTCTGGCCGCAGGTATAGGATGCCGATGTGTAGAAAGGCCAAGTTTAGCAAGAGTTGTGTTCCCGTATCTATACGAGCTCTAAATACATAAGAAATCGGCCATTGATATGTCAGGTATGCTCTCTTGTTTTTTTGGTATATGTTTATATAGTCATGTTCTCAATGTGTGTGTTTGTATTATGTACGCATCTATGGTGGAAACAAATTTCCTCTCGAGGACAAATAAAAATCTATCTATCAAAACTTTATTTTTAGACCCAAAAAATCTATAAGTAGTGTAGGTAGGGCTTATAGATTTTTTGGGTCTAAAAATAAAGTTTATCAGATCTTCTCGATGCAACTTAGTGTTACGGACTCTGAGTCTGGGGGGCCTGTTGAGTGCAGTAAAATAGTTTTTATCATGACAGGAACTTTAATTAAAACGTCTACCAAACAAACGGTCTAAAGCCACACTCTAATATCAAAATCAGATAAAGCATACCTGTGCGTGATGCATCACCTCCAAGAAATGTAGACATCCTCAATGCCAAGGCTGTTCCCTATGGTCTTTGCCGCTCTCTCAGCCCCACGCAGGACGTAGAGTCTCCAATGATCCAGACTGTTGTTGGATGGAAAAACACATTGTAATAGTGAGAAATGTATCATATTTTAGGCTAAAGAGAAAAAGGATAACAGCACTATTAATTACACACAGTTATATAAACGTATATTATTACCTCGCCTTAGTTGTACAAAACAAATCTGTTAAAAGTTTAATGTTGTACGATAAATAGGAAAAGAAAAGTAACTATTACTTCTGGGGCATTGGGTGAGTGCACAATATGCCATCGTGGCATATCTCTCTGGCTCTCTTCACTCTCACACATTTCTGAAAGAAAGAGAAAGAATCATCCATTTCCATTTTAGCCTCTCATAGTTAAATATAAATGCACACTAGCATGTAACTAGCTGTAGGCTACTTCATTAATTATCTAGAATAATACACATGAATCAAAAACAGTCTATTGTTCTTTATTGTAATTTTAACTTAGTTAAATTAACTTATTTCTGCTAACGGTTTATATATTAAAATAACATAGGCTCTATCGAATAAAATGACACAACCCTGTCTCTTTTTGTTACATTTCAGTTTTATTGATCAATAATAGCCATTATAAAAGTATAAGTAGCCTAAAAGGCATAAGAAGCTATACAAGTCAAGAAATAAAGTAAATTAAACGATTCAGTCAAACATACGTCTGCAGGCTACAACGTTAAAGATAAATAGCCTAAATAATTTATATAAAGTTATGAAACTAACTTTGCCCTCAACCAAAACGATTTGCCGGGGAACAAATTAAAGATTACCGGTAATGAGATCAAATATCGCCCGTTAGATATACCCTACACACGACGAATTATATCTCATGTTAAACCACTAGACTAGAGACATCAGCCAGCGGCAAACATCAGAAGGACTAGCCGAGGTAAGGCTGTTCCAGGCGGGGTACATGAGCGCTGAGCGGGCGGTGATCGCCTGGATCTCACAACTCATGAAAACGTCAGATCAAAATTTAAAATAGGCGCTATCTGTATAAATAAACAACATATTTGAGCTTTAAACAACTACATTGTCGACTGAAAAACTATAAAAACTACATTTCGTGACACAATAATACCGGTAGTAGTATTTTTCACAACTCCGAAAACGTCAGATCAAATTTTAAAATAGGCGCTATCTGTATAAATAAACAACATATTTGCGCTTTAAACAACTACATTGTCAACTGAAAAACTATAAAAACTAAATTTCGTGACACAATAATAGTAGTATTTTTCACAACTCCGAAAACGTCAGATCAAAATTTAAAATAGGCGCTATCTATATAAATAAACAACATTTCGTGACACAATAATAGTAGTATTTTTAAATTTAGCTATAAGTTATCGCGAGAACAGATTTAGATCAGGCATACTACTGGCATACTAATGGGGTCCTTAGCCCGGACTCAACACTTCAGCCGGACCCAACACTTCACCACACCGGCGGCGGTGTGAACCAAGGGGGTAATCCATCCGCCGGAAACTGAAGCCTCCGCGGGCGCCGCCATTGTAGCAGAACTTCACCTGCTGTTAGCATTCCATTGACTCCCATTCATTTTTGCGTCACTTTGACAGCGAATAACTTTACATCTGAAGCGTCCACAGACTCCATTTGTCCATTATTTATTTCTAAAGAAACACGACAATGTATAAAAGGCTCCATTACTTTGTATCTTACGTTATAACTTCGTAGAAGACGTTTTTGTAAAAAATAGGCTAACGATTGCGTCATACCCACGCGACTCTCTGTCGCACTGTAGAGAAATTACCGTATGGACCGGCGGAGAAGCTCGCAAGCAATCGGGGGGACGTGGAGGCATAAAGTCAAGGGAGAAGCCCATAGAGATTCATAAAGTTGCTCCCGCTGCTAGCTCATTGACAACTAATAATCACGCTCTCAGTCTCTGCGAGATTCGGAAGGGAATGATTCAGATTTCCCTCTGCACAGCTACTAGAAGACCCACGTCACATCTACGTCGTCAAGCTCAGTTTGAGCCTGCGCAGTTCGCCTGGCGATCAGGAAGTGAGTGCTTCAAATCGGGCTTCACTTTTCTCCGTTGAAATCTATGGGGTCGCTGTGTCCATCTTATATACTGTCTATGGTGTGAACGCAAGGGGGTAATCCATCCGCCGGAAACTGATGCCTCCGCGGGCGCCGCCATTGTAGCAGAACTTCACCTGCTGTTAGCATTCCATTGACTCCCATTCATTTTTGTGTCACTTTGACAGCGAATAACTTTACATCTGAAGCGTCCAAAGACTCCATTTGTCCATTATTTATTTCTAAAGAAACACGACAATGTATAAAAGGCTCCATTACTTTGTATCTTACGTTATGACTTCGTAGAAGCTGTTTTTGTAAAATATAGGCTAACGATTGCGTCATACCCACTCGACTCTCTGTCGCACTGTAGAGAAATTACCGTATAGACCGGCAAAGAAGCTCGCAAGCAATCGGGGGGACGTGGAGGCATAAAGTCAAGGGAGAAGCCCATAGAGATTCATAAAGTTGATCCTGCTGCTAGCTCATCGACAACTAATAATCACGCTCTCCGTCTCTGCGAGATTCGGAAGGGAATGATTCAGATTTCCCTCGGCACAGCTACTAGAAGACCCACGTTACACCTACGTCGTCAAGCTCAGTTTGAGTCTGCGCAGTTCGCCTGGCGATTAGGAAGTGAGTGCTTCAAATGGGCTTCACTTTTCTCCGTTGAAATCTATGGGGTCGCTGTGTCCATCTTATATACTGTCTGTGTGAACGTACGGTAAGGGGTTAAACAGTTTTTCACCATTGCTGAGTTCCGGATTTTTCCGTTGAAATCTATGGGGTCGCTGTGTCCATCTTATATACTGTCTATGGTGTGAACGCAAGGGGGTAATCCATCCGCCGGAAACTGATGCCTCCGCGGGCGCCGCCATTGTAGCAGAACTTCACCTGCTGTTAGCATTCCATTGACTCCCATTCATTTTTGTGTCACTTTGACAGCGAATAACTTTACATCTGAAGCGTCCAAAGACTCCATTTGTCCATTATTTATTTCTAAAGAAACACGACAATGTATAAAAGGCTCCATTACTTTGTATCTTACGTTATGACTTCGTAGAAGCTGTTTTTGTAAAATATAGGCTAACGATTGCGTCATACCCACTCGACTCTCTGTCGCACTGTAGAGAAATTACCGTATAGACCGGCAAAGAAGCTCGCAAGCAATCGGGGGGACGTGGAGGCATAAAGTCAAGGGAGAAGCCCATAGAGATTCATAAAGTTGATCCTGCTGCTAGCTCATCGACAACTAATAATCACGCTCTCCGTCTCTGCGAGATTCGGAAGGGAATGATTCAGATTTCCCTCGGCACAGCTACTAGAAGACCCACGTTACACCTACGTCGTCAAGCTCAGTTTGAGTCTGCGCAGTTCGCCTGGCGATTAGGAAGTGAGTGCTTCAAATGGGCTTCACTTTTCTCCGTTGAAATCTATGGGGTCGCTGTGTCCATCTTATATACTGTCTGTGTGAACGTACGGTAAGGGGTTAAACAGTTTTTCACCATTGCTGAGTTCCGGATTTTTTGGGCGGGGCTAAAACGGGGGCTCGATGACGCACTGGAGCCCCTGAGCTCTTGGCCCCGCCCCTACTTGATGACGCACTGGAGCCACTGACCCTGGCCCCTCCCCTAACAATAGAGCACATTCACATCAGTTTGCCGCTCTGTATTAGTTACTACAATAATGGACAGCAGATGGCAGTAATGTAACTTTTTGGATACCAACTGCCGTAAAAACCCAAGGAAGAAGAAGAAGTAGTTACTACAATCTACAGTTTGCTAGCTAGCTATGCCTTCGTCACGGAAATGCGTAGTCTACTACCTGGATGCGATCACGTACAAAACAGATCGGTGTCCTTATTTAAATTTCTTAAAAACGATCGCATCAAGAAGAGGTGGATTCATTTTGTGAAGAGCCACCTTGATGGAGAGCTGAGGATCGCCGCCAAAACCCGCCTCTTTAGTGATCATTTTACACGGGATAGATTTATAAACTTTCATCGGACACAACTGGGATTCACTGATAATCCGCTGTTACTGGTGAATGGGGCCGAACCGACCATCTCCCGCCTCGGCGTTCATCCTCCCGTCGCGCCGACAACTGGTGCCATCATCGGCAGTGCGTGCCTGCCCACCAATGAGTGTAAGTTGCCTTGTGTGCTTATGTTATAATTATATATAGAATAAATAAATTCAAATAAGATTGACACTTATTTAGATTATTCCAAATGTTGAGATTATTAAGTGAGGCATTATCCTTTGTAATGTGTATAACTAACGTTACAGTATGTTATCTTTAACAGGAATAGCCTATTGTAAAAGGTTGACAGAGTGAAGTTATGAATTGGTAATAATAAATAAAAAATGTCAGATTTAACTTTAAACCAGACGCCCTAGAGAAAAGCTCAATAGTTTGGAGATTTTTTGGAACTTGGTTAATGTTTTTCATGAATATGGTCTGTCATAAGTCAATAGGCTTGTTTGAGATAAGCAAAATCTGCGCAGAACCGATCACCGGTGATCAGCGCAAGATGCATGCCGGTTAGAAAAGTGTCCGAGTGCGGTCCGCCTGGCTCTGATATCATGCTGACGTATGTAAAAAAAATCTCGCGGTCGCCAGGCGCACGTGTCGGATTCTGCAGTTGCTCTCCACCGACTGCGCGGATCAAAAGCATGATGGGAAACGACTTGCTGACGACACAGCTTAATGCTTATTGGTTTAAACAACCGTGATGTATTGTTCTCTCTTAAAATGTTTGAATTTAAAACTCTGATTTCGTGTTTTCATGTGTATAAATTATGTGTGAGTATTCCCAAACTCTCTGACAGTGCGATCTCTATATGGATTATGTGCTTATGTAATTTTTATCAAAAATATATTAAAAAAACATGTCTGTATTAAAGAAAAAAATGATTGATAAACACGTATTTGGAATGTGATTAAATAACAAGTGCTTTGGGTGTCTTGTTCATTATATTTATTTTCATATAAAAGCAACAGAACTTAAATTACATCCAGTTTATTAGCAACATGTGCACGAGCGTGAATCCCGTGAATCCCGCGATATCCATCTTTGATCTCACAGGTATCAGATCCACTACGAGAAGAGAGAACTGTCTGGCTTGCCTGCGCTTTTTTCCCTCCTCCCCTCACTGCAGCCGGCTACTCTCGCATACATTTCAAGCGAGGCAAGGCGCATCTCAAACAAGCCTATTATCCATAGACAGTATATAAGATGGACACAGCGACCCCATAGACTTCAACGGAGAAAAGTGAAGCCCATTTGAAGCACTCACTTCCTGATCGCCAGGCGAACTGCGCAGGCTCAAACTGAGCTTGAACACGTGAGCAACGTGTCTGACAGCTGTCAGTCTTCTAGTAGCTGTGCGGAGAGAAATCTGAATCATTCCCTTCCGAATCTCGCAGAGACGGAGAGCGTGAGTATTAGCTGTCCATGAGCTAGCAGCGGGAGCAACTTTATCACTCTCTGTGGGCTACTCCCTTCACTTTATCGGACTTTATGCCTCCACGTTCCCCTGATTGCCTGCGAGCTTCTACGCCGGTCTATACGGTAATTTCTCTACAGTGCGACAGAGAGTCGCGTGAGTTATGACGCAATCGTTAGCCTATTTTTACAAAAACGGCTTCTACGGGGCCATAACGTAAGGTACAAGGTAATGGAGCCTTTTATACATTGTCGAGTTTCTTTAGAAATAAATAATGGACAAATGGAGTCTTTGGACGCCCCAGATGTAAAGTTATTCGCTGTCAAAGTGACGCAAAAATGAATGGGAGTCAATGGAATGCTAACAGCAGGTGAAGTTCTGCTACAATGGCGGCGCCCGCGGAGGCTTCAGTTTCCGGCGGATGGATTACCCCCTTGCTATTATCTCCCAGTCACGTGACCCCCTAGCCGCGTGTCAGCCATTTTGACGGAATACATCCGTCAGCTACTCAGTGGCAATGGATCTATTATTAGGGGTGTGTAATATATATTATTATTATTATAATACTAATAATATAATTATTTTATAATTAGCCTAAATATTGCAATACTTTGCACTACAGTATTGATATAATTGCGTGCGCAAAATAACTGTTTGCCAAACACTGTCAATTTTTCAAAATCAGAATTTTTTTCATGAGAATGGAGAGCATTTCCGCTGCAGCATTAAAGAGCAGGGGAGAGATAGCACAACCTTGTTTGATTCCTTTTTCAATTGAAAATCTTGAAGATGTACTCTGAGGTAATATAACTGAGCTAGTAGTGTCCTTATAAATTAATTTGACAAAATGAATAATAATTTTCCCTAATCCAAATAATTCTAGAGGGTGAAACAAAAAATTGTGTTCGATTGTGTCAAAAGCTTTAAAAAAATCTAAAAATAAAATGAAACCTTCATCTTCAATCAAATAATTATAATCCAATAAATCAAGCACAAGTCGTATATTATTGTGAACTGAGCGCCCTTTTAAAAAACCTGACTGTGTCTCTGAAATCTGTGAAATTCCAGTTTTTAATCTGTTTGAATAATATGAGTTAAAATGTTATAGTCATTATTAAGCAGGGTTATAGGTCTAAGGTTTTCTATTAATTTAGGGAATTTTTCCCAGGTTTGGGGATGAGGGTGATAATCCCATGTTTCATAGTAGTTGGAAGAATGCGGGATTCAGATATTTCTTTTAACATTTGAAAAACAAGGTCTTTAATATTCTCCCAAAAATGTCTAGAAGTTACTCGTTAGTCCATCTGAACCGGGTGACTTGTCTAATGATAAACAATTCGTGGCTTTTTCCACTTCAACCATACTAATATCTGCATCACATACATTTTTAAAACTCTCATCTACTTTGGGGATCCAATCTTTAATAAGATCAAATAACGCATGGGCATCTGTGTGTGAATAAGAAGATGAATACAGTTTACTGTATAGAAATGGTACATTTCCTTAGAAATCTTTTTTGGATCTGTGCGTTCTTGGTTATTAATTAGCAAATACTTGTAATACCATTATGCTCTTGTCTCTTTTTCTCTAATCTACAAAAATATGCAGAGCTCCTTTCACCCTCCTCTATCCACTTCGCCCTTGATCTTATATACGCTCTTTTGGCTTTATCAACATAAATGTTGTCTAGTGAAGATTGTAGGAGAAAAAGTTTTTCCGGTAACACTTTATTTTGATGGTCCCTTTTGAACATTCTGTTAACTATAAGTAACTGTGCAACTAAAGCCGCGTTTCCACCGAAATTACCCGGAACAATTTGTCCCAGGAACTTTTTTTGCCCCAGACCGGTTGCTTTCTGCGTTTACACCGCGGTCTAAAGTACCGGGAAGATTATAAACTGCGCGCGACTGCTCCTCCCAGTCTGGACGGACAGTAATCAGTTTTGAGCGCCACCCACATTATAATAAATATGGAGGAGATTCAAACTGTGCTGAGGTTGTTTGTGATGTATTGGTTTACTAACGAGGTAATTAACAAAACGGCAGAAAAGAGACGAGCACTGATACTAAAGCGTGTTCAGAACAATCGTAATGCTATAAAATTAGACGATGCGGACATTGACCGTGAGATGGCTGGGACGAACGAGCATAAAATTTCCTGTTGCACAAATACTCTTAATAAAGCCTGAACCTCGTCGTCGGTCCAGCTGTGTGTTTTTTTTAATTAAATTCCATATTTGCAGACAGACAACTCTTACTGCATGAAGCCACGAACCGCAATAGATTTTAAAAAATGCCGGTTAAAATCATAGACAGTATATACACGGTTAAAATAGAATGCTGCATGGAGTCATCCAATTAAAATGCGGCGTGAACACAACCAATCAGCATGTTCAGCGCACAAGTCCCACCCCCGAAAGTTCCTGAACTTTAAAAAAGTACTACCTCGCCAGCAGGGACTTTCGGAGGGCGAAATATTTACCCGGAACTTCATTTAGACCCTGGTTCCTGCGGTGTAAACACACCGAGTACCACCCCAAAGTTCCTAGTTCCTGGGGAAAGTTCCCGCGGTGGAAACTTATAAAATAATACTCTCATTAGAGTATTAGTAGACTGTCTGCTTAATATCTGCAAACTCTTTATTGTGACACTCTACAGACTATAAAGCCGCGTTTCCACCGCGGCAACTAAAGGCACCGGGGTGGCGGTGCCACCGGCTTGGGCCCGTAATCGCTGCTTGCAGCTATATTTATTATTATTATTATTATTACATGATTTGTCCAAAGCTCTGTCTAATCCAGAGTAACCCTGTTACCGTTGATGTAGCCCACATGTCCTCTGTAGTACACATTCTGGCCTGCCGCCCTGGCTTGCTCCATCTTCGGCCATGCAGCTGCACAAGCCTCCCTGTCAGCTTTGCAAAAATATTGCTTGAAATGAATCCATAGATCTTTGCAGATCTTTGCAAATCTTACGAGTTTTTGGACAACTTCCAGATGGAATCATGGTGGAATCTCACGGTGAACTGGATAATAACCTGACGGTCTTTCCCCTCTTCTTTTCTCCCGATGCGGTGGGTGCACAGTATCAACTACCAAATCCATCGATGTATCCCACCTGCAGCGCTAATTTGGAAAGGATATTCTTGACAACGTCTCGGGTGTTTTTGTCAACTTTTTCTTTCAAACCATGTATTTTAAGGTTTCAGCGTCTCTTGTAACGCTCCAACTCCGTGACTTTATCTTTAAGCTCCTCGTTATCCTTTATGAGACGGGGCTAGTGTTGTCAAAAATATCGATATTTCGATAAATATCGATACTGAAATATCTGAACGGTACCAATACTAATTTCCCGAAGTATCGATACTAGCCGAGCGGTCACTTTCACTTCTCTCCAAAGGCGCGTTGACAAACACCACACGTGACGCACTCGTCTCATTCGCTCTGGTTAAATAACAAAAGTGAAGTGAATGGAAAGATGGCGAGGGCGGCGCCCCCGCGACCGGCTTTGGTTGATTGATAAAGAACACCGCGAGCGGGCAATAGCACGGACACGCGTAAAAACACACCGCGAGCGGGCATGTCGGAGTCGGAGAATGGCGTGGACACGCGCTACACACCGCGAGCGGGCATGTCAGAGAATAGCGCACACGCGCTTCACACTGCGAGCGGGGAGAATAGCGCGGACACACACTTCACACTGCGAGCGGGCTGCGGGCACCCAAAAGATTGTTTGACAATCAATAATCCCTCACATCACTTCATTTTTTTTTTTTTTTATAGCTGTAAACAGACTTAAGGAACAGGCTCCAGGGGTACCATTTAGCAAGCATAGGCTACGCTCAGCATCAGGGGTGTTTGTTGTTTGGACAGACCTTTCCCCACTGCTAAAAAAATCCTAAAGGGAATACTGTAACTCTTCTCATTTTAACTTTTCTGAAACATTAACCTAGATGGCCTAGTATTGTTGTTGATATGAGTCTGTGTTGTCTCGTTTTTTCACCGTAATTCTTAAAGTTAACATAATCTGACTGAGGAATCTTAGACAAGTAAATATTTTAACTGTGGTCAAATGTAAATTAACTTGTGCCTATTTAACTTTATTCAGAAAATTATTATTTAATTCTGCAATTTGCCTTCATTAGCGATTATCATCAATTTGATTACACAGATATTAATTAAACTAAACAGCTAGACAATGGCATCTCTGAATTCAATAACGAAATGCCTTTAACTGAAAATTGAATGTTTAATCTTATTATTATACATTACTGACACTCTATCCTCCAATTTGATACTGTTAAGTGCTTTTTTATTACAGTAGGCTATATTTTAATCTTTGATAACAGTAGGTTATACAAATACAACGGGTCATGTTAGCCCTGGTCCAATTAAAAAATATTAACAGATAGAACTCAGGACATTTTTGTTCATGTAAAATATACCTCATTGTCATGTTCTAGACTTGTTATATTTAGCTTTAAATAAAAAAAATACCCCCTTAATATTGTGGCAGTTTTTTTCTCTGTGGTATCGAAAATGGTATCGAATATCGATATTTTTCAAGGTATCGTATCGAAGTTAGAAATTCTAGTATCGTGACAACACTAGACGGGGCATTTCTTTATCTATCGCTTGAATCTTGACCTTGCACTCTTTAATCTCAGTGGCATTCAGCTTCACTAATCTGGTGATATCTGCCACCATGACAGAGTTTTCTCTCAGCTGGTCACCGAAGCGGTCAATTCTGGAGGTGAGCTTTTCTATAGTTTCAACAAGAGACACGTTTGGAACTTCAGACGAGTCCTGTGAGGTTTTTACCTTAAAAAGGTGGCGCTGCACCTTTCGTTGAAGGAGCACTTTTTCTCTTTGTCCCACCACTGGATGTAACATCCATGGTCCGTATTTGCTTGGTAACCATGGTCCGTGTTTGCTTGGCCTAAGGTAGCGGCTGATTTAGGTTCGGTCTTTCCGTTTGGCATGTTCGGTTAAAACTTCGATTGGGCTTTTAATTTCTGGAATAAAATGTTTCAATCCCTTATTTAAAAGTTCAATTTACTGTTTACACGCCTTTTAACCAATAACATTTCATTTTGAAGTAAAAATTTCGGGGCAGGTGAACGAGAGCTCAGAAAATATTGCTTGCCCGTTCCGCCATCTTGCCGAGCTCCGGAGAAAAGTGAAGTCAATTAGAAGAAGCACTTCCTGATGGCTGAGCGTACTGCGCAGCCTCAAACTAAGCTTGACGACGTAGATGTGACGTGAGCAACCTGTCTGACAGTTGTAAGTCTTCTAGTAGCTGTGCCGAGAGAAATCTGAATAATTGCCTTCCGAATCTCGCAGAGACGGAGAGCGTGAGTATTAGCTGTCCATGAGCTAGCAGCAGGAGCAACTTTATTACTCTCTATGGGCTTCTCCCTTGACTTTATCAGACTTTATGCCTCCACGTCCCCCCGATTGCTTGCGAGTTTCTCCGCCTCTCTATACGGTAATTCCTCGACTGTGCGACAGAGAGTCGAGTGGTTATGACGCAATCGTTAGCCTATTTTTAAAAAAATGCTTCTATGGGGCAATAACATAAGATACAAGGTAATGGAGCCTTTTATACATTGTCGTATTTTTTTTTTTTTGAAATAAATAATGGACAAATAGTGTCTTTAAACACCTCAGATGTAAAGTTATTCGCTGTCAAAGTGACGCCAAAATGAATGGGAGTCAATGGAATGCTAACAGCAGGTGATGGTCTGCTAATCAATGGCGGCCCCCGGGGAAGCTTCAGTTTCCGGCTGATTACCCCCTTGCTATAAAGTACCTAATCTTTCAGAGCTCGTTAAGTAAGTACTTATTGAAATTAAGTACCTACTCAGTGAGTATGCGGTTTCGAACGCAGCCTATGCTATGGGTATACCTAACAGGTTCTTCTTTGCTACTCTTAAGCTAAAGTGAGATGTGGACTTCTGTGTAGTATATATTTATTATGTTTTGATTGTATGGTTGTTGTTTTGTACAATTTGTGTGTTACTTATGTCTTATGCTGCTGCACAACGAATTACCCCCTGGGGATAATAAAGACTCCTTGAACTTGAACTCCTTGGTCAATCAACAAAAGCTCACTCTACAACATCCCCTCCTCCCAGTTTACAATATAATCTCCATACTATGAACTTCATTCAACAATCCTGTAACCACAATACAGTTACATAAAAAATATTTTTTATTTAATTTTTTCATATATATATATATATATATATATATATTTCATATTTCATAATCTTTCAAATGACCAGGCAATTTCCTGGTTCTTTGTGATCTTCTCATAATCAAAACAGGGCTAACAGATTTGTTCATTTCAGTTATCTCAGCAGCTTGAGAAGAATCCCCAGCTACTTCAATGGGATTGACTTCCCCAGGAATGTCCTCAGACCGTTTCCTCAGTCTCTTTAGATACCACACCATACTGTGTGCGGAAACATACGGAAACTTGGACATACATAAGATTCAAGGGGTGAAAAATGTAACCTTGACTGAAGTGATAGTGTTCCCCCACAGGTCAATCCACAAAAGCTCACTCTACAACATAAAGAAAACCTCTAAAAGCTTACCGTATTTTCCGGACTATAAGTCGCATCAGTCATAAAATGTGTCATGAAGAGGAAAAAAACATATAAGTCGCACTGGACTATAAGTCGCATTTATTTAGAAATGTTTTTCACAAAATCCAAGACCAACAACAGACATTTAATCTGGAAAGGCAAGTTATTCAACTACACAATAGGACACAGAACAACAGGCTGAATAGGTGTCTGGCATGTTAACGTAACACAGGGTTTCCCGCAGCACTTTGGAAGGTGGCCGGCCGCCTAAGCAACACACGCCTTAACTGCGTTGTCAAAACATTTATTTGAGCGATATCCTCCGTGTTACTCTGTCCTGTTTAGAGCTTAGATTCTCTACCCGAGCCCGATATTTCCCGCCGCTATACTCGGGCCAGACCCATGATCTAGAGACGTGCGGCGCGGGACTAGATTTAAAGGAGAACTCCGGTCAATTTTAACATTGAGCTCAATTTTTTGTAAATTTGGAGTGCTGTCAATACAGAGAACAACGACAAAAATCGGTGTTGCCTACACCGTGTTATCCTCTTTTTAAAATTTGCACCCTATTGACTTGAATGGGGTCTAATTTTAAACCTGCTTTTATTTCTCTTATCATCCTTGATGTGTCATACAAGTGCCCAGCCATGTTGAGTGATTCCTTCAGAGTGAACACGAGTAAATCTGACTGCAGTAGATGTGAAAGATATGAATAAAAATGATGTTATATCAGCCAGCGCACATACCTGCATTTAGTTCCTGTTTTCGGGCGAAGTCCAAAGTAGTCGATTGTCGAGTTCACGCGCATAGGTTTAGTTACCTATGATCACGCGCGTGAACTCGACAATCGACTACTTTGGACTTCGACCGAAAATTACTAAATTTAGTCCAAATTTACTAAAAATTGAGCTCAATGTTAAAATTGACCGGAGTTCTCCTTTAATGGCCGAGCGCGGGCGGTAGCCTAATGCACTCACTCTGTGTGCGGGAGAATAAAACGATGAAATATAATATCTATGAATAAAACATAAAAACTAATAAATTGTTATTCATGTGTTGCAGAAAAGCATCAAGAACAACTAAAACAAAATAGAAACGATTTACAGGCCAGAGTTTCTATTTGTAACATGTTTGCAGCGTTGAGCGATGTAGCCAATCACAGACATGTGTGTTGATTTCTTGAACGCAGTGGCCAATCAGAAGCATTTAAGATAGAATCCCCTCACCGCTCAAAACTGACTTTTTGTTCAGTGCTGAATTCTGCATGCTGGCAAATCCTCTGATTATAAAATATATTATGAAAGATTCATTATGCAGTCAGCTTCATTGATAATAACAGATGTATGAGATCACGATGAACTGATGTCAGCTTTTTAGGAATTAAGGGAGTGGACTTTGCGCGCATTCAGTCATGGCAAACCAAGCAAGCAGCCTGCTTGCTTTTATGTTAAAGGAACACTCCGACTTTTTGGGACTTTAGGCTATTCAACTTATCCCCCAGAGTTAGATAAGTCCATACATACCTTTTTCATCTCCGTGCATGCTATAAGTCTGTTTGACGCACCCACCGCTAGCCTAGCTTAGCACAAAGACTGGATGTAAATGGTTGCAGCTAGCATACTAATCCAAATAAGTGACAAAATAACGCAAACATTTTCCTATTTACATGTTGTGATTTGTATAGTCACAGAGTGTACAAAAAACAAAGTCACATGAGATACAGACATATTTTAACTGTATTAATACTGGGAACTATATCCCCTGAATATAGGGCGGAGTGATAACCGCAGCGCACCTGAGACGCGCTCTGAACGAACTCTCTGCTCCTCACCACGGCGCGTCTCAGGTGCTGCGGTTATCACTCCGCCCAAGTAGCAGTGCTTCGCCTTCAGAGAATATAGTTCCCAGTATTTATACCGTTAAAATATGTCTGTGTCTCATATGACTTAGTTTTTTGTACACTCTGTGACTATACAAATCACAACATGTAAATAGGAAAATGTTTGCGTTATTTTGTCACTTATTTGGATTAGTATGCTAGCTGCAACCATTTACATCCAGTCTTTGTGCTAAGCTAGGCTAGCGGTGGGTGCGTCAAACAGACTTATAGCACGCACGGAGATGAAAAAGGTATGTATGGATTTATCTAACTCTGGGGGATAAGTTGAATAGGCTAAAGTCCCAAAAAGTCGGAGTGTTCCTTTAAGTTAACAGTGGTTTGTGAATGTTAATGCTTTAATAACAAATCATTTATCAGGAGCATTTATGCTGATGTTTATGGTGGCTCCACGTAGGCTAACACAAAGTTAAGTTACACCTTAACTAACACATTTTCTGTGGGAAACCCTACACAATAGCATAAAGAACATATACCTGGGAGGCTGAATAGGCTAAATTAACGTAAGCCAGCGAGTCCAACAAGTTACCGGTAAGCAAGTTCACCAAGCTCCCGCGATCTCATTCCACAACACTGAATCAGAGAATGTCTAGGGGAGAAGTTTCACTCTCGCTACACTTCCGGCTTCTGACTGGTTGCAGTTCCACTCTGATTCCACATGAGGGCGCTCACAGGACGAGTGCAGAATGAATGGAGGTCTATGGAGCTATACCCCTCAAAATCCACTTTTCTCAGGATATAATTTTTTGTCTAGTAATTTGAATGTTGTATTCGAAAGGAGATACAAAAAAATTGCACATTGCTGGGTGTTCGATTTTTTTTTTAGAGTCACTTATTTGCTTTAAAAAGTCTTTTAAAATGGTGCTTTGGTGCTTTCGGGCTCTGCACTTTCTTTTCTCTCGAGGCATCGACAACACAGCGGACACAGGTAAACACACAACACAGCTGACACAGGTAAACACACAACACAGCTGACACAGGTAAACACACGTGCTAGAAGAGTTATTGCTAGAAGACATTCTGGTCCCGCTTCGGATGCCACGATGCCATCAAGCGGTATTCTCTGGTCGTAATCAGTCATTCACTGACCAATCAGCGTTCATTAGCAGAATGCTAGCGTGTTATGGTCAACAACAACTCAACCCGTAAGAAATCGAAAGGACATAAGCACTCGTTCATTCAACTTTCGACCTATAACCCATGTTGAACTTGCAAAACCTACAATCAAATCTGAGATTTCTCAACGGCAATCGGGTGAAAGAGACAAATTTAGCCGTCTAGCTCCATAGACTCCCATTCATTTTGCACTCGGGCAATCGCCCCCAGTGGAACTCTGGTGGAACTACAACCAAAAATTCGGTACAATAGGACTTATTAGGGAGTGGCCAGGATCTCCGTAGACGGGCTCTGACTGAATCCATTGAATTCTTCCTCGGTTTCGCTTCTGAACAACTCCGCTAACTAGAGCGCCCTCTCGCGGCTGTAGACGGTAATGTTTTCTCTTGGTTCATCTCAGTCAGTATGAATTAATTTTGATATATTAGTTGCACCTGACTATAAGTCGCAGGACCAGCAAACCTATGGAAAAAAAAAAAAAGTGCGACTTATAGTCTGGAAAATACTGTAATTATAGATACAGTAAGACAGAAACTCACCTGTTCACCGGTTATTTTCCACAGCTAGGCAAAGGCAAGCGCGTTTCTATTCAGTGCTTCTCCCGGGAGACTAGCGCTAAATTCATCCCCTAGTTTAACGCCATCTACTGTTTCTACTTACTTAAAAGAGGAAGTTGCTCAACTGCTATTGTGAGAAAATCTGCCTGGACACATTAGTGAGAAAATCGAGCCGAGAGATCTCATAAAAAGCCAAGTGTCTCACAATCATAACAGACAGATATGATAAAAGGACACAGACAGTGTCTGGCTGTAGGCTACCCTAAAGTCAGCAGGATGACGGATACGCCATTTACAGCAACCAGGGACGTTACACAACATTCTCTGGATTCCTGGTCTATCCTAATGCCGATTCCATGACAGAACTTCCCCCTAAGAACCAGTACTGAATACTGAATAATGCATAGATCATAGCTCTAACATAGTGCTATGTTATGTGATTTTACACATCACAAATTATTATGTAAATATTGTATAATTGTTTAGAAAGACTGTGACTCTCATATTGTTAGAGGCAAAATGCTCTACATAGACATAGTTGGTGCTAATTTTTATCGTTGTACTGTTATTAAAATACAGTGTTGTGGGTAACGCGTTATAAAGTAACGCGTTAGAGTACTCTAATTACCTTTTTCGTGAAATGTGTAACTTAACGCGTTAGTTTTGTGCGTTAAGTAATCAGTAACTTCGTTATTTTTTAAAAAAAGTAATCCGTTATTTTAAGGAAAGGAAAATCCCGAATAAAAAAATTTCCCCAGGATCAAGACAGTGTTTCTGCGCTTCAATACCCCACCACCCTCCAGCTTCATTAAGGCACACGCGCGCGGTCTCTTGCTCTCTCTCCCTCTCTGCCATGCACGCGCGGTTTGGAGCACAGTCTCTGTCTCGCGGGCGCGCTCGCTCTAGATTCCGGGAGATTTTAACTAATTCGCGGACATCAGTGAGCCGCTATCAATATGCGGGAGACTCCCGGAACTTCCGATAGACTTGGGATGTCTGCATTTCTATACTGAAATAATATCGGCATTATAATTATTGATTTTTTTATTGAAATAATAGCCCATCCGCGCATCTCTACTACCCGGGCTGGGAAGGTGTGAATTTTGATTAATATGTTCTGTGATAATAAATAAATAAAACGCTATGTGGAATAGCCTATGACTGTCTTTCCTGTTATTGTTATCTTACAGTGTTAATTTAGTCGGATGACGTTATTCATTGCCAGGAGTCACGACTTCTAGGTGCATTTAAAGGGGGCCGTGTCTGTCAATCAAGCTGCAGCATGTGTGAGGCGCTGCAAACGGCTTTTAATTTTTGGTAACGCACGAGTACTCTAACGCGTTACTTTTATGAATAGATAACGCTGTAACGTAACTGATTACTTTTAATTGATGGTAACGTTGTAACCTAATTAACTACTTTCCAAAGTAACTATACCCAACACTGTTAAAATATTAGAAAGTGTCTGAGATCTTTCTCATGAGTATTTTTGATATAAACTAATCTAAATAAACTTTAACTTGGGTGTGTGTGTGTGTGTGTGTGTTTGGCTAACATTGTGAGGATCAATATCGTAAGTATAGGAAACCTAATAACTTTTCAATTCATTTATATGTCAAATTGGCATTTAAACATTACAATAAGAATGCACACAAACTGAACTTCTATTCAATAACCTTAAAACGTCCGGAGTTACAATAAGAGACGATTACAAAAGAGACTAGATCATTTTTATTTAAACACACTAAGCAGTAAATATGTACAAAGAAATCATTTTAAAATATTTTTTAGGATTGTTTAACAAGTAACATAATCACCTTAAAAGGTCACTTCAAGTAATGTTTATATCTATCCTCAGCTTTAGTAGGCAGAAATTTAGTAGCAAAAACTACCTGGTATCGGTGATTGATTGTGATTAATCTGATTATTAGTTGGCATATCATGTAATTAACTCAATCATTAATCATCAATCAACAAATCATAATTAACAGACATATTTTTTTACTCTTTAAATTTGAAATTCTCCTTAAATAATTCAGAAAATGCTATTAGTGCTACATTAGTATCTATAGGACAATAAACCTTTAGAATTCAATACACATCATTATACTGAAGTCACAGCTCTTCTCAAAACAGAGGGGTTATGAAAACATAAGGCTGTATCTGGCTCATACATCTTATACTGAGGGTTTGAGTCCTGGAGCTGTGCAACCTATTGAAACGTGGATATCGTTAATAATACAAATAAAAAACATTTAAATAGCAATTTAGTGTGTGATCCATTTGCTCACCTGATGTGACTGCTTTCTACAAGCTTTCATTTCTGTATCAGCATACGCCACAAAATGGATTAACGTGTAGATTCTGAAACAAAAGAACATTATACACCATTACTAAAAATAGGAATAAAACAGAATGATTTATCTTCAGACTTTAGACTGGTTTTATATATAATGTATTATATGATCTCCACTTTGTGATTTAATGAAACACTAAAACAAAAAGGTCTGGCAATATTTAACCATATAGAAGAATCAATGATAGTGATTTTGATCTTTTGTGAATGTTTAGTTACCTGTGGTATAGCATTGCAATAAATTGCACTATCAGCAATAATGCGAAGCTCAGTAGAAACATCAGTCCAATTGGATCAATGGAAAACACTTCTGTTTTGGATCGAGTCCCATTAGGAAAAATTTTTGGGATCTTTATGGAGACTGAGTCACCAATTGTCTCAAGGAAGAAAGTTGTCACTAGCCAAAGTGCATTACAGAAGAAAAAGGCAAATGCAACCTATAAGAAAGAGAACAGCAAAACAGAATGAAGACAAAACTTTACTGTTACAGAACATTTAGACAAAACAAAACCACATAGAAAGTCATTTTTGCATATTGACAAGCTTATGAGGCTCACCTTATTTCGAAGTTCTCTCAGTTCATTAGCCATTTTTTCCTGTTGTTCTTTATTCTCTTTAAGAGGTTCTAGATATTTTTTTTGCAATTCTCTCCAGAACTCGTTTTCATCCTGCATGTGTTGAAACAGTAAATTTATATTATGTGTATGCACTATGCACCAGCAGCACCTGACATATCTGCAGCAACCAAGGGCACAAAGTTTGGCAAAAAAAAAAAAAAACGCTGCAAAAAGAGAGTTTCTCCATTGAAAGTCATTCAAATGTAGCCATGTATTATGGCAGAATAATAAAAAAACATAATTATTTTGCAAAAATAAATTATAAACAAATATAATATAATTTATTTCTTCCAATTCGTCTTACCATTGGAAGTGCAGATTCATGCAAGGGAAAGTCATAAGATTTCATCTGCAGACGTTCAATCCAAGCTTTTGGAATTAAACAATTAACCATTTTAATCGTAATCTAATTCAACAAGTCAACAGCTAGAATATTAGGATATTAAGTATGGAAGTCATACTTACTTTGATGAGCATTGAGTGGGAACTCCTCTGCCCTACATTTTAGGAATAGAGTATTATTATTAGTGATAGTATTAAAAACATCCACTGTAATCTGAATGTAATTTATTTATTTAAAATCTATATAAAAATAGTTAAAAATTCTACACAGGTGGATAGAAATGGGATGAAACCATGTGAATTTGTGCTATTAGTTTGTTTTTGTTTTTACCCTTGTGTTTCCAAAGGAATATGTGGCTCTTCAGTTTCGGTTATGGTTTCTGCAGGTAGTATCTCCTTGCTCGAATCTTCTTCAGATTCCAAACATGGACATTTGCAACATGTGGCATTCATGACCTTCTTCTTGATGGTATCGACTGCTGTAGTCTTAGCCTGGCCGCCGGTTTCACGAGTGCCCCACGTGACATTGTTCATGTTGACGATAGAGTAAATGGCCAAGAGCAAATACCCGCTGGGAATGCAGAGGAAGTATAACAACCCATAGATGACCAGTGAGAACTCCTGAGGGTGTAAAGCTGCCGTAATGATGTACAACACCACCATGCCGATGAGGAACAGACCACTGGGGGTCAGAAAAGTTTTTTGCCTCACTAAATCCCCTATGAGAGTAGAGATGAGGAAATAAAGCATGTGCAGTCTAAAAATATTGATGTTCTAAATAGTATTTTTACGCATGAAAAAAGACACAGCCGTTACCTATGATGCAGAGAACTGTTCCCGCCATGAGAAATGCGTAGAACACACTCATAATTGCAGCGATTTTAATCTGCATGTCAGATGTCAGTTTGAAGCATAAGATGAGATAGACAGTAGGGGGCACTATGGCCAAAGCAAGAGCAATATTTTCAGGCATTTCCAAAATGAACACAAAGCTTCCTGCAAGATAAAGAAAGCACATTAATAGCCCTTTAAAAGCACTATAAAACAGCACAATGAATCGAATGCAAATAAATTACTGTCAAATTTTCTATGCAAGCAAAACCTTACCTGATATCATGAGACAGATAGTGGCAGGGCCCAAGATGGAAGCTGCCATGCTAATAATCTGGTACAAGATGTAAAGTTTTGAGATAGAGCTGTTCCTCTGAGAGGTCAGTCCTCCTGAGCCCAAGAGGTCGATGGTGTTGGCCATGGTAGAAGGTCCCCAGCGTCTGCGCTGGTTGTAGAACTCTTTAAAATCCTGAGGCGCATTGGTGTAGGCATCAGAAGCTGCATTGTACTCAACCCTCCACCCCTGCTGCAGAAGCAGAGTACATAACCAGCGGTCCTCGCCTGACGTTTCACCGAAAAGAAGGGGAATTTGTTTAGTCAAGGCTGAATTTATATTATTAGTCATGTGGTTAACTTCATAGACATTACCTTGATCATACTGGACGCAGTGGCTGGCTTCACTTGCTTTAGTTGTATACCTCTTCATGATGTTGTCATCCATGAGTGCGGCTCCTCTGAAAAGACTGAAACATCCAGGGCTGCACAGTACACAGCCGAACACGTGCTCTGCAGTCTTTTGCAGCCAGTGGCCTACCGCATATTCAAACTTCTGATACCACACCATGGGCCCTTTAAGCATAATATCTTATTAGTCAGTTTATCACCTTTATAATCTATAATATACACAAGTAGTCAGTGCATGTCTATATTTGCGACTAGTTTCTACCAAATGACAGATGAATTTGGTGGAAAATACCAACGATAGGTATCATAACTGGCTTCAATAATATCCCTACAGACGATACATACGTACAGCTCAGACATATTTGGTTGTTATCATGATTTAATTTTAAAATTGTAATTTATTTATTATGATTCTCTTTGAATGCTTTTTTTCTAATTTATTTTATTAGTAGTAGTTTTATCTGGTTAATTATTCTTCACACTTCCTCTCCCTCATACTTTTAAAACCAGTCTAGAATGTGCACTGTTGTTTAAAAGTTTGGGTTCCAGGAAGATTTTTTAAATGTTTTTGAAAGAAGTCTCTTATGCTCACCAATGTTGCATTTATTTGATCAAAAATACAGTAAAAACAGTCATATTAGAGTTATATGTGGCTTTTAGTCAATGCATATTTGCTAAATATAGTCCATAGTTGTTGTGTACTCCTTAAAGTTAACAGCTGATGTGAAATATTACAATTTAAAATAAATATTTTATTAATATATTTTGCAGTTGTATTTCCTGTGATGGCAAAGCTAAATTTTCAGCATCATTACTGTGCGTTCACACCGGACGCGAATAGAGCGTCAAATTCGCGCCTGCCGCGTCTAGTTTGACGCTTGAACATTTTGAAAGTGAAATGGACGCGCGTAAAAAGCAAGCGTTTGGAGCGAAATTGACGCGTGTCCAAGGCGAAATCCGCTTCTTCTTGGAGAGGCAAGTGCTAGGCGGTTCTGTTTGCAAGAAAGGCCGCGAAATTTAAAAATACTACTGTTATTGTGTCACGAAATGTAGTTTTAAGAGTTGTATCGAGAATGTAGTTGTTTAAAGCTCAATTCTGTGGTTTATTTATAAAGATAGCACCTATTTTAAAAAAATGTTTCTGACGTTTCAGAGTTGTGAGATCCAGGTGATCACCGGACGCTCAGCGCTCATGTAACCCGCCTGGAACAGCCTTACCTCGGCTAGTCAATGTTTAAATCCACAATCTATAGCTTCGGTTCTATTATATGAAACATATAATTTAAAATGCATTAATGACTCGTTATAACGTAGGTCAAACGACTTATTTAATTATGTGAGTTTTATTTCATCTCATTCAGAAATGTAGCTTCCCAGATAGCAAACTGACATTGAATCAACGTGGAAACGACGTTGACGTGACATCGAAACGACATCGTTTTGCTCATCGATTTAACGTTGAATCAACGTCAGGCACGCCATTCAACCGCATTTTCAACTCGGGCGGCAAACGCGAATTCGCGTCAAACGCGTGAATGCACAAAAAGCACAATAAAATCATTTGCGCATAACGCGCCAGACGCTCAATTCGCGCCATTCGCGCGAACTTGATGCGCGAATGAGGCGCATTCGCGTCTACCGAGTCGCACTCTACGCCTCATTCGTGCAGCAGGATTTTTTTACGCGCGTAACGCGTCTTTGCATTGACTTAACATTGAAATCACTCTCGTCTGACGCGCTATTCGCGTCCGGTGTGAACGCACCATTAGTCTTCAGTCACATGATCCTTCAAAAATATTTTCAGCTCAAGAAACATTATTCAGATTCCATAATAATATAACATTATTATCAGTGCTGGGAAAAAAAATCTGTAAAACAATTTTTTCCTAGCATTTCGAGATTACTTTATTCTATTCTCGAAATATTATTATAAAATACAATTATTCTTATAAACAGAATAAAGTCGAAATTTCGACTTATTATTTACTTATTAATTACTGAACCAAAACTTTTGAATGGTAGAGTATTCTAGATATTTAGAAAATTTTACAGTAATGAATCAAAAACAATAAAATGACCTGATAACAATGGTTTATACTTAATATATATATCCAACCTGTGCCTGTAGGATGAATCCTGCCACATGCAGCCCCAACCTCTGGGTAGAGTTTCAGTCTGTCAATTAACAGCATGACTGCGGACGGCTGGAAATCAGTATCTCCATCCAGGGCCAAGATATAGGTGTTCTCCTTCTCTCTCTAATGAGCATTAAAAACATTCAGAGTCTAGCTGATATTGTATTCTAGAAATACTAGTGGTGAATTTTAAAGTTAAGCATCTAACCTTCAGTCTCTCCTTAAGGTCATCCAGTCCTTCTCCTGCCTCAAACTTTTTGAAGTACTGTCTGTTTAGTCTCCAACCAAAAATGTAATACAAGTACATTATCTGCAAACACAGATGATTAGTGAAGTTCTGGCCGCAAAACATCTGCACCTGTGTTTAGCTGCATGATCCTTACCTGAGACCATCTTTTTTTGTGACGAATAAGTTGCTTGTCTTTGATGTGAACCATCATCACATTGCCTTGAGGAAGGGTGTATTCCAGACGACCTCCATAGGGGGTGTTTATGATCTTCTGCCATGGTAGTGGTGGTGTCTGCTTGAATATACATGGATCCTCCTCACTAAAAATGCTAATGTATGTGAAGTATTATTAGATTAGTTTTTCCCATAAATTCTCAGTAACCATAAACAGGTAAAAATAAAGAGGATTCTTACGTGTAAACTTCTTTAATTACATCCACAAGAGTTTCAGCGTATTCATTTGCATGCCGCTGCCTTCCATTATCAACATCCATGAAAGCGTCATCAAAATAAATATGGAATTCAAACTCGACGTCGCTGGGGTTGTCGGTCTTGGGCCTGTATTTATCGAGTCTGGTAGTAAAAGAAATAGTATTCAATTACAAGTACAATTCAATTGAGACTGAATGAGTAGCTAAGCGTATGTTTACCTGAACATAGAGATGATTATCTTCATCATTTCATCGTAGGTCTCATGCCACATCGTTGCACACAGAAACACTCTGATGGTTTCTTTTGCGCTGAGGAACACATATTAAGAAATCCAAAGGAAAATTGTAATTGCTCAGAGGTTGCTCTCAGATACATATCATGTAAGCGAGTGAATCAATTGTTAGTTGACATACAAAGCTACAAAATTACAGTGGATGGCATAGCCGTGATATTTTGGAAGAATGTGATAAGACATGTTTGAGTTTATATTAAAATTATTTTTTTATTCGGGTTTACTCGAATTACAGGTTTACTTTTTTTTACAATTCAAGTTTTATTGCAAACTTTGGTATTTGGGCGAGTGTAGGCTAGATGCTGAAACTCTTTTAAAACTATAGAGGGGATACACGTAAAATGAAAGTATTTTTGTCAGACGAAACATTTGAGAAGAATTGAGCCAGAGACGTTAGCAAAACTCCACTTGCTCTCCTTTTAATCTCACTGATGTCTTCACATTCATTTGTAAATTACACCATTTGTAAATTTTAATGGGAACACATTTACTGTGTAAAATGCTATAAGATAAGTTATTAACTTATTAAGATAAGTTTGTCTAATTTGTCTAAATATATTAAAAATAAAGCACTAAAAAGAAACATAATTGTTTTAATGACACAAGTGACTATGCATCACAACATTACAGTATGAAAATGGGTATTTAATTACTTTGCATTTAACAGTGTTATTAAATTATTAGTATTTTTATAGATGGACATGAAGTAAGAGTCAGATAATATAAATGTAAAAAACAATGAGAATGCACCATTAAATATTCAACATCGATACAGATCATTTAAAAATATATAATATTGGCTGATATTAACAATATGCAACCATACTTAGAAAGTTGAAACACTTACCACCGTTTCTCCTTGATTCTCTTTCTGATTTCAAAACGGGTGTTCAGCAACATGGACTGTTCCAGAAACACTCCTTCATACATGCGTCGCACGAACAGATCTTGGGTTCTTACTATTCTGTGGATCTTCAGGAACCAGATGTAAAATGTACTGAGCATGAGTCCCAACCACCAGCTCAGAGCAGAGCCGATGAAACACGCCAGTCCTCCTGTACTCATTGTTTCCACAATGTCCCTGGCACGTAGAGTTTTTGTAGCATCAGTCAACATCAATCGCAACAATGCACCGCTGGATTTCGACTGATCGTTCTCAATACAAGTAGAAGTTTGATTAGACTCTGGGAGTTTAAATGCAAGTGGAATCAAAAACACTGCCAAAACTGCAACCTGGGCCATGTATATGGGCAAAGCGAAGCTGCAGTGCAGGGAGTGCATCTTGCAAGCCACAACTACAAACCAGCTGCACAGCGCAGAGGATACTATCTGGAGCGCCACCATTGAAATAACGACTGTTTCGAAGACGGATGTGACCGATTTCCAGTTCTGACCAGACAGAGGAACGTAAGCTCCAACCACAACTGAAGTAATCAGGATTCTCATCAAACTGGAGATGATGCACACCACATTACGGGACTGAGCGATGTCTTTGGAAATGTCCTCTAGAAATGAGATGGAGAATAGCGTGCTGTAGTTTTCCCACCAGTTCACAGAAACACAGATGGTCCCCACGATGGCAAGGCCAATTGATATACTCATCTGAGGGGAACGTTCGATTGCCAGATAACTGACTGCAAAAAGCACATAACCCAGGACGATTAAGAAAATGGAGCATACGGGGAGCATTATAATCCGCTTCCTCTCTTTGGCTAGGCACTCAGCGACTACCTGGAACACTGCTGACAGGATGCTCACACTGTTTAGGATCATCACATTAGTGACAATGTCAAAGTGTGGCATGGCTACTATTGTTAGAATTGCAGCTCCCAATGCTACCAGGAACTCAACACACAGGACCTAGAGCAAAGATCAAAGCAAAGTCAGAAAGGTTACTGCCAGAACAATAAGTTTCTCTGCTACTATACATCTGTTTAACAAAAACTCTGTTTGCTTACCCAAAAAACAGTTTTTTTAGAGGGCATGGCTGCGCTCTTGAAAATGAACTTCCATGTGCTTTTTATCAAAAGGAGAACACTCGGCCCAACCAGAACAAAGCCAATGCCAAGTAGGGCGGCAGGCTTCTTTTCTGAACATATAATCTCAGTGTTATTGTTCCCAAATGTTATCAAAAGCAAAAACGATGTCTGTAAAGAAAAAAAAAATAGTTTCAGTCAAACCGAGCCTTTTGTGTAATATAGACAAGTTAATTGTTATCCTATCATCCAAAAATGATTAGCCAATGATTAATAAAGCAGCTCACTTTACTCAGCAGCGCAAGGGCAAAGACAAGTATGCCAACAATGGCACACGAGAACCATTTCAAACACCGCACTCGTTTCTTTGGTATCTGCTCATCTTGAATGATCGGCACTTCTCTGCACGAATCCCAAGGTCGCCTGTTGGGAGGAAAAAAAGGGAATAGCTTAATGGAAAATTGAAAGTTCACTTGAACGAGAAATGTAAAAGATGTACAAATTTTTTTGGTATTTATCGTGCTAGAGAGATTGAAGGAATATATGCCAGGAATAGGTAAATAATTGTTCTTTATAAAGAAATCAATTTGGGAGAAAGTGCAATATTAAAAATGTTAAATTAGAAAATAAGCATTTAGCTGCATAATTAAATGTTTGTGGAGACCTAAATTAATTTAATATAAGTTTGATAAATGAAAAACAAAAACCGATTACCTGAATTCATGATTCTGCTGCTTTTCCATAGTGATGTTTGCAAGGCAGCAATAACCTTTGATTAACCATAAGTAAAACAGACCAGAGCCTTTATAACCAGATGGGAGGGAGCACTACGCTATTATTCAAACGGGTTTCATGCTGTGACATATCTTTACACAGAAATCATCTACCTGTCCATGTTCCGTTTAATTTCCCACTCCCTTTGATGAAAATAGTTTCTCAAGTATTTTAAGCAACTTACCGGATATACTACTACATGGTTAAACAAATGTGGTAAATACATTCTAATTGACGGATTATACTAATACACACAATTACAGGGAATAAATATTGTAATGCCACACTATACAGCGACATTCTAGAGAATTCTCAGCTTCCAAGAAAGGGTATTAGTTTAGGGGATAATGCTGCACACAATACGCATAAGGAAATGGTCTTCGTGTGAAACAACTACAGTAGTTGACCTACAGCACAAAGACAAAATGAGCATATGCAAAGAACATGTAACTGTCGATATGCAAGACATACACTGATCAGCCACATTAAAACCACTGAAAGGTAAAGTGAATAACATTGATTATCGTTACAATTACATCTGTCAAGGTGTGGGATAAGACAAGTGAACAGTCAGTTTTTGAATTTCATGTGTTGGAAGCAGGAAAAATGGGCAAGCGAAGAGAGTGACTTTGACCAGGGACAAAGATGACTAGGTCAGATCATTTCCAAAATGGCAAGTCTTGTGGGGTATTCCCCACATGCATGGTTAGTACCTATAGCATAAGTGGTGCAAGGAAGGAAAACTGGTGAACTTTATATCTGGTCACTGTCTTCCACTGAAGCTGCCTCTGTGAGTATTGTGTTTGTGCGATCAAAGTCTCTTATATAGTCTTTGGCGTGACTAAAATGCTTTGCTCTCACTCAGCTGTTGTCGGTTAATTTGACGAATGAACATTCGCCTCGACTTTTTCAAATGTGATAAGACTTTAAAATTGTATTTACTTCAGTCAATGTCACTATTGTTTTAGTTGATAGATCCTGTTGTACATTCATACAGAGAATAGTAGGGGTTATCAAGGGCTTTTCCTCTAGAAAAACAAGGACGAAATGTTTCTAAAGTTATGCCATTTGAATTTACGCATGAGCACAATTTAAAATGTACTGACTAACTGCCTGTGACATTTTTATTCGAGGGTAGGGGCCAACTGATATGCTGTAGACCCTGAGCATCAGAACTGGACAATGGAAGAAGGTTGTTTGGTCTGATGAATCACGTTTTTTTAAGATCAGGTGGATGGCCGGGTACATGTGCATAGTTTACCTGGGGAACAGACATTTGAACAAATCTGATCCATGGAGACCCCTCCTCGCAACTTGCAGGACTTAGAGGATCTGGGGCCTCATTTATAAAACTTTGCGTAGGATTTGCGTCAGAAGTGGCGTACGGATGAAACGTAGGACGTGCGTATGCACAGAAATATTCGGATTTATAAAACCATGCGCACTCACATCCTACGCAGTTTTCCCTTAATAAATCACAATCTAAATGTAGCGCATTTAATTCTAAATGTAGAATTTAATTACATTTAATTCTAAATGTAGCGCAGCTTTTGCGGCTTCATGTCACGCCCATAGTTGCCCATAAATAGTCCGTGAAACGCCCACAAGTTAATATTCATCGATTGCGAAATCATGGCAAACACAGAGAGAAAATCAAAAAAACGTAACTTCACTCAATGTGAAGTAGAAGTTATCGTTGGCGAGGTGGAAAAGAGGAGAAAAATGTTGTTTGGAGGGCACAGTGTGGGCATTAATGCCAAAAAGGCACTTGAGTGGCAAAAGGTTGCATACGCCGTAAATGCTGTAGCCTCACAACCTCGGACCATGGCCGAAATAAAAAAGAAATGGTTGGACAAGATCAGCCATTGTGCGTCATTACGCATTGTGATTGGGCATTTTATTTCCATCCATTTAATTGCATCTGACAAGATGTCGGTTATAATCTACGTGGAAATTAGAAATAGTTCAGTGCATATGTAATTTCTTGCAGCTTTCTGAATGGTTGAGACATAGAACTACGTCATACGTTATTTTATCAGAAATAAAACAAACTAAAGGCATATGCATGAATACCATGATTCTTTAGCTGATGAAGAAATTTTTACTATGAAAACAACTTTCCCCAGTGGACAATTAATACATCTATATATCTCTCTATTTATATATCTATCTCCCTAATTATCTATCTATCTGTCTGTCTGTCTGTCTGTCTATCTAATTGCATCTATATCTGCTCCGCCAGACGGACACATTGTCGAGAATATCAGTTTTGTACATTATTTCGTTCTATTTACCATACTATTTATGAGGATGAATCGCATAACAAGCCAATATTATTGCAAAACATATTTCACTTTTCTTTTTGAAAAAATATGTATTAATTTGCATTTCTTTTGTAGGCTAATGTTCGTTTGATTTTGTTTGTTTTACACTGCAGATCGATCGAATGGGTTCGTGTAGGCTGTTAATTGTAAGACTTGCTTTGTGAAGTCTTCATGTTATTTATGAGAGGCAGTATTGCCATTTCTTTTACACAACGGTCTACAGTTTCACACACTTTCACGGGTTTCTTCCATCTGCCGACGGTGTCGCCATTTCTCATTTCACCCGTTTTTGTGCTTACGCCTGGGTCAGAGCTTGCGTGAAGGACCGCACATTTTTCCGTGAAGTTTGATTTTTATAAATACCAATTATTGCGTAGAGAGCGGTGTACGCCTTCTTTTGTGCGTACGCAACGTTTATAAATGAGGCCCCTGCTGTTATTGTTTTTGTGCCAGATATCACATAAAACATTTAGAGGACTTGTGGAGGACATGTGAAGTCCATGCATCAGAGCTGTTTTGGCAGCCTGATGAGGACCTACATGATGCGGCATGTGGCTTTAATGTTGTGGTTGATCAGTGTACAAGGAAGAAGGAAATGAAAATTGAAGGAGAAATCCCTTCATGATCTAGGGTTTCCATTAATACACCATGAGTAAAACATTCACGAAACAAGGAAATTAAAATTTTGAGAAAAGAGTTGGCCTCTGATCAAATTATTTTCTGAAACTCTTAGATCAGGAAGACTTTGATTGTGTCATAACTAGGACAAGGGTTCCAAAACACTTTCATAGGACCCACCAAGAGAGTTGTAATCAATCTCGAGACCCAGCAAAAACTTTTTAAACTTTAAAAAGTTAAAGAGCTAAATAGACCTATGATCTGTTTTAGTTTATATTTGATTGTCCTTGTCAAATTAAAGAGGTGGCTGTATTTATGAGGCTAATGATGCATGGAACTATCTGTTCTGAGGGATTCATCAGACTGATTTGGCTACTCAGAATTATTCATTACAAAACTGACTCAAGTCATTTGTTTCTGAATCTGAAGCCTGTCTAAAATATTTAGCTACTTTTTTAGCTAATCATATGTGATCCATTTGTGTCGTAGGTCATTGTCTCCTATATCTGTCACAATCCTCAGTCACTAGTCGTGTCACCACTGCACTACATTTCCCATGATCCTTCCTGGCTCCCACACTCATCAAGCATCCACACCTGCCATCAGCTCACCTTCATCAGCTGCTTCACACACTCATACCCGATACCTAACTGTGGAAAACTAACCTATGCATTCTTCTGTCTCGTAGGGCTGGGTACCGACCGAATTCCCTTGATACTATCAAGTATCGAAAAATGACATGTTGTTCGGTTCCAGATTTCCATACCTAAAGAGTTAACTCGTCAACGTCAGTGCTCAAATAAATACATATGAAATGCACAACGACACTCACACGCAAACTCTACACACACGAGACGCGCGGAACTCTCCGCGCACATACTCATATGAGACGCGCGCGCGCACGCACAAACTCTCCACGCGCATACCGGTACTTATATTAGACGTGAGCACACACACAAACTCGCGCACATACTCAATGAGACGCGCAGAGCCTTACAGTAACGGAGTACATTTACTTGAGTACAGTACTCAATTTTGAGGGATCTGTACTTTACTCGAGTATCATTTTTGGGGAGTACTCATGACTTTACTCAAGTACACTTGAGAGGCAAATATTGTACTCTTTACTCCACTACATTTCTATCCATAACCGTGAGTACTGAGTACCCGTTGTTACTTCTAAAAAAAAAAAAAAAAAAAAAATCTCGGACACCATCAATTTGTTGTTTCCCTCTAAAACGTGACGGGATTGTGCAGGCGCCACTGATTGGGACAGCCTATCAGCAATCACCTTTCAGGTTCAGGTTTAGAGGTGTGTCAGACTCAGAACATTGCTATATTGCCGCCTTTGCTGGTTTAGGTTCATTGATTCAATTGATGAAAAAACAGAGAAACATATGTACACACAATTGTTAGCTGAATTTTCTTTTCTGATATTACACATTAATGTAAGCTGAGCATTTGCTTTGATGTTCTTGAGTATGTGGTGTGTTTAACACAGTCAGGTTCAAATGTGGGTGCAAAAAAACCATTAAAACTCTAGAGCGTTGCCATTGTGATATTGCCTTGTTAATGTTAAATAATAATATTAATGTTAAATAAAGTAACATGGTAAAAATATGAAAATTACTTGATTTTACTTTCAATTCCTTTTACATTCTCCAAAGTATTAACATTAACATTTTTCATAACTCCATGTAGGACGTTTCTGTACATAAATGTAAGCACTGTGGCAGTAGTAATGCAATATTTAGATTTATGTACTTTTGTACTCTTGATACTCAAGTACTTTTAAAAACAAGTACTTCAATACTTTTACTTAAGTAGACATCTGACTGTACTTTTACTTGTACTTGAGTAAAATTTAGCAAGGGGTATCTGTACTTTTACTCAAGTAATTAAGCTGTGTACTCTGTCCGCCTCTGGAGACGTGAGCACACACACACACAAACTCTCCGCGCACATATTCATATGAGATGCGAGCACACACACATACCTTAAAGATGTGGAAAAGTCGATCAAAAGTGTGGGTACATTTCTCCAGGCTCGATGCCAACCGCGCATTTTTGCGGTAAAATAATTGCTGCAAAGACCGGTAACTTACCACAACAAATATGATGAAGACCTTGACAGTGCACGGAGTAAACATAAGAGCAGAAAGTTTTCTGTTTTCATATTTCTGAAGGGTCATGTCACACTGAAGTAATGATTTTGAAAATTCAGCTTTGACATACAGGAATAAATTACATTTTGAAATATATTCAAATAAGATTTTAAATTGTAATACCGGTACTATTTCACTGTATTTTTTATTTTTTAAAAATTCAGCTTTAGTGAGCATGAGCTCTTTATAAAACATTTTTTGTTCCTTATTGTGCTTTTTTTTTGTTCTTTCATGAGTCAAACTTAAAAATAAAACCCAAGTTTTTCTGAGGTAATGTGTTATGTAATCTTGTTAAAATGGATTTCATAAAATTGGTATCGAAAAAAGTATCGTTAGGAACCGGTATCGAAACTGAGGTATCGAAATTGGCATAACCGTGCCAATAGTTGGATGAACAATACCCAGATTTTCAATAGATTTTGAACAATACCCAGCCCTGTCTCGTCCTTCGTCATCTTCAGTCTCCTTTTCGTCACGCCAGTATCCGGTCACTTCTCTCTGTTCAGAAAATAATACTTTCATTCATATGCCAGTATCACCAGAACTATCTGTAATCCAGAGACTCGCCTGCTGATCACCGGTGTCATTTAACACTCCATTCAGATTTACCTCTGCATTCTTCCGTTCCGTGACAATATCAATACAAACAAACAAGAATAAAACTATTGCAATATAAATATATTGGAATAATTTGAATTTAATTATGACAAAATCAAGAGATGAAATCTGTTCTGCAACTTAATCATGATAAATCCTGTAGGATAGGACTTTCTTCTGTAGAACACAAATAGTGATTTGTGAATGAATTGCTCTCTGTAGACAAATTAGTCAATTGATTCAGTTCCCAAAACAGGTAAAAAGAGTTGTTCAGATTCTACAATCAGCTTATTGTTCAGCCCACTTAATCGTAGTTGAAATCCGAGAAATGTATCAGTAAATGACTGGTCTCTTCATCACACAGTGTTAACATATTTGAAAAGTCATGAAGGTGAGTAAATGATGACAATGTTTTTTTGGTAAACTATTGCTTTAATTCAAGGGAATTCCAGTGATAAATCTTAAAGGGATAGTTAACATATGAGAATAAACCTAATACTTTCTCGCATGTCAAGCGAACATGTTTGAGCTTCCGTTTACCCCAACTGATGTGTGAGTTGATCAATGTTATGTAAATAAAAGCCTAAATTTAATGTTCATCATTTAAAGATATTGTCTCTTCAGAAAATTTGGACTAAACCAATTCATTTGGATTAGATTTACAATCTCTTTATTAACGTTTTGAAGCATCAAAGTGGTAGATGCGTGTAGCTGTCAATAGAGTGACCGATTCTCAGATTTAATCAAAAAGATGAATGAAAGGTGTACGGGTTTGGAACGCCATGAGGGTGAGTAATGACATAATTATTTTTTTTGGGTGAACTTACCTTTTAAGGTTGGGCACAGGTGTATGGGAAGGGTCAAATTATATGTAATTATTACAGAAATTAATTACAGCTATAATTACAGGTAGAGATAGTTTTTAAATATAAGTACAATGGAAAAAAAACAAATCATTAAATTAAATGTAGTTAAATGCATAGTTAATGACACTTAAATGGATAGTCAATCCATAAAATTCTGTCCTTTACTCACCCTCAAGTTTTTCAAAGCCTGTATAAATGTCTTTGTTCTGCTGTACTCAAAGGAAGAAATTTGAAATAATGTTTGTAATCAAGCAGATCTCTGGCCCCATTGACTACTACCACAGTATTTTTTTTCCTACTATGGTAGTCAGTGTCTTTTGGACATAGCGACAACACTGTCTTCTCTAATGCAATTCAACCAGGCCTCGTCCACTTTTTGCATATTCCATGGGATTATTTAAATGAGTAACATTATGACTTCACAAAGCCCCGAAAAAAATGCGTTTTAGTCCAAACGAGTCGTTCGTTGGATTTTTAAGATGAAGAGGCACTCTTTGGTTTTCAACTGCGACATGCTCACTGACAGAATCAGACACTGCTGCAGATCCCGTAATGAATTATTATATCTCTTGGTTTGTTGGTCCGTTGTGTCAGATTGCTTTCTCACCTCAACCGAACCGCCCGCCACAGAGTTTGTTTTCAATTGAGCGTGACTGCCGTGTTTATAGGCCTAAACGAACCCAACTAATAAGGCAAAAAACGCTCTAGGTTCCGAAACAAACGCTCGAAACAAGCCAGGTGTGAAAACATGCTTAGTGGGACCGAAAGCCTTCCCAGAAGAATGAAATTGTAATGGAGGAATAATCCTATTAATAAAGTTTTGAAATTACCGTTCAAAAAAAGCACACATGGGTGCATTCAGGTGTCCATGTACGTTTGGCCATAGTATTTAACATCTGCTTTTTTTAGGCTATGTTGGCCTATAGACCTTATGTAGCCCCGCCCATTTTCAGCGCTGCGCTCGTTGTCTTTTGTCTTCCGGTCTGTATTTTCACAGCAATCTTGCGTATTTATGAATGAACGGCTCGTTTTAAAATCTTCCCGGTCTACTGACATTTGTTAAGACATCTGCTTCAAACATTACAATCCTCATGATAACTTTCGTTAACTTTACATTAAGTAAATCCACTTTAAAAGCTAGTTACTCCTGGACAGCGATCCCTTTGAAATACACAGAGCGACCGCAAAACAGAAGTTCAAAGACAATATTCTAAAGATGGCGGCGCCCTTGTTTCTCTGGCGCATAAGGTCTATACCATCACATCAACACTTACCCTTCACTTTTTTTCACTTGCTCATGAATTTAAGATGAAAAAGTATTGGATGGAATTCTTTCATTAATTACTCTGCCTCGTCAAGCAGGTTCGGTTGAGCTTTTGTTTGTTTGTTGATCAATGTTGTGAATAAAAGCCTAATTAAATCTGTTGTTCATATAAAGCGATCATGTTTCTTCAGAAAATTTGGGCTAAACCGCTCATATGGATTAGTTTTACGATCTCTTTATGAACTTTTTGTAGCGTCTAAGTGGTATTTACGTAGCTGTCTATTGAGGGACCGAAACTAAAGCTCTCAGATTTCATCAAAAAGATCTTCATTTGTGTTTCGAACGAAAGTCTTACAGGTTTGGAACAACATTAGGGTGCTTAATTAATGACAGAATTTTCATTTTTGGGTGAACTATCATGCTTTTGTGCACAAAACTCGGGGTGTCCTCATGGCTATATAGTGTATACCTCATATATAGTGCCATATAGAAGTGCATTAATCTACTCATAATGTCATTGTGGTAAACATCAACTTCCAGATAAACACATATTTATGCACAAAAGAAGACTTTTGAGAACCTTAAAATATTTAGATGAATTACACAATACACACACAGACAGACAAAGTGTAAAAAGCCATGTAATCCTCAGATTAAGCAGATTTTAAACAAATCAAGTAGCAAAGGCCAGGTAAACATTTACAAAGGTATTAAAATATCAAAATGTGTCCATCAATCTTTTCTTGAAGAGCTGATAATGTCTTGAAATAATTTTTACGTCCTGCTTTATTGACATTTACTTGACAATGTATAACGTTTACATATTATATTTAACAGTCAAATTCTCTCAAAAGTATGTAAACTCCTTTCTTTGGCAGCTTAGTAAAAGTCTTTGGTATTTCTCCTTCATCCACCCATTCCTCCTCTTCCCCCCCCCCCTGCATTTTCAGTCACTGAACATCCCAGATCTCACAGAGGAGGGGGGTGAACTTGTGGTCACTCATGCGCCATGACTCTAGCATTTCGGCGTGGTGGTGGTTGAGGGTGCGAAGCTCAGTTAGACGACCGAGAAGCCTTGCAAAGTGCTGGGGCTCCTGAGGATGCTGTAGCTTACAGACCTTCCTCAGCACCTCCAACATGGGATCCTGCAGACGCTCCACTGCCTGCTGGTCTTTTACGTATGGCCTGTCTGTGGTTAGATAGAACAGATTCAAATGGAACACATTTTGTTGTGGCCTTCTGAAGCTTAAAACAATTACAAAAATGTGGTAGCTTCTCTATTGTGACCTTATTAATCAGAACAAATTGCATAATTGCTTAATTACATAATTGCTTTTGCCAAAAGTGTGTTTTAGATAGTTTAAAGGTACAGTAAGCAATTTCTTTGAAACATTGTTGATATTTGAAACACACCCCTCCCTTCATTGCTCCGCCCCCAAAATGCATGAACAGTGGATGTCTCTTTATTAGCTGAAGAGAAGAAAAATAATGCAAAGATGACGAACGAAAGACTAGGAAGAACAAAAAATGAACATACAAAAAGTACATGAGTATATACAAACAAGAGTTTGTTGTTATTCGGCAGCAGCACACTAGCTCCAGACAAATAATGACACTAAAAACTGTCCTGTAACTATAGCTAACATTACAAAAACAGCATCTTCGTTCAAAATCAACATATCAGAATGATTTCTGAAGGATAATGTGACTGAAGACTAGAGTCATTGATGCTGAAAATTCAGCTTTGCCATCACAGGAATAAATGAATTTTTTAAAATATATTCAAATAGAAAACTGTCATTTGAAATTGTATTAATATTTCATAATATTACTGGTTTTACTGTATTTTTGAAAAAACACAAACTTAAAAACACAAACACAAATAAACACAAACTTGGTGAGCATAAAATACTCTTCTTCTTTTTTTTATTCTTTTTTTTTTTTTACATTTAAAAATCTTACCGTACCCAAACTTTTGCACGATTGTGTTCTTTTCTTTTGCTCAAATAAGAAATAAACCAAAATAAACTACCGGTAATTAATCTTTATATTTAGTACATTAAGTAACAGATATCTGCCCACCTGGTGAGAGGATTGTGATGGCAGTAAGTAAAGCATGTTCCTCTTGCATCATCTGCAGCTCCCCAATGCTTTTATAGAAGTTAAACATGGGTGTCATAAACTCTTCAGATATTCCTGAGGAAATAAATCGATTCATGAAGATACACCAAGCTTTGCAATTATTTTCTAAATCACTCTATTGATACTCCAGTAATGACAACATGAAAACAGCAGTCATTTATTACCTCAGCAACCTGTAACCATTACAAAACATATTTCTTAGAAGCTACATTTAAAAATAACCTGCTGAGCCCCATCCGCATATTTACATACTGGCTATGACTAAAGTTAAATGAAGGCCATGCATTATTTCCTGGACTAAAGATCACATTAAGTAGGCTACATACTATACTCCGACGTGGCACTAATCATACCTACATACATTTGACATTTGTTTGAGCTTCCATAAATAAATCTGAGTCACACTTTTAAGTATTCAGTTGTAAAACCGTCTTTGTTGAATGTAGAAAATGTATTGTATGAAATGTTTTAGAAATGGCTTGTTTCATTCTGGGGCCTCAGGGTGGCAGTGTTGCCTATATTTAAAAGCAACAGTGAGTGTCCTATGGATTTATTGAATCACACAATTTCAAAATCCAGAATTAATATAAACATTCATGGCTACATTTCATCTTATGCACTATTTAATTACATTTTCTTGTTTTCCCTTTAAAAATAATATTCTTAAAAGTTGATAAATTAAGCACAATTGTGTAAGATAATACCTAAGACTTAATTGTTTTCAGATAGGCTATTACATCTTGAATTTTCAGCATAAATTTCACTCAAGTTTGGTTTGAATTATACTTTAAATGAGATATATTTGCCCGTGAGATGAGGCAAAGGCAATCATTAAAAATACATTTTTAAAGGGTTAGTTTACCCCAAATTATTCTGTCATTACCCTTTTGTCGTTCCAAACCCATAAGACGTTCGTTCATCTTCGTAACACAAATGAAGATATTGTTAATGAAATCAGAGCGATTTTTGTCCCTGATGACAATCTTCATTTTTGGGTGAACTTGCCCTTTAAAAGAAATATTCATATCTTGTGATAGTAAGTTAAAAGATTTTCCCCTGGTTTCACAGACAACGCTTAAGCTAGTCCCAGACTAAAATGCAGGTTTGAGCTGTTTTATCTGAAAGCAACTTCCACTAACATATCTTAAAATATGTCAGTTCCATTCTTTTTGCCTCAAGATGCACACCAGTAATGTATTTCTCTACAGCATGTTTATAAAAGCTACTTAAATGTCCTAATTGATCTAAGGCCTAATCCTGGCTTAATCTAAACCCTGTCTGTGAAACCGGGCCTATATATCTAATTTTAAGCTGTTTGGTAAATTAAAATAAATGTTCATATCTTTTGTAAGAAAATGTATATTGTTTAAGGGAAATGTATACATTTTGACAAAAACGAGAAGACATACATCCTAAGAAAATTATTTTGCAGTCTATTTGCTGTCGGCTTTGGAAGAGACTTTCTGAAACTCCCTTAGCGTGCAGTGGCAGATCATCAGGGGCCGTGACCTTGTTGCTTTGTGTTGTCTGTTAGGTCCGAGCTGATCTGAATCTGGCCTCGGATCCCCACAGCTGTGCGTTTCCACATTCAGTGGGATTCTCGGTAACGGCAGTTCATTTGAAGCCTGTATTTGAAGGGCTTTCCTGTGTTTTGTGCGAGGTCTTTGTCTTTATCATTATCATTGATATAATTATCATACTTTGCTGGCTATGCAAGCCGAGAGCTCTTTTCTGATGTAAAGCATTCAGCGTGAAGAGCCGTAGGGGTTTGGTTTACAGACCGACCAATCAGGGAAACCCGACACACCGAAGACACATTGATGCAGCTGGGACATTAAAAACATGACTTAACAATTCAGAAATGGTCATATTAAAGGCAAACAGCGCTGGAGTGTAACGAACTTTTCAAAAACTCAGTATAAACAAACAGTCGCCACCCGCCTCGAGAGATGAAATGATCACAGCACGCAGACTCCTTTCTCAGTTTCATTCATTTCCCTTCAGATGAAAGGATAACCTTTGTCATAACTTTCCAAAAAAAGGAGAGAGCAAAAAAAAAAAAAAAACACTGACACTGACGCACTTCACGCCAGAGAAATGTCAGAGGCGCTGAGAGCCAGAGAGTGGGACAATAGGCCTCTCGATGTTTAGATAGAGAACAATAGTCTCTTTAGACAGTGCATCTATTTCTCCCCCACTGGCCTTTTGCGTGAATATTCCCAAGCCCATACTGGAGGACTCAAAACCGTGTACGCCACTCTGCATTCATCTGTCTTTTCAGAAATATCACTAACTGGACGGATCGTTACAGCTTTTCAAATACCGAGAGGCTGAAAGCAACAGTCTTTGAAATAAAGGTGATTCAGCGTGGAGTAAACGTGGGGCAACATTAAAGCGATAGTTCACCCAAAAATTAACATTCTGTCATCATTTACTCGCCTTCAAGTTGTTCCAAACCTGTATGAATTTATTTATTCTGCTGAACACAAAAATATATATTTTGAAGAAAATGAGTTGATGAGCCCCATTGGCTTTCATAGTAGGAAAAAAAAAAATACTACGGTTAGTCAATGGTTAGTCAAATCTGCATGGTTACAAACATTCTTCTAAATATCTTCCTTTGTGTACAGCAGAACAAAGACATGTATACTGGTTTGAAACTATTTGAGGGTGAGTAAACGATGACAGAATTTGTATTTTTAGGTGAACTATCCCTTTAAGATGCTTTGAAGAGACAGAATTGATTGCATCCTTCTGTAACACAACCAAGTGTTCTACAATATTTGATGTAATATAAAGCAGAAGATATGATATTCACTACATGCTGTATGAGGGCTTTCCTCTTTGTGCTGTTCCTGGCAGTCATCCAGTGCTTGGACTTCTGTGAAACCGAAACCAGTTGGACTTTAGTGTTCTTTTACACGTGTAACATACACCACGCGATTATCAAGATGGCAAATTTCCTGACGTTATTTAGGGCGGACAGATACATTATTAATATAACTTGCCCAATGAACTTTATGGACTTTGTTCTGGGCTTTAAGGGGCTCAACAAGTAGTTTGAAACCCAATCCCAGAGTCATGATTCCTTTGAACACTCCATAGAAGCAGTTCATGAATCATGCTGTAAATTATGTTGCAATCCAAATAATGAGCTTACCGCTCCTTCTGATCCTGTCCTCCAGCACATCTGTGTGTCCGTTGGGCAGTTTCTTGGTGAAAACCTGGGCCGAACGCAGGAACATCGCCTCTACGGCAGAACCTTTCAATAAAGCGATCTGATCTTCGTGATCCAGAGACTGAAAACCTGCTCAGAAAAAAAACAAGAACCAAGAAAAAAAAGAACAAGAAAAACAAGTATACAAGTTATACAAGATTAAACTCATGTAAAATTAAGTTGAAATTACTTAAACAACCAAGTTTATTGTACTTAATTTTTTTTTAGAGTGTAGAAATAGTTGTTCTAAAATTAGAAATAACAGTACCTGGTATGTTTTTTGTGAACTCAACCAGCACCTGGACGTGACTGGTTGCCATTTCGGTCAGTAGAAGGAAGTTTTCTTCTGTGTTAAATTGTTCTTGTAGCTATGGGTTTGAAGGGGGAAAAAAATATCAGCATGCAAATAAGCCACTGTTTTATGACATTGGGCTGGCAATAACCTTGGTTACATAATGATTTAACAGAGATAAGAAAAGGCAAAGTTGTTTACTGATTTTAACAGTAGCATTTGACTGCTTTGTACATTAACGAATCATAAAAAGATAAAAGAATGTGATCTAAAATAAGATAAGTAAGGGCGTAAGGTTGATGGGTTTCTTTATTTCCAGAAGACATACCAGTTTTTTTGCCATATCCTGAGGGATACGATGCTTGTTGTGAGCGTCAACTATATAACTTATTAAAGCCTGCTGGTCTTGGCTCAGTTCTATATTTTCCTGAAATGAGAAAATGTGGCAAAAAGTCAAAATGTATAAACCCGTTTTTTCTGCATTTGGATCAGGGGGAATTCCGATACGTGGACTAAAGAATGAAGATTGGTGGTGTCAACTAGCCAACTTTTGATCCTGCTCAGCCATTTTACAACCCTTCATCATATAATCTTTCAGAAGTAATCGTATATGTGGGCAAAAGTGAGAAGAATGATATTTTGTCACCATGGTGAAGAGAATCATTGAGGTTGCCCTTTAACCTTTTACAGCACTTCAATAAAAGTTGCCATAGAACACCCTTAACTTTAGTTTGCAATTATTCCTGAAAAGTTATAATATAAAAAGCATGGCATCAAGGAAACTGTATCTCAAAAAACGTAAAGTTGAACGAATCAAAAAAAAATATATATATGGCTAGACATTTTTGCACCATTTGTTTTTCTAGAAACTCACAACTGATTATAATAATAACCCAATCAGTACCCGCGCTCTTACCTTGGAGGGTTTTGTGGTAGACACAACCTGTTTAGCATCTCTACTATCACCAACATCATCCCCTATACTTTCGTCAGATGAGGCTTTTGTGTTTTTCCTCAGTCTTTTGGATTTGCACTGGATTTCAGTTAACAAGCCTGAGGATGCAAATACAAAAGAGATGCATAAACTAGATTGATATACTGGATAAAAGCAATCTGTTTCTCATCAAGGTTTATGTACAATATCTTTTGTACAACTCTGTTGTATGCTATTTAAAAATAACGATTCTTGGTAACAATTCAATATTTTCATCTATAATATTCATGTGAAACTTAGAAAATACAGCTTTTTCTTTTTCTATACAGGTGGAGCTGGGGAATGTGGAGGGTTTCTGAAAGCACACTGCAACCGTTACAGCAAATGCTACCCATGGATTTGAAGGTTCAGAATGTGAGCTCATTGGCTACTGATCCAGCAGGAACCAATTAGATGTGCCCTAAAAATAATGGTGTGAGCAGGTTGCGTTAGGACCTATTAGCCTACGCCATCTAGTTTCATGACAGAACTTTTTATTTCTTGAAAACAGCTGTTTTACAGATCAAAGTGTCTCATCGGATTTCACATTATTGCGTGACTTTCAGGCTGACGAGGAACAAGTTTTACAAAGTTTGCAGTGCTTTTACTCACATTCTGCGAGCATGCCCATCTCTTTGCACTTCCTGAGTCGACACTCTTGGCATTTCCTGCGCATGTACATGTCCATCTCACAGTTTCCTCCACTCTTACACTTATATACAGCATTCTTTGTGATACTCCTTCTGAAGAAACCTAGAAGAAATACCATTGCATCAATAACAGTTATGGACGTCTAACTTTTCAATAATTGTTTGATGTCTTTATTATTATTACTATTGTTACGAAGTTATTATTTTGCTGATTGCTCTGGTCTATTATCAGGTGCGAGGATTTACTATGTAAATATAAAATCCCTTGATATTTGTGCCAGTGTATACCTTTTTACATTTCTCATGTTTTTTGGGGGGATAGAAAAAAAATCACATTTTGTTTTGCATTTAGCATTGTTTTTAGTATTGCACACCTATAGAAAAGACCTGAAATCCATTTTGGGGTCACAATTTACCCCCTAAAATCCTTCTTTTTTTTTCACCCATCATACTATCAGTTGACACACAGATGGCAAGAATAGACATGCAAAAGCATTCAAGTGCAAAATTCATTGCTGACTAATTTGCTCAATAACCATTCTCTTATTCTGAAAACTATAGTAAAAATACTAGAAGCAAAAGTGGCCAGAAGCCTAGACTATTAGGAGAGACAAGAAGGTCACTTTGTAAACACAGATCAAGGAATGGGTTCATTGCAGCCCAGTACATGTAACGTATATGGTGTAATGTTTAAGACATTACGTTCAGTACTGTAATACCGATACTCCTGGATGCTTGATTTCCAGTTCTAGGCAGCAGACAAACACGTGCAGTTGTTTTTGGAACAGGTAATTATTCCAGCATGAGCCCATGAGCATAATGACACACATTAACTTTGCATGCGGCGTGTGGCTCTGGTTGCCTACATCATTATTCAGCAGAAAGCTGAGAGGGAACCCAATCCAAACTGAACGTGAAGGTGCAAACCCAGCCAACCCTATGGGACTCGGGACACATAGCCCGGAATCTGCCCTTTGGGCATTGTCCATGCACAGGTGGAATTACACTTGCAGTCATTCAGCCAATGATTTTCCAAAGAGCTAAAATTGGCGCATGCATGGGGTTACATGTCATTTATTACGTCCTTCATAAGTTATGTAGCCATGGCTACACTGTAAGACTAGGCACACTGCAATATGAAGTTTTAAAGAGGTCACAGAACAAAGGTTATATATCAAATAAAAAAATGGCAAAGCTATGTGTGACCTTCAAGGCTATGTGCAATTTCTATGCCCCTTGCATGAAATAATATACCGGTAGTGAAAATAATTGTTTTCAAACAGCTTTCCATTATGTCTTCTTTGAGTGAGGCAGATAGTCCCGCTCCAAACTCACACCATTGGTTGAGCCAATGTTGCTATGTCAGGCTGGTCGGATAAAAAAACAACAACAATTGAATTGGCAAACGAGAACTTTCTTTGTTCGAAATTAAGAACACGTCATAAATTTTTATTGCAAAACGTGTTTTTGTCTTAAAGGGGTCATCGGATGCCCATTTTCCACAAGTTGATATGATTCATCAGGGAGTTCATGTTAAGTTTGTAATATACTTTGGTTAAAATTCCTCAATGGTTGTGTAAAACAACATAATTTTTACCTCCTCAAAAACAGCTTTGTTCACAGTGACCTGTTTCGATGCATGTCTCTTTAAATGATAATGAGCAACTGCTCACCCCGGTCCCCACCCCTCTCTTCCATGGGGGGTGTCGAATGGCTGAGGGCAGAAATATGCTAATACAGGGCAGTCTATCAGTGGTCGTGGGCTGTCAGTGTTTTTTTGGTGTGGTTTTTTAGACCAGTCGGGATGGTTTTCCCGGGAAATTGAGTAGGCCTACATCATTCCAAGTGTGCGTTTGTCCTATCCATAACCATAAACAGAGAACAACCAGCGAACCAAACTAAAAAGGTTGACATGGAGTAGCTAAATCTTGAACCTCCGGGGAATCACCCTTACACAACAACAATAACAACCTCCAAACAGAGCATGCTGGCAAAAAGAGAACGTGTCAGAGCTCGTAATAAAACAAGCAACAATTGGCTTGGCTTTTCGGAGATGGGGAGAACAGAGGGATTTGAAATGTTGTAAAAGCGAGAGACTGTGTTTTTATTACTCAACAGCCGAGTATAGGAATTGTATTAAACCGATAAATTGCCATATGTAACCGATTATAAAACATTATCAGTAAGGGTAATTTCATTATGGGTTACCGTAGCAATAATGTGCTGGAATTTATTTTCAAGGAAGTAAGTTACCGTGTCTATTTCTATACTGGTTATGTAAAGCTTAGTAGTGAATGTGTTATGAGCTGTAGGATAATCTATATATCTTATAGTTAAAGAACCATCTGCACAGTCACACAGCAGAAGCATAGCCAAAACACTGTTCTTCCGCAAAATACAGTTTTGTTTTTTAACCGCTAGAGGACCAAAAGTTACATAGAGTACCTTTAATGATAAATTAATGTAAAAAAAAAGATGCAATCCAATAATAGGCTAATAGTAACTATACAGCAACACTAACACCATATTAACATTTCAAAATATTTAAACAATTCATATTTATATAAAAACTATTAGCCTACAGTGAAAATCATAACTTGAATCTTTATCTACATGTTGTCATATGATCTCAGTATAGCGTTTATTGTTAAGCCTGGGTGTCAAACTCAATCCATGGAGGGTCACAACCATGCAGAGTTTAGCTTAAACCTCAGTTAAACACACCCGATCCAGCCAATCAAGTCCTTCAGGCTCATTTGAAAAACAGCGTGAGGAAATGTAGATCCGATTCCCGAAAGTAGCCTATAATTCATATGCTAGTTCTTTTTATTCAAGCAAAACCATACACCACAACCATTCTTGTCAGGTTACCGAACGAATGACTTTAAGCATATTTTTGAGAATCAAAAGCTAGTGAAGTCCGATTCCCGATAATAATAATCTAATGAATCGGTTCTTTTTAGTGAATCAAACACAAACAGCTTACACATACCCCTTTTCACCAAAGCATTTTGAGAGCTGGTTCGGAGCCGGTGCCTACATTGCGAACCAGTTCTTTGTGTTTCGACAGCCAAAGAAATGGTTCTCGGCCAGGAAAATTGGTTCCAAAGCGGCACCAACTCTTTTGCTGGACTAGAACCATTCTTTTACCACGTCATGCTTACGTCGGGGGCTGGGGGCGGGGTTATTGTGACCGACAACACGACGGGAAAGGTTGTGACCACCATTGCTAAAAACACAAATGTCTTCTAAACTTCTTCTTCTGACCCCAATATAGGATCGCAAAGCCAGGAGAAACATTTGCAGAAAGACGATGTAGTCCGCCATTGTAATTGTTATGCTTGAAGTTGGCGCAAGCGTTTCTGGGAAAGCTAAGACATACTGTATGGTGACGTAACGACGTTGTTCGCGGGGCTAGTCAGTGGAAAAACAGGTTCTGAGAAGGTTCGCAAGTTGAATCAACTTTGAACCAGCGCCAGTTCCAAACCAGTTCTTTTTTGGTGGAAACGAGGTAACAGGGGTATCAAAGTTCCTGGAGGGCCACAGTCCTTCATAGTTTAGTTCCAACCTTGCTCCAACACACATACCTCTAGTTTTGATTCACTTAAAAAAGAACCGGCATAAAAGATTCATTAGTTTGGCAATCGAGCTGTCTGCTTCATTCAGTAGCGGTGTTCCATGGACGTGGGAGAACCATTTATAGAACCGTGGAACCGAATCTGAATAAGAACTAAGAACGGTTCTCAGCCCTGTGAAAAGCTTGAGCGTGCCAAATAAAGCTTTGGAGTGAAAACGGCTGCAAAATAAAAGTAAAATGGGATTCACCTTTACATCCTTCACATGTGAGTGCATTGTAGTGATACCCTGATGCTTTATCTCCACAGACAACACACAGTTCTTCGCCTTTGCTCCTTCCGGAGTGGGCTGCGTGTCTGGACCTTTTACACGCAGTCGGGACAACAGGGCAAGACTCGTCGAGCTCATTATCAAAGCTGCCTTCCAACGGTCCTTTCCTCATCTCAAACACATTGGATGTAGAGTACCACTCCTCCCCACTGTACTGTGAGTAGCAATGCTGATTGGAGTAGTATGATGGTGATGACATGGAGGGCTCCACCGAGGTGTACTGCATGCTGGGATAGCTGGTGAAGGGCATGACTTCCTGGTCATGTAGCAAAGGACTGTTCTGCTCTGCCAGAATATCTGAGGAGAAGATGGCAAGAGTGAGTAGTGCTTGTCAGTTTACATGTGTCATGGAGAAGCAAAGATCAGGTTAACCTTACTGAATTAGCCCAGCACACAGTGCTAATAGTTCTTATGCCAACAGAACGATTAGTGAAACTACAACACACTGAGGTACTGTTACCTTGCAGACACCCTAAGAGCCATTAAAATCTCCACTACTGATAAGTGAGTATCAAAAACATAACCAGCCTCTATCTAAATAGTAGCTGGAGATTTTGTGACATGTACTGTACATAATACAGAAGTCGAACGCACCCAGAAATAAAACAAGAAATCATTAACCAAGATATTTTTTTATAGACAAGATCACTGTCTGAGGGTTTTGATTTATTTATTTTTTTGATAATTATCGCTTTTATGGGTAGTAGGTTTAAAAGCTTTCACTTGCAGACTTTTTTGGCTCTATTAATAAACAAGACAAGTAGGGATGCACGATATATCAGCCACCATATTGGTAATAGCCAATACGTTTGTTTTTAATTTTATCGTTATCGGCCTGATAAGAACATCTGGCCGATGTATTAAAGCCGATAAATAATGGATTATTTCCTTCAGATGTGCACTGGTTGCCATGATGGTTTTGAATTGCTTGTAATATAATTGGAATCACTTCAAAAAAGTAAAATACAGTTAAGTGCAATATGCAGCGCAAATCTGTCATATAGGCTACATAAAATTGTAATGAGAACATTTTAATTGTGTGCCTGAGACCAAAAATTTGGATTTAGATTTACAGGCCAAGATATCGTTTATCGGTATAGGCCACAATTTTAATATTGGTGCATCCTTAAAGACAAGTAACACTTTATGCATGTACATAAACGGATACAGAAGCGCTGAGCCAATGCATTAGTTTTTCCACCCCAAGGGGTGCTAGAGTTCATTTCAAATATCTAGTCAGCATAAATTGAAAACTCACCCTAATTAAGTTTAGAGATCTTATTCTGATCGATTCATCATTGCATACATTTAATTTTTCTTTTTAATTTGAGCTTGTAATTGATCCTTTTTCCAGTGAAACGACAGACTTCTGATGTTGTATTCCGTACTTCTCCAATCATTTAGTATAAGCCCTGCCCCTTTCTTACAGTCAACTACAAACTCGCATACAGAACACAGAAGAACAGATTTGTTGCTACCTCTCTTACATTGCAACTTTAAACCACATTTGTTATTATTTAGGTTAGTTGCTGTAAACATGTTGACTTTAATTAACTTACTGAGCAAGATTTTCTTCACATTGACCATAAAAGAAGACACTTTGTGCTAATAACTGCTACAGCGCCTCATGTGGCAGCATTGAGAATTTCACTTTGTTACGCATTGCGCTATAAATTGTGGTCTGAACAATTTCAGAACACAATGATGGAAATAAAGTTAGAATAGTGTCTAAAAATGTAGCTTGCATTAATGTTTCAAGCCTAGCTCTTTCAGTCATCAGGTCATCTGCTCTTTTCCTTTTTTATATTCGTTATTTACAAATATGAAGAAAAAAAAAATTGCCCAAATGTAGTTCGGTTTCTAAAACAAAATTCACAACAAACTCCTTGCAACCTGCATGGCAATTCAATAACTTTCAAGTAAAAAGCCATCTAATAAGTGTGTACTATATTCATAAAACAATATATTACGAGCACTGTGTCAGTATCATGAGTGGTACCGACCTGAACCCTTCTCCTGAACCATGGCCATTTCAGTGCGACCTAGTAAGGGTACTGATGATCATTAGCTGTATCGATTCCTAACCATCCAACTATATTCCTTCAACTCCTCGGCATGTGTCTTTGTGTCTCTTTTCACAAAGTATTACTGTTCCTGAACACTTGAAATCCTCAGAAGTGCTAGTGTGAACAAAGGTTGCTATAGTTGCTCATTAACCTGACAGTCACAGTTCCCGGTCTCATAACATCTAGGATCGATCTAGCTTTATAAATGTCATAGGACAAAACACGCTGACGCGTGGTGGTAAAATTAAAGGTGACAGTTTCACTTTTTTGCTTCTGCTAATAACAGAAATTCAGTTTATTTCATTGTTTCTGACTCATAGTTTTATTACATCACCCGTGGCAAAATATATAGGATTAGCAAAACATAAGAAAGAAATCAGTGTGAATTTCCAATATATCCTACTTACCAAAAAAGTGTGAGCCCTCTGATAGAGGGAATGCATCGCTGGTTGGGATCTGTAAAGGTCCCACCACATTGACGTCATGGCCCACCCACTCATTCATTCAGAAGCCTGTGTGTTGAGTCTTGGCGTCCAAAGATCCCTCAGTTCAGAGTGGAAATGATGGGGTTAATCCTGTTTCTTCTAGACAATAACAAATGAAGGAAGGGATTTCTTTACTTACAGATGGAGGTAGGTTTTATTGCAAATTAAGGTATTGACGCAATATAGTAAAACACTTTACATAAATTGTTACACTTTGATTTACGGTAGGTGCAAGATTCAGGACAAAAAACAGTGATTAACCTTTTATACTACAGCAATATCATTCAGATTTCATTCAGGTTCCCTTGCGAAACCATTCAGGAGGACAATGTCCTGTTAATCTTATGGTGTAACTGTTAGAAGTCATTTCAGATATGCAGGACATAATTATTGTGTTTTTTTTTGTTTTTTTTTAGTGCATGGGAAATGCTAGAAATAATTGCAGTGACATTTGCACCAGTTCCAGCTCGCTCTGATCATTTTATTTAGCACACCTGAACAATCTTGCACTAAATATCAAAATGTCTGCTTTTTCATGTTTTTCAATAACTAAATTACCTATCGTCGTCTTTTGGATTATTCACATTGTTTTGATAGCACAGCACAATATTTCATCCAGTAACCTCAGAATCTTCTCTATAGGCCAGACAACTATACACGTAGTGTTTATAAAAACCTTTTATAATCCTGACAGGTAGGGATCATTTGGTGTTCGTCTACCTTATGTGGCTGAAATGAAATCTAATATTAGATTAATGTTCAGAAGTTTTATTACATTGGGACTTTTAAATGAGGTCTTAATTACTTTAACTTTCAGCACTATGAAATTAGGTTTTAATTACTTTACTTCACAGTGCTATTACTTTAAGAAACCATAAACTGAACAAAATGAACTTGCCCAGGAAGGAAAATGTTGTGTGCGCTTAAAAGTTCTTAAAATATCAATGTTAGCATGTCTACATATGTTCTTTTGAAACCGTATAAAGCAATTCTAGCGCCATTCCTGGAGGTAAGACCATCTTACGCCTAGCAGCAATGCTCTTTTTCCATCAACAGTGCCGTTTTATGATGTTCACACCTTTCTTGTAAATAATACAAGATGAAACGCTGGTTATTTTTGCTGTGATTTAGGATATGTGGACAAGGCCACAGTGTCACAAGCTACTATTAGACCAGGCCTCAACCATTACCGATATTGATTGATACATCAGTCACAACAACCAGTTTCCCATTTTTATATGCAATTAATCCAATCTATAATTTCCCATGAGCTTACATGCTCATACACACGGAGGGTCTCATAACATAGTGCAATTTCAAATCAGTAAATCTCTTCACCCACCCTCGCCAAAACTTATATAAGCTATCAAAGCTGATTTATTTTAGTAACAAATATCAGAAATGTTATTTTCTTACCTATTGCTTTAACAGACGTTGTGTGCTCTGTGGTCCCGTTTTGATATTCAAAGCCATCAGTATTTGGGAAGAGGCATCAAGCTTTGTGTGTAACTAGACAGTTCTCTGAGCGGATGGGGTCATGGGGAAAAGGGACAGTGGTTATTAATTAAACTATTTCTCTGTTTCTCCTCATGAGTAGTAGCAGTCCCTCCCTCTCCCATGTGCTCCAAACTTTTGGCTGACAGGCCTACAAACGCAGCATTACCTCCTTAATAGTGAGAGATAACCCGTCCAGCACACCCTTCTTCCCAACACATTCCCCAGTGATGCACCCCCACATACCACTCATGTAAACACAATTATTACTGAATAACGCTAGTCTCTCATGCAATTCGAAGCATTTGGATAGAAGCACTATTTTGGCTCATGACTGAAACCTTTGATATCCGATACTTGTCTTCAAATTTTAAGCTTGATCTTTGATGGTTTGGTTGAGAATTATGCATTGCAATTTGGTCACACATTACATATTACATGAAGAGGACAGTAGACTACTTCAGGGTCTGATGAATTGCCCAATGACCAATTATACTGCAACTTGGCTCATGATATTCTAAACGGGCATGATGACACATTTGGCAACACATGGCAGGCTGACACTAGTGTCAATTTCTGGAAATAAACTTTAGACGATCTGTTTCACTGCGCTTCTCAAAGACCGTTCCATAATATACACTGAAATGCACATTTAGATACGTTTGCATCATTTGTGTTCCTAACTTTGAGATTATTAGAATGTTTTCAATCTACCCAGGAATTTTTTGAAATATTTCATATACTTCATTAATCAAAATTCATTTAAAAATTGTAATATTATGCAAATATATATATATATATATATATAATTTTCGAAAACATTAAATTGCATAAAATTTCTAAAATGTTTAGCTTTGTATTATGTTGGGTCCTCTAAATAAATGAATAAAAAAATAAGTGATTTATGACAAAACAATAAATATAAAATAGTAAAAAAAATAAAACAATTGCTACTTGAGTTCAACAAAATTTTATGAAGATGTATGTTTTATTTAATCTGTTTGCAGAACCCCCAATATATTTCCCGGAAAAAAAAAACTTTATATTTTTTGAGACAATCACCACAATACTGTAAACAGACATTGTAAATAAGACTATTAAAGTATGTTTTACAAGAAAATACTATACTTAAAATTATCACGTTTAATTCAATGTGTTATTTTTTACCGTTATTTTACTAGCAATGTAATACTAATACTAGCAGTTCAAATAGTTTCTAATTAAATCTTACATAAAAACAAATGTCTGTGTACAAATGCATAGATGGTGTTCTCTTCAAAAATAATATGTGGTATGTGTTTTAATGTGGTAAAAACTGAACAATGTGGCTCAATTTTAAAGAACACTATATGCCAAAAATGCATAATACTTTCATGTTGTTATTTAAATTTTATCTGATAAAGTATGTTTACTCGCTGTTTAATTCATAAAATATAATTATGGTTAAAAATTAAATAAATACATTAAAAGTAAGTCCATAAAGTGATGGAAACCCTTAAAAGGCTCTATATATGAAGCGCCTGACAGAATAAGGTTCTAAATAAAACCAAGAGTGTATAATTTCTTCTCTATGCCGTGACATTTAGGTGAGTCACACCCCACTTGTGAGGTGTAATTTGACCAAAACGTGATGAAGTCCTGCATCTCGGTATAATTGCAAATGTATCTAAAAACAAGCTCTTAATCATTTACCGGCTGTTGCTCCATCCAAAGTGGGCCCTTCTGAGTCAACAGACAGCACTCTGAAATAAACAAAACCTTTGCCATAGGCTGGCAGTCGTTCTGAGCATGGAGGGTGGGGGAGGTATGGATGGCCTTGTGTGAAGGACACGCTCATGGCTCCATTAAAAATCTTTTAACGCTATCATCAAACACTTCAGCTATTTTGTGAGTCACACGGCACACACAACAGGCTTTTTTTTTCAACAAGAAGTCCATTTTAACAGATTTAAATGCACTTTTTTAAGCGAAACGAAGAAAAATACTTTCGAGGTGTCCCAAGTGAATGTAGCGAACGCTTAATCTCTCTCTATGTATGTAGTTTGATAAACCTAAGCCAAAGCAAACTAAAAGGTCTGAAATGCAAGAATGTGCTATCTCTAATACGTTCTGAGTAATTACGGCTATGGTACAATAATGGAGAGCTATCACCTAAAGCCCCTTTGTTTGACATCTGTTAATCCCAAATAAAAAGTGCTTACTGTTTTAGAACCACACATCAAATCATAAAAGGTAGATGTAGAGATAAGACCATCAAACAGTACTACACACCAGTGAGAGGCTGCGTATCAGCATGTTAAACATGAGCTGTCAAGGACTGTGGCACAAAAAATGCCATTACACACCATAACAAGGTCCACAACCTTGAACTTTCCCAAGATTTACCCCCAAAAAAGACCTGTTAACATGTAATAGTATTGTCAACCAAGCATTGAATTACTGAAAAACACACATTGCTGAATTACTCATTTAAGCTGTGCTAGATATTCAACAAGTTGAATCTTTGAGGGCTGAATAACAAAGTCACATACGGTTTATGTTTGATTATGGTGGCATTGTTAATTGCACATTTTATGGTGGCAGTTACATTAAAAGTTTGTCTGCAATGTTCTTAAACTGGATCAAATAAAATTAGCATTAAGGATGTCATTAAAATTTATTTTTATAAAACATGGCAACCCATCAGGGTTATTTAGTGTATCCATACAATTATTACAAATATATTTTTTATTTAGCGAAATAAAGCTTAAATAAAATGGAATATAAATATTTAAATAAAAACATTTAAATAGACAAAAATTAAATAAAAATAGTAAACTAATTTTACTAACTAAATAAAAAATAAAACTAAGGTAAATAAATAAAACCTTAATAAACCTTTTAAAATTATAATTCAATATTAATAAAAACTATAATAGTATATAAATAATATACTAAAATAAACCCATCAAGGGAGAACACTCTTTTCAGTAGACTACATTTGTTTAATAGAGAGTACATTTTTTACAATCTTTTGGACCAATTATGAAATGTATACTGTATATACACATTATTATTTTTTCAGAATTTCTGAAGCTCTGCAGTTCTCTGTGACGTTACGTTCGGGCTGTCCGTCCAAATCCTATTTTTGTCCAAATCCGATTGAAATCGAGACATATCCAGCTGCAGACCCGCAGCACCACCAGTTTCAGAACCCCAGCGCCAGAACCCCAGCGCCAGAACCGGAAGTGAGGGGCGGAGTTATTTACAATGAGACAAGCATGTAAACGATGACAGAATTTTCACTAATTTGAAGAATGTTAACCCTTTCACACGTAAGTTTAAAATATTCTAATTGACCCCCCCCAGCGTGAGTTTTTCAAGGCGACCGTTATTTCGAATCTGTCACTTTATGGTTTCCATGGTGACGCGTCACTGCTTGTCACGTGACACAGCGCAACCACAACACAGCGCTGAATGAATGATGATCTGCTTTTATGTAATTTTTCCTTTTTTATTCTAAATATTCATTACTTCAACTTACATATTTGTTGAGTCTCTTTTCTGTCTCTGCTTACTGAAAAAGGTGTATACATTGTATAAGCTACCATTGACTAAACATTGGGGATTAGTCTACAATAACTACAAATTAATTTAATATATATTCCTTCTGGAGATTCCCGAATGTTTTGTTCAAATATTTGACTTGCTGTATCCACATTATAATATAGGATCTACAGATGTACACTACTCTGCATTGTGAAAAGCCAGTGTCAAGGTCCAGCACACTTCTGAATGATTGGTGACAGTTTTCATAATTACTTTAACAATGGTATGTGTCACTTTACAATAGTTTGTGGCATTTTCTCTCATGCTAGTTTACAATTATTTGAAATACCTGATTGGTAAGTGTCAATTTGTGGTGCACAAACAACATACTCCTGCTTGTAAGTAGTACCACTTTAATAAGAACATTTTACTAAAATAGCTAAATAGTTTCTATATTCTTGTATAGTTACAAATTACAGCTTAACTGTCCTATATACAAATAGAAATAAATGTGTTATCATAACAACTGTATTTACAATATGTAGGTAAATACATTGTAAAAATTATTATAAAAAAAGAACCATAGTAAATATAAATGCATACAACGAACCACGATATTAAAAATATGGTGAAGCCCAATGTTTCTGTACCTTAATGTATCATTATAACATACGTATAAAGTATGACGTTTCGTGTGTAATAAAAGTATACCGTTTTGTGTCTAAGCAAATTACGCACCAAAACGCGTTACTCGGTTTAGAACGTAAGCTCCGCACCTCACTTCCGGTTCTGGTGCTGGTGTTAGAACGTAAGCTCCGCCCCTTGCTTCCGGTTCTGGCGCTGGGGTTCTGAAACTGGTGGTGCTGCGGGTCTGCAGCTGGATACTATAGTTGAAATCAGATAGATTTAGCAAGTGTGAAAGGCCAAAAATCACATTAAAAAAACATTTTTATTTACAAATCTCTTTCAAGCTACATTTAAATGTCTATCTCTGATCGTATTTTGCTTTGTTTAGGTTGACTTTCTCACGCCAAGTAAAACATCAGACGTTGTAATAGGAGACATGCTGAAAGTTGCTGCAGAAACAAGATTGTGTTGTTGCAAAGTGCCAGACAAGCAGAAAATGACAATATAATGGAGACCTGTTTTGATGTCTTAACTATTGTCATGTTAATAAGACAACATCTATTGCAAACCCATATGTTGCTGTTGTAGTCTTTGGCGTAAACCTACCAACGCTACGTCATTGCCATAGAAACCAATGCAGATATTCCGGAAAACGGAAGAGCAGCATGGACACACAAATCGGATCTAAACCATTGCGATACACAATGTGGAGAGTGAATGATTTAGATCGGCGGATTTGGACTGACAGTGTGAATGTAGCCAAAGTGTCATTTTAATGTCCCAGTAAAGAAATTTATTAAAAAATAACATTTGTTGCCAAGTAGTTCACGAAGCTTTGGGTGGTCAGACTAATTTGTTGTGTACACTGTAAAATGCTGCTGTGAGTGTGAACATGTGTTTAAGAATAGCGATAATGTGAAGGATGTTTACTCCCACATGACAGAAACCAGGAAAGTTCTGTTAGCTCCCAACAAAGACAAAGTGAGCTAATTTAAGAACCCCAGTGTAAACAAGCTGTTTGAAAAGCATATGTTTTCTCTGAGAAAGAACATGGCGTGAGTTAGAAGTCTCGGTTACGTGTACTTCGATTTCTTTTGTTCCACGCTCAACTCATTAATAGTGTAAGATGCTGTTTAAACAGAAGAGTAATGTAATGTGCCAAACAGAATGAATTATGCATGTAATCTGAGCTATATTAAAATCCTACCGGCATTATTTTCTATCACATATAAATGTATTAAAGTAAAAGATCAATTGAAAGCATTTTTTTTTATTCTCCTCCAAATAAACACTTAAAGAGACATCAGTTACAATGATGCAATGGTAAAGTGCACATTTCAAACAATCATCTTAACATCCATGTAAGCGATGAAATGTCTTTTCATAACCGGTATTGTGCAAAAAAGGGGGGGGGGGGGGGGAATCAGGCACATTATGGATTTTTTTTTTTTTTTATGAAATCCATATTCAATTTAATAAGTTCTTCAGTACTAAAATGGTTAATTTCTACATATTCAACCAAACATTAACTTCATCCATGCTCTCCCACCTAAACATATGTAAACGATAAACTGAACAATGAGATTAATGGTGGTCATACTGCATTTTTCAAAGGCATTCCACTAAATACACATCCCTTTTCAGACCATTATTAACTTTCAGGATAATACAAGGAACGCTATTTTCTGAGGAGTGTTAATCAAAACCAGCTAAAAAGGTTTGTGGAGGCTGCACAACTGCATGCAAGAAAGACCATGGAAAAATGTTTAACCTGCTTATGAACTATACGTCTGCTTTGTTTGCATAGCTGACAACAATGAAAACATAAAATAATCAAATAAAAAATGCTTCTTTTTTTTTTGCTGCCAGCCGTAATACGGTAGATATAAAAAGCCTTTGGAACAAAATTAAGATTTACTGTAAAATTACATTTAATTTATTCTGGCATGGTCTATTTTACTGTAAAGCTTTTCAATGCATTTTTGTTCTTTGTTCTGTTGCCCAGACTAAATTACAGTATCCTCAGAAGTATTTGGACATTTAAGCCAGACTTAATGTATGAATGTCATTGCATAGGTACAAAAAATATCAAATATAGTGGCACTTATTTTAGAAATATAGCACAAGCACACTTTTTAAACAAACGATTCACAAAAAGTTATAGAAACACAATTAGGACTATCTGCAACAGTTCAGAACAGTGAAATCCGTTTTGAGAAAATGTCTAGAATTATTTGATAGCAGCCACGTTTTGATATTTTATTATCTAATGCAAAGGCATTCAGACATTTTTAAGTGTCACTTTAATATCCACCTTTTGGGACCTCAATATATATATAGACTACATTTTAAAAATCTGTTTTCTATTTTAAAATGTAATTTATTCATTCAAAGCAGACATTACTCCAGTCTTCAGTGTCCCATGATCCTTCAGAAATCCTTCTAATTTCATTTTAATCATTCTAATCCTTCAGATATCATTCTTAAAACATGATCCTTCATTCCTTGTGGAAAGCGTAATATGTTTTTTCAGGATTCTTCAACGAAAAGAAAATTTAAAAGAACATCATTTATATGAAAACCGAAATCTTCTGTAACATTATAAATGTCTTTACTGTCACTTTTGATCGATTTTATGCATCCTTGATGGATAAATATTAATTTCTTTTAAAAAAAAAGACAAACTTTAGAATGATAGCGTAGTAGACTCCAGTTGAAACTTTCTTCACAGCTACAAATCTCCATCATGTCAAATTATCTACTCAGATCTGTCTCATGTGACTCTTCCTTCAGGATCTACGGCAGGGTGAAATGATTAAGGAAGCCATCCAAAATATTTCTTCACAACTCAAATCTACTGTTGTGTCGAACGTCAAGTGAAACGCTGTAGCCCCTGGTTGGGGGTCATTTAAATAAATACTCCTACACCTCACCGTTCAGTCTTGGCCGTTCGATAACCAAAATGTCATTGCTGGTTCTGATATTCCCCATTTTCATAATGATTTGATCCGTGATCTTCTTCATCAGCTTGCATGGTCACCCCTTTCTTCTTCTTCCAGCCTTGCCTGCGGCCTGCAGAGTTCTCTGTTGTTCCGTAGGTCTTCTGCTTGGTCGCCAGGACACTGTCGCTGCTGGGTTCGGTCTCATCAGCCAGCTCATCTTCCCCGATGATGCCGCATTTCTCATCACTGGTGCTCTCGGGATCAGCCCAGTCCTGCTTCTCACCAGAGGCGAAGATGGCATAGAAGATCACGCCAGTGTAATGCACCATGGACGCGATCATAAACACGTGCTGCCACTCCAGGCGAGTCTGTTGGAGACAGAGATGTAATGAGGATATGCAACATATACTATATACACGTGCAATATGCTTATTTGTTATTCAAGGAGTGCTTTGTCCCAAAGTACAATAAAGCTCATGGTGTACTTGTTAGCTTTGTAGTTTATGAATCACAACTTTTGGGGATTGAACCTAAAACCTTCGGGTTACTTTCCTAGTTTTTATAATAACTTGACTACACTGTAGAAAAGTGAAAATGTGCGGTTGTTGCACATCAAAAAAATATATTTTTGCTGGTATAACCTAATGTAGTCAGGTTGATTTGATTATATTCCTTTTTTTCCTTTTCTTACATTAATGAATTGAATGAAAGCAATATATGTTGGGTTACCTGTGAAAACATCTTTACAGTTGCAGTACACTATAGATCAGTGGTTCTCAACCTTTTTGACTCAAATGCCCCTTGTTATCCAACACAATATTTAAAGGCTACTTGATATTGGCTATTTCCTGTATTTCTGCCATAAATTGACAGCTTTTTTTTTTTATTAATAAATGAGTATATATGTATAACCACAATTCATTTTGAGAATTTTCAAGAACCGTGTTCTTCAATAAATTAATAAATTACAAAAACAGTTATTGGGATTTTTTATTTTTTATTTTCATTATATTATAATACTAGGTTACACTTTATTTTAAGGTGTCTTTGTTACACTAATTATTTAAGTAATATTAAATAATTACATGTACTTACTATAGGGTTAGGATTAGGGTTTGATTTGGTTTGGTTTAGGGTTAGTTGCATGTAATTATGCATAATTTAAAGTTATTACTATAGTAACTGCATGTAACGATGCCACTGTAAAATAAAGTGTTACCTAATACTTTATAATTTTAATTTACATATTTTAGTTTAGATTAGAGATCAATTATTTTAATTTAAATACTTTTTTACTTGAGGTCCCCTTGGAAGTTTACTGAGGCCCCCTAGTGGGCCCCGGCCGATGAGTTGAGCAACACTGCTATAAATATTCATGGCATGTATTTAAATACCAAGGAATATTCACACACTCAAAAAATCCCTTTATCTAATATAAGGAAAAAGATAAGTTCTGTGGGCTTGTATCTCTTAGGTTAGAAAAATAATACATAATGGTTCTCTATGCACAAGGATAATCTGATGTAGTACCTTGTGTTTAGTAAGTGCTCCGACGATGAGGGGGCAAACCATGCCAGACAGGGTGCCTACTCCATTAGAGATGCCCATAAGAATACTGGCATAGCGAGGAGCTATGTCCAGATGGTTTACATTGAATCCTGTGTTTTAAAACAGAAATACATTTCACATATTTAGATGTTCTCCTGTGTAATTTCAGAAACTAATATTGCAGGTTGCATCATCATGCACTTTATACTTTGTTGTTCTTCTCCTATAACTGAGCAACAAAGAAACATTCAAGAAAAAAATTATGTGTCCATATTTTGAAGGAAAGGTTAGAATCAGACTAAGCAAAACGGCAAAGGGTGATGTTGATTGACACTCTGGTGACTGACACCCGTCTCATGAGTCACCTGATATCGCAAATCCACTGAAGCCCACTGCCAGGATGAGGAATGAGATGGCCACTGCACGTGTGTGTGAGAACCCGACCACCAGCAGCAACGTGGCCTCCATGCCAAAACCTATGGATGATGGCAGAAGTCAGATCAGTGTGTCTTCATACCTGTTCTCATTCCTTGGCCTGACCGAAAAATGCATTCTGTGTGAATAGCCTCGTAAAGGGATAGTTCACCCAAATTTGCTCTCCCTCAATTTCTTCCAAACCTGTATGAATTTCTTTCTTCTGAACAGAAAAGAAGATATATTGAAGAATATCGATAACCAAACAATTGATGGGCCCCATTGACTTCCATATTAAGGAAGTCAATGGCGTCTATCAACTGTTACTCATATTCTTTAAAATATCAGATTTTGTGTTCAGCAGAAGAAATAACTTCATACAGGTTTGGAACAAATTGAGGGTGAGTAAGTGATGACAAAATTTAAATTTTTGGGGTTAACTATCCCTTTAAGGCTGGTTGACACAGAACTGACCCTAAACACTATGAAGTGTAACCTTTAAAACGAGTCTTTAAAAGCAATAACGCGTTACGTTAACTGCTCCTAACAGTTTTTTTTTTTTTTCATGTAAATGTGTGTATTTTTATACTTTTTTTACACTCTTAAAATGAAAGGTTCCAAAACTGGGACTTCACAGTGATGCCATAGAAGAACGAACCATTTTGGTTATCCCTAAGAACCTTTCAGTAAACAATTCTTAAAAGAACCGTTTTTTCTTAGCGTGAAAAACATTGGTAACACTTTATTTTTGATGGTTCACTTTAGACATTCTGTTGACTAAGTAACTTTGCAAGTAGATGCCAACTTATTCTTCTAACCCTTAACGGCTACTAACTCTAAAAGTCTACTAATACTCAAGGTGGAACATTATGTACAGTCAAGAGAATATCTAAAGGGGACCCTCAAAATAAGTGTAATCAAACATTTTTCCACTGTAAAGAACTTAATGGAGAAGATCCATGGATGTTAAAGGTTCTTCATGGAACCATTAGTGTATGTGAATTCTCAACCAATGTTGTGAGTTTGGGGCGGGGCTACATGGAGACAGCTTAGCATACCTCCACAGTTCATGATTTTTCGCACGTTTGTAGTAGAGAGGATTTTCCGACTCCTCAGGAAGTCAGCCAGCTGACCTCCTATGGGCACAATGATCGTCATCACCATGTGTGGCACCGCTGACAAAATGCCCACCTGAAACAACCCAAAATCAATTAGTTAGCCTATTTCTAGAGGGAATTGTACTGCAAATGACTGTTAGTTTAAATCACAGATGGTTATGTATAAATCACATAACAGCTCACTTTGCTGATGGGGAACCCAAAGACCTCTTCAAAGTACGCTGGCTGACTAATAAGCAGGAGGTAGAAGGTCCAGCTGCGGCAGAAGTTTGCCACAATGATGGCGTAGACAGGCATAGATGTAAAAAATTTACGCCAAGGAGTTTTAAATTTCTACAAAGAAAATATATGAATAAATATATGGGGAAAAACCTCCTTCTCTGTTAAACAATGTGCTTGTTGTACCAAATGCATGACAGAAGACTTAGAACTACCTCAGTAGAACTCATTAAATTGGCTCCTTCCCCAATAGAGGCCTCTATATATGCTCTTTCTTCTTCACTGATGGTGGGATGTATCGCTGGACTATTATAAGCCAGCAGGAGCCAGAAGATATACCATATAATGCCAAACACACCTGGATATGAGCACAGAACCACATATCACTAGTTATTTTAACACTGCACACTTGATCTTTGAATGTCACATTATCACACTGTCCACTAAATGTACATATTTGGAATGATGAGCAATACAACTGACTAGTAAAACAATCTAAATAATTGGAGTCATCGCTTATTTTGGGTGTATAAATCAATCTTTACCAATATATTTTCAAGGCTTATCCTAACTCACCATATATATAGAAGACAGAGGGCCAGCCCACATACTGCACTAATATTCCAGCCAGTGGCATGGCTATCACAGCTCCTGCATAAGAGCCTGCCAACCAGAACACACACACACACACAAGTGTAATTAAGAAAGTTCAATTAAAAGGGAGGGCATTAATCAACCTGTAATATTCACCTCGCATGACAGTTCAATCATTTGAAGCCAATGCGGGGGTTTCCTTTTAGATGACAGAGGAAAACCAAGTGGTTCAGCTTTGAGAAAGCAGATTTGGTTTTGTGAATTTTTACTAGGGATGCACCGATATAATATTTTGGTAATATAATACCAATAACCAATAATTATTTATATTTGAAAGCCGAAAACCGATATATTGGCCGATAAATTTAAATCCAAATTATTATAGAATATTTGAGAGCCTGATTACAAAAACAAAAGTCTCACCATTAAAAGCCATGTCTCAAGCACACAATTATAATGCTCTCATTATCATTTTATTTAGCCTATATGACAGACTTGCACTGCACTTTTTTCCTTTTTTGAAGTGATTTCAATCATATTTCAAGCAATTCAAAACCATGATGGCAAACAGTGCATATCTGAAGTGTCTTAGCTGAAGGAAATAATCTATTATTTATCGGCTTTAATATATCGGCCAGTTTTTTTTAGGCCGGCAACAGTAACATTAAAAACAAACATATATCGGCCGATACCGATATGGTGGCCGATACAGTGGGGAGAACAAGTATTTGATACACTGCCGATTTTGCAAGTTTTCCCACTTACAAAGCATGTAGAAGTCTGTGATTTTTATCATAGGTACACTTCAACTGCAAGTGACGGAATCTAAAACAAAAATCCAGAAAATCACATTGTATGATTTTTAAGTAATTAATTTGCATTTTATTGCATGACATAAGTATTTGATACATCAGAAACGCAGAACTTAAAATTTGGTACAGAAACCTTTGTTTGCAATTACAGAGATCATACGTTTCCTGTAGTTCTTGACCAGGTTTGCACACACTGCAGCAGGGATTTTGGCCCACTCCTCCATACAGACCTTCCCCAGATCCTTCAGGTTTCGGGGCTGTCGCTGGGCAATACGGACTTTCAGCTCCCTCCAAAGATTTTCTTTTGGGTTCAGGTCTGGAGCCTAGGCCACTCCAGGACCTTGAGATGCTTCCTTACGGAGCCACTCCTTAGTTGCCCTGGCTGTGTGTTTCGGGTCGTTGTCATGCTGGAAGACCCAGCCACGACCCATCTTCAATGCTCTTACTGAGGGAAGGAGGTTGTTGGCCAAGATCTCACGATACATGGCCCCATCCATCATCCCCTCAATACGGTGCAGTCGTCCTGTCCCCTTTGCAGAAAAGCGTCCCCAAAGAATGATGTGTCCACCTCCACGCTTCACAGTTGGGATGGGGTTCTTGGGGTTGTACTCATCCTTCTTCTTCCTCCAAACATAGCGATTGGAGTTTAGACCAAAATGCTCTATTTTTGTCTCATAAGACCACATGACCTTCTCCCATTCCTCCTCTGGATCATCCAGATGGTCATTGGCAAACTTCAGACGGGCCTGGACATGCGCTGGTTTGAGCAGGGGGACCTTGCATGCGCTGCAGTATTTTAATCCATGACGGCGTAATGGTTTTTTTTGAGACTGTGGTCCCAGGTCTCTTCAGGTCATTGACCAGGTCCTGTCGTGTAGTTCTGGGCTGATTCCTCACCTTCCTCATGATCATTGATGCCCCACGAGGTAAGATCTTTCATGGTACCCCAGACCGAGGGAGATTGACCGTCATCTTGAACTTCTTCCATTTTCTAATAATTGCGCCAACAGTTGTTGCCTTCTCATCGATCTGCTTGCCTAATGTCCTGTAGCCCATCCCAGCCTTGTGCAGGTCTACAATTTGATCCCTGATGTCCTTACACAGCTCTCTGGTCTTGGCCATTGTGGAGAGGTTGGAGTATGTTTGATTGAGTGTGTGGACAGGTGTCTTTTATACAGGTAACGAGTTCAAACAGGTGCAGTTTAAACAGGTAATGAGTGGAGAACAGGAGGGCTTCTTAAAGAAAAACTAACAGGTCTGTGAGAGCCGGAATTCTTACTGGTTGGTAGGTGATCAAATACTTATGTCATGCAATAAAATGCAAATTAATTATTTGCAAATCATACAATGTGATTTTCTGGATTTTTTTCGATTCCGTCTCTCACAGTTTAAGTGTACCTAGACCTCTACATGCTTTGTAAGTAGGAAAACCTGCAAAATCGGCAGTGTATCAAATACTTGTTCTCAGCACTGTATATCGTTCATCCCTTATTTTTTCACCGTAATAAATCTTACATTTAGCTTCAGATTCTCATTTATTTGAGGAAACTTTAAATGCCCGAAAGCATTCAAGTCCTTAGGAGTAACAGATTTGCCGACTCAGTTGCATGTGCAACAACTTCACTCCTCTGCTCTGTGCAACACGTGCCTCTGCCTGAAGGACAGGACAGCTGCAGGAAATTGGATTTTAATGAAAAGGTGTCTTAATGTATATTTTATTACTGGGATGCACTTGTAAACCTTCCTTTTTGGCACAGGAGAGGATTCTCGAGTGAGCTTTTGAACATAGAAGCTGCTTCATTTGTGTCATCAGGAGAAAGCCTCTTAAACATACAGAAGGTGAAGCTGTGTACAGACAATCTTCATTTAGTTGTCATGTCAAGAGCTGTTTGAAGCAGAGGTTGTCATGGCACCTTTTTATTGTGGAAGATGGCTGTTTGAATGCATTGTAAGGGGTAATGTAATGAGCATTGGAATATATACCCTCAGTTGTCTCTGATACTGGTCAACTGGACTGTGAGCAGTCTTGAGTGTTTACTTCTAATGCAGAAACAGGTACAAACACATCCCTTTTGAAAAGAAAACCCCCCAGCTAAAACCAGCCAAGCTTTTCCAGCCTGGTCATAGCTGGTTTAACAGGCTGGTTTTAGAGGGGTTTTGGCCACTACTTTAAATGGTCAGACTGGTCAGGCCAGACCATGACCAGACCAACCAGCTAAAAACAGCTGAACACCAGTTTGGCCAGACTGGGAGGCCAGCTTATGCCAGTTACATCTAGCTTAAACCAGCTAAGACCAGCCAAACAGTTTAGGGTGGTTTTAGTGGGGGGTTAAGCGGCTTGAAGTATTACATCAAAGTATGGAGCCGCATAGGATTGTGGGATATTGAAGGCAGTGAAGGATACATATGCTGCCTTCAAAAATCGATCAGATGCAGGTATCTCAAGAGACAGGAAGGGAAGCTAACATTGGAATTAGATGTGCCTTGATGCCTTCCTACCCTGGAATGCAGCCTCCGGATGCAGCATTTTGAAGTTTTCGGATGCAGGCATTGAATCATTCACTCAACGATTCAAACACTTGATTCATTCAGGAAATTAACAAACACCACTACTGTAGTGATCAGAGACGGAACGGTTGTTCTGCTTTGGCTTCGCTTGAAACCATTTTTCGTGAGTAATGATAATAAATACATTGATAAAGTAAATAGTCTAAGTGTTTTCTTGTAATTTCTAAAACATTAAACATCACCCGACCATTTACATAAATAATAGGCCTATTTCACAAACCTATACTCACCACAGAATGAGGTAGTAGCCAGACGACTTCTCTCCATTGGAGGAGCCCATTTGCTCCACATCCCATGGCAGGCTGGATATGTGACACCCTGTTAACATCGTGCACTGTTAGTATGCTTTATTTTTTTTAAACCAAAATGGCTGATTCTAATGACCATTTAAATTAATACTTTAAAAAACAGTTCACCCATATAATGACTTCATGAATAATAAACCTTCATCACTCAAAAGCTACTGTATCGTATGTCTGTCTTCAAATGACTTAAAATATAGTGCATGACTAATTTTAGGGTACCTTAAGCTATTTGTTGAGCTTAGAAAATAAGCATATGGAAAAAGACTGTGAAGTATTCTCTTCTGATCTTGTGTAAAAAGAAAAAAAATGATTGAGAATGACAGAATTTACATTTTTACTGATCAATAAATAACATACCATTCACAATGAGTATGTAATATAGAAAGTTAAGTTATATGTAAATTAATTTTTAAAATGTTAATGACGTGACATATTTGAAGAAGAGGTCACTGATGAACACTTACCTCCACCAGACCTTGTAAGATTCGCACAAACAAGACACAGCCGTAGTGAACCCTGGCAGCTGACGGAATAAACATGTTTAGCAATGACGTCAAGAAAATGGCTGCTCCGAAAACCCTGAGAAACAATTCAGAGACATTTGCTAATGTTAGTTAATTCAGGTATGGACTGAATTAAAATGAAGCAATGTAAAATCAATAAAGCCATAAATAATGTAGAATTAAATAGGATTGTTGTGAAAAAACATGCACAGTCAGGATAGGTAATTCCATAATGGTATCTGAATACATTAATTTAATAAATTAACAACAGTTCTGGAATTTGTGAGTTAGTGACACCTTAAGAGTAATTTTTGTAACTTGAACCTTGTGACAGAACCTTAAAGTCCCCATGAAATCAAAATTGACAAGTCTTGCTTTTTTATGTAATAGTATTTATTATTTATGATTAATCCATTCACATCATTATTTTTTCTCAACAAATTCATGTGCCCTCGTAATCTTTTTTTTTTTTTTCACTTTATTTTTTTTATTATAAAGATTTTGCACATTTATCAGTTTACATTGGAGGCATACTTTTCTGACATTTATCTGCTAAAAACTCCCTCGTAATCTTTAATCAAAATATGTTGCACTTGCAACAACACATCTTCTCTGATTATGGGTTTACTGGCACAAGGGCGGGACAACCTGTCACTCAAATGAGATCATAGCTATGATCTGGCAAAAAAACAACAACAATTATCCAATCAATTCCTGACGGACAAAACCAAGTTCCACCCTATATATATATTGTTCAAGAAGCTGTTTCACTCAAACATACATCACAATAGGGAACAAAAGACAATCACAACTTCCGTTTAATGGCAACTTCAATATCACAACAAGGCAATATCAAAATGCATTAGAATTTCAATGAATAGTTTGAAGCGTCAGTGCAACCATAATTTTAAATGAATATTGGAGTTACAGTGAACATATGTTGTTTTATTCAGGAACTAAGTAACATTTGTAAACTATTTAGTCTAGTGGTACAGCTTTTATTTAGCATGCACAGGTTCAAATCCTGATTAATCATATATGCATATGCAAATGACCTGTGGACAGTGGAACTTGATTGGACTGACCAAATTAAGATTTTACCTTGAATATTCATGCAATTTAATTATCACAGACCTATTTTTGCATTCAAAATCCACTTTGCTCAAAATCCCATTAGTTTGAATGGGCATGATGCGTGTGATTTTAATGATTTTAGAGGCCCTGCACACTCACGCAGCTACATCACCGAAGAGAGTCATTTTGGTTCATTCATTTATCCTTTATCTCCATTTAATCCATCCATCTGCCTCTTTTTTTTCCAAAACACTGTGTAAGTGACACTTGTAATATTCTAGTGGCTGGTGTTTCAGCGAGAGATCTGCTGCTGGATCTTTCATTATTAACTCTGTCAGCCACGTGTCCTCTTTTCCTGTGAGGCTTTTATTACAAGACCGCTATCGCCCCTCTAATCAACACGCGGCACAAATTTAACCCTCGCAGCCCTGACCACTGTGGTCCCTTGGGTCTTGAAACACCTCTGAACATTGAATGTAATATGAGAGTTATACTATAACATGCGTTTTCCTTCCAAACGTGGCGTGGAGGCCCGTGCATCAAGATGAGGCTCACCTGTTAGCTGCAAGCTTATTGGAGATGAATCCTCCAGGGATTTGAGTGACAATGTAGCCCCAGAAAAAAGAGCCATGTATCAATCCCACTGTCTCTGGATCCCAATTAAACTGAGCTGGCTAAAGGACACAAACATGAGAGAAGACAATATTAGCTTGAAAATATATTAAAAAAGAAGAAGAAAAAATACAAACTTGTTGCACATTTTTGTGTTTAATAGGGAAAATTCAGGTTGATTTATCACAAGACATTCATAATAAAATGACCTTGTGAATATGTGTGTGTGAGTCATGTCTTCTTCCCAATATCAAATATGACAGGAAATTACAGGAAATTGTGTCCGCTAACCACCAAACAAATCATTGATGAGAATAAATAATCTGTCCTTTGAACTTGATAGCTAAAGAAGTAAAATATATTGTCTTAACTGTCTAATCTTTTCGTGCCAAAGACCTGATTATAGAAACTCACTCTGTAAAAAAATTTTTTAAAGCTGTATATTTTCATTCATTAAGACCATTTGGCTGTGTGAGAAAAATATTTATTGTGATCAAATTAAGCAATTATTTTCTGATCGTATATATATATATATATATATATATATATATATATATATATATATATATAGAGAGAGAGAGAGAGAGATTTATATATATATATATATATATATATATATATATATATATATATATATATATATATATATATACACATACACACATAAACACATCTGATTAGAAAATAGATACACAATACATAATTTTCTTTCTCAAACTGTTACAAATTGGAGCTGTCAATATAGCAATTTCTACAGTTATTTAATTTTCAGTCAGTTTTTTTAAATCAGAATGAAAGAAAGAAAAGATGTTGAATATAAATTGAAACAAAATATGTTGAATAAAACTCAATGTGGTAAATTATTAAGATAAATTTGATGAGGGATGTATGGGAATGGTATTATTTTCATTTGATACTGGTTTCACCTGCATGACGGCAGTCCCGTTGATGTAGACAGTGTTGTTGTTAACCATTTCTACAATGGCCACACCGAGGTTGCAGCGGATGCCAAACGAGATGCAAAAGCCAAGTCCGCTGAGCATGGCGATGATGTACCGTTTGGGAAGGCCAAAGCAGCCACAATCCAAAAGGGGTGGGCTACGATTAGGGGCTGCCACTGGCCGGCCATCTTCTGTCAGCTCAATGTTGTCCTCTTCATCCACATTAGTGCCATCGATCTTCCTACCATGGGATAATAAAGGGTTTAGAAATGGCTTGCAGTAAAAACGGAAAAAATTACATATGTATCTCACAAATTAAAGGAGAACTCCGGTCAATTTTAACATTGAGCTCAATTTTTAGTAAATTTGGAGTGCTGTCAATACAGAGAACAACGACAAAAATCGGTGTTGCCTACACCGTGTTATCCTCTTTTTAAAATTTGCACCCTATTGACTTGAATGGGGCACGTTTTAAACCTGCTTTTATTCTCTTAACATCCTTAATGTTTCATTACAAGTGCCCAGCCATGTTGAGTGATTCCTTCAGAGTGAACACGAGTGAATCTGACTGCTGTAGATGTGAAAGATATTAATAAAAATGATGTTATATCAGCCAGCGCACATACCTGTATTTAGTTCCTGTTTTTGCGCGTGATCTAAGTAACTAAACCTATGCGCGTCAACTCGACAATCGACTACTTTGGACTTCGGACTACTTTGGAAAACAGGAACTAAATACAGGTATGTGCGCTGGCTGATATAACATCATTTTTAATAATATCTTTCACATCTCCTGCAGTCAGATTCACTCGTGTTCACTCTGAAGGAATCACTCAACATGGCTGGGCACTTGTATGACACATCAAGGATGATCAGAGAAATAAAAGCAGGTTTAAAACGTGCCCCATTCAAGTCAATAGGGTGCAAATTTTAAAAAGAGGATAATTGTCGTTGTTCTCTGTATTGACAGCACTCCAAATTTACTAAAAATTGACCGGAGTTCTCCTTTAAGTTAAGTGACAATTGAGTTCTGTCATGACACCTCTCAGAGTATTTGGCATGGTAATAGATATGACAATGCCGATATGTTTGGTCACTGCTGCTGCTGTATGTTATTGCTGCTATACGAAAATTAAGTACAGGACTTTCTACTGCCAATACACACATGACGCCCTGCTGTGAGCAAGTAAGATGCTGCTGCTGCTGTACAATATGAATTACCCATAGCAGATCTATGCATGTGGAGCTGGGGAAGGTGGAGGGTTTATGAAAGTGCGCTGCAACTGCTACAGCAAATGCTGACCAAGTATTTCAAGGTTGAGCAGCGAGCTCATTGGCTACTAATACAGCAGGAACCAATCAGCTGTGCCCTATAGAGTATGATGTGATTGCAAGCAGAATGAGTTACGTAACTATCAGCTTTCGCCATCTAGAGTTTCATGACCGAACTTTGTATTAATGTTCAAGAAATATATAAGAGATATCAGGTTTTTAATCTCTTCATATGTCCTAGATATTAAATACAGTATGGACACCAAGAAAGCTATATAAGATTTTTATATAGCTAGATTTTTTGATAGTGTGTAGATGCCTTGGCCACATTTTGAACTGGACTGCTTTTTGGATTTCAAATTTATCTTTAGCTTTACCCATATTATGATGTACTGGATGGACAGAGTAAATTTTGGTTTCCAGAGTGTGGAGTAGAAAAGGTCACATTGCGTTTGGTGCTCCCCCCTCTCGCCTGCACGCACCTGTTCCATTACTGAACCTGCATCTTTCCTCTCATCCTTCACCTCACAGGAATTACTTTCATCTGTCTATTTTGAAATGCACACCTGAGTTCTTCCATATACAGAGGAAGGAGCTCACTAAAAGCTGCACACTGGCAGATTGTGAAGGGAGGATCAAGAGGCATCATTTTAAGAGCCGTATGTTTGTTAACGCTGTCGTTGCACAAAAGCCACTTTAAGATGAAGTCCTGGTCTGGTGCACTCTCGAAACGGACCTCACACAATTTATTTTTCTATTGTGAACAATGCACACACTTATTCAGATCAGAAAAACTTTATTTTTCGTCTCTGTTTTTTGTTTTTAAATGAAAACTCTCCAGACACTTCTTATCATTTTGATTATAGTATGAATGAGTATAGATTTTTAGGGTTTTTTGTTTAGAATTGAACAAAAAGCATTAAAGTCAAATATAATCATCAATAACACAGATGTGGAGAGTTAAAAAAAAACTAAACTTAAAACTTAAATCATAACGTCATGTTGTAGGCTAACTGTTCAATGTGCAAGGATTGCCATCAACAGACAATAGCAGCTAGAAAGATTCACCCAAGATAATACATTATTTTCATTTCACCACAAAAAAAGTTAAAATAAGATGCCATGTTCAGATACCATTCGATCACAGCATTGCATTCTCTCAAATAATACCTGTGGTAAACTGTCACTACACTTATTTTCTATCATGGACATAATTATAATGAATTATAATGATTATATTAATAAATATAATTAATTATATGAATATATTATATATTGTTTTTGGAAATGGCAGTGCTCTAGAGCAACTGTTACACAACTTTTACTTATTTATTAAAATATGGTCCATTTGCTTAGTTAATACACCAATCTAAATGTCCTGTTCAGTTTAAACATGGAAGAATTAAGCTAATTTTAAGTAGGAATATAATTTTTATATAGAAAATAAATATTGCATGACTTGTTAAATTATTTAGTGTGCCCATATATTCAGTTTTCCCAATCACACTAGCTAGATGCCCTGGCAATATTACTCAGACACAGGAAATTATTTACATTATCTCACATATTAAGCTGTCTAATGTGTATGCAATTTAAGAGACATACATCTCGCTCTTACATAATCTTCAGTTTTTGAATCTCTTCGGATGATCTAGATATTAAATATGTATGGATACACCTATAACACTATATAATGTTTTTGACAAGTGGCCAAAATGAATTTATTAGGTTTGCAAGATGATAAAGAGATATTTAAAAGCTTGAATATTACATTTATAATGTAAGGTTGTCTTATTTCTTACTTTCTTTGAGAAACAATTTGGAAAATTAGTTTTTTTTTTTAAACATTATGGCATATTGAAAACAAATTATTGAACAATATATATATTTTGGTAAATTATACCAAAATCCAAATATCATATTATAAACATCATATCTATACATCCTGTACTTTATTTATTTTACCATTATTGATATATATATATATATATATATATAATCATTATTATGAGGCAATTTTTTTCTCAAAAATCAGCTGCTTAATACATTTTGAGTTGATTTCTAAATTCTACATCCCTTCCAATTTCATTCAATATACCAAAAGCATGATACATATGTAAAGCATGATACAGTATATGTGCACAAGCAATCTTCTCACAGCGCTTAGTTTCCAGTTCAACTGCCATCACACTTACTTCTGCAGGTTCCCCAGAGAGTCGCCCACATTGTTCTTCAACTCCTCCTTCCCCGGGTTGAGCTTCTCCTTTAGACCCGCAAACCCCCCCAGTGGCATCTCTCCTTCCCTTGCACTTCTGTCCCTCAAACACTTGTCTTCTCACTCTTCTGCTCTTGCAGAAAAAAAGCGAGCAGAATATCCACTAGGCGCTGGTGCGCATCCTCTCCTGAGCTGGACTGAGATGCTCTAGGTGTGCTGGAGGGGAGGAGGAGAGATGCCGAGCCAGGGACGACAAGAAGACACACAGAGAGAAAGAAGAGGAGGGACTTTGGTTTTTGACGGTCTGGGTACAATCCTTCATGCGGTTTGGCCACAGAGCATCCAGAAACAAGGCACAATGAGAGAAACGGGAAGAATCCAGGTGTCTTCGGTTCAGTGTCTCAGCATTGGGAAAGTTATGCTGACATACACCAATAATGGAAACTCCAACGTTCTCCTCGGTCCCCTCGCAGACTGTGACAGAAGATGCCGGACACCTGTCTCTTCTCCAACCCCTCCCTTTTTGGTCTTGGCTACAACAGTTGGCCAAAAAAGAGTGACTAGCAGAACTCATCGAATATTGATAGCGAAGTCAAGGATCGCAGGCTCGAGGTTGTATGATATGAGCAGGTGTAACAAGACACTGCGTCCTACAGTCCCAGTCTCACCCTTATCCCGAGAAACCGTTCCAGGGGTTCATGGGTCAAACGTATCAACGTCAACAACCAAACACTGACATAAAGGTTCAAACTGTGAGTGCCATTGCACTGTGGCTGATGTTCAACTCTCACATTCGCAATGGAATTCTATTGCTTTTGTGAGTGAAGCACTGCACCTTTTTCCTGTGAACGCCTCTTTTATGCAATAATCATCAAAAATGCAGTGTGCTTTAAAAATTCAGATATTGAGGTCTAAAAAATTCATTGGTAGTCTGCATGGTGTTGCGCTAGACTCCCAGGCTCTGTTTCACCGATGCTTGTATGCCATAAATAAAATCTGTCTCTCTGAAGGTCTGCCATTCAGTGCAAGAGCCCTGAAGTCATGAATAACTGCAGAAACTGGGATTTAGGCTGCTATTTTCATATACAATCAAAATGAACAGGTGTTCAAAAATTGCAAATGAAGATCCTTTACACACAATGTGAATAAAAATCATCAATGTTAAAGTGTTGGTCTAGACTCTGGAGGAATGAACTGTCTACGGTGTTGTGTTGGTTTAACATCTGCAATTTTAACAGTGCAGAATTATAGTAGAAAAAACCTGCCACTTATACTGCACATACTTATTTTTTAACAAACCATCAATTCAAAATTAGTTTTTTTTTACCGTACTGAATACACTGTCATGAAGGTCTTTTTTTTTTTTTGTCACATAACAACAAGGTTCCTATATTGCGCAATACTGACGATGATTTGGCAGACAAAAGAAATTAGAATTTTAAAAATATTGCTCCGATGTTTCCCCCCTAAATAAATAATGATAAAATGTTATGTCTTATGGCGACACTTCTTTTTCTCAAGAAATTTAACCTTGTTAGACTAGTTTTTCTTTCTGGACAATTACACAACTAGACATTTTAACTTTTTTGGTAACACTTTGCAATAAGGTTTTATTAGTTAACATTAGTTAACTATATTAGTTAACATTAATTAATAATGAACAATACTTCTAAAGCGTTTATTAATCTAAATTTTAATTCTAAAAGTTGTATTTGTTAACATTAGTTAATGCACTGAACCAACATGAACAATGAACAGCTGTATTTTATTAACTAACGTTAAATGTTTTGTTCATTGTTAGTTCATGTTAATTAATACATTAACTAATGAGACCTAATTGTAAAATGTTACCAATTTTTTAATCTGTTGAATTTTTTAAATAACATAACATGGCAAAAAGCTTCCATGTCACTGACCCATATACTTTTACTAAAAGTTATTTATTATTTAGTTTATAGTTTTAAAATGATATATTAATATTTGCATATAGTGATACTCTTGCCCATAGCACTTTCTGTTTTTAAATGACAGAGTGACATCTAGTGGTTCACAGGAGTTCAAACAGTTGATGTGCCTCATTGACTTCCATATTATTATTTCCCCGCATACTATGGAAGTCAATGGGGCCTATAAACTCTTTGGTTACCCATATTCTTTAAAATATAATCTTTTGTGTTCAGCAGAAAAAAAGATTCATTCAAGTTTGGAAAAACTTGAGGACGAGTTAATGATGACACAATTTTCATTTTTAGGGAGAACTGTCCCTATAAGTGTTCAATTAAATTTGAGTTTTTCTGTGCAGGAGACTATCAGGGTTTTAAAAAGAAATTCATGAAGCATTTGTCTTGCATCATACATAGTTTATGGCCAGTTTAAAGCATTAGATGCAAAAAAAAAAAAGAAAAAAAAGTGAACTATGCAAAAATCACAAAGCACTATCTTTAGCCTGTTTTCCAATGTTTAAATGTGCAATTACCTGGTGATTGAAACATATAGAGCTGATCAAATTTTCTTATACAGAAATTATTTACTTTTACTTTTCTAGGTTTGGAAATAAGGATTTAATTGGTATTTGTGTTGTTTGTGGCTATAAAACAGCAGTGCCATTTTTTTGCAGCTACATCTATGAGATCAACAGGGGACCAACAGAGTAAAATAAAAATGATTAAGATGTGCAACTCTTGTCCACTAGTAAGCGCTAGTGTTTATTTTTCCTTTCAGAGTTGGTTATGCCTATATGCAAACAGGGAGTGTTAGGTTTTGGCAGTTTTATATGCTAATCATAAGACAAAAATAACTCAAAATAAACCCTCATAATTACCTTTTGTAATGCTGATCTCACAATATACGGTACTTTAAAACCCTTACAAATGTGAGATCACAAAACAAAAAGCTTATAAAAACAATAAAAATGTTAAAGCTTTTCAAATGAATTTTACTGCCCTAATATTATAGCACTGATTATCCCAATATATTTGTCTATTTTCCTTTTAGGTTTTAGATGTTGTTATTCTGTTTCACATATAGGGAACTGTAGCCGATACAATTAGCCTATATAGCCTACTTTTTGCGTTGTCGTCTGTAATTGAACTAAATGCAAAAATGTAAAGACACTTCCATAAGATACATTTCAATTGAGTATCTTCAGACAATGATATAGAATCGAAATAAGAACAGATGCCGCATTAAGAACAGTCTTTATTTTTTTCACCCAAATTTTAATAGACATTTAAAAGCATTACAAGCATTGACAAGTTTTTTTCATTAAATAATATTTCCCGGTGAAAGCATTTGTATACACAACTACTCAAACTGAACAGGTAAATTTGATTGCCACAATTAATAAAAACAAATCAGTAGAATTCATGCTCCATTTTAAAATGTCAATGTGTATTGTAACTCTTTGGGCTCCTTGAAATATAATAGCCAATAGATTTCTAAAATATGAATTTGCTGCAAACAAATAGGCATACGAGAATATTTACAGACGATGTAAGAAATTCTTACAATCGCTCCATTTATGACATAAAAGGCTTTAAAATATTGACACTCTTTTTCCAGAATAGGGAGCCTTTTTTATAGGCTAGGCTACTGATAAACTTACCCCAACAAATAATCAAAACAACAGGTTAGGCTAATGCCTTAATAAAACAAACAGTTCTGGTCTAAATATTAATATGATGGTGCAGAAAGTTACTGAATGCGATATGGTCGAATCACATTGCACTGCAATCGAAAAGATGACAGTCCAGCTGCAGTACCCGTTCAGTTCAGGACCCGCATACCGCCATCGCATCCGTGACCGCATTTTTCTCGGCTTGCGTAACATATCGCGTGACTTACTAGGTTAGTAACGTGAGGGAAAGGACAGCACGAGAAGGCGGTGTTGATGATGGTAGGAGGAGATTGTGCGCCGTCGTCTTCCGCGTTTCCCGGGATTTCAACCACTGTCCTGATTACATCGTGTCCTCTCCTCTCACGTTTTTACGCTCAGCCCACCCTCCCAATTCAGTTAGTTGAAAAGAAAAATTATTGAATAAATATATAGGCCTCGCCGTCCCCCCCTCAGCCGTCCCCTCTCCTTTTTATCTCTCCCCCCTTTGCAAATAACAACCACAGCCTTCGGTTCTCCACATGCAGCATCGGAGTCCTGGGCCGCGGCGTACCGGCTCAAGCCATGTCGGCGAGGAATACAGCGGCTGGTGGCGGTGACGGAGCAACGGGGGAAAAGACAGGTAACGCCGCCTGAAACAATACAAGTTAGTCCACCCTAAAAGGTTCCGCATGAAGCGGAGAGAGTTGGTGTAATTGCGCTGTGTGCCGGCCGGGCGGAGGAGAGGGGAGATCTCGGTGTTCCCCGCTGATTGGTTTGCACACTCGCGTTCGCAGCGAAACTAGGTCAGTAGTTCAGTAGAGCGAACTCTAGCAAACACAAGCAGGGCTGCGTAGGAACTGCTCTCAGAGGCACATTTGGATATTTAACGCTGTGTTTAATCATATATTCTGGTTTTAATGTGACTGTCAGGCACGTATTTTAAATGTAGCATGTTTTTCTGTACTTTGCGAGGCCTTGGCTGATTGGCTGCCGTCGCGTTCAGTCAGTTCAGTTGTGGTTTATTCTTTAAACGTCTTATATTTGTTCACATGCTACTGGTGACTTCTTCTTTTATGTTTTGTTGAACTTTGTTTCGTTCATATGGCCAATTATTTTTATATACAGGCTTTCCTAAACCTACTCCGAGGATCGAAATAAAATAATCGGATGTTATCCGGAAAAAATCGACGATTTACTGTTTACATTTGCGTATTGGGTTGGAAATAGTATGTAGCAGTTCTGTTTGCCAATTAATACATGTTTTAATTATTCATGTTCCCTAACAAATTTAGCCAATCTTTAATAGTACTTTTGATGTTTGTAGAATTTTTTTTTTTTGCATTTAACACAAAATATAACGTTAGCCTACAAAGCAATCAGAAATTAAATGTTAAATTCTGACAATTAACTGAGACATAAATGCGTTTAAATGAAAACAGTAAGGTAAACAAACAGAAAATGTGATGACATATAGATATACTAACTGATTCCTTCAATTATTTTTTATAAAACATTACTGATTACCACAAACCCATGTAGCCTATCTCTAAACGTTGTCATTACCAATTAAAAAGTAGTAAAAAAAAAAAAAAGTGGTTTATTTTAAGATCGATATGTTCTCGGTTCTCAGCCATTAGCTTACAAATAGAAAACCATAATGCTGTTTCATTGACATGATCCCAAAGGAATGACAAACAACGTTCTTCTCACTGTTTTCATAGTGAAATGAGTTTTAAAGATCACAAAAACACAGTCTAGCACAGATGCCTTTCCCCTAGTGAATTCAGTGTCCTCTTTAATGAGTGAAACTGCATGTTGTTGTGACGTAAATGTGAATCATTCGCATTGTGAGGTCATCTTGCTGCCTGATGTAGTCTGATTTCTTGTAACGTGAACTTGTAACGTGACGGTTGTGTAATATGTAGGTCAAACACTTACACAGTGCACGTGCAGGCTTGGGCTGTGATGCCCTCCTCTTCTTCAGGCGTTGCTTTCTCTTTTCAGCCTAACTCAATCAGTGAGCCTTTGCATAACTAGCCTACAAACAATCTGAAACAAAGCTGTTTAATGTAATAGGACAATTGTGCTAATAATTCCTGCTAAACGTGTAACCTAAATCTGCTGCCAGTTTGGTTTGTCTGGTCTCGTGACAGACACCCCCTCCCTTCCCCAACACTGAGAAACGTGACTGGAATTTAGGGTCTTATCTGGAAAGTGTGTCTCTTAGGTTGTCTCTTACTGAAATAATATATTTCATATAATATCATATATAGTTAATTAAATGTTAAAATAAAGTTACACTATGCATTCGGCATACGAGATGAACAGTATACCGTTCACATGCACAAGATAATGCATGATGAACACCATAATTAATAAAAAATTACAGTATATGTATAATATATATATATATATATAAATCTAATCGATTAATCGCATCTGACATAAAAAATGTGTATATAATTATTTATAATATGGCCAATATATATATATATATATACTGTATATATATATATATATATATATATATATATATATATATATATATATATATATATCACACACACACACACACACACATATATATAATGTATTGTGGAGCTGGAGATAATATATTTGTAAAATAATAATATATATGTAAAGTAGTATGTAAACAATGTTCATCATCATGCATGGTATATTGATCCCTTGAATAACTAAAGTCTTTGTTTTAACTTTTAACGTTAACTGTGAACATTTAAATGTTAGTTTAGTCCTTACTTTCAAAAGTAATTAGGCTAATCTTTTAAATTGTGTGCCGGTAGATACCTGCATTTCTTGACCTGAATACATAAAATGTTTTAGAAGTTCACAGTCTTATGTACTCATAAAAGTTGGTCAGAAGAACAGGGGTGTATTACGATGCTTTTGCACTGTTTGATCAACACTTTGACCACTGCATGTCTAGCTGTAGATGTAGATGTAGATGAAATGTGTTGCTACAACTGATTCTGAACTACAGAGAAGACTTTACATCTCAGGGGACCTTATTGCATGAAAGTCATGGAGAGCAAGTATTTGTTGTATCAGTCAGTAAATTTGTTTATGAGAAATGTTATCGCAATTTATAATCTATTATTTTTAAGAAATAAGGAACTGTATTTTAGTATAACTAAAATGAGAATTATTCATCTGATTAAGATTGTAGTATTAATAGGTCATTCCTGTAAGTGTTGCAAATACATTTAGTCATGGTCCTTGAAGAGGTTCTCTGAATTGAATGGTGAGGCTATTTTGAGTATGCGTTTGATTAAACTGAATGGGGGAGTTATTTTCATGGTCTCGTTCTCAAGGACCTCAGTCTTTACAACATGGTTTTAAAATCCTGGAGATCATAGTCAGGAGTGATTGTTTGGCTGTCAGTCTTTCAGATTATCCCATCACAACTCTTTGTGTCAGTTTTATGGCTTGCACTCGACTTCCTCTCCTGTCAAAGAGACGGTTTCCGGTTGCCTACATGTCTAGACATCAGAAAATCATGTGATCGTTGATTATGCTGTTTAGATGTTAAGCACTTTAACTGATTGTCTTGCCTAGTTTCACGTTCTTGGTTATTCATGTTTGTGTAGTGATCATTTATGTTAAAGGAGTAACAGCATCAAGCAAGTTTATCCAGTTTATAACGAACCCACATCAAAATGATTTCTCATCCAAATCTTGTTTCTTTCATCTGACACTAGGTGTGTTATAATAAAATATAATAAAACTTTCTTAACTAAACTTACAATACAAAGTGTAATTGGCAGATAAAAGGATTAGAAGCAATAATAAATAATAGCCTACATTAAAGTGTAAAAGTCTATATGCCACAATTTTTCTTATACGTTAAGAGGTAAAAGCTTGAGACTGAAACTCATGTGATCCATTAGAAATATGTACGGTTTGTAGAATGATATTTTTATACTTTTATTGTTACATTTTTGAGTTAGTTAGTTTAAATAGTAAATGCTTTTTAAAATAGTGCTCTTATAGCTTATGTATGTGGTGGTTATAATTGCCCAATTATCAAAATGATTAAGTGGAGGCAAGGCACTTTTGTAATTTGTTAGAAAAATTAGGTCATGCCTAAACTTGAACACCTTTTTTAAACTAATTTGTCACGTTTATGGATTCTCACATTTTAGATTTCTAGAGTAAAGAGTGCGCGTTTTGAAATTGGGGAAAGTTGAAGTCATTTTCACTACTTTTAGTCTGGAAATAAACATCAGTGCCTTCTGAGTTTTGCTTTCGTCATACAGAAAATCTGCTGTGTATTGCCAAGATGCTTCAACTGGCTTGGTTTGTGGTTTTAAACAACCTAGACAGTAATCGACAAGGCACTAAACCATTTGTCAATTTCACAGTTTATCAGTAACCATAGCTTTTCTTTTTAAGCTTAAACCTCATAACAACAAATAATTGCAAGATGTCTGTTTATTTAATCAATATTTCATGTGTATATATATTTATTTATTTATTTAGTTTTTTTGGGGTAAGTAGCCATTTAATAAGTGGAGCAATCTACATTCAGCCAGTCGTTGATAGAAAATAAATCCATTCAGGTTGATGGCAGACCCCTCTGCCACAGTGACTTTTTTTTATCTCTCAATTCTGACTCTTTTCTCTCTCACAAGTGTGTCTGTTGGCATTAGAGGCTTAACGCAACGGGTGAAGCAGGTGGGAAAACAGACTGCACTGTGAAAGCCTGTTCATGAATAAGTTGCTCTGCTCACAGGGAGTTTGTGAATGGATTTTGGTGCTCAATGGCAATAACAGACGGCAAATACAGCTTCATTATGTCCCTTGGTGGCAGGTAATAAAAAATAAAATAAAACGTTTTTTGAACAAATACTATGATCACCCCATGTGATTTTTTTCCCCGAGTTCTAAAGTCAGAATTGCGTGATATATTACTTCGGAATTGCGAGATAGAAAGAATTTAGATAGAAATATTTTAATTCTGAGATTAAAATAATTTGGGTTTTTTTGCTCAGAATTGCAAATTAATATCTCACAATTCTGACTTTATACCTTGCAATTGCGACTTTACAGAATATAACACAACTCTGAGAAAATAAGTCAGAATTGCGAGTTTATATCATGTATTTACGTGAAGAAAAATAATAATAATGTATTGACGGCTTCCATACCCTCTGTTTCTTGGGTTTCTGATCACCCTGTTGTGATTTATTTTTGGGATTACTTAAAGGGTTAGTTCACCCAAAAATGAAAATTCTGTCAGTAATTACTTACCCTCATGTTTTTCCAACCCCGTAAGACTTTCGTTCATCTTCGAAACACAAATTAAGATATTTCTGATTAAATCCTGTCTCACTCCTCCTCTATAGGCTTCTATTGTAGTTGAAACTTGCCAGCCCAGAAATGATTAAAGACATATAGTGAGCCTACGTTCTGACGCACAACCCAGAAGCGCTGCGCTGTTACACTACATGAACTCACTCAGAGGCCCACACAGAAGTAAACGAATAGTTGAAAAAGTCTTTATTTTTGTTGAGGTTGAGCTACAGTCACTTGGACTATTTTAACAATGTCTTTAATAACTTTCTGGGCCGGCAAGTTTCAATTACAATAGAAGCCTATGGAGGAGTGAGACAGCTCTCAGATTAAATCAAAAATATCTTAATTTGTGTTCCCGAAGATGAACAAAAGTCTTACGGGGTTGGAACAACATGAGGATGAGTAATTACTGACAGAATTTGTCACAAGTGATATACTGATTGAAAATGAAAAGCTGATTTGGCAGCGTAAGTTATTGTGATACCCCTTAAAGACTGATTGAAAATGAAAAGCTGATTTGGCAGCGTAAGTTATTGTGATACCCAACTTAAAGATGAGAGAGCTGATAACACGATGTAATGACCCGTCTAAGCTCAGGCCGCGAATCACAAATCATTCTTCACTCGCAAAACCTCAAAGATGCCAGCCAGCTAGATTACTTCATGTTGACATTTAAACTTTTGCAGGACACAAATACTATGATCAGTTAACAAATGACAATGCGTCAACAGTTGTTATTATTGAACCTTGTGTTTACTTGTTTGTCAAACATTTAGCTGAACAGTCACTTTAATGCTTAACTCAGGTTGATGAAACGCAAAATACTACCAAGGAGTGGTGCCAAAAGTGTGCTAACATTGATTCCCTGACCTACTTTCATGCACTTTTGTCACATTTCTTGCACAATGGTTGAAGTAAATAAATTGAGTTTGGACATGTTTCTCATGCAGCTCTATGGTCACAGCGTGAAGTATATCCTAATAAATAATTGTCTCACCTTATGACATGATAATTTTTCTTTGTGATAACAAGTAGTGTTCACAGTGACCGTTTTTTCAAGTAATTTAGTTGGACTATCTAGTACTGACTTGACTACTGAGGCACTTTTGCAATGTGTGGGTGTGTATTGCTTTTAAACAGTATAATTACACTCACAATGCATTTATTTTGAGAAAGAAACAGAGATGGTTAAGAGGTTGAGTGATGTTTTCTTTTTGAGGTTGAATCCTTCCATCTTTGCAATATGATTGTTCCATTCCTACGCATATATATATGCATGCATGTATAATCTGTGTTTGAATGGTCCTTGAAAATCTTCACATCAGTATGAATAGCGAGTCAGTGAAATGGCCTTTCTCTTGTGCAAATGACGTCACACAGTTGTCATGAGCGCTAGCATCTAAATGCAGGTCAGTGGAGTCCAGATAATATCATGAGCCTGTGAAAGACGGAGCTCTTCATTGTTGGGTGCGGCCTTCCTATCGCCCTCATAAAACCAAATAATCCCACCGCAGATCTTCACTCCAGCACACAGGATTAAAAATCAGGTTGTTGCCGATCTGTTAACGTCTATTTAGGTCACAAGGCTTGCAGAGGACTGTTAAATATAGGAGCCAGGGCCACAAGCTGTGTTCGGCCTGGCCTGTGCCATTGTCACCCGAACCTGATGGTAGTGTGAAAGCACACACAGTATACGCACGTGTAGACATGCCCGAGGTCGAGGACGAGTGTGTCTGTTGGTCTTAGAGGCTTAAAGGAACAGGTGAAGCAGGCGGGAAAAACAGATTGCACTGGGAAAGCCTGTTCATGAATAAGTTGCTCTGCTCACAGGGAGTTTGTGAATGGATTTTGGTGCTCAATGGCAATAACAGACGGCAAATACAGCTTCATTATGTCCCTTGGTGGCAGGAAGTGCTGCAGAGTTTGATTTTTTTTTTTAAAGTCACACTGCAATTGTTTGAACAATTACTATGATTTTTTTTTTTTTTTTTTTTTTTTTTTTTTTTTTTTACAATTTTTATTATACAGACAAAAGAAGTGTACACATTAAATCATTAAAAAGAGACAAGCATAGAGAAAACATTGTCTGCACTTTTGTCTTTTACACATTCCTTTCAAACATATAACTAAATGAGGAAAGAAAAAAAAGGAAAAAGAACCACAGCAACAACAGAGTAACCACCACCCCAAACCCCTCCCACCCACCCAGGAGGATTAGAAAATATCGGCAGTCTCTACAAGCGATTATACTTAGAAAAATAATAATAAATAAACAAACCCAGCAATTGTATGTCATCAATTGTATATAAAAAATAATAATAAAAAAACCTTAATTGAGAGTAGTATGAAAATATGCATACACATATATACATAAAAAAACATATACGTACACATACGCCTGTTTACGAGGAGAGAGAGAGAGAGAGAGAGAGAGAGAAAAAAAAACAAAAAAGAAACACCTTGCACACCCATGATATATTTTGTCAGAATCTAGTGAGGATACAGAGTCGTAAAGATTTAAAATAGGGTTCCAAGTTTTATAAAATTTATCAGTTGAGCCCCGGGTCGAATATTTCAATTTTTCAAGTGAAAGGAATGACATCAGATCCTTTCACCAAGAGGTAGTTGGATGGGGGGGTTGGACACTTCCAATGTAACAAAATGCATCTTCTAGCAATGAGAGAAGTAAAAGCAATGACCTCTGCTCTCTGTCTCGTGATGAATGACGAGTGAGACACACCAAAAATGGCGACTAGAGGACATGGAGAGAGAGAAACCTGCAGAGCCCTAGACATGAAGTCAAAAAAAGAAGCCCAATATGAGACCAGTTTTGGGCAGCTAAAGAATGTATGGGTGTGATCGGCGGGAGAAAAGGAGCATCTGATACATGAGTCCTCTGTTTCTGGAAATAACCTATGAAGTTTAGCTTTGGTAAAATGAATTAGATGAAAGACTTTTAGCTGAATGAGACTTAGCCGAGCACATACAGAAGTATAATTAACTCTAGCAAGGGCCTCAGACCATAGCTCTTCCGATAACTTGATTTGCAGCTCATTTTCCCAAGTCATCTTTAGGTAGGAGAGAGAGGATGTACTAGATGAAAGTAACATGGTGTAGACAGAGGATATACGACTACCTGACAATAAGTTCTCAAACAGAGATTTTTCTGGTAATTGAGGGAAACTAGGGAAGTTAGTCTTAACAAAATTGTGGAGTTGAAAATACCTGAATAAGCCTGTAGTATGCAGGTTAAATTTGGACATAAGATTGGTGAATGTAGCAAAAAAATTATCAATAAAAAGATCTGAAAAACAGGCCATCTTTCCATCTTTTAAAAGTGTGATCAATAGCTGGTGGTAAAAACAAGTGATTGTTGCAAATAGGACTTAAGACAGATAGTGACTCCAACCGAAAATGTTGTCGAAATTGTTTCCAGATTTTTAAAGTTGATAGCACAATAGGATTTCTAGTATAATTGGAGGGACGCAGAGACAAAGGAGCAAAGACAAGTGCAGGAAGGGAAGAAGAAAGACAAGTAGCAGCTTTAGAGTACACCAGTTGACCTCCGGCGCATTACACCACAAGAAAATCTTAGAAATATTGGCGGACCAGTAATAAAAAAGAAAATTTGGCAGAGCTAGACCTCCATCGCGTTTATTTCGTTGCAGGATAGTTTTATTCACTTTAGGAATTTTACCAGCCCAAATAAATGAGGAGATGATTTTATACAGACATTTAAAAAAAGATTTTGGTAGAAAAAGAGGGAGAGACTGGAAGAGAAATAAAAGTCGCAGCAAAACATTCATTTTAATGGTCTCCACTCTCCCAACAAGAGAAAGGGGTAGGCTGTCCCATCGTTTTAAGTCTAGGTTAATTTGATCAACCAAATTCGTAAAGTTATTCTTAAGGAGAGAACTGAAAGAGTCTGAAATGTTGTTTACACCTAAATATCGAAACCCTAAAGGAGAAAAATTAAAAGGTAGGGTGCTTTTAGAATTTTTTTTAGTCGCATCATTTATGGGGAAACATTCACTTTTGGTAAAGTTTAATTTGTAACCTGAAAAAGAGCCAAAGGTGTCGAGCAAGTGCATGATCTTGTCGGCGCAGTTAACCGGATCCTGTACATACAACAAGTCGTCGTCAGCATAGAGAACAATTACTATGATTGCGATATGAACTGATACGAACCGCCCTCATGTGAAGTGTTTTTTTCTTCATCATGGACTAGGCTAATTGTTGTTATTATTTGAATATAATTTTTTTGATGTCATAGTAATAATAATGATAATTACAATTTATTATCATTATTGAATTTTATAATATAGTAGTAACATTTCTGTGTGCATTTCTTTACTTTGAGTTTTGTAGAAAATGTTTGTTTGTTGTTTTTAATATGCTTTCCATTCTTGTGAAATGTCGTCATCCCCTCTTCTTCGGTTTCCCAGTTGTGTTATTTGATTTGTATAGTGATAATGTGGCAAAAATGTTCAGAATTGCACAAATAAAAAAGTAAAGAGAAGCTGGTGCACTTTGCTTTCACACCCTCGCAAAATCATGTCGTGAACCAAGCCACCTGCTAGAGTTTGTGTGGAGTACTTACCCTTTAACTTTGAATATATTTGTTTAAATAGCACTTCTGCATTTTAATAATAACACTAGGCCAGTAAGCCATGGATTTTTTTTTCCCAAAACTGAAATGGTATCTATTGACGTTAAGAGATTTCTTCCATCAGATCCCTTGCTTTCATTTGAAAAAGTAACTAAATGCTGCTGAGTAAAAAAAAAAAACTTTTTTTTTGTGTGTGTGTGCCAAATCCAGAAGCTAAATCTGTTTTGAACTCAATGGCTGTATGGTGTTTGACTGGTGTTTTGTCCTCAGACTGGATATTATGTAAATAAACTGTACACTGCCATAAAGGCTTCTGGTTTTGAAGCCTTGTTTGTACAGGAAGCCAAAGACCGTATATTAATTGATGTTTTGTTGTCTAAATGTGCTGATAGATAAGCATAAAGGAAAGAGTGATGCAAGTTCTTGCGGTGGTGAAGTAGGTTGTCTGTATTGTGCGTATGGTCGTCCTGCCTCAATACAGCAAGTAGTTATCTCTGAACTTCCTCTGTTTCTAAGAAGCAGGTGTAAACTGGGTTTCTGGGTTTTAAGATTACACTCTAAATGTTTTTTTGTTGGTTTTTTCTTCTTCTTGTGACTGCTTTCACATGATAAAAAAAAATGTTCTGTTTATTATTTAGGTCGCCACACACACAGACAAAAAGTATCATTCTGAATTCACATAAAAATCCTTTGACTATTTGTGTGCCGATTACAGATGGTCTGATTCTTTAGATGTCTGTTATGAAATCTTTTCCACGGTGCCCTGGTTCCAATATGTAACACGTAGTTGAACATTGCAGTCCTGCCTACTTCACAATGTTTTGGCACGTTTCTTTTTGTCACTTTACTAAAATAAATCCCTCCCTCTAATGGCAGGAGATGCATTAGAGGAACCCCAGGGCCTCTCCGTCTGTCTGTCTGGTTTGATGAGCCCCACCTCAGTCATCGGCATGGCCTCAGGCATGGAGCTGCCCAGGAAACGGAAAGGAAGCATGGACATCCTGTAAGTACATTTTTACATATTTTTTATTTGTCTCTAGTAGAGGCTGGTGGTTTGACAAAAATATGACAGTAACTGTTCATATCACAATATTGTTATTTTTGCAGTAAAATAAAATTAAAGATGGTGGTTGATTAATTTATGATTTCACTTTTCTAACTTTAGTTAGTGTGTAGTGTGGCTGTTTACGCATAAACAACATCTGCAAAGTTACAATATAGTTCAAAGGAATATATTTTCTTTTAAATAAATCGTTTTTTAAGGACTACAACAAACATGGTTAGTGACATCACTAACCCTAAAAATTTTCCTAAACGCCGCCTCCGGGAACACGCAGTCCATGTTGAGAAGAGGAAGAGTTGTTGTAGTAGGGCACATCTGTGAGTCTGCTCAAACTGTCTTTTCACCTGCAATACAGTACGTAACACAAATGCAATAGCATGTCACTCTGTAGGCATCTTACAACAGTTCCCACAAGAGCAATTTTATAGATTATCATGACAGAATATTCTAATCAAAGACTTGAAGATAGTTAACTCCACATCAGCAACATAAATTCATCAACTAACCATTCAGAAACGTCCTGTTGCATTCTACATGTTGTCACTTCTTCTTGAGTCTCTCCATCATTGTCCAACTCCGGTTTAAACATAAAAGGCAGAACAGTTTCTGACATTTTAGTGCTTGTCTGCATGAGGTAATCGGAGCTGCTAACACACACACACACACACACACACACACACACACACACACACACACACACACACACACACACACACACACACACACACACCCACACACACACACACACACACCCCACACACACACACAGCTCCACCCTCTTTGCCGGGAGCAGCAGCTCATTTGCATTTAAAGGGACACACACGAAACAACGCATTTTTTACTGATCCTCAAAAAGGGACAATTTTAACATGCTGTAAAAGTCTTCTCTGTGGGGTATTTAGAGCTAAAACTTCACAAACACTCACAGAGACTTATTTTACATATTGTAAAAAGGGGCATTATACCACCCCTTTAACTATGTAAATAACAGTATGGTATTGCCTTTTTTTAAATAATAAAACATTAAGTTAAAAATAATTACTCGTAATTATTAGAGCATAGATTAAAACAGAGCAAAAATTAGGCCTAATTGTAATGATTTACATTTTATATACACCATTTTTCAGAAGTTGTTTTATTTTGAAAGAAATTAGTACTATTATCCAGCAAGGATCACCGATTTTTTAAAAAATTGATCAAATGTGACATTTATTATTTCTATTCCAAATAAATGCTGTTTTTTTTAACTTTCTATTCAAGGATTCCTGAAAAAAAAGTATCACGTTTTTTTACAAAAGAATTAAGCAGTTCAACAGTTTTCAGCTGTAATAATAAAATCAGCTTATTAGAATGATTACCGAAGGATTATGGGACCCTGAAGACTAATAATGATGCTGAGCATTTGTCTTTGCCATCACAGTAATAAATTACATTTGAATTATTTATTAAAAAGTTATTTGTATTATAATACTGGTAGTATTTCACAATATTACTGTTTTACTGTATTTTTGATCAAATAAATGCAGCTTTGATGAGCATAAGAGACTTATTTCTTTGAATGGTAGTGTAATTTATTCCCAAACATTTTTTATTTGTTATTATTTAAGTCTATTTATCTCCTTTGTATAGTTTATTTGTTTATTAGGAAGTTGATAGACAAACCAAAAGTAATGTTTGTTCATAAGTTAATAAATATGGCAGCAGTGCAAAAACATGTTCATATTGTATAACTTTATAACATGAATACAAATAGGTAGTTCTGTCTCTTAATTCTGATTGCTCACTTCACTTGTACATACTTGCATATCTGTTTAATTATATTTGGCAAATTGAGAAGTTGTACTAAAGCTGTAAACAGCTGATCTTTTGGGTTTTGCCTAACAACATATTGACCTACCTATGCCTCTTTGATTTCTGCATTATTCTGTATAAAAGCTTCACACAGAAATGACTATATATGCCATACCCCCCAGCCTAGTGTCTAGAAAGAGTATATATGTGGGTGTGAGAGATTGGGCTTTTTTTTGCTGATTTGTATGACTAATATCCTCTTGTTTGGCCTGTTACCCCCCCCCCAGTCCTGCTTTTCTGAATGAGTCGAAATGTGTGGGGAAGGGAAGTGCGTGGTCTGTGTATAATGTCCTCTTAGAATCACGGCAGCATTTCATGAGTCACTTTACTAATCTCACCACTTTGTTTCCAGAGAAACAAAATCTGCATCAAATCTAGACGAGGATATGGAGGATGATCAGGAAAGGTATTCTGCCCATTATCTATACCAAGTATGACCTTGATCCACAATTTTATTCTTTATTTTTTAACGTCTGTATGCCTTTTATTATTTTGTTTTTATAGATCAGAAGGAGACGACCAGCACTTAAAAATTAAGTGCATCAGGTACTTATTGTCTCTTGGATTATTCATTTTTTTGTACTTTTATTTATTTATTTATTTAGTCTCCTTTACCCCCTTTATTTTTCTCCCTTTATCAATTTATTTGCTCCCCCTTTTTATTTGCAATTTCAACTTCCATTGAAACTCAGTCTAAAGTAGTTTGCTGTTTAGTGACGTTATATTTCAGCAACGTTGAGTACCGTGGTACTTAAGACATAATGTCATCTTGTAGGGAACCTCACAGTCAGATCGAGAAACGACGGCGAGATAAGATGAATAACTTGATTGACGAGTTAGCAGCGATGATTCCCACCTGTAACCCCATGTCCCGAAAGCTTGACAAACTCACTGTGTTACGAATGGCCGTCCAGCACCTCAAATCACTCAAAGGTACCTAGACGACTGTCTTTTCAATTAGCTTTTTGTGTAGACTAGCATGCACAAAGATTAATATTGAGCTTGAAAATGTATTTTTCCTCATAAATATGTAATTAAAGCATAACAAACATTGTCATACAGTGATGAATGTTATTGTGGTGTAATGGAGTGCCTGTTTTTCAGGAGCGACCAACTCTTTAGCCGAAGCCAATTACAAACCTGCATTCCTCCCAGATGATGAGCTCAAGCATCTAGTCCTAAGGGTAAATCCTACAATTTATAGAGCTACGTCTTAAAGCTATGCATACTATAGGAGAAGAAATATCACTTCAAATTATTGATGATGTGGGTGGACGGTCCTCCAAAAATAGCTTTTGGACATTTTGACTGTTTGCAATTGCAAAATGACAACATTAAACCTAAACGATCTCTCCCTCTCTCTTGTCCAGGCTGCGGATGGATTTCTCTTTGTGGTTGGCTGTGATCGTGGAAAAATTGTCTTCGTCTCAGAATCTGTTTCAAAAATCCTGAACTACTGTCGGGTAGGAGAATTTGACTCTAAAAAGACTAACTATTTTCAACGGAAAGGAGCTAAAGGCTGCTAAAAAAAATCGCTAAATGTCATCAGATTACGTAATTCACCAACTGTCTGCAGTTTACATCGGTTTTCTCTCAGTGCTCACATACTGTAATTTTTATATAATATATGGCCACCATATGTCCAATACAGCTGTTCTCATTTACATATTTTACATTTATGCATTTGGCAGACACTTTTATCCAAAGCGAATTGCATTGCATTTCAAGGTACACATTTTACATTCTTATCAGTTCTTGCTTTCCCTGGGAATCAAACCCATAACCTTGGCGTTGCAAGTGCCAACACTCTACTGTTTGAGCTACAGGAAAGCATTTACATGTCAGACAATGTAACGAGTATGATAGCAGTCCAAACATTGGCTAGATTTGTTACTAGTCGCTATTTTAAAGAAGGAAAAAAGTTGCTACAGAGATCTGAAAAGTCGCTAATCTAGTGACAAAGCCGCTAAATTGGAATTCATTCATGTGCACGTATGTCTATAAAAATAATTTCAATTCTTTAAGCATAAGATTTTTGTTTAAAGGGTTTTATGAGGTCACAAGTAACATAAATCAGTTTAGTATGTCCAAACATTTTACTGGTAGTATAATATTTTAAGTATTTTAAGGACCGTTTAAAAATAAAATGTATTGGTTTACCTGATGATAACAGTTAAGCTGATGATATTGTGAACTGTTAGCAGAATATATTAGTCAGATCATGGCTCATTTGAATATTTTTCTCCCCAGACTGAGTTAATTGGACAGAGTCTGTTTGATTATGTTCATCCAAAGGACATTGGAAAAGTGAAGGAACAGCTGTCTGCCTCTGAACTCTACCCACGGGAGCGCCTCATAGATGCCAAAAGTAAACATATTTAGGCCGCATACATGTTGTTATCTGTGTCAAGTTTGTGCATGCTTCCTAAATGTTTTTCTTAAGTGCTTAAACAGTTTTGTCTTTCCGTGCTTATACAGTTTTATGTATTTCTGTGCACACCTGTTTAATAAACTAAGTAAACACTACCATTTAAAAGTTGTTTTTGGAAAGAAGTCTCTTATGCTCACCAAGGTTGATTTAAACAAAAAAAATCATTAATGCTGTTAAACCGCAATTTCGTAAAATATTATTGCAATTTAAAATATTTGTTTTCATTTAAATTTTTTGAAATGTAATTTATTCCTCTGATGGCAAAGCAAAATTTTCAGCATTATCACTCCAGTCTTCAGTGTCACATGATGCTTCAGAAATCATTCTAATATGCTGATTTGTTTCTCAAGAAACATTTATTATTATCGGTGTTGAAAACAATCACTGGTTAATATTTTTAAGGAAACTGATACATTGATTACATGATTATTTGATGGGATGGAAAGTTCAACAGAACATTTATTAGAAATGTACTGTCACTTTTGATCAATTAAATGCGTCCTTGCTGAATAAAAATAATACTGACTAACCCAAACTTTTAAATGGTAGTTGTATGAGTGTTTAAAGTGTTAGTTTATTATTCGTTCATAGTACATTATTACCTTCCCACATGTTTCAAACCTGGATCCTGGCAAAAAAGCACAATTAAAAGTAGTCCACATGACTCATGCGCTGCATTTGAAGCCCTTCAAAGCCATAAAATTGCTTTTTGTAAAGAAAATAGGATTGCTTTTTTGTAAGGATTTGGAACAACATGAGGATGAGTAAATGATAACAGAACATGCATTTTTGGGGGAAGCATTCCTTTAACCAATCCAACTCTCTCTGGTGTGTTTTTGCGTGTAGCGGGGTTGCAGGTGCAGGCTGATCTCCCTGTCGGAGCGGCTCGGCTTTGCTCTGGAGCCCGGCGCTCATTCTTCTGCCGAATGAAGTACAACAAAGTTAGCATTAAAGAGGAGAAGGACTTTCAGGCTGGTGTCTCAAAAAAGAAAGGTCAGTAGAATTACAATTTTACAGTCAAGTTGTTAAAGGTAGTTTTCTAATTCCAGAGATGACATTAAGTGAATCAGAAGAGCCTTGTGTTCATGAAGCTAATCGACTGTGCTGAAACACATTACTGAAGTCTTTTGTGATTGCTCTGTAAAAAAAAAAAAAGAAAGAAAAAAAAGTAGAAATTAAAATAGTTTCAATTTCCTTGACTTCAGACCGCATATGAGCGGAAAACATCTTCATGTCTCTGTTCTTGTTGAGAACCAATTATCCAAGTGGTAATTTTGTGACGTGTTGATGACGTGGCCTGCATATTTACTCCATTACACACGTCATCTTTTCTTCTTTCTTCTCGCCACATGCAGTAGTGTGAGCACAGCTTGTGGGATTTTATTCCGACAGCTGTATCCCTACAAACTTGGATAGTTGGATAGTGACTTCACTTTGGAAAGTGTTGTGCTGTGATGTCTGGACTTGGATAGCATTGATGTTTCTGTTCTTGGTGAGCATAGTCTTTTCCAAACTGGCCCGAGCAGTTAGTTGACTAGTCATTCAGACAGCCCCGTAAAGCTATGCATTGATTATTTTTATGCATTAAACATGCATTATCAACTGTTTTTTCAAAAATACAGTTTGTTCAACATGTTAACCAAAAGCTTATATTTAAGCTTTATGTGTCACTTTTGGCACAATACTAAAAAAAAGAAATGTCAGATCTTTTTCACCACACGTTTTTAGATTAAATAGAGCAAATCGAAATGGGAAGGAAACGTGCACCTTGTGTCCCTCTTTAACAACATATGGTGGAAGATTTGGCTCACAGCTCACCTGTAAATTGATTCGTGTTGATTGGCTGCCTCATCAGAGTCCCAGCGGTACTGCACCGTGCACTGCACGGGATACATGCGCGTCTGGCCCACGCGCCAGCTGGGCACGGAGGGGGAGGCCGAGGTGGACAAAGAGAGCTCCCACTTCAGTTGCCTGGTAGCAGTGGGCCGTGTGCACCCCCACACTCTCCCGCAGGCCAACGGAGAGATCAAGGTCAAGCCCACCGAATTTGTCACCCGCTACGCCATGGATGGCAAATTCACCTTTGTGGATCAACGGTTAGTTTACCCTTGTTTTAGGATGAACTAAATGTGATTTTTTTTTTGTAATCATAGTCATTTACACAAAAATAGCCCCACAGTATGTAACTACCTTCCTTTATTCAGTAGTGAGTTGACTTTACGTGGACACGACATTCTCACTAGAGGGCGGCATGTGTTTTCTTTTCAAAACTTGTATTAGTTTGGCACTTGTTAAAGGGAGATGACTATATTTAGTTGTAACGTTGGGGAGTAACTATAAAACACTAGAAAAAAAGTTTTTTGAAGTTGGAAAAAAAGGATTATTGGAGTATGATTTACAAGAAAATAGTATTTCTACTACAAAATGTAATGCTTAATTCAATGTTACTTGCTGTTTGTTTGTAATTATTTGTGAAAATTTACTAGCAGAGAAAATTTGAGTAAATCATTAACCATTTTTGTAATAGTATTAGTACCGGTACTTGAGTATTTTTCAGTAATCTATGTAAAATTATTTAAAATATAATACAAATACTTTTATATACCGGTAATAAGAATAATTATGAAAAAAGTGTTTTAGCTTTTTAATCTGCTCAAGTTGATCGTTGAATCGTTCAATGATAATTGAAGCTGATCTGTATCATTTCGGGTGTATATTTCCAAATATAATGACTGTTTTTTTTATTTCTTTTTTTATAAACGCTCTCATCATTGCAATTGTTCTGAAATGCAAATAGTCCTGGCCCAAACTCACAGCACTGCTGTCATGTCAGGATAGCTGAGATTCTTAAATGATAAGGTTTGATAGTGCCACAGTGTTTACCCTTTCTCTAATCAACCTGTCAATGGTTTACTTACAGTTGCGTCTGCATGTTGTGATAGCAGAAAGTATTTAACATTGAAAAAAATGACACGCATCACCTTTACGTTTTATGTACAGTGCAGAAATGTGATTTTCTGCTGTCCATTTGTATTATACACACAGAGCCACCATTATTCTGGGTTACTTACCCCAGGAGCTGCTAGGCACATCCTGCTATGAATACTTCCACCTGGACGACCTGCCTCATTTGGCGGATAGACACAGAAAAGGTACATTGCATCCAGATTCTTACTATTAGGAACATTGGATTTGTAAACAAAGTTTCCTGAAAGTATTTTCCATGAAACTGGGCAGATTGCCTAGAACAGAGAAGGACACGAGTAGCCAAATCCTCATCATCCATCATTAATCATTAGTCTTACTTCTAAAGAACATTAGAACAGCTTTCAATGGCAGATACGCGAGGCCAGTGCCTCAGAGAGATATTATATAGATTTATATTGGATTACATGCATGCTTGTGCAAGTACAGTTTTATGTGGGAAGCGGTCATTGTTTAATTACGTTCGTGTAAATCTAATCCTGTATATGTTGATGGTACGGACCACTCGTCCAAATAATGAAAGTGAATGAGGGCCTGTCAAGCTCCTCAAAATATAAAATCTGTTATATTGACTGCTTTTGTGGTGCTTTTTGGTCTTTTTGGAGCTTTTACAGTCTGGATCCCCATTTACTTTCATTAAATGCAAATAAGTGATCCGTACATTCAACATTATTTTTATGTTCTATCGGGAATAAAGTCATATGGAATTAGAATTTTGTGAGTAAATGACATAAAATTATATTTTTGGCTGCACTATCCCTTTAATATGTCATTTTGGTTGCTTCCTTTTTACAGTGCTGAGGAGTAAAGAAAAGATTGAGACAAATTGCTATAAGTTCAAAACGAAATATGGCTCTTTTGTTACTTTACAAAGTCAGTGGTTTAGTTTTATAAATCCCTGGACCAAAGAAGTAGAATACATAGTGTCAACCAACACAGTTATATCGTAAGTACCTTTTTTTTTTCAGCCCATTTTTGCTATTACGCAGTATCAATGTCGTGATTCAACCTGTCGAAGCCAAATTCTGAAATCGATGAGATAACAGATTATTATCGACTCTTTTTCCACCTGACTCAGCGGTAAAAGTAATCCAGGTGGATCAGGGGATAAAGCCGAACAGCCTAGCAGTTCCAAGGCCTCGGAGGGTGAGTATTAAGATCTACCAATGTTGTAAATATGGTTAGTTTCTAGGCGTGTACCTATAATTTACATATTGGGTTGCAAGATCATACACAAGGGAAAAGAGACAAATGGAAATACAAATGGGTTAAACGCATTATTCAATGTGGCAGCTGTATGAATGGAAGTCTAGGCTTCCAGATAAATAAATAAAAGAGCCAGTCGCCTTTTTAGATAGATGCTTCACCTTTTTTTCTTTTTTTATTAGGTTGTTTTTTGTTTTGTTTTAAACTGTACTTGTATGCCCTTTGCCTGCATAAAAAAAGCTGCTCAGAGGACATTACCAAGACAGCCGCAAAGTCCACTTGCTAAGAACATCAAACAGCATTTTTCCCTCCTGTGTATAGCAAGCCTGTTATCATTAACTTTAAACATGTCTGACTCTGATCCATTAGTCATTTTTGCGTTTTGTTTTGTAGATGATGCCAAGAAGTCTCAATTTTCAATCATCCCAGGGATCTCCAGTGCATCAGGCATGATTTACGCTGGATGCATAGGGACCCAAATCGCTAATGAGATAATGGACTATAATAGGTAAACCAATTATGTAGCTTCCTTTCCATTATTATTATTATATGTGATTTACAGTGAAATATTACAAGCTATGAAAATTGCAAATTGATTGAATGTAAACTAGTCATCCAACAAATGACTTAAATAGTAAGATCAACTAGTTCGTTTCCTTCTGTATTAAATCATTTTTTTTTTTATTCAGATATGACTATTGATATGATATTTTAGCAGCAGTGTTTTGGCGTACTCTACTTTATCTGTTGTTGGCAGGCAGTTTGCATGGCAAAAGATACTTGGAAGCACTGCGTCAATTAGTCAGTTTTCTGCACATCCCTAAAGAAAAGATCTTTGAATTCTGATGTCATGCTGTTTTCTTAAGGATGAACTCCTCACCATCCAGCGGCAATACGAGTCCGTTCAGTGTACTGCCGGACAAGTCTCCACTGGCCCTCGCGCAGGCCAGCAGCAACGTGAGTCTGCTGAACAACTGTCTGTTTTTAGTTTAGAAATTAGTTTACTGGTTTTGTGCTTTATTGCATTCTAACACAACTGTACTCCTCATGCTGTAAGGTGCCAAATGGGGACGCAACAGACGTGGAGATGCCTGGCAAATCAAGCTCAGAGGATGAAGCGCAGGGTGGGCCCTTCACAGCGGGGGAAAATCTCATGGGTAGATAAAACAGCACTCTATTGCATTTAGCCATGTGGTACTAAAGATACTATAGCTGGTCAAGAACATGTCTGGGTTTTTCCTGGATGGGGGAGGATTGTTTTCTAAAAAGACAATTAAGCCTGTTTTTAAAGGGGTCATGACATGAGAAACCAAATTTGCCTTGATCTTTTGGTATATAAGAGGTCTTTGTACCATTAAAACGTCCTGCAAGTTTCATAGCTTAAGACGTCCTCCCCATTATAAACGAATCATTTATTTAATCAAGCTCTAAATACAGCTCGTTCTGGATCCATGGTAAGAAGTGACGTCACGGTACGAAGTGACGTACCAGCGTTTGCATATGACCGCCTCCGGCACAAGTACAACTACGCTTAAAGCGCAAGGCAACTACGCTCACTTCGTATCGTTGTCGCGCCTGCGCGCCGCGCGCCTCACAAGTGTTCAGTCGACGGACAGTGAGTGGGTCTGTGTACAGGGAAATTACGATGCCGCAGATGTGCTGTTCCTGGCTGTGGACAAACAACATCTTTGAATACGCTGCGAAAGATCCAGACGTCAGGGAAAAATGGATGCACTTTATTTTTTGCGGACGTCCCAGTCACGGCAGTGTTAGTTTAAGCGTTTTTGTTTTGAGCTTTGCCAGAAAACTGTTGCTCAAAGATAAGTCCGTGCCGTCTATTCTGGGCTCAACAACGACGACGCAAACTGTAAGTAATGTATTTAAAACTTTAAACTACTTTTTAAATACGCTGAAAGATCCAGTCGTCAGGGAAAAATGGATGCACTTTATTTTTTGCGGACGTCCCAGTCACGGCAGTGTTCTATACATTTAAGGATGACTGTTTTGAGGAAAAAATCCCAATATGATGCTTGGCTTTGCCAGAAAACTGTTGCTCAAAGATAAGTCCGTGCCGACTCTTCTGGGCTCAATAACGACGACGCAAACTTACTTTTTACCATGGCTAATATAAACACATTTGTATAAGAGAATCTTGAAAATATGTCGCCTTTCTAGTAGGCCTACATGTGATAGAAAATTAAAAATGTTGCCTTTATCAATGCTGCATCTTCAAATATGGCCTGTCTGTGCATGCATTTTTGTCCGTGGTACACCCTATCATTTCATTGGAATTAGTTAAATAATGTTAAACTGTTAGCAAATTAAGCTATAGGATAATTATGCAACAATAATCCGTTTTCAAGTGTCTCGGGTTAATTTTTTTTTATTAATTCAAAATAGTTTCACTTTCCATGTGGACACGGGCTGATCCAGTCTTCGTTGTTGTGGTGATGGTTCATTTTCCTCTGATTCCTCCTCTGATTCCGGCTCAAACATAATAAGGTTTTATCATTGCAAGAGCCATCGCTTCGCATGCATCACCTGCTATTAAACAGTTACGCTGAATCCGCAAACGTTCTGGCTGGGGGCGTTAATAATTGATGCATAGGCACTGACGTTAGCCAATCATAACAGTGGGCGTTAACACTGAACTCTTAAAGGGGAAACACCCCCAAAACAGACTGTTTGAATCAGATGATGAGAAACAGGGTGGGAAAAGGTCATAAATCACTACATTTTAAAAGTTTTTTGTAAAAAAAACTATAGTAATACTATAATTGCACCTAAGGGAACATAATAATAAAATAAAAAAAAACATGTCATGACCCCTTTAAAACAGCTTTTTTTCACATTATGTAGTTTTGTTTTGTGTATTCTCATTCGTATTGATGATTCTCATAATACAGTAATGTGAATTACATTTATGCATTTGTCAGATGCTTTTATCCAAAGCAACTTATATTCATCATGGTAGACATTGTATCAGTTTTTGCTTTCTCTAGGAAATGAACTCATGACCTTGGCCAGGCAAGCTATGAGAATCATGCTTATTATTAATATTTTTTGGTATCAAATATATATATTTGATGATTCGTTAGTAAAACGCTGATAAATATTTTTGTCATGGCAGATGAATGATAATTGGATAATTTTATATGCTGTTGACTAAAAACAAATTCATTAATAACTAAAATCAATACTTGTATGTCTTACAGCTGTTCTTATATTAAATGTAGATGTTTTGTCCCTTTTGTTTTTAGAAATAAGAGTGGAAATCTTTTTGAAATTATGTTGCGCTAAATATACTGTGCAATACTTTGCTTTAACAAAATGAAATATGGCAAAATATGGCCCTCAGTTTTTTCCATTCTCTTTCTCTGTGTCTGTCCTCCAGAGGGAAGCTCTCAGTTGGATCTTGAGGGGGTTCCTGGGTTGGCCGCTCTAAGCACAGATGAGGCAGCCATGGCAGTCATTATGAGCTTACTAGAGACCGATGCCAACCTGGGTGAAGCCGTGGACTTTGACGAGATGCACTGGTCTCTGTGAACACACAGCTCTAATTGTTTTTTTTGTTTTTTCTGACCCGTCTTATCTGGAGCTTTTTAAAATTAACCATCCATTAATTTCACTAGGCAGCCAGCCTTCGACAATTCTTTGACTTTTATGTTTTTAATTTATTAGTGTTTTTAAATGCGTATGGACAAGCTGCGTGTCAGGTTATCTGATGGCTGGCCTTGGTGAAGGAGAACCGAAGGGGGTGGGGGTCTCTCGGAGTACCTTAAGCTGAGTACCTTAAGCAACAGGACCAGGTTTTATGTGGTCTGGTGTGCATTTCTTCATCTCAGCTCTGAGGTCACTCTTACCCCTTGGGATGGATCAGAAAAGAGAGACGTTATTGGCCTGTTTTGCCATGTTGAGGAACACATGCCTCAGCCAAGCCATAAGGCAAGAACTAAAATGGTCCACTGTGATCCAGTGGCGTAAGGATTTCAAAATGGTTTCCTTAGTCAATCAACACTTGAACTGTACATTGATGCTTTGAGGCAAAGCTGGACTGATTTTTTAAAATATATATGTGTATATATATATTATATATAAACGTCATAGGATTCCTTTGGCAAGGGAAGCCTGGTAGTTATTTTTCCCTTTTAGAGCAGAAATGGTCTTGAATTCAATGTTTCATGATGAACAAGAGTGGAACAATGGGGAGGGGTATTGGTGAGCACTTGTGGTCATTTGTAAAACAGAACTACTTGAAAATACTGTGTGGAAAAATTGGAAATTTGAGGATCACCGTTAGGCCTGACATTTGTTTTTGTTTTTTCCTCTCTAGTCTACAAATCTGTGTGTGAATGTGTGCTTTTCTGTCAGACCATAATCTGACCTGCCAGGGCTACGCTACTCTTGAAATAGGGCCGTCACTACAATTCACAGGGCCTGGGACAAGTTTTTTTTACTGATGGGACCAGTGTGTAAGCTGTATTATAGATATAGAGGATCTGGGAAAATGTTCCCAGTTTTCTCCCCTTCAGGTGTGTAATTAGATCTTCTGTTCTGAGGGAATGCCTGCATGGAGATCAGTAACCAGTAAAATGGTGATGGGAAATTAGACAAAGTTGTCCGTAAATAAGGGCAGGGTCTCTCAGGGAACAATTCATGGAAACCCCGTCTCAAAATCCTTTGTCGGATCAGCCAAGTACCACTTTTTAGACACTTGTGTTAAAATGTGTTAAAACTTAAACTTTGTTATTGGCCTCATTCTTTCATTAGGTCTTGTTCAGTTATGTGCAAAGAGGTATAGCATGCTCACGTGAGAAGCATTTAGTAGGTGATGGTTGTTTAAAAAAATTTATTTCAGAATTATATAAATTTATTTCTACTAAATTTCAAAATACTAACAATCACTTTGTATAGTGTAAAACTCAACAATGGAGAGATGGTTGCGACAACTTATTGCTTCAAGCCAAGATTTATTCTAAATCCAACCATGAAGTCATGATGGTGTTCTACTTTTAAAAGTATAATAACCCTAAAATAAGCATCTATAATAATTTACTCACCCTCGTGTATTTTTCAAACCTGTGTGACTTTCTTTTATGGAACAAGTTTAGAATTAGAAGAATGTTAACAGCACTTTTTTTTCCAAGTAATGAAAGTCAATTGTGATATGGGGCTGTCAAGCTTAAATGAGGACTAAAAAGAATCATAGAAGTAAAAGTCCATAAGATCTGTGCGCTAATTTAAATACAACTTCCACCTCTGTAGATCTCATTTGTGACATTTTCTTGGTTTCAGTGTTGCGTTTTACCTTATCTTAAGGCTGGAACACACTATACAACTTTTGCCCTGATTTATAGTCTGGAGGAGTCACTGCTGGTTGCCAAAAGTCAGAGGCAGTCTACAGATTTGGGTCAGTCGGAGTTGAGTGATTTCAAAGAAAATCGCATAGTGTATGATTGGTACAGATATCACACTATGATTCCATGCAGTCGGGGGATATGAAGCATGTTTGATATTTTGAGCCATTTTTAGAGCACATTCATTTATCATACACCTTGCAACGAGGCACGTTTCTGAGTGATTTCGTTGTTCGGAAGGACTTTAAAGTCTGGTAGAGTGTAATCCTCAGTCGTTCAATGTATGACATCGTTTGTTCTGTAACCATTTACAAAGTCGGCAAGTGTATGATGCCTAGTAATTTAAAATCTGTTCAGATTTAAAGTCATGTACTGTATATCAGCAATTTGGAAAAAAAGAAAACGCACGTTTAGAACTACAAGGTCATGGAAATGTAATTTTTGGCTGAACTCTTTAACCTAAGGCAAGAGACCTAAGAACAGGTTTTACCGTTTTTAAATGGTATTACATTAATCTTTGAATAGATCTATCAAAAGACAACGTCCACTGCAGATTTCAGCCTCAAACATGACACCTCATTTTGGGCAAATGATCTTCATAGGCTGTTAAAATGATTGAATGATGCCCTTTCTTATAACAATTCCCTGTTTTTTATATTATAGTTGAGTTCTTATTTGCATATAAACATCCTCGGGATACTGATTCTCTCTCTGTCTTTCTCTTTCTATGTTTCGCACTCTCTTGTAACAAATATTTTCCAAAACAGTTTCTCTCGGGTGATCGTTCAGCTCAGTGAATTCACATTTCAGCCTGGCTTTGTATCCGACTTTGCACATTTTCTTCCAAAAATTTTGCTTCCCTTGTTTCTGGTGACCTTTAAATCTGGCGGTCAGCGTACTGAACTGCTTTACTGTGATGGTGCATATGTGCCACAGGAGTCTCATTACCTTGGAAATGGACGATTTTGACCGCATATAGACATATTTCAAGTACCCTTAACGCTCAGCTGCCCTGTGCTGTCAGATGTCTTGTGATTCTGTGACTATGGCGTGAGCTGCTTTTAAAAATGTCTTCATATCATTGTCTGCTCTGCCACATGCTGCCAAGAGCTTACTTGAAGGGAGGATCCCATCCAGCGGAAATGAAATCCTGCTAGATGATGTGAACATAATGGGTTTTTATTGTGAAAATAAGTCTTGCCGCGATCCATTGCTCACCCAACGCTTGGCTTTGCAAACGTACCGTATTGCCCCGAAATACAAAAGTGTAATTTCCTTAAACCTGACTGAAATTTCAATGGGATCAACTTTAAGTGCTTGTCATACAGGTGGTTAGTTGTGTTAGCCAATCACAGTTCTTGTAAGATGGCCAGGTTTTGATGGGGCAGTTTCAGCCTTAGGCACAGGAACAGCTGCTTTGTTCGTCCCGATGTATGAGCGTTGAGCTGTGCCGTAACTGCAGGCTGGTCCTAAAAGAGGATAAATGACATTTTTGATTTTTATTACCATCCACCCCACATAGTGTCACTGGGTTTCAACGTGACTATGTTCTGTTTGGAGTGTCGTTCTGCTGTTGCACTTGGCAGAAATCGAGTACTGTACGTGAATTTAAACCACAGACCTTTTTCTTCTGTCACTTTTGTTCTACGTTCAGATCTATCTCTATGTAGCCTGTAGAATTTCTTGATTTTTATATTGTTCCAGTACATTCATGCATGCCTTTTGTGTACCCTTTGCTTTTGCGTTTCTTCTTTTGTTGTTCTGTTAGCTGTCTATTGGATAAAGGTTTTTGCCTTATAAGACAGTTAAAGACTTGTATTGTTCTGTTTCTCTTTGACTGTTGAGTGTGTGATGAAATGGGTTTGGATACTCTGAAGACTGTTCATCATTTCCGTGAAGTTCTCAGTCGGGGAGCAGCCGTTGGGTCAAGCCACCAGATCTGCATGCGTGCGCCTCATCGTCGCTGTGTCTGAGCCTTTGGACAAGGCTGTCGTGGAACCAGGGGCCTCGTCCAGGGGGGCCCCTTTTTGTCTTTTGCTTATTTTCTTTCTCCTCTGTTTGTTATCAAGCATTGGTATGATGCCATCGCTGCTGCTGTCAACAAGTCTGGTTTGAAGCAGAGAATCTGTCTCTCCAGATTGACATGTAAAAAGATTCTTAAATAAACAACATTAGTTTCCTGTACATCTGTGTTGGTCTGTCATGTGTTGAAAATACCTTTTAAAATTTTGCATTAGCACACTTGCTTGTATGTTTAAACACTACCGCTCAAAAGTTTGTTAGTAAGATGTTTTTTTTTTTTTTTTTTTAAAGAAATCATTACTTTTATTCAGCGAGGATGCATTAAATTATTCAAAAGTGACTGTAGAAATGTTTGTAATGTTACATATAATTTTTATCTAAAAATTGCTAAATGCTGTTCTTTTGAACTTTCTATTCATCAAAGAATCCTGGCGGGGGAAATATCAGTGTCTGCAAAAATATTAGGTAATCAAATCAGCATATTAGAATGATTTTTGAAGGTTCTTGTGACTGAAAACGGGAGTAATGATGCTGAAAATTCAGCTTTGACCACATGAATTACATTTTAAAAACATGTATATTAGGCTATGGTAGAAATCAGTTGTTTTAAATTGTAATAATATTCCACAATATTACTATTTTTATTGTATTTTTGATCAAATAAATGCAGCCTTGATGGGCATTACTGCTTATAAAAACGTTTTTTAAATTACTGACCCCAAACGTGTGTTTTTTTCCCTTACAAAATTTAAACGATCAATCAAATGCTTAAACACAATTTTCTATATTGTTTTTCTAAAAAGTTCTAAATTGGAACGTTTGATTCAATTTTTTTTAACAAAAAAAATCTACGAAGAGACTCCAGAAAGAGTGTTCTTCAGTTCATGGGTATTAAGTGTTTTCTGGATGGTCATTTCAGCTGCATTTTTTCAGCGTTTGATTGATCATTTGCATGATGTTAGGGGGGAAAAATGTCCGTACTTGCTGAATATATCATATTTTGATGCAAAAATTTATTTTCTACTTCTAGATTTTATATATATATATATATATATATATATATAACATTTTGTGGTACTGGAAAAACAAAAAGGGCTGTTGCTCTATTTGAACTTAATTTAAATGATTTAATCATTTAAAATGTTAATAATAGTTTGTTTAAAATGAATATGTAAATAATGTGTACATATTAGTTTATTATTGTATTCTTATAAGGAAGAAATTGGATCAGAACTTAACTGACTTTCCTCAAATTTCTTTGAATTACATTTGAGTAAAGTCATCCCAATTCAAATTCCAATTTCCAGATAGAAAAACAAAAGCACATTCAAATTTCACCTTCACACTTCTTGTTTATGCGGTTGAGCGTATTGTGAGAACAATGCTGACTCAAATGATGAATCTAGATCAACCACAATCTTCCGTGAGCATCTTTGATGGTTTCCCCGTTCACTTTTCTGAGAATATTCACAAGCTCTCTCAGCAACAAGCACAAAATGTTTTTTTACCATTTGTTAACTAGGTCACCAGAACAAGTCCGCTCACAAGCAACTGACACTTGATGCTTCAAGGGAAAACATGGAGATGCAAACAATGTTTTATGTAATGTTCTGTATAATCCTCAACTGCTGCTGGAGAAGCTAGTGGATTTCAAGTGTCACTCATGTAATGTGTCTGAGGTCATTCATTTGTGTCACTCACCTGCCTGTTGCCCTCCTGGGGGGAGATTACTTTAGTTTAATTTCACAGATGCAGAAGGGTCTGAATGATTAAGTAAGAGAGAAGTAAGCTGGGCTTTGCTATATATGCGCCTCTGCCGTTGTTGATTTTGTTGCACTGATGAAGATGGGACAGACTGCAACCTTACCCTGCAGAAAAGGTGGTACCTACGTCACCGAGCTTTATGAATGGTTCAGGTAAGTTTGCAAAATGTTAACTAGGTGACTACTATGACAGCAGCTGGTCTTTAGGGAAAAATATGATACTTAAGCGTGGTTACATCATGTCATCTGAGATGCTTTTATACAAGACAACCCGACCCCATTCTTGGGTTTTTATTATTGGAGAGTAATTACACAGCTGTAAAATGTGTCGAGAATGGGTCATGCCATACTGAAGATTTTATTATAGGCCATAAAATGCCAACCATGACTGTAAAACCAAATAAACTCCATCTCAGCAGAAGTAGGTCATCTGCTTGTTTTATTCTGAGTACTTTTTTTATTTTGACCTTTCCAGTCTTTTTCCTGGAACATTTCAGTTTTTGATGTGCTTAAGACAATTGCTTTTTTAATCATCCATAATGTTGCTGTGTTCTAGACTGACAGAACACATGCAGCGTTTTAAAGTTATCAAGTGTCATATTAATTACTATTTTTCATATGTTGGATATATAGGCCTATATTAATAGCTTTTTTTTGCACTGCAACTTAAAGACTTCAGATGCAAAAGCCTAAGTGCCATCTGAAATTTTCTTCTAAAATAGGCATCATTTAATCAATTAATAGGACATTTTCATTGCCATTAAAGTGAAATAACTGAACATAAACATACAAGCTTGATACAAAATTATCATTGTAGAAGAAAATTTCAGATTGCACATAGAGGCTTTTGTGAAGTCTTAAGTGAACTTATACTACTGATAGTTTAGATACATTTTTTTAGTTAGGCCTAATGAAAGTACACTTTGAAGTATACTCCAGTAGCCTACTAATGGGTTTAGTAGTTTTATAATGCTACTTGTAATAGACAAGAATAGTGTAGGCCTACTTGTAAGTTTTCTTTATGTGAACCTAATTTGTATTTTACGATTTAAATATTATTTCTGCACTTTAAGTATACTATGTTCATATTTTGGTATTAATATAGCCTACCTTTAACTGGAATATAGCCTACTTTAACTGGTCAACTCTTTCCCAACCAGTGTATTTTATTGTAATATTTGAACATGCAATATGTCAAGAAAGGGTGTCTGTGATTTATTTATTTATTTTAATTCTAGCTTCATGCATTCTTTTTTATTTTTTTTATTTTTTATCAACACTTGAGTGTGGGTTAGTTTTTATTTATATAAAAAAAGAAGCAACATTTTGAACAAAAATCTGAGAAAATTGTGTTTTGAAAAAGACTACATCCGTATCAGATTCAGAGTAATTCCATATGCTTTATAGCCTATTGATTGTTTCTGCTTCTTTTTCGGATGTGTGTTGATAGGTCTCTGTAGCATACTCTTTCAGAAGATTCATAAGAGCGCCATTTAAAAACGAAAAAAAAAAAATAAGAGAAAAGATTTGCATTAGCTATAGCGATATTAAGCTCCTCCTCAACAAGAGCGATTATGGAGCTCTGTTCTGTTGAACTTAGGATATATAGACTGCGGACTTCATACACATCTCAGAATTGCTCAGAACAGAAGATAACAACAGACGCATTTTGTAATCTGTGAGTTTTAGCCTACTTGGGGTGGCTAAACCCTTGAATCTGATTATTGTCAAATTCCCCAGATATTTGTGAAGATCCCCTCACGTAAACGTCAAATGATAGATTTAATTTTAATATAAACTTCGCACTTGGCTAGGGTGATTTTTAAATCAAATTTTTATCTTTGTTCCTTGGCCAACTATTAAGTTATTCTAAGTAGGCCTAGCCTAGATATTTCTGAGAAGGCCCACATAAAATGTAGACTGAAGTAGGCCTACACACACTTGAATAGGCTACACTTGTTTTCGTGTAATGTTTATGTTCGCTGATCGATGAATATAAACCTAAATTCAATCTGTTCATCAAGCGATCGTGTCTCTTCCGGAAATTTGGACAACTAAACCAAACGATTGGATTAGTTTTGCGGAATTTTTTTTGAAGCTTGTGTGGACTACTAAATGATCGAGGGACATAAATCGCTCATTTAATTATCTTTAAAATATATATATATATATATTTATTATTATATCACATTTGTGTTCTGAAGACGAACAAAATGGGGGTGAGTAAATAATGAAAGATTTAAAAAAAATTTGGGTGAACTATCCCTTTAAATGTCCTAATTGAACTAATGTCTATTCCTGACTTAATCTAAACCCTGTCTGTGAAAACAAGCCTAATGTTGTATACAAATGTGTCTCAATGTCAAGTCAATAAATATGAATCAATGGGTTAAGAAAACAACGTATTAATATCAGTTTAGTTTTAAATTACACTGTTATACTTTTAGCTATAGCCTACCTCTTAAATACCTCTTTAGATAAAAAAAAAAAAACTTAATATTTTATAAAATGTGTACACTTTGTGCTTATGTCTGGCAGGAAATTCCTGAACGAGTGTCCCAGTGGACTGATCACCCTCCATGAGTTCCGACGTCACTTCTGCAATGGAACCGTGGGAAAAGAGTCAGCGGAGTATGCAGAGCAGATATTCCGCACGCTAGATAACAATGGGGTATTACACAGCTCAAAACCAAATAAGCTCTGAGGCCTGACACATCTGATGTTTTAAGCCTGGTGTTTTAAATGGAATCATTTTTCACACTGCCTTTACAAAACATGCATGTTAACTTGTAAAAGGATTAGGTGTAACAAAGAGACATGTATGACACTCTACTGACCCTTGTACCTTTTTTACAGAACAGATTTTTTAAAATTAATAAGATGGTTCATGTTTGTCATAAAAGTGGACCCAAAAAAGTATTCGAACACATTGAAAAAAAAAACAAGACAAAAAACATGTTATGTTATGAACAACTGTACAATTGTGTTCTGCAGTAGGCTACTCTTATGCTTAAATATCATTTTAAGAGAGTTCCAAATCACGACAGAAATGTTTTTTCCCCCACAGTTTCTCGCTATTTGTTTAAAAAGTGTTATTATGATTGCCATTTAACAGGATGGAGTAGTGGACTTCAGAGAATATGTGACGGCTATCAGCATGTTGATCGAGGGCACAACGGTGGAGAAACTGCGCTGGTCCTTCAAACTCTACGACAAAGACAAAGATGGAGCCATCACACGGTCAGAGATGCTTGAAATCATGCAAGTAAGTGATCATAGTTAAACTCAATTACTTGCTATTCTAATTTGATTTTACCATCAAATCGAATTCCAAATTGTGTTTGTTTACTCAATTCCGGATTGCTCCACTAGAGGGCAATATATAATCAGAATGAAATGCTGTTCTCAGGCTGTGTACAAGATGAGCGTGGCAGCATCACTGACCAAACCTAACCCGCTCAGTGCTGAAGAGTGCACCAATAGGATATTTGTACGGCTGGACAAAGATAACAATGGTACATTGCAATCTAAGCCATCCCCAAGTCATTTCGACCACTCTTAAAATTCAAAGCACTGAACTGAACCAGTGCAAATGACAGTTTACAGAAAGTTATGTCATTCTTTGTCTTTCCGCTTCTATAGCCATAATCAGCCAAGATGAATTCATTGAAGGTGCGCTGAATGACGAATGGATCAGAGAGATGTTGAAGTGTGATCCAAGCATAGTGAAGATGGAGAGGCCTCTCAAAGGCCACGCAGTATAAAACTGTGCGTCTATTAACATTAAGGAGGTCGTGGCTGTTGGTGCAGCATTGACTGTGATGGGACTGTTTTAGGAATGCCTCAAAGATGGGAAGTTCATTCATTATTCAGTATATATAGTTTAAATTAATGTAGACCTATAAATGAACACAATCAATGACACCCAAGTTAGTTCTAATTCTAATATTAGACGTATATTACATGTTTATTTATGTACTTGATTTCCAATAATAAAATAATGGCTGAATAAACAAAATCATTTTTTTATCAAATCACAATGTATCTTTTTTCAATGTGAATTTACAAAGGACATCTAAATAACAAAATATTTGTTTTATTAGGTTCTTATAAGGCTGTTTTCAGAATAAATACGTCACTGACCATCACAAGTTACTTTTAACTCTTTTTTTTTTTTTTTTACTTGCAGATTTTAACTTGATTAAATATTAGGCTGCATCCGAAATCCCATACTCATATGCGAAAAAGCATATGTAAGTAGCCTATGTGACAAAAAAAGTATGTCCGAATAGAATTCACAGTACTCATAAAAAAGTAGACAAAAAGTACCTGGATAACCTACTGTACTACTTCCGACGAGATTCTGAAGTGTGCATACGGTGGACACTTTACTATCCCATGAGGCCATGTGAGATGATTTATGAATGGCAGTGAAGCGATGCAACTGACTCTGGTAGGTCACATGATAATGACAACATGGCGAATGTAGTACACACAGATTACATTCATACTACACACATTCATACTATAGAATGTACTCTTTTTGTCGTTGTGAAGTAACTTATTCAAAATAAGTAGCCTATACTTACTCAATTTCGGACGCAGACAGTCACAGTCTCTCACCTCCTTAAGTGGTATAAGTAAAACATTTATTACCTATTGATTACAAAATACTAAAATAATTCATAATTTTAATCATTATTAAAAAAAATATTAAGATTATATAAGATTATTGTGCCATTTTATATTTGCATTAGAGGAATTTTTTTATGCAATCAGGTTTTTTTTTTTGTATTATGAGTATGACTATCATCACAGCTTCTGCACAGTAGCCTACTCTCCTACTTTTCGCACAAGTAAGTTACACAGAATCTGAAATCTCTTGGTCTCACCAAATTGCAGTTTGTATCTGCGTGCCCTGTTCCAACAGCTGTTTACTGATAGCTGAACACCTGATTTGATTTAGAGGAATACAGTTTTGACCAGGGTTTGACCCAAAGATAGCTTTGATAATAAGACTGGTAGTAAGTAGTACGACTAAATGCCAGGCCTATAAAGATATCTAAACATAATATATTCTTCATTCTCTACTTTGCTGTGACAGGATATTAGTGAGACAATAAAAAGATTGTATGCAGAGGTAAAAATAATAACACCTAGCACTAACCCTTTGTTTTATGACGAACACTTCAAAAGTGGTCAAAAGTTTTAGTTTTTTTGGCATGCTTCACCATATTTGTGTTGAAATTTTCACAATAGCCTCGCAAATTGCCAACGCAAACATACACGTTTTACGTTACTATTGCTGCTACTATGGCAAAGGCTCATTGTGAATATTAATTAGATAGTGGTGACGCAATATGATAGCCTTCTTATGGCGAAAAACTGTATAGAGAATATTAATTAGGTTGCTCGGTGACCATCCAATGGTGAAGACATGGCTCATGAATATTAAGCAACTAGCCTTCGCCGTAGTAGGATGTTCCCTGCCTATGACGTCCCACATTCCCACTTCCATTGTCGACATGGCGCTGGCGAGGTGGGAACACCAACTACGGAAAGAGCAAATCTCGTAAAGACATTACAAAAAAACAAGGAAAAGATTACATTTTAATACTTTAGACGGCAGTACAAAATTTGGTAAGCAATCTCAACATACTTTTTGTCAGAATAACTTGCGTTACAAGTATTTGTTCCATGTGAATTTACTTGGCTTTTCTAAACTTGCTTGAGTAGCAAACTTGCTTGTATTGTGTCAAAATCTTTATTTTTTTGTCGTTGTTAAAAGGACATGACAGAAATTTTCAAAAGTTAGTTTTGTGCGTAGTTATGGTATTAAATGATCATGTCTTCACAAGTAGTAATATTTCCATAGCCTTAGGGATTGATTACAAACAGCATTTATGTACATGTGCATGAGGTTAAATTCAGAAAACTGGATCGCTAAAGTGATGTTTAGAGGTATTGTACAATACTTAACACAAAACACAAGGTATATTTTTAACTATTTAAGAAATATTAAGAAACACAAGGTATGATTTGAAGAGCAGAACCGCACAGTTGTGTTTGTGAAGAAGTGATTCACACATTCCACGTAGCCACAGAAGAACAAGAGCTGCTTTTACACGAGTTTCCTTTACTTCATCCTCACCTGTGATCTGGACTGACCTTACAGAACATGTCACTTTTAGTTGTCAGACTGGAAAAGTTAAAGGGAATAGGCTATATTGATTACAGGTGAACTGTATAAGATGATCTATTTTAATTAAAAGATTGAACTGCATTCTCAACAAATTAGCCTATTTGTTGACCAAAACTAGTGTTTAGAATTTTTATTTTTCACATTCAGTGTAGTGTCGTGATTTGTGTGGTTTGTTCGATGTTTGAAATTTACTAGAAAGCCTATAATAGACCTGTTTAATGACCAGTTCAATTGTGTTGTTAACTATATATTTTGACATGTTCTGCAACTGGGGCATGTTGTCACAAAAAGTTTTTGGGTAGCTAACTAGGCTAGCTATTGAAATTGACTTTCAGAAATAAATTGACCTGCACACTGGTACCATGGAGAACTTTTAACATCTATGGAACCTTTTCATTCCGCAAAAGGTTCTTTATAGAGGAAAAAGGATCTTTACATTATTGCACATTTTTAAAACTATGATTTTTTTATTTGTTATGAACTGGTGACTGTAAGGTTCTTTGGGGAACCCACAATTCTTCTATGGCATCACTGCAAAAAAAAAAAAAAACTTTATTTTTAAGAGCATGGATATATTGTCACTGCAGTGACTACCTTTAAACTTTGTCCTTGTAATTGCTCTGATAATGACATTTTCTGTGTCTGAATCTGTCAGATTGGTGTGATGTTTACAGTAAATGTCTCCATTGAAAGTCTTCAAAGCGCATCATTTGCAGGTCATGTTCTTATTTGTTGTTTGATTCTTGTGCTTGTAGCCCAAAGTAAGCCTGCAGCTTTCATCAGACCATCTTTTTTTTGTTGTGCAACTAAATTCTGTTACCATCTTGAAGGGCTAAATCACACGAGGGCATGTGAGGCTTCGATATTTGCATTTTGTTGACAAATCTGTGAATTTATCTAAGCAGCAGAGTGGATTATTTAATATTTTTACTGTTACCTATAGATAGACTACAGACAGACATCCCTTCTCTGTTCCATGCGGTTATGTGAAGTATGATGCATCATATTCTACGACAACGCCTTGGCTTGGCTTTCATATCAGTGTCAGATGGGTGTCCCTTTAGATGTGTTGTGTGTGTGTGAGCCCAGTCAGCAGTGGTGTTTCATTGGCAGCTTATGTATAAAACTCTGCTTAGTGACGCCCCAATATAGCCACAAATATGTAAAAGTGGATTTCAAACTATTTAATGTTCCATTCTGTTTCTATTTCTGACATATCTAAGAAAAGGAGCCTGTTGTAACCAGGGGCTGTCCTCCTCCCACATGCAAAGGCTGGACTGAAGGCTTGTGCACATCTGTGTTGCTCTAGTTCTCGCACGGGACCCAAACATCTTTTATAACTCTCAGCTTGGCTCAAATGCAGCAATCACATGTGACTGCTTTTTTCATTCATGTGTGTGTAACCTAGCATAACATTTGTACAGTCGAAAGATGTTGTAGAAAAACATATACTTACACAATCAATTTGGCAAAAACACTATTAATTGAAAGAAAAAAAGGAATGTATCATGGCAATACCATGTTTTTGTTGTGTTGAACATGTATACCATTGTTTTCTATGAATTACCTCGGTGTTTGATGTTCACTACTTTACAAAAGTTGTGGGTCAGTCAGATTTTTTTAACGTTGTTGGAAGAAGTCCCTTATGCTCACCAAAGAAACATACAGTAAATATTGTGAAATATTATTACAATTTAAAATAACTTTTCTAATTTTCTATAATCTAACACTCAAAAAACGATAATTAAATAACTGAGTGTTAATGTAATCTTTACCAAATCTCTAAATTAATATCCATTTTTCATGTACATTGTTGTACATGTTGTGATGCTTAAATTAACTTTGATTTTTTGTTTAAAATTAATTTAGCAGAAATGGTATAGAATTTGTAAGAATTTTCTTGATCCAGATATTATATCAGCATTTTACTAGAAAGCTTGGCATGCATATTTATTTATCAGATGAGCATGTGCTTATGGGTCCATTAAAAATTTCTTTCCCATGACTCTCCAGCATGCTTCTATGCTTGCTTTATCTTGACTTGAGGCAAGTTTGCTGGCTTACACGGCTCGCCTGCCATAAATGCTTTTATTTCTGTTGAGATGAATGACCCGAAGGCTGCTATTTTTCTCCAGCATGTGCCAGCAGAGGTTTTTCTGTCAGTCAGTCAGAGCGGTTCAGAGAGGGATAGTAGCTAATGTGGCTCAAACAGAGTGTGTGGCGTGGAGAAAGTTCATACACACAATGCCCCTTAGGTGCCCGACTGATGGATTTGAAAGGCCATTAGAATCCCCCCCCCCCTTTATTCTCACTCTCATGCTCATATTCATAACTTTTTGTTCTACGTCATCTTGAGCCCATTTCAAGAAAAACACAAAAATACTAATATTTACTTTCCAAAAACAGAGTTGACTGCTTCCTTTTGACCATTGCTCCTACATACTTGTGTTCTGTGAGTCTAGGGAAATGTTTCCAAACAAAGGACAGGCTTCCTTATAGTTTTGTCCAATTTAATGTCATTATTGGCATGATTTCTCCAAAGATTTGTTCCAAGCTTTGTTGAAACACTTCAAGATCGCCCTTTGTCTGTGGTTTTAAACTAGTGTTTTCGCACATGCATAAATAGTCTTGTTGTTAGATTCTGAACCTAGAGTCTTGATATTTCTGTTTGATTTCATACGATTCCGAGAGGAAATATGAGGTTCATAAAGAGCATGTTATCGCTTTTTGCAGGCTGGAAGCCACCGTGTTCCCGCCATGAGAGGAAATTCCAGTCATGCAAAAATCTGCAATGCAAAGCAACCTGTGCTTAGCTTGTGCTTGAGTCTATGCGGGGTTGTTAGCTCACAACAATCTTGGTGGTTGTAATGATGTATGCTCTATAGCAGAATTATTATAATTAACTGAAACTAAAACAAAAACCATAAGAAAAAGTTGTTGCCTGAATTTTGAAATAAACATGTTTATTTTTATTTATGTTTATTTTAGCTAGTTGCTGTGGCAACATTTCTCATTTTGATTTAGTTTAACTTGATGTACTAAAATAACAAACTAAAAAAAAAAATCTATATAGAGATTTTTTAAAACACAAAATGACTAAAACTTTAAAATTAAAAGGGAAAATATAAAAAAACTAATTCAAAATATGAATTAAAACTAATTCAAAATATTAATACAAAAATCAAAAAATAAAACCCAAAATGACTCAAATTTAAATGAAAAGAGAAAATATATATATAAAAAAGTAATTCAAAATATGAATGCAAACAATTGTCATATCTCGACGACACTAAAATAACACTAAATAATGATATTAATGTAGATAGACAGAATTGTTTAGAAACGTGCTGGAAAAAATGCACCAAATCTCGCTGTGGGAACGTGATGTTTCTAGACATAACAGCTTTTCTAGACATAACATGAGTCTCCACACAAGTTTTTGATTTGTTATTTACATAAACGGTTAAGTTAACCGATTGAAACTCCATAATAGTTTGGACTTTAGTCTTAAATCAGACAATTATTTTAACAACTAAACTCTTTACGTGGTGCATTAGTTTACTCCTTGATTTCATAGCATCTTTGAAAACTTTGACTTTGTTTGATCCACTTTTCTTTTGACAGAATGGCTATCTGTTCACAGTCAGTGTGTTTGTGATTGAAGAGCTTATTTACTAACAAGTGAGGATTCACCTGTACATCAGCAGATGTGGCGGATGGGTTACCTCAGTCCCCTTTTCTAACTTGCAGTGGCCTTGTGTAATGTCTGTAACCATAGTGACAGGATACTAATTTTTATGATACAATTTTTTTTATTTATTTTTTTTGCAACTATGCATAACAAAAAAAAACTCCCACTTAAGGCCCTTTCACTCCAAGGTCAATAACAATAATGATAAAGATATAGTTTAAAAAAAATAGTTTTATGAACGATAAAAACATCCAATCAGAATCCCCCCTACTTTAACCAAACCTGCAGCGTGCTAAGAATAAACAGAATAATATCATCCGCTGGTGTAGACACAAATTTAGTTATCTTTATAGTTATCGATTTGCATACTTTTGGATCTGTGTATATTAACCTTTGGCCTTTTATGTTTTTGTATTATGGCAGAGAGCTTTAACAACACTGGTGGATGGGATATCAGAACATGACAGGGTGTCTCTTCACCTCCTTGTTTTGAGGATTAAAACTGAGAGAATGCCGCCGCTGTATTCTCGGGCCGTGAGCCAAAAGGGCCTAACAATGTGTCCCCGCTAGTCCCCCAACAAAGTACCCAGTGTCCCCTGCAGCAGCACAAGCACTGTGCCAATAATTGAAATAAATGGCTCAGTTATTCTTTAAAATCTGTGGCTAATGGTTGGAGCTCGACTGCGTTACCCAGGGAACAGCAGAGAGCTGAGAACCAGCCAACCTTTCACCCAAAGGATGTGTTTTGCTCTCTGGAACCACCATAGGGAGACCCGTCTCAGATAAATACGCATTTAGATACAAACATATAGCAAATAACTGAATTCAAATAAGTTGAAGTACTAAATGACTAAAACAAACTAAAATAAAAATAAAATAAAAGCTAAAAAGAACTGTTTAGAAAAACTAATAAAAGAATAAACCTAAATAGCATTATAATTACTTAAACCAAAGTAAAATTAAAGCTAAAAATGACAAAAGCACTTAAAATAACTAGGCCAAATCTTATACTAAAATTACTCAAACTAAAAAATATGAATAAATACTATAATATAAATAATATTAAAATAACTCTAGTTCACATTTATCTGTATATTCGGCCTCTGTATACAGTGTGTTATTCTGTTCATCCTATCTGGCTCTAAATTCTGTTAAATTCACCAACAACTGAATTTTTTTGTGGCCATGTAATACTTTCCTGAGAGTTTAAAAACATTACCGGTACTCATATCTCAAACCAGCAGCGCATTCGCATCGCTTTCTTTCTTATTCAGTGCCTATGCCGTCAGACAGTTTCTATTAATGCATTCAGAGATGACTTAAATGCATTTTATGCTGTCGAGTGTCGACTGTAAAATGAGTCTTACTATTTTTCCTTTATGCAGGATTAACAGTGTTGAACAAGATGATGTCTGATGCCAGTGACATGTTGGCAGCCGCCTTGGAGCAAATGGATGGTATCATAGCAGGTAAAGCTTTTTAATATTTGTATTAAACATACACAATTTGAAATAAAACATCTATTCCAAATCCAACTGTCCCTCCACATGCAAATCTGACAAAATAATTCACTTCACATTGGTGAGTTTGTTCATTCTTTCCGGAATGGAAATATTCTGCAGTGGTACAAAGAAAATCTCAGACTCATTTCATGAAACCTTTACAGAGGAAGATTAAACTGATATTAGTAGGCTGGCCAAATGATTTGCCATGGCATATGAAGTAATTCATCACTGGTTTATTATAAGGCTGACATTTCAAGTTGGAGTCGCCTGTCTAATCACATGATTTCCTGAGGTTTCAGCAATTAAAGCATTTAGTCTGACCTGGTTCTGATTTCAAGACTTGAGTGGTTATTCACCCGCAGCATGTTTTATTATAAGGTCATGCTATCTTTTACCCCACAGTACATGATAATTGTGTCTTCTATAGTGATTTCTCATTGTGCTAAATGTTAATTATTGTAAAAGATTCAGTTATTCATGTATTGCCTGACTCTCCTGAGTATTTAATGTATATTGTGTAGCTCCACCAGTTTGCTTGCACATAATATTGTCTGAATAAAATGCTATCATGGTATCAATGTTTGTAATATGGCCTCTAAAAGTTCACTCTGACATGCATACAATCAAAATCCCCATTCACCACTTTATATATTGTTTTGTCGTTGGCATTCAGGCTCCAAGGCTCTGGACTACTCCAATGGCATCTTTGATTGTCAGTCCCCAACATCGCCCTTCATGGGCAGCTTGCGAGCCCTGAACTTACTGGAGGACCTGAGGGGTGTTCTGGAGCTCATGGACACTGAGGAGAGAGAGGGCTTGCGTTGTCAGATCCCAGACTCCACCGCAGACAGTCTGGTGGAGTGGCTGCATGGTCACCTGGTGCGTATACGCCACATTCCAGAACTCTGGAATTCACCGTGCCTACTATGTGAACATGAGCTAACATACTATGTGTTGCCATGTTGTAGGGAAGCGCATGGTTATTTATACTTCCTATATTTATAGTAGTCAAAAAGCCTGGAGTCTATTTTCAATGATAGTCAAATACGCTATGTGTTGGTTTGTGTCTATTGGAAGTATTTTCTTTTTCATGCTGGTATTGCTGGGCCTAGGCTGACCATTTTCATTCTGATGTAATACTAGTGTTGGAACTTATAAATTGAGCTATTATAGTATCATGTGCATTAGTTATAATCATAATTAGGACTCTGCAGTTAAGTTTTGTCATTGCCTTAAGGTATTAGTTACGGCAATTCAAATAAACATTATTCTTGAGTGTCTTGAGACAGATTGAACAACTGCCAAGTGAAAGTCAACACATAATAGCATATTTTGTTTACATGGAGTATTATGATCGTTCACCCAATGTTCACATTTTGTTGGCACAATAAATGGTGCATGAAAACCTTGAATATCAAGTGACCCTGTTTTTCTTAGTATCACTGACTTTGAAAAGCAACTTAAAGTTAAAGGGATAGTTCACTTTAAAATTAAAATGCTGTCATCATTTACTCAGCCTCAAGTTGTTTCAAACCTGTATTAATTTATTTCTTCTGCTGAACACAAAGAAAGATATTTTGAAGAATGTCAGTAACCAAACAGTAGTCTGTACCCATTGACTTCCATAGTATTTTTTTTTCCTACTATGGAAGTCAATGGGTACAGTCTACTGTTTGGTTACTGACATTCTTCAAAATATCTTTCTTTGTGTTCAGCAGAAGAAATAAATTAATACAGGTTTGAAACAACTTGAGGGTGAGTAAATGATGACAGCATTTTAATTTTAAAGTGAACTATCCCTTTAAAGGAGAACTCCGGTCAATTTTAACATTGAGCTCAATTTTTAGTAAATTTGGAGTGCTGTCAATACAGAGAACAACGACAAAAATCGGTGTTGCCTACACTGTTTTATCCTATTTTTAAAATTTACACCCTATTGACTTGAATGGGGCAAGTTTTAAACCTGCTTTTATCCTCTTAACATATTTGATGTGTCATACAAGTGCCCAGCCATGTTGAGTGATTCCTTAAGAGTGAACACGAGTGAATCTGACTGCAGTAGATGTGAAAGATATGAATAAAAATGATGTTATATCAGCCAGCGCACATACCTGTATTTAGTTCCTGTTTTCGGTGGAAGTCCAAAGTAGTCGATTGTCGAGTTCACGCGCGTGATCATAGTAACCAAACATATGCGCGTGAACTCGACAATCGACTACTTTGGACTTCAACCGAAAACAGGAACTAAATACAGGTATGTGCGCTGGCTGATATAACATCATTTTTATTCATATCTTTCACATCTACTGCAGTCAGATTCACTCGTGTTCACTCTTAAGGAATCACTCAACATGGCTGGGCACTTGTAATGACACATCAAGGATAATAAGAGGCTAAAAGCAGGTTTAAAACTTGCCCCATTCAAGTCAATAGGGTGTAAATTTTAAAAAGAGGATAACACGGTGTAGGCAACACCGATTTTTGTCGTTGTTCTCTGTATTGACAGCACTCCAAATTTACTAAAAATTGAGCTCAATGTTAAAATTGACCGGAGTTCTCCTTTAACTCAGATTGTTTCAAGACATCTCAGGTTGGATTCCAAAAAGTCTTTTATAATATAATCTTTTTCTATTTATTTTTTCTGACAGTCAAATGGACACATTTCAATCACCGGTGATGTTTACCAGGACAGACTTAATCGCCTTGAAAGTGATAAAGAATCCCTTGTGCTTCAGGTAACTTTATATTGACATACAGCATATTTAAAAAGTTTTGGGTCGATAACATTTAAAAAAAGTTTTTGAAAGGGTTACCAAGACTGCATTTATTTGATCAAAAATACATTCATATTGTAAAGTATTATTAGAGTTTTAAATAACTGTTTTAATTTTTATATATTTTAAAATGTTATTTATTCATGTGAAAGGCAAAGCTGCTTTTTCAGCAGCCATTACTCCAATCTTCTAATTCTAATATGGTGATTTGGTGCCCAAGAAGCATTTCTTCTTATTATTATTATTTGTTAAAAATCATTGTTTTAATAATTTTGCGGGAAACCATTTTTTTTTCAGGATTCTTTGATGACTAGAAAGTTCAAAAGCATTTATTTGAAATAGACATCGTTTGTAACATTATACATGTCTACTGTCACTTTTGATCAATTGAATGCATCCTTGTTGAATAAAATTATTAATTTCTTAATAAAATATACTCTTATTGATCCCAAATTTTGAAAGTTTGTGGAGATAAGCAGACAGATAAGGCCTAAGTTAAATGCTCGTCATTCTTTGAAGGTGAGTGTTTTGACTGATCAAGTGGAGGCACAGGGAGAAAAAATAAGGGACCTAGACCTGTGCCTTGATGAACACCGTGAGAAACTAAATGCCACTGAAGAAATGTTACAACAGGTAGGTCTAAAGATATTCCTTGTTTATTGGTGACATGGTCTGGTGGTTGGGTACATGTGCATTTTGCATGGTGAAGTAGGCCTGGGCGATAAAACCATAACAATAATTATCGCAAAATAAATTTCCTCTATAAAACGATGCACGGACAATTTATCTGCTCGGCTCAAAGTGCAGCACGGGCTTACTATAGCAGAAGTGTTTACTTGCTGGTCGGTCTCGGTTACGCGACCACTGAACAGTGCTGTGAGATCCAGTGAGAAGCGCTTGAATTCAGCGAAGAACACAAATCTTTGTGATTTAAACTAGTTTGAAGCCAGATCAAACAGCGCTGAAAAACAAGAGAAACACTGCACAGCAATGCAGTCAGAAGGCTTTTTAATCTACAAATCACCATCATTTACCATGGATTGCACCATGGTATTGTGGCAGAAATATGGGATATTCATATCAAGTTTTATTATATTGTTAATGTAGACATGTATTAAAAAAATAATAGAATAAAATTATATTTTGTGATTCAGCTATAGCATTTGTGCATTTATACTGAATGTATTTTGGCAACTGTTTTTCATACAAATACCATAGAAACCATATACCGGTAGTTACATTTTACCTTGGTAGTGAGGTGCAATAAGCGTGGTTTTAACTGGTTATCATCATCTAAATGTATGCTACTTTGGAAGACCAATGGTTAATTTTAATAAAACTCAAACAGTCAGAATATTAAAATTTTACCATATAAAAATTTGGTTGTTACCATTTTTAGAGATGTTACTGTTTTTGTAAAAAAAATACCAACATGTAATATTATTAATATTGCAGCCTGCACTGCAAACTTTAAGATGCATGCCAAATTCAGACAACACAAACCTGTTTCATGACTTAAAACAATATCACAGATTAACACATGCAGAAACAAAGATATTAATTTTTCTATTAAGATATTAATTTTGTTAAGAAAAATTGACAACACGTGAAATGTTTGTCATGACAACAAAGAGTGGTTTAAAACCACTATTAACTTTCTGGTTTCTACAACTTTCATTTAGGAGCAAAAATCTGCCTTTAAACTAAAGATACGACATTTCTCCTGATAATTATCGATATCGACTGATATGAAAAAGTTTATTACGATAGTTGTTTGGCTATATCGCCCAGCCCTATGGTAGTTAGCATATAGCATATAGTTTTCATTTACTTCTTTACTGTCAAGTAAAAAGCAAACAAGCAAAAAGCCCATAAAAATAATTTTCTACGACTCATGCTGCAGTATGTTCATTTTTAAACTCTTGTTCCTAGGAACTCTTATGCCGGTCAGCCCTTGAGACTCAGAAGCTGGAGCTGATGGCTGAGGTTTCCAACTTGAAACTGAAGTTAACAGCCATTGAGAAACATAGACTTGATTTCGATGATCGATTCGGAGATAGTGAGGTAAGAAACATGCATACATGCATGAGAGAAATAATTGTGTAATGATGTCTTCGTTTGAAAATGTCAGTGGCTGTGCTTTAATTGTAATTCTAGTCATTGGTTAATTTGTCATTCCGCCGTTGGTGCACAGAGCCCTTTTGTTTTGACCGCTTTAACATAGTGCAGTTTGCTGGAAAGATGACATGAATGTTTGTTTAGAATTGTGATTTAGCAGTATAGCCAACCTTTTGTTTCTGTACAAGCCTGTAGCAGAAAGACTTGGATTCAACAATGCACTCTGTTAGTGCTCGGACATCTACCAATCACGTCATGTTCCGGGACAGAGGTCTGTTCCAGTACACTGGAATGTTGGGCTTTTAACTGTTTTCTGTTTTGTTTTTGCTGTCTGGGCAAAGTGGCAAATGCAAAAACACCCTTTACCAGAGACCATTTCCTCTCCAAAATGGTTTTGGGTGGCCACTTTTCTCTCTAGAAAGTAGTCATTACCACAAAGGACTAGGTCCCACTGTGGATGTATGGGAGTGGGAATGGTCCTCAGCAAGAGGGGTGTTGGGATCCATTGGAATGGTTTTCCACATTGGTGGTTTCAGATAAACCTGCCCCTAAACGGCACAAAAAAAACAACGAACTATAGCTGGCTGCTTTACATGTCGTTCACTAACAGGCTTCATGTCAAAGTTGGCGTTTCTTGGTCCAAATAAGCTGGAAACTCAACCATACTTTTTGTTTGTTACAAGTATAGTTACTGGACGGACTTTAGGAAGGGCTGTTATCAAAATTCACAAGAATGTTTGAGTCGGACAACATGCAACAATGGAGAAAAACAAGGTTTTGAAGGTTTAGCATAAAGCACAGACATAGAGATCAGCCTGTCTCTGCACCTGTGTGTGTATAAGACCAGTTTTGTCTCCTTGTTGACATGCTTTCTCCTTCAGTCCAATTTTTTGTGATTGTGTTTTCCATTATTCCTAGAATATTCTTGAACAGAGATATAAATTATTTATTGTTTAAACTGTGCACTACATTGGCAAGCGTGTTTGGTCTAGGATTCAAAGATATAAATGATTTCGGTCTTTTCCTGTGTTATTTTGCCGCCACATAATTTACTGTCTCAGCAAGACTCCATTTTGTTTGCCAAAATGACCTTTTTTTATTCTGTTAAGACTGTGTCTATGATATGTCTTTCTAGATTTTGAAGAATTACCAGAATTTCTGTAGTCTGAATTACTGAATGTATTCTATTCTTAAAATGTTTTTGAAAGTGTCCTATGCTCAACCAGGCTGCATTTATTTGATGATAAATTACAGGGGGAAATCGTAACATTGTGAAATATTATTACAATTAAAAGTGACTGTTTTCTATTGAAATATATTAACTATATTAAATGTATTCTGAGTTTTCCGGATCACTGCTCAAGGTGGATGTATCTTTTTTTTTCTTCTTTTTTTTTAGTTTGGAGCATTCACTCAGTATTTACAACTGGAGGCTGTTCTGTTGTTTATTGAATCATAAATCCATGGCTGAATGCTAGACATTCTGACAAAGAGCTTGAAAAGGCCTGAGTGTTGAATGGAAGGTTGTCACTAGATTCTTGTTTGTTTGCTCGTAAAGCATTTCTAAAGATTGAATACTTACTCTGTTTGCTTAACAAACCATTTCAAACATGAGAGAAGGCTCATCTTTGAAGCTTCATGAATGGGAATATGGCTTTGATAATATGTATGCATTAAGTAGGGCGTTATTAATATTATTATTATTAATAAGTTCCATGCATTAGCGTCCCTCCGTTATTGAAATTGTGTTTTATCTATTTTATTCTGATGGTAATCAACAGCATACATATGCAGTCAATAGAGTTTAACTTAAACCTATCATTTAATCATTTAATAGTTAATTTTACATTATTAAATTCATATTAATAATGGAGATTGGTTGCATTTTAAAGACTTCTTTCTGTTTAGGGTTTGATTTTGGAGATTAATGAACTGAGATATCGCATTTCTGAGATGGAAAGTGAACGGTTACAGTATGAAAAGAAATTGAAATCCACTAAGGTGAGTTTCAACACTAGTTTCTTACTAGTTAAAACAGTACTTGATGTTTTCATTTTTAAGCTTGCGTAGGGTTTCCTCTACTGCTCTTGTCTCTCTTGCATAACCTGTCACTATTCTTGTTATCTTTAAGTGTCTATTTTCCTTTTCCTCCTTGGCTAACCTCTCTGCCGCTAGTCGCTAATGGCTAAACTCTCTAGCCTGAAACTCAAAATGGGCCAGATGCAGTATGAGAAACAGAGGAAGGAACAAAAAATCCAGGAACTTAAGGTCGGCATACCTCAGGGTGGTTACTGCTTGTGGTTGTGACCCAAAGACCTTTTATTTAGTTATTGTTGCACTGTAACTTTGCTTTCAGGCACTTTTATTGAAGCTTTCAGTTTTAAGTTTAAGCATTTACTCATATACAGTGGCCATTCTTAATATTTTATCAACAATACAATGACATTCAGTGTTTCTTTAGAGTCCAAATACATTCCAGGGCCACTGTTGAGTGTATTCTCTCATACCAATACAGAATTAAACTTTTAATCGTCTTGAGAGCTCTATAGTAGCTTCATAGCCCTCCATTATACACCATTAGAAGGGTACAGACAAAGTTCTCATCATGATTTGAAAGCTGCTCTTTAAATCTGCCCTCTTCTCCAAGAAGTGGCACCAGTACAAGATCTCAGCATGTTTAATTAACCACAAGTATGCTTTAGTGTGAGGCTCTACGTGATGTTTAAGCTGAGAGGGCTAAATTTCAGACTGCTTTATAATGCAGGAGAAGCTATTTCTGTCGCTACTTCCTACTGTAGCATACTGTTAAGCCACATGCTTCAAAAACTCTGTGTGAGGTTTGCATAAATGTGCTACTCTAGTGTGTGTGTGTGTGTGTTATAAATGTCTCTCCCACCTTGGCAATGCTTTGAACTCTTGAATGAAGTTCTTGAATGTGATCCCGATTAGTTGTAGACTGATTTGAGTCAACACTGTGCTGTTTTGTGATGCGAGATAATCCAATAACCTTGCATGCTTGGCCAACTAACACATTTTAACTGTAAAAGAGTACATTTTGTATAAAATGTTTTAATTTCAGAATTTATGTATGGTTTATTGGTTTTATGTCAGTAATATGTCATATATTATGAAAAATATTATTATTATTTATAAAACACATATTATTAATATAAATACCAGTATTAATATTAATAATGATGATAATATTTGTTTATACTGTATTACAAATATTATTATATCTGTCTCTGATCCCCCCAAAAAAAGTATACATCAGACAGAACTTTTATTTTGCATGTGCCGTGTACTGAACTCTCTTATAGTAATTAGTAAGTGCATGGTTTGATGTTACTGGGCTTTTAACCTGTTAACTTTGTTGGTGGTCCAGGCTTTGGATTCAGCGTTGTGAGGTCTGTGTGTTTTAATGTTCAGGAGGAGCTGGTTACGTTGAGAAGGCAGCTTGATGGGAGAGATGGTGATCTGCGGAGGCTGCAGGACGAGACGGGGTCCAGATCCCCAACGCCTGCAGGCCTAGACGGCACAGAGAGAGGTGGGTCATGTAACATAATCACAGCGTTGCCTGTCCCAGCATGCCCTTCAGTTTGGTCTTGTCATTATGCTAGATCTGTGATGCTGTACTGACTCATTTAAAACAAAAACTGGAGTAGATCTACTTAATCAGTTGTTATTGTATTCATTATTATATATTTTTTTTACTTTCTGTACTTTTTTTTATTAAAATTTTATATATATTTTTTCCTTTGGATTTTTTGTTTTTGTTTAGATTTTTACTTTATATTGCTTGACATTTGCTTTTATTCGTCTAGTATTTAGACTTTATTTATTGTTGTGTTTTTTATGTCTTTTTCTATGTAACTTGTTATGCATAGCACTGGTCTAATAACAGAATACATTTCATATCATTACTCTGTCTTAAACAGTTTTCCATACTGAGGAAACATTAAAAAAGAGGCTCAAAGAGAAACGTAAGGGGACTTCATGTCTACCTTCTACACATACACCCTTTTTCATTTTTTAATCTTTGTACTATTTTTGTCCTCTACTTCCTGTGCCTGCATGTTTGGGCATGGTACTCATGAAGCTTGCTTTTCTATGACACAAAGCAGTGCAAATTACAGACTTACAGGAAGTTAATGGATTTAAAAATAGCAGTTATTAGGTATAGGAAAGGGTCTGAAATTAACACTCGCCAAATGCGAGTAAAAATTGGAGTTGGCGAGTATATGAAACGGTCTCAATGGCCGGTAACATTTTTATGAGTTCTAACAATGCTATGTTGTAAGAACATGAACAAACATCAACGACACTCAGGATGCTGCATCGGCGCAAAAGTTTAATCCTTGCCAATTTAAATATTCAAGTGCAAGAAGATGCGAAAGGGAACTCAATTCGTTACTCGCAGACTGTGGGAAGTTTCCTGTGCCTCAACATTTGAAGCACGTCCCCAGAAATTTGCATCTCTGACAGTGCACAAATACTAAATTGAGCTCTTTTTCACGACTTCTTGCGCTTGAAAGAACTCATTCACTCAATGTATCCTAGTTAACATAGTCGGTTGTGTCTTAAGTGAATCTAAATAATTGAGAAAGAAAACGCATTTGTGAATATCAGTATACACTATACAGGATCCGTGCAGGTCTTAAAGTGACAGCATCCTAATTATCCTGCTGCTGACGGTGTCGTTAATGTTTATCAAACAACAAAAGTCAAAGAGAAAATCACTCGCTGCTCATGTCTGAATAACCTTTTTTTTACTTTAATAAGCATTAATCTAATTTATAGTTTTATAGTTTATACAGTGAAGACTACAGGTGAAACTCGAAAAAATTTAACATTGTGCAAAAGTTCATATATTTCAGTAATTCAACTTAAAAGGTGAAACTAATATATTATATGGACTCATTACATGCAAAGTGAGATATTTCAAGCCTTTATTTGTTATAATTTTGATGATTATGGCTTACAGCTTATGAAAACCTTTAATGAGTCTATATAATATATTAGTTTCACCTTTTAAGTTGAATTACTGAAATCAATTCTTTTTTGCACCTGAACCTGAAAATTGTGAATTTTCACTAGTATCTAAAATTTTGGTGTCATTACTGACAAAAATAGGTAAAAATATTTATGGCCGGTAAATTTTCTTACCTCACCGGTCATTGGAAGGTGTGGCAAAAAGTTATGTTTTAGATCCAGGAAACGAGTAATAAATAACAATCCTTTCTTATGTTGTAGCCCTGACAAGAGTCAGATTGTGGTCGCCATCTGGCATGTCACATTTACATGATTGTCTTGTTTGTTTCTTGCCTGTCACCTCCTACTGTAACACCTCCTGTTCCCCAAAGCTAGTTTCTTCACCTCACTTCCTCTCTTCCCTCCATTATCAGCAGTTGACCGTAACCCTTGTTCACACTCCTCATGACCTCACAGGCTGGACGTCCACCCTTATCTGTGGCTGTATACTCTCACGTTTAATCCCAACAAGCTCCTCCTCGCTTCTGTTATGTACATTTCTCATATTTATCACAGAAGGTCACTGTTGTATTTCAGCTCAATGTGTCTGTCTACAGTTTATGTGATGCTAAATGTCAGGCCTGAGGCCTAATGTTTCTTTGCCCTTTAATGTTATGAAATGGTCTTTAGTTTACTAAGCCTGTGCTTTGCAGATATGGAAGTACAGAGGATGAAGAAAGCAATGGAGTCGTTGATGGCGGCAAATGAGGAGAAGGTACGTAGTTTTGGGTCAGAAGTTTCCCATTGCTTTTGAAAATCGTAACATTTAATGCTGATAATGATGCTTTGTGTAGGATCGCAAGATTGAAGAGTTGCGGCAGTCACTCATGCGTTACAAGAAAGTGCAAGAGATGGTCATGTCAGCTCAGGGGAGAAAAGGTGATTTATTTGACTAACTTTTAATAAAAACAGTTCCAACGGGATGTGAATGAAGTGCATTTATCACTGTGTTATTTTAGTATTATTTATATACTATTTATTAATGTTTAGATTCGCTTTTATTTTTATATATTGACTTTTTATTTTAATTTTAAATTTAGTTTAAGTTTAGGAATTTTGTCGTGTACCTCTGTTTTTTTTATTAGGTTTTGTTTTTAAACATTTATATTTAGATTTTATTTTTATTATAGTTTAAGTGCGAGTAATTTAGTACTAATTTATTACAGTTAGTTGACAGAACAACATTTAACATCTGTGTCTGTTTTTTTTTTAAGTTGAAGTTATATATTATTACAGTAAAGAGAAACACCATGGGGACTTTCCTTTACAGGGGAAAAAAAAATCATAATTATTTATGATATTATACTTTATTAGTGTGTATATATCTTTATTACTGTATTATGAATGTGACCTTGACATGTTTTCTAGATTATACTACATTATATTAATTATAATAAGTATATTTATTATATTATTATATAGTACTATACTATGCTACTATATTATATTACATTACACTTTATTATATAATACTGTATTATGAATGTGACCTTGATATGTTTTCTAGAGATTCACCCAATTAGTTAAATCCCATAAGATGCTGTTGTTAAGTGACAGGCTGTATTTGCTCTTATGGTGCTGAGTGGCGTGTTCCCTAGCTAATGATCTGCTCTCCCTCTTCTCCTGTCTTTTTCATCAGATAAGGTCAAAGATGGAGACAGTGATGAGAGCAATAGCGACAGCTCCCTCTCCATGTCCACCGCCCTCTCCGTCTCCATGGACACGGAGAAGTCTCTGCTCGCTTACACAGAGGAAGTTGCTGTGAGGGGTCAAAATGAGGTACACATTTCTGTAATCAGTGTTATTTATATACTATTATAGTATTTATTAATATTGAAATAGGTTTTATTTTTATATTTTAAGTTTTTAATTTAAATGTAAATTTGTTTTAGTAATTGTATTTGCTTTTGCCATTTTTATTAGTTTGTTTTTAAACATTTGTATTAAGCCTTCATTGTTTTGTTTTTTTCAGTTCATTGAAGTCAACAGTTCTAGCTTTCATTTAATATTTTATCGTATATAATCGTATACGTAATTTTATTGAACAATAACCACTCCCTTTAATACAAAAATATATGCATTATTTAAATAGTAAATTATTTATATATTATGAAAGGTGTACATACTGTAGCACTGATGTAAAAATAGAAACAACATTAATGATATTTTTACTGCATTACAGTAATGAGAAACACTATGGAGACTCAGAATCAGAATATGTAATAGGATAAAATGTACTTTGTCATAAAAAGTCAAAATGCAAAACAAAAAAATCCTTAATAAAAAGGCTTAATCAAAATGATTTAATTATATTATATCAAATATTGTATTTTTATGCTTGAAAGGTTGTTTGAGGTGGACCTTACCTGCATTTTGAAAAAATACCGTTAGAGAGAATTTACTGTTGTGAATTTTCCTTTGCATATTCTCTTTATATGTAGGCGGCTACATTTGTCAGTACATTCCAAGTGCCATCGTTCACAGTATCCTCCCCAGACAAAGCAGACAGCGATTCAGTACTGGAACACATGCTGTCATCAAGGTACAATCTCAGATCAGTACATTAAAACACACATTGTGTCTGCTGAGGTTGCTTTTTCATGCAGGCTCATCATCTGACAAACAAGCAAACATTCGTTCATATCATAGCTGTGGCTGTAGGTTTACATCCCGAAGCATCCCGTCTATGTTACAGCATACCAGCTTAGCATCCCATTCTCCATGTTGCACCTCCAAATCTTTTCCTTTCTTGTGTTTTTATGATCGCATCCTCCTTCCGTCCTTCCGTCCTTTGAAATGCCTTTTGTCTATTATCTATATCAGAGTTCATGACTGTCACCTTCATGCCATCTCATCATTCTATAGTGTTTTATAGTGTCACTTTCTCACTTTTAGCACATCAGTGTATGTCTGTCTATACACCTCACTGCTTACCCATCATGCTTTGCCACCACCTCTGCATCCCAATGCTTGTGTGTTTGTCCTTTGTAGTGATAAAGAGTGTCAGGAGCCGACACAATCACAGGAGACCCCGTTACACGAGAGTCCCGAGTGAGTATGCGTGTCTGGTGGAGTTCGGTTACAATATGGCACATTTTGAAATGGCAGATTTTGGGTAACCTGAAATGCCACTATTATTGTGAAACAAAGTGTGTGTCTGACACCTTAACATGTTGGTTTGATTCCTAGAAGATGCCACTTATGAACATCTGTATGTTGGAAATAGTGATGGTAACAATGTCTTTTCATGTTTTAGAACATCAGAGGACAGTAAATCAGGAAGCCAGGACAACCTTGACGGAAAAGCCAGTGAAAAGGTGAATTTCAGCTTACTAAAAAACAAATGAAAAAGCCTTAGTTTTCATTAGGGATAGGAAATATATTGAATACTTGAAATGTAATAATGAGGATATAAAGTAAGATAAACAATTTCTATTTTGCCATTTTTAATTCTAGAGGCCATTAGCAGTAGATCATAGGCCAGCAGAGTATATTCTATTCTATTATTACATAATATTATATTATTAACAGAACCAATTTTTTTATTATTACATACAGATGAAGTTATTTGATGTTTCTGAAATGTTTTCTTCCTGTTCTTTTAGAGCAAATCTTTTGATGAGTTCAACAAGATTACAACTCTACCACCCAAATCCCCATGCTCTTCTCGTACGGCTGAGGATGACAGCTTCGGCACCAGGAAGATGAGATCTTCCTTTGGACGGGGATTCTTCAAGATCAAGGGAGGGAAGAGGACTGCTAGTGCCCCTAATTTAGGTGAGACCATTTTACGTCTATAAATATGCCTTTGGTCTGCAAGGTTTCACTGTGATCAAAAAAGCGCAAATAACTGTGGAAAAACTGTGCTCTGTTTGTATGTACAGTAGCAGACAAACGTTTGGACATACAGACTTTTGACTTTTAGACTAAAAAGTTCATGAGTCAAACATATGCCTGGTACTGTATGCGAATGCATCTGTTTTAGTAGTAGTACAGACACTCTTTTATTGGCTAGACCTGCTGTATGGCCTCTCCGGAGAAAGACAAAGCAGAACTTGGGTGTGTTTTTCTTTCTTTCCCTTCAAGGAAAAATCCTTCAACGCAATGTCCCCCCCCCCCCCAAACATAATAATCTATTGGCTCTCTGACCATTTTGTACCATATCAAACATAATCACTGCTTTTGCTATTAAGAGGTCATAGGATGTCCTTTTATAAAGTCTTGATTTTGCTTTTGGGGTTTACTAGTTTTTCATGCTTGAATGTTAAAAAAACACATTATTTCTCACATTTTATATTGTTGCCCCTTTATTGTGTATACGTCGGGCGGGAATTATTTAAATGAGAAATATTGTGACGTGTACTTTCCAGAAGAAACAGTTCAGAAGGAGTTCAGAAACAGTTCTTATTGATATAGAGAATAACTCTTTGGAGTGGACTTTTTACTTTGTAACTTTGCAGACCTTTTTTATGCTCAAACAGCAACATTACACTCAAAAAGCATAATAGGTTAGGTCCCTTTATAAGCCATACTTGAGACTTTGCTTTAGGAATTACATTGTTCAGTTGCTATATGAACACAGAGATCCAACAAGTATTTTATTGATTTTGAAAATGATTGTGATCTCTAACATATTGTAAAAGTGCCCACATAGTTTATTTTAGTAACATGCCAGCTTGATTTTAAAAAGTCGGTCTTTCTGAAAACAAGCAATTTAGGGCCAAAAATTCTTAAGTCCTCTTGTCAAAATAATAGTCTAAATAGACGTGTTTAAACATTGAGCTCTTGTGGTAACCAGCATGATGCCGTTCGAGATGAAGAATATGAAGGTTCTGTCCTCATCGCATGTTATTATGTGACCACATTACCCAGCACTCAAATATTCAGACCACATTCTCACAGCTCTATATGTGCCCTTCACATCTAGACTACAGTAAGAATGTACGTTCAGGCTACATTTAGTGCCATTTAACTACAGAGATGTTATTACTTCCATTGTGTTAACTTGCATGTCAGCATGTGAATTTGTTCCATGGTTCCACTCCTAAAATAAACCCAATCCAGTTGTTCTTCAGTCCAGACGAGAAGTCATCTGCAATCTTGCCCCATGATGCTGAGTCCAGTAGTTCAAGGAGTACGCTGTAATTTTTGGGCTTTGTTTCTTTTTAACTTCTTGTTATTCATGACATTTTTACTGCTCTGGTCTCCAACCGAACAACTGCCTTGTTTTTTCTTCCTTCCCATAATCCTCAGTTTATTTGATGCTTGACTAACCATGGCATTGTGGGTAATGTGTTGTGCTGGTGACAACAGGTCTTGTGTATGTGTTTGTTTGCACAGCTGAGACGGAGAGGGACGGCACTGACCATCTGGATCTGGCAGGCATGCCGCAGAGGTCAGCTGACAGTGACAGCACACACACTCTCCCCATTTCCCCGGAGGGCAAGAAAAAGTCGAAAGGAATCAAAGCACTCTTTGGAAAGTGAGTCTGAAACGGAGATGCAATATTGGATGTTTTGGACTAGCAGTGTTGTTAACTGAAACTATTAAAAATAGTTTTTGTTAATTTTAGGAAAAGCAATAAAATAAAGCATTGAAGTATTAATAGAAGATAAAAAAATATATAAAAAAATAAAAACTTAAACAAAAATTTGACTTGGTAACTAAATGAAAATAAGTTTAAGCTAAAAAAAACTAATAAAAATGACATGCACATAACAAAACTAATAAAATCTAAACTAAAATGAAAAAGAAAACTGAAAATATAAAAACAAAAGTGTGTGTCTGTGTGTGTGTTTTTATTATTTTAGATAAATGTGGAAACACTTGTCTGTTATTTAAAGCATGTAGTATCAATAAATCTGTAATCTGCTTAGTTAACCCACCTCAGTTTGAGAGGAATATGGTAAAAATGACTTTCTCCTTTTTTTTGCAGACTCAAAAGAAGTCAATCAACCACATTCAACCTGGATGATAACCTATCAGAGAGCGAGTTTAAACGGGGTGGAGTCAGAGCCACAGCTGGGCCCAGACTGGGCTGGTCACGTGACCTGCAGAACACCAACAGGTCAGTATTCACAGCGACACAGGCTAGAGCACCTCCTCAAATTGGAAAGATCTGCTGTTGATAAAGACACGCTGCTGACAGGCTCATATGCATGTAGCTTGTTCTGCTAGTTGTTGATTTATTGGTTCAGTTCCTCATTAAAAACTCATTTATTTTGTTGACATTTTATTAGTACATGCTGTGTAAGATGTGCTTGTTTGTGTTTTCCAGCGAGTTGGATGCTCCGTTTGCACGCTGGTCCCGGGAGCAGGTGTGTGATTGGATGCAGGAGCAGGGACTGGGGTTGTACGTGAGTTTGGCAAGGCAGTGGGTCTCCTCCGGCCAGACGCTCCTGCAGGCATCCCAGCAGGATCTGGAAAGAGTGAGTTCTTATTACTCTGAATCAGGATGAGAGCATATAGTGGAGTCCAAACTTCTGAGACAACATTTAAACCTGGTAATAATCAGTTTTCCTTCTGAAGTTGATGTTTAAGAACTGTTCCGTCCTCTCTATGCAGGAGATGGGAATAAAACACCCTCTCCACAGGAAGAAACTCCAGCTGGCCCTGCAGGCACTGGGCTCAGAGGAAGATGACAACAAGGGCAAACTAGACTACCACTGGGTGACAAGTAAGGAATTGATGTTTATTTATCCACAGTATCATAGATTGGTTGGTTAAATTATGGTTAAATTAAGGTTAACACTCAGATTGAACAATTTTCTTGATGATTCATAATTGATTGAACTAGACTTGAGTTGCTACCTCTTTTTTTCTGTTCTAGGGTGGCTTGATGATATCGGCCTCCCGCAGTACAAGACTCAGTTTGACGAGGGACGTGTGGATGGACGGATGCTTCACTATATGACTGTGGTTAGTCTTTTTCTCAATCATTTCACGAGATTTTAATCATTGAATGAAAGGCTAAACTAGCTTTTAATATACGCCGCCAAAAGTTTGGGGTCGGTAGGATTTTGTTTTTGATAGAGGTCTCTTATGCTCAGCAATGCTGCATTGATTTGATCAAAAATACAGCAAAAACAGTAATGTAATGAAATATTTTTACAATTTAAAATGACTGTTTTCTATTTTAATATATTTTAAAATGTAATATATTCCTGTGATGGCATTACTCCAGTCTTCAGTCACGTGATCCTTCAGAAATCATTCAAATACGCTGATTTGGTGCTCGATAAGTTGTTTCCTATTATCATCAAGGTTGAAAACAGTTTTGCATCCTTTTCTTTTAGGATTCTTTGAGGAATATAAAGTTCAAGAGAACCGCAATTATTTGCAATTTAATTGAAATGGATTTTTTTATAACATAATTATGTGTCCTAACTGAATAAATGTATTAATTCATAAATAAATATAACTTTACCACCCCTAAACTTTTGAAGAGTATTGTAATAAGAAACAAGTTGTTCAGTTCGTTGAGTAGCATCAGCTTTCATAGAAAGGTTATCTACAAAGTGGTAGCATTTTAGTAATGTTGTTTTTTCCCCGCTAAACAGGATGACCTGATATCTCTGAAAGTGGGCAGTGTTTTACATCACCTCAGTATTAAAAGAGCCATCCAGGTGCTCCGGCTCAACAACTATGACCCCAACTGTCTACGGCGACGACCTTCAGATGAGGTAGGAAGAGAGACTAAACTCTGATTTGTGCTATCCTGTTATTTTTGTACTTGTACTAGCAATCCTTATGCTCACCATCATTTCAGAACAACATAAGTCCTGCTGAGGTCTCTCAATGGACCAACCACCGTGTGATGGAGTGGCTGCGGTCCGTTGACCTGGCTGAATATGCGCCCAATCTGAGGGGCAGTGGAGTACATGGAGGATTGATGGTGAGAAAAATGTACTAGTTTAGATTATTGGTTAAAATGGTTAAAGCTGTACTCGTACGAGACAATTTGTAAGTTAAAAGCCTGCAAGAGTTGATCTGTGAACACTGTACCCCTAAAAGGGATAGTTCACCCAAAAATGAAAATTCTGTCATCATCTACTTACCCTCAAGATGTTCTGAAACCTGAATGAGTTTCTTTCTTCTGCTGAACACAAAAGAAGATATTTTAAAGAATTCTGGTTGACGGTAGCCATTGACATCCATAGTATATTGTCTGGAAATCCTTGTTTTCACTGTTGTACGGTAGGGGGCGCTGTTACACATCTCCTGATCAAAACACATGCGAAGAAGAGGCAGAAACTAATGATATCTTATGTAATCATATGCATACCGTATGTAAAATAACACAATCACCAACATTAAATAGCCTATAAATCAAAACTGCCTAATGTTACTGAATGAATTGTCGACCCAGGATGAGCTGTAGGACTGTGAAGCTTTAGGGGTGTTGGACTCGATTTACTCCATCTGTGTTTTGATCATTGTTCTGAATCCGATCCAGATGTAGTGTCAAATTGCTCAAAATGTTGCTTTTTTTGTGAAACTTACCCATATTGAAATGTTGATAAAAAAAATTGATCAGTGTCACAATTAGAAATACAACTTAAATTTCTACTATGCTGCAGCTCTCGCTAGTGTGTTCTTGGTTTTATCCGAGTCTGACCTCAACGGACTTGACAGAAGAAATGAACTGGATATTTCCTTGTCAAATAATGCGAAGCCACATATCACATCTACCTATTACGTAATCGCCACGGACCAATGGTAGTTAGTAGGTGTTTACCAGCATTTCAAACTCCCGAAACACACTCTAAATGAAAAACGTCCGCAAAATGACGAACTGTACTTACGGTATCAAACCACATTTTTTGCTCTCAACCCAGCCTCTAGAATAGAAAGTGCAAGTTTGTTCCTAAGAAATGGGTGTCGTTTTTTTCTTGGTTTCAGGTGCTGGAACCGCGCTTTAATGTGGAGACGATGGCTCTGCTGCTAAATATTCCCCCCAATAAGACACTGCTGCGGAGGCATCTGGCCACTCACTTTAACCTGCTGGTGGGTTCTGAGGCCCAGCAACACAAACAGGAGTGCTTAGAGAACCCAGACTACATCCTACTCACTGCCACGGCTAAAGTCAAGGTATGATGCAGAACATCTGCAGGCCGTTTACTGCAGAACTGGCATGCGATTCATTCAGTTTGGAGTATAAACATACGTTTTGTGTCTGTGTCAATTTTAGCCGCACAAGCTGGCGTTTGGAGGGTTTGGTAGGAAGAAGAAGCAAGAGGACAATGAAGAGTATGTCTGTCCCATGGATGTGGAGATGCCCAAAGGACGCAGCTTCCAGAAGGGCTACAGAGGCATGGAGCTCCAGATCTATGATGATGACCTAGATCGATTCGACCAGGTTTGAATGCATTTTGAGATTAATTAAATAAATGTAAGAATTTATTCCTGTTGTGCAAAGCTGAATTTTCAGCATCATTACTCCAGTCTTCAGTGTCACATGATCCTTCAGAAATCATTCTAAAATGCTGATTTGCTGCTCAAGAAACATTTCTTATAATCAATGTTGAAAACTGTCATATGCCTTTATGTATCTGTGAAAACCATGATGATTATGTAAGATTTTTTTTTTTTAAAGAACAGAAAAAATTTAATTAATACTTTTATTCAGCAAGGACGCATTCATTTGATCAAAAAGTGACAGTAAAAACATTTAAAATAACACTGAAGATTTCTATTTCAAATGAATGCTGTTGTTTTGAACTATTCATTAAAGAATCCTGAAAAAAAATGCATCACGTGTTTCACAGAAGTATTAAGCAGCAAAAACAGATATGTAACGCTTATAATAATAAAAAACATTATTAATAATTGACCGTTCGCAAAAGCCACGCCCCTTAGTTATTGTTACTACGCCCGTCAAACAATTGAGAACCATAGCCATGGCTGGGTTGAGATCCATACATTAAGTGATTGGTTTTGGAGTAATGCAGCAGACATATCCTCCAGTGCACGACAGAAAGTATAGACAGAATAGTGCACGGGAGCACATGCACAAAACAGTTTTGTAAAATTATATATCAATCATTTTTATTTGATCATATATCATTTTACAAAACTGTTTTGCGCATGTGCTCGCGCGCTATTTCAGTCACAACACTGCAATCAGAGGACGCGCTGAAACCATCAACTCTCGATGCAGTTCTCTTCATTCATAACTCAGCCGACTGAGAAGGATATATTTGTGTAAATAGTTGTGCAACTGCGCGAACTGTTTTGAAGTTTAATGTTTGAGTTCCAGAGGAATTTGTGACTGTGTACCTGTTCAACCACATCAAAGTTTCATAATTAGTAAGTTAAGTCCGTACTTTTTCTCTTTTTTTTCCTCTTGTTTGCTGACTGATGAGGGGGCCGCAGTGCTGCAGTGAAACGGTGTTTATACATGTAGCCTATTTTTTAATAATAGTTGCAAGCAATCATAAAATACAGCAAGTTTTAAGCCCGTGCAGACCTCACTGCCATAGGCGCATCATTGCACTATCTTGCTGAAATCGGAATGTTTGACGGAGGTCCTTCTCCTTAGTTACAGTTGCTGAGCTAGGATTGGACGAGAACCGTTAGAGGGCGGGGTTTTGCGAACGGTCAATTGAGCGTCAATAATAATTATTGAGCATATTAGAATGATTTCTGAAGGATCATGTGACACCTAAGAAAATATATTACAATAGGAAACAGTTATTTCAAATTACAATAATATTTCACAATATTACTGTTTTACTGTATTTTTATCAAATAAATGCAGCCTTGGTGAGCATAAGAGACTTAAAAAAAAAACTTGAATCTTTTATTATTCCAAACTTTTGACCGGTATTGTATGCTGAGTTGATAAATCGATAGTCAAGAACCTTAATCGAATAATTAAAGACAACAAATCAGTCATTAATTTAATCACTAACACCTTTATGGCTTTGTTCTTCTTTGCATTGTTTTTGATCCAGATGGATGACTCTGAGGGGACAGTAAGGCAGATCGGCGCTTTCTCTGAGGGCATCAACAACTTAACGGTAACAAGCAGCTGCACATCTGATCTCACTTGCTGCTTTATATTATAGCATTTATATACATATGAGCCTAAACTGTGTGTCATGTGTTTTATACTCAGAGTATGCTGACGGAGGATGAATTCTTCAAGGAGATCTCCACGCCATTTCCCAATGCCAGCTTAAAGGATGACGACTCTAACGTGTGAGGGCACTGCAGGGACCGTCTCACCCCTAGTGCTGCTGCTTTAATCGGAAGTGACTGTGCCAATTCCTCTGCCAACACCTCCACACACGCACCTCCATCTGAATGCCAAATATATCAATCACAGCCACGTCAACTCATCAAAACACCATTTTAAAGTATTTCAATTGCCTTTCAAGAACATTTTGTTGAATTAATTTGTCTCCCGAAGGTAGATGGAAGAATGTCTGCCCTGTTTTTTAATCAGATTGTTAGTGGTCATTTTTGTTTTTGTGGATCGATATATGAAATGAAAAGCAGTCCTACTGTAGTTTGCTGGTCTGAAATAAAATCTGTGACAGGTTTGTGCCAGTTATGGTGGCAGAAGAGCACAATGACACTTTCAGTCAAAATCAAAGATATATTTTATTAAATTGTTGATAGATTGAAGTTGTACATTGCCAATAATGAAACTAGCATGTATCATCAATATTTCAAATGAAAGTTCTAGGTCCAGTCTTAAACATAAATGTTGGATTTTTTTTTTTTTTTTACCTGTACAATTTATAAAGCATTAATACTGCATATGTTTCACACATTTGCATGCAAAACTCTGTACAATATATTTTACATCCAGTTTGTAAAGGTTTGCATGTTATTTAAGTCTCATTTGGATATTTGTTACTTTAATGAAAGTTCATTTTGAATTATTTTTTACACTGCTGCAGTACTTTAAGGATAGCAATGTTCTCGTTTATGGAAATGCTATAATGTAGCATGAATAAATCTTTAATGCAATACTGGCATGTGCACAAAATTGTAAGCAGCTGAAAAATATATTTAAAATATAGTGCCACTCATAACAATTTCAAAGTTACATGTTTGTACTTCGTTGACTTTTGCTCGTTTTCAAAGGTGAATAAAACACTGAAAGCATGCAGGCTTTGTTGGTTATTCTCAAGTCAATTAGTAAATTCTATAACCAATGGTATATGACTTGGCAGAGCAGAATTTCTTAAAAGAATGATGTATGATGCACTTTGAATGCACATTGTTGCTAAATCAATTACTATAGTTCTCATAGCGATTTTTTGCCTCGTAATTTTAAATTACATAGCCCTTTGCAGTATTTAAGCGGCATTTCTTTTTTTAAAATAGTATTTTAAAACTATTACATGCTTTAAACTATTAAAAAAAAAAGCTATTTTGTGTAAGGATCTGTATGTTGATAAACAGCGCTATCTGTTGGACAGTCTGTAGATATTTGCTTGCATTATAATGAGTTATTTCCCTTTGATCATAAGTAAAAATTTATATAACTTGCTTCCACCATGCTTTAATGCCAGGTTTTGAATCAGGTTATAGTATCCTGTTTTTGCTATCAGTTTTTAGAATAATAAAACTGATGAAATGAATCAGTCCTTGTACTTCATGTCAACAATGCTTCCTATCCTTTTTAAAAAGTAATTGTGTGCACATCCCACCCTCTGGCAGGTGCAGGACAAAGAGTAAAAATTTTTTTGAAAAATGTTGCCTGAAGATAACCCAGCAAGGTCGAAACGTTGCCTTTTTTTTTTATTAAATATGGGAGTCAAAAGCAGTGTTGCGGATATTCCATTTTTTTGCTTCCTATCCTTTGTCTTATTGAATATTTTTGCACGGAAATGTATCTTTTTCTGAATTATCTGATTATATACAAATGGGAATCTTCCTTTGATGTCTCCGTGACAATTATTAAATCAAAATCCGTCCCGACCCTATTTCTTACAGTCTATGGTCCCGACCAGCGCAGGGAAAAGAAGTCTACCATTGTTGACCAATCACAGACAACGTATCCTAAGCCCCGCCCAGTTGTTGTTTTGCAGTACAGTACATTTTCATTCTACGTAACTTACATTCCTTGGTCCTTGAAGCAAATGGTTTGACTCAGAGCCATAGAGAGAAAGAGTTGCGACACTCTTTGATGTCGCCGCTGTGGCTGTCACGTGGTTCATGTACGCCCTAATAGTTCCAAAACATACGCTGGCTGTCATGTTATTCTATGGGACAGACAGCAGCGATTGCATTATTGAACGGTAAATATAAAATAAAACACATACCCAAGTACTTTTTCAGCTGTTATTGCATTTTGTTAATATCAGTTTTGCATTTGGAGGGGCAACGAGGTACTGTATATTACTTAGATAAGTTTTAGGCTATATTTTTGGAGGGAAAAGCTTAGTGTTTATGTTCGCATGGGTAGTAGCACTGGCTTTAGCGGCTCTAACTTAACTTTTCCATATCATTCATCTGATGATGGACGTCTCATGATATTTATTTTAGCACAACTGGGCTGTATTAGGCTATTGATTCCCGTGATTTTGCTTATAAATTCCGATTCAGCCATTAGCCTAACGTTACCTTCGTGATCACGCAGAGGTCTGCCGTGGCGGTCCGTTCAGAATTCGCATGGCTGATACAAATGAAGGTTTTCAAATAAAATATTTTTTATTAAACAATGACAGACAACAAAAATGTGTGCTTGTGTGAACAAGAAAAACAAAAACCAGGGGCTGGTGATCCATGAAACAGACAGGATTGGTGATGGCCATAACAATCCTAGAGGTCCAGCATTGTTCTCACACGCCGCTCACTCAAGACAATAAATGAAAAGTTAGTATATCCCAAAAAATCAATTAAATAAAAGTTGCTATAAAGGTGGTAGCGATGAATTACCGAACTAATCAGATATGCTACCTTCACAGCTGGCGAAGTCACGCTGGCAATGCTAGAAAATTGGTTGAAATAACCAAGATAAAATATAAATAATTACGCAGTGCATATACAAATGAAGACCAGTATAAGCATCGCAAAGGGCCTCTGAAACAATATAGACAGTTGACAATTCAAAAGAGGTCGATATTTCAGCAAGTTACCTCTGGAACAACTCGACGCGCTGCAATGTAAGTGAATGGGGTTCAACGCTCAAATGACAGTGTTTGGAACTAATCCGATCTCCACATCCCGGAAGTAGGCGGTTAAAAGCGCCGCCATTTTTTTACAACGGAGGTCTATGGGAGTGTCGCAACTCTTTCTCTCTATGGCTCTGGTTTGACTCAGTCAGTCAACGTATTGGGGTGTATTCAGGCATGTGAGAATCGTCAGGGTTACTTCACTGGGCGTGCTATAAGACCTTCAACAAAAGAGGAAAACTGCACAAGCTCGCGTTCATCTGTGCACGCGCATCATAGCAACAACCATGTGCAGAGGGTATGTTGAACACTTTATGTTTTGCATGTACGTCTTTAAAAGAGCATTTTAAAAAGCAGAATAGTTTTACAAAAGGTCATTAAGTGTAACGTTGTGATTTTTAATACCTTGTTTTAGGGACCTCTTAAGTCGCATTTATGTTAAAGTTCATGTTTACTACAGTAATCTGTCATTTATTAGAATATTCTATTTGGTTTTAACTTTTGCGATTTGATATTGCATTTCTCTTTACTGTAAAGCAGTAGGTTAAGGTTTATAAACTATCATTGCATAATTTATGTCCATTTAAGTAGATAGCAGGCATATAATATACTATTATATGATACACATAATCACACACACTACATTCTTATGTTTGTTACAGGTATGATTGTGGATGGATCCTTGTGCTGTTGGCACTGTTTAATTTCAGTGATGCGGCAAGGTAAAATATTTTCCAATTTGACCTGTATACATGAATGCACCTGAGAACTGTTTATACAAGTTTTAGATAATTCACTTTTTTTTCTCTCAGTCAAACTGTCAACCAGGAGCTTTCGAATATTTTCAATGAGCTCTGGAAGCTGGATGTGAATCGCCTGAAGCCAGGAACTGATTACAAAATCACACTACAGGTGTCAGTATTTTTTAATGTCCCACAATATTAAGTATAGTGACCAGTCATGTATTTAAAACATCTAACATTTCTTTTAGGGCAAAGCTGGTTACATATCACAGGGAAGCACAAGTGCGGTAGACCATGCCTCATCCCCACTGTTTTCCAGTGTAGATGATGCCAAATTGGATGGCATTACCACTTATGCACGTATGTTTCTTTTGTAAAAATCCCCCTTTAATCATTTTGTCAGTTTGCAAAAAAAAGAGAAGGATTTATCCATGCAGCTGTGCTAAAACATTTAACAGAGACACACCAGGAGTTGCATGTTTAGGCATGCAGTTAATCCTAAAGTTGATTGGTGGAATGTTCAATGTTGCATTCAGTCCTTTCTTTTGGTGGAGTTAGGGTTAAGGCATATTTTCCACTAATATATTGGTTGATTGATGCAACACTTTACCAATATTATTATACATTTTCACATTTACAACACAAGACGGGGAACATACCAGTTTCGTAATCCACAATTATTAACATACAAAAAAGTAAACATTTCGACCTTGAGGATCATACGTCTTCTGTCTTTTTGCTTTAATTTGGAAGTATTTGAGACTTTAAGGGTTAGTTCAACCAAAAATTTAAATCCTCTTGTAATTTACTCACCCTCACGCCATCCTAGGTGTATATGACTTCACAATCAGCCAAACACAATCAGAGTTATATTAAAAACATATCCTGGCTCTTCCAAGCTTTATAATGGGAGTGGGTTTGACCCTAGATTTTGAAGCCCAAAAAAGCGGATCCATCCATCATAAAAGTAATCCATACGCCGGCTCCAGGGGGTTAATAAATTTTCATTTTTGGGTGAACTAACCCTTTAAAAAATTCTCACAAAATTACAAAGAATTAAAGTAAAAGAAGGTTTACATTTCTTCAATTTTCATGTGTATGAATATGATACCTAACCACCAAAATGACCAGAAATTAATTTGTTTTCACCAACCAAAACTGGTCTTCTGTGATTCTTCTCATCTCTCAACAGGTTTCAAGAAGCTTTTGGACAACTATGAGAGGTCCACTGGTGTGGCAGAGAGGGTGACCGCTGAGGAGGTGACCGAAAATAACTCCTTTCTGGATGCTATCTTAGATACCGCAGTCATGAAGGTACAGTATGACTCAAACTATACCCTTAACCAAATAAGAAATCTCCTCCTCTTGTTTCTCAAGGCAATAACAAAAAATGAAAAGTATTTAAAGTACAACACGTAAAGACAAGTTCACTTTTTCCTCGTTGCTAACCAACATATTGTGGTTGTTCCCTTCCACACCCTGTTCTTGACAGCTGCTTATTATGCCAAGAGGAAAGGAGTGTGGAAGGGCGTATGATGATTCTGGGGTCATTTGTTCAGTTTTATATGAATTGTGTTTTACTCCCTCAGCGTGCACACCGGTACCTGATCGGCAAGGGGAAATCACGCTCAGATCTGAGACAGTTTAAGAGTCAGTTGTACTACATGTGGTTCCGCCTTTATCATAGAGACAGAAATGGAGGGTAAGCAACATACACCAGCGTAACATGAAAATGCCTATCTTTTATTCCCTATCGGCTCTAATTATAAAATGCATCACTTTCTTTCTTCCAAAAAGGGAAGACTCCAGTGGATTTGAGCATGTGTTTGTTGGAGAAACCAAATTTGGCAGAGAAATCATGGGTCTTCACAACTGGGTCCAGTTTTACCTTCAAGAGAAGCAGGATCTTCTTGATTACAAGGGCTACAAAGCCAGGGACAATAATGCGGTACTTCTTTCATCAATAAATACGAAGATAACATAATAATTGATTGTTCTGCGTGCAGACTTTGCTGAATATGTGTTTGTTTCTCTTCCACGCAGCCTGAAGATGATGATCATGTCTTGAACGTGCAGTTCAGCTGGCATGGTTTGGTCAAGCCAGTGGCCAGCGCCTTTGTTGGTGTGAGTCCTGAGTTCGAGATGGCAATCTTTACCATCCTGTTCCTCACGTCCACTGAGAAGACCACCACAGCTGTGGTCAATCTGGATGAGTACCAGCTGGAGATGGTGGTGCACAGACATGGCCGCTCTATCGGGACCGCTTATCCCAAGCTGCTTAGCAGCAACAACAGACACGTATAAATCCCACATACTGTGTACTGACAATAGCTTTTCAGGTTTTTTCACATTTAAAAAAAAAAAAATTTTATAGGCACATTGTAATTTTAAATGCGTAGATATCTTTTTTGTATTGGAGAAGTCTTAAATTTAGATGCTTTTTTTTACTAATATTTTAACAAACAACAGTATTCTCAATTAGAGAGTTTTTCTGTTTGCCTATTTTGACCACGACTGCTGTTATATACATAGTTGGTTATGGAAAATAAAGCTTTCACATTAAAAAGAATTTCTTGATCCACTTCTGATTGTTTATTTGTAGAACTCATTACATTTATTTATTCAACAATCACTACGATATATGTCACAATGGTGAATTAAAGATAATCACAACTTCTGTATCATGCCAACCTTTAAAAAATGCTATAAACAACTTATAATTGTTAAACATACAGATTCATGGCCTCATATTTATGTTTAATCATTTTTATTTTAAAAATGAATTTGTCACACCACGGCAACAAGTTAACTGCAAACAATAAATGCATACAAAAATAAACAATGTGTTATTAAAAATATGGTGACCAGTTACTCCACACCAAATATTCACAATGGGTTCAAAGGTTTAAAACCATTAGTGAAAAGGGTTCTATTTTGCATTTTTCAATTCAAAACAAAAATTAAAAGCTGCATTTAAAAAATACAATGAATGTATTTGTATTAGATCTGTCCATCTTTTGCTTTAATAACAGCAGCACTTGAGCACTCGGATGAATTTAAGAAGTTTTTGGAAAACCAGAATGATGAACGTGCTGCAGAAGAGCATTTGTGTGCTTCAGTAGATTATAGTTTAATTATCATTTAATAAAATTTTGAATCCTGGCTTTTAAGTATAGTATCAGACTTAAAATCTTTATATTTGTGTATTATTTTATACATATGGTCACATGTACGTTATAAACAGTAAACCGTGGACATGGGTCGGAATACATTATGTGCGCATTGCATTCCTCCCCGGTCTGATTTTCATGTTACACCTCACACTTTCACGTGTAGCGCAAACTTCCGTTCAGAGTGTTTTTGCACTTTGCAGAGTGACTGCGGCGTGTATCATGGTTTCCTAACTTATATTATATTTCACAAGTTCATTGCTATCTCAGCTAATAGCAGAAATGCTGCCGGAGTTTGGGGAGATGACTCCCCAGCAGCTCGCTGCTCCCGTAGACACTGTGGAGGTGAGTGCTATTTCAAAAAGAGCAAACGTTAGTGTATTAGATATGAATGAGAGGCATTGCAAGGTGATTCATCTGTCCCCTTCTATACTGCAGGAAAAGTGGAAGCTGCTTCCAGCCTTTTTGAAGGTAAAAGCATGTTGTCAGCAACAGCGTAACTATGACTGACTTCTATAACTATCATTACAAATTAAACATAATAAAGATGTCATCTGACAGCATCTGGCGCGTGTCAAGCAATGACAGCTCTGAGACATGCTGTGATATTTTAAATAATAAATAGTTTAAAACCATATTACACAATTTATTTTATCTAACGTTACTTTGATCATTGTTATTCAATACATTTTAATGACCTCACGTTAATTAAGACTACATATTTTGACTTAATTTGTCACATCACAGGCATATTTAAGTAAATTCCAAAAAATAGTAACTTGTTTGATTGTAAAATAGCCGATTCCAAAAAAAATAATCAAATATTGATGTTGAAAATATATTTTTTTTTGTTATGTGCCAAATATCTATACAAGCACACTCTTATGCATTATACATTCTTAGAATCCAGCAATATGTATGTTGAATGATGATACCGTATTATGTTTACAGCCTCGATCTAAGCCAAGGTCATATTCATGTAATATTTATTTTTCTTTTCTTTTTTTAGGTTAAAGGCTTAGTAAAGCAGCACATTGATTCCTTCAATTACTTCATCAATGTAGAGGTTTGTTGTCTTATTTAAGGATGTACCAATGTTCTGAATATTTTGTAAATGCAATACATTTATTATCAGTTTATTATCCGTTTCCTTTTCACTGGTTTACATTGCATCAGGTTGTTTTTTAGTTGCGTTTTGTACCAGCAAAATAATTTGATATTGATAAAAAGCTTAAGTAGCATAAACAAATGTCTACTTATCTCTCCAGATAAAAAAGATCATGAAGGCGAACGAGAAGATCACGAGTGATGCCGACCCAATGTGGTATCTAAAGTGAGGATATTGTTCAATTAGACTTTTTTGCACATTTAACATTTTCCTTCAAATTTTTAACACGTGTTGTACGTATTTAGTATTATTTTATACTATTGCTACAGTATTTATTAACTTTTATTTTTTTTCTATAGCTTATATTTCTATTTTTTATATTTCTTATAAATCCTGTCTTGATTATTGATCAATTGCCCAATTGTTGTTATTTGATGACATCGCAATTATTTGAGATAACTGCAATAATTGTGCAGTTTAAATTTCATCACATCTCATTTTGCCAAAGAATATAAAAAAAAAACACTGTTGTAAAGTACACAAATATAGCCAAAGGTCTTCCTTCATACGAAATTAAGGTTTGTGGGTTTAATCAGACTGCATATTATATTAGATTAGATTATATTATATTAGATTATATTATGCTTACACTGTAGGTGACATGAACTAAACAGAATTAAATAGTTAATTGCAATTATTTGTATGACAGTATCAGCACAAAATTCATGAACGTGACCTGCCCATAGACGGTAAAAAGGACAGGCCCCCGCCTTATAAAGCTCTAATAAATGATTTTAGTTTTAATAATTTTAGTACTTTAACTTATTTTTTATTTGCCACATTTTTTGTACATTTTTCACCTAATGTTTTATTTGAATACCAGCTTTTGAAATAAATGACCGAAATGTGAATAGAATTACCGAAAATGATTTTTAACAGTTTTATTAACAATAACAATACTCCCTGTTATGTCTCATCTATCCCTAGATATCTCAATATCTACGTTGGCATGCCTGACGTAGAAGAAAGTTTTAATGTAACCAGACCAGTGGCACCACATGAGGTAACATCTTTGTTTACCTGTGACCTAATGATTATACTCTTAAAAGTTTGTTGAAGAAAGTAAAAAAGAGAACGAGCTCTAGACGGCAATATTTGCTTATGATGATTTTGCTTTTTGACCACTAGTGTCGTCTGAGAGATATGACATACTCGGCGCCCATCACTGTGGATATAGAGTACACCCGAGGCAGCCAGAGAATCATACGCAATGCTCTCCCAATCGGAAGGTAATTGTACACTTAATGAAACGTGGATACACCTCTTAATATACGTTTTCTTTTTTGATTTTAAATGAGCTTCTCCTTTTTTTAATTTTTTTTTATAGGATGCCAATAATGCTGCGAAGCTCCAACTGCGTCTTGACAGGAAAGACCCAATTGGAGTTCTCTAAGCTCAATGAATGTCCCCTGGATCCAGGTTGATTATCATTAAATCTCAATGATATTTCATTGTTTGTATGCCACAGTATAATGCAGATAATCCTATCTGAAGCTCATATGTGTGGGATCAGGTCATGGCGCATAAGTACGATACAGGATTTGTCTGTGTGCAGGTGGTTATTTTATTGTGAAAGGGCAAGAAAAGGTCATTCTCATTCAGGAACAGTTGTCCAAGAACCGCATCATTGTGGAGCAAGATCGCAAAGGTGCTGTGGGAGCCTCTGTCACCAGGTGCTGGAATTTGCTCTTCTGTATAAGTTATAATAATAATCTTGATTTAAAGAGCAACTTTAATTGATATATTTGCTCAAAGGGTTTTACGTTCAAATGTTAAGTAGAATTGTTGTTCATTTAATCTCCAAAGCTCCAGGTGTGTGCTCCTATATCTTTCTCTTTTTTTCTCTGGTTTGTAGCTCTACTCACGAGAAAAAGAGCAGAACCAACATGATTGTGAAACAGGGACGCTTTTACCTAAAGCACAACACCCTGTCTGAAGACGCACCTATCGCTATCATCTTTAAGGTGAGAAATTGGTTCAAGACGTTGGTTTAGACTAGAGCATGATGGTTTTGTATCTTTGTCTGCTAAGTTGAATTAACTGTATACTTTTTGCAGTTCCACACTGCACAGTCCATCATTCAGCCGTGAGGCCGCATTCTGTGTCCAACCAGCAGATGGTGTGCTTTGACAAATAATACACATTTAAACACATTGCTAAAATACATAATATCAGTACGGTTCAATAATTTGTGGTGTTTTGTTTTTTTACAAATGAATCATTTCATTCAGCAAGGATGCATTAAATTGATTAAAAGTGACAGTAAAGACATTAGAAATGTTACAAAATTGTTATATTTCAAATAAATGTTCTTTAAACGTTTTTATTCATCAAACAATCCTATAAAAATGTATCATGGTTATCTCAAAAATATTAAGCAGCACAACTTTCTTTCTTTGTTTCTTGAGCACCAAATCAGCTCCTGAACACTCAGATATTCAATTGTTTTTCAGACAAAAAGGGACAATCTGGAACAGTGGTTCTCTAGAATGGTTTCTGAAGGATCATGTGACATTAAAGACAGGAGTAAAAATGCTGAAAATTCAGCTTTGCCATCACAGGAATAAATTGCACTAAAAATATATTTTATATTAAAAATTGTATTATTTCATTGTTTTATTTGTTAATGTCATAACATTTAAACCAAACTTTTGAAAGGTAATATATCCTCTTGTGAAAATGTCACCTAATGGATTTGCTTCAGATAGCTTAACCTGTGACTGTTTTCTTAAAATAGAATGGTGTATTGCATCTTATCGCTTGCTTTTAGTAAAGATGAACCTCTTTGTGAAACGTCCTTGAGCTCATGAAAGGAGATATATAAATTAAACACAATATTATTGTTATATATTGACCGGTCAGCCTCCAGGACTGCAGAAATCTGTTTTATAATATATTTTTAAGATGTTGGAGATAACTCACTATAGATATACTTTATTATTTGCCATTAGCATTAATACGTATTTCTCAACTATCAAATGTGTAATTGATGATACATCTGACATCAAAAAATGACTAAATTAAGCCTTTCCTGAAACATTTGATATTTGAACTGCTTAGTCTTCCTCTCTATGCATTTCAATGACATTTCTTCTGTTCACTGACACTGCCTGTCACCTGACAATAGAAACCGATATTTAATTACAGCTCAAATCAGAGAAGCGTCTCGTACTATGACGGCTGCTCCACCTAATTCCCTCACCCCAGGCTCTCTCTAAACATATGGGTCTGATTGGTTAGGGACAGGGCGCGGAGTAAATGGGCTGTAGAGCTTGTTTGCTTTGCCCTTGTCTGTCCACAGCACATTCCACCAGGATTTCCTTGCAACACAGCAGCCGTGCCAAACGGTGAAGACCTTTAAGTACTGTGATCCACCCAGTCCTGTTCCCACAGTCCCCTATTAGCATAAATAAATGTCATCGAGCCCTATGGCACCATATTCACCTTTACAGCAGAGCAGAGTCCTACATGCTCAAATGTTTCAATATAAAGTTAATCTCTTTGCTTTAAATATACAAGTGTATAATGTGTGTTTCATCTATGACCTTGAATAAGTACCTTATTCTCTATGAATCTTTTTGTCGTCCCCAAGGCCATGGGAGTGGAGAGTGATCAGGAGATAGTTCAGATGATTGGCACAGAGGAACATGTCATGGCTGCATTTGCTCCCAGTTTGGAGGAGTGCCAGAAGGCCCAAATATTCACCCAAACTCAGGTACCTCCGACAAGACCTCTGCCATCATTTAAAAGAATGGTGTGCATTGCATAATACATAAACAGCAGTGCTAACATAAATGTTACTAGAACCACCACTAATTGAATTTCATTAAAGATTAGATCACTGAATATTGTTTATAACGTGAAAGCTTTCAACAACCAACTGTCCAACTTTTAGTGAGTCATTTTTTGGAGGTGTGTTATCAAATGCTGAGGCAGAGTTTGCTGAATCTGAGATGTATTATTCATCACAAGACCAAACAATGGGTCAGCAAGGACCATATCTGCTTCCTAGCAACCTGTGTCTGAGCGGATGTGAATGCCTGTTTATGTGGTTGTGACAATGTGTGGGCCTCATCAAAGGTCCACTAATAAGCCTACATGTGTGCAGACCTCAATTAGATTAGATGTGTCAGTAGGACTGGGAATCAGTTAAGAGTTTTAGCTAGTTTTATGACCACTAGGGGCAGTCTTATTACATTTAAACATGAGTCTGATCATCTTAAATTGATATTGGTCCAGATTGCAAACATATGTGTATATATAAATAAATGTATATATATACACTACTTTAATTTTTCACAAAATATTAAGCAGCACAGGATCACGTGTCACTGAAGACTAGAGTAATGGCTGCTGAAGATTCAGCTTTGTCATCACACAGGAATAGGTTACTTTAAAAAAAACAGTTGAAATAGAAAACATTTGATTTATTTATAACAATAGTAACAATATTTCACACACTTACTGTTTTTACTGTATTTTGATAAAATACATGCAGCCTTGGTGAGCACAAGATGCTTCTTTAAAAAAAAACAGCCTATATGACGAAAGGTAGTCTACTACAGTATATGATAAGAAAACAAGATTTAATTTGTTTTAATGTTTTGAGTTATTCAGAGAATTGTGACATTGTAGCAGCTAATGCATTTCTCACAAAATAAACTGGAAACATTTTAAGTAATTTTAGTATAGCTTTAAGGAACAGTACATCAATTGCACATCATTCCATGCCTCAAAGTGGGTGGTCTAATGGAGAAGCCTAATCTGTCTGACCTTTGACCTCTGGAGCAGAACAAGTTGCTGGCTCAGGTGTGTGTGTGTGCAAGTATCTGCAGAGAATGGAGGGTTCCAGTTCTCTGATACCTCTTTAGAGAGCCAGTGAACCCTGCACCGGCTCGGTCACTCCAGATTAAACGGTCTGATTTGATGCATTTAATCTTATTAATTGAGGCTCTAAAACATTATGCTTTTCATTCTTTATAACTTAATTCATCATAACATACTTTGAAATGCAAATCTGCAATGCCATCAAGTCTAATACAAGAGAATGGTTATCCTATTGAAAATATTTTTTTAAAGAAAATTGTAAATGTTGCATCTTAATCTTTTCTTTTTGCATTTTTTGTGTCCTTTCAGGCACTAAGATACATTGGTAATAAAGTGAGGCGTCAGCGCATGTGGGGCGGCCCTAAGAAGACCAAGATGGAGGAGGCCAGAGAGCTGTTAGCTTCTACCATCCTTACCCATGTACCTGTACGTCATTTTATAATGAACTTAAACATAAAGTTCTTGGTCTCCCCACATCCAAACAGGCTTCTGATAATCTTCCCAATTCCTTCATTCTTCTTTTAACTGTCTTCATTTTGTGATATGTAAATCAGAGTATAAATAGTTTGTTAGCTGCTGTTTGGACCTGTCATGTGTTTGTGTCTCGCAGGTAAAGGAGTTTAACTTTCGAGCTAAGTGTATCTACCTCGCTGTGATGGTACGTAGAGTGATTCTCGCTCAAGGGGGCAACAAGGTGGACGATCGAGATTACTATGGAAACAAACGTCTGGAGTTAGCTGGCCAGGTATCTGCTACTTTAATAACAGGTCTTCTATAACTTCTGTACATGATCATTCAGCAACACATGCAAAAGGTCATCAATTGTACAGCAGCCGTTGTTTGTTTTTGTTAAAAGAAATGTATGCTTTTCTTCAGAAAAGAAAATTTAGAACAGTAGACTAGTGTATGGTGAATAAATTCTCTGATATTCAAAATGTTTTTGTTCAAAGGGTTCAGAAATGGCATTTGGTTGGTCCATTGAGCTCTGCTGCTCATATGGGAGAAATAGGTTCGATTCTGGCCTGTGTCATGTCCTGATTCCTTTAAAAAAAAAATTACGGTCCTGCTCAAACTTCAGCTGCCCTTGTCGTGACTGATGTTTCCAACCGCTTGGTATTATTTACCCAGATGAACGCAAGGCTCATGAAATATTCACTTTAGAATGATGAAAGTACGATGACGTGCATCGCCACTCTTTATCCATCCATCCATCCATCCATCCATCCATCCATCGCTCTCCTTTATTCCATCTCTGTCTGCCTTTTCCATTCACACCCCCTATAATTCTATTAAGAATGACTGACAGCCCCTCCAAGCTCAGGCCGTTAATTATGATAATGCTTGTTTATTTATCTGTTTTTATCCTGCGTGACACAGACAGTATTTGGGAGCTGAACTAAAGATTAGAGCGCATAACGTTTGTTCAATATCTCTTTTGAGATTGGCGCTCCTGTACGGATGATTTCATATTACAACCTGCATATGAGCGCCGTCTCGCTTCTGCGAGCAAACATTTTCTGGACTCTTGTCTAACATAACTGATCTCTCTTTCTCAGTCTTTACTCTCATTAGACGCACTGTTGGCCTCTCATGAAACTGATCAGAAGCCAAAACCAGCAGATACAGGCTTGGCTAGCGCCCAATCCCTCACCTTCCCTTTTGTTTCTTCTCTGCTTGTCATTATAATACCGTCATTATTTTCCCAATGCTTTGTTTCATCTGCGCCCCCATTCTTCTGCCTTCCTCTCCATTCCCAGCCGTCCCGCTTTTGTTGTGGGTGAGATATGTGGCAGCAACGCCCGACTGCAGCCCAGCCAAACTCAGGGATTTCTCCTCTTTATTATAATTTAGCCCGGCTATGACAAAAGAATAGCCGCCTTGACTGGAGCGATTGAGCTAATCCACCAGCCCGACTGTGATAATGTAATTACCGCTGTCTTAAGTCCTTTAATTTCCCCCCACCAGCTCCGAGGTGGGTTGTGTTTATGTGTGTACGTGCTTGCTTACATTAGTGTGTGAGCAATTCGGAGTTAGTGAGTGACAGGAACCCTTTCAGCAAGGCTTTACACGCACATGCCCGCTTTCCAACACCTCCAATCTCTTTTCTCCTCATTTGCGATTCCCTGACATTCAACTAATTGGCCTGGCTGGGCCATGGAAGCTTAATTTCTTTATTAATTTTCGATGAGGATGTTTATTTTCACGTATGCAAATATGATGCACAAAAAAAATCTGAAAGGCCGGGTCAAATTTATCAGAGCATAAAAACACCTGTTTATTAAATCTGGGATAAGACTATGGAGAGAGGGATCATTTTTTTTATGTGATCATTTCAAAGGCTGTTAATGACTAGAATATATATATAATGTAGTGTTGTGTTGCAAGATAACACACCGGTGCAGTTTTTTCCCCCTCATTTTAGGGAATCAATTTGTAACGCTTTATGTTTCTGCGTTCCTTAAGCTCCTGTCCCTGCTGTTTGAAGATCTGTTCAAGAAGTTCAACTCGGAGCTGAAGAAGATCGCCGACCAGATCATCCCCAAGCAGAGAGCAGCTCAGTTTGACGTGGTGAAGCACATGAGACAGGACCAGATCACCAACGGCATGGTTAATGCTATCTCTACTGTGAGTCCAGACAATCAGCAGTCCCATCACAGTCCAATGCACAGTGCAAAACACATCAGGAACTTAAACAGTATTGCAAGAGTTTCTATGTTTGTTTCACTATCCATACTACTGTTTTGATTTGGTTTTGAAAACATTTAAATCAATTTCAAACAATTAATCAAGTCTTTTAGAGATTTATATATGAGACATATATATTTATATATGATTTATAGTGAGACGCAAATTCAGTCAGGTATGTCTAAACTTTTGACTGGTTGTTTATCTTAATTCAAAGTCAGCACAATGTTTCTAAAGTGTTATTTATATACTGTTATAGTGTGTTTTATGATATATTTTGAAGATTTTTTTATTTTTAGTTCATTTTAATTTTAGGTTGTGCTTTTGTCATTTTTATTAGATTTTGCTTTTTAAAAACATATTTCTGTATAGCTTTAAAAAAATTATTTAATTGTGTGTAATGTCTTCCAGGGGAACTGGTCTCTAAAGAGGTTTAAGATGGACAGGCAGGGTGTGACTCAGGTTCTCTCCCGCCTCTCCTACATCTCCGCCTTGGGCATGATGACCAGGATCTCCTCTCAGTTTGAGAAAACCAGGAAGGTTAGCGGTCCCCGCTCCCTTCAGCCCTCCCAGTGGGGCATGCTGTGCCCTTCAGACACACCTGAAGGAGAGGTCAGTGTTTCTCATTTACAAAACACCACCATCTTGTCAGAATTGAAATTTTGAAGAATTTCCACACTGCTCTTTTCCATGAAATGAAACTGCATTCATCTTGGCAATCAAATCAATTGTATTGGTTGACCACTAATTTATTGTCTTTATAAAAGTCATTTATATTCTCACGGCTGTATAATGGTTGTCTAGGCTTGTGGTCTGGTGAAGAATCTGGCTCTGATGACCCACATCACCACTGACATGGAGGACGGCCCCATCGTCAAGCTGGCATTTAACCTGGGAGTGGAGGACATCAACCTTCTGTGTGGAGAGGAGTTGTCCTACCCCACGGTCTTCCTCGTCTTCCTCAATGGTATCTGCTCACACAGGCAGAACAAAAGCAAAACAGCACGTTCTTCTCCCCTTTTTTTTCAGGCACACAGACAGACTACAGGCATTTGAATAATATTCAAATGAACCTCTGCCATTCCACGACTACAAAAGAGTGTGCCATTGATTACCTTTTAATGTCATGTCACAGAAAGCTCACCCCATTAATTAATTCATGTATATGTTTTTCACAGCGCTGATAAGTTACAAATTATAAAGGCTTCCGCTGTGGCTAATTAATTAGCAAACACAGCAGGTGTCAATGCATAAATAAATACAATCCCTCCCAAGTTAATCCACAAACATACTTGCCCACAAATTGACTCACAACATTGAGGCTGTGTATGCATCTGGGTGGCACCATAGTGGGTCTCTCATATTGCTCGAACAATCCAAAACTTTTCCTTTGAACGTGCATTAATACTGCTGTCACACATGTAAATCTTAATTAGTTCATGGTAAACCATATTTTATGTTTATTTTTTAGTGTGTGAATGCACCCAGGCTTCTTATCAGGCATGAAACAGTATAGTTTTATTTTATTTTTTTATTGGGTCCTTTTTCTAGGTAACATTCTTGGAGTGATCAGAGACCATCAGAAGTTGGTCTACACCTTCAGGCTAATGCGAAGAGCTGGTTTTATAAACGAGTTTGTGTCTATCTCAACTAACTTGACTGACCGCTGTGTGTATATTTCTTCTGATGGGGGTCGTTTGTGCAGGTACCAGAAAAATGTTTTTTTTTTTTATATCCCGAAATTATGCAAATAATTTTAAATTTTTAATTGTTTTAAAAGCAGTACCAGATGTTAGTTTCCTTACATTGCTCAAAGACATGTTGTGTTGCATTCTGTGTGCTCTGGCAGACCCTACATCATTGTGAAGAATGGACAGCCAGCTGTGAAGAACAAACACATTGAGGAATTGTCTCAGGGCTACAGGTGCGTTTGAAGCCGATCAATATTTGAAAGTTACATTTGAATGGGGAGTCCAGTATGCAGATTTTAGACTGTCTTTATGCATGTCTTTTCATTGTGTTCCTTCCTACCACCCATTTTTCCCTGTAGAACATTTGAGGACTTTCTTCATGAGAGTCTGGTGGAGTATCTGGATGTAAATGAGGAGAATGACTGTAACATTGCTTTATATGAGCACATGATCAGCAAGTGAGTACTCATAAGCCCACTAATTCAGGCCTTAAAGGTATTTGGACACTTGAACCACACTTCAAAATGTATGTATGTCATTTCAATAGAAAACCTGTTTAGCTTGAAAATGTGACATTCTTTCAAATAAATGTTACCTGGTGTCTTTTGTTATCTGATCTAATATAGCTGTGGGGAAGTATGATATATCTGTACCATATTCATTATCTGATAATATTAGAGAATTTGATTTTAAATTGTGTGTGTGTGTGTATATATATATATATATATACATTTTTTTATTTTTTTATAAATTGTAATAATAGTAGCTACTGGATATTTCATTGTACATACATTACTTGCTGTACACATTCTATAGTATTTTTAATTCACTTCATAGACAAATTTTTATAGAATTGTATTATCAGCCAGCCATAACATAAATGCATATTTAACTGTATTGTATTTTCCTTTTTTGAAGTGATTCCAATCATATTTCAAGCAATTCAAAACCTGAGGGGAATAATCCATAATTTATCGGCTTAAGTGGTTAATATATCTGGCAATTTTTTTTATTGGGCCGATAATGATACTATAAAAAATTAAAATATATCGGATGATACCGATTTGGTGGCCAATATATCATTCATCCATTAAAAAAACACTACTTCAGGTTTAATCTTCTGAATATTTCAGCTATGCTGTATGTTTTATTCAGGGAAACGACCCATTTGGAGATCGAGCCGTTCACGCTGCTGGGGGTCTGCGCTGGTTTGATTCCTTATCCTCATCATAACCAGTCCCCCAGAAACACCTACCAGTGTGCCATGGGCAAGCAGGCTATGGGTAAGACCACTACAGTCTCCATGTCCAAGCATCCTGGAGGACTAGTCGCACTTACAAACGCAGACATCCACACACACTCCTATTCAGTCACAGACACACTCACTTTCACACTGACATTCAAAACCTTTGACGCACACACCACATTCTGTATGTATGTGGACATCAAACATCGCCTGCTTGCGTAGTCATGCTTTTGTGAGTGTGTGTGTGTGTGTGTGTGTGTGTGTGTGTGTGTGTGTGTGTGTAGAGGCCTTTCCCTGCCAGTGTCTCTGAGTGTCATTAGGCATTCATTGTGTCCTGAGCTCAGTGTGCGGAGCAGGGTTAGTGTGCTCAGCTGCGCAAGAGGGAGAGAGCACACACACTCCGCTGCCCTGGTTACCAAAACTACTTAAACCTCTCCTGGCCACCACCCCCATTACAAAACCACTGAGACTGCTACTATATTTGGCCCAATATCCTCAGCCTTGTCTTCTTTTTTTCTGGACGGACAGCCCCATACATGTGCAAATCCAGTTGTGTGGCCCCAGCCCTATTATCACACACTGTGTGCTTGTACCCTGATTGTGGAGTAATAGCATCTGACAAATGTCAAGGCCTCAAGGGACGGCAGCTATTATACTATAACCTTACCCCCCCTCCACCCCAGAGATTTTAACACTGCCGACACCAGCCTTCACATCAACACCCCAGACAGTCAGTTAAATGTGATTAGATGTGCATTAGTTGTTTCATATCGTTTGAATTTGATATTTTAATGGAGCAACAAACCCTTTAAGTTAAGAAAACCCTTAGTAGTAATTTTAAAGGCTTTTCTGGAGATATTTTACAGTAAGGTTCTATACATTTGTTAATGCAGTATCCAGGACTTATAAATACTGCAAAAATATTTTCATGATAGGTCAAGGTCATGATGTTAAAAATTTATTACCGGTAGTATAGTACAAATTGACATTAGTTAATGCATTATGATATATCATAAATGAACTATTAACAATAGTATATTAATAATTAACATGAACCTAGACTTAAAAATGTTAAAGTATTGTTCTTTGTTCGTTCATGTTAAAGGGATAGTTAACCCAAATGTGAAACGTTATTTATTCACCCTTGTTTTAAACCTGTATGATTTTCTTTCTTTTGTGTAACATAAAATAAGATATTTTGAGGAATGACGCAGTGTTTTGTTTTTGTTTTTCCATTCAATGAAAGTCAGTAGGGTCTTATTTTGTAAAAATTTCCAACATTTTTCACAATATGTTCTGCCCAAGAAAGAAAGAAAGACAAACAAGATGGCGAGTAAATGATGACAGAATTTTCATTTTTAAGTGGATCTATCTATTAAAATTACCACCTTTATTAACTGAAGAGGTTTGTTGCAACCCATTGCTGATGTTTTCCCTATTTTGAATGTTTTGTCGTTTATTAAAATGTGCTTTTCTTGCTACTGTATGTTGAATAGAGCAATGTTAAAAAATACAGCATAATACGTAACAGTAATATAGTGTATCATATATGACATTTATCAGCCAATAAAAAGTGTCAAAAAGCCCAAAATAAATTATATTAATTATGTTATATCAAATATATTGTAATATTATCTCATTTATATACTGAGGCAGCATTAAGTTATTATTTTTCCTCATTTACATCTTGCTTTTGAGTTTTTGCTCAACATCATTTCTTCTCTGTTTCTGATCAGGAACTATTGGTTATAACCAGAGGAACCGTATAGACACCCTGATGTACCTGCTGGCGTACCCACAGAAGCCCATGGTGAAGACGAAGACCATCGAGCTGATCGACTTCGAGAAGCTTCCCGCAGGCCAGAACGCCACTGTGGCTGTGATGAGCTACAGTGGGTATGATATAGAAGATGCCCTGGTGCTTAATAAGGCATCTCTTGACAGAGGTCAGAACTAAACACGACTATATTACATTTCCATCTAAAATTGAAAAACAAATCTGAGACATAAGTGGTGTTAGTGAAAAAACGGTATTCACTTCTATTTTGTTCATGGTTCATTGTCATCTGTTTTTCCTCTGATTTGTATTAGGCTTTGGTAGATGTTTGGTGTACAAGAATGCTAAGTGCACCTTGAGGCGGTACACTAACCAGACCTTTGACAAGGTGATGGGTCCGATGCTGGACGCCGAAACACGCAAGCCCATTTGGAGACACAGCATCCTGGATGCTGACGGCATATGCTTGCCTGGTGAGACTCTTAGAAAGTTAAAAAACTCAGTTAGTTAAACTATATTTCAGCCGAATAATCTTTATTAGGATATGTATTGAAGTTTTGTATGTCACATCTCTGCCAGGGGAGAAGGTCGAGAACAAGCAGGTGCTGGTGAATAAGTCCATGCCCACTGTCACCCAAACTCCACTGGAGGGCAGCGCCCAGCCAGGCCAACCCCAATACAGAGACGTGCCAGTCTCGTAAGAAACTAATTCAACAAAATCAGAATCCCACTGTGCAATGTTTTTACAGTTTTATTTGAAATTTATAAATTTTTTAAAAGCCTCGCAAAAGTTAAAAAAAATGTTCCTCCCACACCAACCAAAATACTTACTTTCTTCATTCTATAGGTACAAAGGAACGACAGACTCCTACATTGAAAAGGTGATGATCTCCTCCAACGCCGAGGACGCCTTCTTGGTCAAGATCCTGCTCAGGCAGACACGGAGACCAGAGATCGGAGACAAGTTCAGCAGTCGACATGGGCAGAAAGGTACTGCAGGATCCAGACCGGCATATTCTCCTCTGCTTTAGTAGATAGCGGATAAAACACAATTTCAGCATTGTTCCGAAATTCAGACAATGAACCCATCTTAATAACAAGTGGGAAGAGATGTTACTAAACTTGTTTTTTGATGTCAGTTTTATTTTCAGTGTCCAAGCTTTATCGTCTCAGCTGGCCCTCCCATCCTCTTCAACTTTTTTTTTTTTTCCCGCTGCCTGTTTTTCAATTAATTAGCTTGTTGTCCCATGCCAGACTATGCAAATTTATAACAGCAGCGGCGCAGTCCTGGGAAAGTGTTTACAGCCCCCATTGTTTTAGAGCACCTCCGCTGAGAGAGCTGGTCAGTATGATGTTTTAATCAGAGCGTTAACTGGCGCCATGCATAATTCACTCATTTCATTAGCAGAGGTCGTCCACTGGCACTCATCACGGGACGTGACAGTGAGGAGGGGTCAGGGAGGGGTTAGCCGCAAACCGCCCGAGATGCTATTTACTGCTCTTTTTAAAGGAGCTTTTGGTATTTAAAGGAGCAGGCAAGTGTCGGTGGACCAGGATAACACAGGGCAGCTAATTGTTGTTGTGAAGGATAGTGCCGTTCTCTTGAATGTCTTTTGTGTGTTTAGAGGTGGGCTTTTATTGAACGGTCCCACTTGGAGAAGTTGAGCTGTGTTTTCCAGAGGTGTGTGACTGCGCTGCCAACCGCACAATTATGTTCACAGGAATTAATTTACTTTTCTATATTGCTTCGGAGTGTTTGTGGTGCTTTAATGTGTCGCCTATGCGCGCACTTTAGGAGCTTTTTGTCATAAAATTTGTTCGAGAGAACGCTGTACTTCAAAGAAAGAGATTTTGGCTACCTTTTGGGTCGGAAGAAAGCCCATTAAAGACGTCCCACTGTGGTTTGGAGCCATTGGCTTTTAGCAAGTTTCACAAGAGTTTTGTCTTACTCATTTTAAACCCTCCTTCGTCCTGCGCCCCCATTCTGACCAGCCTATACCACCCTCATAAGATCCGGTCACCGGAGAACGATAGGTTAATTATTTACCGGTGACCCAAACACACACAGACGCGCACACACACACATAAACGGACACACACACTCTGATACTCACACAGCTGTCTTGGCAGGGTTCATTGTGCGAGCCGCCACAGAGGGGCTGTATAGCCAATGATGGAGGGCCATGGACTCTTACTGCTGTCCTGCTTTTCTTTGCTGATTTCATGCCTCTTTTATCATTCACTCTCACACAAAACAAACAACACAGAGGATGTGTGCTATGGGAACCGCTCTAGCTTATCTCTCTTGCTCTTGCTCACTTTCTCTCATCTTCCCCTAAGAAATCCTTCTACCTAATTATAGGGCTGCTACTAACGACATTTTGGCCATTGATTAATTTCTACGATTTTTTCAGCTAACAATTATTTCCTGTACTTAATGTTATTTTACTACCAAAAAAATAAGCAAATTGTGCAAATAAAAAAGCGTTTTAACAGACACTGCTGTTCAAAGGTTTGGGGTTGGGAAGATTTTTTTCATTAAGGATGCAAAAGTGACAGTAAAGACATTTATAATGTTACAAAAGCTTTATAATTCAAATAAATGCTGTTCGTTTGAACTTTCTATTCATCAAAGAATCCTTAAAAAAGGGATCACAGTTTCCACTAAAATATTAAGCAGCACAACTGTTTTCAACATTGATGCGAAAATAAATGTTTGTTGAGCACCAAATCAGCATATTGGAATGTTTCTGCAGGATCATGTGACACTGAAGACTGGAGTAATGGTTTCTAAAAATACAACTTTGCCATCAGGAATAAATTACATTTAAAAATGTTTTAAGTTATAATAATATTTCACTATATTATTGTTTTTACAGTATTTTTTTTTGACCAAATAAATTAAGCCTTTCTAGGCATAAATACATTTTAAATTAAATGCAAGTCCAAACTTTTGAGCAGTAGTGAAACTGTTACAACTTGTTGATTTTGTTCCTTTAAATAATTGGAGCAAGGGCCCATTTTCTTTTTTTATTGAAAAAAAGACTACCGTAGAGTGACATCACTGCCAGATGTTCCCTGACTATGTAAATGCGTTGTTTATTTTCATTTTCATTTATTTTGGTTGATTCATTGTTGCAGTGCTTAAGGCTCTTATTTTGGTAAATTTGAGTAATCTGATGTAATCTGTACAAAATTATATGAATGTGTTTAAACTATTGGTATTTAAACTATGAACTATGAATACGGTATCGCTATATATGTGTATATATATAATTTATTTTAAATATATATTTTTTGACTTCAAGTTCTCGAGAGCCCGGATTTTTTTCTTTTGCATATGGATGTATCGCTCTCCTCAGCTGAACCATTCTTTGTGCACTCTATGGTAAAGGGGAAACTATGGGTGTATAATCCCCTTCTTACTGTCCAGCTAAGCACCTCTCCTCACTTCCTGCCCCTGTTCTTCTCTCTTTTATCACTTGCAAATGGCCCAATAATGTGTTTGCTCTGGCTGCGGGAAGAGTGAGGAGCTCTTCTGCAAACATTTACACTCTCACTGACTGCTTTGGACCACTTTCACTCCGTCCTGCAGTCTGAATTTCCAACCGTTCCACTTCAGCAGACATGAATACGTCTGCTTTATAGGCCGTTAGACTAGATGAGTTACGCAAACCTCACACTTTCTCATCCAGCATTTGTATGTGATTTGAAATCACTCAAAACTCAATTAAGTTTTATGGGAAAGGTCTGATCTAACTGGGTGGAGTTAACATTTCTTGCAGCCAGTTTGAATATATTCTAACTTAAGTAATTAAATGCATTTGATGTATCTGTACATAACAATGGCCACTCTCTCTGTAACAGGTGTGTGTGGACTGATCGTTCCTCAAGAGGACATGCCCTTCTGTGACTCCGGAATCTGTCCTGACATCATCATGAACCCTCATGGCTATCCCTCCAGAATGACTGTACGTCCTATCCCATCATTATATGACGTTTATCTTTTAATGAGTTTACTATTGGTAACACTTTTTGATGCTCTGCTTTAGACATTCTACTTACTATAAGTAACTTTGCAACTACATGTCAACTGACTATTAGTAGAGTATTAGTAAACTGCTGGGTTTGGGTTAGGTGTTAGGGTTCTAGTTACTAGAGTAAGTTGACATGTAGTTGCAAAGTTAAAATGTCTGTTGTGGGACCATCAAAATAAAGTGTTAGCAGATAATAAGCAGACAGTCTACTAATGCTTTGAGAGTTAGTTGACATGGTTGCAAAGTCACTAATAGTTAGTAAAATGTCTAAAGTGGACCATCAAAAGTGTAACCATAAATTATTTTTAAGGATTTTTTTAAATAGAACGTTTTAAAAAGCAGTTATGCAAGATATTTTATTCATAATTATAATTGAACTTCAGATTTTAAAATATATTTTGAATATTTCAATATTTTATTAGGATGATTTAATACACAGCTCTCTGGAATAATGACTACTAAACTATAAATGAGTGATGTCCCAGGCAACTAATTAAAATCAATATTTTAAGTCCATTTATGTAGTAAAAAGCCATGTAATAAGCAGGATAAAGCACATCAGCTGGCTATTTTGCAATACATGCATATTCCTTTTAATAGCTGAGATTTTTATATTCAGTACTTTTTTTTAAATGAGTTGAGTTGATAAGAGTTTCTAAAAATGTTTTTGAGTCCCTTATGCTCAACAAAGCTGAATTATTTTATAAAAGTGCAGGATTGCAATATTCTATTCAGCAATATTGTGAAATATTATTACAATATACATTTTAAAATGTAATTTATTCCTCTGATGGCAAAGATGAATTTTTAGCAGCATTACTCCAGTCTTCAGTGTCACATGATCCTTCAGAAATCATTCTGATATTCTGATTTGCTGCTCAAGAAACATTTCTTATCAATGTTAAAAATCAGTGTGCTGCTTAATATTTTTATGAAAACTTTGTTTATAAAAAAGTTTTTTTTCTTGAGAAATATTACTGACTGTAAACTTAAGTGCATTTCTGGAATACATGTTCCTCTCTTCCTAAGCTTGTCAAAGTTTTTGTCTTGTGGGCATATGCAATGCCGTTTTCAGGGACATTTAATTCCCCCGCAGTTCCTAATTTTGAACTCTGTGTTTGGGTGCACACAGCAGGCGTCATATAGGAAATAGTTTGAGCCAAGTAAAAGATTCCTCTCAGTGACAGAGAGGGGTCAGAGATCTTCCGGCTCTTTCTGTGCGTGACCTCAGTAAAGGCTACTGTCGTGCAGCGGTGCGTGACCTCAACATGATGTCACACTCGCATTCACCAGCTGCAGTGTCAGGAAAACTGTCCTACAGAGGATCTACACTGCTGCATTAAAGAAATGTTTAGCGTCCCATGATTATTAGTCTCCCGGTTTGTTCTGTGTCAGGTTGGGAAGCTGATTGAGCTGTTGGCTGGTAAAGCCGGGGTGCTGGATGGCCGTTTTCACTACGGCACTGCTTTCGGGGGCAGTAAAGTGAAGGACGTTTGTGAGGATCTGATCCGCTATGGATACAATTACCAGGGCAAGGATTATGTCACCTCAGGCATCACAGGGTAAAAATTGTTTAAAAAAAAAAACATTTACATAATACTTTATATTTCACTAATACAAGTTTGCTTCACAGTTTAGTTATTAAAGCTTAATTTAATATTGATTTCTATAATTGTGAAATTAACAGTACCTTGAATGCACTGTAAGTCGCTTTAGAAAAGTGTCTGCCCGTGTAAATGCATGTACATATTTGTATATTGCAAAAATCAAAAGAGCCACCAGAGGGTGTTTTCCCAATGGCACTTTACTGCAATTAATTAATCAATTATTATTATTTGCTCTTAGGGAGCCTCTGGAAGCCTACATCTACTTCGGTCCAGTCTACTATCAGAAACTGAAGCACATGGTGCTGGATAAAATGCATGCCAGAGCACGTGGTCCAAGAGCGGTACTCACTAGGTAAGAAAATAGGAAAATGTGTGTTCTCTAAAATTTGACTTGTAATGTCTGCTCAATAAGGTAATTGTATTATTCTGGATTCTGTGTAATGTAATGCAGGCAGCCCACTGAGGGTCGTTCCAGGGATGGTGGTCTCCGTCTGGGAGAGATGGAAAGAGACTGCCTCATTGGCTACGGAGCCAGCATGCTGCTGCTCGAGCGGCTGATGATCTCCAGTGATGCTTTCGAGGTGGACGTGTGCGGGCAGTGTGGCTTGCTGGGATATTCAGGATGGTCAGTAAAATTGTAGCAAAAAAATAGGGCAATAACTACTTGTTGAAATATTATTACATTTCCAACAATAATCATATAGTAGTGTATAATAGTCAAATGCATAAAAGGGATTAATTAGTGAGAATGTTTTGTCTATTTATGGCAGGTGTCATTACTGCAAGTCGTCGTGTCATGTGTCGTCTCTACGGATTCCTTACGCCTGCAAACTGCTCTTCCAAGAATTGCAGTCCATGAACATCATCCCTCGCCTCAAACTGGCTCGCTACAACGAGTGAAGGGGAGTGATTACAGCATCATTACAGCAAGACATTGTTTAAGCCTCAAGTGAGGCTTTGAAAGATCATTTCATTTTTGTTGAACATCTTATATCTTATAAGATATATGTTTATGTATAAAAAGAAGTGCCTGCTTGAAAGTTGTCTTTTTTTTTTTTTTACTTTGACTTACTGGGAATCGATTGATAATTGGCATTTCCTTTAGTTTATGGATGTTTGCTCACCTAAATATGTAGATTTATTTGTTTCAGTTAACCTTCAGAATAAGGTTTTTTTTTTTGTTTTTTTTACAATAAACTAATAAATTGTAAATGTAAATTATGAAAAATGTCTACGTTTGTTTTTAGATTGAATGTCATGACAGTTCTTTTTTTTTCCCTAAGTGCGATCATCTGGAAGTTTTGGGGGTGCAAGTATTGAGCAATCTTGATGAAGTGTTAATGTGACAACACTGACAGCAGAAAGGAGCTTGTTGCAACATTGACCACCTTCCCACTTTGCTGCTACTTTTTTATTTTTTTTACACTAAATCATCCACTATTCAGAGATTGCTCCCACCCACCAAGCAGCCGTGGAAGGCTTTGATTGGAAGAATGCATCTCACATCGGTAGAATGGGCTCTGACAGTGCGGCTCGCTCACTGGTTGGGGGGGTATAAGGGGCTGAGGGTGTCTCTTTTTGCCGGCTGCACCTGTCCTAGCTAATGAGGGGCTAATGAGACTGAGAGTAGACGAACAGAAAAAGGAAGTCCTCTGAGGAGAGGATGCAAAGATTCCCTTCCTCCTCCCTCCTTTCCTTCACAGCCTCCATCTTTAAAACTGTAATTAAGGAAATTTTCATTGATGTTTTGCTCTCTCTCTTGCCATACACGTCCCAGCTTGTTAGAGGTGCTGGTTAATCCATACACTTTCAAATGACTGCTGGGATATTGGCCTTTTGATGATTCATGAAGCTTTCCATTAGTTTTATTTATTTTCCTGTTTCTTTGATGGATCGTAGTATTCGTTCTATTTTATGTTTTGTTGTTGATTCAGTACTTATTGTCAAGTTGAGAGGCACATTACTGTTCCAAAGTTTGGGGTTCTTACGATTCTTTTGAGTTTTTAAAATAATTCTCATATGCTCACCAAAGGCTGCATTTATTTGATCAAAAATGGATTAGAAACAATATTGTTTAATAATATTAAGTCAAAATAACTGTTTTCTATTTTAACATACTTTAAACTAATTTATTCCTGTGATGGCAAAGTTTTCAGCAGCCATTAAGTTCCGTTCACACCAAGAACAATATTGTTTTGTCGCCTGTCGCGAGCTCTTTAAAGCAAGATTGATTCTGATTGGCTATCTATGTTTTTATCGTTCACCTGCTGAAAAAAAAAAATGTTCCGAAGCTGATTCCAACGATATCTTTTCTTTGTGCCGTTATCATTATAGTTGTGGTGTGCACTCGGCTTTTTCTTTTTTAGAACCATCTTTATCATTAAGTCATCGTCTTTGGTGTGAATGTGCATTTACTTCAGTGTCACATGACCCTTCAGAAATCATTCTTATGCTGATTTGGTGCTCAAGAAATATTTATTATTAGTATTATCAATGTTGAAAACAACTGTGCTGCTTAATATTTGTAAAATTGAAATGCATCCTTGGCTGAATAAAAGTATTAATTTCAAGTAAACTGTAACCTTCCACTTGTGATCTAGTGTTGGTTTGCTTATAGCCCCCAACAATTACATTTTTAAGATGATAAAATATCACATCAATGGCATCTGCAAACAAATTAACTTGAAATAAAAGTTTAAACTTCTACAATAACAAGGAAATCAGTTCTCCTCAAGTTCACACGTGTCTTAGTGGAGTAATTAATCACATTACCCATCATCTATGGACATTTCCCACTAATATTTAACAACCAGAAAGTGTCCAAATAAGTTTTACTCAGTATATGTGTTGCTCTTGACATTTATTCTTTTAAATGAATGGATGTTGGTTTGATTTGTATCTAAGTGTCCGGGGGCTTCTGTACAGCAGGTTGTTCCATCTAAACCTCAAATGGCAAATAAATATCTCCAGGTGAAGTCCGACCTCCTCGCAGTGAGAAGGCCGTCGCCAGCGGTCTATAGGTGTAGGCGCGAGCGTTCCTCTGCCGTCCACCAAGTGGGGAGCAGTTCCACCATAATCCCCCTTTCTCCTACTCGCTCTCTCTTTCCCCCGTGGTTCCATTCATATTCTAATCACAGCTTTCCCTTCTGCAGTTTGTAGGCACTCCATCAGAGCCCTCCCTGCCTCAGGCTCTACACTTTTACTTCCCTCTTTTGTGGCTGCGCTCTCCTCCCAGCACACTAAAATAAGGTTGCTTCAAGGAGAGAGAGAAGGGGGGTCCACCAAACTTTCTCTATCCATTTTTGCCAACGGCCTATGAAGTTTCTGGACTTTTGGTTTCAAAAGATGACGATGAATATGTTTGCGTGAGACTTTGATTTTGTCTTGTTTTTTGCACTGATTTGAATGAACTCAACTTTCACGCTCCCGTTTCCAGAGCTAGTAACGGCGTCGCAGACATCAAAAAAAGTTCTGCAATGGGCCAAAAAGTGGCCCTTGGATGGAGAACTTTAAAACTAAAGCAGCAGGGGCAGAGTGTGTATGTGCGTGTGAGGAGAGGGTACGAAAACGTATTAAATGCTATAATGGGAGACGGGGAGGCCACAGTGCTGGGATTGCGTAGATCTAAGCCTCTTTTTTTTTCTGGGAAGGGAGCTTTTCTTATTCAAAACAGCCCCACAAAAGACTTCCAGTGAGCCTTGCCACATCCCCATCTGACTCGAAGCCATTCATCAGCCTGCCGAGCCTATCAATGACATGTCCCCCATCAGGGCTCCTATAAAATCAGCCCCTTTCCCATGAAACATCAGCAAACATTTTGACGGCTCTGGCTTTTCCCCCGCTGGATCTCTGGAGTCTGTGACCCCCCCACCCCACCCCACCCGCTCCTACAACCCCACACCCCCACCTCCATCACCATCGCCACCCTCTCCACGGACCTCACATCTTATGCATCTCTACGACGGGCAGTTCTCTCGGAGAGACGGAGGGAGCTGAGGAGGGGGAGTCCAGCACGGAGCCATTTTCTCAGAGGAGCCCCTGGAACGTGCATGGGAAGAGGATGCATTGTGGGCTGCTGGAGGAGCCTGACATGGATTCCACAGGTTGGTTCCTGCTGCACCGCCGTGACATTGGGACACCCTGGGATCTGGGCACTTTTGGAACGCGAAACGGGCCTTGGGATTTCGAGACCTGAGATTGGCATCAGAAAAAGTTATTTAACCTTTCGTCAGGGAAGCTCTTGAATCTAGTACACCAAGAGATAAGTTGGCGTGTCTTTTGGCCTCGTTTTTAATTGCTCCGGATGGGCGTGCTTCAGCTGAGAATATGGTTTTACACAGTTTTGGGACTATGTAAAGTGGACGGCGTTTTTACGGAGTAGCAATATGACCTTAAATTGAGACTAAACTCATGCAAGGTCACAGATCTGAGTTTGTTGTCCAGTTTAAACGTTTTTTTTTTTTTTTTTTTTTAATGATGCACCTGCTCAAGCTAAGTTTTGACTTGAGTCAAAACTGCACTTGGTACTATTGGTAAATATAATCGCTTCTCCTGAAGGTATAAATTGTAAAGACAACATTATTTCGAATATTTCTAGATGTAATGTTTTAACCACAAAATATGTCCTATTTATACATCAATTCTACAATGTAACACCCGTGGCTTCAAAAAGCAGTGTTACCCATCGTTCAATTTTGTTCAATGCAGTCGTTTTGTGAGAAAAAAAGTTAATTATTAGCTATTTGGGGGACTCCTTTCCACGCTGATGTTCAGCGCATGATTATTAATGATCTCAGATCAGTCTCGCCTTTAGATTGGATTTAATCCAATTATTTAGAGAACTACTTAAACTGTTCACAGAGCAAATGATTCAATTACAGACAGAAAATCTGATCTCAACTGACTGAGCCAACACTGACAGAGATTAATTAGATTCTGAGAGGGGGGAAGAGATCTGTTGAGCTTCAAAATAACAGCTGCAGTAAATTAACAATACTTTTTCATTTAAATTAAATAAAATGTCAGCAAAATTAAAAATGATTGGCATTTCAAATGCATGTTAATTCTTGAAATAGTTGATACAGCCTGTAATCACTGATTGTAGCCTAAAAATAACTTTAAAAAATGTATAACGCAAGGAATATTTTACATCAAGTAAACTGAACTTGTTTATTTTTTTCTCCATCTTATTGCAGGTTTATTTTGCCTAAATTGTGTGTCATCATAAAATCCAAAGCCTCTCAATAATTGTCACAAAAATGAATACTTGAGGGAAATTTAGTTTTGTAGTTAGTAAAAGCACCGAACTTTGTTCAGAACTTTAACACACAAAAACTATATAATTTTGCTCATTAGCATTGTGTAAAATGTAATAGGCTATTTTTGACATTTCTGCTTGATTGTTTTTTGCTTTTTGAAATGAGGATTTGATTATTATGATTGGAAATGAGCAAATCAAAGCTGGGCCTGATTCACAGTATTTTCAGCTTTTAATGACCTACTACATAATCCATTCAGTTAAGAATGTCGATTTTAGCTTATTAATTCCATCAAATGCGAATTTCCCTCACTGAATGTATATTTTAATCAAGTCAAAAGTACATCTCACTTTTTTGTCTTAAGGTGGTCAAAATAACTTATCCAAACAAGTGTTAAGTATCATAACTTTCTCCATAACTTCAGCCGCGATATGAAGCATCAGTATGCTATTGGTTGCCCAGTGACTCGCAGCCGATGCCATAGTAACTGTTGTCATGGCCCGTGCAGGAAAACATGATTGACTAAAGTTCGAATCGAATTATAAGTGTTTCAGTCTTGTGATGTAAGGACACCAGTCGGCTTACTTATGTCGTATAAATGAGAATGGCGCTAAAAAGGTTCTATTATGACGACACAGCAATGGAGGAGCGGCGAGCGCGCAGAATCAATTGAGCGTGCGCGCGCCTGTAATTCGCCTCGGAACAATGAAGGATTCCTGCAGTTCTGCTGAAAACATTTCAAATAGAATCCCAGCTGCCCAAAGATCCGCACAATCGATTATAATTGAATTGCCCCTTCATTATTATGCCCCTCAACTCTTTAAGCAGTGGCTGCGACGCAACCACGCTTTATAGCCTAATGTTTATCGTCCACAAACTGACAGTTAATGTAACGTTAGCCTAACTAACTTATACCATATATGCTCTGGAATTTAAAATTACAAAAGTTCAACACATTCACTAAATATTTCAAGCTCTGTGGGGGGGAAAGACGTTAACGGACTAACTACCGTTAGTTATGTTTAGGAACCACGGCGCGCGTTGCACCTGTTGCCTCTGCCGATGGCCTAAATAGAAATCATATGCTTTTGAAATATAGGCTATGTAAAAATAAAATAAAAATTAGATTAGATTGCTACATAAAACGTTTGTAGTTTCGTTTCGCCTACTGTTTAAAACAAAGTGTTTCATCTCAAAATAAAAAACTAGAGGACGTGCCAAATAGGGCACACGAGAAGACAGCCGTGCCCGTATGCATACGATAAAAAGGCATAATGTAAAAATATAATTTGTTTTTTCCCCCCTCTTTTTGCAGAGAGCTGGATTGAAAGATGTCTGAACGAAAGCGAGAGCAAGCGCTTCTCCAGCCACTCTTCTATTGGAAACATGTCCAACGACGAAAGTAAGTACTAATGTATCGTCATGAATAAATTAAATCAAAATAGACTGCATGAATAATTCTGCTCAAAGAGAACAACGTGAATGTTTTCAGTGATTTAATCTTTAAAAAAGAAAAAACCTGGAAACCTTTAATTTATAGGTTACTGTATATAAAATTTGTTATGATATAGTCTACATATATTGCATTATGGATCATTTATTTATTTTATTACTGATTCTGATTGTTGTTTTTCTTTTGATAAAAGACGAAGAGAAGGAAAATAACCGAGCATCTAAGCCACATTCAACACCTGCCACATTACAATGGTGAGTCTAATTTACACCAGAAATGTACATCCCTTATTTTCATCTTTACCACCGTCTCACACAAAGTTGAACTCTTCAAAGGTTTTAAACCATAGTAAAATGATGAATATAATAATTAACTTTTATATTTTTAATGCCATCCAATAGGAGCAAAAGGCTTCAGTCTGTGGGAAAACTCCTTAGGTTTGAGATATATACGCTATTTTATATAGTTTCAGGGCTCCATTTTGTAAAATATGACAAATACAGTTACTTGCTTTATAATTTTCAAATAAATCATAAAACAGCAATTTCCAAATGTCATGTTTGCAGTCCTGTTGTTTGTAAGTTGTCAGTTTCAAGCATCAGAAAGGCAAACAGACTTACAACCTCACAGAGAAAGACTTTAAATTTCAAATTGCTTATTGAAAGTTTAGTCAATAATACAAAATCTTGCTCGTTTGTGGCAAACAAAACTAAACTCGATTTGTTTCAGGCCATTTTCTCTCATTTGAAATCATTTTTATTACAATTATATAAGTTATATTGATACTGTTATACTTGAACTACACTATTCAAAATGTCTTTAAGAAAGAAAAACAATTTAGATTTTCTGTGCGCTGACCTATCTGTGTTCTCATTAGGTTGGAGGAGAACTACGAGATCGCAGAGGGTGTGTGTATTCCTCGCAGTGCACTGTACATGCATTACTTGGACTTCTGCGAGAAACTTGATTCTCAGCCGGTCAACGCTGCAAGCTTCGGGAAGGTATAGAAGCCTGTATTTAATACGTCAGTGATGAAATCAAATATTCTGTCTTTTATGATAATCGTGTTTTGATGAGGTAATCAAATTCCTATCAAAGGTCCTATAAAAACGCATGTTCACATGAAAGAGGAAGGAAAACATCTGTTACAAAAAAAAAGAAAGAAAAGCATTACATAATACTGGGTATTATGAAGAGCCACAGCCAGTGGTCTTTTCTTACACCTCTTCTGCAAACTCATAGCTGGACAATAAAAACAATGAACATGTTCACCCTTGTTCCCACAACCCCTCAACCCACCTACTCATATAGCCACCCCCCGACACCCTTGTCCCGCTCCCCCGGGTCCTGTCGGAGGATATTGAAAAAGAGAGGGGGCCTGGATTAATGTGTAATTAAAGGAAATTTGGAAGGGTGAGATGTTGCGGAATGTTAGATCAGTGGCTGGAGCAGCGTGGGGTGTCCTTTAGGAAGGCTTCATTGATTCAGGACAAAAAAGAGAGAGAGAGCTGGACCTGCCTCCCTGTCTGCTCATTTATCAAGCCAAGCCTGACAGAAACTTCACAGCTTGGCCTCTTTTTTCATCCCGCACAATAGAGAGCTTCACTGTTTGCAAAGTTTTCTGCACCAGGAGCTGGACCAAGGAGCTCATGGACAAAAAGCAGAGAGAAAAAGAGAGATTGGCCAGAAAAGAAATGTCAGTGGACATGTATGAATCGAACAAGATGATTGAGAAGATCGTTTTTGTCGTAGTTGTAACAGATAACACACTGATGTCACAAAGGTCCCGCCAGAAAAGTTTAATGTGTGTGTGCATGTGCGCCTGTTTTACAGATAATAAGACAACAGTTTCCTCAGTTAACCACACGGAGACTAGGAACGAGAGGCCAATCGAAGTAAGTTCCTTCTCCAATAGAATAGAACTTTTCCAACTTTTTACATTTATCATATCACTTATAAAATATATGTTTTGTCAAGTTGATTACAATCTGAAACTGAGCCAAGTGGAGTCAATATTTCTTCCAAAAACTAATAATTAATTTACAAAGTTCTACTTTTTTTCTCTTATCTATCCACCCGCATGTTGCTCCAAACTCCCAAAAAATTTTTTTAAATGTATTTATAATTTATTTGAAAAATATTTGACTCACTAGTCAAAAGTTTGGAATGATTACGATTTTTTTTATGTTTTTAAAAGAAGTCTCTTACGTTCGCCAAGGCTGCATTTATTTGATTAAAAGTACAGTAATAACAGTAATATTGTGAAATAGTGTTACTATTTAAAAGTTAATGTTTTCCATTTTAATATATTTTAAGATGCAATTTATTCCTGTAATGGCAAAGCTGAATTTTCAGCAGCCATTGCTCCAGTCTTCAGTGTCACATGATCCTTCAGAATCCTTCTGATCTAAATTTAGTATATATAAATTACATTTTAAAACATGTTACAATAGAAAATAGTTGTTTTAAATCACATTTTCACAATAGTACTGTTTTTACTGTATGTAGAAATAAAAGTATAAATGCAGCCATGGTGAGCATTATTTTATATATATATATATATATATATATATATATATATATATGTTACTCGGATCTTATTTTACACATATTTTACACCTCCACAAAGTTTATTCATGTATATATATAAAAAGACTAAATCTACTTTAGACTTTGAACACTTTCTAATCATGACTGCTTTAGTACAGCAGACACATTGAAACTCATATATAATCTTCATCCTGCCACTCACTTGTCCCTCTTAGGTATCACTACTATGGAATCGCTGTGAAGGAGAGCTCCCAGTACTACGATGTGATGTACTCTAAAAAGGGCGCTGCGTGGGTGAACGAAACGGGCAAGAAAGAGGTCACCAAACAGACAGTGGCGTATTCACCGCGCTCCAAGCTGGGCACTCTCCTGCCAGACTTTCCAAATGTCAAAGACTTAAATCTGCCTGCCAGTCTGCCAGAAGAGAAGGTAAACAGATCACTAAAACCTCTAACTGCTAACCTCCAACTCCAACCCCCCTCTCCCTCCTCCTGCCCGCTACCCACCCCTCTAGATCCTGCTTTCATGTGTCAGGCGGACCTTCCCTGGGCCTGGATTTAGATGAGGACCTGGAGGATTTATGTGTTGGTTCCTAGCGAACTCTTAATCTTTCGAGTAGATAATAAGATCTCGCATTGGACAAAGGACGGGCACTAGCTGTCTCACTTTAAAAAGGTGCCTGTAATTTTAAATGGTTTGTGAGTTTCTGATCTTTAAAGCCTCTTTTCATACACTGGTTTGGCAAGGCCTTGTAAATAGGCATTGTTCGTGAAAGCAGCTTTTTTTTGTTGTTTGGTATTTGTATCCTCTTTCTTTAGTGTTAGAGTCTTTTAGTGTCTTATTAATGCATGACCATGAGTCAGGAATGAATTTGGTATGACATCATTAACCAAGAGTTTCGTTGAATTAGTCTCTGTGGGAAAGTATTATAAAAGTATTTTTTTTTCTCTACAAGGTCTCAACCTTTATCATGATGTACAGAACTCACTGTCAGAGGATATTGGATACAGTCATACGAGCAAACTTCGATGAGGTTTGACATTTCTTTTTTTGGTTGCATGCATGCATTAAAATGCTTTGAATTATGTTTTCTTCAAGCTTTTTCATCCAGTGGAAAAGGCTTCCTTCATATTTCATCACAATGTTTATTTGTTTGTGTATATGCATAGGTCCAGAGTTTCCTGTTGCACTTTTGGCAGGGCATGCCGCCCCACATGCTCCCTGTCCTGGGCTCTTCTACAGTGGTGAATATAGTGGGTGTTTGTGACTCTATATTGTACAAGGCCATCTCAGGAGTCCTCATGCCCACCGTCCTACAGGCTCTACCTGACAGGTGAGTCCCATCCCTGCCTATTTTGATTTTGTTAAAAAAAAGTGTATAACAGAATCTATGCTCTTACAGTTTTTTGTGCATTTCCTGGCATAATTCTGCAGGGGCAGAGGTGTAAAGAGTACCTGAAAACCATACTTGAGTAAAAGTACAGATACCTCACAGCGAAAATGACTCCATTACAAGTCACCAATTCCAATACGACTTGAGTAAAAGTCTTAGCATCTGATTTTAACAGTACTTGAGTATTTTACTCAGACTGAATGTAGTCTCAAATATGCATTAGTCCTCAACACCTAAGAGACATGCCAGTGAAAAACAAGAAACAGTTGATTTGTGAGGAGAGCAATCGCATGTTTATTTTCTAAGAAACCTCAAAATTGCAGTAAATCAAGGTCGACACAACGTCTACAAACACTCAAGTCACAGTTAAGCTCAAGAGTTCAAAAAGGGCTCAAGTAAACTAATATCCTTCATAAACGTCTCTTCAATACAAAGGATAATAATAGTGTTAAGTAAAATTAAATAGTCAAAGCCTGCTTGCACTGGACACTGGTTTCGGCCTCATCACCGGTTGCAGTTATGTCCTCATCTCACATATGAAACGCCTGCGATTCACTACTACCTGCTAATGCTCTTATATTCGCTTAGAGTAGCCTTGCCAAATTTGGTTAAAAAACGCACAAGATATAGTACCTTCAAAGCCCTGTGGATGGCAATATCACTTCTTTTGTAGCAGAAATAAACTGCTGCAGAAGAAGTTAGGTTCCATGTACATTTGAATGAGAAATCGCATTACTCATCACAGATATATTGGAGTAAATAAGTACATACTTTAAAAAAAATGAAGTCTTTTTTAGATTAAAAGTTGCTAATATCTTTGCTACTTTGTAAAACTACAAAGTAGCCAAAAAGATTCTTAAGTACAAATTACATTTACCCAAATACTTTGTGCCACTGGAAAGTGGTTATTTAATGAGAAAAAGAAAAATTATGACAGGTCTTGATTTTATTCATACCTATATGAAGTGGATGGAGGGGAGAATTTGGCTAAGTAAGAAGGTTTTGGTGGCATTAGCCAAAAGTAAAGTAAAATCACATTTTAATAGGATAACAAAGATTTGTTAATACTATATTTCACATTCAACATCATCAGAATTGCCTCAGTGCTGATTGAACTCCAAGCCTTGATACTTTTTTCTTTAGTCAAATGGACTTTAATATCTAAATAAGCTAAATAAACATCTTTATTATTGCCACTGAGATCATTGCTAGCATTGCATATCTAACTTTTGCATCAGGGTAATTAACTAACCAGATTACCTGTCAATGACGCATGACTCCAATTTGTATTGCTCCAGACAAGAGGTGAAAAAAGGTCATTGCGTCAGAGCATTTTTTGTGTAATGTACACGTGGAATGTTTTTCTACATTTATGTCCTTGTTTATGTGTTTGATAATGCAGCCTCACTCAGGTGATCAGGAAGTTTGCCAAGCAGCTGGACGAGTGGCTGAAGGTGGCATTACATGACCTGCCTGAGAACTTGCGCAACATAAAGTTTGAATGTAGGTGCCAAACATATTCAATACTCTCAAAAACATGCTAGTATTTTGCTAGTATTTTTTGCTAGAACTTTGCTAGTATTCTAAGGCTATTTTTTTTTTTTATTCTCAGTGTCAAGAAGATTTTCCCAGATACTTAAACGACAAACATCATTAAACCATCTCTGTCAGGTATACAGCAGATTTATGTTTAATATTTAACTTTTTTATTAAAAAAACATTCTCCATCATGTTTTTGCAAATGTCTATGATCAGTAATTAAAATCTGACTCTCGCAGGCTTCTCGGACGGTGATCCACAGTGCAGACATCACCTTTCAAATGCTTGAAGACTGGAGGAACGTAGACCTCAACAGCATCACTAAACAGACTCTTTATACAATGGAAGACTCCAGAGAGGACGAGAGGAGACTTATCATCCATTGTAAGGAATAGTGGTGCATTTCACAATCAGATTTAAATGAAAAAGTATCAGATAAGACATAGCCGGACTGATTCGGATTTATTTATTAGTGTTTCTGTACTCCACCACCACATGCAGTGTTATTGCTGCAGAATCACATGCGGCGCTGTGTTAAAAGCCCCACTGGTTTACGTTTCGGATTTCACGCAGTAGCTGTCAACCAGAGCTGAATCATTCCCACGACCATGAGCGTCGAGCTTTAACCACAGACACTGAGAGGTTAACCCTCACAGTTTGACACCCCGAGGAGCATTTCAAATTCATTTCAGCGTCAGCCTCTCACATGACTGATCAGGTCAAAGTTCAAAGATTCTGTCATGTCATCCTCAAAAGAGGACTCTGAGCTCCCCTTTCTACAATTTCATACGGAGATCTCAAATCTGTGCCAATAGTATTTTTGTAATTATGGATTAGCAACCTTTACAAGCAATTCAAATGGAATTTGACCAATTTGAGAAATTAGTTTTTAACCTCAAACTCTTTTCTGCTGTTTTTCAAAGTGTATCAAGAATTTGACAGACTGCTGGAGGACCAGTCCCCTATTGAAGCCTACATCGAGTGGCTGGACTCTATGGTGGAGAGATGTGTCGTGAGGGTACGTGTACGCAGAACATGATTTCCCCAATTACAACATGTTCCTGGATCATCATCTTTGTTGATCCTGGAACAACCAATCAGATTTGAGGGAGATGTTTTCAGTTTATGTCAACTTTAGGCTTACAACCAGGGTAAGGTGCTTCGACATCAGTGTTATTCGTCTATCATTTCCCTCTGATTTTAGGGATAACTTATGGGTAGGGTTAGGTTAGGTGTATATGGTTGGGACAAAACTTTCAGACAGGAATGTTGTTCCAAGATCAACAAAATATGTTGACCCGGCAAAATAAGGCTTGATTTATACTCTACTACAGTATAATGATCATATAATTAGATGTCTGATTGTATAGCTAAAATATAGGCCTATACAAATATGTAAATATGAATAATAATAAATAAAAAAACTCTACCTTTCAAAAGTTTGGGGACAGTAGGATTTTTTTATATTTTTGAAAGAAGTTTTTCTCTAGGCTTTATTTGTTTGATCAAAGATACAGTAGAACAGTAATATTGTGAAATATTATTACTATTCGAAAATATTTGCTTTATATTTCTATTTTAAAATATAATTTTAGCATAGTTTTCAGCATCATTACTCCAGTTTTCAGTGTCACATGATCTTTCAGAAATCATTCTAATATGGTGTTCAAGACAAATTTGTTATTATTATCAATGTTGAAAACAGTATATATAATGTATCTGTGTGTATGTGTATATATATACATATGTGTGAATGTATAATTTAGACATTTCATCAGAAATATAATCAAGAATTGTCATTACACTGTTTTTATGTTCTTCCAATACAAACTAAGTTTGCAGGTGTCCAACCATGCAACTCTAAATGCCGTCACAACATACTTAAGACCTATCATGATGCAATTCCCCAACTTAATGATGTCTTCATGGCCCCTTTTTGCGGGGCCTCAATTATAGTCCAGATATGGGCTTGTAAATCTGGTTGCCATGGGAACTTATACTACCTACCAGACAATAGTTCAATGGGAGGGTGTTTCCTTAGGGGCAAATCAAATAGTTGACTTGTTGACGTGTTTTTCGTACTTAGGGGTTAGGCCCCAGTATGGACCCAAAGGTTAAGGCCCCTGTGCCTTCCCCCAGGCTTTTCTAATGGTAATACTCCCTTTAGGTGGCGGGGAAGAGACCCGGATGCCTGAAGAGGGTAGCTCAGCAGTTCCTGCTCATGTGGTCATGTTTCGGGACCCGAGTTATACGGGATATGACGCTGCACAGTGCACCCAGCTTCGGTGAGTCAAGCTGTACCGTTTTGTCACAATCATCCTATTAGAAAGAGTAGAAACTTCTTACTGATTTTATTTGCTTGGAAGCTTGAGTTTTTCAGGTTAACTAAAAGTTTCTCAATCCACAAGTGTCAACTTTTAACTAAGATGGCAGCTTTGTTAACTCTTGGCTTACACCATCTAGCCGTCTATGGCAAAGTTACTGAAAGAAGGGCCATAAAAGAGGTAAAAGCCCCCTCCCTGTCCGCTCTGTCTGTGAATATCAAAGGCACAGCTGGTTGCAGTGTTTTGATAATGCAGCTCTCTGTACAAAACAGCTAATTAACAAAGGCAAACCCCCACCAAGTCTTTCCCCCTTCTTCCCATTTTATGACCGGGCAGTATTGCGCCCAGTCCGCTGAATAGCAGCGATGTTTATTATGCACATAGTGGCTGGAGTTACTAACACAATGTGAGGATTGTGCCATGCTCCTTATGAATTCTTTCCCCCATCTCATTCAGAAAATGGACTCAAAGCATCATATGCTTCAGTAACTCTGTAGAGTTTATGGTTGGACCGCTAGTTTGGTTCTGACTTGGATTTGAGCTCTTACCGTTTAAATTGTGCAATAGTATTGCGCCAGTTAACAACATCAAATCAGTTTGATCTCTCAAAGCTCTCAGAGATTCAAATTCAAAATGCTTTATGGTAGTTGTCTACAAAGCCTTCATGTATTACTTGTCAAGGAGACTTGAATTGGGAACTTTGTATGGTAAATTGGATTCTCTATGTTTCTAGGCTCATTCCATCTGATCCACCTCATGTTTGATGACTATGTACTATACCTGCTTGAGTCTCTGCACTGCCAAGAGAGAGCCAATGAACTGATGAGGGCTATGAAAGCAGAGGGCTCGCCAGGTAAGATCGATTTGATACAAGCAATAGAGCTGATCTGTCATGACATCAAATTTGTAGACTAACACAGAAAGCTGATTTGTCATTAAAACAGTAGCTTTCATTAGAATGTAGTTGACTTTACTTGAAGAGAGTTTCAAGTTTTGTTCTGCAACATAAAGGACACAGTCAAACCTCAAATAGGAATTTTGAAGTTGCCATTTTTTAAAAGTCTATAAAGCCTGCTGTATCAAATTTGATACACAAATTTCAAAGGCCTCTAAATTATCAACATGAACAAAACATTGCTGAAAAACCTGTTGTACTCAATCTACTGATTTGCAGGCTTTTGAGGAATGTTTATTTATACGTCTTTCAATCATCATTGTATTGCATTTCATTATATGAAAGCTTTGAGCTACAGAGCTTTGATCATAAAACCAAGCCTTTAAAAATCATCTTACAAAGACATAATTAGGAGATAGACAACAATTGGTAGGAACCAATTCTTCTGAACAAGTAACAACTGATATTTATATGCATTTTATGTACAGTGTCTGCTATATTGTTATTAAGATCTCATTGATTTACATTACAAGCCATTACAATTTCATATTGCTTTTTGGCCATCTTAATAAGCAACAGCACGAAATTGCACATTTTTGCTCAGCTTGGACCTCTGAATAACACTGAGGTGTTTTTTCCTCCTCAAGCATGAGCTACATATTATCATATATCATACTACTATCCATAAAAGTTGATACTTAACAAAAGAAAACACATACAAACTTTTAAAAAAAAAAAGTCTCTATTATAGATTCAATAAACTGTTCCATTTTAAAACAAAAACAAAATCGGACTGTTATTTCATGTCCAGCCTTACAGGATTAAAGGTTGCAATATTAAAACAATGGCTGTCCAATTCAAACTCACATCCTTGTGGTCTATCTGGTGAAAGAGGTTATCCAGCATTGTCTTTCTGGCTAAGCTGGTTGAGCATAGCGGGAAATTCAGGTTAATTGGGACACTTTTTCCATTCATCTCAATGGCAAAATAGCGTCCCAATCACACCTGGTTAAGGTTGTTAAGATGTCTGCTGGGGCATCTTACACCAGCAAACCATCATCCAAAACATGCATTGTGCTTATTGCAGCAGAGAAAATCTCAAATATTGTGATAGTTTTCAAAATCGCAGATTTCTTAACATTTTGTTTTGGCGTATACAGCAGATACTGGGGATGAGCAGATGATCATAGGCTCCACCCCCACATCTACGTCACCTGGACCCTACTCTCCTGCCAAGTCTGTTCACTCGGTGGGCGTACCAGCAGTAGGTTCCCCCAATTCAGCCCAGTCTCCGGAGTACACCAGCATACCAGCTACCACAGGTAAATAGTGACTCCGAACTGATTATAACACTCAAATCATACATCACAGTATCACATTCAACAGTACAACTGGCACAGGCCCATTCCATGCATTCATTAAAACTGTATCTCACAGTAAGCTCATTTAATTAACACGCCAAACACGTTTCTTTGTATATGTATGTCTGTATGTGCCAGGAGCTGTTCAGTCATATACCTGGTCCCTTACATACACAGTGACAACCTCAGGTGGCAGCCCACCCGAGACCGGATCCCAGCTGTCCTGCATGAGAGGCGGACCCCCTCTACACAGCCCCTCCTCCACCCACAGGATGCCAGTTTACCCACATCGGGATGAGCATGGGTGAGCCCCCAAAATCAATGAGAAGACATTAAATGATGTTGAAAATCATTACAGTTACATTACATTACATAGAAAAACATTACAGTGTGGATTGTGAAATGTTTTCAGAGATTTGTACTCCATTTTCTCCAGGTATACTGGCAGCTATAATTACAGCAGCTACGCAAACCAGCACCATCATGCCATCCAGAGTCAGTACTCCAGTTTAACCCATGAACCAGGGCTGCCCACCCCTCTGCACTATTCCTCATACCACCGGACCTCCGCACAGGTCAGGCTCCTCCCACCCAAAATCCTAAAATCATACACTACAGTAATATTTTAATATGATACTATTTATTTATAAGCTATGGGGAATTTCTGAACTATTTATAAAATATCATAAAGTGATTACAGAATATAGATTGACAATTTTCACAGGCTACGCCTTCAATTTCATAAGTTCGTCAGGTTTGTCAATTAAAGTCACATTAGTTCAGTTAACGCCCATTTCCACTATACATAAGGGGAAAAATATTAAATCAAATTAAGTATGACCCAAAAGTCATTATTTTGACATAAAATGTCAAAATTAGGCCATATTAATTGATAAAAAGTAAAAATTGAGAAACCGTCAATTATAACATAAAAGTTTTATGTCACAATTTTAACTTTTTTATCTCCTATTTATGATTTATAGAAGTCAACTTTTTATTAAAATTTTGACTTAGTATTTCAAAATGATGACTTTTTATGTCATAATTATAGGGGGGGAAATCTGGCTTTGGTAAATCATGTGTCAGAAAAGGCTTACACGTGCATTAATTGCATTTTCAACCAATTTTCAATGAGAAAACATTAGATGGGACTTGATTTTATCAACCAATTTTCAGAGTAAAATCTTAAGACTACAAATGCAAATCATTTTTTCGCAGATGATTCATGAACAATAAGACTAGGAATGAGTATTAAGAAGGTAAACATAATAACAGATGGAAATGGGTGTGTATTCCCCAGTATTTGGTGTGGAAGTGTATTCTATCCTCTTTTAGTATTTGGTAGTGTATTCTAGTCTCTTTTACTGGGTTTGTAACTGAGAGAAGAATACTATGTACATACTGTGAATGTGAATGGTGGTTGATGTATTACAGTCATTAGCATCTGAAATGTTCTTTTAACTGTTATCCAGAGTTTTATGGATAGAGAATGCTTGCTTACCTCAGCACACACTGGGCTAATAGGCTGAACTCCTGATCAGAAATACTGGTCATTTAGCATATGTATTTAAAGTGTATTGACTTCTGAAAGAGAACAAAGGTGGAAAAGCTCAGTTAATTGTCTTTGTTAAACCTCTAGACAACTGCTGTTGGATGAAAACAACACTCGCTAAATCTCAAAATGCTGCGGTTACTTAAGCATGAATCAGCCAAAGCAACATTTTCCATGCAGATATTTAGAAAAGGTCAACTTTGAATACTGGCCTGGAAAAGCCTTGTTTAAACGTTAAAATTCCCTTGATGTCTGAGGCTTATTTAGGCCTTGGAATACCACTATATATAGTGAGTATTAGCCTATATATTTTAAGTTTGAAGGTTGTGCAGTTTGAATAATGGAGTAGTTTGTTCTGGGTGCTAGTTAAAACTTTAAAAAGAAAGAAAGAAAGAAAAAAAGACGGATATCTATGAGCTTTTTAATGATCAGATACAGGAAAACTGTTCGTCCGATCAGTTTGAAAAGATATAGCACACTAAGAAGAGGCTGAAGGTCTGTGCCAAATTTACTAGATGTAGCCTGAAAAATTTGGGCGTAGTTATACTGAATTGTGGACAAGCATTGCATTGTTGCATGCAAATATACTAAGTGTATGTACATGCTGCATGTTACTAGTTCCGAAACTGAGGGAATAGTTGAATGTTAAGTAGTCTTTATTGTGCTTGAGATTGAGAGTGTGAATAGTTGAATTAAATTGTTTAGTTGTGGAAGGAGAGAAGTGGGTCTGGTCACATATATTGAAAGTCAAAGCGGGTGTGATGGTAATTTCCTGTCAAGAGCTCTCTGGTCCAGCCTGCCTTTGTAATGGGGGATCAGCTGGTCCTCAGAGTTCTCCTCCACACAGCGGATGCAGCCTCTGAAAAGTGGCCCGGCTAGAGCCAAGAGAGCGACACACACACTCACTCACTCACACACACCCAATGTCTTTCTACCATCCACTCAATGACCGTCTCAGACAACTCAACTAGTGGCCGGAAATCCAGATGGAAAAGCGTGTTTATTAAAATATTGTTATTCAATGGTCTCTTTTATCTGGATGAACAAGAGGTCACCAAGCAACACATCTAGGTCTCTGACCCCGCCTGACTTTCTTTTTCCGTGCCGCAGCCGTTCATAAAAGCTCTGACTGTGGACGGTTTCTATTTAGAGAGCACTTATAGATTTTTACTTCCACTCATTTTCCGTCAACTTAAAATGAATACAATGTCCACACTTTGTTCAAGAGAGCTACTCTGAAGGAGGCGATGGAGAGGAGACAAATGAAGGATTTTGTTGACTTCCCCAGAGAGAACAGATTGTTTTATATAGACGCATATCTTTTTTTGTTTTTTGACTGTTACCCCACAGCAACAAAAATACCTTTTTTTAAAGTGCTATGTTAACTTAACTTTCTTATTTTATGTTACCAGTACAAATGACGGTGAACTGTCGCAGTTTTAGTTGATTATTAGATAGTCTTGCATCATAATTTTAACAATAACAACCACAACAAAAAAGCCAAAAAGATGTATTGAATGCATAACATAGGGGACAAATTTAGCCAGTTGGTCCAAGTTTTATACTTATCAAAACCTGTATGAGTTTCTTTCTTCTGTTGAACACAAATGGCTACTGTCAACTGTCTGTTTACCAACATTCTTTAAAAAAAAATGTTGTGTTACACAGAAGAAAGAAACGTATACAGGTTTGGAACAAGTAAATGATGTCAACATTTTCATTTTTGGGTGAACTGTCCCTTTAACATGAAGGAAGATGAGATGAATTGTTTACTAAATGCACAACATCACATGTGTTTTGTTGCAATGGTCCTCATGCATGTCTCTCTCTGATTTGCAGTATCCACTCAACAGCCAGATGTCCAGAATGGAGTCCTGTTTGATGAGTGGGTCTCCTCTTCTACACTCGAGCGCTGTGACCCCCCGTTGGTCAGACGTGCCCTCGGCCAACAGCTGTTACACCAGCCCCGCGGTCCACGCGTCACGCTACTCCACCGGAGACATGTACTCCCCTCTGGCCCCACGCAGGAACTCTGAATATGAGCATGCGCAACATTTTCCAGGATTTGCCTATATCAATGGAGAGGCCACAACTGGGTGGGCAAAATGATTGTACACTTCCGAGAGTCTTCGTCCAAGACAACAGAAGTCTGCGTGTGGAAAGCTGAACAGATAAAACAGCAGCCACCCATATTTAACCTAATTACAGAGAATGTATTTGAGTGGAAATGACATTGTGTCAGAGATGTTTTTATTGGTGTGGTCAGTGTTTACAGTGTAAGCTGCCAATGAAACTCCTTTCGAATCGCAATCATTGTGTGAGTGCAAAAAGGCAGTGTCCCAGTTGTGCCTTTCCTCGCCTTTTTCTCACTTATCTCTATCTCTATAAACATCATAGATCATACTCTCATTTACTGTGCAAAAACATTCATCGCTGACCTCGTGTCAGTGTAAAAATGCGCACATCTCACAGCATTCTGTCACCACAGGTTGGGTGTTTGACGTCAAATAGTGATCTGTTAACAATACCACAGGGGTTTTTTTTCTCAGCCCTTGTCAACATCAAAGTGTGCTGCTTTCCTAGCATAAACATAACACATTCTCAGCACCAGGAAGAAATGCCTTAATATTTCACCTCAGAACGCCCTATTGGCCAGTTGCCAGGTTGCGAACGTCATTGGAGTCTAAACAAATAAGGGCCACTCACATGAGTACTTGTTGCATGCGAATGTGAACATAAGATTTCTCATATTACACAAATGCAGAATTACCCCAGGGTGATCCTGGGAGAATATTAGAGATCTTTTCTGTAGCTTTGTAACATTGTGTCCCTTTGCATTGTTTATCTGTGTTTGACCTGTATATCCAGTTTTGTATGATTTAGGAAACCGAAAAGTGTTAACCTAGGTTTGTGTGTTTTTGAATGCACTCAAAGGTACTGTGGACCTATTACCCTATGGGTAGGAATAAAAAGGAAAGAATATGAAAATGTAACATTTATTATCTTTAGTCACTTTCTCTTGTAAATAAAAGCACTCAGTAACTTCTGTGGTGACAGCTGTTACTTAAATGATATATGTGGAATTATTTGTTGCCACATAAAGATTTTTTAAAACCCAGTTTGGATTGTCTTTTTTATTATTTGTGTTTTTTTTTTTGTTTTTTTTACTTGACATGTCTATATGTTTTAAATATATATATTAAGAAGTTCATTATACATATTTAGCTATAAATTACTGACCGGTATCAAACACTAATCAGGAACTATTAAACTTTTTAAAGTTTTGAATAGTTTACTTTGTTAAACCAGCACTGAAGAGTCTAAAAATCAATCAAAGATTGAATCAATCTGAATATTAATCTGCTGAATTATACTTTTTAAATCGTCACGTCTTGGTAATTCAAACTCTAAATTTAATTATATGTATTTATTTATTTAATGGTATTTATTTGTTTGTGCATGTAAACACATGCACAGCAAGTGCAAATTGGAATTATCAAATTTACAATTTACAAATTCTTGCTGCGTCTTTGAATTTTGATACACTATAAAAAAGAACTAAACAAAGTACTCATTCAAAAACGACATTTTAATGAAATGTAGAGGGAGAAGAGTTAATATTATAATGCAAAACAATACTGCAGACAGAAAAACTGAAATTCGGAGAAGCTTTATTTGACATGACAGGCCTACATGAAGTATGGAGCCAAACCTCAGATAATTCCTTCTATGCTCTTGCTCTTATTACTGCAGGTGATATTTATATTCTGAGTTATTGAAAATGTTGGTCCAGAAAACATTCTAAACATCAAGTAGCCTAATATGGGTAGCTGGTTTATATCTGGTCAAAGCTGGTCATTTTGTGGGTTACCAGCTATCACGTTATAAAACATGCTTATAAAACCTGGTACATTTGGACATTATCCAGGGAGCTTTGAGGAAATCCTTATTACTGGCATGTGCCTTAGGGGAGAAACGTGACGTTTAACGGGTGAAAGTTGAACAGATGAGCGAAACACAGGAGGTGTGTAACTCTCATCTGTCTGTCAGTGTTTCTAAGTGAACGGCAAAAACAACATTCAGAGATGAGTTTAAGTGATATTCTATCAGAGATCGACGGTGGAGATGACAAGGGGGTTGAAAAGCTTTTGCAGAAGTATAACACAGAGGTAAAGTGGTTGCTGTTAGCTTACTATCTCATTTGTTTTAATGCGCGCTAGCAATGTAAATGGTTATTAGCCAGTTAGCCGCTCGCTAATCTCAGTAGCCTATAACGTTACCCAGTGTGTGTGAACCAACAAAAGGGTTTATGAACTCTGCGAAAAAATGCTTTGTTTCTGAACTTTAAACATGTACTTCATTTGTATTTAGCGATGATTAAAGCCACGAGGGAACCTTTCGCCTTGTGATCGTAAACTAGCATCCTCCAGCTGTTAGCCATGATAGAACCTATTTGCTACATCTAACTTGACTTTTTTTTTAAACAAAAATGCCACATTTGCCCCCAAGATTGAGCAGTGTGTGAATTATTGGGAGGGGGAAATGGTTATTGTTGACGAATAGAGTAGAAATTAGGTTGTTAAGTTACGTCACGAAGTTATGGAAGGCTAAGTAGCTAGCTTGACAGCTGTCAGACAGGTAACTTAACAGCAGAAAATACTGATGGAAATATTATTGTACTGCCTGTTTATCAACGAAACATGCCTGTATGAATTATGCTGGTGTGAACAGCAATTTTAGCCATATATTTGGTGTTTACAAGGATTTTAGTGATGTCGAAATGTTATGCAATTTTTGTTTTGTTTTGGAGGAAATCTCCAGGGTAACGTTAACGTTACACTTACTTCCTTTACATATTCCTCGATAACGTTACATGCTTTGAAATAAACCACAGTTAGTTAACAGTTTTTAGAAAGAGACTGATTCTGTTTCTGTGATTCTAATTTAAATTAAATTAAATTAATAAAATCAGATGTAACTTTAGCTATTGCTGGTAAATCCATCTTAAACTGGTAACGTTAGCTTTATTTTGGACCATGGTAGTTGGTTTCTAGCTGGTTTAAGGTACGCATTAGTTAAATTAGGGATTTAGGACAAGTAGCTTTTATAAACGCGCCTTAAAAACACATTACTGGTAAACTTTGCATCTTGAGAAAATTTGCCCAATATATTAAAGGCCATAAATATTGTATTATTTCCTTAAGATGTGCACTGTTTGCCATTATGTTTTTGAATTGCTTGAAATATGATCGGAATAACTTTTAAATACAGTTATGTGCAACATGTGCAAGTCTGTCATATCGGCTACATAAAATTATATTGAGAACATTATAATTGTGTGCTTGGGACATGGATTTTGAGACTTTTGTTTTTGTAATCAGGCTCTCAAGAATTATATAAAAATTTGGATTTAGATTTATCGGCCAGTTATCGGCTTTCCAGATATAAAGAATTATCGGTATTGGCCAATATTTCCATAGCTGTGTCCCTAGCTTAGACCAGCTAGAATTTTACAGCAGGATTAGTGAACTGTTTTACTCATGTCTGGCTACTCTATGACTTTACAAGGATGCAAACATGGGACTTGTTTATCCCAGATTTATATTGTCTCATGTCATGTTTTCATTTTATTTCAGAACAGCCACACGTTTGCCTTTGACCACAAAGAGGAGGATGCACGAATTGTGAGTAACAGATTTATGGTCTATTATTAGTATTAGCCTATGTTTTGTATCTCAGTATGGTGTGTTCCGTGTTGTTTCTGTATGTAGTACTTTGTTTTATTTATAACAGTCAATTAAATTTTTGAACCTCTTGTGTTTGGTGGTCCCTTCTGCAGAAGTTGTGTCGGGGTCTTCTCACAGTTCTCTGCCGGTCAGATCTTCCACTTTGCCAAAGCACCTGCCTGGAGACCCTGCGCATCCTGTCCAGAGACAAGCGTGTACTTGGTCCCGTAGGCACCAGAGAGGGCATCCTCACTCTAGCAGGGCTGGCTCGGATCCGTGTGGCGGGACACGACGGAGAGCCATTAGAAGTGGCGCAGTCAGCAGTGGAGGAGAGGGTTGTGGTGGAGGCCCTCAAGTGCATGTGCAACGTGGTGTTCAACAGCGTGACGGCACAACAGGTGGGAGCTGACTTGCAGTTGGCGGAGGGCCTTTGTGCCTGCTTGCATTCAGTCAACTCGTCCCATCATGAGGTGGGCCTGTTCTCCCTTCGGCTGCTGTTTCTGCTTTCCGCACTGCGGACAGATGTGCGTGGCACGCTTCGGAGGGAGATGGGTGCAGTCAGGCTGCTCACTAACGTGCTGGAACGCACCCTCAACGTGCATTGGGTGGGGCCATATGAGGCCGCACCCCCTGATCCAGAAGCCCCGCCTATTTCACCAGAAAACAACGATCGTGCCATGGAAGCCCTTAAAGCTCTGTTCAACATCACTATGTCTGATTCGAGCGATGAGGTGAGATTAACAGTATTTGTAGAACAACAAAATAACATTTTATCTTACCTTAAAAAATGGTAATAACATTTTTAATAACATTTTATTTTACCTTAAAAAAATGTACCTGAAAAGCAGTTTACTTAATTTGTATCGTTGTTCTGTTGTATTTGTTTGTTTTTGCTATTACTGTTTATTTGTCTTTAATAATGTTTTACATTTATATTAGTTAGGCTAGTACATTTATCTGTGGTATCGCCATTGGCAGGTGTGGCAAAAAGTTAGTTTTAGGGCCTGCGTCCATGCTGTATACTGTGCAGTACACCAGAATTAACCTGAAGAAAGCAGCACTGTAAATCATTTACAAAAATGGATTCGATTTAAATCGCATGTGTATCTCACACAACAGAATGGAGGATGATACAGGGCTTAGGTTTCCTGTTATACTGCTGTTAAATAATTAATGCTTGCTGAGTGGAGTTGGTGCTCTTGCCCCCAGCAGAGTAAGGAAAGACAGGCTTCTTTCTCCATAATCAAATCGTAGGTTCATTGGCTTTAATATTTTTAACACCAAGCTTTATAAAATCTAATTTCAATGCTCTGTTGGCCTCTTTTCATTAGCTTTGGCAAGATTCTCAAGATGTCTCTGGATCATTAAACCACTGTTGTTTGACATCCACAATGTTTAGATTTAGTTTAAAGTGATTAAGCTGTTGTGATCATCAGCAGTGTGTCAGCCTATTTGTAACGTGTTTGAAATGTCTCTAAAGTGCTTTGTAAATTTTTAAAGAATGCAAATGATGGTTATGGCTTCATTTGTGGTGATGTATATCATCACTATTACTATTACGCATACTTAAAGCTACAATATGTAATTTTTTTCGCCGCCAGAGGTCGCTTTTTCAAAATAACAACAAAAACAAGCTTGATGACGCTATGATAGAGAATGGAACTATGGGAGATGTCGTTTTCACCATCCAGAGATGTATCATGAATCATATATATTATATATCAGCTAATAAATTCGTTTTTGTATTACCTGTACGTTCATCGTAATGAATAAGCTGCCAGGAACGTGAAATGTAATGCTATATTAGCCTGTTATTAATATGTGACTATTTGCCAAATGATTTGGTGGGTTAATGCTGCGCAGTTTTATATTTTTGTGCAACAGATAGGCTAGGCTACTTAATTTCACTGCCATAGACTTGGTCACCAGACTTGATAAAAAGCATTTCTGAAGTACAAACAAAGTGCAATATAACACTAGTGTACAGTAAATAATATATTGCTTGCATATCTATTAAAACACATGGGAGAGCAGAGTCTCTGTCGACAGATCAAGTCCAAGTTTGTTTGCGAAGCTCTCCCCATCCTGAAAACACCACACCGATATTAAACCTTGTTTTATTTCTCCGTTTTTCCCAAAGCCTGCTTGCCTAAGTTGATCTGTTTACGTTTTTTATTTATTTTCTGTACTCGCCTATCTATAATCGTGAACCATGATGACTCAACGACACAACAGCGGTGTGCGAGATATTGTATCATAGATATGCATACATGGATTCTTCATAGATTCCTCATTACGCTGATATATTACGTCATTGATAGGTGACAGTGACCAGGGACCAGACATTATTAAAAACTGGAATTTCTCTGAATTTACAAATCCTTGGGAACTTTTAGGATAATGTAAGTACACAACTGCATGAAATCTATCACACTGTGAAAGTGGTTTCTGAATATTTTATAACAAAAAATCTTACATATTGTACCTGCTTTAAATATTATTTTCATCATCTAGCAACAGTGTTATGCTACTATTGTTGAGAGACTACTACGGTATATTAGTTTATAGTCTCTATATATTTTTTTTATTAAAAAACATTAGTACATCAAGTTAAACTAAATGAAAATGAGAAATGTTGCCTTGGCAGCTATGAAAATGTTTTAATGATGAAACTATAATAACCCTCCCTAAGAATTTGCTCTAAAACCATGATGCCTGATTATACCAAAGACTATACAACAAGACGGCTCACTCGTATTAATATGAACAGGTGAAAGTGCAATGCGTAACATGGCAGAATACATTCCAAATTCTAAATAAAAGACAATCACAAATCGATGAAGTCCGGTCGAAGATCCGGTTTTCAATAGAAACAGTGTCAGTGTCCTCTGTCCTGAGATGCATTCTTAGGACTGCATATATCATATGCATTGGCTTTATCTAATGTGCGATTTTTACCTGGTGGATGATACTCTGAATGAATACATAAAATGAAAATCCTGCACACTGAATTTGATTTTTAGAGTATGTAGTCAGAGTATTGCATTTGTTGGAGAACTTTTCAACCATTGATAAAGTAGGGCCTATGTTCTTTAAGTATGGAGTCCACGTTGCTATGCTCTGTATTCTCCACCATTTATAGGAGGAATATGACGTCTCCTCTCTCATAGCCTCATGGTATAGTAAATTTAACTGATTTCTAATTCAGAATCTTAGCCAAAGTAGTAGGTCATCTGGGTATTTTTCACTTACTATTTTATAGTGCTGCGTATTCAGACATAATTTATCTATATAGTATGGAAGTAAGCATATTCGGATATGGAGCCACTGATTCGCATTAAACGAAGGGCCAAAACCATATCTAGAAACCAAAATATAACAAAGACTTGTGAGTGAGCTATTTTTACAAGCTACCATTGTGGTTGGAAGTTTTGTACGGGCAAGAACCACTCACATTTTCTTTGAGAAAATTAAAAAAAATTGTTTTAATGCTAAAATCTCCCTCCCCCACCCTTTCACCAAGTAGATGAAACAACATTGCTACATTCCAGAGTTCTCAGCCCTTTGAATAGTTACTGAAGTAAGGATAAGTGTGTCTCAATTGCCTGACCTTTTGTTGGTTTCGGTATAGACAGGATCACCCTAATATAAGATGTACTTTCTTTTCTCAAGCCAGTGGTTCTCTCAGTCCCTAGATCTCTACATTTCCTGTTAGCTCTCTGGTTGCTTAGTTTGTAAAGGAAGCCCAAACATGGCATCAGTCTGCTATTGTTGTGAAACAGTTTTTTTGGTTTAACGCTCACACACTTTCTCCTTTATTTTGATAGGACAGTGACCACCAGCTTCGGCTCATTGCAGGCATCATGAGACATCTCCTAATGCTGAAGACGCACTCTGAAGATAAAACAGAGGAGGCTCACAGGTACTTCCATTCTGAAAGATTGACAGCCAAATCCAGTTTGTTTTCTCTGTATACTAGGCCTGTGCATTTTGTAATTGCTTCAAAACCAGTATTCCAGTGAGCCAGAAAGCGAATGTGAATGATGAGATGTCTTCTCCAAGTGATTAATGACACACCCCTTTGCCCCATCGAGACAGCTCAACGCATTCTGTAACTCCCACACGTTTATTTGGGCTTGACTCATTGTGCCCACGGTGGTGCCGTCACCAGCCCTTTCACACTCCTGGAGTATGGGGTGATTATTGTTGCAATATTCCAAATAAATAGATTAATATTCACAAATAAATGTAAAGAGATTCACAAAAATGTATCGAATGCACAAATGAATAGATTAAGATCCACAAATAAATGTAAAGAGTTTCACAAAAAATTATAAAATTCACAAATAAATAAAATGAGATTTGCAAATAAATAAAATATTTACAAATGTTTTCTTATTTTACAAACACAACTCTGCCTGGCATTTATTTGTGAATCGGTTCCTGTGCATTTGTAAATCGCTGCACACATTTGTGAATCGGTTCCTGTGCATTTGTGAATCCCCTCACGCATTTGTGGATTTTGAAACACTTCTAGCGCAGACGTGCAGAGAAATCCACAAATAGGTGGACTCCACCCACCGCCTACTCAAGCCAATCAGATAACGGCCACATCGAGCTGGCCAATCGTAGCACGTTATCGCTTCAACCAATCACGTTAGGCTTTACGCTCGGGGCGGGAAGTGGGAACTGACTGATTCTTGCATCAATGAAAGGAGCACTGGAGCGCAGTAGTAGCGCTGAACTGTGTGTGTGGCAAAAACACTCTGTTTTCAAAAGATTGTTGGAGTTTAAGGCCTCTTTATATTTCCATCAGGATACATTCAGGGAATTATGATAATCAGAGATCCCGAGCATCATGAACAGTCTCTACACCGGCAAGAGGCGCGTCACAGCGCGTCAAAAGCAAATAGCCACTCACTGTCTGTTCACTGCTGCCGCTGCAGTTTAAATAATGTAAAACTAGCATGTTTGAAATGTTAACACACATTCCCTATGTGACGTCTGCTTAGCTTTATATGCATAATCGTGCTCTTAACGGCTCTGATCGTAGCCTGCTTATTGACTAGTGCTGGTTAAATCATATCGTGATAGTGTAACGTTACTGGACGCGGGGCAGTCATTGATAGTAAACGGATGTCCGAACTTCTGATGTAGCGGCTACTTTACGCAATTAGGACAAATGTTTTTGTATTTATACATTTGGGCTTATATTTGGTATTCTACATTACATTTATTTATATCCTATTGCTATTTGTCACTGCGATTGTGCTTTAAAAGGCAAAATCGTATAGTGTCATGCATCGTGCCTACCCTGTGCGAGGCAATCTACACTGGGCAAAGCGAATGATGTGCAAAAACATTTGTCCTAATTGCGTAAAGTAGCCGCTACATCAGAAGTGCGGACATCCGTTTACTATCAATGACTGCCCCGCGTCCAGTAACGTTACACTATCACGATATGATTTAACCAGCACTAGTCAATAAGCAGGCTACGATCAGAGCCGTTAAGAGCACGATTATGCATATAAAGCTAAGCAGACGTCACATAGGGAATGTGTGTTAACATTTCAAACATGCTAGTTTTACATTATTTAAACTGCAGCGGCAGCAGTGAACAGACAGTGAGTGGCTATTTGCTTTTGACGCGCTGTGACGCGCCTCTTGCCGGTGTAGAGACTGTTCATGATGCTCGGGATCTCTGATTATCATAATTCCCTGAATGTATCCTGATGGAAATATAAAGAGGCCTTAAACTCCAACAATCTTTTGAAAACAGAGTGTTTTTGCCACACACACAGTTCAGCGCTACTACTGCGCTCCAGTGCTCCTTTCATTGATGCAAGAATCAGTCAGTTCCCACTTCCCGCCCCGAGCGTAAAGCCTAACGTGATTGGTTGAAGCGATAACGTGCTACGATTGGCCAGCTCGATGTGGCCGTTATCTGATTGGCTTGAGTAGGCGGTGGGTGGAGTCCACCTATTTGTGGATTTCTCTGCACGTCTGCGCTAGAAGTGTTTCAAAATCCACAAATGCGTGAGGGGATTCACAAATGCACAGGAACCGATTCACAAATGTGTGCAGCGATTTACAAATGCACAGGAACCGATTCACAAATAAATGCCAGGCAGAGTTGTGTTTGTAAAATAAGAAAACATTTGTAAATATTTTATTTATTTGCAAATCTCATTTTATTTATTTGTGAATTTTATAATTTTTTGTGAAACTCTTTACATTTATTTGTGGATCTTAATCTATTCATTTGTGCATTCGATACATTTTTGTGAATCTCTTTACATTTATTTGTGAATATTAATCTATTTATTTGGAATATTGCAACAATAATCACCCCATACTGGAATGCTACCCTCTCTAAATGCATTCTACAGCACTCTGAAATGACTAACTCTACGCTCCCCCTTGAACAAAGTGCGTTGAATGTGCTGAACCAGTCCTGGTCAGTAGATGTGTCTTTGTTATTCAAATTGTGCCCATGGACTGAAGGCCCCCCCACACCCCTCAGTGTTTTCAGAATGCCTGCTCATGTTTGTCTGCCGCCATCACATTCCTAGAACGTGACTTGAGTATGTTGAATTTTCTTTTGCGTCAGAGAAGATAATAAAATGAACTAATGAAAGTGGCATACAAATATTTACTATATCTATTTGCACAAGGTACTTCCATGTGAGAGGGAGGTTTTTTTGGCATCTCCATGTGGTCCTGTTCAGTATCGCAACTTGACTTGTCTAAAATGTTATCATGCTCTTTGCAGTTGCACTGACTGTACACATACTACATATACACTGATTTCTGAAAAAAAATTTCTGTGTTTTATTAATCATGAGTTTAAGAATTATATGGACTCCTTGTATCATTTGGAGGTTGTTTTTTTCTTGGAAAGACCTTATTTTACCTTGAAAAAAAGCTTGTAGAAAACACCGTTTTGTGAGAATCACCCTTCAATCTGATAGTTTACTTTGCTGGATATAGAAAATGATGACAAAATTAATGTGTTAAACAAGATAAATGATGTATGCTTAATTTCACAATAAGTGTGCGATTAATCCCAGATGATGCAATGTATTTAATGTATTGTTTAATTATTCAACTTTTTACATAAGTCAATCATTCTCAGTTGAGAAATATGTAGCTTTACAATAAATGATAAATTATATAAATAAATTAACCATTTATTATATTGCAAAAACATTGCATAAATAACAATAACAGTAATAATGATAAGGCAGCGACTATTTAAGTGTAAGTAATAGATGCTACTTATAAATAGTGGCAGATACTATTTGCACCTCATTGTTGTTGTACTTTAAACGGTATGCAATGATAACATAGTATAAATAATTATTTCATAAAATTATCTTATTGTGACAATAAAGCCCTCCTTACAGCTAACCCCTAACCACATCATTTTTTTAACGCACGTTAGGCACTTTATTTCCACTTTTCAAATATTTTCTTAATTTTTCTTAAAAATAAATTAACTGATGTGTGATGGGAAAAGGGAGTAGAGCAAGATTCGAACTCCGGTCATTTGCGTCAACTTTCTGCCTATTGCTACTGTTGACTAACCAGCATCTTCTGTGATTTTTGTCTGACCTAACCAGACAATTTCTAGGGAAAACTTTCTTCTCAAAGAAAAGTTGAAAACCCTTATTCCAAGAGTTGCATGCTGTGTTCTCATCTTATTGTGTGCACTGCTTAACCTTTATCATTTCATTTGTCATTTCTTCCAGTCATGCCATAAATCTCCTGAGTAACCTTCCCGTGCAGTGCCTGGATGTTCTGATAGACGTCCCTGTCCAAGGTGGGATAGAAAAGTACGGTGGGAAGAACATGGACACAGTGCAGATGCTGCTAGATTTTATGGAAAAGAGGATAGACAAGGTATTGCACTTCAGATGAACACCTGCAAGCTTCCTCAGCTGTTCCTTCCTCGTTGCGTTCGTTCATGCTTCATGTGTATTTATCCATTTAGGGTTCCAACTATATAGAAGGCTTGACACCTGTGCTGAGTCTGATGACAGAGAGCTCGAGATACCACAGGGACATCCGCAGATACTTTAAGGCCAAGGTGCGGGGCTGAGTCCATGCTCAGTGTAATTCACTGCTTCAGATATTCAGTTAAAGTAAATATTCAGTTGCTGATTGAACGTGTTCTCTTTGTTTGCTGCTGTGCAGGTGTTGCCTCCCTTGAAAGACGTGAAGGAAAGGCCAGAAATCGGCTGCACCGTTCGAAACAAACTGGTGCGTCTCATGACTCATATCGACATGGCAGTGAAACAGGGGGCTGCCGAGTTCCTTTTTGTGCTCTGCAAAGAGAGTGGTGAGTTGTTTTAATGTCTGAAAGTGTCTGTTTTTAAATGGATTGTTTGCAGTTGTAATCTTGGACGAGCTCATTGTGTTTTTCATTGTCTCCTGTTGGTCATGTGATGCAGTGGATAATCTGTTGAAGTACACTGGGTATGGTAATGCTGCGGGGCTGTTGATGGCACGAGGGTTGCTGGCCGGAGGTAGAGGAGAGACGCAGTACTCCTCTGATGAAGACTCTGACACCGATGAATACAAGTCAGCCAAACCTTTGTAAGTGCATTTTTATGTATGCATATTTTATATCATATTTTTCCTCAGCAATCCTGCATTTCTTTCTGCATTCTTAGATTATAGTAACAATCATTCTTGTTTTGTCAGCATTAACCCCATTACAGGTCACATAGAGCACCCAATGCCAAACCCCTTAGATGAGATGACAGAGGAGCAGAAGGAATATGAAGCCCAGAAGCTTGTCAGTATGATTGATGAATTATCAAGGTGGGTTTATAAAAAAAAATTTAATTTTTTTTTACAATCAATCATTTATGCGATTTAATATAACAATTCTGCAATAATAAGAAACTACTAATACATTTTTTTTTGTGTGTCATCAGTAGTTGTAACATTATAATTACTATTATTGTTGAGAGTATTATTATAGCTGTATTTGTTATAATTTTTTATTATTTTTTTTAGGGCTGTGCAACAATTAATCACATCCAAAATGTATTTGCATATGTGTATTTACAATGTGTTTACAATGTACACACATTTTGGATGCGATTAATTGTTGCACAGCCCTACATTTTTTTATTATAAAACATTATGCGTTTACATAATATATGTGTGTGTACTGTGTATAATTATTTAGTAGAAATATTTGAATATTTGAATATATATATTTATATATTATTTGTATATACATAACGCATAACACATTTTTCTTAAATATATACATGCATGTGTGTGTATTTTATATATACAAAATAATTGTACACAGTACACACTATTATGTAAACACAAACTTTTATTTTGTATGCAATTAATCGTTGCACAGCCCTAAAAAAGTTTTTTCCCTATTCTCTCCTTTTTTTTATTGTTTTAAGTAATTTAAACACCAAAATTATGATTTATTAAGGCATAAGCCATCAATATTTTACATTAAGTAGAATATTTACATAAAAATGTTTTAATAAGCAGAAATGAAATGAAACCAAACTGTTTCCATTTTATTTGCTGCAATGTATATTCTGGCCGTTGTGTTTTTACTCCTGCTCATTAATATCAGTCAATCGCTCTTTCTGTTTTTCATCATCTTGTATGAACCGGTTCATAATGCCTTCATAGATGACTCCATCTGCTAGAAGCATTGTGCTTGTTTTCTCATCGCCCTCCTTGGAGGCTGGATATGTGCAGGGCCGCATTCATGTTGACCTTTTCCTAAACAACCGGCGGCGTAAACTAGCGAGACACCGGTGAGAGGTGTAGTGCCGTTGCTCCCAGCGCGTTCCTTACCAACCGCTTCATTAAGGCAAGAATCCTCCACCATCGTCCTCTGCCTCATTTACAGCTGGCCTTCCACATTCAACAGGAGTCAATGCACACCGACCGGCCGCCGCAGCCCCGCTGCATTAATTACCAGCTAATTGGCGCACACAGTGGGGTCGCGGGCTCAGGCTCTTTTGTACAATACACCAAGGTTTCATAATACACATATACGTGGTTCTCTTTCATACGCCGCCTGTTTTATTCAGTCGGGGTGCCAGACATTGTCCTCGGACGTGAAGTGGTTTGAGACACTGGCTCAATTAGGGGTGTGCGCATGTACGTTAGCTGCCGGGTGATGTTAAATAAGTTTGCAAACACAAGAGGACGAGTCATTGTCCACCTATAGGGTGTTTGAGTCGTAATGAGCAGCGTGTGCCCAAGAGAGGCAGATTCCTGTCTTTGAGAATGAATCCTCGTTCCTTCTCTCTTCCTCCTATTCTTTTTTTTTTATCAGGATGAAGGAGGTGTTGTGTGGGAGAGGGAGGGCACTGGTGCTCCCCGCCACGGCTGCTGGGGAGACGCAACATGTCCATGGAGGAATGTCCTTCCCTGTGTCTGCTGCTTGACTTGCTGTCCAATTAGTACTGACTCTCCACCCCATATCCACACAAACACACACACACAGGCGTACGTAGGTAAACACACAATTGCTCAGGCTGCTGATCTACGCAGATTCTGTTGATTGGATGCCAGATCAGATTTTGGTTTCTGGCTTTCGAGGGACGCGATGTCTGTTTTCTGTCTAGTCGACTTTTATCTTGTTTACAGTCAACATGACGTACGTTTGACGTCAAGGTGCAGCCAGTAATTTGTTCCCTTGCATTTTTGTAGATAACTTTTCAAAAAGTGTTTTGATATAAGATTGATATCCATTTAGTAGCATTTAATACCTCTTTATGCAGTTATACACAATTTATCTGTAACACTTTACAATGAGGTTCTGTTTAACATTGAACAAACAATGCATTTATGCTTAGTTCTAATGGGAGCTTATTGTAGTGTTACCAGCTGATCTGTATATGAATGACATAAATGAATGCAAATGAGCTTTTTGATGGCTTTGATTGGATAATGCTCTTATTAATCATTTTTGTCCGTGCTTTGATTGGCTAATACTCTGATGAATCATCTCGGGGTGTGCGGGTGACACACAGTGCAGATATAATTGGATTAGCGTGGAGGAGCTGCCCAGGCTTTGAAGAGATTAGAATGAGCACTGATCCTGTAATTAAACTGCAGGGCCGAGGTGGTGGTTGTGGGGGTGCTGGACCGCTCTGGGATTGGGGGGTGGGGGGGTGGGTTTAGGGTTGTGATTCCAAGGGCTCTTATGTGGCCAGATGTAAAGGGAAAGAAAGATGTTCTACACATCAACAGGCCTCTTTAGAGGACAGAACTGAATGCTGCTACAATGGTCAGTACAAAGGGTTTCTTTCAAAGAGCAGGTGGATTGTAGTGACAAATTAGTGGCCCGAAAAACGAAATCGACTAGATGTGTGAGCACAATAAATACGTAGGGTAAATGACGGCTGCTGGATTCTGGAGTTTGTATTTATTATTACAATGTAAAAGAACTGTTTGCTGTTTTAATATCATTTAAAAAGTAGTTTATTCCTGTGATTGCGAAGCGCACCATTACTCTTCAGTGTCACATGATCCTTCAGAACTCATTCTATGATGTTGGTTTGGTGCTCAAGAACATTTCTTCTTCTTATTATAATTGATCAATGTTGTTGAAACCAGTCGTGCTGCTTAATGTTTTAAAACCACGATACTTTTTTTCAGGGTTCTTTGATGAAAAGAAAGTTTAAAAGAACCGCATTTGTTTGAAATTTCAATTTGAAAATTAGTTCGACTGCAGAATGTGTGTCCAACAGTCATAGATTGCAGTTCCGTTTTGTGTACTTTTCCGTTTTTGTGCAAAGAAAATCCAGACATAATGAAATAAAAGTTTCCACTGAACTTGGTCATTCTAGGCTGGTTGGGTTTCTCCCTGTACGCTTATTTGCATGTGACGTGAACATGCAAAGCTGAAGTAGCACACAACATGCTAAAGTACTGAGCTCTGTCCTGCTCTTCCAACAGGAAAGAACTGATCAGACCAATGGGAGTGAGGAGGGATGGCACGCTAGCGCCCCTAGGACAAGCTATCCACGAGTGCAGCCCACCACCCAGCAGTGACTCAGACTCAGACTGAACTGGAGTTCACCGAAACCACAGGCACCGCTGCTGATGGCTAACCGTCACTCTTACAAACTGTTCTTGCATAAGGCGACACTTCAATTACTTTTGTTGCACGAGGGGCATGTCTTTCAAATTGGGACATATATGGTGAAGTACATATTGAGCAGAGAGAAGAAACAGAGATGTTTAAATAGATATCGGGATGTGATCAGACATCAGTCATGTGATGTATCAGACGGAACTGTTAAGTAGGATTTATTCACGTGTCTTTGACGCTCTTTGTGAGCAAGTAAATGCACTTGGTCTTCAATAATGAAGTAGAAAGGCTTTATAACACTTACTCTTACAAATCAATGTTTAAAAGCTGTATTTATTATTACGGTCCGTGGCTGTTGCTGGTTCACAGATCGAAGGATCCGGTTTTATAACGTTTCAAAATGTTTGAATGGCTTTTGAAATGTTATATGCCAAGACAAGCCATTAGATCATTTACATTATTTGTCTTGCACTCAAATGTTTTTACAAAGTGCGCTTTTTTTTGTCTCTACCACTTAAGCCTTGAGTTTCAAACAATTATCTGTCTTTTATAATGTTATATATTTTAGCTACACAATTTTCTATATACTATGTATTTTTCTTTTCTTTTTTTTTTCTTTCAATGCTGTCGGTGTAACTTTTTTCCTTTTTCTAATGTTCGGTTATCTACACAAGACAAAGCATGTTATTAAATTCAGATTTTCTAAATAATCATCCTCTATAACCACTATAATAAAAGTCAGCTGAGTAAAGGGGGTTTGTAAAACTTGTATAAATTGTTAAATTTCCCTCAACCTTTAAGCTTGTTTTTCATTTCAGACAATCATTTGCAATGAAATAAAATCCTACAAGTCTTTCACTCATTGCATGCAGAAACTTTTCTAATGTTTTCGTAATATTGCCCTTGAATATAAGAATCCAAAGAAAGGCTAGGTCAGTTAAAACACTAATCCTAGCTCTAATGCAAGATTATATCACACGAAGTTGATTAAATTACACTATCAAATGATTTCTTAAGGATATTGAATATGACCATTGCTTCACTAAGTAAGATCCTTAGTATCCAAATTTCAGTGTTGAATTTTCTTATATTACACTCAGATCTGTGGTAAATTCAGAGGTGGACAAAGTACACAACTTTGAGTAAAAGTACAGATACTACTGGTCAAATATTACTCCGTTACAAGTAAAAGTTGTAAAGAACTTTAACTTAAGTAAAAGTACTCGTTATTAAAAGTACTTAAGTATAAAAGTAAATGTCAATCCATCATTTTATTATTGTTGCATTTAATACTTACTGTACCTTATGCCTCTGAATCTATGCCTGCCTACCCTCATATCAGTTCCAAGAGTGGGATTGAATAAGTGTACTCAATAACATCCACAATGGTTTCGTACACCCAAATGGTTTTTTGTCTTTTAGTATGAATATCTTAGTCTTACTGTTATCTATAAGCTAGTGTGCTCCAAAGCAATGACAAAATTTGCATTTAGAAGACCAAAACCAACGTTGAAAATTAAAATCAGGTTGATGTCAGAATCCAATGTCAGATTAACGTTAATCTCCAACGTTGGACAGACGTTGTATTGTGGTTGAAAATCGGTTGACGTCAGAAACCGACATCAGTCCAAAATGCAACCCCTGCAACCGAAATCATCCCTGACATAACTACTTTCTACTGAAGGACCTTGAGAAATGTAGTGGAGTAAAAAGTAAGATTTGTCTTTCAAATGTAGTGAAGTTAAAGTAAAAAGTTTCCAGAAAAAATAATACTCAAGTACACTTTTTGAGTATCTGTACTTAAGTACTCGAGTAATTGTATTGTTACGGTCCACCTCTGGGTAAATTTAATATTCCTAAGTTGATCAAATGCAATGCACAAAAAGATCAGAAGGTGAAGAGGCAAATATGAATATTTTTATTAAATACTATAAGATGCAATGTCTATTAACAGGGTAATAAAAAAAAAAAAGTACAAGACAGAAAACAAGCATTTCAATAATCAAAGCACAAATGGCAATGTCAAGTTAACAAATGCTAGCTCAAACTTTTGACAATCATATTCAACTGGAGAGGCGCATGGTTCCATTTTTTATTATGCAACTGTTGCATAAATCAGAAACACTGACAAAGACCGCTGGTTAACATACAAATAAATGAAAAAATCTGATGGATTGAAACATTTAAATGGGCATTCAGGCTTTTTGTCCACATTTCCCAAAACATGCCAAACTCCTATCAAAATCCTTGAGGGACATGAACAGATACGATCTCAACGCAATTACCAGCGACTTCACTGATCCTGTGCAAAATGGAATTGCGCTCATACGCAGAACCTCGCTCTCTCTCTCTCTCTCTCACACACACACACACACACACAGCAGCAGCAGCAGGATATTGGGGTTCTTTGTGGCTGACCAAAGACATTTATTAGAGTTGTGGGGGGGGGTTGGAGCTCCCGCTCGGAGACTGCAGTGCCTGTGAAAACACACAGTGGGGGCACTGCACACTTGGGAGGTCACGCCTCCCATGCTAATTTAGCACAGTTCGCTCACTGGGGCCAAACCAGAACTCGCGGACTATGAAATAAACTACAACTAGAAAACATGAATATATAGACACACAAACACACATTATTCACAATCCTTTACACAATAACTCCTTTCTGCACCAAAATATACTACCAACTATTCCAAAAAGATTAAAATACAGTTTGTAGAAAGCTATAGGAACCTTGACATAATACATTCTTGGCTGGCCCAGAGATACTTAGCCATACTAAATTATTAAAAGAATCAAAAGTAAGTGCCATGTTTTTAGTTTTTCCCCCTGCAGTAACAGGGCCTGATAAAAATGTACAATTATAGCCATTTAAGTAGAGCTAAATCGCCTAGAGTTCTCTGCGTATACATTACGGACTTTAAAAGAGCCAGATTTTCCAAGATATTCTGATGTGGGTTTTCAGTCAAAATAAGCAGCAGACACAGATTTCGGCTGGGTTTAAAATAATGATTCTAAACATTGGCAAGTTTCACTTTCTGACCAGATTAACTCCAGCCATATTTGTTCAGGCAAAGACACCGCTACAAATACAGTAAAACTGGCTGTTAAATACTTCTAAGAACACTGACATAAAACATTCAGATGGTGTTGAATAAGATAAATATCAATGCAGGTCTTGAACCCTTGCCAGGTCTCCATTCCATAGCCAAAATTATTTTAAACATACAGAGCATCTCTGCGGATATTAATGCATGCTGTCGGTCTCAGAGGAGTCACTGTTCTCACCGCTGCTACTGCTGGGGTCAGTATAGGAACAACAAACACCATTTTCATGGCTGTTCATCAGGTCTTGGATCTCAGTATGCCACCCCAGGATCTCTGCAAGTTTTCGGACCGAATCGGAGAGATCCCCCAGCTCCATGTAGTCGCCCCTCCTCAGGGGCCTCCGTTCAAAGGGCCCGACCGCATCGCGGTTCAGCAGCAGACGAGGCACTGTGGACTTTACGGTGTTAATCAGGCTGGCGAAGGGCTCAATCTGTCACAAAGCAGATTAAATGTCATAATTTTAGATTTTATAATATTAAGAATACATAAAGAAATGACAACTTATAAAGCAAAAGTAAAGACTTTTACATTGTTACAAAAGACGTTTGAACTTTCTATTCAAAGAATCCTGAAAAACAATGTTTACAACATGGATAATAAAAAAATCAGCATATTAGAAAATTCAGGTTTATAAAAAATATAGTAAATCAGAAAAGTTATCTTCAAATACTACTGTTTTGTTTTTGATATATATATATATATATATAAACACAAATGTATATAGAAATAAAAATGCAGACTTGGTAATGACCACAAAAAAATATAATATATACATTTATTTTTTCTTAATTTTGGCATGTGGTGTAATAATTTTTTTTAAAAGTAAAAACATTCCATTAATGCCATTCTTTTTTTTTTTATAAAATAACTCATAAAAGCTGTATGTAGAAGTTAATTAATTAAAATCAACAAAACAATGTTTAAAATAAAGTGTAATAATCTATCACTGCAAAAGAACTATAGTCAACTACACTTACATACTAAATAGATTAATATATTCATATTATTAGTTAATAATAATAAACATTTTAAACCCACCTTTAAAGAAGTGCCCATGATCATGAGAAGGTCAGCTTTTGGGAAATCTTCAGCATGTTGAAAGTACTTTTCAGGCAGATCCTCTCCAAAGAAAACAACATTAGGTTTGACTGCCCCGGCACAAAAAGTACAGATGGGTACGTTGCCGTTCATTATAGCTTGCTAATAAAAAAAGAATGGAAGATTATGTAGTGTGCTAAAACGGTGTGCAGTTGATGAGTGATCTAAATTACAAAATTGATTACCTTGGCTTCTTCTGCAGGATATGGCGTATAGCAGAGGTGACAGGCAGCAGTAGCGAAACTCCCATGAGCCTCCACGAGTTTGTCATCTGGGATACCGCACACTACAGACAGGGTTGAGAATATAACACTTTCAATGATGTTTAAATGGAGTTCCCAATTCTATAATTTACTCACCCTCAAGTTGTTCCAAACCTGTATTAATTTTTTTTTTCTTCAGCGGAACAGAAAAAAAATTATTTTAAAGAATTTCAGTAACCTAGCAGTTGATGGGCCCCATTGACTTCCATAGCATTTTTCCCCATGCTATGGAAGTCAAAGGGGGTCCTCAACTGTTTAGTAACCCATATTCTTCAAAATGTATTTTCTGTTCAGCAGAAAAAAAGTAATTCATACAGGTTTGGAACAACTTGAGGGTGAGTAAATTACCATTTTCATTTTTGGGTGAACTATCCCTTTAAGAGAGTTTTTGCATTACTAGCTGGTTGTCCTGCATCCTCAATAAACAAGCTACAATAAGTCCAAAATGCAGCTGCTTGAGTTCTTACAAATATGAAGAAAATATGATCATATAACACCAATTTGATTATCTCTACACTGGTTACCTATTAAGTTCTGTATCAATTACAAAGTATTGCTACAGACCTATAAGGCCCTAAATGGTTTAGCTCCTATAAACTAATCTTCTATCGCCTTACAATCCATCACGCTCTGGGCTTTTGATAGTACAGAATATCTAAGTCCACTAAAGGAGGGAGAGCATTTCACATTTGGCTCCTAAACTCTGGAATAGCCTTCCTGATAATGTTCGGCGCTCAGAACACTCTCCAAGTTTAAATCGAGATTAAAGATGCATCTCTTAAACCTAGCATTCATTTAATGCATCTCCTAACCTTATACAGTTACATCAGATCAAATGCACATGAAGACTTCAGATGCCCAACACCTATGAAGAGACGGTGCCAACCCCCGCGAAGACTTCAGATGACGCAAACTCTGAATCAACATGCACCAATGCTACATTTTCTAAATGCCATAATCATTTGTTAAACAAGTATTCATTGTTCAACGAGCTCATTGTATCTGCATTAAATTACATTGTTTAAATTAATACATTTTTAGCTTTAGATTTTGTACATGTACATTTCTGAAATGACTTGTCCATTACCTCTGATAACAGAACACGAAATTGTAATTTTGGTTTGAAATTGTGTGTATTGTGAAAAGCGCTATACAAATAAACGTGAATTGAATTTTTAACTTTAATCTCACGCTTTTCAAGTCCATCGATGTTCTGAGTGTACATGCGGAGCAACAGGCCCTTCTGATGCAGCATACGGATGAAATAGTGAACGTAGTTTGGACGGTGGTGTCCAGGGTACAGCTCTTTAGCCAATGAGAAGAAAGGATGAGGATTGTCAGAGAAGTAGTCAATGTTAAAGATGGCCTCTGGATAAGGGATGTCATACTTCGCAAGGTTTGCATAAAGACCCGTCCCTGGTGTCCTGATATAGAGACAGTTGTTAACTGAGTGACATGATGATTTAGAAGTAGTTTAAAGGGTTTCAGTGAGTATCCACCTGAAGTCTGGTATACCGCTGGCTGTGCTGATACCTGCTCCAGCAACCACCACAATGTTTCGCACCCGTCCGAGCTTCATCAGCCTGCCGATAGTTCCCAAAGCCTCGCGGGGCACAGAGCTGCCAGAGGCTGAGGAGAGAACAGATTTGGTGCTGGGACTCTGGTAGGACTTCCCTTCCCTAAAAAGAAGGAACAATGTATAGAAAAATAAACAAACATATATATATATATATATATATATTTTATCCAAAGCTTAGTGTATTTATAAGGTATAATCCACAGAATATATATATATAAATATATATATGTATTTTTTTTATCATGTAGTTTCAAACCTATGATTTATTCAACTTTCAAACACAAATTAAGAAATTTCTGTCCTTCCATTTAAAGTCCATTATTTCAAATCTTAAAAGATCCAAAATGTCATAAGCATCATAAAAATGATCATCTAGTGGTCTAATCCAAATAATGGCGAGTGAGTAAATGCAGAATTAACATTTACAGTTTGGGTCTGAAAATAGTCATTTTGACATGCTTTCTTATGATTAGAACGGTGATTGACTGCATTAATAATCTGAAGCGCATACTCACTGGAACGGCATTCCTCAAAGTGAAATCACAAACATAATTTAAAATCACCATATTACACTTAGTTTTAGTAGTATGATTATTCAAGGAGTTTTTGATGGTTTATTCTTGTATGTGTAGTGCATTAATAGCGGGAGAGGCGGGACATAGCAAGCACTGGGAGAGTGTGTGCGTGGTTTGAGCTTTTGTAATTGCTGACTGTTTGCTGGAAAGCATAACCTAAGGATGTGGCATCTCACCGTGCTAACAAGGCCTGCTGTTCACTCACGCTCATTAGGCTGAGATCATCAACAAGGCCTGAATCTGCAGGTTTAGTGCGCTGAGAGTCCTGAGTGGTGATGATAGAGCTGCGGGTCACCCTGGTGACGCCAGCCGGATTGATCCTTCTGTCCCTACTCGACTTCGCCTTGCTCATGGTGACACCTGGAAAGACACATTTAAGTTTATTGGTGTAAGTTTTCATTTCTAAAAGTAAACAGCTAGATTTCAGAAGGAAATATCAGTCCTTGCAAGGCTGCAATAATGTTAAAGTTAAGCAAGCTTAGATTTTATTTTATGCAATGCTGTACTTTCTGATGTGCAAAAGTAGCTATAGACCAGGGCTCAAGAAAACTGCATAATTTGTTGACCCCATATAAGAACGATTTCTGAAGGATCAAGTAACTGTAACACTGAAGACTGGAGTAATTGCTGCTGAAAATTCAACATTACCATCACAGCAAGAAAATAATATATTTTTTTATTGAAAATGTACAAAAAAATAAAAAATGTAATCCAGAAAATGCAGCTTTCATGAGCATAAGAGATTTTCATAAACAAAATCTTACCGACCCTGGTATGCATGTGTGAGTATTTTTTTTACAGTACCTTGTAAATGCTGTAACTATGTCTTTAAATAAAAGAAATTCTAATAACAGGGGGAAATATATATAATAGGAAAAGTTGCACTTTTTTAAAAGACACTTTTTTTTTTAAGAGATGACATGCTAGTTGCTTTTTCCTTTTACCTTTCTTAATCCACCCATTACTATATTTAAAGTGTAATTAAAATCGTAGCAGAGCTCGCCTGTGTCCTGCCTTTGGCTGGCGAAAAGCGTCAACGTATTAAAACTGTCAAGCCCCAACAAAGCTAATGGTTGTAATATATTTAATGTCCCCCTCCACTTTCGTTCAACAGCCCACAGCTGTGGCAGCTTTACAGCTCGGGGAAGGGGAACGGGTACAAGAGGTGTGTGTGGGGGGTGAAAGTGTCCAGGATTGACTGTGTGTCAACAAACCCAGCTGGAGGAGAAAGGAGGAGGCCATTTAGACCAAAAAAAAAGGAGAGTGAATGGAGACAGATGATGCAGAGGTAGAATCCAATAAAGAGAGTTTGTGGGAAGCGAGAGGTGAGGAAGATGCCTGGAGCCTTGAGAGGACATTTCTCAAGCCTTTGACATCTTCGAAGGATGAATGACGGACAGTGACTGGGACAGACAGAGAAGGAGGGAGAGAGAATAATAGGTAAGAGGGGATACAAAGAAATACATGCAATAAAACAAGGCCTGCGTCACAGCATACAAATGCGATAAGACGGGCCTTTCAACGACGCACCTTATCACAGCCGAAAAGGGGACCCCTTATCACATTCACAATGACAATGGGTCAGTGTTCGGAGTGATAAACAACTACCAGGGGCCGCAGACGAGTGTGAGCAAAATCTGGCAACCTGCAAAACAAGAAAAGACCCACTATAACCAGCCATGACTCAATTCAACTCTCTGGTGTCTTAACGGACAAAGCTAGCTGCAGATGAAATTGAATTAGTCAATTGTTGGCTATTTAATCTTTTTAAGCCCATCAAGGCAAGTCCTTATGAGATTCCCCTCTCCCACTTCCAATGGTGTAATGGCTACTCCTGTGGAACTATTAAAAACTACAGGGAATGGGAGGTCACTGCCTTTGACTCCCCGCTAACCACAGAGACACTGCTGTGCACATCCAATATTTCCCAGCTGAGGTTATTAAGAGTCGCACAGACGGCATGGAGAAATCTACAGTACAATGCGTTTCTCTGTTCCATCAAAGTCAAGGACTCAGAATGCGTAAAGAAAACTTAGAAAAAAAGTCTTAATATTCATGACTTTCAGACATTATTTTTACTTTTAATTCATAGCTATATTTTAATAACAGTAATAATGAAATCCCCAAATACAAAACTAGCAGCTAATAATAAAAACAACTATTATTATTAGCCCCTACTTTGATTAAAAACATTTTTTTTTTTTTTATAAATTGTTAACAACAACAATTATTTTTGTTGCTATTATTATAGCCATTAGTTTGATAAATGATTACATCTCTAAATGAATTACAAAAATAAAAAAATAATATTAATAATTTGTTTAAAAATATTTTTTTGTATATTATTAATATATGATTGCCATTAGTTTGATAAATTATTCACTATATAATATCAATAATAATAATAATGATTATTATTATTATTTTGATTTGTGTAGAAAAAAATTATTTGTTAAATTAAAATACTTTTAATAAAATGGATAACTCTGGTCCTTGATTATGATTGGCTGGGACACGTTCGAAGCCGTAAAAATACTCTATAAACACATCAGTGTAAAAGTAGCCCAATTCCACGGGAAAACCGCAGACTCTGCAACACTGTTGAGGAGTCGCTGATCTGCGTTGTGCCTAAACTCCCAAAAATCACTGTACTACTGAATGAGGGTGAATCAGGTACATTTTGGTTAGTGAACTATGCCCATGGATATATTCATGTTAACTAACGCTCACTATGGAGGAGGCAAAAAATTATAATATAATAATAATAATAATATTTTTGGCTAATTTGAAAGAATAAGGAAACATCCAGTCAAACAACATGCAAACCTATATTTGCTGTCTAACAGAGACTTCACCGATCATAGGCACAGGGGCTTCTCTCCAAAGAAGAGGGAAAAACCAACATGACCAGTGGTGTGACTGAAACCATGGAGAAGAGGTTAGCAACGGGCAGTCAGGGCAGGAATGAGCTGGCTGTCAGACTCAGAGTTAGTAAGACAGCACAGAGTCATTGTGCTGATATTAGCACACATCTCTGGCCTCTCACTGCAGACAAATTGAGCTTAATTAGTTGAGCTGTTTGTCGATAAGCAGCAAAAAAAAAAAAAAAGACTAAGATGGAAAATTAGTTTAGTATGGAATGTTATGCTCAATTATTCTTATAATCTTGGGCGTGGGGGGGTCTGTCTTAGTGCTGTCAGATATTTACAAATATTTTTTCAATCGATTTAATGTCTATATTCTTGCACACAACTAGTTTTATCTCTGCTGCCCCCTATTGTGGAGAGACACTTTTACAAGTCTCCATGAGGGCCAGCAGGTCAAGTCAGTAAGGGGGTTAGTATAATTAGTATTTTTTTTATTAAGCAAGGGTACACTAAATTGATTAAAAGTGACAGTAGAATCTTTTACATTGTTACAAAAATAATCTATTTCAAATAAAGCTTTTCTAGAACTTTCTATGAATCTAAAACCCAAATTTTACTGTGATTTTAGTCAAATACAGCCATGGGCAGCAAAAGAAGCTTTCAAAAACACTTACAAAACTTTTGAACGGTACTCTACACACAGTACATCGTTTTTTTTATTAAGATATCAATACAAATATTTATAATTGGAAACGCATTTAATGATATAATATGAAGAGCCAGTATAACCCCATAACTTGAGCAGGTTCTTTTTAATGAGACATACAAAAGACCCTCATGAGACGAGAGTTATTTAAGAGTGGATGTTTAAACGTGCAGTGCTCAAGGAGAGATATTATTGCAATATTAGATTTTTCTAGTGCAGAAATAATATCACAAACTGCCAAATGACAATCAGCACACTGTTTAGAAGGCCTAATGTTATTAAATGCTGCCACTCAGTGGCCAAAGTACAGTGAAATGAAGAAGCAAGGTGTAATATTATATAGAACATTTTTAAGTATCTCAAGTAATTGGGTATTTGTGAATTCAAACATTTAAAACCAGATAGGGCAGAGGTGCCCAATCCTGCTCCTGGACATCGACTTGCCTTCAGAGTTCAGATCAAACAATGATCCAACATACCTGTCTGTAATTATCAAGTTTCACCAGAAGAACTTATTTAGCTGGTTCAGTTGTGTTTGATCAGGGTTGGAGATGAAGTATGCAGGAAAGCAGATCTCCAAGAACAGGATTGTGCACCCCTGAGTTAGAAATGAATGCAAAGCTATCAGTATCAACATAAATCACTAAAATAATTGCTTATTGGTCATTTCTTCCATAGAAACACAACTGGGGCAACATTTCATACAACACATATTTTGTTTTCCATTTAAACAACAGTAGATAAAGTAAACTTCTTTTTTTAAGAATATATTTTAAGTTAAAGTCAGGTCTGGAATCAGGGATAAGGGCAAACAAAATATGTATATAAAGTTGATTTTAGAAGTAGCAAAGAAAGTAAATGAAGGCTTGGTCAGAAGCTTTCTAGAACATTTAATATGCATGTATATGTGTGCAAGCAATTAAGCCTCCGTCTGGGTTTTAAATAGAAATATCAAACAATACTCTGCAGCATTAATAACGTTAATACATGAGCAGAACATCCGTGACCATGCACAATCCCGTTCTTTATGTCTCGCTTGGTTGATCAATAATCTGTACTTTCATTCATTACACTGTGTGATGAGCTGCACGTTTTTTACTGTGTAAACATTGTTACAGTGTAGCCAATGACGAAACGCTGCATTAAATATACGATGATGACCATATCAAAACTGCACATTGCTCATGATTAAAAATAAATTGGCGCCCACAGAAAGCTAGAAAATCAGATTTTTTGCTAAAAACTTGGAATATGCTTTTAAAAGGTTAAATATCTAGTATATGAAGCATAAACCTAAATAACTAGTTACTTGCCTTATTTGTTTACCCGACTGAGGAAGAAGGGAAGACAGTCAACACGAACTGCAGCGAATCGATAATGATAAACCTGGCGACAAAATAACAGATTGGGAATTAATTACATATAGCCTGTCCCACGTGATGTCTACTACAAACTGAATGCCATGACTCTGAGTCTAAACAACATAAACAAGTCCGTTCCCGCAAAACATTACAAGCTGCGTGACAATACAGGAAATACGTCATTTTATGAATAAGGGCGGGAAACCACCCCTGTGACAGCTGCTGCAGATCAACAGTGAAGAGCTGCTGGTTTCATTTGTTAAAACACCTGTTTACATGCAATCCGCAGTTTATTTGCCAACCGCCATAAAATACCTAAAGAAGAAGAATCCGCAGTTTAGTCTTTTAGTAAAAGTGTATGTCTCTGTTAAAGAGCAGGATCACTATGACATAATAAAATAGTTCCTCTAGGGTTGGGAAAAAGTTTGATTTAAGAACTGACTTTTAGTTCATGAGAAAATTAGTCACCGGGGCCCATTTGAATTGGAATGACATAAAGTGGAATTTACAAATCAAGAAATATAACACAATCTTACAACAAATGACAATCTTACAATAGATGACCCGTTGTGTTCTTTGTTTCCATCTTGTCAACACGCTTCACTGTAGTTTGGTTTTATATAGACTCTGGAGTAAATTAGTGCATGGTTGTTGTTGTTGTTGTTTTGCATGTGCATGGTCCAAATTAATGTATATAAAATATACCAGTGAAATTTCAAACTTTGATTATTTTATCAGTAAGATATTGATGATTGATTTTTGAATTATTGAAAATGAATGCAGTGGTAATGTGGCCATAAGTCATGTCACAAAGCGGTATCATTCTGAAGGGGTTTATTTTGAGATCATGAGCAGGTATGTAACTTACATTATACCACGTATTAAAGTTAACAAATAAACACATTGACCAGAAATAATGGTCGGAAATGATAGGCCTATTAGGGTATTAGTAGAGAATGGTGAGAGCACCATGTTGGACGTATGAAACAGATTTCAAGGATGAGCGGTCAGTTATACAGTGTTGCCCTGGACAAGAGTAATTTTTCAGAGATGTTTCATTGTTAAATGTTGTGATTACTGTATATTGCAATTTTCCATAAAATGTTTTCAGAAATACCACATATGTTGTGTGAATGATAAATGTAAACCTGTTTATAGGTCATTGAAAATGTGTTAGCATTTAAAGCATTTAGCATTGTAAAGCATTTAAAGCAGTGACATTAATTTGAATGTTATTCCATTTTAACTAAAAAATTAATTGCAATTCTACTGTACATGTTCAAATTAATGTTTGAATTTAAAAGGCATTCTTAATTTGATCCTGAATAGCACACACAACCTTGCTGCTAACAATCATTTAATGCTTTCGGATTCACCTTCACAAAAAAATCTGCAGGAAAATGGTTAAACTGGTCATTTTCTGACAGGACATTATTTACCTAGATTTTAACCCTAAAACAACACAATGTTCCATTCAAAGTACAGCACCTTAAAGCACCTTTAAGAAAACAATAAGGAAGGATTTAACAGCACATTGAAGCCTATTTTTACAGACTTTTACTAGAGTTAATTATAAAGTGAGTATAATCACTTTGCACTTTTAGTTCTCACTTTGCAGTCCATTTTCACATGTTGTTTCAAAGAGACAAGTTGATCCATATGTCCATTATCTGGTCAAGTGGACAGAGCAAAGATAAACCCTTCATTTTCATCATACTTTACATACAGGCAAAGCATGTGTGGAGTCATTTCACACACCAGAGGGGTATGAACAAGAAAGAAACGTCACTTCCTCTTCTATGTGTCCACACTGGTACGTGGTTAAAAACAGCTAGGACGCCACGTACACATTATTCAAAGATAGGTCTTTATAAGAAAAGTCTCGTCAGGTCCCAGATCTATCGTAATTTTAGCTTGTGCCTTTTTGAATCGCTGAAGAGAGCACCATATTTTTCCTTTGGAACAAACAAGGGGTGGAGACAGAAGTTTCCAAACTGATCTGCAGAAGTTTACAGCAGCAAACTTCTAACACAGTAAGTAACGTTAGCCTGTACACTACAGCTGGCAAAGTTTTCCTCTTGTATGTTATACAGGGGGTTGTTGATATTTTCTTCTAGTTATATGATGTGATGCACAAGAGCTTTATCGACAGACAATGGCTGGATTAGTAGTGTATCTCTTACCTAACGTCATGTAACTGTCGTTTAATGAGCTGCCGCACTGTTTTCATGTAACGTTCATTTTCTTCAAAGCTATAATTTTCTCCTCCTGGTTAACATGTTTTCTTCGAAAAGGGTTTAGAAAGCCCAATTTCCTAAAAGTCGTATATTTTGTTGTTTCCTACCTAACGCTTATTGTTAGTGTGAAATATTACGACGAGTTAATTTATGTGCACATTATTATAATTCATTCCTGGGTAAAGAAAATACTTCTCATCTCTCAAAAGCGCCACGTCAGATTCAGTTCAGAAACAGAAAAGGTTTATAGCGACGTTCGATTCACGAATGAGTCATTCTTTTGAATCGTTTTAAATGAATCGCTTGAAACTGAAATAATCCTTTCGAGCGGTTCTAGAGTTACGTATTAAAATATTTAAAATAAAACGGGCTGGATATATGTTTATGGCTTGAATGATATTACAGTTTTACACTGGATACTTAATTTAATGTGTAAAAATGAAAACATGCATGAACAATTTAAATATCAGGTCTAGTTAAAGTTTAATGTAAGTCTAAATTATTTTGTTTTTATGAGTCATGGCTGCAACTGATTGACCCTTAGAAACATAATGAATCGTGTCGTAATGATGTAATTGGACCAGGGCATAAAATAATATATATATATTTTTTAACCTGTTCTTTTCAATTCGAAAGAACCGATTCAACGACGCTGACTTTCTTTACTAAAGTTCGTTTTAGGACAGACATGATACTGATGTACTTGTTCCAGTTGTTTCGTCATAAAGTTGATTCAAGACACTGATGTTCTAAAACTAATTTCCACTCAATCTATGATTGCTTACGTGTAACTGTACACGTATTAATATACTGCTCAATGAGCTGTATTTTATCTTTATTGTCCTGAGTAATATATGACTTCAGAATAATAAATGATTAAAATGGAGTTCTGCATCACAGCTGCTATGTTAATATGTAATTATGATTTCTTAATTTCACTCATGTTCATATGGTTTACTAATCAAAATACATTTAAATGTAATATTCATACATTTCTTATTATTGCCTCAAGCCATTTATGAGACTTTGTGTGGTAAATATTATATCAGTAATTGTATTTGTCTTAACATAATCCTGTGTCCCTTTTCTCAATGTTTGCTGCAATGCTAACAGGGTGTTGCAGGTTACATTTTGTTGACAGAGTAAACTGGTCCTCCTGGTCCTATGTTGATGTTTGTTGGGTGTTGAAGCACACATTTAGTCCCAACCTTTCACCTGGTTTTCTGTGTCTGTCCCGCCCAGATTCCTGGAAGACATATTAGAATATGTTCTGTGGAAAATGAATGAGTGACTGACACATATTCTATCTGCCACATCTTGTTTGTAATTTTTTTTTTGCAGAGTAAAAATGAGTGAAACAAGCCAGCAACAGGATGAGGTACCTGCATACTTGAAAGATGAGCCTCCATCAGGTACTGGAAGTTATGCTGACATTTTAATATCAGAGTGACTTGCCACAGTTATACCTTCTTGCAACAACCAAGCTTTTATCTTAGCATGGTCATGCTAAATGATTCATTTTACAGCTGTCCTTTGTACATCTTCATGCTAGAGAATGATGACCCTCTCTGCCACATAGTGGTGCTCTTGCACAATCCAAGAATGACACTGCCCTTTATTTTCATTATGTAGTAGATATGTTCTAGAAGATTATTGAAGTAAAATTTTCAATTTTCAAATTACAAGTTTTTCTTCTTCAAAATTTCACATTTAATTCATTGTTACTTTGTTTTGTTTTTGTATTTTTTTTGTGAAATTTACTAGCAATTTCTGAGTGAACTTTGTTTCTACACTTTTTTTTTTCAGTGTATAGTAGTAATCGGGTTTTAAAATGTTCCAAAAAAAAAAAAACTGTTTAGACACTAATATATGATTGGCATTGCTTTAGATGACACATTTTCAAATCAACTGGTATTTATTTTAAAGCAAGATGCCACAAGCACACTCTTCAAGCTAAATATTTCACAAAATAAGTTTGCGTTTTAAATGATAAACTGTTAATATGCATGAATAAATAAGTAAAATCATGCATATTGTTCATCAGAAATATATTACCAGCTACTCCTTTTGTTCTATTTATTGAAAGTGAAAGCTATAATTGAAGTATGACATTTTATTAAGTAATAATAACTTATTAGGGATTCACATTATAATTTTATTTTGATTTAATTAACCGTGTAATTATACCTTTAAGTACTGACTAATATTAATCAAGAACATGCATTTACTATAGGGTTAGGATTATGGTTTGGTTTAGCTGCGTACAATTATGCATTATTTACTGTTATTATGACAGTAAATGCATGTAACAAGGACACTGTACAATATAGTGTTTTTTAATTAAATTTTTTAGACAAGACAGCTGCTCCATTATCTTATCTGATGATATTTTTAATATTAACATTTCCTTTTATTTCCTGTAGATACCAACAAAGACCATCCCCAACCCCAGCCTGGCATGTTCTCCAGGGTGGCCGGTGGTCTGTTCAGTGTCACGAAGGGGGCCGTTGGGGCCACAGTGGGCGGAGTCGTCTGGGTTGGAGGGAAAGGCTATGGTCTCACGAAAACTGCTGTTACCTCAGTTGCTTCTGTTCCAGCGATGGGGGTGGGGCTTGTGAAGGGCAGCGTGTCTGCTGTGGCCGGTGGCGTGAGCGCCGTCGGCTCTGCCGTTGCCAGCAAAGTTCCCATTGGCGGAGGCAAGAAGAAGGACAAGTCTGATTGAATCACATGGCTCTGAGGTACATTTGTCAGAAGCATCTGCATCGTGTCTTCTTTGACTCCTGAGCGAGTTGATTGTGGAGTTCATGCTTGCATGTTCATGCTTACGAGCATATTTGGACCATATCCGTCTGCCTGACCGGACCAACAAAACGTCATTCGTAAGCTGGGGGGCCTTCATCTGCTCAATGCAAGAACTTTTGTTTTTGTGTTCTATTGGAATATGACATTAAGTGTGTGTTGTATTCAGAGTCAAACTGTTTATCTCTGAACTATGAAGTATTACATTTCTGACCAGAGATTGATACGTGGACCTCTAAATGTTCCGTTTGTGCTTTACTGAGCACACAAAGGCACATGCTTTGTGTCTGTGACCGTACATGCAAAAAATCTCATATGTTTTAAACACATCTTACAGTTGAATTGCTGCAAGCAGGTAGGAATGAAGTTGAAGATCAATCAAGTGTCCCTCAAGGTGCTGTTGGGGGAAAAATCACAGACTGTGGGGTGCTGATGGGGGCGTCCATCCATCTGATTGAGTGTTTGTGAGATTACTTACTTTGTGCCTCTGGGGTCCACGTCGATCCATGCTGTCCTCACACAACTCCAGCGATCGCTCTCTGTGTCCATTGAAAAACAGAGAAACCATAAATCTGAATGCTCATAGTCCTTCTTTTTTTTATTTAGGGAAACATGCGTGACAATCCACATCAAAACATCTGTTTTGATGACTGTATTCCAAAACCCAGTGACATTTTCTTTTTTTCTTTTCTATGTGTCATTCTATTATTCACTGTCCTTTTGCTCCTTTGTTCTGTTTGCTCTTTTAGCTCTTTTTTTTATGGGCTGACAAAGAACCACATGAGGTGGTAAAGTATAATACAGTATTTTCTTCTATAAAGTATTTGTTTTACCTTTACCAAAGATTATGAAAAGGAAAAAAAGTTCAGTGTATTTGAGGATTTCTTTTGTTAACGTCGATATGCAGTAAACTTTATGGTATTCAGTGTACTCTCTGTTTTTAGATAGATAGTTATCCAATATATATTTAGTTTTTGTTTGTTGTTGTTTGATTTGAGGCATTCCATATTTCAATGTAATAATGTGAATTGAAAGGACTTAAATAAAAAAGTATCACAGATGCTTGCGATTGTTTACTCCTGTGGAAGGTGTAGGCCTGATGCCAGGACACACAACTTGATTCCGGATCTGGGAAGGTGGCTGGATTTGACAAACGTATAATTTCAAAGCCATAAGCACCAAGTTCACACCAAGAGCAAAAACTATAACCATAAAGTTTTTTAAAAAAATACTCGAATTCTAAGAGAATAGCGGAGTCCATTCCACATAATGATGACACAGAAACAATATTGTTGAAATCAATTTCAAGCCAGATATTTTATGTTGTTTTTATTTTAAACTAAAACAATTAAAAGTTGTTTTAAATAAAATTGAGCTGTAATACATTCAAATATGAATATTAGAGGCAAACTAGAAATGTTGCTTTGGGCACTATCTGAAATTAAAGGCTTAAAGGTATTACTATTGGCCAGCATCACACACATGACCAGAGTCGGCCAATATTGAGCCTATGTTCTGATGTACAACCTAGAAACGCTGTGCTGTTACAGGGGAACTCACTCAGAGGCCCACAAGAAAATGTGCACAAGAATAATTTGTTTTGCGCACAAAATGTATTCTCGTCGCTTGATAAACTTATGGTTGAGCCACTGTAGTTACTTGGACTATTTTAAACATTGTCTTTAATAACTTTCTGGGACGGCAAGTTTAAATTACAATAAGTATATGGAGGAGTCAGACAGCTCTCAGATTTAATAAAAACATATCTTAATTTGTTTCCTAAGATGAACGAAAGTCTTACGGGGTTGGAACAACATGAGGGTGAGTAATTACTGACAGAATTTTAATTTTTGGGTGAACTGTTGTTTCATAATGTTAGCATTACCTAGAAGCTAGCCATAGACACCGTGAGAAGTGACTTTTCCCTGGTCAGTGGTGTAAAATATGTAGTTATATTGTTTCATGTAACATAGTTCTTCTCCCTTGCTGTGTTATGGCTTTGCTATGTGGGGATAAATGTGCTGGTTACGTTCGTGAGACAATCAGCCGATTAGTAGGCTACTATTGACCGTAAAACACTAATGTTAGCCTACAGCATAACAGCTCATATTAGCCAGCGAACTTTTACTAATCTTCTCCCTCGCTATGTTGTGGGTTTGCTATGTGGGGAGAAATGTGCTGGTTATGGCAGCCACCTTAGCTTCTCCTTCCAGTTTGAAAAGGGAGGGCTAGGCCGTAAGTGACTGTTTGCATTTCGCAAATCTCACCACTAGGTGCCGCTAAAAATCACACACTGCACCTTTAATGGCAAATGGTGCAAACATTTTTGGTAAAGCTATCATACAAACAAATGAACACATGCTAAAACGAGAGAACCAACTAAATATTAATAACTGATGATGTTGTAGTAAATGTATACGTATATTAAAAAAACGCACTCCACACCCCTAAATCCTCAGGACCCCCACTGGCCCCATAACACATAAAGCTAAGATGCATAACTACCGTACTATATATATTTTTTCATTAAATGTTATCCAACCTAAATATGTACTGTATTTTATATTCTCTTTTTTCTTTCATTGGCCTAATTGGCTGTTGAAGTAACGGGATAAAGGGTCTGCCGTTAAGGAAGGAGCCCTGCGGACCAGAATCCAATAAGTTGAAGTGCAGGTCAGTCAAGTTCTTCCACACCAAACTCAATACACTATTGTTTTATGGACCTGGGGCAATTGTAATGTTAGACCAGAAAAGACCCCAATTTACTTAAAATGTTTGTCTAACCTGTTAGTAATGGGTGTAGCTTAAATGGGCAAACCTATTTATTAAAAACAGGTCCTCAGTTGTAAGTCACTTTGGATAAAAGCGTTTGCTAAATTACTAAATGTATATAAAAATAGGGGGTCTGCATACTTTAGTGTACCTCTATGTTCAACAGACACCTCCCTGACCTTTCCTTAAAAGTGTTTTGTCAGAGTAAAAGTTAACCAAGGAATCAGTTAAAAGAATCAAACAAAACATTTTAGAGCACAATATGTGTCTTTTGTGCAGGAAAAGTGATTTTCCCTTATATGGGGGTCAGTACCTTACAGGGAGAGGCGGCGGTAAAGCCTGTCAATGGTGAACAAACGCTTGCAATCAAGTTCCAGTCCCAAGGTCATGTGTCTAATGCTTAGGGAATGAGGCGACAGGGGTCTTCCCCACTCTGTCACCTCCTGGAACAAATTCATTCCTCTCACTCCTGGAGCTTCTCTTTCAGTAAACACTTTAAATCAAAAGTAGACAGTGAAACTCACACTGCAGGGGCCACAATCATTGACTTTAGCCTTTTGATATTAGGTAGGCGGCACTCAACTGAGTTATGAATACCCGTGAAGGGTATGAAGTCTATGTTTTTGCTTATTCTTAGTCTGAATGCATTTAGCCATGTCACTAGGCTAGGGAAATGAAAGTTAAAGGGAAGCACGGTACTGATATGTTTATATAAATCCAATGCGCTCAGACCTTCGATTATGAGAAGACCTTGTGGCTATATTCTTAATATAGGGGCACGTCCGAGGAGGAGCACTGAGCTTGAGCTGGCAAGCGTAAATTAGCGTGGACAGTGTTTAGAGGGAAAGAATTAAACATTCACATCCTGATTTTCTTTTCTCTTTCCCCACATCCACTCCATGATGCAGCCAGCCTTTCAGCAAATCAATAATGAGGCCTGTATGTACTCGTTGTGAGCTAAGGGGGCTTTACACTTCAAAGACCAAATATAAGTGCTTGAGTTGTAATATAGGAGGTGGTGTAAGTGCTTTCCTGGACTGTACATAAATAAATAAAATAATGTTAGGGAAACGTTAGAATAATGTTGGAATAGCATTAAAGTGATGTTAAAATAACGTTAGGGGAATTTTAAAGTAACTTTAGAATAACGTTACACTATAAAAAATTATATGATCAATAAGTTATCACAACATATGTTTTTAGATTGTTTTAACTCATCAAAATAGGTTAAGCAATTCTCAACTTTTTTTTGCAAGTTATACAAGTTTCAACATTTTTTTTAAGTCAATTTAATGTAATTTAGGTTGAAATGACTTAAACAACCAAGTTGATTAAAATTGAAGTCAGCATTTTCTTTTACAGTGCAACCTCTCCTATATATAGGGGAACTTTAAATTAACGTTAGAGCAACGTTAGAATAACATTAGAATAAAGTTAAAGTAGCGTTAGAATAGCGTTAGAGCAACGTTAAAATAACATTAGGGGAGTGTTAGAATAATGTTAGGGGAACATTAAAGCAACGTTAAAATAATGTTAGGGGAATGTTAAAGTAACATTAGAATAATGTTAGACCCAGAAACTCTATATGCTTTGACTAAAAAATGCACAATTCAGATGTTGGTTTTTGTTCCTTGTAAAACCTTTACAAAAATGGATGCAAGATGAGCATGTACGCTGTATTTCCTTGTATCGGTTCCATTAGACAAATGCGTACTGTAATCCTTCTGTGGATCAGTGACAGTTGCTCCCTATATGCTTGATTTTGTGACACCATCTGTGTAGGTGAGATGTTGTGAAAAACAAATTAGCATAAATTAGGAGACGAATCCTTTTTTTTCTCTCTCACAGTGTTAGTTTAGTATTATATATAATTTTAGCTTGTATTCGTAGTTTGAATTAGTTTTTATTTTTGTATTTTCATTTTAGTTTAAGTTTTAAGTAATTTTATATTTCAGTTTTATCTTTAGTAGGCTATTTAGTATTTAATTTCAGATAGTTGCCAATGTAACGTTTTTTCATTTTTATTTAATCTAATATTTATATTTTATTTCAGTTTTATTTAAATGACAAAAACAATTATTTTAATAGTTTTAATATTAGTAAGCAACACTATTTCCCCAGTACAAGTTTCAGAGGGGTTTTAATGTTTTGATTTAGAATAGAAAGGAAAATGAAACATTTTTACACTCCTCAGGAGTTTCCTCAGGGAAACCTTTGGACTTTGTAGTTTTTCCTTCTGAGAGGAAAAACTACAAATGAAGACACAAGCTGCAACTAATCAAGGGCTCAGATTCATAATCAGGGCTTGACACTAAATGCGTCTCTATAGCACGCAGTGTGTTTATCGTGCAATTTATACGTGAAAATGAGTTTTTACGTGCAATAGAATAGGCTTACGCATGGGTTGGTTAGGGTAGGTTTAGTAGTGGTGTGGGGTGCGTGTGTATTACACGCAATGAAGTGCGTATCAAATGCACGCCAAAACTGCGTATCATGCACGTAAAAACTAATTTTCGCGTATAAATTGCACGATAAACAATGCGTGCTATAGAGACTCATTTACGTGAGAACAGGCTGGTTGAGGGCATTGCTCAAAATTCCTCACAATAAAGAAGCTTCCTTTAAGGTTTAAAGAAGCATTGATGAGGAGGAAAACATGTTCTTCAGTAGACCTGACAAATACAAAATTAGAATGAAGCACATGCTTATACAAACCTCTGCATTATTCATCTCTGCCATTTCATTTTATTCTTCAGCTTTAATGCCCATGTCTTAATGAATAAAAGCTTGCTTTCTTCCTTTTGTCACACTTTGACAGATGAATTGGAACTTTAAATCCTTTAGGCTTTAAAAGGTTTTTAATCAAATCTTTTTTAAGATAAAAGCTTTTGATCCAAAAGTTAAGAGATATAGGCAAAACAACAACATAACAGTACATTCAAAGCGTGCTATAATTGAAACTTTTTCAATGATATATGATTTATATGAGTTTCCTCTTGTGAAAGGGACTGCTAAAGGATTACATTTTCAGCCATGTTTAGGATCAAGTTTGCATGAAATACAGTAAGAAAGTCATGTCGACATACACATCCACCCATTCCACACTTTTTGCATCACAGTCTTCAGGCTCAGCACAAGGACTTTTGAAAGATCAATTACAGTGGGCGAGCAAAACACTACACAGGAAATTAGGGAGAGCATAATTTATTTACATGTCTTGCTCTATGATTAAAGTAGCCTAGAACAACAAGCAGCAGGGAATTGATTCCTTTTTTTATCATCTCTGTTTTCGACAAACAGTGCAAGGAACAATCAAAGAGTTTGCTTGGCTTTGATCTTGAAAATACATATCATGTTTTCTTATCCGAGCATGACTGTCGGTTAAATGTTTAATCGCCCCAAAGAAAACAGATTATCAATTTTACGTTGGTGCCTTGTTTGTTCTTGACTTCTAATAATTAACTAATAATGAGATGGCAGTGCAACTGTTTAGGGGCTCTGTGCAAATGAACCAATTGCAATGTTAATGTGAGAAACTAAGGTCATTTTTCCTCATGCAATCAGCACATTTGTCTTTTAAAGAAACATCCTCTAGCAACAATACTGTAAATAGCTGTAAATGTGACTTTGACTGTCCTCCGCAATGATCACGTAGACACCCTGAGGAAGTCCTGTCAAACAAAATTTACTTTCAAGTCTGTTCTACATTCTTAGAAAAAAAAGATTCAATGGGGTTTTGTATATGACCCTTGTAACAATACTGACATGGAAGCAGACGGGAAAAAATTATGTAGAGGACCCAAGTTCAGTTTAATATAATGGTGATGATAATCCAAAAAATGGGAAACATAAACCATGAGTTAATCCAAAACATGTAACACGAAGAAAAAAAAAGCTAGAAACTTGACTATAGAAACCATAATCTTGGAACAGCATTCAAACTTCAATACACAACAAACAAAGTAACATGGCAAACATGAAGGCTTAAATACACAAAGACTATTGACAACAAGGAACACCTCAAGAATCAAACAAAGAACCAACCAGAAAGTTACACATAATCTGGAAAAAGCACAAGACATGATCAAATTATGGCAAGGGAAAGTGAAACACATGACAGACAGTAAACATTACTGTGACAATTACAAAATAAAACACATACTGTAGCCTAAAGGGTGAACCAAAACCCAAAACAGACGTGACAACTCAGTTTTAAAGGGCGATTTATGTCAAAGAGGTTCTAAGGAGAAATGCCTTGAATGATTGCATGATTATTTCATGTTTAACAGTTTTTTTGTAGTGATAAAGTATGTGTATGAGCTGTTTAATTCATAAAAGTAAAAATCAATCAACTAAATTAATTAAAACTAAATCCATAAAATTGTCCCATGTCGGGAACCCATAATATGAAGCGCCTGACAAAAACCTTTGGTTCTACACCCTACAGAACTTTGCTTCTATAGGTCCTTTATTACAATTCATGAGATCTTCAAATACTAAAAGGCCTCATTTTTTGTAATTCGAAGATATTCTCTCTGTATATTCAGAAGGGCCTTTATTAAACACATAATATACATATTCATTACGTGGCTCTCTAGTACTTGATTCTGATTGGTCAGTTGCAGCCTTTGGCAGTCAGATGTTTCACTGTTGCCATGACAACTGCGAATATCAAATAGCTCATCTGGGTACCCTAAATTGACGCTACTTTAATGTTTCTCATATCTGCTAAACAAGAAGCTGTGCCTTAATGCATTGTTGCATTTTATTTATTATTTTTTGCAAATGTCCATGCATATTGCATTCATTATCAAAAGCACTTAGAGGTTAAATCGAGAAAGCATGGTAAACAATTCACTGAACAGCAATGGAGCCTATTAACATACTGCAACTTAGAACCATTTGCGAGGACACACAACATGTGTAGTGATGTGATGGCATGGCATATAATATAATATGTGAATGTAAACAATAACGAGTTTAAATAGACAATGATTTTTTAATAAACCAATATATACATTACAACTCATTCACAACAGCAATTGTGGCAATGGGTTCCTATTATTGCATCCAGTTATCCTTTCCAAGGACTGATCTGAAATAAATATAAACAGCCTCTGCATGCCCTTTAAATCTGTTCAAAGTCAGTTACTTCAAAGAGATGATCTCTTGCCACCAACAATAATACAACAAGAAGACATAAGAATACAACCGAACCCCATAGGTAGAGTAATGTACAGACTGATTTGACTAATTTTATTTATGGATATGAGATTTTTGACATCTGCATGCGTAGTAACTAGGTTATGGGAAAGCAGCAGTTTTCTGTATTGCAAGGGGCCTCCCAGTTATTTTCTCTTACTGTTGTTCTTGTGATAAATTTTTATCTAATCTTATTTGGCATCTCTGGTTCAGTTCACATACTTTAATCTGTTTCTTGGTGTTTGGCACTTTTATGTCCTATTGATTTTTTTTTTTAAACCAACACATTTCAGTTCTTTCATTTTTGTTATATGAAGGTCACATTAAAACAGACTTTCAGTCTTAAAGGAACACGCCAACTTTTTGGGACTTTAGCTTATTCACCGTTTCCCCTAGAGTTAGATAAGTCCATACATACCCTTTTCATCTCCGTGCGTGCCGTGACTCTGTCTGACGCACACACCGCTAGCCTAGCTTAGCACAAAGACTGGAGGTAAACGGCTCCAGCTAGCATACTGCTCCCAATAAGTGACAAAATAATGAAGCACTGCTACTTGGGTGGAGTGATTTGCTCGCAGCACCTGAGAATCTCCGTGGTGAGGAGCAGAGAGTTCGCTCAGAGTGTTGCGCTAATCACTCCGCCCAAGTAGCAGTGCTTCGCCTTCAGAGAATACAGTTCCCAGTATGTATACGGTTAGAAGATGGCTGTGTCTCATGTGACCTTGTTATTTGTACACGCTGTGACTATACAAATCACAACATGTAAATAGGAAAATGTTGGCGTTATTTTGTCACTTATTGGGAGCAGTATGCTAGCTGGAGCCGTTTGCCTCCAGTCTTTGTGCTAAGCTAGGCTAGCGGTGTGTGCGTCAGACAGAGTTACGGCACGCACAGAGATAAAAAGGGTATGTATGGACTTATCTAACTCTGGGGGATACGGTGAATAAGCCAAAGTCCCAAAAGACGGCGTGTTCCTTTAAAATATTCAAATTCATCATAAACATATGAATAATTTTTGTTTTAAATATGATAATCTAAACAAAATAACAAAAAAGTCATTTCATTTGTGTAAATTATTTCCACATTTTTTACACTAATTATGACAGTTGTCGAGTCATTCTACAGGGCCCCCTGGGAATCTGGTTGATCAGCCGTTGATAGCTTCCTTCCCATCCAGGCAGTGTAGCCACTGTTCCTTTAACTTTGAACTTGCAAACTATGCTTCCAACGGTGTCTCTAGGAACATTTAGTGCTTTTGCTACATTTTGTATCCTGTTCCTTGTTTGCGAAGGGCGATGATGTCTTCTCTTAACTTTTTGGACCATTCTGTTGACTTAGCCATATTTCTAACATGCAGTGAAACGTGACACTCAACAAACCTAGCCAGTTCAGATATTTCATGTGTTGTAGCTCAAGCACACCTGGTGCAACTAATGAAGCCCTTGATTAGCTGCATCAGGTGTGCTTGAGACAACACGTTTAGCAGATTTGTGCTGTTGTGAGGGATTCTATTCAGGGGGTTGGATCATTTTGAGACTGCAGAAGACATTAAAAGTTGCATTTTCAGTTCAATTTGGGGAAACCCAACATTTGGGTTATTGAGCTACTTCAATTTTGTTCGATTTGGTCATTGCATCGATTACAACTGTACTTGTGTATATTTAGGATACACAAAATGCTAGCTAGGAAATTAACCTTGCAAAACAAAGTCAGATATTTTGTTTAAAAATTGTTTTTTAAATGTCATTGTTATCAGACACAATACATCATTTTCTGTGACAGAATTCATTTGTGATGGAAGTAAATCCACTGTTTATGTTTATTTGCTTAAAAATATATTTACCATCCAAAAAAACTTTAGTCAGAGAGACACTTCTGCAACACCCTTTGACATATAAATCAAAGTCCTAATAATTGGAAAATTATCTTGCCAGATTTTTAATCTACAATGTCATGCTATGGTCAGCTTGTTCCTACGGCTTCTCTTACTCAACTTTGCCCCTTTCTCTCATTAAATACTTCCTATATGTTTGTGTTGATTGATAGAGGCAAGGTCAGGCTGGATGTCCTGAGGTTTATACATCTGATCACTCCCCCACATCAGCTCTGTGACTCAGAAAGCTTCATAAGGTCAAGCTGTACCTAAGGCTGCAGAGAGCCATTTGCTAATTATTTAAAGAGCAGGATTAACCTGGTCACAAGGGTACTTTACTGATGTATATTAGCTAAATTGTGGTTTTGCTTACCTGTACATAGCATGCACAAGTCATTTAGTGTATACCGAATCTTAGACTTATTCTATCTAAATGCTCTTATGAGCATCCACCAGCTCCCATGTGGCTTTTAGCAATCTTGCAATGTTTTTTTTTGTCATTTTACATTAACTCATAAGAGATGAAAGGTGCTTTGAAAAGCAGCATCCTTGAGAACTGCTGGGCCTGCGAACCTCTATTGAACCATGAACCCCTATTTTTCTGTGGAGCTCTCAAAAGGAAATTCTCTTACCGCTAATGGATTTACTTATGCAGCACACAAAAGTCTGTGGCGTAATATGATTTTGTTGGGGTCATCACTACGAAGGAAAAGAAAAACGCTGCCAGATCTTTTTGAAAACATCTTTGCATGTACATTAGTAAATGCTAAAAGCTTTGAGGCAGGGTTATTACTGTTAACTAAAACAAAAACCATAAAGGAACATTTTTATTATAAAATAAACATTAACTAAAATAAAATATAAAAAAAGACATTTCTCATTTATGTTTAGTTTAATTTGAGGTCCTAAAACTAAAATCAAAACTAAAAATTACTAAAATGAAAACAGAAAATATTAAAATAAAATCTAATTCAAAATATTAACACAAACTACAATATCAATGTACTGCTTAAAGGTCTCACTTCTTCAAAAAAAGCACAAACATCAATACTGCAACCATATGCATTCTCAAATAATGATATAATCAATATGTTAAACGAGGATTGGGTCTGCCATGTTCAAATGTCAAAAAAGAGACACCATAAACGAAATAATTTTTTTTATAATTATATATATATAATATACATAAAATCATTCTGGAAACCGGATAGCTCTGTTTGAGAAACAAGCATTTAAATCTATTCACTTAATAGTTGTGATCTGATCATTGAGTCAGTGAGTCAACACTGAATCAGTCCGATTCATGGATAAATCAATGTTTATTCTTGGACAGCATGTCAAAAAAAAATCTTTTCCACTCTTCCATTTGGTACAGTGGCTTATGTAAGGGTGATTTTCTTTAAATAAATGCCAATGTCAAAGCTTTCGCTATTTCATTTCTCCTTTCCCCATCAGCCTGGAAGTGGAAAACAGGATAAGTCAGAGAGGGCTGTGAACGGCGGGTGACCATGCAGCTCTACTGTCTTAATTTGGAGGAACAGTGGGGCTCTCCTAAAGCACAGACAGGAGAGGACAAGAGAAAGAGACTAACACATAAATGACAGACTTGTGAGTGCAGAGAGCCATTCACTAAACCTACCTAAGGCTTGATGAGCCAGAAGTGACTGCGCAGATGTGCCAATTTGCCAACTGTTCAATGGCCATAGTGTAATCATTAATCATGAAAATTATAGAAAGTTTTTTTTTTTTTTTTTTTAACCAGACAATGTTAATTAAAATAGATGAAATAAATTTGAATGGTTAACAGAATAGCAGGGATAATTGTAGTTTCATGTTGTGACTCATTTCAAGTGACCAACCTCAGTTCTTTTTGCTTTTACAGGAGGTTTTAGAGCAGTTTTTTTCTGAAAAAGAATGTACCACAATTACATGCTGGAGTGAAAACAATTTGCATAATGCTGTGGCAGACTCCGTGAAGACTTGAAAACAGCAGAAAAATAGCAGAAAATGCATATAGGCTTTGGATTTTTCATTATAGTTATGGCTGTCCAAAAGTATAGACTATTTCACATAAAAAATAAAAAAGAAGAAGTACACAACTGTTCAAAGTTTGGGGTTGGTTTAATGTTTTTAAATGAAATCTCTTATACTCACTAATTGGCTACATTTATTTGATCAGAAATAATGTAAAAGAGTAATATTGTAAAATATTATTACAAGTTAACTCTTTGCCACTGAATAAAAAAGCGTATATCCCAGAATACTGACTTTATAACTTGCAATTGCGATTTTATATCTATTAAAATATATTTTAAAATGTAATTTATTCCTGTGATGGCAAAGATGAATTTTCAACATCATTACTCCAGTTTTCAGTGTCACATGATCCTTCAGAAATCATTCTAATATGTGACCTGGTCACAAGTTGCACGGGTATATTTGTGGCAATAGCCAACAGTATTGTATGGGTCAAAATTATAGATTTTTCTTTTATGCCAAAAATCATTTGGATTTTAAGTAAAGATCATGTTCAGTGAAGATATTTTGTAAATTTCCTACCGTAAATATAAAAAAATATATATTTTTGTGAGTGAATGCAGCACAATCGCAAACATAAATGGACAACTTTAAAGGCGATTTTCTCAATGTTTAGATTTTTTTGCACCCTCAGATTCCAGATTTTAAAATAGTTCTTTAAAATAGTATCTCGGCCGAATATTGTCCTATCCTAAGAAACCATACATCAATGGAAAGCTTATTTATTCATACTCAAGAACATTTTTCATTATTATCAATGTTATCAATGTTATCAATAAAAAAAAACAGTTGTGCTGCTTAATATTTTTGTGGAAACCATGATATATTTTTTCAGGACTTTTTTCATAGAAAGTTTAAAAGAACAGCTTTTATTTTAATTATAAATCTTTTGTAACATTGTACATGTCTTTACTGTCACTTTTGATCAATTTAATGTGCCTTTGCTGAATAAAAGTTTTCAAAAATAATTGTAATTATTCTTACATTCTCGGTCTCCTTTAACTATAAAAAACACATTCAGTGAGTTGTATGGAGGCTTGGATCTTTAGTTCACTGGTTTAAATGCCTGACCCACATTCCCATCATGCGAGTTCAGATGTGGAGAATCAAATGGGGCGAAAGCAAGTTTGTCAGTTGCTTGTCACGCTAGACACACTTCCCTGGAGAATCAAAAGACATTGTCTTTAATCTTTCATTCAATGTTTTCAGTTTAAATTATTGCAACACTTTGTTTTAATAATCAATGAATGTATAAAAAAAACTGTAATTCAGGTAAACAGTAAGACCTTTTCAAAAAGGTCACAGAATTTCACACCCATTAATACTGACTATACTATTGATTTGGAGTATTGATTAGGATCATACTTTCCCTCAAATATGCTGTTGAAGCACAATGAATAATATATATTGCAACAATCCTACTTCTTCAGACTAAATTTATTTTCTGCCTTCACTAGATTTTTTTTCAGTATTACCAGAACAATTTATTCTTTGTTTTCTTGTATTGAACAATTCAAATTTCCATTGATTTTAAACAATGAAACATGTGCAGCAGCACTGAATGCAATGCTCAAGGCTACTCAGACCTGTCTTGAATATGGATTAGGCCATGTCTCCTATTGGAAGAAGATTGCTTTAGGATGTTTTGTGTGACATAAAGCATATTCTGCAGTTCTAACATTCTTCACAATCATGTTCTGTACATACAATGGCCACTATGCTTTCATACGCAAATCATCAGTCTCTTTTTGGTTAGAAGTGACTAGATAATGACTAGATTGTTATCATACCCACAAGGGACCTGAGCAACAACAGAAGACTATGACACATTTCCCTGACGCAAGAAGGTTAAAAGGGGCACAAAGGGCTTTTAAGAGTAACAAAACTGCATCATGTACAAATTGATTATAAAAGCTTCTGAGGAAGTCTGCAGTTGTGTTATGTTTCGTATACCATATATTTCCATTGATTTTCTCTAAATCACATTGTCAGAATGGGCCAGGAGCATTTCATCTTCACCATTACAGTTAACAAGCTCTGTTTTCAAGACCCCTTTCATAGACACATGCATTCAGTCATGTATGTGCTTATATATAAGCCAATAAACGTTCCTTGATCTATTTAGATACATTACTGTTAGTGAGCTACTGGACAAAGATGCCCTATAAAAAATAAGGAGATAGAATGTCTATCTCATGGCACTATCGGTAATGTGGAAGCATAATAGATGTGTTTGTGTATGTTTGAGTTGAAGTATGATAGCCAGGCTCAGATTTCAAAGAGAGTAATGGGAGTGTTGTTTCTTTATTTATCCCCAAAAAACGTATTCTCTTCACTACACTGTGATCTCAGTGCAGTCTATATGAGTAATATGTAAAATACATCTAGATTCTGACAAATACAAAGACTATAGTAGCATACCATACCAGTACCATAGGCTACTACATACAACTAGTTATCGGATAATAAGTGATTCTTATTTCATTCACTGCAATTGGCCAATAGTTAGCCTATTTATTATATTTATTATGCATGCTCATTTACACACAGTTTACTTTTGGCATCATTTGACACAACACTGTTGGAGAATCACACCAAGATGTAAACATGGGAGCGATGTTGGCATCCAAAAAGATGTTTATTATAAGAAGATGTGCAAAATGTGGAAATAAATATGGTTAAGAGCATAAAAAAGCAAAGGCTATTAATAAAAAGTCTAAAACCAGCACCAACTCCCCTCTTCAGAGTTTCACTGCAAAAATAACATGATCAATAAATCATGACACCATGTGTTTTTATTCTCATTAAAATAAGTTAAGCCATTTTCAACTTTTTTTAAGTTATACGAGATTCAACAAATTTTTAAGTACATTTAAGTTGATTTTCATTTAAGTTTAATGACTTCTACAGTTGATTGAGTTTTTTTTTTTACAGTGCAATACATAAATACATAAGGTGATTATGAACCAGAGTAAAAACATATAAAAAGAATGGATAAAACCAAAAGATACGTTTGCACAAACATTTTCATAAATGAGCTAAAATGAGTTCTCTACAGGTTCGCACTTTCTTTAAAGAGGTGGTATAATGCCCTTTTCACAAGATGTAAAACAAATCTCTGATGTCCCCAGAGTGTGTATGTGAAGTTTTAGCTCAAAATACCCCACATATACTTTTATAAAGCATGTGAAAATTGTCACTTTTTGAGGGTGAGCAAAAACGCAACGTTTTGTGTCTGTTTGTTACGTTCCACCCAGTCTATAGGGGAAGCAACAGTAAAGTTAATGGTAACTAAAATATAGACAAAACAAATGTTTGGCTCCAAAAAGTTACATCAATAAACCTTTTTATTTTGTAACACAAGTAAAGAAGTGTTAAGACTTCAGGAGTGGGAAAAAAGCCCAAAGAAAATGCATAAACAAAATGCCTTTAACTACAGGGACCCAATCTACACTTACCTTAAGGAAAGAAACAACAAATTAGTTCCCTGACTCCCTCTCTATTAAACAGGAGAAAAGAGGCACCCACTCCCTAGAACTTCCAAGTTCGGTCCATACTACAATATTTACAAGAGGAACAGCAAATAAACATGATAACATTTGGGTTCAGCAACAAAAAGTGTCTACATCAACGTAACACTATTTGGACAAGCTTTTAACAACCAAAAAGAAATAAATTTGTAAGTTTTGAAATAAATGTTTTGAAATAAAACTGAACAACAGCAATGTACAGAAACAACAAACAAATCCAACCTGCAGTAAAAACAAGCCTCCCTTCATTGGAGATCAGTGAGGCTTTATACTCTTCTTTTTCCTTGAAGACGACCAATTTAACCGAGCAGTCATCATCAGCAGAGGTGATCACCCTCACCTGACTTTACCTGCACAGAAGAAGGCAGAGAAACAACAACTACTGCCACCTAGTGGCCTGACGCACATAACATAGAAAAATAAAATAAATTTACACTGTAGGTAGGACGTAACACTGTTCCTTTAAATGCAAATGAGCTGCTGCTCCCGGCACAGGGGGCGGAGCTTCAACAGTTTGCACTCACACAGACATGCACTGAAATTTTCAAAAACTTTTAGCTTTTTATGTTCAAACCGGATTCAGACAAAGATGGAGAGACTAAAGAAGAAGTGACAACATGTAGAATGCAACAGGACATTTCTGAATGGTTAGTTGATGAATTTATGTAGCTTCTTATGTGTAGTTATCTTCTAGTCATTGATTAGCATATTCTTTCTTGATAATCTATAAATTGCGTTCCCGGGGGTGGGGTTTATGTAAATTCTAGGATTGGTGATGTCACTAACCTGGGAGGAATGTCGTGTAGTCCTTACAGGCCGTTTGTTGTAGTCCTTAAAAAGCTATTTCTTTAAAAGCAAATATCTCCCTTTGCTTTGAACTTCGAGCGTTGTAACTTTGCAGATGTTGTTTATGCTCAAACAGCAACATTACACACTAACTAAAGTTAGAAAAGTGAAATCATAATCAACCACCCCTTTAATTCCACTCCCACTCAGCTAAAGCTGGAAATATAAACCAGCAAACCCCAAGACGATTTTGAGGTCTCTCCATCACAATCATATTGTACTGTATATGTGATGCAAACTTACACATTGAAATTTTGTAAATTCATGAAGCAATTAAAACAATTTATTTTATTTTAAGATTGTATATGTGTGTGTGTGTGTGTGTGTGTGTGTGTGTGTGTGTGTGTGTGTGTGTGTGTGTGTGTGTGTGTGTGTGTGTGTGTGTGTGTGTGTGTGTTATAATTTATTAATAAAAGAGTACATAATTTGTATATCTGCCATTCTCAGAATTATAACAAGTCATATTCAGTATTGAACAATACCAATATATTCTGATCTCTAATGTCATCTGATAACCATTATGGTACCGATATATTGTGATTAATGACTCAAAAGCTGCAGGGAAATGATGTAATGAGTGACAGCTCTGACTGGCTGGTGGCACCACCACAGGAACGTTCCCTTCATTGGTGACTATAAGGCAAAGGAAAATAATTGTCCATTTCACACTTTTAAGGGCCCTTCAAAAAAAATAAGGCACTGGTAAAACATCAACTGTAATATACAGAAATATCTGCGATATGTGTTGCTTGCAAAAACATAGTCAGCAGCAGGGATTAAACTGGACGATGCTAACCACCCAAACCTTGACCCCTTGGTGTCACACCAAGACCTAAATAGACCTAAAAAAGTGTGAGACTAGCTCAGGCGGCTCAAATTAATGCAATATGGCGAGGATAAAACAGGCTCACTAGTCTGGAAACCCCAGTGAAACTCTGTTATCGGGCACAATAGGACCAGAGCACAATAAACTGTGTCCCACAGACCAAGGTGTGTCGGTAAATTAAATGAGCTTTCACTAATTAATTGTGCCATATGCTCCTGTGCTCCTAAAACAGCATATGCTCTGGGAAGCAGTTGTCTGTGAGAATGGAGCACACAACGGTGTGCAAAGAGACACCACACCACTTGCGCATAGGGGATTTAGTTCATTTGATGTGCATCTGGTTTTAACTGGGTTTGTAGGGAAAAAACTAAGGCACTGTGATGTTGGATAAGCCCTGAGCCACTGCAGCTCTGCTGGGAACTGATCACATGTTGAGAGGGGCTTACATCTGAGGTCTGTTTTAGATGACACTCATGCATCACACGCTTAAAGAAACAATGAAAATAAATCCTGTGAATTGAACTTAACATGCCATATATTAAAGCTGAAAGTTGTACAAATTTGCCATGATGGACCAAGTGAAAAGAAATAGATCACTCGAGATTTCCGTGCACACTCTCACTTGCTTTTCAATGTAGGCTAATTAAACACCACTGTCTCAGAAGCTCTACAGAACATCAATTGTGCCTTTGTTGTTGGTCTGTCCTCACCAACTAAATGCTATGAAGCTCTGGTAGTCTGGTCGATTGTGTTCCCATGTACAAAAGCTAGGCTTCTCAATCAATGAGCTATCTAGCTCAGATGCATCAGCTGGGATTATCAGTGTTGGGACTTGCTTTGAGCCAGCCTAGAGTAAACCCTAATTAATGTCTGGCTTTTAAACAAAGCTCTTTTGAAGGATGATAAGATACAGAGGGTACTATGATTAATTCACAGTGAAACGAACTGATTTTAAGTTGTTTTTATAGCAGGGCTCCAAACTCATTTGATCAGTCTGTAAACTTAATTATAGTTCAGGTGCATGATTAGCGCTAGAGTTTATCGTGGTTTGAGAAAATGGATCAGAGAAAAGCTATATGTGATGCTGGAAGCTATGACTAATGAAATGAAGTCGAAAGCACAGATGGAGTATTAATATTAATCAGGATCTGTCTGAAAATGGACAGATATTCAAATGATCTAATTAGCCACAGATCAAAACAAACAAACATCATAGTTTCTTCTAAATTTGTTACTGCCTTTAGCTTGTTATATTATTCTGAATATGCTTATAAGCACCTTAGTTACAAACTCTTCTCAGAGAACACAAATTGTTCACGCCAAGGATGATAACTATAACCAGAACTGTTTTGCAATCTGTAAACCAAAGATTGCATTTTTACAGTCTTAAAGTACTTGTGAAATGTCTTAGTTTACATGTAACCCAGTTCCTTGCGAAAGGAATGAGACGCTGCTTCATGGTGTTGACACTATGGGAACGCTTTTGCGTGACCGGTGTCTGAAGCACATGTGAAAACATGCCAGTCTTGATTGGCTGACATGATGTCAGGTGACGTAGCGTATAGTGTGTCAGTAATACCATAAAAGGGCACCTACGTCACAGAATCCCAAGCTTATTTGTCTTCAGGAAGACATTTGTCTGTTTGCATTTGTGTTAAATCGTTCATCATATTGTTTGCAGACGCGTTCTTTAAGGATCAACGCCATGATGCAGCGCCGAGTTCCATTCGAAAAGGAACTGTTTCTATTTTGTATTTTTCTCATTTAATTTAGAAAAAAAAGATTTTACAAATAAAACTTTACTTGAACATTTAACATGAATTTGAATAACTATAAAGTTTTAAAAATTGTTCTAATTCAATGAGAATAGCAAAGTATTGTACAAACCACAACTATAACGATAACGTCACAGAGGAACAATATTGTTGGAATGACTTTCATAATGACTTTTTCTATAGGTGAACAATAAAAACTTTGACAGCCAATCAGAATACATCCGACTTAAAAGAACTCGAGCACAATGATTCTCTGACTCACTCATACATGTTTCTTTCCAAAAATTGATCCGTGTTTTAATGAACTGGTTTCAGTGATCCAATGATTCACTCATGAAATGTTGCCACCTACTGTATTGGTGTAAAGATGTAAAAAGTGTAAAAGTTCCAAGGACTGTATATCAGCAATATTGTAAGGCCTCTTATCCAATCAAATTTGAAGAACCAATTGTATAATGTGAAATAGCAGATCTTCTTGGATATAAACATAATTTCATATAAAATGACCCCATACTAAATCTGAACCAATAGAGCTGTGTGCACTTGGACTGTGAAGGATTACTGGCCTATTTTTGCCACAAAGCTGGCCCATATCTTTATATCTGTCTGAATTATATGTCATACCCTCCATAAAACAGACTACAGAGATAGCAATCATTCAAAATGTATCATAACAGAGCTCTCTGATTATATTTACAGAATTCAATTATTCTGACACAGACAGATGGACTGCTTGTCCAGGAGAGGGCTGTCATTTGTTACCTTCAACAGTTGTGTCAGGCTGAAGGGCTTCTGGAACTCAACTTCTGAGGCTACAAACAAAAGAACAAAAAATATGATGGCCTGGAGTTATAATCATAATCAAATAGCTAAGTGATGCAGGGTGTGCTTACATAATGTATAAGCAATCTCATATTTACTGTAGTTATGAGTATATGAATCTGCAAAGTCTATAGTTCATAATCATTAATGTTAGAAATTAATAATTCATTGGATTTTAACTGGTGGAGACCCCAAAATGGGTCACAAGTCTGCTCTAAAAGGGTCTAAATGCCATTTATAAAATGCAACTAAGCATGTTGTCACGATTTGGTCTTGTCTTAGTTTTGTTTGTTTCCTAATTGATGAACTTTGCAACATTTACTCTTATTGAACAGAACTGAATCAACAATGAATCTGGTTTAAGCTGAATAATGACTCTATTGTCTTAAGTAGAGCTTTTTTTTTTAGCTGAAACTGCGTTGTTTCATAATTGATGAACTTTGCAATATTGACACTGTTACTGAACTGAAGTGACTCACTATTAAGCCGAACTGAGCTGAACAATGACACTAGTCTTAGAGCTGTTTTTTTTCTTCTGTCTATTACTATGAAGTTACTCACTTTTTGTTGAAGTTAAACTATTTGTTTTGTATAAAGCACTATATAAATGTGACTTGACTTGTGTTTTTGTCGAAATCTGCGTGTCCATTCAAACAGTATTCTGCAAATCCATGTGTCACTTGGTAGAGACAAATTAGGCAGATCATGAACAGGCTGTGCGACATGCCTTCATCCTCGAACACCTTTAAAGAGCAGGAAACCAGATTGTCATGTTAATATTACTAATTAGTAATATCAATACATTTCAGTGTTTGAGTTTAATGTCATTTTCCACACTCTTCTACAATAAACGTATGAGTGAAGATTATTCTAACTGCTGATTATTATAGTTATGCTATCTTCTAAGATGAGTTTATAAACGAATAACTATTTTTTTTCCCCAGTTTACTCAGTGTTATATTTGCAAGCGTACACAATTTAGCTTACGCTCAACAGCGTTTGAGCACAGCCACTTTATTGGGTCGCCTTCCCGCTCATTGGAGGTCAACACCATTTAACAGATGCAGCTAATAGCAGGTGCTTGAGGACACCAAACAATATACTTTCTCATAAAAATAAATTATTAGTGAAATTTACTATCCTCTAAAAGGCTCAGGAAAAATCCTAGCTTGACAGTTTCATCACCTCCACTATAGATATTACAGTGAACCAGTTTAGTGCTTTGTTTCAAGGAAGTCCTGGAGAGAGCTATCCGTTAGCATTTCCATTCATTTCAAGGGCAGTAGCGCGGCTAGAGCAGGGAGTATGCAACTTGTAAGACAAAAACTGTGCTTTTAAAATGCATCTATGGTAAAAGTCAGTATGCTAAATGTTAGTAAAAATATTTGTAGCATACTAGGATATACGTATATGGACTCAAAAATGAAATGGACATTGAAACTCTTCTGATTTCATGGGGTCATTTAAGCATAAAACGTCATATATGATGATTCCAGTATTCCACAATACCCATCACTCCCCCAGAGACATTTCAGTCAGAGAGTTTTCCTTTCTCCCATGTGTGTGTAATGTCTGGGCTAATAAACACAAGGTAAATGTAGTCAAAAGACTTCCCTGAGTGAAGTTGTGGCTGAATTATGGATGAGTTCACTCAAAAGATGAGTGCTGTATGGAATTCATTGTGGATTTGCTGACAGTTCTGGTGCACCTTGATCCAGAGGGAGAGAACGAGACAGAAAGAGAGAGCATTTGGGGAGAGAAGTACAGTAAATCCTCCCCCCCTCATCATACTATAGTCACTGCAATATAGTGCTAACCCTTCACCAGTCCGTCCAATCGTTTCATCCACAGTGTGAATTTACTGCAGGCTATATTCCTGTATAGTAGTTACCCACATTCACAAGTTCTGTTAATATTAATCTCTTTATTATAAATGCACATATTATAGATTTATCACAACAATTTTAGCATTGTGCTAGTTGTGCATAACAATTTGCACGTCACGGAGCAATCCTCGATTGATTATTCCATGAATAATTCTTTTAAATTGCAGACGTTTCTTTGCAATAGACTAGTTTCATCTGCCATGTGTTGATACCTTTGCATATCTGGTTGACAATACATACTAAAAGTTCACAAGAAAAACTACCACTCAGCTCAACAGCATTGCAAATACCTCAGCAACCCTTAATTGTTTATAAAAGATTATATTGTTTCTGTAATATATAATAGTCCCATGTATATTGTAGATGTCAATTTGGTATATAATCAGAGCTTATTCTCTCCATGTAATACAGTGGAACCAATTGTGTTCTGTCACACATCTGCTGGGAGTAAATTAATTAAAAGTAAATCCAACTTCCCAGCCAAAGGGAACTCTAGTCATCATAATGCTGACTTCAAACGGAAGTCTTCACTATTATACCACAATGCGGTATATAATATGTGATTGTTTTTATAGTAATTTGTTTGTTATGACAGAATATGACCTAGCCTGAATTACAATAATACTCTGAATACAATATTTTATTGCGAGAAATAACATTAAAATCGATGTCTGGCAATTTTCTTTAGTGTTTTGTACAAAACAACAACAACAACAAAGAAACCCAAGAATATCCAAGCAAAAGGAGGTGAAAATTTCAAGGGGCAATAATGGAAACAGACTGCTATGCTGTCAGAATGAGTCGTCTCATTGCATGCTGCAGTTCACACGCATATGACGCTGCAGCATAGCTATTTTTTGACACATATACAATTCATGGTATAATGGTTGAAACTGAGCATGTGAGGATGAGTGGCTGCTTAACCGTGCCATTTACTGTAACAACACAAATTACAGCTTTTAATCTGCCGATATACTGACAGAAACAGTGAGGTTTACTCACTAGCTGTATCTGCACTTTGGAGAATATTATGCTTTGAAAAGTTGACTTGTAATCATCTTTTCATGAAGTGAAAGAAATGGCTGGAATGTGATTTATAGAGAAAATAAAGTGTGGGAGGAGTGAAAGTGAGGGTGAAAAACACTGACAGAACAGATGCTAAGTTTGCATAGTCGTATATATATGCACATGCAAACTCACACACGCACACATACATACACCTACACAGCCCTTTACCGCTCGATCCTGTTCTCAAGCTGCATTTCTTCCATTCCCGCACTCAGATTCTCTCCTTTTTTAGCACTGAAACATCATGCTCTCCTCCTATGGCCCTGGGCCCACTAGACACTATAAAAAGATACTGGCTCATGAAATATAGAGAGTGTTCGGGATTCAATTTTATGGTGCCTATTACTGCAAATTGTAATATGGCTAATTACTCCTCGCCGTGTAGGATTGCTTTAGCAATTGTCTCGTGCCCCAATCACGAAATTTCAAGCAAATGGCACCTGAGGGGCGTCAATTGAGCATTCATTATTTTAATTATGTGGACTTATGATTTACCTTTGCAGACGGAGAGAACAAGGCAATTTGAAAGTCTTCGGCTATGCTTTCCTCATGGGTACTGAATCCATTTTGTACAGCTTTTCAGACGTATCAGTTTGAGACCAGCTAGAGAGATAACACTTTTTTTTTTCTCAAACCAATGTCGTTATACAGATAAATGATCTGACGATTATGTCCTGGCCGTTCATAAATTACATATTTTTATTTGTACCCCTCTTTTAGCTTATTGCCTTCACAGCACTTGTCAAATCAGTCTTAGTGAATCACAGTGTTAAGCACAGTTAGCTTGGAGAGTTATTCATCTTAAGTTTTACTGTGGATATTGAAAATCTGAGAATGAGATGGATGGAGTTGCATTTGAAGATGAGTATGATGGAGGGGGCAGAAATATTGGATTTATTTCACAATTTTTAGGATTGATTCGATTATGCTTCAAACGCTAATTTAAATAAAAATGGTTGCCCTGTCTTTACAGTATGTAACTGAAGACTGCACAGTGGTCAAAAAATCTCGAACCACATTAAAATTCTAGGATTTTAATAAAGAAGAAGAAGGATTAGTCTAATGAACAAATTAGAGTTCAGGTCAATTCAGTCAATTAAACATTTTATGCAGAGAATATATTTTGTAATGTCAAATTGTGTACACAAAACAAAAAAATAATTTTCATTGGTGGTCTTACACTTTTGGACTCGACTGTATGTGTCAAGAAAACTGTTGACTAGACAGATAGCTTTGACACTGGTTAGCAAAAAATTATTTCAAATGACGATTGAAATTAGTAGACGATTGAAGTATTTCTACCATGTACTGTAAAAAAAAAGCACAATTTAGGCAAGGCAAGGCTAAGAAATATGGTATAAAATATGTAAACAGTAATATTTTGTGCAACTTTTGCTACATACATTTCTCATGTTCATGATTTCTGCAGTATACTTTTCCTCCCCCACAAATCCGTGCCTGACCTTTATGTGATCGGTTTTCTTAGAAAATAGGGGTCATCCGTGGTGAGCAGGTTGATTTTCTCGCTTTTGTTTCTCTCTCGGCAACAGAGCATATGCTAGACTCTTGACCTGTGGCCATTTCACTTTCATCTCTTCATGCTAATACATTACTTACATACACGAAAGCACACTGTACACCCCCACGCATTGTGGATTTGCTCTGAACATCCGTTACCGCCATCCTCTGAGGTCTAAATTTGTCAGCGGGGTTAAGAGGGACAGAGGAGGCTGATATTGGCTGAAGAGATGGGCGATTAACTGTGTGGCTGACTCAGGCGGCTGGTGTCTTTGTATGTCAGGGCACGATGGAAAAGCCAATGAAACAGTTCTCAGAGGGTGTCATAAACTCTGCTTTATTGCCGGTTTGTGTTGCCTTTGCAGATTAAGTTCAAAGAGAGATGGCTTCTCTTCTCCCTCCATCTTAAATCCCGTTTCTATTGAGTTTCTTCTATGGATATATTCTCAGGGCCTCTGAGAAATAACCCTGCAGTCAGCAGCTGCAGGGTTGAGAGTGATTGTAAATGAGGGAGGATTACTCCCTCGGGGTGCTTTTAACCCCTCAGACTCTGGAAAGAAGTATGTCCTGACATAGAACCCAGTGGTTATATTTAGTTGGGCTTTCTTTAGATGATAGTGACTCATCTCGCAGTATCCGTGTCTTAAGGTGTTTTTGCAGCCATTTACTCACGATGCTTCTCATGAGCCAGACTTGTTTTTTTGTGTGTTTTTTTCAAAACATTAAGTAATAAAATTGGGCTATAATATTGCTCTGTCATGAAATTAGAAAATCGAATATTATTTTCCAGCTACTTTTATAAATATATACTACACTACAACGTTGAGGTGTAACTAAAACTAGTGGCTATAATTAATCGCACAGTTCAGTATGACGCTGGTTCACTCAGTTTAAAACAGTGTCAACAAGTATAGCATAGTAGTCTTACAAATCACCCCATCGCTGTTTTTAAACACAACTTGTTGCAGCCAATGCTTAAAAACTGATGATAAACTAAACTCACCTTTCTCTGCCGTAAGCAGCTCTAGGAAGTCTGCTTTATTTTTAGTGAATGAGTGAATGAGCAACTGATTAATTCCTTCCGCAAAACTGCCTATCTATCTATCTATCTATCTATCTATCTATCTATCTATCTATCTATCTATCTATCTATCTATCTATCTATCTATCTATCTATCTATCTATCTATCTATCTATCTATCTATCTATCTATCTATCTATCTATCTATCTGTCTGTCTGTCTGTCTGTCTGTCTGTCTGTATGTCTGTCTGTCTGTCTGTCTGTCTGTCTGTCTGTCTGTCTGTCTGTCTGTCTGTCTGTCTGTCTGTATGTCTGTCTGTCTGTCTGTCTGTCTGTCTGTCTGTATGTCTATCTTGATATCAAGATAGATAGATAGATTGATAGATTTTAGGCTAAGGGTTTTCTAATTTTAGGCCTATTGTTTATTTACTTTGATGATTTTGTGTTCATGTTCCTGTGAGTTGATGTTCTTCTGCAAAGTCTGGTATCCAGTCTAATATCAAATGTCGCATGAGTTTATGGTTTTACTTAGAAGTAAATTGAGTAGGCCTTCTGGCAATTTATTTTACTCAGAGATATTTAGTTACAGTTTTTCTCAGTCGCTTTGGTGCATTTTTCACATCATCCCTAACATGTGCAAAATAATAAGTGCATTTCTCAGAACAATTTGTACAAACTGCAATATACAATAGATATGTTTCTAAAGCTAGTCAGTCACTAAAAATCTTTAGTACATCTCTCAAAAGTAAATATTCATGCCAATGATCATGTCAGTGTCATCAGAATGATAAGTCATTGAGTCATTGTTCACGAACAAGGTCGTCAAAATGTTTAGGCATGTTGTCAATGTAACTGTATACTTTGACAGTATTACCTGATGTAAACTTGGCTACAGTTTGGATGACAGTTACTGTATTGAAAATGCACAAGGCTGCACTTCTATGGCATATCAATTTCAACAGTACTATTTACATATTACTGTATGTGGGTTATTGATTGAAAGAGACTGGACAGGATTTTGTTTTTCACAGCTCTCTATAAACAGACCCCTCTCATCATCAGGTATGACAGCCCTGTAGAGAGTCTCTAAAAAGTTGAGTAGATGCTGGGTGTTGTATGGCCCTATAAGGGGGATATGGGTTAGGACACCATGCTCCGAAATAGCAGCACACATGGTGATATTTCCTCCCCGTTGGCCTGGCAAATCCACAGTAACTCTGTGACCGATGATATTCCGACCCCGCCTTCTGCATTTGCTCAGGTTGAAGCCAGCCTCATCCACGTATACAAAGTTGTGAGAGGGTTCACTTGATTCCAACTCCATTATACGCTATATCCCAGAACACACAGTTTAATTTGTTTTGTGTATGTGTAAAACTATGCTTGAGAGTTTATGACAAATAGTTCAACAATTTTGCATGTAATGGCTTATGCAAGGAACTAATGCCTAGATGTTTTGAGGGGTAAGACTATTCAACAGAGAACCATCTACTATATTTTGATCATCATGACATGAGCAATTGAAAATGTGGAAAAAAAGTGACACTTGTACATTATCAATTGCAATATGTACAAAAGCAATTGCAATTTGTTCAAAGGAATAAGAACTTGCTTTAATGATGTGCACAAGTGACTAGATGATTTGGAATTTGTACAAGTAGTATCAAGAATTGCACTTTTGATCTAAGAAATGCACCAAAGTGACTGAGAAAAACTGTAAAGGGTTGGTTGATTATGACTTCACTTTTCTAACTTTAGTTAGTGTGTAATGTTGCTGTTCGAGCATAAACAACATCTGCAAAGTTACAACGCTTCAAAGTGAAGGAAGATATTTGCTTTTAAAGAAATCTTTTTTAAGGACTACAACAAAAGGCTTGTAGGGACTACACGACATTCCTCCCGGGCTAGTGACATCACCAACCCTAGAATTTACATAAACCCCGCCCCTGGGAACACATTTATAGATTATCATGACAGAATATGCTAATCATCAATGACTAGAAGATGGTGTGGCGAGCAGGACGATGTTGAGGGACGTGAGAGATACGAGACCGGTGCGCCACGCAGGTGTCACTCATTATTAATCACGCCACGAGTTCGTCCTGTTCGCCACAGATGGTTAACTCCACATCAGCTGCATAAATTCTTCAACTAACCATTCAGAAATGTTGTGTTCTACATGTTGTCACTTCTTGAGTTTCTCCATCATTGATTGTCCATCATCTCACACACTGGTGGTGGTTGAGGAGAGATCCCCTGATATGATTGTAAAGCGCTTTGGGTGTACAGTAGTACATATGAAAGCTCTATATAAATGCCTCATTCATTCTATTCTATTCTACTCTATTCTATTCTATTCTATTGTCTGACTCCGGTTTGAACATTAAGGTTAAAAGTTTTAGAAATTTTCAGTGCATGTCTGTGTGACTGTTATAGCTCCGCCCCCTGTGCTGGGAGCAGTAGCTCATTTGCATTTAAAGGGATAGATAGATAGATAGATAGATAGATAGATAGATAGATAGATAGATAGATAGATAGATAGATAGATAGATAGATAGATACATAGATAGATACATAGAAAGATACATAGATAGATACATAGATAGATAGATTCATGTTCATGTTCCTTATGACAATATGTGAGGAAATAATACTGTCATCAAGCCTAATGCTATCATCCACTACATGTGTTAATACCAGGCATCTTTGCTTTGAAAACTAAGGGAACTTACAAAAAGAGAGTCATGGCCATATCCCTTGGTAATCACTTTTTTGGTTTCCAAGCTGAAGCCGGACTGCTGACTTTGAAAAGATGATCAGCACTTCACCAAATGCTCCAGCCTCAGCAGAACACCACAAATGTCAAGTTTTAAAAGAAAGTAGAAAATTGATGAGAAAGCAGACCATAGAAAATACCATAGAGAAGCAGCAAACCCCTACATCAAAACCAATGCTTCCGATCAATTTCTATTTGTCACCAGTCCTGCTTAATTATTAATAAAAAGGCAGGTCAATGTGTTTGTGTATTATATAGAAAGCATATATAGGCTAGACAAACATTCAAAACCGATCATTAATACTGCTACACCAGTTTTCCTGCATAATTCTTTACAATAAATAATTTGTCATAAATAATTAATTAAATGAAACGAACACATTATGTATCATTATGAACCACCGGTTACAGTAATGAAGAATAATTTATTTCACCATAGATTTTCTCTTTTCTCTGCATATTTATTAACTGGCAGTGCGGCCGAAGAATTGCATTTAATCATCATATACCTGAGATGAGTAACAGTTGTTTACACAGCATTTGTCCAAAGTGTAAAAGTGTTTGCGATTAATGACATGATTCACATAGAATTAATGAATTGCTTAATGTACAGGATGGCATGAACAACAACACAAAGTTACCAAGACATCATGGAATTATAGAGTATTTTAAGACTAAAGGCACAATTCCACATTCCCACAAACCATAATATCTACATTTCTATTCTCAATTTTTTTTTTGAGAATTTGAGTATTGTTTATTTGAGCCCCACCTTCCAAAATATAATGTGCTCATGGATTTAGTAATATAATCCATGATATGAACTAAAACAATAATTAGCAGAGCCACATTAACCCAAGGGATCGAATGGGCTTGAGCCATGCTCTCTGTGAACAGGAGATAGCATATTAATTAAATCAGGAATTTGATTTGTATACTGTAGTTTCATATCTGTTATCCACAAATTGCAAAGTGGCTCCATAGCTCCAAAGTGCTTTTCCCAATGTTGACACTGCACTTAGAAATAATCCCTGACTCTGACTTACAAATTCCCAAATGCCATCAGAGAGAGATCATTTATGACGTTGGGGCTTCTAAAAAAATATTTGAGGTGGATGAAAACGCATTGAACTGTCTGCCAGTGATTTAAACCGAACAACATGACCTTCTGTGCCGACTTGATTTTATTAGGGACTTTGCTTTTAAAAAGAACATGGAAAATTAGTTTTCAATGGCGCTGAGTGGCATTTCAGTCATTTTAGATCTCTGCTTGACTGTTTATGGGGTTGTAAGGACATGTTTGCTGATCAACATTCATACTTAAGGCCATTTATGGGCTCGTTCAGATAACACATGCTCTTGACTTCATTAGACCAGCTTTGGCACTGGGAAGTCTGCTGTGCTTTTGTCGATACTCGGTAGTGGTTCTTTGGTCACATCAATGCACATTTACAAGCTGAAAATTATAGACATTGATGCTCTTTTGGCATCATGCTATTCTAAAGTCCTGGCTCATGAATATGAATTACTTCATGTGACCAGGCGCTTAAAGGGATAGCCCATCCAAAAATGAAAATTCTGTCATAGTTTCTTCAAAGCTGCATGATCCAAAACAAAATATTTAAGAAAAAGCTAAATTTCCCCCAAAGTACTAAAGTAGTATCCATAATGTTGCATGCATTTACATGGCTTGTATGCAAGTTGTCAAAACAAATTGAAGCAATTAACACAATATTATGTAACCAAATATACTGGTTATATTAGCCCTGTTTGGTTCAATGTATACATTGAATGCAATATAAGTCGCTTTGGATGAAAGTGTCTTCCAAATGAATCAGTAGTTCACATAAAAGTTAACTTCAATACGTCTTGGGCTCCAATAAACTTTTTGTTATATTCCTAAGTTCATCTACAGACTGGACAAGCTTATAGCCTAGTAGGGCAAGAGTTCTGTTACACAAAGATTGAACTGTCTTGACAATGTCAAAGTTCAGATGTACTCTCCAACTCTGAGCTGTGGCTTTAGAGTCTCTTGTGGTGGAGTACTTATAGTTCCAATCGGAAGAAGAAGGGACAGTGCCATTGGTGTTATGAGCAATCCATGTGAGAACTTTTTGATGCAAGTCCAGCCCCAGAAATCGATATATCTCCTTGACCTTTTCCTCAGGATTTAAGGCCAAGTCTTCATAACGCACCAATAGATACCTCCCTCTCAGCCATGTGGGGTTCTGCAAGCTGGTCTCAACAGAATACTCGATATCTCTGCACGTGCTTGTTATCTGCGTCAGGTCCACGTACCGCGGTTGGCGGCCAGTGGCGTTCCAGATCTTCCAGGCCCTGAATTTGCCAGCAAAAGCAGTCATGCGGGATGCAAGAATGGCTCGGGGGTCTCTCACCAAATGGACGATTCTCAAATCTAAACGGGGGTCTTCTGACAGCGTGCGTAGGTCACCTACCTCTGGGATACGAACTGTTTTTATAACCACGTGGCTTCGTCCTTGGCAGGCCTGAGAGGCTAGAGTGAGGTTCAGCGCCTGGCACTTTTTCGGGCACCAGGATTCATCCGGCTGCCCTGCTAGAATCTCCTCGCCACCCTCCTGGCAGACAGGCGGCGTGCACAGGGCATGGCTGGAGCTTCGGCGGAAAAAGGTCCCAGTCATGTGATCCTGTGGTTCAGGGCGAATGTAGCTCTCCAGGAAGCTGAAGTCACAGTTGTAGAGGTTGAGCAGGAGGTCTCGGTAGGCCCCCAGAAGAGCTCTGCCATCCAAAGCCCTTTGCAGGCGGCTACTAGAATTGGTAAAGGCCTGTTGCACATGATAAAGAGGCTCAAAAACATAAAATATGCCAGGATGTTGATTGAAAAGCTGTCCGGTAAAGGAGGAGCCACTACGGGTTTGTGCAAACAGAAGGATGTGCTTCCGAGCGGTGGCAGTGTTACTGCTAGTCTCAGCAGGGACATGGCTGTCATCGCAGAGAGATTTCCATCTCTGCTCTGGGGAAGAAAAGTAGAGAAAGTGAGATAATACGCCGCTCTGAAGCCACAGAGGACATTATAGGGCCACAAAAGACCCAATTAGTTCAGCTTCATCTTTAATCAATCAGTTATTTGGGTAAGAAAAAAAATACCTGGAGCTTTAGTTTAGGGTGAAGCAAGTTTCATGTTGCCAAAAACTTTAATAAAGTGCCATTCATAAACATATCCACACAGCAGAGAGAAAATGTACAGCAATAATAGTTGTTTTGAAGACTCGGATTGCCTCCTTCTGCGATGGTAATCATTTCACCATTTTGGAGCATTATGAGAAAAAAACCCCCGTATAAAACTGAAATATGAACAATGACTGCATTTCTTCACATATGAAAAAAGATGATGTGACTTTTGCTCAAAATGAACAATTACTATATATAGCAGGAGGGTGGGAGAGACTGATAACGCTTGTAATTACGGCTGATGAGAGACTGATTGCGCGTGGCACATTAGGTTGTGCAAGTCGACGCTTTCTGGAAGTGCAAACAGCTGGTCCGTGAGGACATATTACACTAGATTAATGATGAGATAATTGTAGAATTAATTATTGATATTCCATCTCTCGCTCCGTACAGCGGATGCGACGGGAATTTCCAGGTTGCATTTCTAACAGTTCTCTGCTAATTTCTTTCCTTACAAACTCACTCATTACAGAAGTGATGACCTGAGAGATATAAGCCTATAGAGAGAATGCCATTCGGACCCTTCAGCATAATCTTGTCAAACAAGCTAAAGCTACGTCTATAACCAAACATGAATTTTAATTGAATTTACGTCTCTATGCAAACTATAATTTAATGGAAGGCTTAAACTGAGTCTAAAAATGCATCCCGACACTTGGACTTGAATGCAAATGAAATTGAGGACATATTCATTGCTTTTATGCAGTTTTTGAGCTTTAAAAGCTCCCAGTGTAAAAGTTTACGGAAGTATTCCAAATGGGTTTTCAAATATATGTTCTGGTCAAGCTCAGATATTTTTTCCTAATTTTAAGATGAATTACACAATGGCAAGAAAATGAACAGAATGAGCCATGTTTAGAAATTTTAAACATACCATATTATCATGCAATTTTTTTCTAACAACATAACATGCTTTAATGTGTGAAAAACCAACTTCTAACCGACTAGATAATCAACTAACCAAAAAAAAAATGTGCTAAATTAACAGAATACATTATGCCTATTACTACTGTACTTGCTGAAAAGTAAAACTGAGGACATGTGAACTAAAAACAAAAAAATGACCACCGATCAAAACAGGTTTATTTGAAATATTTTGATTAAAGAAAAAAAAATGGAGGTATTAAAAATCTAGAATATTTCTTAAGGAACTGCCATATATAAACTGTGGAAAACCTTGTTGATTTGTTAATAAAAATACATGTAAATAAAATCCATCAGGAGGGTATTGTAAACCTGATGCTATTTGAATAAAAACCACACCTTTCCACTTCCAAATTTCATTTTCCATTCTGAGGGTGACAGTACTATTCTTGAGGAAAGCTCATACAATGTTAAATGTCACTGTGGAAAATGTAATTCTTCATGTTGCAGGACAGTGACTCACCTTTACCCCGTCGTCCTTGGCAGTGGGCGGAGTCTTGGCATGGGCCACTGAAGGAGTCATGGAGGGAGCGGATGGCAGTGTACTGCACCCCCAAGGATGTGCACACGAGCAGCAGTAGCGTCTTCCACGAGCACTCCATACTGCTCCGTTACCATCACATTCTTCACTCTGTGAGGAAAGCATGCACACTTACATTTACTTTTATTTTGCATATAATAATATAGCATTCAGGAAGGATTAAACTTTTCTTTGTTGGTCAGTTTTTTTTCTACATTTTTAGAATGCAAGTGCATATCAAGAAGATTTGTTTAAAGTATGCACCAAATTGCAAATAGTGTGTCTGCTTTGCATTTGATAATCATCACACTGAGTGCTTGTGGAGTTCCACAAATAGGCAGATGTGAGATGCATTATCAATGTGGGAGCTAAAACCTAGACAAGGAGTTGTTTGGAAGTAGGACTTTAATATATATTTTGATTATTCTCACTATCACAGAGTAGGCTACTTGGCCCTATTACCGTACTATTTCCATATTTAAATCAGTGCAAAACCGTAACCACATTAATAAAGGCTGCCATTTTTGTCACCTGGACTGCTGTGAAATAAGTTGATTTTTAATAGTTGACAGCAGAATGATTTGATACATTTGAAACAAATGAAGTTGATACATCTGAGTAAGAAATAATTCAAATAGTTTGCCAAATTTTCCCTATTATTCTATCATTGTGGTAAAATGCTGACATGTTTTACAAAATGAAAATAAAAAATAGTATCTCAGTGATTAAAAACAACACTGTTCCTGTCCAAGCAAGCAGTTCTTGGCCAGAATAAGCTGTGATGTGGACTAAACATTTGTCGTTTTGTCAAAGATCTGTCCATTAGCATGTGCTTCAAAACAATAATGTGAATTCTTCTACCTCTGAATGCCTAAAATTCAATTCAGAACTTTTAAAATTGCATCTCGGCGTTAGTCATAGATGACAACCCAAGCTAGTTGGTCTTTCCTCAGCTAAAAAATAAACCCTGTTCCACTTTAAAATGGCCCAAAACCTGCTCCAAATCAATGCGTTTCTGCAGTTTCCAGTTCACGCTGGTTGAGGCGTTGCTATTAGAAATGCAATATCTGCAACATATTCTGTGCCTCTCATCACAGTCTCATTTCTCTTCAAATGATGAAAAATACCATCTTAAATAATGCAGTGCCTATTTTAGCAGCGATGTATGTTGCCAAATGTTTCTCTTGAGCCAGCCGTTAAGAAACATTTCATCAATCATAGGTGGCACAAAATTGGCAGTGATGGCCTCCAAGTACAATTTTCTCTGTTATTCCATGAATTGATATGGTCTGTGGTATCAGTGATTTTGTATGAAGAAAAGTAAGAAGCAGAAATCCCATATTACACATTCTCTTCTGCAGCTATATAACAGCCATGTCAGAAAAAAAATGGAGCATGGCAATTCTGGACGTTTTCAGAATTTCAAACACATTGTTAGGGCATACATTTACTGATATGACCATCAAGCACTCAACAAACTCCTTATCAATGAACAGCCATGTTGGTTGCCTCAGGTTCCTTGAACTTTGCATGAAAAAGCTCTTGCTGGCCTGCTAATTGAGCATTCAATGAGGTGGTTTCCCTGTGCTCTTCATTAGTCCCGGAGAGGGGCTGGTCACCACTGCAGTACACTCTTAAAAATAAAGCTTTTAATTGGCATGTATGGTTCCATGAAGAACCATTAACACCCATGACATCCATTCCACAAAAGTTATTTATAGTGGGAAAGGGTTCTTTTGATTTTTTTAAATGTTCTTCAAACTAAGAAAGGTTTTCACTGAAAGGTCCTTTGGGGGAACAAAAATGGTTGTACTATGGCATTGCGGTAAAAAATCGCCTTTTGGAAAAATAATTTTTATTTTAAAGTGTATATAATGAGTTATATACAGCTATTGGCAAAGAGAGCTGTTTTACTAAAGCGCCATCAAGAGACGGAACAGATTGTTTTGTTTTTGTGACGATCAATGTATTGAAACTATTCCTCTTACAGCTGTATGACCTGCTGGTCACATTTTTGTGAACCTCTGGTTGGGTCGACTCGACAATAACTGCACTTTCATTTACAACACTCTAAAAAATGCTGGGTTGTTTCAACCCAATTTTGGGTAAAATATGGACAAACCCAAATGTTGGGTTAAAAATGTAATGTAAAAAATTAACCCAACGGCTGGGTTTGTCCATATTTTACCCAAAATTGGGTTGAAACAACCCAGCATTTTTTAGAGTGAAGAAAGAGGCCAGGAACACATTATGATGGCTCTTGAAATAATAACAAAAAAAGAATCAATCTAACATATACTTCAGCGTCTAGACTGCAGTAAAGACAGTCTTTCTCTCTTCAATCAGAGAGATTTTGAAAGCCTCAAAGCATGGCTTCAGCTTTTATAGGACTCTAAAAAAAATGCTGGGTTGTTTCAACCCAATTTTGGGTCAAATATGGACAAACCCAGCCGTTGGGTTACATTTTAAAATTACATTTTTAACCCAACGGTTGGGTTTGTCCCAGCATTTTTTTGAATAAACTCTCTTATGAATATGCTTTTTTCATCCAACAAACTGATAACCATATTGGGAATATAGGATAGGGGGAAACATTTTTTCCATCAGTGTTCACATATTGAGAGCTACGATTAGCTTTCTCTGCCATTTGACAAAATCGCTCCAGCCACATCGACCAACACAATCATGCACTATCAGACATGAAAGTGCTACAGAAAGAAAATTGATATCTATTCATCTGTCACATCTCCCCTGTAAATGTCTTTGGTGTCTCTTGACCTTGCTGTGAATATACTGTATTAATCTGCTTTAAAAACTCCTTACAAAGATGACAGATGCTTTCACCTCACCTAATAAATGAGTTAGAGGATTCATTAAATATTTAAATACTTAGGAGTACAAAAATTCAAACTCTAAAACTTAAGTTTACTCCCTGCCAAAAAAAAAAAAAAAAGTTAAGCAAAATAAATCCGTTTTTCCAAGTTCTCAACCTACAGTATACATGATACATCTATAGCATTTTTGACCACCCTGAATTGAATCACATGAATGAAAAGACTTTTAACTTTTGTTTTTATGACAAGCAAATGGATTTATTCTTTTGCAAATGTACCATTAAGATGTTAATACAAGACTAGAGAGATATGGAGCATATTAAGGTGGTTTTTTATGTGTCTACTGTGTGTCTATGCCTACAGGCACAGTATTATGCAAGGTTAATGTGTGTTTATGGTCAATATAGCTATAGGCAAGACACTAATGTGAGCGACAAATCAATAATATCCCAAAAAGCATAAATACAGTATCGCTCAATAAATAACCATCAAAAAGTCTATAGTGCATTACTAGCCTAAAATGGTGTGCCTTCAGCTGGTTTGCTGATTTAAGATATCTCAGCCTGACCAAGGTATTCATCATGGTATCCAAGCCCAACCTGCTGAAAAGTAACCAAAAATCCCTTTAAAACCAGAGACCATTATTTGCAATATTTTTTATAGATACGTAAACATTTTTTTGTTTGATATGGAACAAGGTACAATGCATAATCTTTTTCTGTATAATCCTGCTAAGTGATTTAAAAATGATTTAAATATTTTATCTTATTACACTTATAAAAACGAATCATACTTAACGCTTTTAACAATGCTGCCACTTTAATTACACAAATAACTTATTAAATATTTTACAAGCATCTTACTGGTATAGTGTACATGTCACTTATCAGAATCAAGATATTCGCAGTTTAGATTTCTAGTTTAGTTTAAAGACTGAACCCAGCCACATCTGTCAAGAGCATCACTCACACACAGCCTCCGCTGACACAACTTCTTCCCCAAGCTCCGGGAGAGGAATGTAGGCTATCAAGCGTTTGCAAGAAGTTAGTATGATCAGTATTGCGAGTATAATTTACAGAGCAGACACACAACAAAAACCTAATGAATTTAGATCGGAACGGACACTGACAAGAGGACGATCCACGGATCTCTTACCATTCACGATGCGCTGAAATATTCCACGCATGGACTCGATCCAGTAAAGTTGCTATTCAGATAGTCCTGTGGTTCTCGAGTCAGCCCACCTATATATCAACCAAATGATACGTGTGCTGAGCGTCTGTAAGTGACAGATAATGTTGGCTTTCTGGAAAAGCAGGGGGTGGGCAGCGCGCGTGGATAACCAGTGGGGGTTCCTCTTCCTCTGTCATTGGTTTGTCTGCGTTCTGAAACGGACATCAGGGAAGACAATTCTGGTTGCTTGTACCTGACGTAGGCTACTACAAACCAGTTGCTTTTTGACTTTCCTTTTTTTGAACAGTTCATTGGTTGTTGTACTATATAGGCTGGGTTCACTCAAAAATGACATTTCTGGTAGGCTATTTATTTACTCATCTTCATATCGTTTAAAAACTGGATGACTGTCATATGGAACACAGATGAACAGTGTTGGTCAAGTTACTTAAAAAAAGTAATTAGTTATAGTTACTAGTTACTTCTCACAAAAAGTAACTCAGTTAGTAACTGAGTTATATCATTACAAAAGTAACTAATTACCAGGCAAAGTAACTATTGAAAAAAAACTTAAAAAAAGAAAGAAAAATTTAAATATGGGAAATATCTTGGATACCCCCAATATTAAATATGTTAAATGAATGAAATGGACACTAGAACAAATTATTATTATAAAACATTGATGGTTTAGAACTTTTAATATTGCACAGACCACAACTGGCCAACAAATCCAAAAATAAATTACCGGTATGCTTCTTAAGAAATGTACCAAAAATAAGTAATAAAAAATATACATACACATACACTCTTTGTGGTGCAAATTAAAATGATAAAACTTACAACTAGACATACTAGCCTACTTGAAGTATTTTCTTCCTCACAAATGTAAACAGTTTAACTAAAAGTGTTCTCAATATAATATTGAACAATGTACCAACATAAATAATAATAATAATAATAAAATCTAATATTTTGGGGGTTTATTTGTATAACCTACAGAGAACGTCATCATCAGAGGTTATTTAAGCCAAATTCTAGTCGTGTTTGCCGCACGTGTTCACAACCGGTCAAACAAAGATGTTTTCTTTGAACGTTCCCTGCAGGTTATTTTGGAGTTTTATTTTATAACCATGTAAACTAATTAAAACGTTGCAGATGATAAACTATATTATGCTCGGACATAGGCCTACTCGGTCTCTCTCGCGAACTGTCGAGCGCGCTCTCGGATGGACACACTCCGGTCTCTCTCGCGAACTGTCCAGCGCGCTCTCGGACGGATCACACTCGGTCAATCTCGCGAACTGTCCAGCGCGCTCTCGGACGGACACACTCGGTCTCTCTCGCGAACTGTCGAGCGCGCTCTCGGATGGACACACTCCGGTCTCTCTCGCGAACTGTCCAGCGCGCTCTCGGACGGACACACTCGGTCTCTCGTGCGAACTGTCGAGCGCGCTCTCGGACGGATCACACTCGGTCTCTCTCGCGCGCTGACGACGTTCGCTTCGCTTTTGTCCAGTCCGGCGCCTCGAAACACACACACACACACACCAGAGAAAAGAGTTTGCAGTTCCTATGGCGGAGAAAAGAGCCCGATCGGATGAAAACCGCTTCAGTGAACTCAATTATAGTAACGGCGCATTTTATTGTCAGTAACGGTAACTGCGTTATTACGGAGGAAATAGTAATTAGTTAGATTACTCGTTACTGAAAAAAATAACGCCGTTAGTAACGCCGTTTATTTATAACGCCGTTATTCCCATCACTGCAGATGAATCATCCAATGTAGTTTATTGATCAATGCAGTGACAATAAATGGTGATGAAATAGCCTATGCCAAGCAAAGGGGTCCCAAGGCCATAGCTTATAGATCAAGTTCTTCAAAAGTCACAGCTTTGTGTTAAGAGAGCGACATTATTTATTCATTACATTTCCTCTGTGCGTTACACACCAGAAAGCATCAAGACGCGAAAGTGGCGTTCACGTTTGCATGCACTTGCACTACATAGCCAGGTAGCCTCGAATTACATTTACTCGCGTTACGTAATTGAGTAGTTTTTTGTGTGTAGGCTACTTCTACTTTTTATTGTTTTTTAATTGTTTTTTTAAAAATACATTTTATATCGTTACTAAGTAAAAAAAAAAAAATAATAAAAAAAATACAAGGGATAAACTAGGCTACTGCATTGATTAAAGGGCGGGAGAAAGCACAACATTTAAAAAAAAAATGGATGCAGACTCAGCAAGTGAAACGCCTTCGATTGAAAGAACACCATTTCTCCCTATGATTTCTCCATGCAGATAAAGGTAGGCTGCCCGTTTATAACTTAAGGCAGAATGATTTTCGTGATGCATAGGGAATTTCAGAATCCAGAAATTAAAATGGATTTTTTAAAAATAGTTAAGTTGTTTCCCGTGCCCTTGAAACGCTAGTCATTTGTCAGATGTGTCTTCGTCTCTACCCTACCTCTACTGACTCACTCATTAAGACAGTCTTTGTCGCCATCTAACGGCGAAATAATGTAACTAATGTTGCTGACTGTTCACGGTAAAAAAAATTCCAGCGGAAGGAAGGCTTTTACTAATTTTAGGCTACTTCATGAAAGTTGCATTGATACATATGCTTTAATATTTGCATTGTGTGCAACCGTTTTATAAAAGCAATATCGTGAAGAATTAATAATAATAATAACAACAACAGTAATAATAATACAATTTATTTAAACATTATTTAAGGAATATATATTTTGTCCATGGTTTAATTTGGTAAATCTGTTTTGCAACACTTCCCCAAAAATAAAGGGAAAAGGAAGTTTAAAATTGAATTTGATTACCACCGTTTTTAATAATATATGTGTATTAAATCATAAACAGAAACATTAATTTTCTGAATAAAATACATTTCATAGGACTCTATTATTCTAAATACAATTATACATTTTTAATAAATTAATAATGTTAAAAAATATATGTTTAAATAATTTATAATTTATTATCAATTGAATTTAGTAGGCATGTTTTATTCAAATTTTAATAAACAAAACAAACAAATGGTTCCAAGTATGCTAAGTTAAATAAAAGCATTTGTTCAACCAAAAACAAAACCTGTTTTCATTAAAAAAAAAGGTCTGCTCCAGACTTTAGTTGGCAGGTGTTTTCCTTGCACATGGGCTCTGTAAATTCTGTATGAACACGGCTTGTGTGTTTAACGTCGTGTGGGCTGCATCCGAAATCGCATAGGCTACTTCCCAAGCTATAGTAGGAGAAAAACAGTATGTGGCAAAATAAGTATGTTCAAATTTACAGTAGCCTACTCATAAAAGAGAAGGAAAAAAGATTCTGAAGTGCGCATACGATGGACACTTTACTATCCCATGAGGCCACACACGGGAGAGGGTTTATGAATGGCAGTGAAGCGGCTGCGTCCGAAATCGCATATTTTCTTGAGTAGCCTTGGCTATTTTGAATAAGCTAAGTAATTGGGCTACTCCACAACCGCTAAAAAAAGTATGTTCTATTTGACGCTAGGTAGTGAAGTATTCAAAATAAGAACCTATACGCAAGAGAGTATAGCATATGCGATTTCGGACGCAGCCATCGCTGCCAAAACCAGGACTTTGATAAAGACACAGCTTTCCCTTAATTATTTAAACGGCTTGAGGAAAACTGTGTTCGGGTTTACATGAGTTTCACAACACTGCTTTCTGCAAAAAAAAAACAATTCTATTGAATTTGTTCTCTATTCACTCAGAAAATCCAGAAGTGTAATGGCGGATTTGAGTAAATATCAACTTAATTGTGTTCCTCACACTTTCTCTACCATATGGCTTCAGAAGAACAGTGTGCATGAGTCATGCAGATTATACTTTTATGGTGATTGATTTAGCATATTTATGGAGACTTGATGCCTTCAGTCACTATTCATTATTTTTTCCCTGCAGAAGAAAGTCAGGTTTGGAAGAACATGAGAGTGAGTAAATTATTCTTCATTTTTTGGTGAAGGCTATTCCTTTAAAGGCGAGTAGTGTTTAGCAGCCTTCCATCATTTTCACATTAGATTATGTATTGCGCTTGCAACGTTAGGTCAAGGGTCATAGGCTAATTGATTCTAAGGGGAGCATATATGGGACCCTGGACCACAAAACCAGTCACATGGGTAAACATAACATGAAAGCTGAATAAACAAGCTTTCCATTGGTGTACAGTATGATCTGTTAGGATATGACAATATTTGTCCGAGATACAACTATTTGAAAATCTGGAATCTGAGGGTGCAAAAAAATCTAAACATTGAGAAAATTGCCTCTAAAGAAAAAATTAATGTTTTAAATATTTGCAGTAGGAAATTTACAAAATATCGTCATGGAACATGACCTTTACTTAAAATCCTAATGATTTTTGGCATAACAGAAAAATAATATAATTTTCACCCATACAATGTTTTGTTGGATATTGCCACAAATAAACCCGTGCGACTGGTTTTGTGATCCAGGGTCACATATGGGCCTATACCCTGAATATCTCATTTATTTTTCCATATGTCCTTAATTTTTAAATCTGATTTGTTATATATCATGAGTTTGCAGGCAAATGAAAAATAGTCCAACTTCACCCAATGAATTTTAAACTCTAATAGACTGCAAAGTAATTCCTCACCAGGTTCATGGATATTGTAACAATTAACTTAGACATACTTCACTTTGGTTTTATTAAAAGCACAGACTAACCCAAATCTACTATAGCTTTAAAAGTATCGTCAGTGATAGACTTTTGCTGGAAAGGTGGGATACTACATTCTGATGGCCATTACAACAGCTCACTAAGGCTCTGATCGACCCCATACCAGGCTCAAAATCACCTCAGGGTAGTTCGCCACCAACACAGAGCGTGAGAAGATTAGCACAGTCGCACGCAAATAACCATGCAACAAGCAAGGTGCAATAATTATACACACACAAAGCATAAGGAGAAAGACATGCAGCCCATGGCAGCAGTAAACTGAACCTGCAGGTTCACCAACACCCTGAGGCAGTATACACATGACCAAAACGTTATTTACCCTAGGCATAAAAACAGACGAATAAAGCTAAAGAATGCTTTAAGAGATGGGAATCAACCAGATGAAAAGAAACTGGCTATTGTAAAAATAAAAACCTGCACTCTTAACTGTCAATTCAATACACTAATTTAGTACAATTCATTATAACAAATAATAATTATATCCCCTATCCCGTGTGAACTTCATAATAAGGAATTGTCCCATACAAATTCTAGCTCGAAGTTTAAAATTATTTTAATTTGTGTAATTTGTTTTCCTCTGTACATGTTGTGATATGAAAACGCTTAATCAGCAAAGAGTGTAATTAGTTTATCACATAGAATGTTGTGTTAGTTAATAACCCTTCTCTGTTGATTTATGTTTTTATGTTTGTCAACCTCATTCATCATTTGAACAGCCATTATCTCACCTAGTCCCATCAGATTCTTGTTAACATAAGTTTTAATTGATGGACATTCCTGATGATCCTCCCTCCTTAATTTCAGTCCCTTCAGAAAGCAGGAGGACTTCTGCCGCTAGTGTTTTTTTGTCCTAGAACTCACTCCTAGCTCACAGTGTTTGTGTGTGCGTGCGGTTCTTGTATGGTTAGGCTGTTCCAGGGCTATTTTAGGGGCCATATCCTGTCTGCACAAATACTCTTGGTTGGTTGAGTTTATTAATGTGATTTTTTTGATTTAGTGTTGCTGTACGGCAAAGTCACATTGCCTCATGACACATATTTGAGTTATAAACATGGCTCATCTCTAGGAACTGATATTTTTGGAAACATACATATTATGTGTCATGATTACTATAAAAGAAAAATAACCTGGACACTGGGATCTGATGGGTCGGTGAACATTTTGTGTTCCCCTTTCTAAAAAGAAAAACGGCATTCTTTCATGCATGCATTTTTATTTAAAATCAATAGGCTAAAAGGTAATTCTAAAGTCTAATGGCCTGTTCCATCGCCACAAATGCAATGTTTAATTTTCAAAATGACCCCCCCCAGTGGACATGCACTTCATTACAGGCCTGATAAAATCTTGCAGCTTTTTTATCAGCAGGGGTGCAGCGAGCATTATAACTGAGGGGGTGACATGCCTTTCATACGCTTCAAGTAATGTCTTTCAATGCATGCTGTCATTAAATGAGTTACACAAGACAAGACACTCAGATAACCTGGGTCAAATGAACATACAAGACAACCTTAAACAGGAAATAAAATCAAACGTGCGTATTAATGACTTAAGGGTTTACAGAGTTTTCAAAATGTTAGAAATAAAAGACAGAAGTTTCAAGACAGATACATACATGATGTGCACCATTTGTGGAACGCAGTGTGTCTCTCTTTTGGCATAATGACAGTTAGGGATTTTGACAGCCTATTTTGACAAGTGAAAGCAGATGTGGCCCATCCAAAAACTTGCCTGTCTAACTGGTCTACATTACTGGATGATTCATGATTTGGGACTTCGTTATGAATCATTGACATAAAAGTAATTAGATGTGTCACAGTGCTTCGATCGTGCAAAGGGAGTCTAATCTCGGTGTGTGTTTTTTTAAAGCTACTGTTTTTATTTAGTGTTATCCATCAACACCTCTTTAAATGTTTCTTTGCGTGTCACTCAGCATGTTCTGCATGATTATGTTGCTGTGACATGTTCAGTTGATTATCAAGTTCGTTATATGTTCCAGAATCTCTTTTTAAACATTCAGCAATCAAGGGGCTATTATAAAAAGAAAAATCCATTAACAAAGCACTGGAACATTTAAATCCATTGGATGCATTGAGAACACACCTGTGTTGTAATGAAAAAATAAATAAAAAAATATGGATTATAGCTTTCAAACAAGCATGGCCATTCCATTGTAACTCAATTGCTTTTAATACCTATTTCACACACATAGTACGTTGGCAGTCAGCCCAGCCTCTGTGAAAATACATTGGTCATATCATGCACATTAACAGAGCAGTTTCTCCAATCTTTGTTTCCACACAGGACCACCAATGCAGCTTTACGTGACATAACCGTGTCCATCAAATCCGTACTGTGCTCTCTAGACACCATCAGCCTTTCTCTGCCGCTGTTTACACAGCCAGCTGTTAGACTCGGATATTACAGTCAGCAGTAGATGTAGACATTAATGGAAACCGAAGAGAAATTAGAACAGGAAATGTACTACACGTCCCCCGTGAGGTGGAGAATGAAAATGTTTACGGATGTGTTTGCACATCTATTGTTTATCAATACCAAGATCTCTGTCATGGGAGAGATGATGTTAACGGTTGCAGTTCAGTAGTACTAAATGCTTTATTACAGACGAAAGTATACATCAATAAATGCATACCTTTATCCTTTATAAAGCATATAGTTAAAGCAATTTTTTTACCAAAAATTATAATTTTGTCATGATTTACTCACCCTCGCAATGTTCTGCAGGACAAAAAAAAGAAGATATTTAAAAAATAATATACAAATATTGTAAAGAGATATATGTAAAAAAGTCATACAATTTAGAATGAGGGTGAGTAAATGATTTTTCATTTTTGTGTGAACTGTCACTTTAAGACCCATATGTTTGTCTTCCTGTGAAATGAGCTTTGATGCAGGCTTTATGGTGTGTTTATTTTTAAAGCGCCATTTGCTTACTGTGTGCTCAAGATTTGACAGGGAAACAAACCAGCCGGTCCTGTCTTCATTGCAAAAGACAATGTCACGTGCTTCAGTAGCTGTTTTACATTACCCTCATGCCTGAGACTTGCACACAGAAGGCACTTTTGCCATCCATTTTAGCATTTACAAGACGATTAATTATCAAATGTGTTCCAATTTTGAAATTGAACACCCGTTTGCAGCACTTGAACACACTTTTGAGTAAATCTTACAAATCTGCTTTTCCTTGGTTGGTTGATGAGGTGAAAGACAAAGGTGAAATTGTACCATAAAGGTATAGTCCACTGAAAAAAAAAAAAAAAAAGAGAAAATTCCATCATCATTTACTCATTGTGATGTTGTTCCAAACATGCATGATGTTCTTGTGTGGAACAAAAAAAGAAGATATTTTGAAGAATGCTGGTTTACCAAAAAGTTTTGGTTACCATTGAATTTTATTATATGGGGGAAACAGAAAAAGAAAGTCATACAGGCTTGGAATGTCATAAGGGTGAGTAAATGACGACAGAAAGATTTTCGTTTGAACTGTCATTTTTTGGTCAACTATCCCATTACATTGAGTAGTTTCCTTTTAATTTTCACACTTACATTTTTCATGAAAATTATGCACTAATTATTGTGTAAAATAAAGCAGTGGAAGGATCAAGAGTAGTGACCTCATACTCTACGTCTTTGTGGATTTAAGTGCTCTTCCTTCCTCTTCAGATAGTTCAAGATCTCTTCCTTGAACAGATGCAGATCTTTTCTTTCTCATTTTTATAACCGCCACAATACCGACCAAAAAAGCCAGTGCTAATAGGCCTCCAAGCCCTGCACCCACAATATACTTTGTCTGGCTAGTCTCAGGTTCAGATTTAGATTCAGGTTCAGATTCAGGCTGAAATGTTAGATTGGTGACTTGCATAAAGAGACACATGTCCATGTATTCTTCCTCCATCACCAATGGATAGAGTTCCACCTCATCCTCTTCATCACCACCATCATTATTAAAGTCAGTATCCTTATCATCATAGTTCTCGTCATTATCCAGCAGCACCACGCACCAGTACATCCCATTGTCCTCCACTTTTGGATCAGTTAAGATGAGGGCGGAATTTATCTGTGAGAACTTTACGCGACCCTGTAGGTCTTTAGGTAGAGTTAAAGAAGGATCCCCAGAGTCCATTATTTGGATGTCCTGCTCACCAGTGTTTCGATACCACAGAACGCTAATATACTCGACTTTATTGTTAATTGCTGGTAAAGACATGAAGTCACATTGGAGGAGCACCTTCTTATCTCCTGGAGAAAATGAAATATGGGTTGACTCAAGCAAGGGGCACACACTCACAACATACTCTTCAACGAGAAATGTAGAGAAACATTTATAGCTCCCAGAATGTTCTGAGGTGAGAGGGTGAATTACTAGGGAATAGACTTCTGAATTCATGCTTGTCGACATGGACATCTGATTCTCGGTTGTCCCTTTGAGGCGTAACGGTGCAGATGAGTTAACTTGTCCAAAGGGTGTTTTCCAGTGATTCTGTCTGAGGTGGTCTACTGAACATGTAAGGACTAATTTCTCCCCTACAGAACGATAAACACTCTTCATCTCAGGATCTTCTGGTTGTCCTATGGTTTGGAAACCCCTGCATTGCTCTCTCTCCATGACCAGGCAGAAAAAACGAGCCCTGTCCTGAATAAACTCATCTGAAACGTGTAAAAATGAGCCTTTGTCATGCACCCGGATAAGGCTTTTAAACTCTGCTTGTAATGGCTCCAAAGAAATCTGAGTATCCATGAACAAAGATATGTTGTGCAATTCTCTGTACCATTTTACAGTACCCCGTTGTCTGGAACCCATATTACATACCAGATCTGCACCTGTTCCAGGTGTCAGTGAAATTTCCTGTGAGCCGAACTCCTCGTTGCACACGTAGATATAGTGTTTACGATAATTTTCCATAGTGTTACCGCTCCAACACTCTGTGATATAGGTTCCAGAGTCAGTGAACTGAAGATTTGTGATCTTCAGACCAAGCAGCCCTTTATATTCAATGCTGGTATTGATCCGACCCTTAAAGGCATCAGGTGGTGAAATTAAGGGTTTCGAATACTGACCTAATAGCTCCCTTTTTCCAGCAGTCAGTCTGTACACGGCAATGTCATCACCAAAGCAAAAACCCATCTCCAGTTCCCTACCAAGCACTTTAAAAATGGGCTCTGGGTCTTCTTCGGCGAGAGTACTCGCCAACAGCAGAGCAAGAAGTATCACAACATTCCTCGTTTGGATCATCCTGTTCTACTTTGTCCATCCGTGAGACTGCTTTCTGTCTGTTGCCTTCCACATACTCAGAAATTTGAGTAACCTGTTTCTGAAGTTTGACATTAAGATCCACCCACATTGGGACGTTATCTTTCTTAAGAGTTTTTTTTTCTTTTTTTCTTTTCTCAGGTGCAGGTTTTCTTGCTTTGCTTTCCTCATACTCGCTTATAACCCAGAGCACATGGTTATCATTTATCTTCCCATTTAAGTTTCGTCTTTTAATCTTGTGTGCAGTTGTTGAAAGTTTTATCTCATGAATCAAAAGAACATTTGAAACATTGCATTGACAAACTAGTTTTCTTTCATTCTCTTTAGATTATATCTTGTGTATGTCTTTTGAGTATTTATTACAAGAGAAACTACATGGCACTTCAACCACATTGTTAATAAAGCATAACTGAGAAAATGCTATGTGTTAAAAAAATATAAAGCAATTCAGTCTATTAGTTAATTTTCAATGGAATTTTTTCACAGCTTCAGTCAAGAACCTGATTGTTTGCATACAAGGAAAAACATTCACAAGAGTGTTCACTCTTGTACTAACAACATATTGCAACATACTACACATATCTGGCAGAGTGATTCAATCAATAATTAAAGTGTACTGCCATGTCTAATCAAATGTTTTATAATTAATCACTCAAGTCAAGTTTTAAGTCGGTTTTTTTGGAACTTATTCACCATGACTTTAAAGTCACAATGGATTTTTTTTTACTGCAGTATTTATCATAAAGGATTTATCCCATCATATATATATGTGCCTTTATAATCTTTTTTTTAACTAATTTTTATTATACCGACAAATAAAAGTATAAATTCAAGCATTAAAGAGAAAACATTGTCTGCACTTTATCTTTTTACACATTCCTTTCCCACATATAACTGAATGAGGAAAGGAAAAACTAAACAAGAAAACAGCAACAACAGAGTTATAATCTTTAATCAAAATAACTTCCCCTCACTCTTGCAGCTCATCTCTTCTAATCTTTTCTCTGATGACGTGTTTACTGGCGTGAGGGCAGGACAACCTGTCTATAGCCGCGTTTCCATTAGCTTACCCTTCAAATTGCGCAAATTGCAATTGCGAATTGAAAATATGCCCAATGGAAACACGACAATTTCGCAAAAACTTATAGCCCGCTGATAACTTACAAAGCGCTAAATGGTTTAGCTCCCCAGTACTTGAGCGAGCTCTTAACGCATTATAGTCCTTCACGTCTATTGCGATCTCAAAATTATGGCCAGTTGATAATACCTAGAATATCAAAATCGACTGCTGGCGGTAGATCCTTTTTCTATTTAGCACCAAAACTTTCGAACAATCTTCCTAACATTGTCCGGGAAGCAGACACACTCTGTCAGTTCAAATCTAGACGAAAAACACATCTCTTTGGTCTAGCATACACATAACACATTATAGACTTCTATAACTCGATGTTAGGCTGCATAGTTTAGATCAGCCGGAACCGGGAACACTTCCCATAAATCCTGATGTACTTGGTACATTATAAGAAGGATGCGTCTACGCTAATATTAGTCTCTCTGTTTATCCCGAGGTTCACTGCATCTGATGAAGGACCTTCGCCTGGACACGACGACAACACAGTCCTGAAGTGTCAACTAGTCTCTCCCCTGTGAAGGCCTCCCTCCCTTCCCTTTACCTCTGTACAGATAAAACGCTGTCGGGATAATTCTGGGTTACAATATATACATTTTTTCTGTATTATACATTTTTCAAGGCTTGTACCTTGGAACTTATTTCATGGTTTGCGTTCTCGAGACGCCAGGCACTGTTTTGTGCAAATGAGCGGCCGGATCGCATTAGGGGTTTTCTGTTAGAACGGTGTCGTGTTAGCGGCCCCTAAGTTAATAACTAATGGTCGTTGCGACGGAAGTGAATCAATCAAATCTAACTTTAGCTGGACAATAACTTTAATCTAGAGCTGCTGTAAAGCCAAAGCAATTGCTGTTACTTTAATTTCCTATTATCACTGTGAAGCTGCTTTGATACAATCTATATTGTTAAAGGCGCTATATAAATGAAGGTGACTTGACTTGACATGAGGAGGTTTTTCAGGCAATTCAAAAAAGAAAATTCCGCAAAACTGCAACTAGACACTGTAGGCTAGATGACGCGGTGTGTTTGGAAGACGAGACAGAGTTCTTTATTAAACTCATAAAACACAAAAGAATTACGGGAATACTGGACTCTAAACCACAAAGAAATGCCACAATCCAGAGCTTGAAGCAGAGAGAAACACCCAGGAACCCTTCATATGAGTCGCTCACAAGGGGATTTTCCTTACCATTAATGCTTGGAAAACACACCTACGTCTTCTTCCATTTAAAATAATGGCTAGTGCAGTGGCTTGCATGTATGTAAACCTACCAACATCTGTTGGCATAATCATTGTAATGACTTATCGCAAGAGAAAACAGTTACGTTTCAGTCGAATAACATCGGTTAATGGAAACCCCGTCATTTCGCAATAGTTTTTTTATCGACATTTAGAAAATATCGCAAAATATTTGCGCAAATAAACGCTACATCACAGCAATAGCAAACCACAACAATCCTCAATTCCTGTGGGCAAAATCATTTCCCGGCCTAAATTTTTTCTTGTTCGAGAAGCCATTTCACTCTGATATGTCACAAATAGGGAAGAAAAGACGATCGCAACTTCCGTTTCATGCCGACCTTATGTGTGACCAGTATGCCCCCAAAATTATGTTTGAAAGATGTCTAATATGGTTTCTCAAAAACGTTTCTTTTTGAGAGACAGAGATTTAAACGTGAAAAAATGTTGTCATTGCCTAGTCTTCAAAATATTGAAAATCCTTTGTCTTAACCTGTGCCTTGTACAGGTACCTGTAGTCCGTGGAGGCCGTGTGAACGCGAGCTCTTTGTAAGTCACCAGATTGTAGAGACTTCAAGGGTGGGCTGAGTGAACAGTTTGAGTAGGCAGGCATGATCCAGCATTGTGATTAAGCTCCAACTGTGACTCACTCTCCACTGCCTTTCAAACAAATTGCTTTCTGTGCTGATTATAGAACTCAGTCTCTGATGCCATTTTAAGCAATGTTTCCATTTTTAAAACACACAGTCCCCTAAAGGATGCTGTTAAAAATATAGCAGAATTGGGCTATCTGTTTGCTTGAAATAGTTTGACTGCCATTCATAAATGTTCAAATTATATTAGTGCCAGATTTGACTATTTTTGTAGTTTAGGTGAGTGGGCAATTCGTATTTCTTTCCGCTGTGCTCGTATTATCTATCAAAATCTATAAATCAAAAGGTTCACATTTTTCTCCCGGACCAGGGTGGCGCTGTTGTGCTCAGACCGCATGACTGACACACTCACAACAACTAGAACAAGAGGTGCTCATATCTTACTGAAGAAGATGTGACCGCTGTCACTACAGTAGAGGTAATAATGATCAGTCTAATTTACTGTATGAGCACGTTTCAGATGTGATATTACTGCGACTAATACATGCAAGGCTTATTAGACTGTGGAGTTGCTTTCTTTATTTCAATGTCACGACTTCTGTTTTGTAACACACCCTTCCCCCTCATGTTCTGTTGAGATTGACTTGTTTGTGTTTGATAAAGAGTAATAATCACACTTATATGATTATAATCACACAATAATTATAATAATAACCAAAATTGCATTTCTTACCTTTTTCATTCTTTTAATATATATATATATATATATATTTTCTCTCTCTCTCTACTCACATTTAGTTACATTGTTTTTTTTAATGTTTATAAAATAAGTCTTGTGCTCACCAATGATGCATTTCTTTTTATATAAAAAACCCAATAATATTTTACTATATATTACAATGTAAAATAACTGTTTTCTAATTTAAACTATTTTTTAAAATGTAAATTATTCCTAGATGGCAAAGCTGAATTTTCAGCATCATTACTCCAGTCTTCAGTGTCACATGATCCTTCAGAAATCATTCTAATATGATGATTTTTGTGGAAACTTATACACAACTGATACACAACCATTTAAAAAAGTATATATATATATTATTAAAAAAAAAAATCTTTATCAACAAGGACACATTCAATTGATCACTCAAGTGACAGTAAAGACATTTATAATGCTACAAAAAAAATCCATTTCAAATAAATGCAACCTTGGTGGGCACAAGATACTTTTGTTTTATAAATATACAAAAATATGAATTATACCAAATATTTGATGGAATGTATGTATTGGTATGTACGAAGGAAAATCTTGACATATGCTCTCTTAGACTGCAAATATTTTATTTCAATGACTCTAAATTTTGTATGCATATATCTTCTAAAAGTTTATTTAGTCAAGTTTATTTTTCAACTAGGAGTGCACCAGCACATAGATTGCATAACAAACCTCACACAATTTTAAAAGGTTTCTTTAAAGGCCTGAAAGACCCTAAACAGAACATGAGGGTTAATAGTTTTGTCTCTCTCAAATTTAAAAACTATTGGGACGTCCTGGTCCCTCAATGTATCTAGTGTTTTTCCTTTTAAATCTCAAGAAGAATATGTCTTGAATGATGCCTCATTATAAAGGAACCATCTAACTGTGTAACTTTTTCTGTTTGCATATCTAACAATGGTTGTTGTGTAAGTTCCCAGTTTTCTCCAAAGCTAATATCTAGTTATCATAAGTAAATTATCTTATAAAAACCCTTGGCTCTTTTGTAAAATTAGCAATTTGCAGGTGTTAGCAGATAGAAAGCTAGTTAATATCAGCTGGCAATAATTAAATGAGTACCAGGGCATGCCTCTTCAAAATAACATCCTATGGGTAGATGATTCGTAGTGTCTGAATTCTCATTCTGTTCATTAAACTCCAAAGATGTGCATATGATATCAGCTTTGCATAAGATAGGAATGAGGAAGTGTTTTATTAAAATAGTTTGAGACTTTCTGAAATGTTTTTCCAATTATTTCAGGCATATCACTTGTATGCGATGCACACAATTACCCAATGGCACCCACAGACCCGTAGATTGTGCAAACATGTTGCGATTAGTCAGGACATCACTGTCTCTCTACTGCCAGCGAGCTCAAGTAACAACTTTGCTCCTCACAAGGCCCAACTCCTCGAGCGTTCATGAAGAGAACCTGGTTACCGTAGACGCCTTGTACGACTTGTCCGTAGACCTCAGTAAAGTCCGGAAGGTGAAGGGTTGGGTGTTGCGGCAGAGCCCCGTATACGTGAGCGAGGCTGCCGCCCTGCTGAGGGACATGGGGGCTAGCGGGCCTGTCATAGCCCGTGTTTTGGAGCTCCATCCTGAGGCCATCCTCTGCAAACCTGAGCAAATGGAGGCGCAGAAAAAGCTGTGGATGTCTGTGTGCGCCAGCCAGAAGGACCTGGTAGGAATCATTGAAAAATTCCCTGCCTCGTTTTTCTCCTCGTCCTCTGATCACGACAACCAGAAGGCCAACATTGTGTATTTCCAAACGCTGCATCTTAACAAGCGCATCATTAGCAAGCTCATGGCCAGCGCCCCTCAGAGCTTCAGCCGACCTATGAAGCAAAACGAGGAGATGATCCAGACCCTGCAGAAGACCTATTTAGACTTGGGTGGGAGGGAGGACAATCTGAAGATCTGGTTGCAGAAGCTGCTTACTCAGAATCCCTACGTGCTTCTGAAGCCCCCCGAGGTCCTGCGCGAAAACTTGACGTTCTTGCGCGACAGGGGCTTCACCAGCAATGAGCTCTTGCGGCTGCTTTCCAAACTGAGGGGTTTTGTTACTGAGCTGAACCCTGAAAGCATGAGACTCACCCTCAGCTACTCACAGGAGACCCTGGAATGCACAGAAGCAGAGTTTAGGGAGGTCATACTTCAGTGTCCAGCCTTTTTATACTATTCTGTGCCTATACTAGCGGATCGCTTCAATGGACTCCTCACCGCTGGAATAAGTATGGGGCAGATCATGGAGACTCCCACAGTGATAGAACTGACAACGCAGATAGTTCAATATCGCATTCAGAAACTGAGCTCTTTTGGTTATGATGTACGTACTGGCAGCCTGGAAGTCCTCAACGGCACCAAGAAGGACTTCGAGATGAGCTACGGGAAGCTGCGTCTTAGGAGAGAGAGGCCACTGTTTAATCCAGTAGCCCCACTGCGAACAGAAGATTAAATATAAACCCGTTTCCAACACAGAATAAAAAAGGTAATTGTGACTTTTTATCTCAATTCTCACTCAATTCCAAGTTTTTAACACTTTTTCTTTCAATTCCGAGTTTATTTCTCAATTTTTTTGTTAATATCCCTCAATTCTGACTGTTTTGCTCGGAATAGCGACAAATAAAGTGTTTCAAAACTTGCAAATCTGAAAAAAGGCACGTTTTTAACACACAATTCTGACTTTATTTGCCACAATTCCAAGCAAAAAGTCAGAATTGCGACATACTGTATAAACTTGGAATTGCATAAAATTGTGTGCAAGTTTTTAACACAAAATTCTGGTTTTATTTCTTGCAATTACAAGTTAATATCTTGCAAGCTTGACTTATTTTTCCTCAGAATTGCAAGTTTATATCTCGAAACTCAGACTTTGCATGTTTTTTACATACAATTCTGACTTTATTTCTCACAATTCCGAGTTCATGGAGAAAAAAGTCTGAATTGTGAGATAAAGTCTGAATTGTTAGATAAAAAGTCGTAATGACCTTTTTAAGTTTTTATTTCATGGCAGAAACAGGCTTCCGACCATGATTGAGATTGTAAGTGCTAAATCTAATATTAACAGTGGTTTCCTTTGTTTTCTGTATGAATACATGTATTTATTTATATGAAAAGGCTAAATGATTGAAGGTTCTGTTTATGTTGTGGAAGTGATTATTTCCAAATAAATGTCAACCCATATTGTGCTCAAAGAAAATGTAATTTCTCGACTTTACTACATTGCAAATGTACATTTTGCCATTGTGGCACTGAGTCATTAGTTGTATTGTCATATACAGACATGTTGTGCCAAGAAATTGATGTCGCTTTTGAAATTCCTCATCAGAGTTTCTCATAATGAACAATATAAAATACCTCTCGGAGGTATACATTATGCAGATAAATATTCAGATCAATGAATGTTTACCCGTATGCTGCCAAATCTCATTTGCAAGCATTTCCCAATATTTTGGCCCCTGGGCAGCATTTTGAGATAATTTTGTGCTTTTTAATGATTAGACTAAAGACTTTACTGGAATCTATAATGAAGTTACATTACATATTGCCTTGTGGCATCTGCTGTTTACACGGTGGACTTTATGATTTCTTTAATGGTGAGCTATTAAATTTCTCACAAGCTTCTCATAGCCTCTGTGAAATCAAAATAAGGATGTTGATTAGATCTGATATTAAAAATTAATTTATGCATGACATTTTTGGGCAGGTTTCATTCGTATTTATCGCTGTTCTGATGTTTCCTCATCTCCAGATTTTCTGCCTCTCTCTTTGTTCTCCATTCTTTGTCCACTCCTAGTGTACGGCGCCGACCGGATGGCTGCTTTATCCTGCAAATGACACTTTGAGTTATACCCGAACACATAGGAGGTTAATAAGCGAGGGTATAAATAGCTCGTTTTCATTTGAAATGTGACAGTGGGTATTATTAGCAAATGTTACACATTGATTTTATGGGGCATAACTCAGGGAAATTATGAAAATAGATGACACATGCAATTAAAGTCTATAATTTCCTGCCCTGGACTTTGCATGCTGGAATATTAAGGTGGTAAATATTCCATGCTGAGGTCATGCTGAAGCGTGCCGCTGTCCTCTGTGCAATCTGCTCTCAGATCTCCTAATCGGAGGGGTGTCCAGAAAAATGTGCTTTATGTAATCATGAGATCATTTTTACAGATGTCAATGTGTGCATTGTGGATTTAAAAATGTAAACCAATGAATTCAGAAAAATGTATTTATTAATATGTATCATGTTTATCCTAAATTGGTATGCCATTTTGGATTTATTTAAGCTCTATTCCCCTATATTTAGGGTGAGAACATTTTTACTCCAATATAAAGTGTCAATTTAACAAAAAAAAAAATATATATATATATGTTTACACAGTGGGGTTCACAAATGATTACATTTACATACATGCATGCATACAGAGATTTACTATTTAAATGTATGTGTTTGAGTAAAACTTTTTTTTAAATTAATTCTATAAACTGATAACTTTTCTTCCAAATTTCAAATATTGTCATTTAGAGCATTTCTTTGCAAAAAATGACAACTGGTCAAAGTAACAAAAAAGATGCCATGTTTCCAGACCTCACATAATGCAAAGAAAACAAGTTTATATTAATTTTAAACAACACAATACTAATGTTTTAACTTAGGAGAAGTTAAAGGGACAATGTGTAGTTTTTTAAGTATTTTATTAACTAAAATCAATGTCTTTATTCATAAATATGTCCTCAATGGTGTGCAATTACCTCTCCCAATGATCCGACTTATCCTCATACGCAAAGAATTTCTTATCTTTATTTACATGGGAGAGGCAACTCCACGGAGGCTTCCATGTCGTTCCTCCATCTTGAAAAACTATAATTGCAGAGAGGGACAAAAAGTACTAGGCTACCTCAACGCGTTTTCATCCAGAGCCAGTGTAACGTGACTTGACACCAGATGAAGCGGACAATGAGAGAGAGGCATAGTATAGTTAAACTCGACGAAGGGCTATTGTTGTCATAGCTTCTTGGTACATAACAGCTACCGTAGTTGCAACACGCATTTGAAAAAGCAAGGAGCTAGAGAGCACTATTCCTTTGAATGCAAAATACAATTTCACCGCTAGATGGGAGTAATTCCTACACACTGTCCCTTTAAGAAATCAATATTTGGTGGAACAACCCTGATTTCCAATCACAGCTCTCACGCATCTTGGCATGATTCTCTACACTGTAAAATATTATTTTCATGATTTGTTATCACAACTTTTTTTTCTTTTGCCAAATCAACTTAGATAATTAATGTGGTTCAGATAACATAATATTTTGAGTTTCTGTTGATTAAACCAATCTCCATAGTATTACCTAAAAAAAAATATTTCAATGAACAAAAGCAAACAGGTAACTTGTTTTTCAAAGGTTACCAAAAAAAAAATAAAAAAAAATAAAATATATATATATATATATAGTGACCTTCCTTTTCTTGATCGCATGATAATGTTCCGGCAGGACAATGCTCCATGCCACACACAGCCAGGCCAATAAAGGTGTGGATGGAGGACCACCAGATCAAGATCCTATCATGCCAAATCTCCAGACCTGAACCCCACTGAAAAACCTTTTTTGTTCCTAGCTGCCGGCTCCATCTAGTGGGGAAAGTCGTTCTCTGTCAATGTACTCTGGACATACATTTATTCCAATATAAAAAATAATATCCCCTGATTTGTGGTCATTAAGTTGTTGCACACATAATTTTCATTTGGTTTAGAAATTAACTTTAATAAAGCACCAAAGATTAATTTCACAAAAAAACAAGTGTATAGAATATCACAAATCTAAATTAATCTAAGGTCTGAGACCTGCAGTAAGGCACTGAGTTCGTACAGCAGATGGTATGTATACACAAACCATATATGACTCCTACTGTGTCCTATCCTTTGATTCACTTGTGTCATAATGGTGACAGTGAGATGAGTAACAGTGGATCTGGTGAGTGGTCGTAACCTGTTGCATGTGTAATCGTGAGGGAAGTGCTACTCATCACTGGAAGCATTGTCTGAGTCCATCTGCTGTTTCAGATCATGTGTGGAGTGATTTCTTATGTAATAACGGAGCAAAAAAAACCCCCCACCAATAATCAAGCCTAGCGTTAGTTCTCCCTGCTCTTATCCATGCTAGGCTGCATGGATGCGTAGGGAGTTCTCGCCCAGGGGTGCGTTTCCCGTACAACTATATAGCTCACTGCTTAACTACCATAGTATGATGCATCGTTGGAGAAATCAACTAGCTCGTCACGACTGTTTCCCGAAACCATATGTCGCAAAGTATCGTTCAACCACGCTGGTTTATGACGTCTCGCACGTGGTGGACTAATAAATTATTTTAATTAATCTGTTTGAGATCGAATTAACGCTAGATTTTGTCATATAAGTTACAGACATGGCATCTGAAGACCATTTCTAATTTTTCTCAGTTATTTTGCTTTATTACCAGACTCAATATTTGGCTCGTTCTTACATAGTAGAGCGCGTTCGCACATGCGCAGTCTTCAAAAACGGTGTTTTAAATCTCTTGACAAACTAAAAGACGTAAATTACATTTGTATGTATTCTAAATAAATAACACGGGTTGTACTGAATGTCAGCTTGCTTATTTTGCTAAAGATAAGGATTTATTCAGTCTACATCTCATGTAAACTAGAAACTATGCTTCTAACCACAGCTCGAGAGCAGTCTTTCCAACCACACAAGTTTGCGATGCTGTTTGCGAACGTTCGTTGGAACGATGGTTTCGGGAAACACCAAATCGTTGAACTATGCTGATAACGACTGAACTTGCGACCATAGTTGGCTAACGATGCTTTCGGGAAACGCACCCCAGAACGGAACCATACCGCCAATCCAAACTGTATGCTAATTGTCAATCATATTTGACGATAGTGGTCCTGACAGAATTAGGAAAATAATGTTCATAGGGTTTATCTGAAGAACTAGCAGCTTTGAAATGGTTATGATTTGGATGGTGGTGAAGTACCACCAGTTAGCTGCTAACAGAGCCTTTGAGATAAAGTGTTTTTCTGTGCAGTAGTGCAGGCATGACATCAGAACAGAAGTCTAATTCGCTGCTGGTTCCATCAAGATTTTCCTGTGGGGTTTTTCAATTTATGAGTAAAGCCTGTGGTAAATATAACTTGAGGATATTTTGACTTTTTTCTCTACAATGTACACTGCACACACTCACACCCAAAACTGTCTACTCTAGTTACGTATTAAAGGGTTAGTTCACCCAAAAATCTGTCAATTCATCTTCGGAACACAAATGGAAGATATTTTTGATGAAATCTGAGAGCTGTCTGTCCCTCCATTGACAGCTATACGCAACTAACTCTATGATGCTTTAAAATGTTTTTAAATCTAATCCATATCAATTGAGCAGTTTAGTCCAAATGTTATCAATCGCAGATTTAATTTATGCATTTATTCACTTATAAACATTGATCAACAAACATTTACAGAAGCTCAACCGAACCTGCTTGACGTACAAACCTTGGTTCTTATAGAAGCTCAAAAGTGCTGCGTAACACGAGAATGAACCTCATTGGCTTGAGCTTCTGTTTACCGCAACTGATGTGTGAGTTGAACGTGAACGTGAATACAAGCCTAAATTCAATCTGTTCATCATTTAAAGCAATCGTTTCTCAAACAGAAATCTCAGATTTCATCAAAAAGATCTTCATTTGTGTTTTGAAGATGGAACGAAAGTCGTACGGGTTTGGAACAACATGAGGGTGAGTAATTAATGACAATTTTCATTTTTGGGTGAAATATCCCTGAACTGAACATAACTGCATTTTTGTTTAACCGCAATGGGTGTGTGCAGTTTATGTTGTAGAACAAATCGTCAAAGTATTGTCAAGTTATGTTTACCAAAGGCTTTATTTTACACATAAAAAACATTATAAAACCCCAGAGGAAAATCTCAAAGGAACCAGTGGCGAATTAGACTTACGGGTTCTGACATCATACCTGCACCACTCTATATTGTTAGATTCTATAAAGCCGACATAACTGTATTAAACCCAATAAAATGCTGTAAAATGCTGTTTCATACTATGTAAACATCTAAATCAACAAAAAAATCAAGCATCACGTTTGACAGTCTTGATTCCAGTCCTCGGCTTAAGCTTCTTTCTTGAAGACTTGAAATTGAAATTGAATACCATTTTCTTCATGAATTTCATCTGGTACTCCGGGAAAGCTAATATAAAGAAAATATACAAAGACAAATCAAGGTTATATAGTTAACTACAACTGAAACGAGAAGCATAAAAAATACATTTTCATCACTGAAAAACTCAAATAAATTAAAATATAAAAACCGTATTGTAGTATCTCAATGATACTAAATAACAGACAACTAAAAAAAACAGCGGTGCTCAAATGAGGTATAAGTATTATCATTGAAACACAAAGAATAAATCCGAGGATAATCCTACCCCTTTTGTTTTCTGAAAACGCTGCGGTCAAACTTTGGGAAAAACACATCACAGTCAAAGTCGGCCATGATGTTGGTGAGATAGATGAGATCACACCATGGATGCTCAAGACTTTCCTAAATCGCACAGTTACAAATATAAACTAAATGACTGTATTAATTAACATTTGCATAAATGTGAACATTGCATAAATCAGGCTTCTCACCTTATACACTTCAGGGCCCCCTAAAACCCAGATGGTCTCCACAATGTGACATAAAGGAGGCTCAGAAACCAGGCGAATTACTGACTCGAAATCCTTACACAGATAGTGGACACGTGGAAGATCTGCACTGAGGTGATGCAAAATAATCAAACGAACTTGACATACAGTAAATAAACACAGAAATCATAATATACAGTACATTTCAAAGGTTTGGGGTCAGTCAATTCTTTTTTCAAGAAGAAAGAATGCACCAAGGCTGCATTTAATTGATCAAAAATACAGTAAAAACTGTAAAATTGTGAAATAAAATAAAAAACTGTTTGTAATACAAAATGTAATTATTCCTGTGATCTTACCGACCTCAAACTTTTAAAGTGAAGTGTATATCCATACAATTGTTTATAAATGAATATTCCTACTTCAGCTTCCTGCTCAATACCAAATTGATGCAATTGGCCAAAGGGAAGACTGTCTCAGGACAGGAGAACCAGGAGACTCTGCCCCAGACAACCAGGTTCTTCTTCCCTGAGGTGCACCAAAATAAAATTATTTCATTAATTTTTTCTTCACACTACAAGAATTAAGATCACTGTGCCAATTAGAATTTAAATCAAACCAAACATTAAATTAACCTTACCAGGTGCGGACACAGCTGTAATTGTATCCAGAAAGAACTGAAATTCTTTTCTGTGAACAACATGAGCACATTAGACATATTATACATGTGCCATTTGGATAAATATTAATACAACTTTGTTAACTGCGTAGTGTGCAAATGCAATTTGAACTGCATGACAAATATTTTTGATGTGTTTATAGCTTTTAAAGAAGAAGGGCTGTGTGCCTAAATCAGAGTTGAGCCAAGGTTATCCTGCATGCATTGATTGTATTTAATATTTATGGCTGAACAGGCTTATATACATAATATTCTATACCAGAAAGATACAAAAAAATACCAATTGGTTACAACCACTATGCTATCTGTCTGCATGATGTCTCTTATCTGGAATGGGCGGGCGTTGGGAGTTTCCACACCTCTAATTCAAAAACCTGCTGACTATGACATTCAGTTAAGAGTTCTAAAGTTCTATGGCATATTCCACGAATAGGACACCAAATACCGGCCTCAAAATCAATTGTTTTTACAGTCCAGAAGGTCAAGACCTCTCTGACAGACACAGGTGATGATTTGAAGTTTTTAAAATGAACTGCTTTCCATGCTAGGCTCGTTTTGTGTTATACAACAATTTATATAAGCTAATAAATCTAATTTGTTTCACAACATAAGATTTTTGTGCCTCTAAACTAGGTGCCTCTAAACTTTGTGCCTCTTGTGCCTCTAAACTTTACTAAAAAAGTAAAGAGACAGCGAAGTGTACAGTGTCGAATGTTCGGTCAAATATTCGTCAGACGTCGCGTCGTTTATGAATTCATCTATTCAGTCATAAGGTCATAACTAATATTATTCACAAAATACAGGTATTCCAACTGGATAAAATTACTGATGATTTGGGTATCTCTTACGGAAGACTCCAGGGAAGCTGTCCGTTCTTTCCTATGCCCATGTCCCTGCAGGCAGCCGCTATGAGCCGGATTGGTTTGCGCATCTCCTCCCCTTCAATGTTCATCATCGTCATCATTTACGACTTTCACTAAGAGCAGCTTATCTGGTTTCTTTCTGTTACAAACGACCGTCGTCCATTGGGTTAAGGTGTTTCCTTCTCGACTTCAAACCCAGTTAAATTATGGGGCTTATAAATATCGGTTTGGTTCACCATGTGACATCCAATGGGAGTGGCTGGATATAATAAATGGTGTTTACAGGTTAAAGAACCAGATAAGTAAAAAAATATATATATATATATATATTAATAGGCTACTTGATTATTTGCTAATATTCGTATCCTTTCTTTTTTTTCGTGCTGCCTACAGCCCTAAAAATGGAAAATATATCACCTTCACCTTTATCAACAACAACACAAATAAGAGTCTAAATTGTCTTAGCATGTTTTGATGAAAATCTAATGTACTTTGTAATTTGTACCTACTAACACTCCTTTAATTAAACAAAAGTATAAAGTGACAGACCTTTACATTGTCACAAAAAATATTTCAAATAATAGCTTCAAATAGCTTTTCTTTCTGCAAAAATGTAACAGTTTCTGCAGATATTAAGCAGAACAACTGTTTTCAACACCAATAATAAATGTTTGTTGATCACCAAATCATCATATTAGAATGATTTCTTCACGTGACATTGACGACTGGAGTAATGATGCTAAAAAAATTCAGCTTTGCCATAACAGGAATAAATTATGTTAAAATACAGATAAATTATTTAAAATCCCAGTAATATTTCTAAATATGTTTTTCTCTCTCTCAAATATACAGCCTTGGTGAGCAATAGAGATTTATTTTAAAAACATATTGTAAACCCCAAACTATTGAACAGTATATTGTAAAACATACTTTTTTGGAAAGCAATGGGTCTTCCCTGTATATCTATATATTTAAAATGTAGTAATAGGGCGTAATCTAGCGAAGTAATCTGATCACGTAAAATAGATTACATTTGGTCCATTACTAGCTAACACTGATAATGAATGTTAAGAAAATTCTAAATTTTCAATAATAATATTTTACATGTGAATGCTGATGAACATGCTTAAAATAATCTATTAATTCCCAATCATATCATAATAATTGCAATTTACTAACAGGTCTATCATGTTTTAATGGTGAGTTATAAAGACTTTAACACTCCAAAAAAAATCTCATATAAAAAAATATAACAGCGAGTCTATAAATAAGCAAAAATAAGTTATGTACAATGTTTTGCATATTTTTCCCAGCAATAGTCTTGAAACAAATCCACTTGTGCAAAAGCCTCAATCATATAGTTACTCCATTACAAAAAGCAAAAATCTGACAAAATATACAGATTTTTGCTCTGGACATTATAGACATGTTAATGTGTCCATTTATAAATTAGCCTATTGATAAATTAGAATTGAACATTTAAATCAATCAAATTCTTTGACTTGCCGAAGAGCAACTAGTTGAAACATTCTCAATTGGGGGATTGTATACATTTCCAAATAAATCCCTCTTAATATTATATAGAATAGTTTAAAACTGTTATTGCCAAAATAATCAGATAACATTCCACAAAGGGACATCAAATGGTATGCAACATACACACACTTGGAAAGAGAAACCGATGAATGACAGTAGGATTGTGTAAATACTACAAAATATTTTCCTCCACAATTCAACGCAAACTCAAGCTTTACAGGTAGAATGACACCATGCCAAAGGGCAAAGCTAAGTATGGAGGAGTTGATAACGGGCATGCGGAGACGCTGTCCATCATGCCACAGGTCCCATCACTAGACTGAAGAGAGGTCTGTGCATCTCCTTGCTTCCGTGGTGGCTAGTAACTATATTGCCTCTGAAACTTCAATGCATGTTCTGATGCTCGTTCTTCACTATGTCGCTTCAAAGTACTCGTCCCACTTCCTGAACACACACACACACACACAAAACAAAAACAGCATGTGAGGTTATATATTTTTATGCCATTTTTGTTGGAGTTTCATTCAAAAGTTTGGGGTCAGATTTTTTTAAAAGAAGAAAGTAATACTTTTATTCAGGAAGGATGCATTAATTTGATCACAAGTGACAGTAAATACTTTATTTGAACACAAATATTTTGATTTTAAATAAATACTGTTCTTTTGAACTTTCTATTTATCAAAGTATCCTGAAAAAAGCATCATGGTTTTCACTAAAATATTTAGCAATCAATGAGAAGAAATGTAGAAATGTTTCTTGAGCAGCAAACCGGCATATTAGAATGATTTCTGAAGTACCGGTATCATGTGACACTGAAGATTGGAGCAATGATGCGGAAAATTCAGCTTTAACATCACAGGAATAATTGACATTTTAAAATATATTGAAAATAGAAAAAACATATAATATTTCACAATATTACTGTTTTAATGTATTCTTTTGGATTTCTTTTTAAAAAACTTACTGCCACCAACATTTTGAACAGTAACTGTCCACAGATGAATAGCACTGATTTTGAAAAGTCTGTGCTTTCATCAACATTATCCTTTACAAACATGCTAAGCCCTTCTTTTCAATGGCAGTTGTGTTTAAACGAGTCTGTCATTGAGAACAGAAAAGAACACCTCTTTGTAACTGTTTGTGAACTTGTCCAACTATATCACCACCTGAGTGACCTAGTTTGGAAAGAAAGACATGCTATTCAAGCAGCCTACGAACTAGTTCACACTTCACATGTAAGCAGCATTTATTTATTTCAAATTCCAAGCATCTGTGTCAACACACACCTGGCTGTGGTTGCACACTGTTGACAGGCTTTTGATCACATGACACTGTAAAAGGTGGGAACTCTGGTTGAGAACTTGCTCTTGATGGGTGCACTGGTAAATAAAGGGTAAACACAAACGACTGAAATCATCCAAACTGCCAATAATAGGCAAGGCAAGTTTATTTATAAAGCACATTTCATACACAATGGTAATTCAAAGTGCTTTACATAGAAGAAATTAAAATAATCAAAAGAAACAAGAATAATTAAAACAGTTTAGAATAAAAAAATAAAATACAGTGCAAACAGTCGGACGCACAGTGGCACAGTGCTCATTCAGTAAATGCAAAGCTAAACAGAAGTGTTTTGAGTCTGGATTTGAATGTGGCTACTGTAGGAGCACACCTGATCTCTTCTGGAAGCTGGTTCCAGCTGCGGCTGGCATAATAGCTAAAAGCGAACTCTCCTTGCTTTGAGTGAACCCTTGGTATTTCTAGTTGATGTGATCCTAATGATCTGAGTGATCTGTTGGGTTTATATTCAGTGAGCATATCTGCAATGTATTGAGGTCCTAGGCCATTAAATTATTTATATACCAGTAATAATACTTTAAAATCAATCCTAAATGTGACTGGGAGCCAGTGTAAAGACCTGAGGACTGGTGTGATGTGTTCATATTTTCTGGTTCTGCTCAGAATCCTGGCAGCAGCGTTTTGTATGAGCTGCAACTGTCTTATGGTCTTTTTGGGAAGGCCAGTGAGGAGTCCATTACAATAATCCACCCTGCTGGTGATGAAAGCATGCACAAGTTTCTCTAAGTCTTGAATGGAAACAAAGCATCTAATTCTTGCAATGTTTTTCAAATGATAGTATGCGGATTTAGTTATGGCAGAGAATGTCTAATAAGGGGAGAAGGTTCACTCTCGCTACACTTCCGGCTTCTGACTGGTTGCAGTTCCACTCTGATTCCATATGAGGGCGCTCACAGGACGAGTGCAGAATGAATGGAGGTCTATGGAGCTATACCCCTCAAAATCCACTTTTCTCAAGATATAATTTTTTGTCTAGTAATTTGAATGTTGTATTCGAAAGGAGATGCAAAGAAATTGCACATTGCTGGGTGTTAGATTTTTTAGAGTCACTTATTTGCTTTAAAAAGTCTTTCAAAATGTCAATGACGTCATACACATCGTTCGACCAGAGATACTGCTTTACGGCAATCCTTCAGTCACTGTGGTGCTTTCGCGCTCTGCACTTTATTTTCTCTCGAGGCATCGCCAGCACAGCGGACACAGGTAAACACACGTGCTAGAAGAGTTTCTGCTAGAATACATTCTGTTCCCACTTCGGATGCCATGATGCCATCAAGCGGTATCTCTGGTCGTAACCAGTCCTTCACTGACCAATCAGCGTTCATTAGCAGAATGCTAGCGTGTTATGGGCAACAACAACTCAACCTGTAAGAAATCGAAAGGACATAAGTACTCGTTCATTCAATTTTCGACCTATAACCCATGTTGAACTTGCCAAACCTACAATCAAATCTGAGATTTCTCAACGGCAATCGGCTGAAAGGTACAAATTTAGCCGTCTAGCCCCATAGACTCCCATTCATTTTGCACTCGGGGATGATCGCCCCCAGTGGAACTCTGGTGGAACTACAACCAAAATTCGGTACAATAGGACTTAATAGGGAGTGAACAGGCTCTCCGTAGACGGGCTCTGGTTATGGCTTTGCCATGACTACTGAAGCTAAAGTCTGACTCTAGAGCAGGGGTGGGGAACGTCCGGCGAGTTAACACTCCAAAAAAAGTGTTAACCCGCTTAAGTGTTAACTCGCGTTGACCCGCGAGTCAATTCCTCCCGAAAAAAAAACCCCCAAAAAAATTCGGAACCAAAAATCTCAGCAATTACTTTTCCTGTGATAGAAAACACAAAATAGGCAAAGTGGCAAGCAGCACGAGTTTCAAGTTTCTCACGGATGAGCTTCGGAGTCGCGCGCGCCGCACCGGTTTCAAGTTTCTCACGGCGCGCCGCACCGGTTTCAAGTTTCTCACTGATCAGCTTCAGGGCGCATAAAAGCATCGGAACGAAGACAGCGGAGGACCAGGCATGGACTTTACTTTATGTGTGTGGTAGTCGTCCACGAGGAGCTACTGCTTTTACTTTTGTTTAGTCATTTGCGTATTAATAATGTATTAAAGTGGATAATATAATAGATATAATATAATAGATAATATACAATAATATTATAACATAACATAATAGAGTCAGGTTTCTGGGTGGTCGCTTCCGACTGTGTCCTGGTCACAGTCAGAACGAACGCAACAGACACGTAGCGGTTGTCATCGCTGATATGCATTGGTGACTGTCAAAAATAGAAAGGTAGATTCAGAATGTCGCGCTTTTCAATAAATGTTTTTGTTGAAGTGAAAGGCAAGCCAGTCTGCCTAGTTTGTGGGGATGCACTTGCAGTGATGGAAAAGGTAAATCTGAAGAAAAAAAATTAGTGGCCGACAGCAAAGTGGAATGAGTGGCCGACTAAAAGTGGAATGAGTGGCTGACAGCAAGTAGAATGTGTGGCTGACTAAAAGTTGATTTTAGTGGTCGACAGCAAGTGGAATGAGTGGCCGACTAAAAGAGGAATGAGTCTGTGCTGATTTAGTGGAAAGAGTTGAGCCCAAGCTGTGGAAAGAGTATTATTGTGTGACTGTTTTTGTGCTGTAACGAGGTTATGGTGAATGCACTGCCTGCACACCTTTTGTTTTGTTTATAGTTTTGAGTTTCCAATAAAACGTACGAGTCCCAGTCACGCCGACCCTGTCTTCTTCCTTCCAATCACTGAACTTCATTACAATGGCACTTAAAGAATGTTAAAAAATTGTAAATGGCCCTTGATAGGAAAAAGGTTCCCCACCCCTGCTCTAGAGACACACCAAGATTCCTGACTTGATGTTTAGTTGTTTGACCCCTAGAGTGAAGGTATGCATTCACCTTGAGGACTTCATCTTTGTTTCCAAACGCAATGACTTCAGTTTTGTCTTTGTTTAACTGAAGAAAGTTTTGGCACATCCAACTGTTTACTTCATCAATGCATTGGAACAGGGAGTCAATGGGGCTGTAATCGTTAGGCGATAGGGCTTAGTAGATCTGCGTGTCGTCTGCCTATCTGTGGTAAGCAATTTGGTTCTTTCTCATTATTTGGCTCATTGGGAGCATGTACAGGTTGAATAGGAGTGGCGCAAGAATTGAGCCTTGAGGAACTCCGCATGTCATGGATGTCCACTCAGACTTATGGTCTCCTATACTCACATAATAACCTCTCGCTTCTAAGTATGACCTGAACCATTTTAGGACTATCCCAGAAAGCCCCACCCAGTTTTCCAGCCTGTCAAGAAGTATGTTGTGATCAACAGTGTCAAATGCAGCACTGAGGTCGAGTAGAACCAGCACTGATAATTTGCCTGTATCAGTATTTAAGCGAATATCGTTTATTATCTTTATGAGCGCTGTCTCTGTACTGTGATGCGATCGGAAACCAGATTGAAAATTGTCAAAGTATCCGTTCGAGCTTAAGAATTTGTTCAGCTGATTGAAAACAACTTTTTCAATGTAAAAATTATAATAATGATCAAATATTAATTTTTCATATTTGTAATATACAACAGTAACATTTGTCTTAAGTATATTAATAACAATTTTTATTATTTAATATTATTATTCGTATTCAATTTGATTGGTTTCCTAAAACACCTGTGTGAATGTATTGTGGACTGAGACACCATCACAACTAAAAACGGGTATGAGTCCACTTGAGTCCAACTACAAAAGTCAAAATAAATTATTTATAGAAATATAAGATGCATGACAATGACATACCTGTAATGTGAGTGCTCTCCTGTGAGTTGTCTGCTGAGGAAGGACCTGCTCCATTACCATCTCCATTGTTGGCTGTGCTGGATGGAACAGTTGCAAGGAGGCCTGACAAGCAATACGAGAAGATCCATTAAAACCCAAGATATCACAGCTAAACAGTGGCATTTAATTGACATATCACTCAACAAATGGACTCAACTAAAACTAAAAGTTTTCTTACCAAGGCCCCGGTAGCAGGACAGCTGCTGGTAAATCTGCTTCATTCGCTCGATGTTTATCCTGCTGGCCTCAGCGTGATTAACCATGGGTTTGGGGTAGTGCACTCCAATTATGCACTTAGCATTCTTCTGAACACTTTCTGGGGCATTCCAAGGTTCATAGATGAATTTGGCAGGGAAGCCCCTCAAAATGGGCAGATACCGCCTGTAATAATAAATAATAATAATAAAAAACAGCTTTAACCAAACTTGCAATTTACAGTGAAGTAAATATTAGTATGTAAACAAGGGTTAAGACTGAGTGGCACCTTATATAGTCTCCATTAGGGTCGGTACGTCGACCGAAGCTCACCGGACAGTAACAGTGAAAGAACTGCTGGAAGAATGAGCTGCATGAAAGCCACATCCAGCTTCCTGCGTTGACGCTCCAGTCAGCATCCAGCAACAACTCTTCAAACACCTTTGAAAACAAACATAATATCAATATAGATTCTAATGCAGAAAGCAACAGCAGATCTTTTAATGAAATTTTTGTATACAATATTCCAGTTTTGCACATCATGTTAATTTGCAACTTCAGATGGAAATATTTACATTACATTTACATTTATGCATTTGGCAGACGCTTTTATCCAAAGCGACTTACAGTGCATTTATTGCAGGGACAATCCCCCTGAAGCAACATGGAGTAAAGTGTCTTGCTCAAGACATAAAACATCCAAAAGACATCCAAAGTGACTTACATTGCATTTCAAGGTACATATTTTAATAGAGCTACTGATGGCAGTACCTTCATGCCCTCTTCCCAGCTGATCCACAGGTCTCCACGCGTGAGGAAGCAAGCAACAGCGTGCCTGGCCAGATGGTGAATCCACCCCTCCTGCCTCAACTGGGTCATTATGGCATCAATCCATGGGAAACCAGTCCGCCCCTCAGCCCACTTCGCCAAGGCTTCGGGATTCCTGTCCCACGGGATCTGCACGCAGATGGGATTAAACTCCATTTTGTCGAAGTGTGGGTTGTTAGTGGCGGGCGTGTAGAAGAACTCACGCCAGAGCAGCTGACCGTAAAGGGACAGTGGTGGGACGCTGTTCTTCTTGACCTGCGATCGAAAAAGCCAGGGGGAAAAAAGTATGAGAATAACTTGTCAGCCACTTCCGATCTTACAATCAATTATGACAATGATGAAGAGTGCCTTAAATGTCAGAGTAAGACAGTGTTGTACTCTTTACCTTTCTGTAGAGGTCTGTGAGTTTGAAATAGAAAAGTCTGCAGGATAGGCAGCCAAACCGGAGGTAAGGGCTCAGGCCTGTGGGGCTGGCCAGCAAGGAATTAGAATTCATTCTGGGACGCTCGAAATTAGCCACCCAAGCCTGCAATTAAAAAAGAAAAGAAAAAACATTAGGAAGTAGGTCACATACTACACTTCAAAACGTTGGTGTCAGTAAAATGTTATGTTTTTGAAAAAAGTATCTTATGCTACAGTAAATCCTGAATTGTTTAGTAAAACGGCCATTACCGGAAGCCAGTGATTATAGTTTATTAAAGTTATAAATATGGATGTTTTATCTGTATTTATAACGGTAAGACAACGTAACAGAGTAGATGCTTACCTTCCTCTCCAGGTGTCTCTCTAATCGAGTCAGAGCTTCAGTCTCTCCACCAGGCCACACAGCTGTTGACAGCCCCTCTGTTTCAAAACCTGAAGCCACACATACTGATTCAAAATCTCATCTACAACAGACACATGCACACATAGGAAAAGTTAAGGAACACGGGTGTCTCACCGAGCTCCTCCAGTGAGGGTACGCCAAACTTGTCATCATGGTCTTCGCTGATGGGTGTTACGCATTTGCCCATGACTCCAGCTGTGATCGTCTCCGCTGATATGTCCACAGGATCCATTCTGCTGATGAGGGTCTGAAATCGTTTATAGGTGAGAGGAGACTGTCCTCCGTTTAACTCTATAATCCTGGAGAAAGGGAACACATGAGTCAGTGATTAGGATCTACTGTATAAGCAATATTATTGGATTTTTGTGTTGTCAAGATATCAAAATTCAAAGCCAAAAAAAAAAGAACTTGCATGATTCTCAGTACAGCAAAAGCTATTATGCTTTTAAACAGGCAGGCAACATTATATATATTAACATAAATATAAAATTACATTAATACATTGAGTAAACTGTTTAATAAAAAAGTTAGTTACTATAACAAACAAATTATCACCTTAAAGATACAAATTAATGGTGAAGCGTGTAATTTATTTACCACAATTTTTCCAGGTAAACCGCAATATCAAGTATTAATGTAAACATAAATTCATACATTGAAAATATGAAAAATTACAACAAAGGTAAAATGTAATAATTATTATAATATTAGGGGTGGGAGAAAAAAAATGGATGCATCGCGATTCTCTCTCCAACGACTTTCAGAATTGATTCTGAGCTCAGTTTTTAACCACATGAGCGATGATGCAGAGTGTGTTTTAGAAACATCCGTATTCTGCTTGCTTCCAATTCCTCACACATGCATAAAATAATCTTTCATAAAGTTCGGAAAGGTTGAAGCGAATTCATTTTTATTGTGGCTGGCAGACGATGAATATTCAGACTGTGGTTTGTCCGTGTTCTGTATTTTTTATCTTTACTATTAGAATATTTAGCACTTTTTGACATTCAAATGAAAGATTAATATAACTTTGCATCGGTGTGATCTCTCAATATCTGTCTACATGACATTCTCAATAAAGAGTTAAATATCAGACAAGATGGGTAACAGCTTCCCACAGGACTGCTGGCAACTACGTGGGAGTCATATGGGCATATGGCAATGACTAGATACACTCACTTGTCCAGATCATAGAGTGTGTGGGAGATCCTGACGAAGACTTCCACCCCTGCCTCACTGGCCAGCTTCTTAATGGCGGCATCACGATCCTTCCCAAAGGGCTCGGAGTCATACTCATATGACAGCCGGCTGATTTTCCACTCCTAAGCAGAAAAAAAAGAGAGGGAGAGGCGAGTCAAATAAGTGGCACAGCATAAACACACAGAGCAAGTAATGCTTTACAGAAAACGGTTGACTAGTCTCAAGTGGACTGTTCGTTGACCTTAAATAGTCTTGGAAAAACATCCGTGGGTTGTCCCCTGATGACAAAGAGGCGAGAGTTAAGTTTACGAAGGCTGGCGTCCAAGTCCTCAAGACACTGCAGCAAAAACCTGTAAAACAAAGAATAATTAATCAACATTTAATCTCAACAGTCAGTAATGAGCAAATAAAACAGTACTTTAGATAGACATAGTTATTCATTTTAATTTCTTGCAGCAACAAAAGAGGGATTTTTCTGACATTCTTGCAGTCAAAGCAAGAGTCCAGCAGAGAGCACTAACGAACTACCAGTATGAAAAGCACACTAATTCCATTCTGGGCTGTGTTCAGAATGCCTAATATTTCTTAAAATAGAAAGTGAAAACTTAGCAGAAATAAATCTATCTTATTTAGTAGTTTGCTACACTAGTGTTTCTTAACCTTTTTAATTCCGAAGCCTCTCATTGTCCATAACTTTTTGAAACTTAATCTATGGGTGCTGCTAGATTCAGTTAGGAAAGTGTAAAAAAAGAAAAAAAGAATACATTTCAGGATTCCAGGTTTAAAAGCTGAGTGTTATTTAGGGATCCTTCTTTTTAACCAATAAATTTGCATGACTCTTCCAGTCATATGCAATTTGCTGGATGAGGATTAAGAATATTTTTACTTATTCTTTATAAAAATGCCCATGGAGTTTTAAGACTTAAATCATTTACAATGCTTTTGAGCCTCTTCAATGAGTCTACCTCATTTATCCAGTTTTCCAAGGCTGTGGGGTTTTTAGTTGTTTCAGCTTAGTTGTTTAACAGTCACCGTTTTGTTGAATGACCCAGTTAAAACCACTTATATACCTGGATTGAATCAATAATTAAATAAACACTGGACACATTTTAAAATAGTATGCATGATTTTGTTTTTGGCTGCACTAAATATATAATGTAATAAAGGAGTAATAAGTATATAATCCTATCTGAGCTAGAGTGTTGTGTGTTCAGAAGTCCTCTTGTGGGACTGTATATTAGTAGCATCTAGTGTTGTCAAAAATATCGATATTTCGATAAATATCGATACTGAAATATCTGAACGGTACCAATACTAATTTCCCGAAGTATCGATACTAGCCGAGCGGTCACTTTCACTTCTCTCCAAAGGCGCGTTGACAAACACCACACGTGACGCACTCGTCTCATTCGCTCTGGTTAAATAGCAAAAGTGAAGTGAATGGAAAGATGGCGAGGGCGGCGCCCCCGCGACCGGCTTGGTTGATTGATAAAGAACACCGCGAGCGGGCATGTAGGAGAATAGCGCGGACACGCGTAAAAACACACCGCGAGCGGGCATGTCGGAGTCGGAGAATAGCGTGGACACGCGCTACACACCGCGAGCGGGCATGTCGGAGTCGGAGAATAGCGTGGACACCACTGTCTATGGTGGACACGGGCTACACACCGCGAGCGGGTATGTCAGAGAATAGCGCGGACACGCGCTTCACACTGCGAGCGGGTATGTCAGAGAATAGCGCAGACACGCGCTTCACACTGCAAGCGGGCTGCGGGCACCCAAAAGATTGTTTGACAATCAATAATCCCTCACATCACTCATTTTTTAAAATTATTTTAGCCTAGTTGAAAAGGAACAGGCTCCAGGGGTACCATTTAGCAATCATAGGCTACGCTCAGCATCAGGGGTGTTTGTTGTTTGGACAGACCTTTCCGCACTGCTAAAAAAATCCTAAAGGAAACTGTAACTCTTCTCATTTTAACTTTTCTGAAACATTAACCAAGATGGCCTAGTATTGTTGTTGATATGAGTCTGTGTTGTCTCGTTTTTTCACCATAATTCTTAAAGTTAACATAATCTGACTGAGGAATCTTAGACAAGTAAATATTTCAACTGTGGTCAAATGTAAATTAACTTGTGCCTATTTAACTTTATTCAGAAAATTATTCTTTAATTCTGCAATTTGCCTTCATTAGCGATTATCATCAATTTGATTACACAGATATTAATTAAACTAAACAGGTAGACAATCTCTGAATTCAATAATGAAATGCCTTTAACTGAAAATTGAATGTTTAATCTTATTATTATACATTACTGACACTCTATCCTCCAATTTGATACTGTTACGTGCTTTTTTGTTACAGTAGGCTATATGTTAATCTTTGATAACAGTAGGTTATACAAAAACAACGGGTCATGTTAGCCCTGGTCCAATTAAAAAATATTAACAGATAGAACTCAGGACATTTTTGTTCATGTAAAATATACCTCATTGTCATGTTCTAGACTTGTTATATTTAGCTTTAAATAAAAAAAAATACCTTAATATTGTAGCAGTTTTTTTCTCTGTGGTATCGAAAATGGTATCGAATATCGATATTTTTCAAGGTATCGTATCGAAGTTAGAAATTCTAGTATCGTGACAACACTAGTAGCATCCAGTTGAGCCTTTCTGCAACCCTTCCTTGAGACGTCTGATCCCCAACAGCACGTCCTGGCCTCCAGGTCACAGCCATTTCGATGTATCTGCATATGCAAACACATTGGCTTGTGCTACATAACAAGCCAGCATTGACCAGAAAGTATGCTAGTAGCAAATGTTTTGTGTTTTCCAGCACAAATTTTACTAGGCATACATTAATGTTTGGGGTCAGTAAGATTTCAAATAAAAAATAATAATAATTCAGCAACAGAAAGGATGCATTACATTGGTCAAAAAAGACAGTAAACACATTTAGAATGTTACAACAGATTTCTATTTCAAATACTGTTCTTTTGAACTTTCAATTCATCAAAGACTCATAAAATAATAATAATAATCATGTTTTCAAAATTGATTATAAGAAATGTTTCTTGGCCACCACATCAGCAAATTGATTTCTGATGGATCATGTGACACTGAAGACTGGAGTAATGATGCGGAAAATTCAGCTTTGCATCACAGGAATTAATGACATTATTAAATATATTAAAATAGAAGTTATTTTAAATCATTATAATATTTCACAATATTAGTTTTTGCTTTATTTTGGATCAAATAAATGCAGCCTAGGTGAGCATAAGAGAAACAAATCTTACCGAGCCTAAACTTTTGATCGGTACTGTTCAATTCTGTAGAATTAAATAAAATAATTAAAATGTATACACACTCACAGTCTTGTCCTTTTAAGTGTTTACTAAATATGGTATAAAAAAATATATCAATACTTTATCAACAAACATTTCACCATATTTAAATCCTTTCTGAAAATCTGTTGTTGTCATGACAGGACATGCATTTTAGTTTCAGATTTAATACATATTTAGCCAACCATTTAAAATGAAATTATGCTTCTGCATAAATCACTTCAGATGCAATTTCTGATCTGCATTTGCATTGTAAAGATGGTACAGTACAAATAAGCGTGACAACGAACCGTGACAACGTCATATACACATGACCAGCCTTTGCATGGGTTATAATTTTGATTATAGTTTAGCAACTTTAAAGAGGAGTGGTGGCATAATGTAGGCAAGATGCTGTTAGAAGGAGAAGGACAAGTAGGTCAGTGCTGACAGGGAAATGAGGTAATAGCATATACTGACACACTGACCTACTTACTCATGTCCTGCACCGGTGGAGAGGAGAGTTGGCTGAGTTGTTGTACGTTACATCAGAACTCTGCTATGAGGGTGACCGCTCCAGGATGTCCCACCACAAAGTATGTTAGATAGATACATCTGTCTAGCATTAATCCTTACAAAATGGTAAACAATCCCAAAACTTACCTAAACCAACATAAACATTATTTTTTAAATAACTACATAAAAGAGGGCTATTCGTGGCTGACAAGTTCATTTTTTATTTAAAGGTAAGCTGGTCTTACAGCTAAGAGAGTAACGTTATATAAAAAAACTTCACTTTGTAGTATGTGTTCCCCTTGTTGTTGGTAGGCCTACCTATTATTCCACTATTACTCGTTAGGTAATAATATGTACTGTATACTAGTATCCATGCCTTGTAAAAATGTATTCAAATAGCCTAAGCAATATAATTTAATTGCTAATTTTCCATTGGACTAGCCTAGTTATTTGTCTCTTCAGGGATGGTGCCTAGTACTAGCTAAGGACTAGATACTAATTTAACAGATGCTTGTCACTTAATGAATAGTTACAAGGGAAAGTGAAAATATACTAGTTATTATTGGATTACTTACTAGTTATAACTATACGTACTACGTAGTATAAACATAAGTATAGACTACTTGGCTTATCATACGTGCTGATGTCTGATCCCCTCTGTCCTCTGTCTGATCCAAAGGAAACTCACCTCCATCTGCTGATTCCCACGTTGGACGATCCTGCAAACCAGGGGTCCAGTATGTAAACACATCTCAGAGTATCAGCTCCTATTACAGAGTCCAGCAGTGATGGGTTATCATGGAGCCGTAAGCCCTTTCTGAACCAGTGGATCGTATTGACAACCATTACTCCAAACGAACTGCAGTCCCTTGTGAGTTTACGAATGCTCCAGCAAACTTACTCCCAAACTAGGAAACACCAGACTTCTCAATTCAGGTTTTAAAAAAGTAGATCCGGTGACGTCTTCTTCAGCCTTGCTCAAGGAAATCTTTTCCCATGTTGAAGCTGAATGGCCCGTGACTAAATCAAAATTCATATTGCTTTAACGTTACACACGGTGTGATTGACACGATGCGCGTGCCTCCGTCTGTTTAGATTAGAACATACGCCGTGACAAAACAGTCAACACTACTGTAAAATGACGGACTAATATATATAAAATAACACTCATAGGAAAACAAAGCAAGCACGCGAACGTCAACATGGACACAAGACAGGGGAAAAAACAGCCGTTTAACTTATTTTTCCTAAAACATTAAAGTTTTTTTTTTAAAGATGATATATCCATATGCAAGCGTACGTTATCTACATATAACAATATGAGCGTCGACTAGACACGAATATTTACACAATTGTTGTCAGTTTAGTTCACCCGAGTTCACCCCGTGAACAGTCAGCCATTAGTCGACTCCACCCACTCATTGACGCAAACTGGCTCCTACGCAGCTGATTGGTCAGGACGTATTAGAACATCACGTTTCTGCGGTGTGCTCGCGCGAGCCCGCACTTCTCTTTTACTGTCAGATACGATTAGTTATGTGAAGTCAGTGGCGTGTTCTCGATTAACTTTGACCACGATACACAATGACCACTTTAAAATAATAGTGCATTTAGATAAATACGTAGGAAAAGCTCGTTGTGACCATGTTACTGCTCGATTCTGATTGGACAAAGTGTGAGTAAGTACCCGGATAGGCACATGAACAGAGGTACAGGGGAACAGATGGGTTTTATTATGAGAAATATTTCTGCACCAGTGGTAGGACGTAATTCACTTCAAGTGTATATAATAGTATGGCCACAATTTCACTTAAACTTTAAGGTAAACTTGTAGCAATCTAATAATATATTATAATAGTATAATTTAGTGGTGACTGCAGGGGCTAGTTGACTGTGGTTAGATTTTGAGTCAAAAGTCCAATCTTTTTCTAGCAGTAATTTTGTATGTTGGTTTCAAACACCTTGTGAAAAACCCTCCAAAATCAAATGACAATATTGCCATATTTGTGTTGTAGATATGGGTAAACAACAAGTGAATACAATAAAACCACGCAGGCATACATTGAGGCAACAACTACTTATTGTGAAAGCAGGACTAGAGAGTGTCAGTCATAAATGCCTGACCAGGGTAAGTTGTCATGTTTTAAAAGTTGTGTTTTACAATTGTTTGTACTGTCTAACTAAACCCATAGAATGTAACTCATATGCCCTATTATTGAGCCATGTTGTCATAAAAGGTTGACATACAGTGTATCTTTTTCCTGGCCAACAACAGTGGAATTGTTTGATCACTTTGTTGTATATTAATGTAGCTTAATTTGTTGCAAAGAATTATCGTGTTTCAATCTGCTATTACTTCTCTTAACATCAGCAAAGTGCATTTGGTACAAATCTTGCATTTGGAGACAATGAATGGCCTGGTTGAAAGATCTTTATATTGATCAGTGTGGGGAGAGAAAAACATCGCAATTCACAGTGGGAACTACTACATTGATCCAAGACATAATTAGTTTATTGATTAGGTTTGCACTTGCCTTTATATACTGAGAACATTAACATACAATAAAATAAACAAGGCAGTTCATCTTTAAAAGTTCAAGCCTTTCTGCTACTACATTACTGCTGATTTAAAATTACTGCTTTTCATTTTAGTTGTCAATCATTGAAATTAGTCTGGACAGACCTAAATGTCAACCAGCTATATATAACATATATCTTCATCCCTTATAAAATGATTGACAGATTTCAAGTGAATGATTTTAATTGTAATGCCACTGAATCCTGTCTGAGCTCAGTTTGTTGAGTGAATATGACATGATGGTTTGGTTGAAGTTTTGTTGAACACTAGATGGCAGTCTATCATGACAGTATGCTAAATTCAAGTGTATATCTCAAGTGAAAGTTCATTGATCTGATTCTCGTTAATTATGACATACACATTAATTATCAGATTAAAAATATAATTGTAATGAAACTATGAGGCTCAGTGTCTTTGTTACTCTTGGCAAAATCAGCTTTCAAACTGTTGTATCCCTTTTAGTCTCAGGTTTCTGAAGGGGTGTTGTCCGAAGAGGTCAGTGTTGAGTAAAATATGGTCCCCTCTTTATCAAAGCCAGGTTGAAAAGTGTATTTCAAGTCGAAAAGTGTTACGCATGCTTTCTTATGATACAGTTACTGATTCATGCTGTAATCATCAGTCTTTAAACATAAAAGTCTTGTCATTTTTAACTATTTTAATGTGTTTTTCTTGGTGCCAAATAGTTACTGCATTCGTCAAAGCTACTAGGAAAATAAGGAGTGCTTGACGCCCAAATTCTATCTTTAGTTTTACATTGAAAACATGTGACCTTTACTGACTCTGGGAGTGAAGTTTACAAGAACCCTCCATTCAAGATGACTAATATATTATGCATACTCTTTATTATTAATGAACAGGAATCTCGTTACTCTGAGCCCCATCTGAAAGGGAGAATGGGGAAGAGGACAGGTGTTCATTTGATCCCTTGCTTTTTTCCCCTTTAAACATGCTGCCCTGCTTGGTCTACTGGATCGGAGCAGTTTCATGCACGCTGACTACTAGTTGTATAAAGTCTATTTGTTTTGGCCACTTAAGACCACTATATCTAAAGCTTTGTTTCCACTCCAGAGACCAATTACAGTTGATTTACTGATGTTATTCTCCGTAAATGAAATGCTTTATCTGATCAGAGTCAAAATAGTTTTAAACGATATAGTTAAAGAGAATTGAAAGTTCTGGAAAAAGTGGATTTTAATGAACAAGTCGATAGTAAATGAAATGTAGTTAATTGCCACTTTACATTTTAAAGGAAAAATCTATCTATCTATCTATCTATCTATCTATCTATCTATCTATCTATCTATCTATCTATCTATCTATCTATCTATCTATCTTTCTATCTATCTATCTGTCTATCTGTCTGTCTGTGTCTATCTATCTGTCTGTCTGTCTGTGATCTGCAATGATATTTATATCACAACACATGGAAATTCCTCAGAAATTATAATACTTTATGCAAGTGGGTATCAAAATGGCAGTTTCATTCTTATACTGTCTGACATCTCTCCATATTTTTAGAGACGATCTCCATATCAACAGAAGTACATCATGCAGTACCGTGCACATTCAAAAGCAACTGTACGCAGCAATGGTCCCTTCAGCGTATTGGATGCAGTACTGTATGTGGCTCCTCCTCCAACTGACGCTTCACAGCCTTCAAACACACTGGTGTGTGCCATAATAACACCACTGCTTCTTCAAAGTTGGGGGCGCATTTTCAACAGTGAACGCAACAATTTGGAAACTAGCCTGTGCCTTTCCAACAACAGTGGACAGAATAAAGCCGTCAAGCAGTGGCGTTTGTTTACAAAGGAACGTTTCCTTTTGCTTTCAACCTTGTGGACAATATGAAGTGCAGTTATGGCAACAAGGGGTAAATCCGTGAGGACCCTGGAGGATTTGACGCTGGATTCGGGTTACGGTGGAGCCGCGGACTCCTTCAGGTCATCCAGCTTGTCTCTGTGCTGCTCCGAGGCGCACAACTCCTATGCGCATGGAGGGCACTGCTGGCATCTGACCGACTCCATGCGCAGTCGACACAACAGCCTAGACACCGTCAACACCGTCCTGGCCGAAGACGGCGAGACCCTGGAGTGTTCCGGACACTGTGCGAAACTTCCCGAGCTTGAGGATGTGCCCTGGAGCCTCGGGGAGGTGGAGAACGCGCTCAACAAGGAGGAAGAGTTGAGATTCGGGACCGTGTCCGCGGATCTGCTGGCGCGCCTCTCCGCGCTCGTGAGCCGCGCGCTGGTGAGGATCGCCAGGGAAGCGCAGCGGCTGAGTTTGCGCTACGGCAAGTGTACCAAATACGAAGTCCAAAGTGCCATCAAGATGATACTGTCATGGACCATCTCGGTCAATTGCATCGCCTCATCGCTCAGCGCGCTGTCCATGTACAACATGAGTACCGAGGATAAATTCAGCCGGGGGAAATCGGAGAGATGCGGCTTGGTCTTCTCCGTGGGGAAGTTCTTCAGGTGGATGGTGGACGGCAGGGTTGCGGTGCGCGTCCACGAGCATGCGGCTATATACCTGACCGCCTGTATGGAGAGCCTCTTCCGAGAAGTCTTCACCCGGGTGTTGAATAGCTCGGTGGTGGAGAAGGATAACGGAATCCCCAAATTTACATTGGAATCCTTTGAGGAGGCTCTGAGCAATGATGCGGAGTTGTACGGCCTCCTTTTGCCCTATCAGCATCTCACATGTGGGAAAAATGCCAATGGTAAGTTCTGCACTTCAAAAGCAGCTCAACAGTCTCACAAAATTATCAGTTAGTTTTGCTTGATTTATTCTGGGACAGGGTGAACACTTGTTTATGTTTTTCATGCCTCACCTACGTTTCAGAATTTAATGAATGCAATGTGGTGCTGGAATGGAAAAATCGTAACTGGCTATGATGTTTATAAGTTAGCCTAATGTCAGTGACATTAATTTTTGGGCCCATTGCCCAGACACTGACATAATCTCTGTGTATTACGCAGCCTCAATGACTGTGTTTACGTGCACAAGAATATTACATTATTAATCAAAATTTGGTGGTCATACATTCTGGTTATGTAAGCATCATGTAAATATATTAACCTGATTGCCAATATTCAGGTTACGCCAATATTCAGGTTAAAGATAGTTATGAATTGTCAAGCTAATGAAGATATGCATGTAAAATCGGCTATTTACATGCACAAAAATTAAATTAACTCATTCCGTTTTATTGTTAAGGACATGAATGGGATTTAATGAGCGGATTGAGTTACTTTTAAAAATGACAAAATGGAGGATGATAAATGGCAAGATCATAATTCAATTTATTTTACGGATGCCAGAATATGGACCTTAATTACAAAATAATGTGCATGTAAACACGGTAATTATGATTTTTGGCCCTCAGAGATAAGGTATAACTTAATTTATCTGGGATGTGCTTTGATTTATGTGTGCTTGGATGTATTAGACATTAGACATAGTTTGGTTGTGTGTGCCTTGTGTATAATTCCATGATGTGTTAGGGAGCGGTTCATTTCTACTACCAAGCTCAGCTGCATTTGCATGATGGGTAATCAGCTCACAGTACCATCTTATTCTTCTTAATGTATCATTTGTACAGTTATGGTAATGGTACTTATGCATGTGCCATCCAGAATGTTTCCAGGCTGTAGTGCAGGATAACATAATCCAAGTGATTGACCCTGGAGCAAAGGGACTATTCAATGTATAACTTCCAATAATGCTTGCGCAACAATGTGGACTTGACAGTATTGCAGCAACAAAGAGAGTGATGATGTCATTGATTTAATACAGCTGCCTGGCAGAGGGGTTTTTCTACTGTCTATTGGTGTCCACACACATACTAACCTATACACATCACTATATATCAAGTGAAGTCTTCATGAATGACGAAATGAAGGAATCTCAGATTAGTTGTAATGGACAGGCGTCAGTATCCCATTACAGAGTGCTCTCACCTCTGTCGGAATGCCTCATTTTGCATAGATTAAGAGGTGAGCGTTTCAACAAACTAATTACGAGGAGATTACATCTCCTCCATAGTAAGGCACATTTCTTCCTCAAGGGTGATTTCAAGACGGGCTGCCAGATAATAGCCCAGCCTTTGTTATTCTCTGGAGAACTGTTTTAATTGCACTAGGGGTTTATTTAGAGAAACAGAGTCTTCTTCCCCTTTAAATTCTGTTGGAGTTAAGCATACATTTTAGACATGCAATTGTTACACAACCTCTTCATTTCCTTGAATATGCATAACTGCATTACATGTGTCCCATAATGCAATCTGCAAGCTTCCTCCAGCCTGCCCTGCTGTGGTTTAGATGTGGAGGCAGTTGGTTCAGTTGCAGAGGTTTCCTGCTTTGAGTTACCAGGGCTGTTGTGTGCCTGTGTCTGTTTTGTGCCAAGCACTGAGGGGTATTTTAGTGTATGTTTGTGTGTGTGTGTGTTAATGGAGGCAGTGTTAGGGAGCCCAAGCATGACACAGCTCTAGTTGTACCAGGCTGCCCCAGTACACAGCAGGTTCTTTACTGTCTGGAGCTTTGGGTGTCAGGGATTTCTTCTGCGGCGGGTTTGCTCGAGGCATTTAGAACAATTAATGGTAATGTTGGAGGATGAGGTAACAGTGGAGTCTTGGTTTCACAGATTAGTGTTTAAATACTTTAAACCCATGTCTATTTTTATCTATCAGGAATCACTGAAAAATGGAAGGGCAACACAATCGTAGTTGGAATTCTAAAAGCTATCAATTGATTCTGATCTTAATGACTCAATTCAATTGGTCACATTTCAAATCCATTGATGTCTTGACTGATCTCTCAGACAAATGAGTTCTTGTCTCAGAAGAATACAGGCAGTGCCGTGTTCATTTTTTTCCCAGGATCTTCTGAAGGCTCTTGGCCATCAGATTCTCTGCCCACAGACTTTGCTGAAAATGTAAATGATAACATCACTACGAAATGTGCATTCTGCAGTGTAGCAATCCAGCAGAAAAGACAATACAGATAAAAAGCAAAGGTAACAACACCGAGACAACTCCTGGGGTGAGTTACTGCCTAACTTGAGTCTATAGGGAACAGTTTAACTCAAAGCAAGAGGAAGTTTAATGTGATCGACGTGTGCAAACCTTTGCATTCCAAGATTGCACAATGATGTATTTTAAAGTCAAAATAAGGTTGGGTTGTATGACCAATATCTTATCTCTCCGAATGACACATTTTATGTCACAATACATATATGACATAACAGTATTTATGTCAAAAATATATGACACATAGAATTATGACAAAATAGCTTTTAATGGAAATTAAAGCCTTTTCATTTGGTTCATATATTATATATTTGATTATTTTCTTAGTGTTGCATAGATAATGGGCACTATATTAATTACTGTATATGTTTATAGAAAAACATTAAAATTATAAATAGACAGTAGAGACAAAAATTATATATTTTAATAACAAAAACAACAACATAATAATGATAATTTTGTTTTATTTTTAATATTATTTTATAACCCTACATTTTTTATATATTATTTAATGATACAATTTGCATTATATATAGATAATGTCACTACATTATAATCAAGTTTAAGACTAATTAATATTATAAGAAGACAGTGGACAGTATATTGTATAATATTATTTTAATAATAATAATAAGAAGAAGAAGGCGAAAGTGACTCATTCACACGATATTTTAGTTTCTGTTTCATCGCTCTGACACTTGTTCTATCCTGCCAGTTAAACTTTTGTGTTTATGACAATAGATACATTAGAGAGTGAAAAGTACAGACGATGATCTTCTGTAGGCATGTGATGTAGCATGGATGAGAGCGAAGCCCAATCGCACAGATGGCTCTCAGCATGACCGATGTGGCAGGTCCTGAGAGAGGAACACTTCTCTATTCATCAAAATTTACTGAGCTATGAAACATAATGAGCTGAGCATTACACACTGTGTTTCTCACTCGAGCACAAGTATTCACCCACACATGCACACATTCCAGCTCTTGTAAATAAACAGACACACATATGGATGCGTGGCAGGAGTGAGGGCACCCACATTCACACAAACACACACTCATAGACAACATACTGGGTTAATAACGTGACACTCGTTTTTTATGCAGATCTATTCATTTATTTAAATTAAATAAATAAAAGTTCTGTTTTAATTTAAATTTTTATTAAAAAACTGAAGTTATACAGACCATGATTCATGATTCCAAGATGTTTTGATCAAGTTCTGAATTTTCTATGAGGCAAAAATGTCACGGTCTTATAACCGTGCCTGAGATTGTTAAAAATCTCATTAAACGTCATTAAATTCTAGGGGCGAAAATATAGTTTGGCATTATCTGGTTTTTAAATATTTTTTTAAAAAAAGAACAAGAATTAGTGAAGTAATTTTAAATAAACTTTAGTCTGCCACATCAAATGGAGTAACTAACATGCTTGAAGCTTGTGTTCCCTGTCGTAACAAAAAAAAAAGATAGTCATGTCAATAATAATAATAAATATGTATATTAAAAAAACGTAATAACTTGCAGATAATGCTCTGGCAATGTATTTGAGTATCTAAACATCTTATATTTCCCTACTGACTAGAATGAGATTACAAGCAGTCCTCACAGCAAAGAGTCATGATAAACAAAGGCGCCCAAGACCAAAGGAAAGACCGGATCTTTATCAATGTAATGCCTAGACTGAAGTTTACAATTCAACATTACAACATTCCGAGGGAAAAAGACATAGATGCATTTGTGAGGACTGCTATCAGCTGGCTCTTGGCAGTAGATAGCCTAGTAATGACAAAAATCAGTTTTGTAGCGCAACATAATGAACACATTCACACAAGCCCAAGGTCAGACAGAGGTCAGACAGCCTCCTTCAATAGCAATCGATACCACTAAGGGTTTCAGCTTACTAGATTGTCACTATGTTCAATAGTTATTACAAGCTTCTGTTGCTATATCCACTTGGTATTCCTATCATATACTAAAGGAATGTTCCGGGTACCATTCAAGTTAAGCTCTATTGATTGCATATGTGTCATGCTTATCACAGGCAACTCATTGACTCGTCATTCGCTTGCTGAAAACAAACAAAACACTTGTTTGCATTTTACTTACAATGGCAATCTATTAGGGCATTCGAGATGGTTTAAAAGGAAAAAAAGCTTGATGTATTGTTTGTGCTTATATTAAAGGGATAGTCCACCTAAAAATTTAAGTTCTGTCATCAACCCTCATGTTGTTCCAAACCTGGATGCATTTTTTTGTTCTGCTGAACACAAAAGAAGATACTTTGAAGAATGTAGATAGCCAAACAATTTCGGTTACCGTACTGTACCATATACGTTGAAATATTGTAACACCACATATATATATATATGTTATTATTGCTGGCCAATATTTTGAATATTCAAGCAAGATAAATTCGAAATAATTTTGCTGGTGATATAAAATTTTAAAACTTCAGGCATATATATATATATATATATATATATATATATATATATATATATATGTGTGTGTGTGTGTGTGTGTGTGTGTATATATATATATATATATATATATATATATATATATATATATATATATATATATATATATATATATATATATATATATACTTTCTCATCTGAAACATTGTCACTGTATTTTTATGGTGAATTTCTTTTAACCACAGCCATTTTTTGACAGTAAATTTAACAGGATTTGTACCTTTTTATCTCAAATACCTAATTTAATACTTGATGTCTGTCAAAAAAAATTCTGTTTGACCCAAAAGATGTGCTCTCAATTTTTAATCAAGAGCTCCTTACCAAAGAGAATGCTGAATTTTGGATACTCTGTGACATCCAACACCCACAACAAGGGTCTAAACAAACGCCACAAGGGTCTCCATCTCCTGTGGAGATATCCTTTCTGTTAGTGAAGAGATTGGTGATCCTGTAAAAGAGAAAGACATAAAGAATGAAAGAGACAGAGAGAAAAAGAAAGCACAAACAGTGAATGTAGTGGTGCTCATATGAAGAGGTACTGCAGGCAGCCAGCACACAAAAGGCTGATGTAATTCAGAGCTTTTTTGAAATGGAAGGATTCATAAAAAAAAACACCTTTTCATGTCAGACTATACTATGGTGTGCGTTTTGTATGTGTGTGCATGTTCATGAAAGATTTGTGTGTGGGAAACCACCACATGTGCAAGATTGCATTTATAAATGTGCACACCAAATCAAAACAACAGAAACCATAGTTCATATTAAGGTGTACATGGTTCTTTTACTTTTGACTTGGAAAAGCAAAAGTCTGTCATCCTGTGTGACCGATTGCTACAGCTTCATCCTGTGTAGTTGGCATATGGTTTATATTATTTCAAGGTATGTGTGTGTGCATGTATTTTTTTCTGCTTTCATGACATTTTTATTACAAACACATGCTCCTTCCAGAATAAGACATTTCGTGTAAAAAAAAAGGGGCCACTGCAAACATGATAAGGAGTCCCATGTATCATCATAGGTCACTTTCTGGAGAGGACGAACACAGATGCGTTCAATTAACGGCGCAAAAAGCCTCAATTTATACCGCAGAAAATTACGATTAGAAAGAGTCTTCTTCTTCTTCTTTTTTTTCTCAATAACATAACCAAGAGAAATCAGTGTGCAATCACTGAAGTTGGTCTGTTACTCGATTCTGTTTTCCATTAATGTGGCTACTTATTAAAGGACTGCTTTGCTGCCTAATGGCATTAGACATAGGTGGTTTGAGACATTTAGGAAATTTAGCAAAGCTTCAAAAAGCTGAAAGCATTCTGACCAAATTTGGGTTTAGTATCTCAAACCCCCTTTGCGCGACCATCAGTTCAAATTGGCAATTTATTGGCAATGGGCTTTATGCACAGCTGCACTACTTCCTGAACTTTAGCCAGCTCCTTTGTTTCCTGTCTGCCATTATTGTACAAACTGATTCATCCAGGTGTGTCTTATTATTGTTGTTGGTCAGGCACACCTGGATTAATCAGTTTGTCCAATAATGGCAGACAGGAAACAAAGGAGCTGGCTAAAGTTCAGGAAGTTGTGCAGCTGTGCATAAAGTCCATTGGCAATTCAAATTTTACATTCACATTTTTTAATTTCGCAGATGCTTTTATCCAAAGAGACTTCTACTCATAATTTTAAATCTGATGGTATGGAACCAAATTTCCACCCGGATTTTAGTCAAAACAAACCAATTTTTGAACAAACAGTTTTTATTAGATCTTATTTTAATATATTAATATTAGGCTCGAGAGCATGGTGCAAAGATTTGTTGAGATAACTTAAATATCCAACTTAACTAAACTAAACTAAAGTTAACTAAACTTAATATTTTAAGTCAAGCATGAACACATACTTTTTTATGTTGAAACAATGTTGGATTTTAAGTTGTGATAAATAATCGCAGAATTTTTTTTACAGTAACATTCCTGTCTATGGGGGGGGTCAGAAATCTCATTTCATGTGAAAAATATCTCATGATTTCATCAAAAATATCTTCATTTGTGTTTCAAAGATGAGCGAAGGTCTTACGGGTTTGGAACAACATGAGGGTGAGTAATTAATGACAGAAATAACATTTTTGGGTGAACTAACCCTTTAATAAACATGCCTATCTGTATTCAATATATTGCACTTAATATAATGTGTCAAATTCAAAAGCCCTAAACTGAATGATAAATGTACATTGGAATCGTTAATATTAAAATAAACGTAATTCGGTTAATTTAAATGTATTTTTATTTAACCCGTAATCATGGTAGTTGACTTGTAACTGTTGCATCTCACGCACTTTACACCTACAAACAGCCGCATACAAACACACCTGTCTCGATGATGGCAAAATACACTTTTAAGTCCACTTCACAGCACACTTAAGGTTGAATGGAACCCAGCCCTCTACTGAGCATGTCAGATAAGAGAGACATACAAAATGTGCAGAGCGGGGATCCGCAAAGCTAGAATCGGGAACCCCATGGAGTAAACCAATGTTCCATTGAAGACCAGCATTTTAGTATTGGCCATTTTATTGTCCTGTGTTATTTTTCCAATACTTTAGTCTGTTCAGATCAAGGTTACCTAAAGATCTGTATTTGTGCATATTGGTCGTTCTGTTCTTGAACTTTGTGTTTATCCATTTGTGTGTGTGAATCCTAGCCATTGGGAAAGTTTTGTTACTGAGTCATTAGAATATTCATACTTTATGCCCCAGTCATGGAATCCTGGCTGACCTGGTGTCTGTGATTAAGATGATGGATGACAGAGGGTGTGAGTTATGCAAACAAAGAATTAAGTTATGACTAAAATACTGTGGCACAGTGTTTGAGGTTTCAAACACATCTGGATCACAGCATAATTGTATTTTGAGGTGTGGATCACAGCATAATTGTATTTTGAGGTGTTTGGACATAGAAAGGGCTTTCTGTGACCCTTTCAAAATGACATCCAGGAGAGGTGGTCAATCTGGTCAGATATCTAAAAATCAATCTCTACATTTCCGTTTAAATGTTTGGGGTCAGTAAGACGTTTTATAGAATTAATACTTTTATTCAGAAAGGACACATTAAATTGATCAAAATTGACAGTAAAGACATTTATAATGTTACAAAAGAGTTATTTTGAACTTTATATTCATCAAAGAATCCTAAACAATGTTTTTAACCGATCATAATAATACATATTTCTTGAGCACCAAATCATCTGTCACGGGTATGGTGCGGATGAAGACAGGCAGAGGCCCAAAGTTCCAATTCAAACTTTTACTATAATAAAACTTAAACAAAACTGGTACAGGCAAGGGTAACACTCTCCATACACAATAACATATACAAACACAAACATTGACCGACAACTGAAAGGAGAAAGACAGGAACTTAAATACACAGAGGATGACGAGGGTACAACAGGTGATGACAATGAAGGATGATAAACTGATTAACTAGACAGGTGATGAAAATGAACTAATGAAAATGACGACAGAGATGAAGAAAAAACACTGAATGAGAAAAACAACCTAAAAGTCCATGGAAACAACAGAAAACACATTAACAATGTGACATCATCATTAGAATTTCTGAATATACATATATTGTATATATATATATATATATATATATATATATATATATATATATATATATATATATTCAAATATGCCTGAAGTTTTCAAATTTTATATCACCAGCAAAATTATTTCAAATTTATCTTGCTTGAATATTCAAAATATTGGCCAGCAATAATAACAATTTAAAAACATGTTTTTAAATGGTATCTTGTTGAATTTTTGTTATATCACATGCTTAACTGTCATGACCCATCCTGTCAGCTGCCTTTAGTAACTCATTAGTCTGCTCTCTTTCTGTTTCATCAAAAGTTCCCCCTTTTTAGAATTTTTCCTCTTGTAGTTCTCTTTCAGGAAGTCCCCCTGAGCTGTTATAAACATTTTCAGAGAAGGTTGCGCAATTTTACTGGTTTCAGGTGACTTGTCTTTGATGTAATTAAGGGAAGTGGTCCACAAGCAGATGGGTCATGGTGTGACCATTAATCACATGCACATGGGCATCATGCCTGAACGCTAATGATGATAACCAGTTGTTTGAAAGCATGACTGATGGTTTTCATTTCTTCAGTTATGTAATACTTGATATATAGTCTCAGCTTTAGGTGTCTCACTCTCTGAATTTAGTTTAAAATGCCGCCTTGAGAAAGTACCTAACAAGGGCGCACACAAAATAAAATTACCAAGTGCCCAGGCATGTTAACAAATGAGCACTACTGTATGTAGCACGTTTGCTAATATACAGCATCAGAGATGCAAAAACTCGTAAATTCTGACCTGCATGCTGTGGTCTTATCTTTTACACTGTCTGCGGGGCCACCGGAACACAATTAATTACTGTTTACACACACCCTTAGGTGTTTCATTGCAAAATGAAGTGCTATGGATCATGCTGACTAGGCTAACTCACTGCACATCTGAGATTAGCCCTTATCTCCACATCAAAATACTGCCCTGATGTGGTTATAGCTGCAGTTTTTCAGAAAGGTATCAAGTTACTCAATCTATCCTTGCCATCTAAAGCTATAAAGCTATAAATAGGTTTCTACAACAGTATATCCAGAAAAAAAACTAGCCTGCCATTTTCTATTTGTCTTCAGAAAGTATGCTCCCAGTTGTGTCTTGTGCATTTTCCTTAGGAAGTGGGTTGTAAGCGCCTGCATCACATAAGAAAGAAGTAATCTTCCCGTGTCTGCCTGACCAACCAAAAGCCTTGTGGTGAACGGACAGAGTTCCCAGCGTAAAAACGTTTCCATCCAATTTAGTCCATTCACTCTCACAGCCGAGGCCGAAAGTAGGGCAGCCAATGGCTAAACGCTGAGCTGCCTGAGTAAGCCTTTATGCGAATGGAACGATAGGGCTGAAGCTGGCAGTCGTTTCGACCTGGAAAGCATAGTGACGTATAGTCTAATCAAACATACGCACTGAAAATCCACTCACCGTAGCTTCACATGCACCAGACCGCATTCTTTAATAGCGCTGTCAAAAAGAGTGACCATCTGGAAAACAAAGTATTGGATGGAGTATGTCATAAAGTGTTGAACTTTTCCTCTATGCATCAGCTCAGGAGCGCACTACCAAGCTTTGCTTGACTTTTAAAGAAGTTGATGAAGAATCTTCTGAAATAAAATAATTTGATGTGCTACGAATTACGAAAAAACACTGCAGCTTTCAAAACTTGAAACTTTGTTTCAGCACGGATTGTCATTTTAAACTGTCAAAATGTAAGCGAGACTTGGCGAACAAACTGTTTTTGAAGGATGCTGTTAGAAACTGTATTGGAGCTGACAGCAAACCCAAAGTTCTATTACTGATTTTATGTCAAAACAAAAGGGGGTTCACATTAAAGTCTTAAAGGCACAGCAGCATACGAATGAAATAAAAATGACTGTTGTCTAATTCATGAGGTTATGAGAAAGGATTAAGATTATTTATCAAAATGTGTCATTTTGTTCTACAGTATAAATAATGTCATACAAATTTGGAACAACATGAGGTAATGAGTAAATTATCACTATTTAACGGGGTCATGACATGGATTTAAAAATTATTTTAATGTTCCTTGAGGTTCACTTATAATGTTAATAAAGATTTGTGCACAAAAAACAACAACAACAACAACAAGTATATGTGGAAAAACAATTATATTTAACCCTCATTCTGTGGGCGGCTCCTTTAAAGCCCTTCACACCGCCAGTGATTTTGTCTCTGTACTGTACTGTGAAGTCGCTTGTGGGCGTTCGTAGTGCTGTCACTCTAATGTTATTGGTAGACAGGACGTCTGGCCATATCTATAATACCATCACAAGTGATATATACAACTATTTATATAATTTGAATTTGACTAGGAATTATAGGCTCAAAAGAAACATGCTGTTGGGAGAGTGTTTTTTTATATTACCATAGCAGTATTCAGTGGATTAAATCATTTACTAGATTAACGATCGATCAAGCAACAAATTAAACTCACTCATATACTGTCAAAAATGACTAAAACGTCATTCGTATTTGACAAATAATACATTTTCTTGTCTCTAATAGTCAACATAATGCAGGGGAAACTGTAAAATGAACTGCAGCTGTGCTAAACTTGCATCATTAAATTACAATTATACAATTATAAATGCATAAATTAAACTCACTGAGACTGTCGACAGTTTCTTTTCCATGCATCATTTTATTATATCCATGTATGTGGTTACAGTCAAATCATATAAAACATTGAAATCGCCCTCAAACTCTTCTGTCTTGCCTGCACTCCGAGACGGTGACGTGACGTGAGCTCCACTAAAAGTCTTTTTTCGTATTAGTTGTCGCTCGCGAAAATCGCTTCTCATTTGCATAAAGTTGAAATTTCTGAACTTTTGTTGCGTGTCTGCAGTAAGACTTAAGACTTGTCAGTAAATGACCACTTTTATGATTCGCTAACGCCATTGCATAAGAAACTGTATCAACGCCCACTCGCTATTGAATGTTAGTACCGGTAAGTGTTTTGAAAACATCCATATAAAACCGTAATTTTCTTTTTGAACTCTTCATTACACTGGGCAGTCGAATTCTCTGAACAAACATATAATCCTCCGATGCGATCCCGAACACCATTAAAAATAAACCTTCTTCTTGTTGACACTGGTATCCTTCTGAAGTCTCTACAGAAATAAACAAATGAGCCGTTTAAACAGGACGCATCAAAGCGAATGTTCCTTTACCCTTCTATTTACTCTTCCATTTGTCCTATTGTCGACAGACTCAAGCGCGTGGAGTAAAGTGAAGGGCATCTGTTTACTGTATCCAGTGTAGACAGCATCAGATATTATAATGGGTTTTATTTGCTTTTGACGCAACACTCGCAACCGGTGTAGGGAAGTGGCAGTGGGCGGGGCCTATGGTGAGATGATGTAAAACTATTCGTCGATGTCTTGCTCTGGAGGCAGGCATATGCAAATGCATTTGCCCGTGTGACGTCACAAGTCCCCCATTATCCAAACGAGTCGTTTTTGGAGCTTGCTTAAATAAATGGTGTTTATAATGAAGAAGACTTTTTAAGCTATGAAACTTGCAAGATGTTTTAATGGTATGAAGACCCCTTATTTCTTAAAGATCAAGGCAAATTTGATTTCTCATGTCATGACCCCTTTAAATTTTTGCCTGAACTCTTGTTTTAATTCCACAGGTCACATAGGGTGGACAATGGTCAGACAAGCTCAGTAATTATGTTTTAATATTTTAAGTTAAGAGTGAAAATAATAAGGAAATTAAAGCACAGTTTTGGTTAATTGTAGAGGGTTGAAGCATCTTATCAGTGACTCATATACAACACTGTCCTCCCACTCTAACAGGCATTCAGAGGTGACTGTCAACGTGCTGATGATTTGTGTTTCTTTATTTCTCAAGAGAAGTTAGCCTTCGTTACAATACATGGCAAAAGAAAATTCCATGGTTGAGCAAGATCTGTCAATCTTTGCTATTGTTTTAAACCACACTTGCCAAGAAAATAGGACATCAGATGATTGACTGATGCTGCACTGATCTCAAAATATCTCAGATTGAAACAAAAAAATTTAATTTTAAAGGAAGTTTTGACTCATTTAGAAATCAACTTGTGTTTATCATATGACCTATATTTGAGGAAACCATATGTTTCAAGGGATCGTGACAGAACTGGTTCATATTTAACAAATATTGCTTTTCAGATATGCCGCAAAAAATATTTAGATTGTCCAAGCCTGAGGTGATCTAAGGATGCATCACTGTCATTTAAAATCGCTAGCTGGATCAAATGGATTCTAATGAGAAATAATCCATATCCGACTGCAGCATAATTATCGTCTTCATCCAAAACTCAAACCAGTGTCTGTATTAATATCAGATCAGTTTCAAAATTGGTTCATTAGCAATGAATGTGAATCTTACCACAGTTGATTTTGATGGATACTTAATAGTGCATACATTAGAAAACAATACATACACTACCGTTCATAAGTATGGGGTCAGTACTTTAAAAAAAAGAGAAATTAATGCTTTTATTCAGCAAGGCAAGGATGCATTAAATTGATACAAAGTGACAGTAAAGGTTTATACATTACAAAATATTTCTATTTCAAATAAATGCTGTTTGGACTTGCAAAAAATATTTTAATATCTACACAACTGATAACATTGATAATAATAAGAAATGTGTCTTGTTCACCAAATCAGCATTATAATAATTTCTAAAATAATCACGTGACACTGAAAATAAATAACTTTTTAAAAATATAGTGTATTTTTGATCAAATAAATGTAGCCTTGGTGAGCATAAGAGACTTCTTTCAAAAGTATTTAAACATCTCCAATTTTTAAACGGTAGTACATATCAAAGTTATAAACGACATTTCACACTGTTACACCATCACCAAATGAAGTCGTCAAACCTCGCTAGAGTTTAAAAAAGGTTTGTTTTGGTGATTTGACAGTTGGTGTTTGGGATCTTTGCCAGAGTTCTTCTCTCGCTTGCCTCTCTGGAGACTTTTGAGTCTCTATTTAGAGTATGTCGATAGATGTTTACACAAAAAATAGCTCAACGCGCTAAAGGGCCCGCGTGTCAAAAGAAATCAGTGAACAATAAAGCTGTGCCCCTGCCAATCCCTCTGGCTTTTGTTCAGAACTCATGCAACCAGCCCATCTGTCCTGAGATGCTCCCTCTGAAACGCTCCTGCCTGGCTCCCTTTTTATATTAATCTTCCTGCCAAGCGCAGCAATTCCCTTTGGTAGAGTTGCACTGTAGATTGGAAAAATGTGTTGTGTGTATGCTAATAATGAACCACGCAAAAGGCTTTTGTGATACTTCATCTCCATCTCTGAAGTGAGATGCTTTCAAGGCAGGTATGCCTACATATAACAGGCTATTTACTTCTGAACCTCATGACAGGTGCTTTATTTGGTATAGAGAGCATGTGAAGGGATTCTGCGGTCGTAGTTTCGCAATAAAAATGCAAGACTGCACTCATTGACTGAACTCTCTCCAACTGAGGTTCTTGTGCAAGAGGAAGCAGTGCCTGTCAGTTGTAATTCTTGCATTGATATTGTTGTTTAACATCGGTTTCTTATACGCTGCCTTTGACATGGTGGCCTATCGCCTTAGGATGCATTACGCAGAAGAAAAGAGCGAGCTTGTTTGAATTACGTTCTGCATGAGGGGTTATGCCACTGCTGCTCTTCCATGTCTGATGGACGTGTTCTGGCAGCAGTCTGTAACAAAATACAGATTTTTCAGAAGGAATAATACAGATTCTTGTTGGTTAAAGAAAAACAAAAAATAGATGGTCATTGTCTATTTATTTCTTCATTTCATTTCCTCATTTCCTGTACTCAACTTCCAATTCTCAAAATGTTCCTGTTCCACAGAACATTGGGACACTACGTTAAAGAGATAGTTCACCCAAAAAATGAAAATTACCCCATGATTTACTCATCCTAGTAAATTTAGTCATCCTAGATTATATAAAAAAATGTCCTGGCTCTTCCAAGCTTTATAATGGCAGCGAATGGCCGTTTATGTTTTGAAGTCCATAAAAGTGCATCCATTCATGATAAAAGTGCTCCATGCGGCCCTGGGGGGTTAGTTCACCCAAAAATTCAAATTCAGTCATTAATCACTCACCCTCATGTCGTTCCAAACCCGTAAGACTTTCGTTCATCTTCAGAACACAAATTAAGATATTTTTTGATGAAATCTGAGAGCTTTCTGTCCCTCCATTGATAGCAACGTCATTGCAACTTTCAAGGCCCAGAAAGTTAGTAAAAACATCGTTAAAATAGTCCATGTAACTACAGCGGTTCAACCTTAATATAATGAAGCGACGAGAATACTTTTTGTGTGCACAAACCCCCCAAAATAACGACATTATTCAACAATCTCTTCCACGTCATTCTCCTACGCTGTTGACGTAGTGTAAACAGTGCAGCGTTTCTGGGTTCTGCGTCAGAACATGAAGGTCTTACGGGTTTGGAACGACATGAGGGTGAGTAATTAATGACAGAATTGAAATTTTTGGTTGAACTATCCCTTTAATAAAGGCCTTGTGAAGCGAAGCGATGCGTTCGTGTTAGAAAAATATCCATATAAAACTTAATCGACTAAAATAACTAGCTTCCGGCAGACGGCCTACGCAAGTCGACTTACGCCAAAAGAGGAACACTTGACAATGTAGGACGTAGGAGTAGCGTAAGCTTTGACGCTTTTTACTATAACTCTGATTGAATTAGTCTGAAAGAAGAATACAATGACTCAAGGGTGAGTAAATCATGGGGTAATTTTCATTTTTTGGGTGAACTATCCCTTTAACACTTTCACATTTAACACTTTTTCTGAACCCCAGTTTTGGTCAGATCATGGCTTTCCTATGTAGTGACTGATTTGTAGCCAGGGTCATTATTTCCTGACCTGGGTTAACATCTGCCATGATCCCTGTTTGTTTGACCACATAGTGCTTGCTCTAAAAATAAACCAGCAGCAGGCAGTTCCTCCCCTACTGCTCAGTTCACAGTGTATGTGTGATTTAATACATGCAATGTGAAGTTTTGCTGTGCTGTTATCCGGATGTGGCCTTATAACTACTAATAGTTAAATATAATATTTGATACATAAAGTTAAAGTTAGCATGTGAGCAACTTTTGTCTGTTGGCCAGAGGGTATGGAAATGAGTCAGAGAGGATAATTTCCATTATTTGATAAGGGGCAATGACGACATGGTTGATTGGTTCGTTCACTTCATTGTTTTGTCGTTTAAGTCTAATGTTAGTCATTCAGTGCCAGTGGGAGAGCGTCAGAAACATTTAAACTCCATTTCAGCAGCCCGGAGAGCTATTAAGATGATCCTCCTTTTGTTGTAATTGCTTCATTTACAGTTGAATGAAAAAGAGATGATTTATTTGTGGTCAGATACAACCAACATATAGTTCAGTTTATATTGGGTACAAGATTAAATGCAATGGGTTTGGGTAAAGGAAATGCACTTATACCAGTCCTGGGTCTGTATTTATGATTAATATACAACATATTCCGCTAAGCTCTTACTGTGGCTCTGAAGCTTTATTTGCCTCTGAAGTCACTAGTTAACCCCTCCTATAGGAACAGAAACACAGCATGGAACATTTCATGTCTGTGGCCACAACTCACTACATGACTGGAAACCATTGAAAGAATCTCTTGCTAACACCCAGCAAACTGACATCATCCCTTAAATATCCAGAGTAAACAAAGTTTCCTACTCCACAATGGAAGAACTCCCATGTCCTCAGAATATGTCCTGCAAATGCTGTAGAATTTACAGCCTCATTATCTGTCATCGATTCATAAGTGGATGGATAAACCGCCCACCATTAGACTGTTGTAAATGTTCATTAGTTTTCGTCTTTGGGGTTTCTGAGGCCCTAGTGATGTCAGAAAGTGCAGCATTCCCATCATTTCAGAATTACCATAATTACAACATGACAACTTCTTCTCTTGAGCTGAAATGACTAATTTCTATGGCAACATTCATAATGTGGGTGTGGCTTAATCACTACAGCAATTGTATTAGTTTGCAAAAAGAAACATACACCAGGTAGCACTGGACATAATAAATAGGCTGTGTGTAGAGATTTTTGATTGTCAACCATTTTATTTTTACATGTCAGAATAAAGATTGATATTATTATTTAATTGAATAAATACAGGCTATACAAAAGCTGTCAGTCTGTGTATTTGTGGTGGGGAGTTTTCAGTGATTCTTTCTGCATGTTACATTGTTATGCCAGTAGGTGGCGGCAAATTAATGTCTTTATATTCATTCAATCGATTCATTCTGATTTGTTCGAACACACTGATTCAAGTCCATAACAAGTGTGAAGGGTAATTCATTGAATTGTTCACTCAACCGATTTGTTCGAAACACTGATTCTTTCAGGAACGAAACGCCACTTCACTGCGTTGCGTCGAGATGCGCAAAGCGGCGCTGCTACTTTGTTTGGATCTACACTGCCAGTATTGTATCTACAAATGTAAGCTACCCAAGAGGTCACAGTGCAATATTGCTGTTTTTTTGCTCTTTTAATTTGTTGGTTTATGTACACAGGGCTGTCAATTTAAAAATTGTATTTATGACAAATCTGATATGGTGTGAGCGCAGTGTAAGCCCATGTTGTGGGGATCTGGATCGTTTTTGGACAGCTCCATGGCTCAATGTATGAGATGTCTGCCAAAGCGCTACATAACATTACCAGGGAACACAAATTCAGAAAGGCCAATGTAAGAGTCTCACCCCAAAACGTCACATACTGACGCGTCTTGACCATTCGGCAACATACGACGAAAAAGGTACCCTTTAACGTCCATATGAGACGCAGACATAAGCGCACCAGCAGCGCCCTCTAGCGGTACCCTACCGCATACCTAAACCCAACCATTCCCGAATCGTCACATATGGACGTTAAAGGGTACCCTTTTCGTCGTATGTTGCCGAATGGTCAAGACGCGTCAGTATGTGACGTTTTGGGGTGAGACTGTGTTACATTATCACTGATTTTGCTGATTTTTTAATTAGGTCTGCTGAGACATTAAAATGACTTTGAAAACATTAAAGAAACATTGAGAAGAAGCTTTGCCCTGATGAGATCTGTAAGATGGAGCCAATCCACACAGTGAAGCTTGCTGACATTGGGTTTCTCTGTTACTGAACAAACTTCATCCCGAGTGTGCGATTTGATCTCTAGAGACTGAATTTGTTCCTGCTCTCATAGATATATGCCCGTGCTAGGCTGCTTTCCCACACAGTTGTCAGTGCCATATGGAAATTATTTCACCAATCCACCTGGCAACTCACGAGGCCAAAAGTGATAAGAATATTCCCTATAATCTAACTAAACATTTGAGGCTGCCTTTGTGTAACTGACAGGAGTTCACTTTTCAACTCAGCACACCTGTCAGCTGTCTGTGCATTATTGTGGAGGACATGTATTCAGTGTTCATTGTCCTATATATGATATTCTGGAGTGATAAAAGCAGCTTAGGTCAGATCTGTTAGTAAGTGTACAAACATGTCATCAACAGCCAAAGCTGTGGCTGCAATATTTGTGGCTTACTCTTTACTTGGCCAAACCCCATTATGCAATATCAGCTAACTAAATGTTTTCAACCAGGATGGATAGGTGTCCAGTTTTTCTCAACACAGTCTCACATTTCATCCTCAAAAATGACTCACCCTCATGTCATTCCAAACCTGACTTTCTGTGTTCTGTGTTTTTTTGAAGAAGAACATCCTGCCCACTCTTGTCAATATAATGAAAGCAAATGTGGACCAAAATGCTCTAAAATGACAAAAAAGCACCATTAAAGTGTCATGAGACTGTGGAAAATGCACTGCCTATTTTGTCTTCTGAAGTCATATGACAGAGAGAAGAAAAGTAAGAGAAGTAACAATATCCACTTTGTGACGAAATCATTTTTTTGAATGAATCTTTATTTCTTTTCACAAAACTCAACAAATTGCACCGATTTGGTTCTAAAGTTCAACTCGCTGTGTCAGTGATCTAGAAGCATTGATTAACAGTAAGTTATTGATGAATAATACATTTTCTATCTGTTTCTCATGTCTTCAGAAGTCTTGGAAAACAGGTTTTCCCGTATGATCCACCTTTATGATTCTTTGGAAAGCTCTAGTCCCAATTCATTATGTTTTCATAGAAATGACAGACTGACACATGAAATCATTTAAAAAATATGTTATTTTGTGTTCCACAGAAGAAACTGTATATTCTATTTTTGCCTTTATAAATGGATGTGAAATATTTCAATACTAAAAAAGATCAAATTAATTAACATAGCACTGAGGTTTCTGTGATCAAGTGCGTTTTGTGAAGGTCATGGAGGTTTTTGTGTTTTGTGGTTTGGAAAACTGCTGATGAAGTCAAGCTGTCTAGCTGACAAAGGACTGATTGTATTTCATATGCTCCAGCAACAAATCTCATGCTTTTTCAATGCAGGAAAATCTTATTCTTTATATGCAGGCATGTTTTAAAAAAAATTGTGCCTATATTTTATATTTATTAAGGGTAGCCTTTTAGTAGGTATACTTCTCCCAGGGATCAAGGTCAAAATTATTGTCCAAGACATTTCACATGGTTAGATTATGACTTAGTTATAGTGATGTATTGGTGACTGAAGAGGTGCTCATACTGTGAATTTGTCAAGACCCTCTATTGGTGCAAAATAGAAAGTCATAGAAATGAAGTTCTACTCAGGTATGTCATTGTTTTTCCACTGCTGGTAGATAATGTAACTACACCATCTGTCAGAAAAAGCGTTTTTCTCTATTGACGATTATTTACTAGTGCAAACATGTTTAAAGTGTAAAAAGGACAACTGAAGGTTAGGGGTGCGTGTGTTGTCCTCAGCCAATTAAATGCTAGGCCAAAAACAAACAAAAAAACAGAATGAGAAATGATTCATTTCAGTTGTTAAAGCTTTTCTTCATTATATATGTGTCATTTAAGTTATTAAACATGACTTGTTATATTTTTTGTATATTGATCATTTCTACAAAAATGGGATAGATATTGACGATCCTACTTTTTTGTGAGGCCTATACAATTATAAAATATTAAAGAAGTGGTATAATGCCCTTTAAGAGTGTGTATGTGAAGTTTTAGCTCAAAATACCCCACAGATATTTTTATATAGCATGTTAAAATGGTCACTTTTTGAGGGTGAGCAAAAACGCACCGTTTTTGTGTCTTTCCCCTTAAATGCAAATGAACTGCTGCTCCCAGCACAGGGGGCGGAGCTTCAACAGCTTGTGTTCTGAAAATTTCAAAAAACTTTTAGCCTTTTACGTTCAAACCGGAGTCAGACAAAGATGGAGAGACTCAAAAAGAAGTGCAACATATAGACAACATTTCTGATTGGTTAGTTGATGAATTTATGTAGCTTATGTGTAGATATCTTCTAATCTAGTAATTGATTAGCATATTATTCTGTCATGATAATCTATAAATCGCATTCCCGGGCCAGGGTTTATGTAAATTTTAGGGTTCATGATGTCACTAACCAGGGAGGAATGTCGTGTAGTCCCTACCAGCTGTTAGTAGTCCTTAAAAAGCTATTTCTTTAAAAGAAAATATCTCCCTTTGCTTTGTAACTTTGCAGATGTGTTTTATGCTCAAACAGCAAAATTACACACTACTTAAAGTTACAAAAGGGAAATCATAATCAACCACCCCTTTAAAGGAGGTAATATTTACATACACAATCACAATAGTTTTTTTTTCTTGTTATTTGCAAATTAATCAAGTTATTTTGGTACAAAAGTAAATGCTGAGAACATAAAGTGTGTTTCTTTAAGTATTTTATAATTCTTTAAGTATTTTAGAAATAATATGTTATTTCTAGCACTTTCACGGCAAGTTATTTATTTATTTTCCCTGGCAGTGGAGTGGTTTGTTGTTTCTTTCATCACTTTGTGTAAAATCATTTTTCATTACCATGCACTTCTGGAGGATGAACAGGGCAGATTGACTGTATAATAGTTGTTTGTCATAGTTTCCTCTCATTTTTGTTCATTTGCACTTTATTACACACTCCAAGCGAGCAACAAAACCAAAACAGTCTCGTTATAATCAATGGAGCTGTCAATGCTCCAAGCATGCAACATTGATTATGTCAGTATCAGTGTAGACAGTGTGTTAGCCTGAATATGAACTGTAGGCCTCTCAACAGAAGATTCACTGCAAGATCTCACATTTCCTGTTGAAACCCATTCAATAAAGTTTAAGAACAGAATTAAAAAGAAGTGTAGAGAGACACAATTTAGCCCAAGGCTGATGTTTTGTGATATGGGGATAGATAACACTAATACCATTGTACAATCGCTCTCGTGTGACATTGCCAAGTCGCTCACATTGTTTCAGCCAAAATGGTACGTAGATTGAATTAAGGCCAGAGATGGAAGCTGAGAACATGTACTTGTCCACACACTGTTATTGATAAAAATGTGGATTTTTTTTCTGCTATAGATTTTAATCTGTTTAGTTACCTTTGGGCGACTCTCAACTGCAAATTCAGGAAGTCTGTAATTCTATCAGGTTCACTCAGTCACCTAGACCCAAGAGACGGACGGTGAGTTCAAATCCACTCAGGTCTGTTACGCTGAACAGTATTATGTGCGGATGTCATGTCTCGGCTCACAGTCAAAACGCGATCATGTTTAACTACTATAGACTTTTCCCTCTTGGAAACATTTTTGTGTGTTTTGAATTTTATTAAGTTTAATAATACTATTCTAAACTTAGTTTGCTTTTGATATTTAAGTCACTAGTTCACCCAAAAACTTTTTTTTTTGTCCATGCTATTAAAGGATCCAATGTTATTTTGGCGCCATTGACTTTAATATCTTTCTTTAAGTCTTGCCAGCTCAATGACTTTGTTGCTAGATTAGTGATCTTTTCAGTTTTTTTTTTTTTTTTTTTTGCAACACAAGTTTTCATTTTTGGGTGAACTGTTCCTTTAAATAGCCAAGAAAAGTTAACAAACCATATGAACATTTGGTCAAATTAATGTTGCATGTTAACCAAGCCCTAGCTAAGCATCTAAACGCCTCATTTCTGTTCATTCAACGTCCAAGTTTACAGTGAACTATAAAAGGTGTGTTTTAGTAATTAAGATTAGGTAAATGGGTCTAGTCTTTGTTCTGTAACGGTGAACCTTTCCCGTTCTCCACACCTCTGGAAAATCAACAAAGCTTTCCCAATTCCAGCACAGTAGTAACATTAAGCTTGTCTCTGCACCTCCAAAACGTATTTTATTCTTCAGGCATTTTCTACAAATCTCATACCTTGTAATTACAGCATGAACTTTTTCCCAGTCTTGTTCTTCACTGAGCTTTTACTGCTCATAATTGCAGCAATCACGTTTTATGAAAAGTGTGGTTTGGACCGTTCTCTTTAAGCTTATTAGTATGTGTTAATTGGGTGGGAGTTTGGGGGAACGAGGCACAATAAGATGAGAAGGATGGAGGACATGAAGTGAATGGGGTATTGCTTGTCACCGAAGCAGAAGTCCTTTACAACACATGCTGTCACTTGCACATGCTAATCTGCAAAGCTGTTGCTCGTGGGTGTAAACAATGCCAAAGCGGCGTGGCACCCACATGAAGTAATGACAGGGCGATATTTCACAAGAAATGTACCAGGTGACGTGTGTATTTCTGTGAAGTCGGTTTCGGTTGACGGTTGATGATTTTTGTGGTTTTTGTGTGTCTAAAACACTGTTTTGTCAGAGTGGTTTTTAAGGAGACTTTTAGAAATGTTGTTGATTAACTCTTTCAGGAAGCGTTCTGTCATTTCTGCGCTACACTTTTTTAGCCATCTTTCTTTTAAACATGTTTATGACAGCAATGTTATGATGGGAACTCTGTTGCACAATTGAATTAAGCCTATGATTTAGCGTTGAATGATGTCACCGCCACCGCAGAGTTTCAGTAAGTGGATTTTGAAGCAGTTCTGTGAAGCTGCACTGATACCAAAAGTGTCACCCAACAGCAAAATTGCATTGGAAACGTAGGGAATAACCTGGAAATGATGTAATACTTCTGCAGTGCTGGTTAATGTCTATAGACAGTGAGGATTAGAGCTGGAGTCCAGGGGTCAGGAAGTATAAAAAATAACTAATCTCATTGATTTTAAATATGTTTTGTTACTTAATCTGTTGCAGGATGTACCCTACTTGGTCTAGCCTTTTAAAAACATTCCAAATTGGACCTCAGGATTGAAAGACCACCATTTAGCTTACACACCAGACTTACCAAAGCTGGTGACATCATCTATAGGGAGTTTAGAAGGGTGTGTAGTCTCTTCTCCCCCTTGCGCTAGCATTTTTCTTAGAGATATAGAATGTCATTTCATTTTATGAAGTTCACCAAACACACACGCACGCACACACGCACACACACACACACACACACACACACACACACACACACACACACACACACACACACACACACACACACACACACACACTCACACACACACACACACACACACACACACACACACACACACACACACACACACACACACACACACACACACACACACACACAGTGTTTTGAAAGTGTAACTATTTCATGATATTAAATATTTCTAAAAACTGAAACACTGAATTTTTTTATGTATGTCCCAATCACACTGGATTAGATTCTAGCAATAACATTTTTTATTCTATTATTTTATATTATAAATTATTATAAATTACTATTATATTATTTTTTTTACCCCTGTCAGAATTTTCCAACATATTTTTTTTAGTAATTTAGCTTGAATCATTCTTGTGTGATACATTATTTAAAATTCTTACAAAAATTGACTTTGAAATAACCTTCTAAAGTACAAGGCATGACTCATATTGGCTCAAGCTAGCTATGCATTTAAAGATAGCTGTTAATACAAAACCTTTCCCCCCACAAATCTAACATTATTTTCATCCACCCAAGATTGGACTCAAATTTCAAATTTGGAAACAACTCCTGGAGACTGGTCTGCTTTTCTTAGGGGGTTTCCACCCTCTTTTCAAACAACATTAGCTCTGACCTCTTTGGCAGTCAATTCAGCATTATGTAATGCATGTGAATATGCCTATTGAAACACTTTTAGCTTGGCTTTAATGTATTTGGCTATCACAAATAAGAAAGCCACAATCGGTCATCAGAGGTCTAAAAACAAGCCTAAAAACACTTTTTAGCTTGAAACATTGACCTTGAGATGTGAATTTTGAAAAAGGTTCAGCAGGGAACGTTGAACTTTAATCTGTAGTTAAGAGGCTGTTTCCAATAATATTTTTCATTAATGTGTTGCATAAACCTCTCCCAGTTTTGGCTCTCAGCTTGAGGAGTTTGTTCAAAGGAGAGGAATAAGGCAAGTTGAACATTTGGAAATCAGTTAACACGCTTCATCTACTCCGGGTCTCTGGGTTGGAGCTGGTTTCTGCTAGACTGCGAGCTGGAGCCAGAATACGCTAGTGGAGATCCGCTTCCAGCGTGCCTCACAGCCGAGATCATGTCGAACAGAATAATACTTACACTTTTGTTCCATAAACACAGGCTCTGTTGTCTTAATGGATACGATTATCTTCGAGCCCTCTTGCTTGCCGTAGAGGGGAGCACCAGCTGTTGTTTTGCATGCTCAGCTAATGTCGTGTAGTTTGTTTACAAAGGTTAGAAAGTGTGTCTCTGAACACACCAGAGCTGATTCACACCATCATTCAAATTCATTAAACAAGCATATTTTGCCAGCTGAGCCCCAAATGCATCTTGCCACAAAGTGTATTCATAAGAATTGAAGAAAATAATAATTTCTTTCTTGGCATCTATATTCACTTTGTGTGTATGAAAGGGTTTTTTGCAATGTTAAAGTGTGAATGAGGTGCTATGGTGGCATGCTGTTGAGAACATTTGAGAAAACTTTTCCTTATTTTCCCATCACATTGCTATTGCTTGATGCAATTGTGTGTGTATTTATACAGTATACGTGTCTATGTGTTAGTGTATGAGATGAAGAAAGCAACAGTAATGTGATGGTAAAGATATTATGCCTGTAGGAAATGCTGTGACAACAAGGATGCATTTGTGAGTAACCACCTGCATAGAAATTGGAAGGAGTAAAGTTCATACATGTACATGCTGATTTTGCAAGAACAGAAAGTTTAACTTTGAAATAAGCCATGGCACCATAAAATGAACAGGTCTAATCATTTTGCTAGGAAAAGCTCATACGCTTATTTCTCCAGTGTGTATGACAGGTTTTATTGGTGGATAATCCCAGAAGTCCTGTGTTCAGAAGTTATTGAGTAGCTAGCTGAATAAAGAGGTCAAAGCCATGCCCTTGTGGAATCTGTTTGGCAGATTTGAGCAGTTTTCCAAAGAACTAGCTGAATAACCTTCATTCACAAAGTTCTACTTTATATGTATTGCGAGATAGTCAAAGTCACAGCTATAAGAAACAAAGTCGCAATTTCTGTACCTTTTTAAAAATGGGCTTTCATAAACAAAAGTGTAGTACTCTAATCTCACATTTCACCACATTTTAAATCCATACTACAGAATTCTACCTATTTTCCTTTAAAAATAAGCATAGAAAATAAGCTATATTTAGGAGACCAATAATTAGTTAGTTATCAGATTGATGGCTTAATCGGACTGAAAAGCCTTCATATAAACATCTCAATCATTCCAATTAAAATTTTGGAATTTTGGCGTGTTTAACCCAAAAAGTTTGAGAGCATCTGACCTAATGTAAAAAATCCTGCACATTTCACTTGGCCCTGGCCAAAACTCTTTTTGTCTTAAAAGGAATCGAGTTTTTCTTCTTCCCAAAAAACAACGTAGATTGCAGTAACTGAATAAAAAATAGACTGATGAATGACAACGCATGAATGTTGTTCTTAATTGTATTAAATGCCATAGAATCTGGCAGACCTTGTTAAAAAGTGGGTGTATCAGAAAATTGTAGGAAACTATTAACTGTTGCGTAATTATGCTCAGTCTTTTACTGGAACTCATAAAATATGTGGACTTTCAAATGCCAATTTCAAGTATCAAATGGCAATTTTAACCATTGGATTGATTGGTTATTCTTTTGTGCTGTTACAGAATTCCCTCATAAGGCATCAATCAAGTCATTATCTGACGTCATGTGCGGCCCACGTTAAAGAGCCAGTTGCCCAGCGTGCCTGTCAACAAAGTCAAAATTATGAATTCTGCAGATCCAGTCAAACAATTACTGTGCAATTTGGAGCCCAGCTGCATGCAAATTACCACTCAGCATCGGGAAGAATGCTAAGAGTAATGGGTTCCGACTAAAAATAAAATAAAGTTTTCAGATACAAATTCCTCAGAGGAAATGCTGACTGGAATCTCCTCTGAACTGTTCAACAGTGTACAGTGTACCCCTCTGTATGAATGCCTAGAGATTGGTCTTCGTGGGGGTTGGCTGATAACACGCTGTCCCAGATTGCTGAAAAGAGACCAACGTGTGTTTTTGATTGTTAGTGACAGCAAGGCTTACTTCAGCAGGGGAGAGCGGGGGGCAAAACTCGTGCTGTTTTGGTGACGTAATCGGGGTCACTGCAGGAGGTAGTGCTTTTTCCAGAGTTTTCCAGAGAGAAGTACCACAGGCTATCCGGGCTAGCTATGACACAGACACTTAGTTCAGTATCACTTTGTTGCACGCAGCAGGCAGACGCAGCATGGTCATTACCCAACATCCATTCACAGGGCATGTTTCCACATGTAAACACAACCTTGTTTGTGTTCTAGTGCCTTTCATCTCTTCTGATAACAGTTATTATCAGCTTTCGCGGAGATTAATATCATTTCTGCCTTCGTGAATCACATTATTTTGAGGTTTTTATCAATAACAAATGCTCCAAATGAAGATTACTGAATTTCCAATAGGACATTTATTCATTTGGCAAGTCAATAATTTACAATAATTCCATACAATTTAGATTTGAATGCAACACTGATTCTAAAGATGCCATAGTGAACAAAGTAAATAGAAAGATCATAACACTAAAAAAATACTGGAACCGGATGACAATCAGTTGAATATAGAGCGAATTCTGAATTGAAGTCTGATTCCCAAAGAATGACTCTTATGAGGCATGTTCTTTAAAGGGAATCAAAACATACACCAGTGTAGTTTGACTCCCAAATGTATGGCACTTATGAACCATTTCTTTTTAGTTAATCAAGTCCTATAATGTAACTAGTGTAGTTTGAATCTCAAATGAATGACTCTTATGAAGCAGATCTTTTTATTGAATCAAAACCATAGAGCGTGACCAGGTCAGTTCAACTGATTCCCAAACTAATGATTCTTAGGATCTGGTTCTTTTTAGTGAATCAAAACCATATAGTGAACCAGTTATTTTTACTGAATCAAACGCTTACCGCATACATTTAACCTAGGCTTGTGAACACATTTTTGTTTGTTTAGTATTGTTATTTAATATATATTTAAGACCATAGATTTATGCCATTGTCTAAAAAGGCCATCATTACATAGTTTATGTAAGCACACCTTTTGCTTTAATTGTGGTAAATTATTGATTGATTTATTTCAGTAATTTGGCAGGTGCATTGGGGAGACCTGTCTGAAACGGTTATCCTTTAAAAATCAAGTCAATGAAGACTGGGAGAAAAAAGTTAAACGCTTTTGTGAGCTCTTGTTTGTGTGACCTGCAATTTAAGAACCATCTTGGATAATTTCGAAGTCAACACACAATCTTTCCATCCATCATTATTGTTAATAGGCCTTTTATGGTGAATGCTGTTTATGTACATGTCAGTTTTTTTTCCCCAGTTTATGTCACCTTTGTTATTGGCCTTGTGTTTGCTTTTCCTAAATACGTTCTAAGTACCTTCAGGGTGATCATTACATTAAATACTAATACCTATATTTCTGTAAAAAAATTTTTTGAAAGAAGTCTTTTTATTCTCACAAAAGTGATCAGTTGACTTAACTTAAAAAAATTAGGAAAACCGTTGTCTTAAAATTATTAAGCAAATAAACTGTCGTTCACATAACTTTTTTTCAATTAAGCATTACATTTATTTACTTAATAATTTTATGGAAACGGGTAAAATACAGTGCTTTTGCAATGTGCAAAAAAATGATTTGCTGCTCAAGAAACATTTCTTATTACGGTATTATCACAGTTAAAAAGAGTTATACTGCTTAAATATTTTTGTGTTTTTTAGGATTCTTTGATGAATAGAAATAGAAGAACAGCATTTGAAATACAAATCTATTAGTCTTTAATGTCTCTTTTGATCGATTTGAATGCATCCTTGCTGAATAAAAGTTTTGTGTATAGTGTATGCAGTTGCTTAGTGGGAATGTTTAAGGGTTTATGCTGACCGTTTCTCTGACAGTCATGTGTGTCTTAAATTCGACAGAAAGAGACATGTGAAGGCCAAGTATGCCATACTCGGAATTTGTTCTCTGCATTTAACCCATCCAAATTAGTGCACACACATTAGGAGCAGAGTAGTGAGTAGTGAACACACACACTGCAAACCATGATACACACCCAGAGCAGTGGGCAGCCATTATTCTGTGGTGCCCTGGGGATTGGTTAGGGGTTAGGTGCCTTGCTCCTCAGTCGTTTCCTGCCAGAATCGAACCAGCAACCTTTGGTTTACCAGTCAGACTCGCTAACCATTAGGCCACGACTGGAGATGATTCCTAAACCCATTAAAGCTCTGCGGTCAGCCAGCACTGGAGACATACTGCGCAGTCACACGACGCATGTAGACATAGCCGCATCTCTCTCTTCAAACTCCTCCCTCCGTTCCCCAGAAATGCAGCATTCCTGGTTCTTATTGCCGTACATATGGACTCCATCTGCATGGGGCTGCCATAATTCTGCCAAAACTCTTGTTGTTTCGATTGTCCGCTACATGGTTAAAATGATATTGGATGTGTTCATGCAGGGCGTAGGTTATAACGCCATTGCACAAGTCTCGAGTGTGTCACTGAAATACCATCTTGCACAATAAATATTGGATATTATTTTACTTATGTGTGGGTTTTAACCTACCGTAGGGTTCGTAAAGTTGACCAAGCACATAGCTGCGTGAGTGTAATAGGTGTTGTGGGTGTAGGTTTACATGGTGTGGCTTGAATCACTTTCTAGCTTTTGCATTCTGGCATTGCACTGTGAGAAATCCAGGGAGTTGTTTTTCCACATTTGTGCTTGGAAAGAGACAGAAAATGTGTGTGTGTTTTAATCTGCATTCTCAGGCTAAGAGAACAAGCTGGGCTTCACAGGCCTTTAAAATAGATTTAAATACAGACTCTGAGGTCAGTGGCGTATCCACACTCGGCACGCGTGCATGGGAAAGCTGGGAAAACTCTGGTATGTCCCAGCGGTTCCTCCCCATTGACTGCCCAAGCACACAGCTCTTCTAATGTCCCCCTGTTAGCCGGTCAAAGCTTTTTGGTCGACTGGTCCACTGTGAAGCATGTGATAAGTTCTGTAGTGCAATTCTGGCACCCTAGAGGTGAAATGCAAATCATTTTATAGAGCCTCTTATCTGAGCCATCCTGTGGATGATGTGTTTTCCAAACCAAAGCCTCTGGTTTTGGCCAAAAATGGTGTGTTGTGTGTTGCCAATGTGAATTTATTAGGTTTTGACATTGTTGCAGGGCTCTGACGCCTGTACACCCACAATCCTCAACTGGTTTAAACCTGGCAAACGCCTTCATTAGACGCTCCCTTGTATTCATCGACGTGCATTGAAATCTGCTCGGTTTGTTTAATAAAAGCAACAGTTTTTCAACGTCGATTCTGCTGGTGTTTTGATAAGCTCAGCGGTTGTTTAGCGAAAACCCTTGGCAATTTGAGGCCAACCAAAAAGCTTTATTAAAAACAAACTACATCACAATGTTATGACTTATCACTCTTATAATAACACACTCCAGTTGTAATGTGGGCTCTAAACCACAGCCCCAGATCGAGGTCTGTATCTTTTATAGTCAAATGTCATATTTTTCCCCCCCAGGTTTGTTTATTGGTTTTCACTCTATACACACACACACACACACACACACACACACACACACACACACACACACACACACACACACACACACACACACACACACACACACACACACACACACACACACACACACACATTATATATTTTATAAATAACTGATTCACACATCGCGATTAATCGCACCTAACGTTTTTAATATATTTTTATATTGTAAAAATTTCACATTTATTCTCAAATTAATGTAGAAACAACATAAAGACAGTATATTTTAAATATTTGTTTAATTACATTTTTTTTTTATGAATGAAGGCCAGTATCACTTACCAGTACTGATACTGATGTATCTATTAGATTGATTTTTTATTTATTGTATTAATTAATTGTAGCCATTCAACATTATTGTAACAAATGTCACATTTAGCGCCTTTACGCCTTTAATATATCAGGCCTCAACGCTAAGGATTTTTTCTACTGGCCCAGTCAGACCAGTTTAGATTTATACTTGCCCTGCCAAAATGCCCACAAAAAGTTTTTGTTTTCATTGTTTTTGACCCATGTAACCTTCTAAACAGTACATTAAGATTTTCAAGTATACAAGTCTAACAGATAAATATACAGAAAATGGATAAAGTTATTAAACACTTCACGTTCACAGTCTTCGCTGCATAAATTCTAAATTAAATATAGATTTATCCTTATTAAAGCTGCAAATGTGATTGAGTCAAGAACAGTGATTGATTTTCTCTGTCTTTAGTTTTTTTGATTTACAATAATGTCAGACAGCAGCTGGTTTATTAGGCTGCTGTCACTTTAAGATCTACAGCACATGACACGGATCTGGCACACATCCAATTTACTCACAACTCTTTGTTCATTTAAGACTTTATTTAACTCATTTAAGACTGTGCTCGCGAGGATACTCAACAAAATGGGCACTTTGGGTTACTTTTGTGTTTTTGTCCGTTCAAGCACTGTCTAAAGCGGCTTTCTGTGCGCACAAGTCGTGTGTGTATCACACAGACAGTACCAGTAGATTCATGGATACTGCACTGGCTTATCTTTCATGTCTTATCGCGCTTGCATGGTTTAAAAGCATTTGCAAGAATAAGTGTAATAATGTAAAGCTAGCCAAAGGATGACGGAAAAAAAACTTTGAATATTTTTATGCGTTAAACAAAAAAAGAAAAAAAAATCACATGCGTTTTGACAACTCTAATAGGCTACATATATAGTAAATAAATATAGTAAATACTATATATGAACATATAGTAAATAAATAAATAAACAAAGGACAAATGTCTTAAATTAATCTAGTGATGTCCGGCAGACAGTCAAAATGGAGAAAATGTATATCGTAAGTTGAAAAAGAAACGCTGGAGGCTCTATTTTTCTCAGTTTCCCTATGTCATCATAAAGTCAGCTCCTTGAGAATAGAGACGTTGTGGAACGGGTATCACTTTGGACACACTTTTAATGGTTTCCAAACCCACAGGCCTTTTGGATAGCGAGCTGGAGCGAGAGAGGTCTTAATCTGCAGTGGCATCACTGGAAGATTCTACACACTTGAGGAAGACGAATAAGGAGCTTGAGGGAAAAACTTTTCACACCATGACCTGGCATCATGATCATTTATTTATTATTATGCAGCATTATGCAAATGCATTTTCACACTGATCGCCATAACTCATTACAGCCACGAGTTAAGTGGTAGAGGCGCTGGATGAATGACAGTATGGTTTCAGGGTTTAGGCTTCTTTTTCCCTGCACCCTGATGCTTCGGTTGTTCCACTAGATCAGTTCACTTTTTACTCTTTATAAAATAAACATTTCACAATCTTTAATACCGACAAAATTCTGATTTTCTTCTTTTCAATCAGTTACTTTTTAATAATTTAACTGCAGGTAATTATTTTTGTTGCCCTGACAGGCGGCCTGACCACTGAATAACCTGCAAAATATTAATACTAAAATATTAATATTATTATTCTAGGTTATTTTCAATTATTTATTGAGTATATTGACCCACTCAGGGATCTACAAAGAGAAACCTCTGATATAAAGAAATCTTGTTACAGTGCTCTGTTTAGTTTCTAATCTGTTCTGTTTCGTTTTCCCTGTCACTGTTTTGAGTCATTCATTCTTATTCATTATTAGTTGTCATGGTTTCTGATTAGTTCTCACCGGTTCACTGTTTTGTTAATGATCTTCCTCTATGTATTTAAGCCCTCAGTTTTACTCAGGTCATTGTTTTTCGTTAACACATTTTCCTCAATTTTGCAATTACTTTTATTTTTTTGATTTTGCTTTTAACGTTGGTCAGTCAACATAACATAAAGTGTTCTGATTTTGTTTGAAAGAAACTATTACTTTTATTCCGCAAATGTGCTTTAAATTTAGCAAAAGTGACAGTAAAGACATTTCAAATGTTACAAAGGATTTCTATTTTAAATAAATTATGTTATTTTGAACTTTTATTCATCAAAGAAACCTGAAAAATGGATCATGGTTTCCACAAAAAAAATATTATAAAAATATAACTGTTTTCAACATTGAAAATAAAGAAGAAAAAATAAAAATTACAAGAAGAGCACCAAATCAGCATATAAGAATGATTTTTGATGGATCATGTGACACTGAAGACTGGAGTAATGATGCTGAAAATTCAGCTTTGCCATCACGGGAATGAATTATATTTTAAAACACATAGACAACATATATTATTTCACAATATTACTGTTTTTACAGTATTTTTGATCAAATAAATACATAATTGGTAAACATATGAAACTTTAAAAACATTAAAAAAATCTTAGTGACCCCAAACCTTAGTCTAGTTTATTTTTTAATAACAGCTTATTTTATCTTTTAGCTTATTTACAGCTTATTTTTGTGAAATATTTTAGCTTGAACAATTTTTCTTTAAAATAACTGTTACATGCCCTCATATTTTGTTACCTAATGTGTTTACCTTCATAAATTATTAAAAATGATTTTTGGGGGGATAGGCCAACTGAAAGTTTGCCATAAAATGATTTAGCACACTTTATTTTTGAAGCATAATCACACAGAACAAAATTAGGCAAGAACTTGGAAATAAGCCAGGTTTTTAAAGTGTGTGTGTGTGTGTGTGTGTGTGTGTGTGTGTGTGTGTGTGTGTGTGTGTGTGTGTGTGTGTGTGTGTGTGTGTGTGTGTGTGTGTGTGTGTGTGTGTGTGTGTGTGTGTGTGTGTGTGTGTGTGTGTGTGTGTGTGTGTGTGTGTGTGTGTGTGTGTGTGTGTGTGTGTGTGTGTGCATTTCTCTGCGTGTTAAGTCTTTATAGCCTACTGCAATATGAAAAGTTTACCCTGACCGATGTTTGAGGAAGTGGAGCTGAGAGGAAAGTGAGCGAGATGCCAGTCTTACCACCCGTTGCTTTAAGTGTTTCAGGCTGGCTGTGCATAAGCCTGGCACACTCATCTGTCACAGAGACCCGCTGAGAGTTTTAATAAGAGCTCTGGACTCAAGAGATTGTAGGGAACAAAGGGGAATTTTGCTCCCATCTAGGATCTTATGCACCTGTCAGTCAATCTTCATTGAGCTGAGATCAGGGAAATGGAGAGCAGGATCTTATTATGAACATTTATGAACATCTGCAGGACTGTGAATTAGTTCGTATAACACATGAATACAATAGCAGCGTACTAGGCCCAGGTCAGTGAGGTGTGGTCTTGCATTGCTAAACACCTGTACTTCCTCCCATGCCGCAGGCAAGTAACCATCACTCCACCCCTGCCTTGTCTCCATGGCAACCTATTTCAAATTCTATCAGGATGCGCCTTATTTTTTTATTCCTCCTTGAAGCAAAACACACTTACTGTAAGATGGACTGCACAATCTATATCACAGTAATTACGAAAGGGTGCATTTTTAAAATAATAATAACATGCCTTAAAAGACCTATGATGAGTCTGTTGAGCGATATATTACACAATATACATTATGATAAGCAACGTACAGTACTCTGCCGTCATATCTCCGGGTGGAACCGATTAAGGATTTACATCATTCTCTCTCTCAGGCAGCCCTCCTAAAATTACATTTGCCTCACAAGAGTAAATGAGACGGTTCAAACGAAAGCCCCTCTGTCAGTGGACAACAAAATAGAGTCATTTGTTTCAGCCACATCATAATTTAACACGCCGTCGGCTCCAGGAGTGTTCGGCAACAATGGAAGTGATGAAAACAGGGATGAGAGCGAATCCAATTTTCGAGGAGCCCAACCATCCTGTTAAAAACAATAACCAGTGTGATTCAGACACTAGCGGAGTCTCACCTCAGTGGTTCGGCTGTGAGCCGGGATGAAGAGCTTTGTGGTGGTGCAGTAGTGCTGAACAAGTGAGCCCTCAATCTAATGCTGATTTCAGCATCGCTGTGTGATGTTGAGTCTGTGGCATTGGTACAATGCAGAATCCTTACTTTTATCATTCAGACATTAGCATTAAGTTGTGTGCAATCCGTGTTCCACAAGTAGAAGGCGGCAGCTCTTTACAGTAATTGCTGGTTGTCCAGAAAGGTGATACGCCTCCCTTTCTCCTTGTGAGCAGACGAAACAAGAGGCCGGCCAAGTTTCTCACCTGCTACATCCCAGGAGGGAGTCCTGTGAGACCTGTTGTGTAGTTTGCCTGCGTATTATTAAAGGGATAGTCCACACAAAAATGAAAGTCTGTCATATGAAGATATTTTGAAGAATGTTGGTAACAGTTTCGGTTCCCATTGGCTTCAGTTTAATCATTTAGTTACCACCATTCTTCAAAATATCTTCCTTTGTGTTCCACAGGAGAAAGGGCCCTGTTTACACCTGGTATTTAGAGGCGTTTTCATAGATCGGATTACAAGTGGATGACGCTAAATTGGTAAACGGGGTCTAAAACGCTTTGAGCTTGTCCATTTTTGACCACTTCAAGAGGTAATCGAAAACGCATTTGAACAGCCACAAAAGGCCGCCTACTCTCCGCATACTGACCTTATGCGGAAACATTGGGAAGCGCGCTAGCCAGACGGGATTTAAAACTTGTTGACTGAAGACCCAAGTTTGGTTTGAAAAAGAAAAATGTACCAAGCACAGTTTCACCATTCCTGATTTCTAACACACACTCACAGTGTTTGATGAAAGTTGCTGCTCTCCGTATGTTTTTCCGCGTGATGGTGTGTGAACTTATTTTGTCCGTTAGATCGAAAGACCTACCCATAGATATTCATTTCCTGAAGGGTTTGTATTTTTGATGTCTTTAATGCACTACAAGTTGCTTTTGATAAAAGTTTCTGCCCAATTATTGAATGTTAAATTACATCCTCGCATTTGGCAGACACTTTTATTCAAATCATTCCCTGGAAATCAAACCCATTGTCTTGGTGTTGCTTGGATTTAACTGCTGCATTTTCCCTGACCGTACATGCTTTTTTTCTTTTTGTGCAGGAATCCTCAGTTTGCCGGACAGTTTGAGCCTGCACAGGAACCAGCAGCGCTCAAATAAAGCTGGAGACGCCTACAGTCAGTCCGAGCAGCGGACTATTGAGCAGTCCCTGCTGGCCACGCGCGTGGGGAGCATCGCTGAGCTCAGTGAGTAACCAAACATCCATTTTTCAACTTAAATTGAGCTCTTCTGCACCATATACTTTTTTCTATTAATCATTCCTTGCTCAGAAAAGCGGAAGCTGCCATCATTCTTTGGTTTAATACTTGTTTGTATATGTGCGTATGCACTCATCTGTTTAAAGAGTTTTATTCAGTAGAAGTAGAAGTGTTTGATTTGCATGTACAGCACATTTTCACAGTGTTCAGGAACTGCTGCATGGTGGTGTAGAGTGGTAAATATATATATTTCGATGCAAATTCATTTCGTTTGAAGTAAGAATTAGCCCCAGGTTGCAGTCATTTCACACCAGAGGTATGTGTTTAGTAGTAGGAATCCATCAGCTCAGGATTCAGGTCTCTCTCTCTCTTACCTCAACTAGGCCTTTAGCTCTCAACATCCCATACACACATCCACTCTCATACAAGTGCCATACACTGTATTTGATTTCCCCATGAATTTAAAGCAGTGCTTTAGACATCTGTTTTTAAAAGGGTCAAATGTTCAACAGAGCACTTAGACAGCATGCAGTTTATCCTATACGTGCATTTTCAATCTGGCTCCTCAGTACAGTGTAATGTCAAATAATTAATTAATTAGGCAATGGCAACACTTTTTTGTGTGTGTGTGTGTGTGTGTGTGTGTGTATGTGTATGTGTGTGTGTGTGTGTGTGTGTGTGTGTGCTTTTTTATGCTTAGTACCAGTTAAAAGTTTGTAAACATTACCATTTTTAATATTCTTCCATATATATATATATATATACCTTTTTTGTACTTTTCTACTTTAAATATTTAATTTATATACCGGTATATATATATGGTATATATACACATTTGTATATACTGATATTCTGTATATGCATTATCTTAAGGCAAGTTCACACTACAGGATTTTAAAACGTCGGGCTGAACTGTGCAGTTCACACTACATGACTTGCTCTCTGTGAAATCAGGAGTGTTCAAGTTGTTGAGTTGTTCACACCATATGACACAACGTGATTGATCCGCAACAGGAGGTAACGCACTACACGAGTTGACAACAACTCTGTCATCCAACGATTATATCTTGTCTACAAACCACGTTTTATCACGAAAAATCACGCGATAAAACGAACCGAAAATGACGCAATACAGCACGCGCGCCACTACCCAGCAAAGAAGAACACAAGTACACAACACGCGAGTCTTTGTTTGAATATGGACGTCAGACAGAAATTAGTGCTGCAAACTGTTTGCGCGATGATTTGCTCTGAAAAAACAAAAACAAAAAAACGCGTATTTTCCATAGACAGTATAAACGGTATTTTCCCGGTTACCTCAACCCATGCCTTGCTCTGATTGGCTGTAGCTCATGACATCACATGTGGTTGAGTCGTGCGACAGCTCCAGATATCTAGCATGCTAGATATTTTTCTGGGCTCGGCGACGCGTCCGCGAGGCGTCTGCGAGCGTTTTTGATGCGTTGTTGGCTCTTTCATATACTAACAGATTGGCGAGCGTTCATCAGCCGCTAATCCCCCGCGATTTGCACGCGATAACAACCCGACCTGTCGGCGAGCTCAACGATTTGCAAATCGGGCTTAAATCGGGCTTAAAATCCTGTAGTGTGAACTAGGCATTAGCTGTGTGCTTAGGATCACTGTCCTTTTGGAAGGTGAACCTTCTGCCCAGTCCGAATGATCTGGACAAAGTTTTTATTAAAGTGTGTATGTCAGGTTAAATTTTTAATTTTGATTAACACAAAATAGTGAGGGGAAATACACGTTTGACAAGTTGATGTATTGTTTTGTATGTTTTTCGATTCCTAAAGGCAGAATATAAGATGAAAAAGTTCATTATTTTCAGTCCTCCCTTAAAACTGCTCCTCATTCCAAACGAATCGTTTGACGTCATAACAGGGAGACGTCTCCCAAGCTCGCTGAGCTGTGTTGATAATTGCACGAGTGATAGAGCGAGAGAATTAGTGATTAGGACATTTATTTAGTTATTTAGTTAGTTATTTAAGTTAAGTCGTTAGTATACGCAGGCGTATTTTCACGATGGTGAATTACTGCGTTTGTGCTGTGTGCAAAAACACCGTTAAAACCGGTCACAGAGTCCACTGTGTTCCGTGCCTGGGTCAACTTTGTTCGGACCAAACGCGCCGACTTCAGTGCTGCTTCGGTATCCAAGACTTCGGTCATTTGCAGCGCCCATTTCACTGAGAAGGACTACGCGGTTGGAGATCTCATGAGTTATAAAATGGGATTTAAAACCCGAGTGAGACTGGCAGCTGATGCGGTGCCTACGGTGTATGCTACTGTAGTAGAAGCACGTCGATCGCGCCCCTCTCTCTCACACACACACACACACACACACGCACCAACCAACAACATATTCCAGCATTGCAATATTGACATCGATCGCAGGCTGTTCATTATAGCCACGGAGCTTCAGAGCTGAGGCGGAGCTACAGATTAGGTGTCCCTAAATAACCCGCGTATCTAACAGTAGTTCCGCATTAATTAATTTGCACGCGAGTTTAATTTTTTTTTTTATATACTGTGTATTCTCCGTGTATATTCATGCACTGAACCGTGACACCCGTACCATTTCGGTTCAATACGAATACATACCGTTACGCCTATACTTACCAGACACCTGACCAACTCTCCACTGGTTCTTCTTCACACCAGATATTTATGTTTCTTCGATATGAATTATTTACATTTCTGTTTGGCTCCTCATCTGTCTCCCGCCTGGGAGGCTCAAAATTGTATGGCTGTGGGCCATCGTATAGGTTTGAGGGGGATTTTGCATCTCCTCAGACTCAAAACTCTCCATACTTGAATAGAACTTTGTTGGCACGTCTCCCTTGTATGACGTCACAGCTCAGCTGCGTTTTAAAAATATGATCTTGACAGAAATGGCTATAAAGCTTATTGTAGGGCAGTTACAGTAATAATTTTAATGATAATTACATTTTCACTCAGACATCTAAACCTTATTTAATATATCTAAAAAAAAAATGTAACCTGACATACACACTTTAAGGCTTACTCTACATTTTGCTGTGTTGGGCATTTCCTCTACTCTGACGATTCCCCCAATCCCTGCCGCTGAAAAACCACACTTTACCATTGGGATGGTATTGTGCAGGTGATAAGCAGTGCCTGGTTTCCTCCATACATGATGCTTGACCAGAGAATCTTGTTTCTCACAGTCTGAGGTAGTCCTTTAGGTGCTTTTTTGCTAATTCCAATTGGGTTTTCACGTGTCTTCACTGAGGAGAGGCTTGAGTCTGGCCACTCTGCCATAAAGCCCAGATTGGTGGAGTGTTGCAGTGATGTTTGTCCTTCTCTAAATTTCTCTAAATAAATCATGGAGCTAAACCAGAGTGACCATCAGCTTCTTAGTCACTACTCTAACCAAGGCCCTTCTCCATCATTTGCTTAGTTTGGCCAGGGGGCCAGCTCTAGGAAGAGCCCTAGTTATTCTAAACGTCTTCCATTTAAGCTATAGCCTATACACGGGTTTCTGTGCAACGTCATCACATAGATGCGCGCGCATCTAAGAGGCAGAAAGCAACAGTCTTTACGGCTATATCTAGCAGAAGCAGAGATAACGCGGAGCTGTAGTGCTGTAAACTAACCTAAATGCATAGGGTATGTCATGTTTTTATGATTCGCAAACTTAGTTGGACAATTTCATACTAGTCAACTAACTAACGTTTTACATAATGTTATATTAATATGCAAATGAAACACAAGCAAACAGATTCAACTCTGAAATTGCAGTTTATTATTGAGTCAACAAGAATTTACAAACAATGCGAAATCTACGTTAATTACAATGTTCTTTTACAGAACTCGGCATAACATATAGCGGTCTTGCCTCTTGGATGCGCGCGCATCCGGTATTGTTTGTATACAAGAAACCTGTGTATGCTTCTGTCATCCTTCAATACAGCAAAATATGTTTTTTTGCTCTGATATGCATTTAGGCATATGCTGAGTGTCTTGACAACGACATATAAAACTATAATATAAATTTTAAATATAATTTTTTCTGGAATGTTCATTATTCAAGCGAAGCTCTCAGCTGTGCCAATATTTCCATTGCACCCCCCCACCCCCCACCCCTGCATTTATTTGCATACTGAATTATGATTGGTCTTCTTTCTTGCATACTTTTGAAAACCTAATTGTTATGGCTCTTGTCTTCCTTGCATATGTTTAGCGAGTTATTGTTGCCTGTACACTGCACATTGACGTGTGATGCGCAGCCAACTGAATACATGATGCATGCTGAGTGGATTTCATTTATACAGAAACAAAGCCTTAAACTCATTCTTGCCTAAAACTTTAACACTTTTCGTTTGCTGCCTTGCAAACACTGTTATTTCCGTCAGGAAATGCGAATCTGATTAGATATAAAGCTCTCTTACTTAGGAGAATGATCATGTAATTCAATATATTTTACAGCAGAAAGCTTGTTCTATTCTGGAGAACATCGATTTTAAACGCAATACTATATGTTCTGCAGTACAGAAATCTTCTTAGCCGCAATGCCTGCCTTGAACTCGGCAACAACAAGCACAGTCATTCACATCCAATACAACAAATACATGGCCCAGTTTAATATCTGAAAAGTACATGGAAAACATACCATAGCAAGCCCACAGAAGCAGATATGCACAAAATGCTGCTATCTGTTCCTTTAAAAATGCATGTGCTCTTCAAATCTTAAATATCAAATCTCCATTAGTACTTTTTTATAGACAGTATCCATGGAGATTTCCATAAAATGCTTAGTCTATTTCCAGCTCTTCTCTTCTGTCTCTCTCTCTTTCTCATGGTTGTCCCCAGTGACCCTGCAGGGGAAGTTGAGGGCAGTTTGAACCCTGGGTAGGGACAGCGGTCCTCCCCTGCTTTACACATCCAGTACGCTGCCTCCAGCAAGGGCAGGAACAACAACTGACAGAGAGTCTTTCTGCATTTGGACAGTCACAACAGAGCACTCTCTTACTCAAAGGGCAGAGTTTATTTTAAGAGAAAGCTGAACTTGCAAAATTCAGATCTAATTATACAGTTTTATTTTTATAATGATATAAACGAGTTTTTGTGCATGTTGCTGATTTTTTTTTTACAGGGTTTGCCTGTGCAGAAAGCTTTAAAATATTGAACAAGACACCAAGTCTGTATTCAGAAAATGTTTCATAATTTTTACAACTGTAGCGTGCTTTTTCAATATGCACGATTAGCAGAGGGATCAGGGTTATTATGAAGTTCAAATCTGTAAGTTATTAAATGGGAATGGAAGGCATTCAGACTGTCAAAGTCACTGCCTCTCAGGAAATCCTTGTTATCTGAAGCACATATGACCTTTTGTAGGCTTGTCACAATCCTCTCACAGCCGTACATATCCAGAGGGAAGTCTGAAATCTCATATTCCATACGGTAATTGTATTTTAATGTAATTACACTCTTATAAATCCCATAGCATCAGAGGACGGCAATAGATTACATCTTTCTATTACAGTTCTTAGGTTTTTATGTGTCACTGAGCCAGTTAACTAGAATACATCTCTCCCTGCAGAGCACTAGAGGGTCCAAAGGTCAATGCATTAGAAGCCTTTTTTGTCATATTTGTCTCTTAAAATTCCATTGTGCCCTATTCCCTCGCCGGATTTGCCTGGAAAAATACATTTTCTTTCTGGGGTCATTTTAACAGTGCTTATTTGAATGCAGATTGAGTAGCTATTGCTTGCTGACTGTATAGAAAAGATAAGTGGTGGATATTTAAATTTAGATTTCTATTATTGAAAATAAGCTCTCCCTAGTAACTAAGTGACAAATGGACTCCAGAAAAGCTAAGCTCATTTACACTTTATGGGCTTTTATTCTTACATACTACATTTGTTCATGTAATGGTTTGGTCGATCTAAATAAGACTAATTCTCTGCTTTCAGCATTTGAGTGTGCATACAAGAACTTTACTTTGGGCTATTGTAGTTACTTAGCCATTAACAGCTAATTGGGAAATGTACATTTCTGCATTAGTTTGACTGCACCGATTCTAAAAACAGCCCTTAAGGAGAATCAACTCTTATGCAGAATAAATAGCTGTTTAAATATCTCACATTAAGACCTGCACCACAGTCAGGAGGTTTCTTTTTTAGGTTGGCCAGAAACCAATCAAAGACCTTTGTGGCTGAATTGCCATCAGTGAGTGTTTCCATGCCGTCTATAATTTTTTTTCCCCCTTTTTCCTAAAAGTCCCTGTTTCCTCCCATAGCTCGGTTAATGCATCTATTCCCTCTTGCGCCATAAAACGCTCATTACATTTCATTGCTTCATTGCTCTGGTGCACCGCTGTTGCCCAATGACTGGTTCTTAATTGTTTATCTACACTTTTCTTACAGCATATACAGTAAGTCTGCTAAGCAGCGAGTTTTCTGTTGCAGGAACTGCTGTAGCTTTGATGGCTGCTGGAATATATGGTTCTTTGGTATGTCTGGAAAAGCCAACTGCAGGGTGTGAGGAGACCCAGACCAAGTGGTATTTTTAACAGAACAATAAAAGAAAATTATAGGTGAAACTCATTAAAAGTGTAAATATACAGTATTAACTTTAAATATATGTAATATATATATATATATATAAAAAATGCAAACCTCAAATGGTCCTACATTTTTTAAATATTATTAATATATATATATAAATAAATAAATAAATAAATATAATTATAAATAAATCATTTTGTTTCATCACTTCACAGAACACAATCCCAAAACTTCTGTGGCTTATTTATATGATTTTGAGCAAATTGGAGGCGACTTTGGTCAATAGTTGGAGTTCTGGCATGGAAACTGCATGCGTTTAGTATGCGCCTTACTGTTAGAGTAGTCAAAAAGACATTTTAAAATTGTGACGCTTTAAGTGCTATTGAGCGGAATCTTAAACACCTCCGATTGACCATTGTGTAGTTGTGATGGATTCTATTCAGGGGGTTGAATAATTTTGAGACTGCAGAAGTCATTAAAAGTGGCATTTACAGTTGAATTTGGGGAAACCACTTGAAACATTTGTTGTGTTGAGCTATTTCAATTACTTTTGTTTGATTTTTTCATTGCAAGTAGCTGAAAGCCTGTAAATTTACCTGCCAAAAGCACTTATGTGCAATGGTGGTTGAATACTTTCAATTACAACTGTGTGTATATATATATATACAGTATTAATTTCTCATTATTTTGGTATTTCCTTTTTTTATGTTATACACATGACGTGCAATTTTCCAAACATTTTAAATAAAACAACTACAGTTAATCCAGTGAATCCCAGTTTGACGGATCTAAAAGACCAAAAAAATGTGTTCTCTCACATAAAGCTAAGCAGAGCACCTTTCTCTCTCATGGCCTTTTCTTGGTAATTTATGTCTTGGCTCTGGGAGGACAGCCAATCGATTCTGCTCAGTTTTCACAGTAAAACACCATTCTGCATCCTCCATTCCCAACGTCTCATTCTCAGTCTGGTGATGAAGGGCACCTTCTCTGCTGTTACGCATGAGAGTATCATATTTAACCCAAGACACTCAAGCAAACAGAAAATGTTCTGCTGTGTTGGTTTCTTACATTGCCATGCTTACTCATAGTCATACGAATAGCCTGCGGTACCTGTAGACGGTTAGCCCTCTTGGTAGTGAGGTTTACGGTCATGACTAATCGTCGAAGACCTTTTGCCGTTGCTGTGTTTGTTTAGCTGGTTAATCTTGAGCATATCTCTCAGTCAGTTCCTCCGCTGCCCCTCTGACTTGAGGAAATGTCACACGCTATCATGAATAAGAGATGAGTGTCGGTCACAGAAGTGCCCCAGGTGGCTTCCAGTCCCTTTCCTCCTCTCGAAAGCCTCCTGCCACCACCTCTGACTGCTAACGCCGTGTGTTTCTGTGCTGACAGGTGTATTCTTATACGCTGTATTGTTTTGTGTGTGTACTTTCGTGGCTCCTGATAATGTATTCTGCATAATCCTGCAATTACTGTGTATAATTACAGTGCATATCTTTACCCTCCGCTGTCATATAGTCCACATTGCTTCCTCTCAAACTCATCAGTATTCCCTCTTTATAATGGCACCATTCAATTCTGTCATTATTTGCTCAAGCTCATGTTGTTCCAAACCCAAGACGTAAACTTTTTTGTCCATAAAAATGAAAGTCATTGGGATCCAATAAAACTTTGGATGCTTACTTTTATTTAATGAAAAAAAAAAAAAAAAAAAAAAAACATTGAGACCTTTTTTAGAATGCCTTCTTTTATGTTCCACAGAAGAAAGAAAGCCATGCAGGTTTGGAACAACATAAGGTTGATAGAATGCTGATTTTTAGGTGCGCTATTCCTTTAAATCTGCTGCCTTGGCAAGGGAAATCAGAATTACAACAGTTAAACAAGCCGTTTATTCTCTAAATGAATGCTTATCTCGCACAGGCGGCCTTGTTAATTCACTTGGAGTAACAGAAATGCGAAATGTTCTTGATAGAACAAGTGCGAGTGCTGCAGTTATTTAGCAATAGATGAGGCTGTTTCTTAGTGTGCCTTTCAGAGTCTGTTATTGACTATACTGAACACACGGCTGTTCAGTTGAACGCTTTCAGAAGAATTAGGTCTCATGGACTAAATGAGACCGTAGATGATCTGAAAGTTTCACATATGAAAGGAAATAGTCATTGGAGCGAGAGGGAGAGTGTTTAATGTTCTGTGTAATGAATGCTGAGCTTTGTGTGACCTTGTTTGAAAAGAGGTTTGTGACCTCTTTCTCATCCATCAGATAGTGTGCTCTTTACAAAAAATCTCATGCAAACATGCACACAGTTGTAGAATATCTTTGTATGTGGTTAACTAAGCTATACATGAAATTTATATATATATATATATACAGTATATATTCTGGTTAATGCTGCTGTGAGGGTTTTTCTAATACAATGGCTATGGGAATGACGGTAAACTCAAAAATGACGGTTTTTACTCTTTTTGATGGTTGTGAAATTACTATTGTGGAGTTTTTCCTTTGCTATTTGAGCAAATGGGAACAATAACATATATTTAATGTAATCTCTCATTCACCGTTATAGAAGTATACCCAACTATGATGACTTCCGCTTCTGAGAAACACGGAAATGTGAAAAGGGTCAATAATTCTGCACCATATTAGCAAATTTCAATGATTTCTGAACGATCATGAGACACTAAAGACTGGAGTAATGACTACTGAAAATTCAGCTTTGCCATCACAGGAATAAACTGCATGTGAAATACAGTATTTTAAAATAGAACAAAATAGATACAATGTTTGGTGAGCAAAAGACTCTTCTTTAAAAAAAATACTGCACTTAGTATATGTATATATATATATACAGTAGTGGCCAAAAGTGTCCAGCCAAGGAAAATTCACATCTTTACCCTTTATTCAAATTATTCAGAAATTGTTAAAGATTTTGTAAGCATATTGCGTAGTTGTGCTTGGAGTCAATTGTTTTATTTGTGATATTGCAATGAAACATGCAAAATTGTGTGGGCATAATTTTTGCCTGGGCTCTCATACAAAGAAATTATAAATACTTGCAAAAACAAGAGAGAACCAACAAAATATTAACAAATGATTATGGTGTATATGTATGTTTTTCCTGTGAGATTTTAGTTTTTCTATACATTGCTTTTGCCAAATAATTTCAAGCAATTTTGCCATGCAGTATGCATTTACAAACATTTGTGGGAAAAAATGGGTCGTTCTGAAGAGCTTAGTGAATTCAAGCATGGTGCTGTGATAGGATGCCACCTTTGCACTAAGTCAGTCCATGAAATTTCATCCCTGCTAGATTCCATGGTCAACTGTAAGTGGTATTATTGGAAAGTGGAAGCATCAGGAACAGCAGCAACTCAGCCACAAGGATAACCAAGTTAAGTCAGAGCGGGGTCACCAAGTGCAGAGGCACATGGTGTGTAAAAGTCGCCACCTGTCTGCTGATTCCATAGCTAAAGATTTCAAAACTTGCACTGGCATTAATATCAGCACAAAAACTGTGCGGCGGGAGCTTCATGGAATGGGTTTCCATGGTCGAGCAGCTGCATGCTAATCTCACATCACAAAGTACAATGTCAAGCGTCGGATGGAGTGGGGTAAAGCCACTGGACGCCACTGGACTCGAGAAGTGTTCTCTGGAGTGACGAATCACGCTTCTCTGTTTGGCAGTCTGATGGGCGAGTCTGGGTTCGGCAGATGCCAGGAGAACATTTGCCTTGACTGCATTGTGCCAACTATAAAGTTTGGTTGAGGAGGGATAAATGGTATGGGGCTGTTTTTCAGGGGTTGGACCCAACTCAATATCTATGTGTTTAGAATTCGATGTCATTAAAGAATATAGTCTATATGCAAATAGAATTTGTGAATTGAAATTGTATATATTATATATACCGGTAAGTAATTATATATAATATATATATGTATATTAGTATTAGACTGATATATAGGGTTCTGACAGGTATACTGTGGCAATGTTACATAACTGGTTTGGGTAATATTAATTTTGATGGACTGGCTAAGAATTTCATTACTGACAAACATGCTGCCGAGGACCTACAAACAGCTGACTAGCAGACAGTGATTGACGGAGTTGCTAATTTTTTATGCTGTAACGTCAATGCGACGACAGTACTGTCCTTCACCATTTACATCATTCTCAGCAAACCAAAGGTCTCTTGTGCCCCGGCAGGTGATTTAGTGTCCAGAGCCATGCATCACCTCCAGCCTCTGAGCATAAAGAACCACAGCAACGGCACTCCGCTCCCTCAGAAGAGCAGCCTGATCCACTGGGAGCCCGAGGCTTTATATACGCTCTGCTACTTCATGCACTGCCCTCAGATGGAGTGGGAGAACCCCAACGTAGAGCCCTCCAAAGTCACCTTACAGAACGAGAGGTGAGGGGACTTCCATTGTACTTACTGTAGGCGTTGCAAATTGTCAGGGTATTTTTGTTAGGGTAGTTTCTGATTGATGCATTCGCTCATGGTACTTACCTTAAGCCAAGTAGTCGTTTATTCAACTTGACACTGTAATATGATGAAATGCAGAGGAGGATAAATGTGAAATACAGTGCAACAGACTGCAAGGCAAAGGTAATGCAATGAAACAATGCCAAGTTATGAATAAACGCAGAGTGGATTAAACACTTCGTGTATCTGCTGGGAAATGATAGTGTCATTTTAAAAGATATTAAATAAGTGAACATTTATTGGTTAATTAATTTGCTTTAACTTGTTTGGGATAGAAACTCTTGCTAATAAGATTTAGCTTAGAAAGAAATTAAAACAGATTATTTTCATCTTCCAAGGTCATGAAAAGGTCTTTTGCTAGTTGAGCTGATTAAATCAGTTGCTGTGATATTAAATCTAGCTTTTGTCTCTCTGAGATGTAGGTATTTAAAGACCAGTGTTGTTCTTGTTATCAATAATTAAAAAAACATGTTTTGTTAATTAAGATATAGCTGAAATAAAAAATATAAATAAATATTAAGTGAAAAGCTTAAACTAAACGACATTAGAAATGTTGCCTTGGTAACTTAATGAAATCAGTTTAAGTTGAAGTAGGCTACTAAAATTACTGACTGAAATATAACTTGAAATTGAAAAGAAAGCTATTTGGAATTTTTCTTTTTTTGAAGTTAATATAATAAAAGCACAAACAATCACTAAATAATTAACTAAAATTAAAAGGAAAGCTGGAAAAAGTAAAAATTAAATTAATTCAAAATGTTAATCTATAAACAATGCTAAAATAACAAATATGTATTTGTTGAACAGTAATCTCATTTTGTCTCCCCCTGCAGGCCGTTTCTAGTACTGCCTCCTCTGATGGAGTGGATCAGAGTGGCTTTGGCACACACAGAGCACCGCCGCAGCTTTTCAGTGGATAGCGATGATGTTCGGCAAGCGGCCAGACTCCTGCTGCCCGGGGTGGATTGTGAACCCCGCCAGCTGAAGTAAGCGTGATGCCATTAAATTAACATCCAGCTACCAGATATTGCTACCCATCATGAGTGAAATGGAAATGGCTCATAATCAGTCTGTACAGGGAAAACAAGCTTAGTCAACCTCTCGCAAGCCCTTCATTGCACCATAACTGCTGCTTTATTGCTATTAAGCCGAGTGTTGCAATGAAAGATTCACACATAGATAAATATTTAACTTGGAATGTGTGACTCAAGCTTTTTTGCAGAGGGTTAAGACTTCAGAAATATGTTTTTGTGTGTGTGCCGCAGGACGGATGACTGTTTCTGCGTGTCACGTAAGCTGGACGCTGCCTCGACCGAGGCTAAGTTCCTGCAGGACTTGGGCTTCCGCATGCTCAACTGTGGCCGCACTGACCTTGTCAACCAGGCCATCAACTTACTTGGGCCTGGTGGGATCAACAGTATGAGTGAACAGGTTAGAATGAGTATCACATGTTTTCAATTCAACACTAATGACAACAGACACGTTCATAAATACAAGTACAAAATGGCATTAAGTTGGTTTTAACAGTATGGTAGGGTAGGTGTTGTTGACTTCTTGATAACCACAATATCATGATTCGTCCATGTGGGAACACCTTCCTATAATATACACTACCCTTCAATAATTTGAGATACATTTTTTTATTTTTTATTAATACTTTTATTCAGCAAGGACGTGATCAATTGATTAAAAGACGTTAGTATTGTTACAAAGCTTTTATATTTCATAAACTTTCTTCGCAACAAAGAATCCTGAAATAAATTGATCACAGTTTCCACAAAGATATTAAGCAACACAACTGTTTTTAACATTAATTATAATAAGAAATGTTCCTTGAGCACCAAATCAGCATATTAGAGTAATTTCTGAAGGATCATGTGATGCTTAAGACTGAAACAATTTTCAAATATATACAACAGTTACAAACAGTAACAGTTAAAAACAGTTACTTTAAATTTTAATAGTATTTCATTATACAGTGCTATGCATAAGTTTAGACACCCATGCTAAAGTTGCCTAAAAAGAGGAATAAAAAATCATATTTTGGAAATTGAACTTAATGCCTTAATTTAAAAAATGAGGAAAACTCCAACCTTTAAGGACACCAATTTTCTTTGTGAATGAATAATGTATCGTAAATATATAAATGTTCTTCCTTAAAATACAGGGTGCATAAGTTTGGACACCCCTATGTTAAATTCCCATAGAGGCAGGCAGATTTTTATTTTTAAAGGCCAGTTACTTCATGGATCCAGGATACTCTGCATCCTGATAAAGTTCCCTTGGCCTTTGGGATTAAAATAGCCCCACATCATCACACACCCTTCACCATACCTGGAGATTGGCATGGAGTACTTTCCATAAGATCATCTCTCAATGCAAATCAAACCAGCTATTAGGCTAACTGAAATAAAACCATGCCAATCTCCAGGTATGGTGAAGGGTGTGTGATGATGTGGGGCTATTTTAATCCCAAAGGCCAAGGGAACTTTATCAGGATGCAGAGTATCCTGGATCCATGAAGTAACTGGCCTTTAAAAATAAAAATCTGCCTGCCTCTATGGGGATTTAACATAGGGGTGTCCAGACTTATGCACCCTGTATTTTTAGGAAGAACATTTATTTTTTTACGATACATTATTCATTCACAAAGAAAATTGGTGTCCTTAAAGGTTGGAGTTTTCCTCATTTTTTAAATTAAGGCATTAAGATAAATTTCCAAAATATGATTTTTTATTCCTCTTTTTAGTCAACTTTAGCATGGGTGTCTAAACTTATGCATAGCACTGTATTTACTGTACTTTTTATCAAATAAATGCATCACCAATGTTAAGAGTGACAATAAAATACGATGAAAATCAATACATATTTCCTCAATTAAATAATTGCCTTTTTGGCTAATTGTTCAAATATTATCTGGAAAATATTTTTTTTATTTTATATAAACTTTTTATTAAATTGATCTAAAAATGAAACTTTTTTTTTTTTTTACAAAACTATTTGCAGATTTGTTTTCTTTTAAAAACATTCTCTGTCGGTAGAATACAATAATCACAATTCATCTCAATTTAATTCATGTAATTATCCAGCAGGAATTAAATAGTTCAATAAAAAAATAAAAAATATGTTGAATGTGAATGCAAAAAAAAAAAAAGTTTAACATATTTCTTTAATATCCTAGATTTACATGTTGACCTTGACAGCCCTAAACCAATAATAATAAATTAAATAAAACATTTTGCAAACTGTCTCCTGGGGGTTTGAAAAACTCTGTGGTAAGTGATTGTGTGTTGTAATGGTCTTTGGCTGGTCTTATAACATAAAGCTTGCAGGTTCGGACTCCTGAAGCGCGGTTTGTTCATGAGGTAAAATCACCAGTAAAAATGCAGGTGCAACTCCAGGTGCAAAAATGTAAATGGATAAAAGCAACTAAATGTAGATAAATGTGTAAGCCAGAAGGTTGCAGACTTTAAGAGCTTGCATGCATTACTATATTTTCCCTATATGGAAGCCCAGAAAGAAAAAGTGATTTTGACGGTTGACTGTATTAATCAGAGCCAGCTTTTAGGAAACATCCCAGTGCTCTTTCCATTACTGATTGCTTTGCTCCATTTTCGACCTCAGGGAGTGGAAATGTTTGCCATTACATTTGTTTCTTAGCTAGTTCACTTGTTATCTGATTTTCCAACTCTTAATTTGAGTAGCATTAAGCTTTTCCAGGAGATTAGTTATCAGCACAAGACTCTTTCAGTGTTGGAACTTCGTCCATATAAAATAGAGCAATGTATTTGAATGAAATCCTGCATAATATGGTCAAGTTGCATTCTGTGTGGCGTATGCTCAGTGTGGTCTTCTGTGTGTTTTCCAGGGCATGAGCCCTCTGATGTATGCGTGTGTCCGCGGTGACGAAGCCATGGTTCAGATGCTGCTAGATGCAGGAGCTGACATCAACAGTGAGGTTTGTGACTACATCTCTGCTGTGTTCTTATATACACATCATGTACACTCATCCTGCTCGTCATGTAGTTTCATTTGTAGTGTTTGTGTTTTCTGTGTTGTGGCACAACAGGAGAAAACTCCGACTGCTTTGCATGCCCATCAGGGATTCGTCAGGGTAGAGTTCTGCTTTTTGTTGGAAGTCCCTGTCACTAGGTGTTGTTTTGCCAAACACGGCCCTGGAATCTAGTACAGACAGATTTCTCAGTAATGCACACACTCAGTATTTGTTTCTATTTCCAGCAACGTCTCCGAGATGTTTTATTTAGCACAAGTCATAGTTTTAGTCACCTGTAGCAGAGACACAATATTGTTTGCAACTGTGTCATAAAAAATGTGAAGAGTTTATTGACGTTTGCTATGAATCGGGTGCTGTTTTTTCCGCTCGCAAAGCCTTACACCTTTAGAAACATTTCACAAGACTTTCGACTTGTTTGTATAGAAAATACTGATGTTATGAAGTTAACCTTCAATTTTTTAACTTAAGAATATATATATATTGGAAGCAAAGCAAGATTATGTGACTATCTGTACAAAGGTGATCATGATCATGAATCAATATCACAGTTTAATGCTAGGGCAGGCAATTTCAGAGAGACTATAGCTTTGAAAGCATAGGATCCCAGCCTCCCTGAGTGTCTCTGAAGCCACGCCTCCTTTAAAACACCTGAACACACACAGCCAGAGCGAAGTCTGCAAAGCGTCACGAGAGATGCCGTTAAATTAACTCATGTCTCAAAGCACATAACATTACAATAATAATGAACGTAAACAACTTACAGAGCTCTGACTTGTACCTCCTAACTGCTGCAGATTCATTTTGGTGTTGATTCGAACCGAATGCAATGATTGGACAAACATTTTGTGGTCCTGAGACTCCCATAGAAGACCACTTCTATTATTGGGTGCTATCAGAATGTGAAGAGAGATTCAAATAGTGTAACAGTAACATTGAAAAACATTGCCTACCCCTAGCTTTAAATGATTAATTATCTAAAATAGTGTAGAATCGCAAATATTTCTTTTTCCTTGAACCTCTTTTTTTTTTGTTATCCTAAAGCAAACATCAATGTTAATTTCCTAGTTTTAATTAACACTTTATTAAGCCTTTCAAATGCGCACCAAGGCTGCATTTATTTTATTAAAAATACAGTAGAAAAAAAACATAATATTGTGAAATAGTTTTAAGGCCCGTTCACACCAATAATGATAACTATAACAATAACTATATTAACGTCCACACTAACGAATGATAACATTCTGTTTATTATAAGCACACACTACAGTTTTGTCGTTCATCAGCTGGAAAAACGCTCTGAAAGTAATTGCAATGATATCATTCCTCTTGTGTCATCATTATCATTATAGTTATGGAGTGGACTCTGCTGTCCTTTAAAATTTTGAAAAAAACTATACCTTTATCATCCCTGGTGAGAATGGGCCTTTATAATTTAAAATATCTTATAAACTATATATTTTTGATCGTTTAAATTATTCCTGTGATAGGAAGGCAGAATTTTCAACAGCCATTATTGATAATAATATTAATATTGACAATAATAATATATTATTATTATTATCAATGTCTTGTCACATGATCCTTCAGAAATCATTCTAATATGCTGACTTGGCGCACAAGAAGCATTATTATTGCTGCTTAATATTTCTATGAAAATCGTGATATTTTTTCACAGGATTCTTTGATGAATAGAAAGTTCTAAAGAACAGCATTCTATTGAAATATAAATCTTTTGTAACATTTTAACTGTAACGTCTTAACTGTCACTTTTGATCAATATAATGCATCCGCGCTGAATAAAAGTATTAATTTCTTTAAAAAAACTAAATCTTGCAGACCCCAAACTTTTGAATGATAGTGTATATATATGTGTGTGTGTGTGTATGCTGTATATGAATATGCTGTGCAGGCAGCTCCTATAAAGTGGCAAAAAGGTCAAAGCTCCTCTCCTATCTCCATATTTTCAGCTGAGCGCAGCATCTCTGCACTTTTCCCAGGACAGGTTTTTAAAGGTCTCCATCTCTCTCACTTGTGCCCTGCTCTGTCCCCTGTACCTCTCGTAGGTGCCAAACACAGTGCAAAAGTACCCCTCAGTCTTCCCAGAGACCCGGCAGGCTACGCCTCTCACCTTCGCCATACTTCACCAGCACATCCCCGTGGTGCAGGTAGTGACCTCTCTCTCCCACCCGACCTTTCGGCAGATTTTTGAGCCAAACAACTGAGTCAGAATAAAATTCCTGTAGCGTATGCATCAGTTTTCTCCTGAAAACCTTGTCTGCATGAATTGTAGTGCTTGGTGCTCTCTCATTTTATCATTAAGTCATACAACCATTATGATTCATTATGTGTTTGCTTATTTCACTGTCATTGTCTCTTGGCAGAGCTAATGCCTCTTTTTAAAGGGATAGTTCCCCCAAAAATGAAAATGCTGTCATCAATTACTCACTCTTACGCCGTTCCAAACCCATAAGACTTTCATTAATCTTCAAACCACAAAATCTATTTACCTATAACACTTGTGATTCAAAAAATTAATAAACATTGTAAAAGAATTGAGCGATTTAAGTCTTCCGAAGAGAAACGACCGCTTTATATGATAAACAGATTTAATTTAGGCTTTTATACACATGTATAAAGTGCTCTGTGCAAGTTAGAACATCAATATTCATATGTGTATGAAAACCTAAATGAAACCAGTTTATTTTATAAAGCGATCGTGTCTCTACAGAAGACTAGGTTTAAACTGTTCAATTCATATGGATTTCTTTAATGATCTCTTTATGAACACTTCAAACCGTCATAGATTTGAGTGAATAGACTTTCAATAGAGGGACAGAAATTCTGTAATTCAAATATCTTCCTTTGTGTTCTGAAGATGAACGGAAGTCTTACGGGTTTGGAACGAAATGAGTAAGTGATGAAAGAATTTCCTTTTTTGAGTGAACAAACCCTTTAAATCCCGGCGGGAAGTTTACACGCTAGTTAAACACTCTCTCTTTCCTTTTATCTCAGCTCCTGCTGGACGCTGGTGCTAATGTGGAGGGCTCTCTGCAGGACGGGATGGAGAACTACACCGAGACGCCTTTGCAGTTAGCTTCCGCTGCAGGTAAGAAAGCTCACACTGCAGACTGCGGACAACAGCGCCACTTCCTTCTCCAATTACTGAATTAGGCCACAAGAGAAGACTCAGCAGTTTGTTTGCTGTAGGAAACTTTGAGCTGGTCAGTCTGCTTTTGGAGAGAGGAGCAGACCCCATGGTTGGGACCATGTACCGCAGCGGCATCTCCACCGCACCACAAGGGGACATGAACTCCTACAGCCTGGCCGCTGCGCACGGACACAGGTAACACGCGCAAACGCACACACGCACCACTCAAATACACACGCACGCACACAGTCTCGTAATTTATTAATAAAACCTGCAAAATCGTATCATCCTCGTGCTGCAGGAACGTGTTCTGCAAGCTTCTGTCGCAGTCGGAAAAGGGGAAGGCGGATGTTCTGTCTCTGCAGGAGATCTTGGCTGAGGGATCAGAGATGGAAGAGAGGAATTCCCTCAAGATTGAAGCATCCCGCACAGGGAAAGCCAAACTCAAAGCTCTGAGAGAGGCGATGTATCACAGCTCTGAACACGGTTATGTCGACATCACATTGGATATCAGAAGTCTAGGTCAGTGCTCTTATAGTATCTACAGTAATAACATAATGGTATTACAATGAATTTGCAGAACTTAAGTTAGAATGTAGTGTACACAGTGCTGATGCTTACAGTACATGTAGCTTAAGGTAATGCATAGCTTGTTAAGGTGTGCTATTGTTTTTCTAAACAATTGGAAAAATTTTGACAAAAATTGGTAATAAAACTGGCACAGTTTGCATGGAACTGCATTGAAGGAGGGACCCAAGTTATGTCTGGACACCAGAATATTTGGGCTCTTTTGGCTTGTGCCAAAATAATTTGCATAGGCAAGCACTACATATATTTTATTCATAAAATGTAAATACACTCCCATTCAAAAGGTGTTGTGTTTTTTTATTTAAGAAATAAATAATTTGATTAAGCTAGGGTGCATTAAATTGAACAAAAGTGACCTACAGAATAATTTGATATCTTACAAAAGATTTCTATTTCAAATAAATACTGTTCCTTTCTCATTAAAGAATCCCAAAAAATCGGTTTCCTAAAAAATATTAAGCAGTACATATGTTTTCAACAATGATAATAAAAAATAAATGCTTCTTCATCACCAACTCAGCATATTAGAATGATTTCTGAAGCATCATGTGACACTGAAGACTGATGCTGGAAATTTAGCTTTGACTTCACAGGAATAAATTATATATTTAAATATATTAAAATAGAAAACAGTTATTTTAAATTGTAATAATATTTCACATTATTACCGTATTTTTGTAATGCAGCCTTGATGAACATAAGAGGCTTCTTTCAAAAATATTTCCAACCATAATTTTGAATGGTAATACTTTCATAAAAAGCTCAAAGTCAATTTCAAATTACTGATCGCATAACATTCCTACTTGTTAAAAAGTATAAAGGTGATTGTCGTGTATTCTGTGTATCAGGCGTGCCTTGGACGCTGCACACCTGGCTGGAGTCCCTGAGAACATGTTTCCTGCAGCACCGGCGGCCACTGATCCAGGGTCTGCTGAAAGAGTTCAGCTCTATTGAAGAGGAAGAGTACACAGAGGAACTCATAACACACGGCCTCCCACTCATGTTCCAGATCCTGCGTGCCAGCAAGGTGAACTAACACACAAGCAAAACTTTCAAGCTAAAATTTTTACATTTGACCTCACATTTCTTCATCTTGCAACATGGTTATTATAGTTTTAAAATGTCACTGTTTTTTTTTTTTTCTTTCTTTGTGTTTTGGTTTTCAATTTCAGTTTACAGTATACACCTAGTGGTTCATACATAGTTTTTAATTTATTTCATTTTTATTTGAGCCGAATTGTAACAACTAAACAAGATTTCTGCAGTGCTAATATTTGTAAAAATGTTGTTATAGTTAATATTGCATTGAACATTTATGTTTTATTTTTTATTGTTTTATTTATTAACTAATCAAATTAATTTGCACTTAAAACTACTGAAAATCATTCATTGAAATAAAGCTAAAAATGAATATGCAATAAAATATATAAATATTAGATGAAAAACAAAAACTTGAAAAAAATAACAAATAAATATGTTGTCTTGTCAACTAACTGAAATAAAATAAGTTTAAGTTGAAGGACTAAAATTACTACAACTGATTTAAAAAATAAATAAATATTTAAAATACAAAATAATAAAAATGACAAAATCACATAACAACATTACTAAAAACTTAAAGTAAAATTTTAATTCAAAATAAAATCCAATTCAAAATATTACTATGATACTATGATATTAGCCTGTATTAATAATGTAAAAAATAACACTGATTTTTGTTAACAATAATACCTTATTTGGCAGACACATTCATTCAGAGCATGTTGCACTTAAACTTTATCAGTATGTGAAATCCTTGGGAATCAAACCTGTGATCTTGGTGTTGCTACTAGCTTGCCTGAGAAATCTGATTACTTCTCTCAGAATCTTTAGAGTCCAGAACCCTCGGGAACACATTGGTTCTTCAGAACAGGAAGTGAAGGCAGAAGCTCACATAATTTGAATTGGGCGTTCTGTTGACGTCCTCCCACAGTGTTATGTAATAGTGAGCTTTGCTTTGAAACCTAGGGTGCTAAAAAAAATCCTTAGACACTGACCATTATATCTACTTCACACATCTACTGTATACCTACTCCCTCTACAGCATATTAGACAGTACAGGAAGTAAAGATAAACGTGGACTTCCTTCCATTGGGGCAACAGTAGGTGTATGTGTGAGTGTGTTTGTCAAGGTTGATCTATGGTGGAGTCAAGGAACCTTCCTCTGAACCCTGCAGGGATGACTGACAGATTCCGCTCCCTGCTCAACCTTCACAAATAATGCGTGTCTGCTTGTTAGTACAGAGAGTGAGAGACCAAGAGAAGAAAAGGCAGAGAGAGAGAGGAAATAGTGGTGCTGTGCTGACAGCAGGTGATTTGTAGAGACAGAAGCAGGCCGGGTGAGAGAAATGTCAAGTTGATGAGGAACCTTTAACAATCTTTCAGAGAAGCTGATCGCTCAAACTGCAGAGGGAGCGATCTGACAGGGATTTAAACATCTTCCTGCACGCAACACACTCGTCTCACCTCTATAACAAAATACTGATCCCAAAAAACACCAAGCATTGATACTTCTCAATAACAGATGCTGTGATTTTTGCTATGCAAGCTCACACATATACATAATAACCCTTTCATTTGCATTGCTAACACCCTCAAGCAAGTCAAAAATGTGTTGTTTTCCAATGGGACTTGATGAGAGGGGTCTTACCCTTTACTCTTTCCCATGGTTTGCAGAATGAAGTTATTAGTCAGCAGCTGGCTGTTTTATTTACTCAGTGCTACGGGCCGTATCCCATCCCCAAACTCACCGAGATCAAGAGGAAACAGACGTCAAGACTGGGTATGTAGCACCAGATATCAGGTTGTGCCGTTCTCTCTGTAAAAGACAATCAACTGCAAGCTTTTTATGACCAGAACAAATGTATCTTTTTGAATTTAACTGAGCACTCTCTTTGTTAATGAAATGTCAAGTGAAAATGTCATTTGTGGGTGGTTCTGCCATTAAAAAATATATTTAAATGCAAGTTGAAGAGATTGTTCACACAAAAATGAAAATTCTGTCATCATTTTCTCACCTTCATGTCGTTCCAGACAGTGTGACTTTATTTTTTTTGTGGAACACAAAAGGAGACAGAGGACATACAGCAGTTAAATACAGTTTTTCTTTTAATTAATTTCCATCTTCAATATAATTTTGTTCAGTGTTACTATGGTAAAAAAAATAATAATGAAAACCAACAAAAGTTATTTTCGTTAATATGAATAAAACTGAAACAAAATATAAATATTAGGTGAAAAACTTAAAAATGTAAAAAAAAATAGTTGCCTTGGCAAGCTTGGCAAGTCGCCTGGCCTCAGCGGACTTGCATTTATAATGCATAATTCACTTTGTCTACTTTTGTGGTGCTTTTGCTTCTTTAAAAGCTCGTTCCCCTTTCCCTATTCTTAAAAAAACAATCAGAACTTTCTTGAAAGCATTCTCATTTTATGTTCCACAGCAGAAAGAAAGTAATATGGGTTTGGAACATTGTGAGAATTGTGAAGTAAATGATGACAGGATTTGTATTTTTGGATGCACACTTTGAGCTCTATTGACAGCAACTTTGACATGCTGTTGATTTTCAGATGACAATTGCGACTAATAAAAATGCATCTGTGATATGTTTGTGTGTCAGATCCTCATTTTCTAAACAACAAGGAGATGTCAGATGTGACCTTCCTGGTGGAGGGCAAGCCATTCTACGCTCACAAAGTTTTGCTCTTTACCGCCTCCAACAGGTCAGTTGATGAACTGCATCCAACTAAAAGGAATCACTGTATAATTGCATGCAGTGACATTTAACTTGTGCTTTGTTGTTTCAATTACAGTACCTTATTACAGCACCTTATCATTGTTTTAACTTCTCCTTCTTATACCCAAGGTTTAAATTACTTCTAGCAAACAGACCAGCTGCTGAGAACACCTGTATCGAAATCAGCCATGTCAAATACAATGTATTTCAGGTACAGTCTGGCTCCTACACTAATGCTCTGAAAAGATGCAAGCATGTCTTGTTATTGTTATTTTTTTGTAACTTTTATTGAGAGTGAAAGCTCATTTTTATATTATGGTCTGTTGCGTCTGACTAATGCATTCTCTTATAGCTGGTGATGCAGTATCTGTACTTTGGTGGAACCGATTCACTTCACATCAGAAACACTGAGGTTATGGATGTAAGTATTATTAATTCCATTTCGGTCCTTATGTTATCTAGAACGTTTATATTTAAAGGTAGGGTAGGCAATTTTCGGAGAGGCTAGCAATAGTGAGCTAGCTTTAAAAAAGCATTGGATCCCACTCTCTCTTCAGAGCGTCCTTCAAAACACATCAACACGTACAACAGGGAGCAAACAAAAGTGTCACAAGAGACGGCGTTAAAGCGCATAACATGAGCTGACCTTACAGAGCACTGTACCACCTGACTGGTGCAGATTCATTTCGGCATTGATAATCTTGCCATTAAAACGCATCAATTTTTGTCACGAACCGCTCTGAGTATAACGTCACGGGTTTCCATCTTTTCCAAATTACAGTAGTTATGGCGTGAACCATAAGCTTGTATAAGCTTGTTGTTTTGGTTCAGGCTGGGTGACTGACATCTAACTTTGCGTAGCATGAAACGCGCTAATAACGTGTGATGTCTGCGCGAGCAGGGTGCGCAGAGGTATGGAAAATTATACAGTTTGGCAGGTAGGTATGACATTCAGACCCCATGCAATGATTGGACGAACACCTTCCACTTTCCTACGCCTTCCACAGACGATATATACATATAAATACATTTAGACCACTTAACTTAGTGATTGCTATCAGGACGTGAAGAGTTTTGCAACCAGCATAACCAGAAAATGATTTTTAATGACATTTACAATGACAAAACACAAATGTTATACTATGGTGTAATTTAATTTATGGTTATATCAGGCTAATATAAAATGAGCCTTATATTGAGGTTTATATTTTTATATTCTCAACTTCTCTCCTTTCCCCCTCTCTTCCAGCTCCTCTCTGCATCTAAGTTCTTCCAGCTGGAGGCATTACAGAGACACTGTGAGATCATCTGCGCCAAGAACATCAACACCGAAACTTGTGTGGAGATCTACAACCATGCTAAAGTAATGGCAGTCTGTTTGTGTTACAATCTCACGTGTTCTTAGATATAATTTCCCCATCTGGCATGTATACGGAATATTCTTTACATTCTCAGTCTTTTCTTCCCTGTGCTTCTCTGTTAGTTCCTGGAGGCACCTGAGCTGTCGGCCTACATCGAGGGCTACTTCCTGAAGAACATGGCAGGTCTCATAGAGCTTGAGCCATTTAAACAGTTGCTCTATAACACTCCGGTGGACAACTGCTGCCCCGACGTGTTGCACGACCTGGAGAAGACGCTAGCCACGCGCATTCGCTCCATTCATCTGTCATCCTCAAAGGGATCCATCGTCTAAAACCTCCAGACCTCATCAAAGCATGCTGAGATCCTGACACGTGCACTTCCTCCAGGACTCTAGCAGTGCGATCTAAATGTGTTCATTCATGGGCGGTAGCAATGCACTCGTAGTTCTCCATCTAAGACTGTGGTGATCTCTTCTCAACGGACTTGATCTGTGTTTTAGGTTACAGCCATAAAGGAAACAATGCCATTTTGCAAGTCGTCTCAAAATGGAATAACACTTGTGACAGATGATGGTTTTGTTAGATGCAGTACCTCCACTTGGAATATTAAAGCGGTATGAAAAAATGTGATGACCCAAAAAAGTGGCATTGTTATGATCGCTACAGCAAGCAGGTTCCACTTTCTGGTATACGACATCATGGCTTAGGGGTGCAAAGAGTTAATCCTCTGGGATAGAAAACAACTCAATCATTGTCAGCACTGATTATAGATGTTACTAAATATGCTTCCTAGATTTGTATTTTCGAGCATTGAAATGATGCCTCTCAGTTGTACAGATATTGCTCTTATTATCAGCAACCATGTGTGTAAAATGTGGGCGGAGAATGTGGCTGCCAATGTAAATATACGATCGAAATCTCTCACATGGAGTTGTTGATCTCCAGCTGTAAGTAGATGTATATAAAACGTCATCATCGTAAGACTTCCATCGAGAACTCACAATAATGTACAATAGAAGTGTTCTTGAAGTCTTGTTAACTGTTGTAAATGTAGATGAGCATGTTAGTATTTTCATGCTTGGGTTTCGTTGGTGTCGTCATGTCTTGCATTGACTTTACACTCTTACGTGTCACGTGTGTGTGCGGGGGTCTGTTTTGTCTGGGAAAATGAATTATTATCAGCATGGAGTTGCAGAATTGTAGCTGTGAATCCCCGACTGAAACGACTGATTCAGAATGTGCCTGCAATACGTTCTGATGTGCTGTGTCTCTAATGACATTAGTCACTCGGTGACTAAATCAGTGTTCTTTATAAAGATTACTACAAAATACATTACTACATGCTTCTTGTCTTATTTTATAGACACGGGATATTTATTCTGGAATTATTTTATTTATAGGCTTTTTTTCCTTTTTTTTTTTTTTGCTTGTGTTGCAGAACCCAGATTTTACTGTAAATTAGACATCAAGTGATGACCCAAAACCAGAACTATCTATTGCACAAAATGGGTTTCTAAATTAATATTGAATTTCAGTGGTTTGATGCTGCAACCAATAATAAATATTTTCTCCTATACATTTTAAAATGTAAAACACCTATTTTTTTAATTTATAAATATATTAAATTAATTTATATAAAAAAGGAAGATATAAAATGTCATTTTCTCATATATTTTGCCATTTATTAGACCCTATGTAGCCCCGCCCCTTTTCAGCGCTGCTCTCGTCTCGTGTTCTGTCTTCCGGTTTTCTATTTGAAGCATGAATCTGAACCATTTATGAATGAACCGCTCATTTTAAAATCTTCCCGGTCTACTGACATTTTTTATGACATCCGCTTCAAACATTACAATGCTCATGATAACTTAGTTAACTCTAAATAAACCTACTTTACCAGCTTCTTTGACAACGATGCCATTGAAAGAGCGTTACGTTACCGCAAAAAAAGGAAATCCAAAGACAAATTTCTAGGCTGCGCGCTTGTTTCTTTGGCGCACAAAATATAAAAAAGGTACGTTAATTGCGACTTTTTACCTTTACCTTTTTTTTCTTGTAATTCTGACTTCTTTTCTGAGAATGTGATAGCTATAAACTCGCAATTGCGAGGTAGCCTATAAAGTCAGATTGATTGCAAAATATAAAATCGCAATTTTTACTTTTCTCTCCCGATTTTGATCTTTCTCTCGCAATTTTTACTTTTCTAAGAATTGCGAGTTTATATTTCAGAATTGTGAGATAAAACTCGCAGTTATCTTTTTCATTTCCGTGGCGGAAACAATTGTTTCTAAGGTTGGGCTTCATAACAAGCTGCCTTCCATAATAATTGGCTATTTATTTTGTTATTATAATATATTAAATTAATGAAGAAATTGCAACTTCATTTATTAAATAAAGGAAAAAAATAACGTAGGCTATACTATACTTTTTAATAAGGCTATTTATTGTATTTATTTCACCCATGACTATATGGTTGGATGTATTACTTGCATAGCATTTCCTCCCTTAGCCTATTAGCTTTTATGTCACATTTATGACCAGTATGCTCCTCACCAGCTGAGAACCACTGAGCTTATTAATGCTGCTTGCTGAATTTTAATGCTGCTAGCTGATTTCTCTTGATTTCTAGAGAAATGTGTTTTTGTAACTTTGGAGCGCAACTCAGCCCTCAAGTTGTTTGCACTGTGTTAAAGAAGACTTAATCTCAGCAAACCAGACAATGTTTACAGGCACAACAGATGCGATTGAGGGAGAGGGGCAGCAGGGGAGGAGAGAAACATGAAGGAATGCTATGAAAAAGACAGGGATATATGAGTCAGAAAAGTGAAAAGAAAGGGATTTAAGGAAAAGGAACAAGAGAAGCATTGTCCTTTTATGCGGGAAGTGGTTAGCAAATGGTAAGGGGTCTGGGCTGAAGAGAGACAGTTTGCAGGCTAATATAGAAAGGAGTAACCTGTGAGTTAGATGCCCCCCTTCATTATGCCTTTTAGTTTGTTTTACTTTGACCCCAGATTTACAAGAGCATATAGCTTTATGAGAATATTTTTCATAAAGGTTAAAAAGGCAGGATAGGCAATTTCTTTCATTGTTATTCTGGTTTAAACTCTCTTCACATCCTGGTAGCAATCAATAATATAATTGGTCTAAATATAAAAAAATTTACTGCATATATCTTCTGTGGAAGTCTCAGGACCAAATAATGTCAGTGAAATCATTGAATTCCGTCCAATGTCCTGCCTGCCTGTCAGCATGTGTATTTCCACCCTGCTCGCGCAGACATCACACATCATCAGCACGTAGTTGTAGACAGACAGACAGTCACCGGGCGGCGTAAACAAACAGCGGGCCGCCTTTTACAGTTCCTCCTGAACCAATACAATGAGCTTATGCTGCGTTCACACCATGTCGTAACCGTGATAGATGACAACCCGTGACGTTCTACTCTGAGCGCGTCGTCAGACTTTATGCGTTTCAATGGCAACACTATCAATGGCAAAAGGATTCTGCAGCAGTCAGGTGGTACACATTCACGCCATGTCTTAATTCCCATAGTCTTAAAATGATGACAACACATGACATTATATTCGGAGCTCTCAGACAATTCCCATCTCACAAGCTGTAATTACAAGTGCTACGGGGACATCTTTTTACAAGTTAAAATCGCGTAATTGCGGTAATTATGACATGGCATGTAAGCACACCTTAATGCTAGCTTGCTATTGCTAGCCTCTCTTAAATTGCCTACCCTACCTTAAAGGACCACTAGGCATTTATGGTATGTGAGCTTTCCCATCATGCCACTATAGAGACATTTTACTTATGATTTAGGTGAAAATGAAAAGAAACATTCTTTCGTTTTCGTTTCTCTTTGCTACAGCCCACAAACTTTACACTCTCTTGCCTCATAAACCCCTAAGATGACTATTTAAAGCTAAGTTTCAGTGAATCAATAATGCTTCTGCAGGGATTTCAGTGGTTTGCCATACCTCTGGTGTGTGTACGTGTCCACATGAGCGTGTGATCTTTTTGTTGAGCATATTCAGAGGGCAGTGAAGTGTGGTGGCCAGCCATTGGAAGGGGGCTGTTTAAATGGTCTCCATGGATACTGCCTTTCAAGGACACTTTTGAACAGTCGCATTGCAACAAATACAGCCGTGAGAATTTACAGTAATCACTCTTCTCTTAATTATCTCTTTTATACCTATAAACCAAACAATGGTACACAGTTATATTTATGATTCTCAAAAAAAATGGATTGGATTCAATTAATTCAAAGGTATGTGTGACAAAATACTGTTTATGAGCCCACTGGTTATAGAAGCTCTATGGGATGTCCCAATTCTCTGGTCTGTTTTGTCCACTCCAGTAAAACAAAGGCACAAGTGGGAGGGTCCAAGAGAGAATTGCAGGACTACACAGCTTTGAACTTGTTATGCACAAGAACTGTATATGCGTATCTTGTTTTCTGCCATATACTACAGGTCAGTTTGGGATAATAATTACAATTGTTTAATGTTTTTGAGATAGGTCTCTTGTGCTCTTAAGATTTATTTTGGTCAGTAAATACAGTAAAAATAGTAATATTTTAAAATATTATTACAATTTAAAATAACTTTTTTAATATTTAAAATATATAATTTATTTATTTGATGGCAAAGCTGAATTTTCAGCAGCCATTATTCATGATCCTGCAGAAATCATTCTAATATGGTGATGTGTTGCTTTAGAAACATTTATTATTATCAATGTTACGCTGCTTCATGTTTTTGTGGAAACTGATACACTACCATTCATAGGTTTGGGTTATGTAAGATAAAAAATAAAATAACACTTCAGCAAGGGTACATTAAAATGATCAAAAGTGACAGTAGAGACATTGTAATGTTACAAAAAAAAATCGATTTGAACTTTCTATTCATCAAAGAATCCTGAAAATAGTGTATCACGGTTTCCACAAAAATACACAACTGTTTTGACTGGTAGTGTACATGTACTCGCATGCATGAGGAAAAAAAAAGAAAAGAAACATTGTGGGTGCCTGTTTGTGTGTGCACATGGGGAAAGTCGTTCTAGGTTGTGTGCATTCTTTCTCTGTGTGTATGGCAGCGAGGGGGTGTTGATTTATGTGTGAGTTCTCTCATTGAGTTGAACAGAGCAGTAAGAGCCCCTGATCTGAGCCCCATCTCTGCTCCATTTGCATTCACTGGCTAAAACTGGCTGGCAGGGCAACACTCGCAACTTTCTGTTCCAGGCTTTGAAGCGTTCCAAAAGTTTTTATTGACTTGGAGTGGAGGGGACAGAGAGAGAGGAGAAGAACAAGAGGAAGAAGACAAAGATAAAGTACAACTAAAACCTTAGACTTCCACAGGAACAGGGGAACAGGTGGGCTAAGCCGAAATAAACGAAGCTGGAGGCAGGTGAGTGGGAAGCAGAGATTAAGATAAAGAGGGTTGGAGAGATAAGATGAATGAACGGAGGGAAGAAAGTGAGGCTCAGAATGAAGTTGTGGTGCATAGGTTGAGGGAGGAGGGGTTGGTGTGTTTTCAAACTTTTTTATGAATCATTGCCTTCATGCATTATCCCCGCACTGTATCCTCTTTATTGCTCTGTGTTCCTGTGGCTGTTTACGTAATAACGTGAAAGTGCTTTATATTCATTGTGCGTGTGGGTTTTCAAGAGGGAGCTGTTTGATAGCATTTTATTTCGTTATTGTTGACCAAAAATATTTTTGGTAGTTATTAGTAAAACACTCAGAGCTCATATTTGTATATTATGATTTTATCACTGCAAAGATGAAAATAGTGTATTTAGTATGGGTTTGTGTTCTTGGAGCTCCTTCAAGGCCCTGCTGTCTCTAAATTGTAAAAAAGCGGGTCACGTAGAGTAGGCTGCGGTTATGTCACTGTAAAGCCAGAGTTTTATGGTCCACCATATGTTTTACTGTGTCTAATTAGGGAAAATTTTATGAAAATGTATTTAATGAAACATGCTAAAAGTAAATCTGTTCAGGCTGGCTCTTTTAAAATTGTGAGAATATTGACCATGTGTGTGATTGTCATTAGCTGTTTTTGTTGATGTTGTTGTTCAGAATGGCTAGGGATGATATTAAAAATCTGACCAATATCATTTTGCAGATAATTATTTCCATGTTATGGCTGACATTAAAATTTGACCTATACATTCATTCATTCATTTCTGGTTGAGTTTCATTTAAACCGGGCTATGGTAATGGGGTTTTTCATGTACTGTATTTCAGTAGTTTGATTTGTTACATTGTACATTGTGTTTATTGTTAAATCCAATAAACAAAGCTCAGACCTAACATGGGGAACAATGAGTTGGATAATGTTTAAAAGTTGTAATGCCTGTTTTCTTTTTTTACAGAAATGATGGATGGCAAATTAGGTAACAACCCACATTAATATGCATTACCATTAAATATACAATATCGGCCAATGTATTTACATTCATGTGTTTGGCAGACGCTTATCTAAAGCGACTTGCATTGCATTCAAGATTTTATCAGTTCATCAGAGTTCAATCAAACTCATAATGCTGCTAGGAATGCAATCCTATATATATATATATATATATATATATATATATATATATATATATATAATGCTTCATACATGTAGGTTTGTGGTTGGTTGACCTTTAAATCCACTTAGAAAAGGAAGAAGTGTCATGTATTGAATGCCACTTAAAGGGAATAGGGATGAGGTAGTGTCATTAAAAGGATCACATGGCAATGTCAATAGTATATAAGCCATATGCTTTACTTGCTTCTGTAAAAGTTTGCACTCTGTGCTTTTTTTTTTTTTGCCTAGTCAATATATGTGATTTATATGCAGGTTCTCTTGGGGTCATGGATATCAGGATGCAACGAGACGAGGCATCAGCCCAGGAAGTGTTCAGCTACGCCCAGATGTCCACCCTGGAGCGAAACAGTGGGGTAGGAACGCTAAGTCGGCATCTGGAGCGGGAGAGGCTGGAGAGAGACAGCTACACGGTGGATGTCAGGGCCAGTGACCTGCAGCTGGATCGGCCTGGGCCATTACATCCCTGCTTTAGCTACAGAATCTGGCTGTACAGCGTTGTCATAGGGGTAAGAGCTTTGGCTCAGCAGATTTTCACTCCTGTGGCTAAGAGACTTAACACACCGTTTTTCTTAAATTCATCTGTATCTAACCCCCAGAGCAGCTTGCTGATAGCGGCAGCTTTCTCTCTCTATATGGGCAATGTGTTTCCAGCTGCAATGGACTACCTGCGTTGTACTGCGGGATCTGTGAGTGTCTCTTCTACATACTCATGGATGAGGCCACTGGTCAGTTTGACATTGATATATGTTTTGTTTCTGGCTTGAAGAGTATTCCAGCTGCAGTGGTGAGCTTTGCCATTGCCAAGAACAGACAAGTTGCAGTAAGTGGATATTTTCTCCAGTAAATAAAAATCAACAAATCAATGTAGATCATTCAGTAGGAAAGCTACTTTTTACGAGTATAAGGCTGTCATGACAAGGTTTTCTGTAGTATTATATTGCAGAGCTTTACAGGTGAACACACTCATCTAAAATCTCTATTTATCTACTCATCTTTATTGGAATAACTGCTTTACACACAGTAATGTCGAAAGTATCAATATAACGTTATAATATTTATTACATTAATTCTATAAATCAATATAATATTTAGTCAAACACTGTTCATCAATCAAGTTTTCGATTCATATGGCTATGAATCATGGTGTATTCTTCTGTACAATCACCCTGGTTGAGTTTTTCTTTTTCTTTTGGCAGATAAATACTTATTCACATTTTTTTTTTTTTTTTTACAAATACAGTAAGTAACCTATATAATGTTTACAGGTCTCAGACTTTCAATTGGTGTACGTGTCCTCCTTTGCTGTGACAACCACGTGTCTGGTGTGGTTCGGATGTAAACTCGCCATTAGTCCCTCAGCCATCAATGTGAGAACATCACAACTCTAATACACCTAAAATGTTTGTCAGGTAACCTAAAAAATATGTGTTTCATGTGGTAATATCCAAATTAAATGGTTTTGCGCAACTAGTATATTTTATAATATGACAATAGCAAAAGTCATTTTAAACGATTTGGAAGAAATAAGGTTTCTTAAGTTTATTTATTAAATAAACTGCATGTTTACATGTTACAGTGCTCTACAGACAGTAAGCTATGATGTTCATGTAAAAAAAAATATACATTTAAATCAGTTACTGCTATCTGTCATCCTAAAGATTAACTTTAACCTGCTCCTGCTTATTGTGCTGGAAGTGCTCACGGCTAGTACTGTCATCCTATCAGCTCGCTCAGCGGAGGACTGTTGCAGACACTGCAAGGTGTGTATAATGTGTGTCTGACCTTTTATGTGTATCGACTGACTGCAGTATATCATCATTTTTGGCCTGTGTTTATGCAAATTGTGAAATCAATCGGAAAATGATCTACGATATTTCATTATGAATTATGCATGCTTGTGGAAATTGAGATTCAATTGAATTATCTTCATTTTCTTTCTATCTGACTGAGACACACTGTTAGATAAATAAATCTGTATAGGAAAATGTAAAGCTATTGGTCATTTTCTGCCAGAACATTATCCATTACGTTGATGGACATTTCCTTAAAACCCTAAACTCAATGCAATGCGTAATTCAAAAAATACAAGTTTAACACCTGTGAAAAATTAATGCAGTACTTTGGGTCCTATTTTTACAGACTTTTCTTGCGGTAAAATTTGTCTTAATGCAAAATCCTTTTATGCTAAATCCCTGCCAGCTATCATCACCATGTGATGTCTATGACTTACCGTATTTGTCTCTAGCTTATGTGATTTGCATTTTATATGTGCTCATGTCTCTCTGCTCTTTTTCTTTTCCTCGTTGCTATCATCCATCTCTTTCCTCCAGCCAGTGTCTGATGGCCCTGTGGTTGTGACCCCAGCTTCGTTCCCCACACGTCTTCTCAAGGCCTATGCCGTGAGTTGCCTACAAATGGGATCATATGTGAGTGTATGTGTTTGTTTCCGCTGTATATCAACACAAAGAACACTGTAGATCTGCTGCTCTTTCTCTGGTGCAGGTAATTGAGGTCATACTGGGCATCGCCGCTGTATTCGGAGGAATTATTGCTCTCAATTTGGGTGCTCTCCTCCCAGAGCCATACCTTTCTGTCACTTTCTTCTGGATTCTGGTAGCTGTGAGTTCAGCTTATTATATCAAATGTTATTCCATTTCAGATTATAAATGATTTCGTTCGGTTTTTGATGGTTGTTTGTGTGTGATCGGTCTGCAGTGTTTCCCCACTGCCATTGCCAGCCATGTGGTGGCAGAATACCCCAGCAAGAGTCTGGTGAGTCACCATCAGGGTCTCTCCAGCAATAACGCAACGCAATCAAACGTCCCTAAAGGACATTCTCTACATTCTCTATTCTCATTCATTTAACTGCCTGCATTCTCTCTCTCTCTCTCTCTCTCTCTGTCTCTCTCGCTCTCTCTCCTTATTTTTCTCTCTCTTTCTTTCCACTGCGGTAGGTGGAGATGCTGATTGCTATAAGTAGTGTGACATCACCACTGCTTTTCTCTGCTTCTGGATTCTTGTCCAGCAGTGTGATTAATTTTATTGAGATCTTTCTGCATGAAGTGACATTAGTCAAGGTGAGTCATTTCTGTGCATCAAATCAAATGAGTTCCAATATGTCAGATTTTGACCTTTTTGACCCCTTAAACAGCACATTCTCAATAAAGAACCCTGCTGAAGATACAACTGAGTCTCCTGGTCTTCGCTTCGGAGTTTCCAACAGTTGTTATTGTTAACTAAAACTATAAAAAAATAAAAATTGGTAATTGAATAAAGCTGACATTTTTGGGGGGGATGAAAAACTTGAAAATTAGAATGTTGCCTTGGCAGCTAATTGAAATAAATATGTTTACACTGAAATACTAAAATTACTAAACCTAAAACTTTAATGAAAATTTAATGAAAGATAATTATATAAAAAAAATGCCTAGAAATAACATTTTTTTAACTAAAAATTCAAACTCAAAAAATAAAAGCTAAATCAAAATAATAATAAATACTATAATAGTATATAAATGATACTAAAATAACACTTCCCTCTTGTTCTCCAAACCCAATATGATGTTATTCTTCTATGAAAACCCATACTTTTCCATATGACAGAGCGAGCATGTCTGCCATAAAAATAAAAAAAGCATATAAACTTAGTCCATTCAGTGTAGTCTACATTCATAAGTTGTTAAATATTGAAAACATTGCTCTGTGCTGAAAATATTGTTCTGTGCTACAATATTGAAATCAGGTTGGATATCAATGACATCATTGTTTCAGACATGTTTTGTGAGTGACCCAACAGTATTTTAATTGAGAGCAGCTCTTTTTTTAATCCATTTTTATTAAGCCTTTATTTTTGTCATTTTAATACTACAACTTAAACTTATTTATTTAAATGAGTTGCCAAGGCAACGTTTCAAATTTAAATGTTTTTTTTTTTTCATCTTACAGAAAACCATTTTTAATAGTTTACAATAACAACTCTGCTGAATCAGTTCAGATAAGAAGCATGCCGGTTGAACTATCCCTTTAAACTAGGAATTCAGATACATGTTCACCTTCACACCCATCTTGAAGGTTGTTTGAAGCGTGTTAAGTATGTGTATGTATGTTGTGCATGCAGCAGACGTATGACATTCTGCTGCTTGTCCTGATGGGACTGCTGCTGGTGCAGGCGGTGCTGACGTTAGCCACCGTAATAAAGTGTGCTTCCTACAAGAGCCAGCTCCGCATGGGAGGTACTGAATGGGACACGCTACACAAAAAGCACTGTGAGGTAAACACACAAACATACACCCAATACAATGATTGACGGGTCAATTTAAGAGTACAGGAAATGTTGTACTGTGACTATAACTGTGCAGATGATGTTAGCACAAAAATAAATTTTAATAAAGGAATACTGTACTGTACGGTGCCAAATGTAGCATGAAACACAATCACACTGGAATGGCAGAGTTGTTCCGCTTCTTTGATTCCGTGAAAACACACATGGGGGATGTTGTGATTAACAAAGTAAGATCTCAAGGTGGTTGTTGGACCATTTCTTTTCCACCATCTCATTCTTTTCTTACAGCAACACACATCAAATGGCACACTAAGGGATTTTGACAAAGAAAAGGCCTGGAAAGCAGTGGTGGTCCAAATGGCCCAGTGACCAAAGATACAGGCAACAGAAAGGAAATGCACTGAGCAAGAAAGTGAATGTCAGTTGGAAGAGAAGCATCACTTTTCGGGGTATGAAACTTAAGAGTTCTGTCATCTGATCTGTTACATTTATGAGTCGTACACCACCGTTCAGAAGTTTGGGGTTGAGATTTTATAGCAATTTTTTTTAAAGAAATTGATACTTTTATTTAGCAAAGATGCATTAAATTGATCAAAAGTAAAAGCAAACACATTCACATTGTTATATAAAAGTATATGATGTCTATTTCAAATAAATGCTGTTTATTTGAACTTTTTAGAAAAATTAGAAAAAGTATCACAGTTTCTACAAAAAGATTAAGCAACACAAGTGTTTTCAACATTGATAGTGATTATAAATGTTTTTGAGCACCAAATCAACATATTAGAATGATTTCTGAAGGATCACTTGACAAAGTTATTGCTGATGAAAATTCAGCTTTGCTATCACAGGAATAAATGTATTTTCAAATAGAAAACAGTTATTTTAAATTGTAAAAAAATATTTCACAATATTACTGTTTTTACTGTATTTTTAATCAAATAAATGAAGCTGGTGAGCATAAAAAGACATCCTTAAAAAAACATCAATTAATTAACGACCCCAGACTTTTAAAAAGTAGTGTGTCTGTCAAAGATATTATTGAACGACAGTTTATTAAGTAAAAGTCAAAATGTGGGATGGGTTTTGAAAGTCTATTGTAAAGATCCTTAAACTTGTGTGATTCACAATCATGAATATAGCCTACCATTCCAGTTTGAAAATAGAATCATATGTGATGGTCGATGGTCGACTGAGCAAGTTTATATGCAAATATATGGTGAACACACCATGCTTGTACAATCCACAGCACTTGTAATGCATTATTTAGAAATCCCATAAGTTGGATGTTGAAAGAGTAGGGGACCTAATATATGATGCATTTAATAATTCTAACACACTTTAATGGACCGTAATGCTGTTCACTACCTTGCTGCGTGCAACCATTTTTACTTTGTTAGATTTTATTTTTGTATAAATATGTTGTTGATGTTATTGTAGATCAATAAAATTTGAAAGACTGTTTATGTGAAATGTGAATACTAATTATTCCAGATAGTGACGTAACAGCTTGGTATGTTTGTTCAGGTATTAGTCCAAGTGCAGTTGGAGTCTTGAATAAATACAGCAAAATAAAGAACACTGAACAGGGTTGGACACATGCAGTTAACGGAATAGTTCACGTCAAAATTCTTAATTCACTCACCCTCGTGTTGTTTTAAATCTGTATGACTTTCTTGAATTGTTGAGTAAATAGTGACAATTTTCATTTTTGGTTGAACTTTCCATTCAATTTAGGTTTTTTTTCTTTCTACATTTAGTTTAGATGTTATGATAAACCAAAGGGATTAATCAACACTACATAACTATGCCTTGCTATAGTATGTCAAAAGTATTTTCAACTATTTTAAGTCCGTTTATTTGTCATTTAGGTTGAAAGACTTAAACATTCAAGTTGATTGTACTTAAAAATGTAAGGCAGCTACTTTTCTTTTCTTTTTTACAGTGTTTACATGATTTTAAACAAATTTATTTTACTTCTTAATCGTCTTTATTTTTTCTCATAAATAATTGTGCCCTATAAATATAAAAAATAGGCCTAAATAAAATAAAAATAGCTATATATTTTGCTATAAAATAAATTATAATATATGGCTAAATAAAAGCTACTGCACAAAAACATCTTCCCACTTTTCACCCTACAGTGAACATAAAAAATAATACATAAGATAGAATAGAATAGAAGCAGGGCTGGTGGATTTTTTTATGCACAGCAACATACACAGCGCAAAATAAAACCGATTACACATAGGCTACATACATGACAGATATAAAAAATATTATATTATTGGCCTATTATAGGCTATAATCTTTATTGTTTCTGTCGCCTTTTGTTTAAGCCTATTTTATCGTATTCGTAGCCTACTAACGATAGTATTGTGCAAGGCAGAACAAGCGATGCCCATGTGTGAAGATGATCGTGTGAACTGGAGAAGTGTGTGAGGTTTGTCAGTGAGAGGGATGGCGAGAGGCGGAACAAACCGGTGTGTGTGCCCGGATACACACTGAAACGGCTCGCCCGCACTGCAGATTAACTCTACAGACGCCGGGGATGCTCAACAATAAGGCACAAGTCACTGCATCCGCGTCCGTTATTTTTTTGGAGATCTGGTGGTCGTTGTGAAGAGATCTGTCCTGGTGTTGTTGATTTGAGCATGGGATTCAGGCTCTGCGTGTTCCTCAATATAATCGAGTAGGCTAATCTGACAGGTATGTGACATCATGACGATGATGCAGCCTATCTCTTTCACTCATGCCGTAGGCTATAGTATTTTATCATATCTGTGTGTCTTAAGTCGCTGTATCTTTCTAGCCAGTGATGATGCCGGATAGCCTGATGATCCGGTGATGGACAGCTCCTCGACTGAGCGTAAGTGATGTGCATGACCTGCGCCTAAACATTGTCAGTATGTCTAGCAGGGTCGTTACAGCATATAGTCGATAAAACTAGATTATGTCTGAGGCTGTGTTATGTTAAAAGATAGCCTACTACTTCACTGCTGTTGTGTTAAGTTTGTATGACACATTCGTATCACTGTCAACTTCTTTCAGTTCTATCAAACCTGCTGTCTAAAGTGTCTCATATAGAGGAACAAATTGTCCATAACTAGGCCAAAGTAAAATACATACAAGAGAGGATACTGAATACTTCTACGATTCATCCCATGAAATACAGTATTTAATCCTGCATTTACCGGTAATACAAACATTTATTTATTTTGTGGGTTGAATTTTTTTTTTTTTTTTTTTTAAATGTATTGGGCATTTAGGCATTTACTACTTTCTTTTTTTTTGCATTTATTGTATATTAATATTATTATATATTTGCATAAGTAAATCATAAACACAGCAGCTCTGCCCATTGGCATATCAGCATAAGGCATTGCTTAGTTTACATTTTTAGATTAACATAAAACATGTTTAATGCATTAATTTGAAAAACTGATTGGCTTCATCCCAAAAATACATTTGTATTTAAGTTAACTTACAAACTCGGAATTCCTGCTGTTTTTTGTTGTGCTTTACATTTGTTAGAAAGCTGTTCCTTATTGATTTCTTGAGCTCAACGCGAGATATATTGATTTCAAAATGTACGACAGCTATTTTCTTGTCTGTGTTTTTATGCCATGGGCAAAGACACAATGCAATATATCAAGCTCCCATCTGTAGTTCAGAAGTATACAATACAACTTTCCAATGAGTTTAAGACCAACAAAGCATCTGTGTACTCTAATCTGGACTGTCTTGAATGATTAAGCCTTTAGTAGGGATGTCATTGTGTCCTTTTGTCCTCGTCACTAGTACATGCTCCCGAAGGACTCTGCAGAGAGGCACACCTGGCACACTCCATTGGTTTCTGAATTAAAGATGCACTTTCATAGAGTCTGAACGTGCAGAAGCAAAGGAAATACAGGCTACTTTTATGGTTATAGATTTCTTTATAGATACTACGTTATCACCAACATCAAGAATACATTTTGAATGAAACGTTTTTTATTTGAAATTCATTTGAAATTTTGGTTTAGTAGCTTTGTTTTTTCTTGTTAAAAGGATAGTTCACACAAAAAGAAAATTTGACAACTTATTTACCCTCAAGTAAGTTGTTCCAAACCTGTTCGAGATTCTTACACAAAAGAAGATATTTTAAAGAATGGAAGGCAATGGCTACTGTCAACTGTTTGGTTACCAAAATTCTTTAAAATATTGTATTTTGTGTTCAACAGAAGAAAGAAACTCATACAGGTTTAAAACAAAATGAGGGTGAGTAAATCATTTTCATTTCTGAGTGAACTATCCCTTTAATCTATATCTGTTAACTCAGATTCTGAATGAACTCTCTTGTTCATTTACAGGTTTTTGCAGAATGGAATAGATAGGATGGCAAATTCATCCCAGCTGTCAATATAAGTGACAACAACAAATCATCTGATCTCTTCAATCTACCTCTGACAAGATCAGCCATCAATAACCCATCAACTCAGGCTGATCACAAAGCTTCCTTTGTGACTCTTAGAAAATCCACTTTCATCCTTCAAGTCAACACCTCTTACTTATAACTCATTATATTGTTGCAGGGAAAAGCCCTCAGCCAATTCTTTGGCTGACGGGTTAGGAGTAGGAGGAGGAGCTTCGATTCCCATCAGGAGTGTTGTGAGGTTAGTGGCGAGCAGGCTGCCGGGACCGGATGCAGAACATCTTCGAGCAGAACTTGGACATGGCCACGGCTCTGCTTGCGGGTGAGAAGCTGAAGGAGTTGATCCTGCCAGGTTCCACACAGGATGAGAAAGGCGGGGTTCTCGCGGGTCTCATGGTGCAACTCAAACTAGAGTTGCCCTTTGACCGGGTCGTCACCATAGGAACTGTCATCATCCCTATCCTGCTGGTTACATTAGTTTTCACACGGAACTTTGCAGGTTAGTGGTGTTACGGATTATTTGGACAAACGTACATGATGAACACCTTGCAATATGCAGCGACAAAGAGTTTTGAAAGCCATTCCAGTTATGGATTTCTGAAGACATGAGCAACTGCAGAGCTCAACTTTATGCAAATGAGCAGCGAAACGGTGATAGTAGCCTATAATCTGAGCAAATTATTCAATCACATGACTTTCTGATGCACTTACAGGGATTTATTTGGTGAATGTGCCTCCTTAATACTTTATGTGCTTCTTTTCCATTAAACCATTTATACATCTGATTTGAGTGTGAACATATTGGCATTTTTATTCACATCTTGGTGTTTCCATCCAGTAATTTTTATGCAAAATCCTAAAATTTTCATAAAAATGTATGGAAGGAAACATGCTTAGATTGAACACATTTAATACTTATGAAAAATTTGTGATATGGCATTAAACTCTAAATCAGAAATATTTTTGGATTTACACTTGAATGCCACTAGTGACAGTGCCAGATTTCTGCCAAGTTTTTAAAGTTGACCCATTGTTAATAGCTCTATAGGACTTTCTATATTCTTGTTGTCCAGTATTATCCAGCAGAGAAGTGGTTAAAAGATTGTTTCTAGAGAGATTGTGGGGTGATTAAGTAGGAAGAAAGAGAGAGAGAGAGATAAAGAGGGGTTGTGGTGGTAGGAGGGGGGTTTACTCTAAACGCTGAGTCAGTCTTACTGCATAGCAGCACCAACTGGCTGTGACTGAACATTGAGAACCCTGCTGGGCAGAAACATGCAGTATAGTTTATATCTGTTGGAGATATACAAACATTTACACTGCGAAAAATTGTGAGACTGCAGCTAAATTGCCTTTTCATTTCATTTAAGGGCTACTACCGTACATTACAATTATTTTGTACACTTCAAGAAAGAGGATTGGTGAAGGTCAAACCCTCATTGTCATGTTGGCTGAGGCCGTGTATAGGATAAAATGCAAGGACAATAAATAGTATGAAACTTGAAAGCACTGGAAGTAGAGCCTGTAACCATTAATGGGTTATTTCCATCTAGACACACCAAATATAACATATACTTGCTTTATGAAACTAGCTTGTGACCATATTATCTTGCTTTACTTACATTATTGATTCTGCGCAGGAGTGTAATCTACTGAGACCCAGAGTAAAGTGGAGGCGTCTATAGGAGTTACAGCAGCTGTGAAAGAATTACCTCTATCTGTGTCCAGCTGGCACAGACAAATGTAGCATTTGTTTTGATCACTGATTCATCATTAGATTGGCCTGTGCTGCCTTACACTATGCAGTAAACCCATTCCACTTTAGAAACCGGATGACAGCTCATTACTAGAAACAAATCCCAGCGAGATACACCAATTGCCAGAGTCAGTTGAGAGTGATATACAGTATTAATTTTTACAAATATTTAGTCCATTTTTTTTGTCTTTTGATATAACTTCAGTATTAAATCATATCATAGTCCTTAATTTGAATCATTTTCACTCAGAATAAAATGGCAGCTAAGTTTAGTTGATGAAAATAGTTGAAATAATAAACTAATTTCAACTAATGTTTGTTAAACATTACAACTAAACTTTGTTAATAAACAATTTCATCTGCAGTAATGCCAAGTTGCCAACAGCATTACTAATTTTCATTTAGCTCAAGTTTTTCATCTAATATATATATATTTTCTATTTCAATTTAAAAATTTAAATCGTTTAACATAAATGTTTATTATGTCGCCTGCCGCTTTAAATGCTTAAGCTCTTTAAAATCGGATAAATTCTGTTTCTCTGTCAATGTTTTTATCGATTCATCAACTAGAAAAAAATTGCTTTGTAAGTGATTCCGTTATCATTATAGTTGTGGTGTGGACTTTGCTATTCTCTTAGAATTAGAACAATTATTTAAACATTGTAGTTATAGTTATCATTCTTGATGTGTACAGGCCTTAACACCAGTGGTATCTAATTGATTGCTATGCAAGAATCCCGATTATTTTGTGAAGTGGTATTCTTATTATTTTCTATCCCCTTCTCTTTTAGAGGAATCTATATATTGCTACACCCCACACAACTTCACCCGAGATCAAGCCCTTTATGCCAGAGGTTACTGCTGGACAGAGCTTCGGGATGCTGTTTCTGGTGTCGACCCCGATCTTCGGCCCTCCCTGTTCGAGCACAAGTTTCTGCCCTACGCTCTGCTGGCCTTCGCAGGCATCATGTACATACCTGCACTTGGATGGGAGTTCCTGGCCTCCACTCGCCTCACCTCTGAGCTCAACTTCCTCCTTCAAGAGATCGACAACTGCTACCACAGGGCGGCCGAGGGCAGAGCGCCTAAGATTGAAAAGCAGATCCAGTCCAAGGGGCCGGGGATTACGGAACGCGAGCGACGGGAGATCATCGAGAATGCAGAGAAGGAGAAGAGCCCCGAGCAGAACCTGTTTGAAAAGTATCTTGAGCGCAGAGGGCAGAGTAACTTTCTGGCGAAGCTGTACCTGGGGCGACATTTAGCCATCGTCTGCCTCAGCTCAATGCCCATAACTTACCTGAGCACCTACTACGCCCGTCAGAGGCAGAACGAGTTCACTTGCGCGCTCGGCGAGCCGCCGGACACTAGCAGCATTCCTGAACTGCGACTGAATGTCAACTGCAAGCTACCAGCCGTGCAGCTCCAGCGCATTATGGCCGCGGTGGACATCTCTTTGCTGTGTACTATGAACCTCATTATCCTTGTGAACTTGCTGCATTTGTTTGTGGTACGCAAGTCCAATTTTGTTTTCGACAAGCTACACAAAGTCGGCATTAAAACACGTCGGCGCTGGCAGAAGTCACAGTTTTGCGACATTAACATTCTAGCCATGTTCTGTAATGAGAACAGAGACCACATTAAGTCTCTCAACAGACTGGACTTTATTACAAACGAGAGTGACCTCATGTATGATAATGTGGTGCGGCAGCTGCTGGCAGCATTGGCTCAATCCAATCACGATGCCACTCCGACTATGAGAGACTCTGGTATCCAGACTATTGACCCCAGTATGGACCCGTCAGTGCTCGGTGTGGGAGAGCTGGGAGGAGAGCCCTCAGTAATCAAAAGACCCCGCAAGAAGATGAAGTGGATCCCATCATCTAACCCTTTGCCCCAGTCTTTTAAAGTAAGACTTGACTCGAGGTTCTCATTCATATTTAGTGAATGAATAGCTTACTTTTAGTATGGTCCTTCTATTAGTGAAATGTACCTTATATTTCTTTGTTTTCATACAGGAACCCTTGACTCTAAACAGACTGGATAATAGTATAAAGGCAGATAAACCTAAACCAGTCCGAAGGAAGAATGTACCAGATAGCATTATGGCTCCACTTCTGGACAGCAAGAGCACGCAACATCCTCCTACAAGCATAAGTAATGGCAAAGTAAAACCTGGTTTAAGTTAGTATAGCTAATGTGGTCGAAATCGTGCTCTGATCGTGTTTCTAATTTTACTTTTCAGCTACAGAAACATATAATATAGAGAAGAAACACTCTCTTAACCTCACGTTGGATGTTCATCCCTACATGCTAACCATCCAGAAAGCGAAAGCAGAGACCGTCAACCCTGAGCCAGTCCCTGTTGAGCACTCTCTCAGTAATGTGTATATTGAGGGTCCACATGCAGTTGTCCACGTCTCCTCCTCTCTTACTGGTATGCTTGAATTAGAGATGCACAGTATATCAGAACCATATCTGGCATTGCTAGTGTCACCCAGGTTCCCTCCACAAAAAAGCCAATAGAAATGTTCCATCAGCTTTTGGATAAATGCCGCAAAAAAGCTTTGTGACCAACACAAGTTTATAATTCTTACATGTACACATCAAGATAATCTTCACAAATGAACACAACTATAAAGATTGTTAAAGTCTAAATACAATCGGCAGAAGTAAAAGGTACAAATTAGGCTATGAACGATCTATACCACGATCACATGACTTTAACGTCACTTCCACTTTATTCATTTAAAAAACATTTCCCTATAAGTTTGAGTTAAAATAGTTTGCAAGAGCACTATAATAAACACAAGGCTGTAAAAGCGAGCTAATAAGTAGATGACTTTTCCTGTTTTATGTGATGACATTCAAAGGTAGGGTAGGCAATTTTCCGAGAGGCTAGCAATAGCGAGCTAGCTTTGAAAGCATAAGATCCCACCCTTCCTTCAGAGCGTCTCCAAAGCTACACCTCTTATAAAACACATGAACGTGTACAGCAGGGAGCAAAGCGCCGTGAGAGACGGCGTTAAACTACCTTGTGTCTCAAAGCACATAACATTACAATAATAATGAACATAAACAACTTAAAGAGCACTGTAGATTCATTTTGGCGTTAATAGTGTTACCATTGACATGCATAAATTCAAGTCACGCATAAATTCAAGTCCGCTCCGAGTATAACGTCACAGGTTTCCATCTCTTCCAAATTACAGTAGTAAAGGCGTGAACGCAGCATAAGCTCGTTTTTTTGGTTCAGGAGGAACTGAAAAAGGTGACAGCTGTTTCGGTTGCAGTGCTCGGTGACTGAGGTGTGATGTCTGCTCAAGCAGGGTGCGCGAAGGTATGGAAATACATACATTGACAGGCAAGTAGGACATCGCATCATTGCAGTCGGATCGAATTCAATGATTGGATGAACATTTTATGGTCCTATGCCTTCCACAGATGATATATGTACATATAAATACATTTAGACCACTGAACGTAGTGATTGCTATCAAGATGTGAAGAGACTTTCAACCAGCATAACAAAAAATGTTTCTGGAACAAATCACCTACCCTGCCTTTAATGTCCTTGACAACCTCTGTAGTCCCATTTAGTCACATACTAGCAAATGCCTTTTCCCAAGACACATAAAAGCTTAGAAAAATCTTATTTCAGTCATTCAGAAAACCCCATTGATTTGGAACTATTGAACAAGAAGCGCAAAAATCCATTTAAGTTAGGACTGCAATATTGTGCATGCAATAAATTGCCCTAGTTTTCCCATTTTTACATTTCCCCTATTGTTACATTTCTTTCCCTGTCATCTAACTCACCCACTTAAGTTAAATGTAATCTTTAAAAACAGTAATAATTTAGCAACACTGTTAAATGTTCTGTTAAATCTTAAGCAAATCTCTAAATTAATGTATACATTTTTATACTGCACAATGTACATTACAATGTTGTGAGGTCTACATTTACCGGTAGGATTTAAAACTATTGATTTTAGTTTTTTTATAATTATTTATTTAGACACAATAGTATAGCATTTTGGTATCAGACGTGTATTATTTTATATTTGTATTACCGATAAATCTATATCACCTTTTTGTCCCCTTAGAGAAGAATGAGTCTCCTCCACTGTCCACCACCACTACCTTCTCCACAGCCACTCTCTCCACAACATCATATATGAATGGTGGAACGACCAGCGTGCCTCCTCCAGTCTCCCCAAAGGATCCTCTCAACCACGGGACAGAGCCGGAGAGCCAGTCCGGGCCTTTTAGTCGAAACCCCTCACACCCGCTGCTGAGCATTCACCACACCTTGTATGAAGAGGACGAGGAGGAGCAAAACAGAAGGGATAGACTAGCCAGACCAGGCGAGTTGATTGCTGCTGGAGAGTGTTGAAGGAAATGTATACACACCTGCACACACACAAAAGCACTAGAATATCAACTGAAGCACAATGGAATATGCTGTTTTTGGGGGTTATGTTAATGTTTTTGCTATGGGTGAATCTCAGATTATTTCATTTTCAGAGATGAAGATTATTGAACACTGGGGCAGGCAGTGTTTAACATATTTTATGCTCTTAAAGGTGCACTTAGTTATTTTTTGCTTATGTTGAGCTGACTGATATGAAAGTGGTTGCAGGATGGATACAGGAGTTTTCAGTTACTGGTGTCACTGCAGAAATGCCCTATTCGCAGTCTGACGTGATTAATTTATTCTGCAAGCAAAAGTATCCCATAACAGGGACAATAATAAATCTGAAATAAAGTGAAATATTGGGCTGGTCATATGATCTTAATATGTCAACTACCATAACGCTCAATGTCGATAATGTTTTTTTTTAGACCACTGATGTATCTTCATCTCATGTGAGTGTATATCACTTTAAATATATAAAAAAACTAGACTTAGTGTAAAAAAAGTGCACCTTTAAACATCATCTCCCAGCCTTACATCGACATGCTTGGAAGTGTGTGTAGTTTGAGGGAAAATAAAATTACCCATGACCTTGTTGCTCACCATATGGGTTAATGAATTCCCTATGGCTTTCCAAATGAAGGCAAAGGCACATCATAATTTTGCACAAAACACAGTTTGTTCCTGTTTAACATCAATGTCAACATAGTTTTGTGTTGTTTGTCTGTATACACAATCAGCGTCTGTTTCATATAGGCCTAGATGTCTTGAGGTATTCAACGCAATACATGTATTCTTAAAATATGCAACCTCATTTCTTATTGTTGCAATAATATGCGCATTTGGAATGTATATACTAAGCTGTACAGAAAAAAAGTTCTTACATCTAATAATATGAGATTTTTCCTTATTTAAAAAAAAAAAGAAGAAAAAAAAGACTGTCACATGACATTCATCCACACACCTCTGGTGCCCTTATTCAATGAGACTATATCACTCTGGGTCTCTGGGCCAAGTGCTCAAAGACATTCAACTCCGGATTGCCCGAAGAAAAATGGATCCTTATACCAGCTTTTTTGAACAGACAGAGTTGTGAAAAAAGATTTCAGCTTCTTCAGCTGGACATTTTCAAGCTAAAGGAGGATTCATAAAACATGCTTTTGATACCTAGATCACAATGAACCACAACTCGTGTAAGGGTTATACCAACTTTGTAAGTCCTGGTTAAAACCTTTGATATTCACTGATGCACCTTGTAGTGAATTTTAACACACTATTATGATTGCGAGTGAAGCGCACAGTAATTCATAATTAAAATCCAAGAGCACCTCTAACCACAAGGCATGAGATTGATATTAGGGATAGCTGCAGCTCACTGTTTTTCTAGCACATATCATGATCAAAGTGCAATATTTTGTATGTGATACAGGGAACACAGATCATGAATGGCCATACCTTCAGAGGGGAAGGAAACACACCGGATTTTCCAGGCTTGAATCTTTAGATCTGAATTTAATTTGATGGTTTTATGGGTACTAATCTCGAACTTGATATGTTCAAATGGGGTTAGACAAGGTATGTATAAAAAAATTCATGGTCATTTCACCTTGCTTGTCTGTTTCATTTCTTTTGACTATTTTTGTGTCACAAATTGTTGACAAATGTTTCATATATGTGTATTGAACTGCAGCATTTCAACCAAATAACCTGCTTAGAGAAATAGATGAATCTATGCTAAAAACAAAAAATGTTAGATTACCTCATGGGTTGTACACTGCATGTTCAATTGTTAATTAAACTCATGTTAAATACTGTAATTTGGAAAAAATACTTGAATTTGAATCATAAACTCACCTAGTCTGTCTTACACAGATCTTTATATTTTTAGTCTCTCTCTGTGTGTTTCATTATAGATATCTCTGTTATACATGAACCTCAGAAAGAGGTATAAAGTTCACAATGTTGTAAGATGCTGTAAGCGATTTTTTTTAATACAATGCATAAAATGCTTACTAACTCACAGAAAACATTGAAAAGTATCATGAGAAATCCCACCTGTCTCTGTATCTGTAACAGTTGCGCATAAAACGTTAACAGCATTCCGAGGAGCGGCTCATGCTTTTTAGCCAATCAAAAACACCCTATGGCTGTGAATCGTTTTTTTTTGTGTTAGGGCTTGCTGACATTAGGGTGTCTGTTCTTCGTACTGCGCTAAAAGAAATAGTTCAGCCAAAAATGAAAACTATCCCATAATTTACTCGCCATCCTAGGTGTATGTGACTTTCTTTCAGTCGAACACAATCTGAGTTATATTAAATAATATCCTGGCTCTTCAGCTTTGTAATGGCATTAATGTGGCCAAGCTTTTGAAGCTCCAAAGGCACATCCATCCATCATGAAAGTAATCCATACGACTCCAGTGGGTTAATAAATGCTGAGCTCACTTGGCTCGGTGCAAAGTTTTGTTTTCCTGGGTAAACATCTCTGAGCGCTTTGGATTATTCTTTGGGCTGGATTTACCTGTTTGACCTTGTGTGTGTTTTGGATTGGATTGTTGCCTCTTCCCCTGATTTGGACTGTTTGCCTCAGTCACCATTTTCTCAGTTTCGCCATTCTGCTGCCTTATTTGCACGTTCTTTAACGTTTCTTTGTAATTCTCACAAGCAACTAATAAACTGCACATTGAGCCTAACTCTCAAGCCTCCTCGTCACATAAAACTTCGCCTACCATGGATTCTCAGACTACAAGTGGAAGTATCCTCCCAAGCGACCATGCTTTCTTCACATCATTAATAATTGCGCATACTCGTCTCGCTAACGGAGGAGCTAGTCGAGTCCTTGCAAACACTCCAGTTGCCGTCTTACCCCGAGCCACCCAGCACAGCTAGCCCTTCAGCTACAGCTAGCCTCTCAGCTACAGCTAGCCTCAGTCCGTCTGCCTGGCTTCCCTTTGGCTTTAACCATTATCTCTCGCTTCCGGACAAGTTTAACAGCTTCGGTGGCAGCGGAGCCTGGCCCACCACGGATCCCAGCGCTGCCAAGTCCAGTGGTCTCAGTGTATCCAAGTCAGCTGGTCCCAGAGTTACTGCCACCGTCGTCTGCATTGTCTGTGATGGCTATGGCCATCTTGTGTGTTTGAGGCCGCACACACTGCTACAGCTCCTCCTGAGGCGGCGGCAACCACTACAGCTCATCCCGAGGTGGCGACTGCTCCTGAACCTTCAGCCTGCTCTGATACGACCAAGGAGGCAGATTATGAATCACCTGTGCTCTCTATTGACTTGGTAATGACCACAGAGGTCATCCTTGAACTCTGTCTGCTGACACGACCATGGAGGTCGTTCCTGAATTCTCTGTCTGCCCTGGCATGACCACGGAGGTAGTTTTTGAACTCTCTGTGTGCCCTGACATTGCTATAGAGATCGTCCTTGAACACCTTGACATGACAACGGAGGTCACCCCTGAACCTACTGTCTGCCCTGACATGACCACAAAGGTCGTCCATAAACTCTCAGCCTGCCCTGTCACGGCCAAGGAAGCCATCCTTGAAATCTCAACCTGTTCTGTATTGGCCAAGGTGGCCTTCTCTAAACCCTCTGTGCTTCCTGTTACGGCCACAGAGGCCGTTTCTAACCTCTCTGTGTTCTCTGTTTTAGTTTTGTCAAAGCCGCCATGGTGGTCTCCAGTTCCGCCTGATCTGCAGAGGTGGTCACCATTTCCATCTGCTCCACTGTGGTGGTCTCTAGCTCCACCTGATCTGCTGTGGTGGTCAGCAGCTTCGCCTGCCCTGCCTTGGTGGTCTCCAGCCTCGCCCTGGCCCCCTGCTCTGCTTTCTCCGCCCTGGCTCTCTGATCCTCCTCAGTTTCCAGTACCTCCACACTGGCCTGGTCCGCCATCCCTCCCCCTGATCCGCCTCCACTCCACCACCCTCCTGGACTCTTGTTTGTTGGTTTTCATTTTACGGGAGCATCTGGAAAACCCTCCTTAATGGGGTGCTCTGTTACGTATTCCCTGGCCTTGTGTTTCATGTGTTTTGTTGATTGGACTTTTAGTTTGCATTTTACACTGTTTCTTGTCCTGTGTGGCATTTTTGTAGCCTTTTTTAATTTTTCTATTTGATCAGTTCTGTGATCATTCCCAGGTGTGTCTTGTTTGCCTATTAGTGTGCCTCTAGTATTTAAAACCAAGTGTTTCTTGTCTCCCTTGTTGTGTCTTGTCCTTAAATTGATGTTTTATTTGTGTGCTCCTTCTGTTTCCCTCGTTTTCTAGATCCCGTGTTTGTTTTATTTATTCTGTTTAATAAAATAACTGCATTTGGATCCAGCTCTACTTTGTTTTTGAGTTCACCCTGCATTACAAATGCCATGCCTTCTAAGGCCTTGTCCACACGAACACGGGTATTTTTATAACCGTGACTTTTTTTACGCGGTTCGCCCGTTCGTCCACACGGAAACGCAGTATCAGGTCACTGAAACCGAACATTTTTGAAAACCCCTGCCAGGGTGAGGATTTTCAGAAACGCCGGCTGCAGTGTTGTCGTGTAGACAGTAAAACCGGAGTTTTTGCCTTGCGACGTCAAAGTGTGCGCCGTTATCCGCTGTGTTTGACGTCAGATTGTGCGCCGCTGACGGCTTCTGATTGGCCAACGTGGCTTTACGGTTAGGGTTATATCGCCGCCTGCTGGTGTGGAATGCTCTTGACGCCGCTTGATAGCGTGTTTTTGCGTTTTCATGTAGACAGAGATTTTTTCAAAAACGCAGGAGGAAAAACTCCGGTTATAAAAATACCCGTGTCCGTGTGGACATGGCCAAAAGTGAAGCAATGGATGTGTGCACTTACGGTTGTTGCCGAAAGCGAGTGATTACGGTGTATAACATTTTTAATATGGATATGTTCCTTACAAAAACCCATTGCTTTGCTTCAGAAGGCATTTATTAACTCACTGGATTTGTATGGATAACTTTTATGATGGATGGATGTGCTTTTTGGAGCTTAAAAAACTCAATGCGATTACACAGCTGGAAAGAGCCAGGATATTATACAGGTCCTTCTCAAAAAATTAGCATATTGTGATAAAGTTCATTATTGTCCATAATGTAATGATAAAAATTAAACTTTCATATATTTTAGTTTCATTGCACACCAACTGAAATATTTCAGGTCTTTTATTGTTTTAATACTGATGATTTTGGCATACAGCTCATGAAAACCCAAAATTCCTATCTCAAAAAATTAGCATATTTCATCCGACCAATAAAAGAAAAGTGTTTTTCATACAAAAAAAGTCAACCTTCAAATAATTATGTTCAGTTATGCACTCAATACTTGGTCGGGAATCCTTTTGCAGAAATGACTGCTTCAATACGGCGTGGCATGGAGGCAATCAGCCTGTGGCACTGCTGAGGTTTTATGGAGGCCCAGGATGCTTCGACAGCGGCCTTAAGCTCATCCAGAGTGTTGGGTCTTGCGTCTCTCAACTTTCTCTTCATAATATCCCACAGATTCTCTATGGGGTTCAGGTCAGGAGAGTTGGCAGGCCAATTGAGCACAGTAATACCATGGTCAGTAAACCATTTACCAGTGGTTTTGGCACTGTGAGCAGGTGCCAGGTCGTGCTGAAAAATGAAATCTTCATCTCCATAAAGCTTTTCAGCAGATGGAAGCATGAAGTGCTCCAAAATCTCCTGATAGCTAGCTGCATTGACCCTGCCCTTGATAAAACACAGTGGACCAACACCAGCAGCTGACATGGCACCCCAGACCATCACTGACTGTGGGTACTTGACACTGGACTTCAGGCATTTTGGCATTTCCTTCTCCCCAGTCTTCCTCCAGACTCTGGCACCTTGATTTCCGAATGACATGCAAAATTTGCTTTCATCTGAAAAAAGTACTTTGGACCACTGAGCAACAGTCCAGTGCTGCTTCTCTTCGCTGTTTCTGGTTCAAAGGTGGCTTGACCTGGGGAATGCGGCACCTGTAGCCCATTTCCTGCACACACCTGTGCACTGTGGCTCTGGATGTTTCTACTCGAGACTCAGTCCACTGCTTCCGCAGGTCCCCCAAGGTCTGGAATCGGTCCTGCACAATCTTCTTCAGGGTCCGGTCACCTCTTCTCGTTGTGCAGTGTTTTTTGCCACACTTTTTCCTACCCACAGACTTCCCACTGAGGTGCCTTGATACAGCACTCTGGGAACAGCTTATTCGTTCAGAAATGTCTTTCTTCCTTACCCTCTTGCTTGAGGGTGTCAATGATGGCCTTCTGGACAGCAGTCAGGTCCGCAGTCTTACCCATGATTGCAGTTTTGAGTAATGAACCAGGCTGGGAGTTTTTAAAAGCCTCAGGAATCTTTTGCAGGTGTTTAGAGTTAATTAGTTGATTCAGATGATTAGGTTAATAGCTTGTGTAGAGAACCTTTTCATGATATGTTAATTTTTTGAGATTTTGGGTTTTCATGAGCTGTATACCAAAATCATCAGTATTAAAACAATAAAAGACCTGAAATATTTCAGTTGGTGTGCAATGAATCTAAAATATATGAAAGTTTAATTTTTATCATTACATTATGGACAATAATTAACTTTATCACAATATGCTAATATTTTTTAGAAGGACCTGTATAACACCAGGCTTAAGGGTGAGTAAATCATGGGATTGTTTTTTTTTTTTTTTACATTTTTGGGTGAACTATTCCTTTAATACCTCTGATATGATGTGACTGATGCCAGATATTCTAATTGTGATAATTGATCTCTGGCTAATTTGGTTCTTCAAACCAATTTGCGGATTTTATTAAAACATCTGGATTAAGTTGCCTCATATTACTGCATGTTTTTGTGTTCATTGGAAAGGTCAGATATAGCGATACTCAAAACTATCAGCAATGAGCAAAGACAGACTTTCACCAGAATAATTTTGTTTGAAATATGACTGGTTTGAGCTTACAGACTTATTGCTATAAAATCCAGATAAATGCACGGGCCCGGATTGGCTGGCGTGGTTTTGTGTTGAAGGGATGGCAGTGGTCATGACCAGGGTAATGAATTATAATAAACATTTAGTTACTGCACTATTATCTGATCAACAACGATGAATTAACTTACATTCTTCAAAGGACGCAGTTAAAATGTTTGAAGGTTTTAACTGCTTTTTGTTTGAGATAGGCCTAACTCCTTTTTAAAATGATAAAGTGTTTTTCCTGTTAAATATATTAGGCTAATTAATATGAAAGTAGCCTACAGTCGAAATCCTTTAAAAAAAAGTTATAAGTTGTTTTACATTATCATTGTTAAGATTAAAATGATACGTCCTCAGCTCTATCTAATCAAATATAGATTAAGTAACGTTATAGGCCCGACCTTTTTCCATACATCATCTGTAGGCCTATTTGTCCTCCCGTATACTACATTACCCAGGAAGCATAGCAATGATGGGCGGTGTTACAGATCCACACTTCAATGCAAGCAGCTGACTGTAGCTATAACTTTAATCATTTCATTTTTTTGCCGAGGCTAGCAACCAAACAACAGTCAAGGCGTTTGTTTTTAGTATTCTTTACATCTCTGTTTAATGTAAATACAGTATTATAATCGTAACAGCGAGCGAACTAAATAACTTTTCCTCGGTCAGTTCTGCAAAGTTTTTAAAGGGGCTTAGCTTATATTAGCATAGCATCAGCTAACAGCTGCGTGTATGTGTGCGCAGTTAGCCTGTAGCCGAGCTACCTTGTCAAGAACCATCCCTCTCTACAACTGACAGTTGGTCAATCCCGGTCCGATTCGTTACTCTCGTGGGAAGAGTGAGCAAGCTGTCTACCAAGTCAAATGTAAGATTTATTTTAATTTTTTGGTCCTTTTTCGGACTGTTGGCTGAGATTGGAGCTAACGTTAGTCCATCAGATTTTGCGGTGTCTTCTGTCAGATAACTGGCAGTTTACAGTTTGAATGTAAAATTCGCACGAGAGTTTTTTTTCTCCCAAATTTAACTGTTTACAATCCCGTTTTGAAGGGTTGAGACGGTAAGCTGTCTTGAGTTTGATGTGCTAACCAGGTGGTCTGATAACAGCAGGTTGTCACCTTTTAATGTCTGACTTCTGTATGATTAGATCTGTTACATGGTCAACATAAAAACGCTTTGTTGTGCAACTTCAAAGAGATGTTTATCATATCTAAACCCTCAGCATAACACCAAGTAATACTGGTGTGCTGGAATCACAGTAGTTTGAAAAGTATACGTGGTCTAGTTGCACAAGGCAAGATGGCAGGCTGATAGTCAAGCCTGATGACTCACTTTACCCCGTACACCCCACTACACAAGTAAAAAAACTTTCAAATCCTTTAATTAAACCGTGTCTGTCTGGCTTAGTAATGAGCCATATTTCCAACAGGCAAGGCCAGTACACAGCCTTCCAAGGGTGTTTAACTCTGTTGAATGGTTAAATGCCATGCTGTGGAGTCGTGTGTATGTGGATTCATTGTGTGTGCACTGTGCATCTGACTCATGATCTTTTATTCCAGGTTGAAGGTTTACTAAACGACGGACAATGGAACAGGACAACTCGGAGGTACAATTTTTGTATATGTATTTTTTGTCTTAAAAAAAAAAAAAAATATATATATATATATATATATATATATATATATATATATACATACACACACACACACACACACATTGATTGGCTTGCTTGGTGATGGATGTTTATCTGTAATAATTAAGGATGGTTTGATTCAAGTTGCTAATAGAATCGGCATCTGTGGTTTGTAATTGTAAAAGTAAGAAATAAACAATCCCATTGTAAAACTGAGTCATTCAGTTTCCTGTGCTTTTTGTTGACTTTCATTCTGGTTGAGTATGATTTCACTTTTCTAACTTTAGTTAGTGTGAAATGTTGCTGTTTGAGCATAAACAACTGCAAAGTTACAACACTCAGTTCAAAGCAAAGGAAGATATTTGCTTTTAAAGAAAAGAACTACAACAAACGGCTGGTAGGGACATAAGCAACCCTAAAATGTACATAAACCCCGCCCCCGGGAACACATGTTGAGAAGAGGAAGAGTTCTTGTATAAGACTACATTTGTGAGTCAGCTCAAACTTTAGCATCCATCTTTTCACATGCAATCAAATGTCACTCTATGTCCATCTCACAACAGTTCCTATACGAGCGATTTATAGATTACCATGACAGAATTTGCTAATTAAAGATAGTTAACTCCACTGTGCACATCAGCAACATAAATTCAGCAACTAACCATTCAGGGGACGGTCTTGTAGCATTCTACATGTTTTCACTTCTTCTTGAGTCTCTCCATCTTTGTCTGACTCCGTTTTAACATTAAAGGCAGAACAGTTTCTGTAATTTTAGTGTGTCTGCGTGAGGTAATTGCAGCTGATAACACGCATGAGCTCTTGAAACCCCGCCCTCTGCAGCAGCTCATTTGCATTTAAAGGGCCAGGCACAAAACGGTGCATTTTTGCAAACCCTCAAAAAGTGTCAACTTAAACATGCTATATAAAAATATCTGTGGGGTATTTTGAGCTAAAACCACACACACACACACACACACACACACACACACACACACACACACACACACACACACACACACACACACACACACACACACACACAGACAGACTCTGGGGACATCAGAGATTTATTTTACATCTTGTGAAAAGGGCATTTTACCACCCCTTTAATGTACATAGTCTCTTTATTGCCGCCTTGTGGGTACTGAGAGTATTGGATAATGGTCTTTTGTTTATTTAGCTGGGCATTTCCCAAGATAGAGAAATATGCACACTTGCACAGAATTCTCAGACTTTTTTTTTTTTTTTTTTTAACTGAAGCCTCAAAATCACTTAAAATATCCTTTGCTCAACCTCTAAAATGAAGCCGCAAAAGTTCTGAGTTCCTATAAGTGAATGCCAAGCTTGTTCGCACCTGTGTACATTGTCAGCATGTTCATACAAATAATTATATGGGTTATAAAACATTGTTTTTGTTTGTAGGATGACTCAGTTGGCCCGACAGAAGATGACACACAACCTCCATTTCCTCTCGGACTTAGTGAGTAATCACTAATTTAAAGATTTAAAGTTTACAAAATAGTATATCTGAATCCCAGGATTCTTTCATATGGTTTTGTAGAAATGGTGCTCAATTTATTTCATACTATATCATTTCAAACCTCTCCTTGTTCAGTGCAGGATTATTACTAGAGTTTTGAATGTTTAGTTAATTAGTTCATTTATTAATTAGGAAAATTATTGAAAAAGTATTTTTAGTTGTAGTATTTTAGTGCTGCCAACACAAGTGTGTTAACATAAGTAATCATGTTAAATTTCTCAGAACAATCTACTGTTATTACCGTCTAGTAGTATCACTTTCATTTTAATACAGAAGGGTTGTAAAGGTTTCAAGTTCTATAATATCATGTATCAAAACCAAAATTAATTTGTGTCTATTTTTATTTTATTTAGTTTGAGTCATCATTTATTTTTCCTTCATTTTTTTCATGTTATAGGTTTTAGGGGTTTTATTTTTCATTTATTTAGTTTTTGTTAACATTGTTCCAGTGCATTGCAGTAATACTAGTTAGTTTAGTAGCTAAACTAACTAGTGTTAGCCTTAGTTTAGTTCAGCAAAGTTAGAAATTCAGCAGATTATAATCATTTAAACTTTTTCCATACTATTTCCACCACAAAGGTTTGAATCATATATTTTCTAAAGCTAATTTTTTCTATGTTTTTGTTCTAGTACTGTTCGAAAAACAGATAACTCCTCTTTCCATTGCCGTTTTCTTTTGTTTATGAGCTCTTGATTATCAGCGCTGAAACTAGTTTTCTAAACATATTTCTGGTAGCTGCTCTATTTTTGCCAAACATTATTTAGTTAAGTATTATTACATTATTAAGTTCAATTTTAAAGCATTATCTTATGCTCGCCTAAGGCTGCATTTATTTAATCAAAAATACTGTTATAATGTGAAATATTACAATTTAAATGAACTTGTTTATGTTGTAATACATTTTTTAAATGTCTTTTTTTTTTTTTCCTGTGATGGCAAAGAAGCTGAATTTTCAGCATCATTACTCCAGTCTTCAGTGTCACGTGATCTTTCAGAAATCATTCTAATATGCTGATTTGGTGTTAAAGAAACATTCTTATTAAAGTTAAACACTGTTGTGCTGATTAATATTTTTTGTGGAGACAGCATTTATTATTAATAGTACTTTGTGTAAAATGTATTAGTTTCATAAATGTCTACTGTCTTTTATCAATTTAATGTGCCGTTGCTAAATAAAAAAGTATAATTTTTATAATTTTTTTATCTTAAAAAATTAATAATGTAATTAGACAGCTAAAACTTTTCAACATTGATAATAAGAAGAAATGATCTCAGCAGTCATTACTCCTGCTTTCAGCTTTGCCATCACAGGAATAAATTACGTTTTAAAATATAGAAACAGTTCATTACATTTTAATATTTCACAGTATTACTGTTCTACTATTGTTTCACATAATGTACCTGTATGTATGTAGTGTTCTTGCTCCACCTCTTACGATTATGAAAATGTTTTTGTCTTTTTAGCAGACTCTGAGGCTGTGGAAGTGTTGTGGCAGGTTCGTACCCAGCGCCGGCAGGCAGACCCTGACCTTCCGGACACTGTGACTCGTCTCACCACACCTGAGGGCAGTATTGTGTACCTGGTTGGCACTGCCCACTTCAGCGACAGCAGCAAGAATGATGTTGCCACAGTAAGCATTGACTTTCTTTTTTTTTATGGACTCACAACCAATGTTTGACTGAACACCTTAGTATTAGCTACTGATTGACTAAATGCTGTTTTGATTTGATGCTCTTTTCTTTAGACAATCCGAGCAGTCCAGCCTGATGTGGTGGTGGTGGAGCTGTGCCAGTACAGAGTATCCATGCTTAAAATGGATGAGAAAACGCTGCTAAAAGAGGCTAAAGACATCAACTTGGAGAAGGTCCAGCAGGCTATTAAACAGGTCAGCCATGAAACGGAAGACTGCGCCGACATAGTTATTATACTGCCAAACACATTCCTCTGAATTCAATTATCAACATGCTGAATCCTTTTTTCTCATTTCTTGTGTCAGAATGGAGTGATGTCTGGCCTCATGCAGATACTGCTGCTCAAAGTCTCAGCTCACATTACAGAACAGCTGGGCATGGCCCCTGGAGGAGAGTTTAGAGAAGCCTTTAAGGAGGTCAGTGCGAATACACATGCTCTCCCTCACTTACACAGTCATCATGGTTCTGACATGCACTGTAACGCATGCACTCGTTCCTGACTTCTAGCAGATGTCACCAATTATCAAAGAACAATAAATGCACGTAGTCACGAAACCTGTAAACAGCAAAGACTGATCTGCATAAATAAAATATGTGTTTTCTTCTCTTTTACCCAATTCAGGCAGGAAAAGTGCCCTTCTGTAAATTTCACCTTGGGGATCGTCCCATTCCAGTAACCTTTAAGCGTGCAATAGCTGCTCTCAGCCTGTGGCAGAAGGCTCGTCTGGCCTGGGGCCTGTGCTTCCTCTCTGACCCAATCAGGTACAAGTCAACACCACTTTGTCTTTATATGCACAGCGATCACTTTTTGTTTTAAGAAGTCTCTTCGAATGTTAACTTCATATGGTGTCCTAAAAACGAAACAGGAAAAACAGACAAGAGGCACGAATGCCAAAGATACTAGTTTGCATGTGTACATAGACCAGTTTTGCGAGATAGATTGCTGTGGACTGCTTATGTTCAATGATATTTAATAAAGCAAACTAATGTTGGCAAATTATGATAACACATTATATATATATATATAAAGTTCTACAGGTTCTTTTATAGTATCTGTCCAATTCAACATGATATAATCTGCTTTACTGTTTTATTGTGTGCCTTAATTCATTATTTTATAATGAAAAAATATTAAAACATTTAGGGTGGTTTTAAAAAAAAGTATATACAATAATTTGTGATTAATTCAATATTTAAGAAATAATACATAAAAAGTAATTACATTTTAATTGAAAGCCTTGGCATTTTTTATAGTATTTATTTTTATTTAAATCTGCATAAATTAAAGGTGGTACAGCAAATTCTGAACAAATGATATACAAATAAATAAATAAATTCTTCACAAATTCAGTGGTGTATATTACAATTATTAAAATGTTTGTAATATGAATGTTTTCCCCCCTTAAATTTAGCATGAAGCTCCACTGAGCTTAATGAAGCTTATAATGGTCCTAAATAAAGGGCTTAAGCAAAGTTTAAGCAAAACAAATAATTATTTTTTTGATTGTGGGCAAGTATGGCCTGTAAAGGCTCTTTTGTTTTTAGTTTTGAGATTCACATGAACAGATTTTTGGTATGTGTTTTTGTTCTTATCAGCAAGGAGGATGTAGAGAAGTGCAAACAAAAAGATCTTCTGGAACAGACCATGTCAGAAATGATCGGCGAGTTTCCAGCCCTCCACCGCACTATTGTTGCAGAACGAGACATCTACCTCACTCACACACTTAGACAGGCAGCGCGCTGTGTGGAGGCGCCTCCTAATGCTGAAAGTGAGTATGGCACGCTCATCTCATGCTGCAGTCTTTTCCAGTGCTCTGCCTTGAAGTTAATTTGATTTAGAAAAATGTCTTGAATTTAAAACTGCATATTCAGGTACGCCCAGTGATCAGTTTAGTTATTGTTAAAGGGATAGTCCACCCAAAAGTGAAAATTCTGTCATTTGCTCTAAACCTGTATGACTGACTTTCGTTTGTGGAACACAAAAGATATTTTGAAGAATGTTGAGTGTTTTTTTGAAGAATGTCTGGGTCTAGTTGTCTTCCCTTTTTTTTGGTCTGTACTATGGAAGTCATTGGGAAATATAGTAAATTATGACAGAATTTTCATTTTTGGTTGAACTATCCCTTTAAAGTCCCCCTGTGGTGAAAATCAAGTTTTTATTGTTGTTTATATGTCGATGTGATGTTTTTAATATGCTTTAAGACAAACCATGTGCAAATTTATAAGTCAACGGCATTGCTGAGTATTTTCTCCTACTGCGGTGAATGAAAGACTCAAAAAAGCGGATTGAAATCACTGGTGTTTCTGACGTCACAAGCTATCTTGTGACCAATCATGTCAACGTGCTGGCGGGCTTTGGCATATCATTAACACCAAACTAGCAGGGGAGTCTCGAGATAAAAAATCGTGTAGATTACGTAATATAGCGGGTGTATGAACATTTAAATGTGTTATTTTGGTGATCAAAGATTAGTTTTAAGGGATAAAATCACTGACTACAGGGGGACTTAAGCTAAAATTGTTTTTGTAATTAAAATAGCACTGAAATAAAGCATATATGTTTGATGAAAATCTTGAAAAATTTGAACATTTAGAAAAAAAATCAACAATTACAACAGAAGTTGAAGTACTAAAATGACTAAACCTAAATGAAAGCGATGTAACTTAAAGCTAAATAGAAATATTAAAAAATATATATCTAATAAAAATGACAAAACATAAAATTACTGAAAAAATCAGTAATCGATGAAAAGTAATAAGTGATAAGTAAAAATCGATGTACTGTTACCTGTGGGCGCGGTAGAATGTAACCTATATTTCTGTGGGAAGAGGACCGAATCCTGCGGGAACTATGTGAAACCTCTTGTTCATACACATTTTTTTCTTTTTAGAAGTGGCTGCTGTGGTGGTTGGAGTGGTTGGGATGGGTCATGTGCCTGGTATTGAGAAGAACTGGGATAAAGAGCTTAATATCCATGAGATCATGAGGTGCGTATTGGAACAGTTGTATGTACTTCAGTGTCTAATAGTACAAGATCTGTCATGACCAATTTTTGTTTTGTTTTTTTCTCTTAGTGTGGCTCCACCATCTCGTTTAGGCTGGGTAGTTCGCAACGTGTTGAAGGGAGCCATGTGGGGGCTTCTGGGTTATGCCTGCTTCCGTGCCAGCAAGGGCGTGGGGAGGGCGTTACTCTCCTTACCGACTGTCCAATCGTTGTTTGAAAATATACGAACGCCTTCCAATTGACCCTTCTCTTATCGGCACAGACTTTTCAGCAGTGAGATCAGGATGCACACTGAACACCAGTAGCCTTAACTACAGGATGGTGGTTGGGTAGATTAGGAGGAAGATTAGAGGGAAACATCGTCTCCATCCCATATGAAATAAGCAATGTGGGTGGAAGCCTTTGACTAACACTCTGTCACCTCCGACAAGACAACCCTCTGTGTATCTGTGGACGCAGAGCTGTACTGCCAAAGAAATCGGACCATGCTTTCTATCCCCCTTCCTCATTCTTAAAGTATGACCCACTAGAAAATTAGCTGCAGCAGGATTTCCCACGTTATCATGCAACTTGAACTGAATGAAGTTTTATTTTGCTGGGGTTTTTTTTGTTGTTGTTTTTTTTGCAAATGATTGATTGCATTTTGTTTCCCAGCAAGTCCAGTATTGTTATACCCTGTAAGTCAGCATTTGAATCTGCAACCTACTCCAGCCATAATCTGTAATTCATGAAGTGCGAGTAGTGAAGCCACATTTTTTTATGTAGATGATTAATGGAACAGTATCCCAGAACTAATTTTTAAAACCTGAATTGCACTAAAAGCGCGATTGGACCATTTATTATGAGAAGCATAAATCAGATTTTATTGAAAGTACGACTTGATGATAAATACATGTAATGCACATTAGGAAAATGATTGACCAACGTATTTTTGGTTTCGGTGATTGAATTATGTATGTTTCTGAAACAATGGCTTGAAATAAGTGAAACTAAAACAACTGCACACAGTGTTTGAGAGTTTCAAGTCTCGTTCACTCTATGTGCGGTTGCTTGGTTTTTCTAATTACCTGATAAGCCAAGCATAAAGTTTGCCTGTGCTAGCTATCAAGTGCCTCCTACTACATGACCTGGAAAGGGCTAAAAGGAACAGAGACTGGTCAGGGTGTTTTGCTCTCTCTCCATATGGTCATAATAAATGGGTACTAATAAATCTGGAGTCCTCTGTTTCACTCACACCATTTAATAATTGGTAACCAAACCTATCTTGCTAAAGAAAAGCTTGGCATTTATAGAAATGAGTAAATTATGCAATTCATTGGACAAGATACATTTTGTGTTTACGTAATATAAGATTGTGCTTGATTCAGTTTTTTTAGAAGGAAACGTCTGTTTCCCCCCAATTTAAGTTTTTTTATTTATTTGCTGCCGTGTTCATCGAAATCTAGTTGCATAAAGTTTAAATTCACTAAATTAGAAACAAACTGAAGGCTCATTGTTGACAGTATGGTAATACTCTAACACTTGTAATGAAATGTCCTTTTTTATTTATATGCCACTGTCTCAAAAGGTCACATGAGATCATCAAAATGACTTGAAATTCCTGTTGAAAGTGTAGACAACAATTAAAGAAGTTATGTTGACAAGAAAATGCTTATTCAGAAGAGCCTATCACTAGCATGAGCCATCAGGGTAATATTTGGGGAGCATGCTTAATATGGATAGAAGTAAGTTAGGAGTGTTTCTGCTTTTGTGCTCGTAGCCTTATACTACTGGAACTGCTGCTTCATATTTTGACTTTTTTTTTTCCAGGTAGCTTTTTACAATGGTGTTTTATAGGGTGACTGAAAATTATTTTTAGATGTGGCATGTTAGGTCACAGGCACAATCGAAACGCATAACGCTTGTGTGTCTTGAGTGTGATAGGAATGCTAATGCCAAAAATCTGCCTTTTTAAATTTTTAGGTACTGAATGAAAATTATGCATTTCGAGCAATAGTTAGGCTTAAATTAAGACTGAAACTTTGCATGTGTGCCAAATGCATTTATGCTGGAGAATGAGATGACTATATGGATGTATCTAAATTCTGCATGATTTCTTATGTAAATGGATTATTGGGATTATTTAATTGGAGTTTAAGAAATCTTTACAACATATATTAAGGGATATTTGTCAGTACCCTGGTGTTTGAGTATTTCTACTTGTAGAGCAACAGTCCCTGCATTTGTTGAGAGGTTGTTGCACAATTAAAATGGTTGATTAATGGATTTATTTAAAAAACAAAAAACAAAGATCTATTGATCCAATGACCCAGTAGGCTAGTTCTACTCTAAGCTTTTTCTCTTAATGCTGCTGACTTCATGAAAACTTAAACTTGGTCTTCCTGTCAGCTACTTGCTGTGCTACTTTTGATCATCTAGAGATCACTTATGAGGTGAGAAATTACATGGTCAACTAAGTAATGTATATTTAATGCACCTCTTTGTATGTCCTTGAACTATACTGCTAAAATAGGTTTTCCTCCTAATCGCTGTTAACAATGTGGAAAGGGGGAATAAATGTTCCCTCTCCTTTTGTTAGTGGTATATTTTCTTTGTTATCCTTCATTTTCAACAAGCCAAATAGCGAATGCTCAGATCGAACTAAAATCTATATCTTAAAATAAAATTTCCAACATGTTATATTTGCCTTTTCATCTCTCCAAATCTTTACACACACATACAGTGTACACACACACACAGGCCCTTAATAGGCAGCATAAGGTGTGGCAAAACGCCAACTAATTACTATTTTTGAAGAAAAAGATTTATTACACATTTATTAGACATGTGTTAGTCTGAATTTTATATCAAACGTGTTAACTTAATAATACATATCCCTGCTTCCAGCGTTTCCCTAAAAAGTTGGATTGCAGCAAAATGTATAGCCTATCAGTGACCAACATTATCAAGCTGCAGACTCGGAGCCTGCTGCATCTACAGTCCCGCACCCAGAGTCCCGCATTCTCAGTCCCCTCGTTTTTCGAGACAGCGCCTCCTGCTGTTCGGAAGATCGTATAACACCCTTATCCAAATGCCATTGAAAACATTGGAATGCAAGATTACGGTCTCTTTTTATTTAAAGTTATCCAAATAAATATTTGCGTTCCCTGCTTGATGCATGTACCAAAAAAAAAAAAAAAATCATTGTGTTCTCAAACTAACTAATTACCCAGTATTTATTTTTTGAGCGTGGGTGTAATTGAAAGGAAATTACTGATGTAACAGATACAAATACAGATTTAACTATCATCTGAAAAATATGATGTGATATTATATTGCTACAATGTTTTAGTTTGTTTTTGTACAATGTTTCAAATTCCATTTTTTCTTTCAGTTCAACATATAATGGTCTAATTAACATTATACCATGCTAACATTACAAAACCTGTTTTTTGATATTTTGCATGTGAAGCAAAACTCAAATAATAGACAAAACACCAATAATAAACCATTCTCTACTTTATTTAACGATCACCTTAATCACTGTCATCTTGCTGTAAACAGGACAAAGCAAAGAAAAAGGAAGAAAGAATTGTGTTAGTGACTTTATTTGTGTCTTCAATTGCATTCAAAAAACCTCCATTTATAAATCTGGCTTTCTTAAAATTGTGGACTGGCAATACAAGCAATGGTAATGTTGCTGGGTTCGGCAGGGGCGACCGCATCGATGTATGGTGTACCCTGGAATACAACAGCATACAAGCACTGTCACACACAGTCTTATGATCTTTCAAAAAGCAAAAAAAAAAAGATGTTTGCTAATGTTACCTTCATGTTGCACTGCTCTGTTGAAGTGTCCCTTATCATGTTTCTGAACTTTGGACAACTTTGTCGGATTGAAATATATCGGGGCACAGAATGGGCAGTGAAAATCACTGCAGCATTTAATACATTTCTGTATTTCTGGAAGTGAATTCCCCGTTTGAATTGTTATATCCATCTTCAAAAAAAAAGAGAGAGTCAAACTCAAATTAAAAATGTAAGACCACCCCACAGAGCCCATACAGTCAAATTTCAGTAAATACAAATTAAAACAAGGAACCCTCAAAAAAAGACCAAATGACACATTCTAACTCACATGTTAATACCATAGACTGGTTAATACATAGTGAAGGCATAGCAAATTTGATTATTAGGCAACTGTAACCTATGAGTTGTGAATGGCTGGCAACAACTTCATATCACAGTAAAATTAATATTGATCCATTTTAATACTTTACGTTTTATAAGAACTAATTTAAGTAGTCTACATAAATTATATAAAGTAAAATAACTACTCCGGCATTAATTAATTCAATAGTTTTAGGAGAAAAGTTCCGATAATTAAAAAAAGGTAAATCTGATTAAATAATTAATGATGACATTCTTTGATATTAACACATATAATGTATTTAATTGGTCAACTTTAATGTCAACTAATTTTTTACAATGGCTTGTCTACAATAAGTCCATGGTTAAAGGCTAACGTTAGGGAAAAAGGCGAAAAAACATGTTAACGGCTCAAATTTTGTTACAAACTATCATTACAAATATTAAATAGACTGTTCATATATTGGTGTATCGATGAGCTATAAAGTAGTTTGATTAAAAAAAGAAATCATTGAATAAAATTGACGATACTCACGTTTCGGTTCTTCACGTGTTTATGTGTTTATCCGATCCAATTTGATAGGTGGCGCTGTCTCGAAAAACGAGGGGACTGAGAATGCGGGACTCTGGGTGCGGGGACTGTAGATGCGGCAGGCTCCGAGTCTGCAGCTTCATACTACTCTCAGTGACAGCCATTCACTTTAAAAAGAAAGTAAAAGAGGACTATAAAGCTGTCATATATCAATGACAACCATTCACTTTATAATGAAAGTAAATTGAGCTTTTCCATTAAAAAAAAAATCAGCGAATAATTAATTTACGAATAGTAAGTTACGTTCCGATGAGTTTGTTTCTAGGGGGGACGAAAACAACGACGGACCGGATTTGAGAACAACTCGGTTCTGTTAGGAGTTATTTAAGGATTGCTCGATTCGCTTTCGCTCTCCTTATATAACCAGCTTTATTAGAGTTTAGTAGGATGTGAATGGCTTCTGCTGGAGCTCGTTTAACACGGCTTTATATCTCATGTCCCGGTGTTATTTTACTTAGATCACTGTCAAATGTGGGAATGGACGACATGGGCATAAACACGAGCCGCTCTTGCATTGAACGACTGCAGTTTGAGAATGTTGCTCTTAAACAACTTCCACTGGACCCGTCCACCGAACCAGGAGTCCGACAGGTCCGGGGGGCGTGCTTCTCTAGGGTACAACCAAGCCCTCTAAACAACCCAAAGTTTGTGTCAGTTTCAGGTCCAGCTCTGGCACTTCTGGGTCTTGATGCCGATGAGGTTCTGAAGGATCCACTGGCCCCAGAGTATCTCAGTGGGTCTAAAGTGTTGCCAGGATCAGAACCTGCTGCCCATTGTTACTGCGGACACCAGTTTGGACAGTTTGCAGGACAGCTTGGTGATGGAGCTGCATGTTATCTGGGAGAAGTGAAAGCTCCAGTGGACCAGAGCCCTGGATTACTGCATGAGAATCCCACAGGACGCTGGGAGATCCAGGTGAAGGGTGCTGGACTGACACCATACTCTAGGTAGACTTGCTACTGTAATATAACTTTATAACCTATCAAAATATTGCCACATCATGTTATGATATTCTCATTGGCTGTTCACACGTGTTTTCCTATTGCATGTTATCATACTAGAGATGGCATGTGAAATATATGTAGTCTTTTTTTATTTAATTTTGTCATTTTGCCATGTCATACACCTTGCATAGTATAAAAGGAGCATGATAGGAACAAACTTATAAGGCGCCCATTCTACCAAAATTCCACCAAAATAAACTGTTTTTCCCCTTAAGATAAATAAGTCAAGTCATTTAAATAGCACTATATAAACATAGATATAAACATAAAACAGTGGTGTCATCATTCAGCTTAATTCACTTCAAGTTTTGTTCTTAAGTTATGTTAAGGTTTAAATTTGTGTCCTTTGTGCTTTTTAGACAGGCGGATGGGCGTAAGGTTTTGCGCTCCAGCATACGAGAGTTTCTGTGCAGCGAGGCGGTTTTTGGCTTGGGAGTGCCGACCACGAGAGCTGGATCAGTAGTGACGTCTGATTCACGAGTCATGAGGGATATCTTCTACAATGGCAATCCACGCATGGAAAGATGCTCTGTGGTCTTACGCATTGCTCCCAGCTTTATTAGGTAACCTTAGTTTATTTCATTCCTAAATGCTTTCTTGTGGAAGTGTTATTTTAGTATTATTTATATCTTATTATATTATTTATTCATATTTTGATTTTGCATTTAGGTTTTAGTAATCTTGTTGTGCTTTTATTTTGCCAATTATTTTCGCCAGGTCAATTCTACAAATTTTAGTTGAAGTTGAAGTTTTTCATTATCATATAGTTATTTGAATAATACTTTATTTTAAAGTGTCCTTGTTATATATGTTACATGTAGTTACTATAGTAATAACAGTAAAGTAACAGAATTATGATGCAAACTTGATCAAATAAGAGATAGACTCAAATTGTGCTGTAACGCAGCTGTAGCAAGGTAATGTAATTTAATCAGCTTAATTCAGTTCAGTGATGATTCAGTTCAGTTCAATAACTGTGTAAAGAACTGTGTAAAGTTCATTTATTATGAGACAAGTTTAATTCCGCTATAAAGCAGCTCTACATAAGACAATAGTGTCATTATTTAGCTCAATTCAGTTAAGTTTTGTTTTCATCCGATAGTGTCAGTGCAGTCAAATCGGTAATATTATTGAATATTAAGTGTCCCTTACTAAGCAAGCCAAAGGTGACAGTGGCAAGAAACCCAAACTGGTAACAGAAATTGAGGGAAAAAAACTTGGGAGAAACCAATCTCAATCAGTTGGCAAGTTCTCCTCTGGCCAAGAACAACACTGTTACGAACGATACTTCAGTTTTTGTGTCTATAATTGAAATGGTTTCACTCGTAAAGGACTTCTAAGCTAGTTGGTCTAGATGTGAAGAAGTTGTCCTGACTCTTGTAGGTTTGGATCATTTGAGATCTTCAAACGAGCTGATGAGTTCACTGGCCGGCAAGGTCCCAGCTATGGCCACGATGACATCAGAACCCAGATGCTGGATTATGTCATTGTGAACTTCTACCCAGAGATCCATCAAAATCACTCAGACCGCATTGAGAGGAATACTGCGTTCTTCAGAGAGGTAGACTGAGATCATTGCTGTGGTTGTAGTATTGATCCATTGAAACATATTATAACATATTTTATAAAAAGCATTTGCATTTTTATTGTCTATATTTAATATATAAACATTCAATCTGTGTTTACTTGAATGTGCATCTTTATTACTAGGTGACTTTACGGACAGCAAGGCTGGTGGCTCAATGGCAGTGTGTGGGTTTCTGTCATGGAGTCCTCAATACTGATAACATGAGCATCCTGGGTCTGACTTTGGACTATGGGCCTTTTGGCTTCATGGATCGGTAAGGTCTCACTTAAACATTATCCCCCGGTTTCACAGGCAAGGCTTAAGCTAGTCCCAGACTAAAATGCATATTTAAACTGTTTTAACTGAAAGCAACCTGCTCTGACACATCTAAAAATATGACAGTGCCGTTGTTTTGTCTCAAGATGCACACCAGTAATGTTTTTTTTTTCTAAGGCATGTTTATAAAAGCTACTTAAATGGCCTAATTGAACTAAGGCCTAATCCTGGCTTAATCTGTCTGTGAAACATGGCCTTAATGTTATTCAGAATGTTCAGCAATTATTTGCATTTATTGTTCATGAACGTGAATTTCCTTGTTTTGTTTTCTCTTTAGTTTTGACCCAGATTTCATCTGTAACGCTTCTGATAGTTCAGGCCGGTATACTTACCAGGCCCAACCAGCCATCTGTCGTTGGAATTTAGCCCGGCTGGCTGAAGCCCTGGAGCCTGACCTACCTCCAGACCGGGCCGAACAGGTGTTGGATGAGTACCTGCCGCTCTACAATGGCTTCTATCTGAGCAATATGAGGAAGAAACTGGGTCTGCTGAGGAAGGAGGAACCAGAGGATGAGATGCTCATCACAGAACTTCTGCAGACCATGCATAACACGGGTATGAAGATTGTGTAGCTGTCATACTTGAGTGTCCAAATGAAAAGTGTCAAATATAGTAGAAGCGGGACAGTAACCTCTTCCTCCTCTTAGGTGCGGACTTCACCAACACTTTCCGTAGCTTGAGTCAGATTTCCTGCCCAACACAGGAGGCAGGGGAAGATGAAAGTGAGGTGATGAAACAAGCCGCAGAGATGCTCCTGCAGCAGTGTGCTTCTCTAGAGGAGCTGAAAGCAGCGAACAAACCCTCCATGGATCCACGGTAACACCTTACTGTATATTCCCATTCAAACTTTTGAGGTCAGAAAGATTTGTAAATATGTTTTTGAAAGAAGTCTCTTATACTCACCTAAGCTGCATTCATTTGATCGAAAATATAGATTTTTTTAGCATCCTCACTCCAGTCTTCAGTCACATGATCTTTCAGAAATCATTCTAAAATGATGATTTGGTGCTCAAGAAACATTTCTTCTTATTATATTATTATCAATGTTTCTAATCAATTATTATTAAAAAGTTGTGCTGCTTAAAGGGGCCATGAATTGAGAAATCAAATCCTTGATCTTTTGACATAAGAGGTCATTGTACTATAAAATATCCTGAGAGTTGCAGAACTCAAAACTTCCTTGTTAGTCCAAAAACAGCTTTTATTGAAACCAAGCTGCCCAAACAACTTTTTGGGGGATTTTGTCACATTATTACGTAATGGTGTGGTGAAATAAAAATAAAAGATGGAGTGACGACGACTATATTGAATCTTACAGCAATGTTGCAACTTTGTCAGTAAAAATGTTTTTACCGTGTCACTGTTGCTTTGTCTATTACAGATCGTTTGATATTTACTGAGTATTTATACTGTAGCACCGCAGTCAAACGTGGTTTGAAATCGCCAGTGTTTCTTACCTCACAAACTACCTTGTAACCAATCACGTCAACGTGTGGGTGGGCTTTAGCATATTAAATGAGTCTCAAGAGATGGGAGGTTTTCCGGTATGTTTTTCTGTTGATATGAAAAATAGCGGGTGAATTATGTATATTACGATGTTATGATGAACTATACCTTTCTCCACTGGCATCCTAAGTTGGTAAAAGCGTTTCTAAGGATGCTGATTTTTAGAAGGCAGCCATCTGAACGGGAATATGGTTTGTGTAACATTAGCAACACATTATTAACTGTTTGATAACGTAGTCAAGCCAAAGGCTAATCATATAAATTATTGCCATTATATATTCAATGTTGTAGAGCGATACATAAAATGCATTACCATTCTGATACATCGGCAAGGCTCATTTGCATATTCATGGTTTCGCGTGTACTAAATGAAGCAAGGGTGTAGAGTTATATTCAAGCTATTTTATGGCATAAATAATACATTATGTAAATAATATTAAAATAAGACTTAAAATAAAATGGTTAAATAGCTTTATTTACATATTTCTGTTTTTTCCTTCCAATGTAGTGAGCTTGCAATGCTGCTGTCCATGGCTCAGAGTAACCCTGCACTGTTCCAGATGATTTCAGACAGGAAGACGGTTGCTCAACAGCTTGAAAGACTCTCAAGACTGAAGGAGCTGATGGACACCACTGCAGAACAACTGAGGGCCAAGCAGACTAAAGACTGGTCCTGCTGGATCAACAAATACAGGTATACAGAAAGAAAGCTTTGAGCTCTTTCGATCTGATGCATTCATTTCCATTTGGCATTCATTTCTTATGAAAAGTGTATTATAAAGCATTGTTATTTGAAACCAAAAAGACCTGAATAAGACCTAAGTTGTTTTAATAGTTTAGGTTAGATAGGTTTATATCTGTGTAAATTAATTTTTATTTTTCCTGCTACAATGTACTTTTGCATATGTTGTCTATTTAATTCCCAAGGCAGCGGCTTGCTCGTGAGTGCGAGTCAGGGGTTGATGTGAAAGATCTACAGAGGGAGAGAGTATGTGTGATGAACAACAACAACCCACATGTGGTACTAAGAAACTACATTGCCCAGAATGCAATAGAGTCAGCTGAAAATGGTGACTTCTCAGAGGTGAGGATCATACTAGCTTTGTAAATCAGAGCACCTAAATTGCAATTGCAAGAGACAATTCAATACCATTAAAAGTTTGGTTCAAGAAGATTTATTCATTTATTTATAATACTTTTATTAGGCAAGGATGCATTACATTGATCAAAAAATTGTACAACAAAATTATTTCCAATGAAAACATCTTTTCCATCACAGGAATAAATGACATTTTTAGAATATATTAAAATAGAAAGCCGTTATTTTAAATTGTAAAAGTATTTCAGAATATTTTACTGTATTTTCGATCAGATAAATGGAGCCTTGGTGAGAATAAGAGACATATTTAAAAAACATTACAAAATCTTGCTGTCCCTAAACACCGATCCAAGTGCGCTGGACCATATGAGATCCTACACAGTTCAGCGCACTTGGATCGGCGTTCCTAGATCGACTGATAGAGACTGTTTTTCAAAGATGGCTTCTGCCTGCATACGCAAAGTTGACTGTATGTATAAAATATCTTCTTATTAAACTGTCTGGACACTGTCAAAGTTCTCAATGCTTCGGTTTGAAGGTAGGGACCCTCATTATGCTACCGTGTTAGTGTGGGGCTATTTTGAGCCTTGTTAGTGGTATTAACAAGCGATTTTTATTTGTCATTACTCAATGCCCAATATACTAGCGTTAATCCTAGCGTTATAGGCTAAACTGTTTTTAGAGATAAAACTATTTACATTCAATAATCATGAAAACAAATCTCAGATAACGGTTGACTAGGTAACAATGTGTAATTAGACCAAAGGTTCATTTTGCGCCGGAGTTCTCCTTTAATGTCTGTTAATAATTTGTTTGTTTCTAATTTGTGATTCATACATTAACCATTTGCATTTTCTCAAATCCATTAGGTTCAGAGAGTTCTGAAAGTGTTGGAAAAGCCGTTCTCTGTGCAGGAAGGTCTTGAACAGCCAGGCTTGGAGGCAAGAGGAGGAGCGGCAGCTCCAGAGGAGAGAGATGAGACAGGAGAAGAGGCTCGAGTACTCGTCCCATATGACAGCAAGCCCCCCATCTGGGCCAATGAGATCTGTGTCACCTGATCATCATAAAACCTTTGTGACAACTAACCTGCTCATTTAAGCAGAGTAATCCTGCAGAAGCTGGTTAGGTGTTAGTGAAGGTTAAGTGAGGTATTAAACTCCTGTCAACCAGTTAAAAACATGCAGTAAGATGGTGTATAGGGGCAAAATGAAAATCCAGCACGTTAACTGCTGTATATTTAACTGGTTACAAATGATGACTTGGACCACTAGTCTTACCATGACAGGTCTTAGTCTGAAAGATAGAAGTTGTGCCTCTATATATAAAATGACTGTGGATTTGAATGTAGAAGGGTGTTTGAAATTAAACGCACAAGCCATTGAGCAACAAAGCTCTAAAGCTTAAACGCACAAATTATTTACTTAAAGGTGTCTTTATCACTTTAAATAATGTAAGTAGCTCTGATTTAACATAATCTGTCAGAAGCTAGAATAGTATATTATTCATCAAATACACCTACTTGCAAATAGTATCCTGTATTTTATTTTCACTAAGTATTTTCAGTTTCCCTAGCACACAAATCTGAATACACCTAATCTGAATAGTGTGATTACAAAATACATATCATTAGAAGTGTGCATTTTACATTTTCATTTTGGAGTCATCTAAGGAAGTATTTTCATATGCTTTGTATCCATTCCTTTAAATGTTGTTTAAAACATGGCTAAAAGAATGTTAATGTTTTTCGGCATAGTTTCAACAACTGTGAAGAACTTTTTAGACAATATTTATATAATTTGAATGAACTTCTCTGATGAATACGCAATACTTTTAAGATAAAGTAATAAACATAACAAATGGCACATCTGTGTTCTAATTTTTGTCAACCAGGATTATTTTATCAGTAAGAGTGTGTGGTGAAGCAATTTCCAGTGTTTTCATTTAGGGAGGAATGTCAATGCCTGGGGCCCAATGCTTCAACATGTTAACACAGGTTCAGGTGTGCACCTAAAAATACTAAGGCAGATTTCAACCGTGTCAAATACTTGGAAGACAAAAAAAAGAAAACTCCCTGTAATCTATGGCGTATAACAGGAAACAAAGCATTCTTTGTTCACATTGTAAACTACCAAAATTTATGGGAATCCCAAAGCCCTCGTTTTAATCATTTTCAAGGCTTTGGAAGAACAAACATGCAGCAGTTCTCACATTCACTGAAGGACAAACATGTTCTTGGATATTTGGTCTCAGCAATGCAACTCATGTATGGAAAGCTGTTTTGACATTTATTCCTTAAAACCAACTAGTATATATTTTATGGTTATTCTGTAGGCTACTTCTAATTATCAGCAAGTAATCCAACAGTGACTAAGTATTTTTTAATTTTATTATTAAATACTAAAAACATATTTCTTTACCATCTTGAATCTATTATATATATATATTCATTCATTTTTTTTGTTCTAGTCACTACCCTAATAGTGACAAGTGATTATTTAGACTGGTAACAAATTTCATTTCCATTGAATTCTTTGGGAGTCTGTGGTTCAGTTATCAACTATTAATTTCTGAATGTTATTAACTATGTTTTCCATTTGTGCTCATGTCCTCTTTCAGTTTTGCTTTATTTTTTTTTAGTTAGTATTCCAGTTATCGTAGTACTCTGAACAAAGACACTATTTTTTAAACCTAAGATTCTCGCTTAGGACTGCACTTATTCGCATTGGCTTGTCATAAACAGCCACGCTGGAGAGGGAGTGGTTTCGCGCACACGCACAGTCTGACCGCGGACAGGTAGATTGCTATTATCCGTGTTCAGGTAAACCTGGAAATCACAGCTGCGGTACTCGGGACAGCACATTTAAAAAGGTATTCACCAATATGTCAGTCCGACCAAGACCTGGATATTATCGCCAGGAGGTAAATAAAACCGCTTGGGAAGTCCCGGAGAGATACACAGATCTGAAACAGGTGGGGACGGGGGCATATGGTACAGTATGGTGAGTTTGCTCTTATTTTCTGTAGCCTACTTCCGGGAAAGAATCGTGATTTATATGTTAAAAAAACTTAATGCATTGTCACTGTTGCAGAACAATAGGCTACGTGTCTGGGATCTATTCAAATTGATGTGAACGTCCGTATAGCACAATAGGAAATTTTTAGAGACTATTTTATAATAAAGATGCCTCCGAAATGTTTTGATGCGATCCAAATTCATACAGCATATTTGCGAGTGAATATGTTTTATTCGTGTATGTTTACAGGGATTCAAGATAAACACAGAAAACGAGAGTTTCAAATTAAGTGCCTGCAAAACAACGTTGTGGTTAATAATTGTAAAATGGCAGCTGTTGATGCTGCCTGTGGCCAGATGATGATGGTTTATTACGTTTTCATGCTTCCTTTAAAAAAATCCCAGAGGATTATCTCCGAGTAACCACTGTTCGCGTCTTGAGGCACGTTCCACAACTTAATCTGCCAATAATTTAGTAGCAACATTTCCACTTTGAAATTATATTATATTAATATCATAATATATTATATCACTCAATTCTCTTAAAATCACTCGTCCTCAGACCAGACCTTCATATTGATTTTAATAGATCACTTAAGAAAAACAGAAACACTGTAAAAAAGAAGTTGCTGCCTTAAAGGAATAGTTCACTTAAAAATAAAATTTTTGTCATCATTTACTCACCCTCAAGTTGTTTCAAACCTGCTGTATGCATTTCTTTCTTCTGCTGAACACAAAATAACATATTTTGAAGAATGTCAGGAAAAAAAGATGTATATAAGTAAATGGGGTAACTGTCTGGTTACTGACATTCTTCCAAATATCTCCCTTTGTGTTCAGCAGAAGAAAGAAATTAATACAGGTTTGAAACAACTTGAGGGTGGGTAAATTATGACAGATTTCCATTACATTTTAAGTACAATCAACTTGGACGTTTTAGTGATTTCAACTTGAATTACATTTAACTGACTTTAAAAAAAGAAGAAGCTGAATCTTGTAACTTTATGATGAGTTAAAGCAATGTAAAAACATTTGTTGTCAACTTATTGATCATATATATATATATATATATATATATATATATATATATATATATATATATATATATTGACATAGCTACAGTATGTATGTTCAAATGTTCAATTATTCTAAAATAATTAGGTCAAAATTCTACTACGTATCTGTTTTCGAATTCAGAATGCATGTTTACAACTGGTGATTCACTCCTCAGCTATTCGTTTGACCGGAGGACAGGGGCAAAGGTGGCCATCAAGAAACTCCATCGTCCCTTCCAATCTGACATGTTTGCCAAAAGAGCTTATCGGGAGCTCAGGCTGCTCAAACACATGAAGCATGATAATGTAGGACACCAAAGATTAATACTGCATGCTCTGGGCAGTCTCATCTGCCCTGTTGTAAATGAACAGATTTACAGTCTCATGTTGTGCTGTATTTGGCAACCGCTTTCTCTTTTTGAATTGGTACAGGTTATTGGACTTGTGGATGTTTTTACTGCAGACCTTTCTCTAGATAGATTCCATGACTTGTGAGTATTTTACAATGTTAAACTGTCATGCGTTGACCATTTGGTCACAATTATGATTGTGACGGCTTGTTTTGGATGTATGGGCGCATGATCATTTTCTGATTCTCCTCGTCTTTTGCACAGTTACTTGGTCATGCCTTTTATGGCTACTGATCTTGGAAAGTTAATTAAAATGCAGAGACTGTCAGAGGACAAGGTCCAGTATCTGGTCTACCAGATGTTGAAAGGACTCAAAGTGAGTATTGTAATAATGCAGACTTACACATCCTCGCAAACATATTTTTTTATGAATCGCTTTGTTTTTACAGTATATCCATGCTGCTGGAATCATTCATAGGGTGAGCACAGTTATGTCAGTCTTATACACATGTAAACATGTATTTCTCACTACGAAACCACTAACCTCATCTGATGCCTTGCAGGATCTCAAACCAGGCAATCTGGCTGTAAATGAGGAGTGTGAGCTTAAGGTATCTCACCACGTGCATGAATTAATTCTGTATGCCTTTTGTAGATATTAAGATTTATTTGAAGTCTTATTGTTCCATGTCTTATATTACAGATCCTGGATTTTGGTCTAGCACGGCAAACAGACAGTGAAATGACTGGCTATGTTGTGACACGCTGGTACAGAGCGCCTGAGGTCATTCTTAGCTGGATGCATTACACACAGACTGGTTAGTCCCACATTGCATGCACTGATCTCTATATGTTGTTCTTAAATATCAGAAATAATAATAATATTGTATTTTTATTATACGGTAGATTAGTGGTTATAGGTTATATATATAGTGGTTATATATCAGTGCTGCTCTCATAAAAGCAATAGAAAGTGCTTAATTAATTAGATATTTAAACTAATGATAATTCAGAGATATGTGTTGTGTTTGTTTGAATTTTCCCCTCAGTGGACATCTGGTCGGTCGGATGCATCATGGCAGAGATGCTGCTAGGGAAACCACTGTTCAAAGGAATTGACCGTATCCTTCCTTGCAGGACAACTGTGATTTTTTTTTAATGTACATATTTATTAGATAATATGCAATTGTAGTTTTGATGTAGTGATTATGTCCCGAAGTCTCATCCCTAGTGTATTTGAATCCTTGACCATTTTCCGTCAGACTTGGATCAGCTACGGGAGATCATGAAGATTACAGGGACGCCAACAAAAGAGTTCACAGCCAAACTAGAGTCTGAAGATGTGTGTTTCATTCATATTTTCCTACTAAGATTAGTTTGCAGAACTCTCTCCAGATATATAATGAATACTTTCGAGATTTGAAAATCCAAAGTCACATGGTGTATTTCTTTTCTAGGCTAGGAACTACATAACAAAGTTGCCAAAACTTAAAAAGAAAGATCTTTGGACATTGTTACCAAATGTTAACCCACAAGGTAAGAGTGTTTTGAAAGTGTTTTGCTCAATCAATGCAAAAAAAAAAAAAGGGGTTAGTGTGTGTTTTTAATTATTTTTTATAATTTATTAAATAGTATTCATATCATAATTATGTGAAAGTATTTTGCTAATTGTTTTATTCTTTTTTTATTATGCAATTATTCCTTTGAAAAAGTAAAGTAGGGGATTACTCTTATTTTTTTTCTGTAATTGAATTACAGTTACTTCTGATGTAATTGCATTTAATACTGTATAGACAATTCTATATAAAACAATAGTGGATGTATCATCAGAATGTATTGTCTTATTTTAAATGTTAATGTTACGTGTTTTTAATGTAACCTTCTCCCTTTAAATACTTAAGTCATTTCAAGAATATTATGCAATTTTATATTACTTATTTGAAAGAATGTAAAGAGCAGTTTTATGTTGATCCTTGTATTGTTCAACTGGTTGAGATTGATACGGGATTTAGAAAGTAATACCGTAAGTAATGTAATACTTTTTTGGTGGTTAGCACCATGCTCTACACTATTTGATCCAAGTACATCTTTCATGCATACATTTGATGAAAACAATTTCGAATGTCGCATAATTGTTTGTCATATTGACTCTGTTTCTCTCCTTTTCAGCGATTAAGGTGTTAGACAGCATGTTGCTCTTGGACCCTGAGAGTAGAATAACAGCGGCAGAGGGACTGGCTCTTCCTTTCTTCTCGGAGTTTCATGAACCAGAGGAGGAGACCGAGGCCCCACCGTATGACCATTCACTAGATGAGGCTGATCAGTCAGTGGAGCAATGGAAACGTAGGTTTTAACTGAAAAGCTTGATATGAGTGACTTCAAATTCACAGTAATTGGTGTAATGGATGAGACAATTAGTTTTAACATTTGTTTAAAGGAACACGCTGACTTTTTGGGACTTTAGCTTATTCACCGTATCCCCCAGACTGAGTTAGATAAGTCCGTATAACACACCCTATTGATCTCCGTGTGTGCCGTAACTCTGTCTGACGCACCCACCGCTAGCCTAGCTTAGCACAAAGACTGGAGGTGAACGGCTTCAGCTAGCATACTGCTCCCAATAAGTGACAAAATAACGGCAACATTTTCCTATTTACATGTTGTGATTTGTATAGTCACAGCGTGTACAAATAACAAGGTCACGTAAGACACAGCCATCTTCTAACCGTATACATACTGGGAACTGTATTCTCTGAAGGCGAAGCACTGCTACTTCTGCGGAGTGATTAGCGCAACACTCTGAGCGAACTCTCTGCTCCTCACCACGGAGCTTCTCAGCTGCTGCGAGCAAATCACTCCGCAGAAGTAGCAGTGCTTCGCCTTCAGAGAATATAGTTCCCAGTATGTATACGGTTAGAAGATGGCTGTGTCTTACGTGACCTTGTTATGTGTACACGCTGTGACTATACAAATCACAACATGTAAATAGGAAAATGTTGCCGTTATTTTGTCACTTATTGGGAGCAGTATGCTAGCTGAAGCCGTTCACCTCCAGTCTTTGTGCTAAGCTAGGCTAGCGGTGGGTGCGTCAGACAGAGTTACGGCACACACGGAGATGAAAAGGGTATGTATGGACTTATCTAACTCTAGGGGATACAGTGAATAAACTCAAGTCCCAAAAAGTCGGCCTGTTCCTTTAAAGATGCATAAGGCATTAATTAGCAAGTATTTATTGTGTGATAGTTTATTCCAAAGAGCTATAGAAATAACAAATTTCCCTCTGTTCTCTCTTCCTCTGTCCCCTTCCATTCTTTCTTTTCCTTCTTTGACCCCAGGACTCACCTTCTCTGAAATTCTGAGCTTCCGTCCGGCACCAGTGGTGGCAGAATCTAAAGAGACGGCTCTTTGAGAGTGCTTATTTTTATATTGTCAAAGCTTTACATTTGTACCATTTGTCATATACGACTTTGAACAGTTTTTTTACACAGTGAGTGCACTGTTTTATTTTTCAGCTTTTTAGCCTGTTGTGTGTTAGTGTTCGACACAGATGAACTAGGCACAACTGGACCATCAGCAGAACTGCACCATCCTGCAATTTAATTGGGAGATTTTAGCATACATTTTTGCAAGTTTGTGATTTTATTTTATTTTAAAGCACATGTCACTATCCAGCATTAATGCTGACATCATCACACTGAAATGCTGCAATGCAAATGTCTGTATGGTTTACATTTAGGCCTGAAATATTTTTCTGTTTTTGCCAAACCCCACAGCCATATATTTTTTTTGTCTGAAAGAGTATTAATTTATCTTCTAAAACAGTTTGTCAACCTGACCACAGTCACGAATGCAAAGTCCAGACAAATCATGCAATTATGCAAAGGAACCTGTAAATGTATAAGTCTTTTTAAATTGATCACATTTAATTTTGTTGTATATTTTTAAATCAGTTTGTCAAGAAAATTAGAACGATTGATTAAAAATACATCTGGTAACTTTTTTGCTTTTGATGTTTCTAATTATTATCCACAGTCAGTTGTTTATTGACACTTCAACTTGTCGGAAAGGAAATGGAAGTCAACGGAATTCTGGACCATTTGGCATGAAATCCAGCAGAGGGCAACATTTACACTTCTTTTGCTCTTTCTCCAATAACATTTCACAGTAATATTCTAGAGAGCTGCATTATTACACTAGAAACTCCATTTAGACTTGAGGTCCCTGGGCATCCTCATCCTTTATTTTTATGTCATTCATTTAGGCCTGAGAATTGCTGTTACATGTCAATACAGTGCGGTAGTCTCTGAAGAGATATAGGCGGGTCACTTCTTAAGTTGACCTTTGCACTTCTAGTTTAGAGACACAATTCCCTGTCCCATTAAGAGTCTTTCTCTGTTCCTGCAGCCTGTCTGTGATACCTGGCCTTTTTTTGGCCTCTGTTTAGAATCCTTGTGCGGTTCATGTGGTCAGAGAATGTTCTGCCCGAAAGAAAACAGAGGAGAGGGAAAATACATTTGTCATGCTACTTCTTGGCAGCCAGATGTAATGACACTGAATGAAAGAGGAAGATAGCAAGCAAAGCCAGCAGATTTTCTCCTCTCGCTGGTTTATTTAAAGAACTTCTCTGATTTCTTGACACAAACAGCTTTCTTTGTTTGTTAGAATAAGCAGTGCAGCACATAATATCACAAAGGTGTTTGTAAAAATCACTGAATTTTAAAGCTGTTTCATATTAAGTGGATTGTTCTATCTTGCACTGGGTAAAACTGAGGAGGAACAAAAGGTTTTAATTTTAATTGTAATACAGCGCACCCCAAAAGTTGTTGTACACTTCAGCCAGTCTTAAAAAAATTCTTAATGTCATTGCATTAGATTTTAAGTTGACAATCATATCTGTGATGCTTTCTGGTTTGTCATGTTCAGTTTATATGATGAGCTACATCTGTGCCTGCTAGTCTATGAACTTGAAAGGAACTTATTTCATACATCTACTAAAATCATTTGTAAGATAATAATACAGATGTTTTATATCTATGCAGGGACATTCCGACATTTTAAGAGAATTAAGTATCCACATACTTATTGAGGCTACTGTATGTTTATAAATATGCAATTTCACAGATATCTCTTTACACTGAGAAGAGTCCAGTGTTTAAACTACGGTTGGCTGTCCCTGTCAAACATCCTGTCTTGTGTAACACTCTTGAAATGGGATAAACACAATATTTCATTGTTTGCTTATGTTTACATAGTTTAAAGATCATGACCTATTGCATAAGTGACTTAGAATGGATATGTATTATGCTTACCAAGGTGGCATTTATTTGATTAAAAATGCAGTAAAAACTGAAATATTGTGAAATAATGTTACAATTAAAAATAAAAGTTTTCTATTTAAATATTTTTTTAAATGTAATGTATTCCTGTGATGGCAAAGCTAAATGTCTAGCAGTCATTACTCTAGTCTTCAGTGTCACATGATCCTTCAGAAATGTTATATGCTGATTTGGAGCTCAAGAAACATTATTATCAATGTTGAAACAGTTAATATTTTTGTGGAAACCATGATACACTTTTTTCAGGATACTTTGATGATTAGAAAGTTCAAAAGAACAGCATTTAAAAAAAATATTTATATTTTATATAACATAATAAATGGCCTTACTGTCACTTTTAATCAATTGAATGTGTCCTGCTGAATATCCTAAAAAAGATAAATTCTTACTGACCCAAACATTTTGATTGGTAGAGTAGATGTTTAAATATTTCTGCATTTAATCATTGGTAATACACTGTCTATCATTCTCTGTTGCTTTATGCTCTCTGCATATTTTACTGTCTGTTTTCTCTCTCTGTCTCTTTCACAAGCACAGGGAGATGCACGTGCCTTGCTGTTTAGCAGATCTTCAGGAATCCTTTGGCTTAGCGCGCTGCGCAAGAGGAAATTCCACTGGCTCAAATGTTCTCAGTAAAGGCCTCAGCGTGGATCAAGCACCCGGAATCCCTGCAACCCACCGACTCCTCAGCAGGGACAGCGAGGGGCTGGGACGAATGAATGTGACGGTGCCACAGATGGTTCTCCTCCAGTCAAGAGACAGACTATGGTTAGAATGGTATTTTAAGTATCGCCATGCTCATAAAAAATAACTGTTACCCAAAACATATGTGCGTGATCTTAAGAAGTTGCCATTCGTTGCTTGTTTTCATCCCACATCATAACTCTGTTGATGAATAATAACAATAAGGGAAAGGTGAGAGTGATCCCATCCCAGATTATAAAGTTTCAGCACTGTTTTTAGAAATGATCTAATGCAGAATATGCTTTCTGTTCCGTCTTTTTCAATCGTGCGGGTCATGGATGTTCTCTGATGGACTGAATGTGTGGTAGTATCATCTAAAAGGCCCTGGAGAGCCATCATACATAAGAGCTGTGCTGAAAAACATCAAGCTCCCATTCTGGCTTGACCAAACCTGTCAAATATGAGGTTTACAGCCTCCTAAATACTGTGAAGGTCGGAGGTGGTTCCTTGACTTTATCTTTTTTTAGAGGAATTTAGCTGTTTTAAAGAACAGAATGTTCCTGGTTGTAAGTGATGTGAGAAACACACAACAACATCCTCCTCCTCTGGAAAAGTTCTGGGGGGCTTTTAGATTTCTTTAGGACTACTCCAGGAAATTGTGGTCAGTTTCATTGTGGTCAGTTATATGCAGTTGGCTCATTTATTATAACTATATCAAAACAGTTTTTTCAGTGGTTCACTAAAGTGGTTTGTTTATTGCTGAAATTCAGTTTTAGAATACATATATGCTACTTGCAGTCTATTGCAAGTTCTTGATTTCTTTCTGTGTCTTTTGTATGTGTAGATTGTTGAGCCAAAATATTTTATTTGTAATTATAGGGCTATATACACACTACTGTTCAAAAGTTTGGGGTCAGTACGTTTGTTTTAAAGAAACTAATGCTTTTATCAAGCAAGGTTGAATTAAAGGGATAGTTCACCCAAAAATTAAATTCTGTCATAATTTCCTCATCCTCGTGTTGTTCCTTGTTGTATGAGTTTCTTTCTTCTGTTGAACACAAAATAGGATATTTTTAAGAATATGGGTCACCAAACAGTTGATGAGCCCTATTGACTTTCATAGTGTTTTTTTCCCCTATACCATGGAAGAAAATGAGGCTTTATATTCATTATGTTTGTTATATTCTTCAAAGAAACCTAAAATAATATATTACTGTTTCCACAAGAATATTAAGCAGCACAAAATTTTCAACACAGATTTGCAATTTGGGCCGCAGCATTGTCTTTATGAAAGCAAAACATCTGATCATTCCTCTTTAGATAACAACTTTTCATTTGTGAAGCAAGCCATTCTGCAATATTCTCCTGTACTCCAAAGCATTATAAGACGTTTCACAGTGACGTAGCTCACCAATACCAGCAGCTAAAAAGGCCACCACACAATGACTCCTCTTCCTCCATGTTTCACTGTGGTAGAGATGCATTTATTATATTTTTTCACCATATTTTTGAAGACATCGCTCTGGAGCATCTCCATGCAACTCATGTTTCATTGTGATTCATCACTCCACACATAACTTCTGCCAAAAATCTTTCTGTTTTCAGACAGCAATGTCTTTTTAAGTCGTGCATTTGCTTAAATTGGGCTAATTTCCTGACCAATACTTTGCGGTTATGACAGTTAAAAGCTTAGTGTTTAGCCATTTTGGGCTTGGTCCATTTTTTTTTCTTTGCCCAGAAGTGTATACATTAATTTACTAAACATGAATATAAAACTTACCCGCACACAAAAGATTAACAGGACAGTCTTATCATTTTAAATTAAAGTTAGGCTACATTTTGGACATTTTGTTTGGAAATGTTGTAAACCCAATCATACCGCAATCATATCATATATGTCTGTGGTCATGCTAATTTTAAACTCTGGTTCCTGCATTAAGTGCTTTTGTAGAAACTGTGATGGAAAACTGTGGCTCAAAGTCAGAAAGTGCTTATTTGATATGGGACCCTCTCCATCTATTTCTCAACCACAAGGTTACATAACTATAACTTGCATAACATCCTTTCCTGAATTTGGGGAGCGAAGGTAAATCATAATTTTATGGTCAAATAGCCGTGTACCTGCATATGGCAACAGTATGTAGGAGATATGCTTGTGGAGATGGCCAGTTAAAAGAAGATGGATATATGATATGCTGTGCAGGATAGGGCTGGAATGAATTTTTGTATTCACTTAGCTCATTTAGCTCTCGAGGGACAGTGTCCAGCAGCAAGGTCAAGATTTAGGACACTTTGCCCTATCCAGTTAGATAACAGTTTAAGATTTTCTCCAGGACTATGCACTGCTTTGCGTATGACATTTCTAATATTAGTATTAGTATGACTAGGTAATATTAGTACTTTTTTCATACACCGCAGGACTATTTATGTGAAAAGTTGATTAAAATGGTTTCACTATTGGTAAAAATAATAATAAAAAAAAAAATGGTGAAGTGGTTTTACTTCATAATCATCACTATTAAGTCAGAATTTAAGAAAAAAAGTGCAAAGTTCTCGTATTTCATTTACTAGAAAAAAACCCTGTATTTGTTTCATATTATTAAATATTTTTCTTGTTACAGTTAAAGGGTTAAAAAAAGTGCACTGTCCGTTCAATGGCCTTCAGTGGCAGCTGTGCTGTTAACTTTGTCCCTGCCACACAAAGACAAATTAAAGCTAGGCCTACTTTAAAGGACCACCATTCAATTGTCCTCTCCCCACACACACACACACACACACACACACACACACACACACACACACACACACACACACACACACACACACACACACACACACACACACACACACACACACACACACACACACACACTTGCCATATGTCTACCCACATAAACCCCGCCCCCAACCCAAAGATCCCGCCCACCAACCTGGAGGATCGAATATCACGTCCGTCTTTCGCTGCATCACTCGACTCCTTCTTTCATCCTAAAATCGCGGTTACAGTGTCAGTTTAAACTGAAACCTCTCGTCCACGCGGATCTGACAGCACAGATTGTTAGTATGATACCCCAATCGTCATCTGTATCCTAGACCGGGGGTTGGAAGGGGAGAATCAAATCTTTTGACCCCAGCCATCATTCCCTGGATAACGGGCACAGAGCCACCCGACAGCCTCAATTGTTGTTTCCTTTTTTTGCCGACATCTGCTGCATGTTGCTCTCATTTGCATCCGAAGCAACAAGAGGTCTGTATTAGGCTGTGATGGAACACTTTCATCTCAATCGCTGAAGAAAGAAATCAGCTTATTTGGATCAGAACATTGAATCTATTCTGTTGATTCACTGAGCGTGTAATAACAACCAAGGCTTGGTGACATGATGGAGAGTGTGGAGAAGGAGTGCGGCGCTCTGGGTGGATTGTTTCAGGCGATCGTCAATGATATGAAGGTACCAGTTCTGTTTTATTGATGCAGATATTTAGCAAAAAAAAAAAAGAAAGGTTGTGTTTTACTGCCTTTGTTTTCATTAGGGGTCCAGCTGCCTGCACCACTGATGCTGTGATTAATGACATGGGGGTCTCAGCATGGAGGGCTTTGTTGTGAAATGAGAATTGAACCCTTTTGTAGATGTCTGTAGAACCTTTTATATGTTAAAGCATATTTTTGTGCATTCTATTTGAGATAAATACAAATTATTGGCCTACGTAAAAGACAGAAAATAGGTCCAGTTAGGGGCTTAGCTAGAAATTATAAAAATTCTTAAGAATTTTTTCCCCTACAAAATATAGGGGTTTTATAAAAAGCATGGGCACCACCCACTTTTACCAGGCTTGAACAGAAATGTAAAATTATGTTTTGAAAGTCAAGTGTTTTATGGGCACTAGCACCACGGCATGTTTAGAGGCTCATATGTCGTTTGAATTTTACAACAACCATATAATCCCATTTTAACCCAATTCATTTTTACATGATTTGAAAATGGTGCACTAAAAGTCTGCCTAGCTATTAGTTGTCCAAATGACCAAAAGACATTTACCACTATTTTGACCTCGAGTCAGAATATCTCTCAGATTGACCCTCTATCATATTGATGATTTCTGAAAGCAATGTTAATGCGCAGGGATTATGCATGGCTCATAAAGAGATATTAATGCATCAGAGAGAGCTTAAACGTGGAGCTCGGCTAAAATCTCACTTGCTCAGAGCCTTGTTGTGATTTTCAGTGAAGTAAAAAGAATCAAAAACAGCTTTTATACATCTTTTTGTATGCAATGCAAGCAGTATGAGAATATTGACATTCATACATTTTTTGTCAGAAGAGAAAAGTTTGTAATACAGAAAATTTGGGGAGTAATTGATTTAGATATCTGGCTATTTTGTCCATAGGAATATGATATATAAATTAATATTACATGGCATGTAAATATTGGATTTCTTTATTTATTTTTGAACCCCATATCTTATTAGGAAGAACCATTTGAAGTATTCCTTAATGAAGACAAGCCAAAATCTTATGTTATTGTGTGAAACGTCTAATGTCATTAAAAACGCGTTCAATATTTTGTTGAAAGATCCAAGGTCTTTGCACTTTTGTGTAAATAAACTGAATATAATCTGTTCTCCTATAACATTTAAACCTCTCATGGCCATCTCTCAGATATGATCTCCTTTTCCTACAGCTATTTGCAAATATTTTTGGAGCGCTTTCCAGCCTGTTGCGTTGCTGAAGCAGAACCCTGTGGTTGTACGTACTGTTCCATAAATGGTTTCCATGTTCTCGTGCGGCTCCAGTAGTGAATGTTATTGCTGAAAGTTGGCGTTTGAGTGAAGTTCGGTGGCCAGATGCCAGATCTGGAGTTCATATGTTGTGAACGGCTCCAGACTTGGCACAGGACCAACCCTGGCAACGTTCAGCTTGTTTGACATGCAGTATATCAACAGTCGTAAAGAGGGTACAGCCGGAGAGTGTTGTAATGTCAAGCGATGATGATTTGAGTAGGTAGGGCAAACTCCTCTTCAAAAATTAGCATATTGTAACATTTCTCTATTCAGATTTCACTTGGCAGACCAAGGTCTATAAAAGAGTTTACAGCTGTGGCCAAAGGTTTATGACAGCTATTTTTGTTAGAATAATATTAAATGAAAACACAAACACTTTTTTCACTTCCAAAATAAAATGAAATGGTATAACAGACATTCTAACTTTGCAACATGTCAACTTATTCTAACCTGAACCCTAAGTTAACAGTCTACTAAAAGTCAGTTAGTTGACATGTAGTTGCAATGTTACTTATAGTTAGTAGAATGTCTAAAGTGGACCATCATAATAAAGTGTAACCCGGTTCATTTAATAAATGTTATGTATACATTTGTTTGTAATTGTGTAGCCTACTTTAAATTCCTCCAGCGTTAAAAATTCTGTCTACACAAATTTTTTATAGGCCTAGTATATTTTTTGTTTGTTTTTAGCTTTTGGGTTGTGACTGTGATAGCCTCCATGAATTCAGATAAACTCAAGGGCTTTTATGATAAATTGACCATACAAATAACATCATTACTGTTTCAATCTTGGGTTGAAATGTTAGGACTTTCTGTCATCTTGTTTAATGTGTTCATTGGCCACAGGAACTTGCAAAGTCTTTTTCTTCAAAGTCTTATCTGGGCTTTGTAACTGATTCCAATAACAACACGGTTCTTCTTTCATAAAAACAAAAAACAAAAAAAAAAACAGCAAGACATTGATATTTTAATGTATTATTAGAAAAGTCATATTTATTAGAAAAGTACTAGCCTATATTAGATTCTAACTAACTGATTTCCTGATTCAATCTAATTCCTATTCACAAGCTTGTAATGTAATTTAATATCAATTCATTTGTAAATATTTCATTACAATATTAGCCTACATTTTAAAACAGAGGAGATACATTCAATGAAGAAATACATTTACTGTTTCCTTTATTGTGCAACTGAATAGCTCAATCAGTGAAAATAACACTAAACGTTAGACTAAGTTTAAACCTGTGATAATGGGGAAAATTTTTAATAAAAAAAAAAAAGCAAACCGGTTATATAACAAATACTTTCTGATTAAAAGTCTGTAAATATGATAAGATTATATATTATTGAATTAAGCTACTGTATTGTCTTTTGCGGCCTACAAGTGAATTGATCACAGCATCTGCAGACTTTTCTTAACCTGCAACAACCTTCTTTGTTCATCAGTTTTAGTCTCAATCTCCTTGTGTCTTTTTCATCCTTGTTGCCTGAAAGCTAATTAACCACCTGTGGGTTTTAAATAGACCTGACTTTGACTGTTTAGAGGAATTGGAGTTAGAGAGTTAAAATAAACGTTCTTACTGTATGGATTTACAGTATGTACACTACCGTTAAAAGGTTTGGGGACAGTACGATAAAAAAAATAATGAAATTATTACTTTTATTCAGCAAGGACACATTAAATTGATCAAAAGTGACAGTAAAAAAGATGTTTACATTGTTACATGTTAGTCTTTTGAACCTTTTATTTATAATAATCCAACTGTGATAATACTAAGAAATGTTTCTTGAGCACCAAATCAGCATATTAGAATTATTTCTGAAGGATCATGTGACACTAAAGACTGGAGCATTGATGCTGAAAATGCAGCTTTGCTATCACTGGAATAAATTACATGTTGTAAAATATTAAAATAGAAAATAGTTTTTTGAAATTGTAACAATATTGTCACGGATGGTTACAGGAAGGCTGAAGAAGTTTTAATGACAAAAATACAACGAATAAACAAACAGACAGGGCAACACACACACTAGGGCTACACACACTAAAATAACACAAACGAGGATAATTAATAGAACACAGCTGACACAAATGAACTAATAATGAGGAGCGGGAAAACTGAACAAAGGAGTTGATGAGAATGAAAACAAACTGGAAGTCCATGAAAACAGAAACTAACCGAATATAACAGTGACAAATATTTAATTGAGTGTTACTGTTTTTTTTAGCAAATAAATGCAGCATTAGATGAGCATAAGAGACATCTTTTAAAAACCTTACCAAACATTTGTATAGTATTGCAGATTGTGTGTAACTTAAGCCTGGGACACAGACTGTAAGGCCGATTATGAATGTAATTTGATGCTTACGACTGATCATGCCCAAACGCGCTGAGTCAGAGACAGATGCGTTCAGTCGGTGTTCACAGTCGTGTTTAAAATCTGCTCCAGTCATTGGAAACTGGTCTGTAAGTGTGTTCAGTTCAGTCTTGGAATGTTTCATCTAGTCGTTAAGTGTGTCCCCGGCATAAGGGTGTAATGTTAAGTGCACAGTGGGCAGCAGAGCAGAATTAAGCTTTCTTCCAAAACACAAGAAAACCTAGATTCCAACATCAACAAACCAACAAAAAGTCTCCCATGATTTAATTATAAAAAAAATAATAAGAAACCACTGCTTACAGTAGATATCTCAGGTATTCTACCATGTGGCTAGTGTCTTTCCATCTTTAGCGGTTGTGTCAGCAAACCCGATGCCAGAATTTTTAACCAGTTTTTAACACAAATGTCTATAGAGACCGAGGCTGTTCAGACAGATACAGAGACCATGCAAAACAACCTTATTCCAACCTCTCCAGTTTCTTAACAAGAGCTGTCAGCACAGTTTTAAAAAGATTCCTCTTTCCTGTCTCTACAATTTTCTGTTTATTAAAGACAGACTTTCTCTTGAATTGGTCCAGTATGAAAGCCTGAGGCCTTTGGTGATTTTTCATTTGTTTTGTATAAAAGTTGCATCTTGGAGTGTGAAAATAAATAATCCTTTTGGAATTAAAATCTTAGTAATTCTTTTATGATTTCACTGTTGTTTACTGAGGCTCTCTACTTGACCAAGGAATTGTTGCTGGTTATGCTAGTTAAAGGGATAGTTAATTCAGAAATGAAAATTCTGTCATCATTTACTCACGTCACCCCAAACCTGTATTGGTGGCAATCAAACAGTTTTGGTGCCCATTGACTTTCAGTGTATGAAAAAACAACAACACTGAGACATTTTTCAAAATATCTTCTTTTATGTTCCAAAGAGGAAAGTAAGGTTTGGAACAGCATGAGAGTGGGAAAATTATGTTTCATTTTTGGTGAACTATCCCTATATATTTGGTAAGCTATTTTGAGAACACCAGCATCCTATGTTGGGGAACCGCATATGCTGGACTTTTAAACCGTGTAGGAAGCTATGATGACAGACACACCTGGATGGAGTTTAGCTGGTGTTTCTGTCAAGAATGTTCTTCTAAAACAGATGGAAGAGTGTCATGACTGTTTGTGTTCAATGAGACATCTGGTCCTCATCTGAAGTGCTTTGCTCTCTCTTTGTGGTACATGGAGTTCTGAATGTGTCCGTGTTGAGGTACCTGTATGTGTGCAGTTAGGTTTTAAGGTTTATGTCCTTACTAACTCTCTCATATGTGTTTCTTCCTTCCTGTAGTACTCATACCCGGTGTGGGAAGACTTCATTGCAAAGGCCACAAAGCTACATTCCCAGCTAAGGTGATTTAACACTTCAGATGTCCTTTTATTGATTATTTATTTCATCTTTTTGTAGATAATGATACTCACCTTATAGGTCCTGTCCCAAATGTCACCCTTAACCCTTGCAGTCTATATTTTTCCGCATGGGCTTTTGGGTAATAGTCCACACCAGTGTGGATTCGACAAAAAGTTGAATAGCCCTCGTGAGCACCCTTCTGAATCATAAAATGACAAACGGGACACCCTGAGGTCTCATGGACTTCATGGATTCGCACGAGCGAAGGCCATGAGACCGCAAGTCCTCCATTCGGCCCTTAATCTGCATTCTCAAGAAGTGAATCAGATTGAATTTCAACAGGTCTGCCTGCTGTTCTTAATCAGCGCTGGAATTGATGACTATAAATGTTTTGCCGTTTATTCCCTTCACAGAACCACAGTGTTGGCGGCTTCAGCGTTCCTTGATGCTTTTCAGAAAGTGGCAGACATGGGGACCAACACGAGAGGTACATTTTTCAGTTAAAAAGTTGTGGTCACAATGATCAACATTTTTGAGTTGCAGAAGGTTGTTGACGGTGTTTTGGGAGATTATAACAAACTTTTGCATAGTCAGATTGCACAAATACATTCCAAAATATGGCGTTGTAAAGAAGTTGGACTTGGGGCTCAGAGGTCACCTTTCTGTTGGAACTCGGCTCTCTCATGAACGTGTGTACAACTGTTGCTGGAAGCCAGTGATTATAGTTTATGAAGTTTTAAAGGGGTGGTAAAGTATGATTTTCTAACTTTAGTTAGTGTGTAATGTTGCTGTTTGAGCATAAACAACATCTGCAAAGTTACAACGCTCAAAGTTCAAAACAAAGGAAGATATTTGCTTTTAAAGAAAAGGACTACAACAAACGGCTGGTAGGGACTACATGACATTCCTCACGGGTTAGTGACATCAGCAACTCTAAAATGTACATAAGCCCCGCCCCCAGGAACAGTCCATGTTGAGAAGAGGAAGAGTTGTTGTATAAGAGTACATTTGTGAGTCAGCTCAAACTTTAGCATCCATCTTTTCACATGCAATAGAAAGTCAATCTGTGTGTCTGTGTGCATCTCACAACAGTTCCTATACGAGCGATTTATAGATTACCATGACAGAATATGCTAATTGAAGATAGTTCCACATCAGCAACATAAATTCATCAACTAACCATTCAGAGACGTCCTGTGGCATTCTACATGTTGTCACTTCTTCTTGAGTCTCTCCATCTTTATATGACTCCGTTCAAACATAAAAGGCAGAACAGTTTCTGTAATTTTAGTGTCTGTGTGAGGTAATCGCAGCTGCTAACACACATGAGCTCTTGAAACCCCGCCCTCTGCAGCAGCTCATTTGCATTTAAAGGGCCAGGCACAAAACTGAGCGTTTTTGCAAACCCTCAAAAAGTGACAACTTTAACATGCTATATAAAAATATCTGTGGGGTATTTTGTGCTAAAACTTCACACACACACTCTGGGGACATCAGAGATTTATTTTACATCTTGTGAAAATGGCATTTTACCACCCCTTTAAATATGGATATTTTTCTTACAAAAACATGTATTAACCCACTGGAGTCGTATGGATTACTTTTATCATGCAGGGATGCATTTTTTGGAGCTTCAAACACTCAGGCACCGTTCAATGCCAATACAAAGCTGGGAAGAGCCAGGATATTATTTAATTTAACTTGGATTGTTTTTGGCTGAACGAAGAAAGTCATAATCTAGGATGGCCATAAATTATGGGATTCATTTTCTTTTTTGGGTGAACTATTCTTTTAGATAAAAGTAAAAAAACCAACAACGCAGGGAGCCCTTAATACATCTCTTTTGTTGATAAGCGCTTCTCATTACAAGTATGGGAAGATGGCCGGCACATGTTCGTTCCCAAATGCTCATTAGAGTGACCCAAACTCAGATCAGATGCAGAGACTTGTGTACAGCATTTACTGCGAACATTTACTTGTTCTGAGACACTGAAAACCCCAGATCATGAGATGCTCACGTGTACTGTAAGTACACTGTGCTGCGCTTCACTCTGAAGCATGCAGATTAAAATGTAATTAAATCACAGGCTTTGTGGTTTGATAATCGCACTAAGGCATATTGTGATTTTGTTTTAATTTCAATCAATCGTGTGCAGCCCTTGTTGAAAGTCATACTTAAATATGAATACAGAAGAAAGGTCACTTTGGGTTTGTTAGGAAATGGCTTGAGAGTCATGTTTCATCATAGTTTAATTCTGCTTCTAGCTTGGCTGCTATTGGATCTCTGAAACCGAATCCTTCCTGTGCCTTTAAAATCCTCTAGTTACTGCCTGCAGGGATCAGACAAGGCCAAACAAATCTAGTCTTCATCAACACAGTTAAAGGATGTGGGTCAGGCATAGCTGTCGGCCTAGGGCTGAATTACTCATTTGTACATTTCTTGTAAATTGCACCATATGTACACAAGCGCTGAATGCAATGGATCTTTATATCCCAAGTAGTGTGTGTGTGTGTGTTTGTGTGTATTAGCGTGTGTTCACCAACCAATCACAGTAGACGAAATGGATGGTTGCTATTGGGTACCAAAATCTGCAAGGTTACAGCACTACATCTCAGATGTATATAAAGCTCTTGTTTTAAAGATCTCCTTAGTGTGGGAGAGAAATTATGGTGAAATATTTTTTATTTTTTTATACAGGATTATGATGATTCATAAGTTTTAGTTTGGGGTTAGACAGGCTTATGGCCTCGCGAAATAAATATAGGTGAAACTAAAAATTATAATATCGTGCAAAAGTTAATTTATTTCAGTAATTCAACTTAAAAGCTGAAACCAATATATTTTATAGACTCATTACATGCAAAGTGAGATATTTCAAGCCTTTATTTGTTATCATTTTGATGATTATGGCTTACAGCAATGAAAACCTTTTCACAATATTCTAATTTTGACTGGGGTTTTCATAAGCTGTAAGCCATAATCATCAAAATTATAACAAATAAAGGCTTGAAATATCTCACTTTGCATGTAATGAGTCTATATAATATATTAGTTTCACCTTTTAAGTTGAATTACTGAAATAAATTAACTATTGCACGATATTCACATTTTATGAGTTTCACCTGTATAATGGATTGAAGATATGTAAAAGATATATGTTTTTTGCTTATTCAATCTAAAATATATTTGGCAGAAATGCATTTTGTAGTACTTTATATGTTGGCATTTAAAGGTTTTAATTAAAATATATTTTCAAAAAAGTATGTTTCCTAAGCCACATTTGTTTAGCATATTTAAGCATATATTTTGGCCAGATAAATATATCCATGGAGATATATTTATATATCAATCAAAATTTTACCCAACCCCTACAGCTATACAGCTGGTTAAAAATGTGACACTTGCAGTGATAAGAAATTAAGATACATACTATACACTATAGACTAGACTAGAGCCTAAAGACTATGTCACATTTGATTTTGTTTCAGTCTAGTAACAGCAAATGCGAACCTTTCCACCTTCACCCTTCTGCCCAGTTCAGAATCTTTACCAGATGCCAGTGAACCAGATTGATTCCATTTGTCCTGCGGGAGCGCTTTGTTCTGCACCGGACCCCAAACATACAGCACTGGCATAAATTAGTTCAGTGAACTGTCAATACTTTTAGTAGATAGATGTCACTGGAGCATTTTCACCTCTGGCCTTGTCTGGCTGTTGTTTATGACTTTGCGTATGCGTTGATATAAAAGTTACAAATTGCACTTTACACCATAGTGTATCAAATGATTTTTGCCCTAATTCCAAAGAAAATAATTCATTACAAGCTTCTCACTTTTATTTAATAATTTTTTAGGGGGGATTTGGGGGGCGGGAGGTTACAGTAGCTCCACACTGAAATGATATCTACTCTACACCAATGAGAGGGCAGTATATAATCCCTGGCATTAAGTGTCAGCAACAGTAGGCCTGCGTTTTCTTTGAATTAGGGACAGGCTGGGGGCACTGGCACAGCTGGAGATCTCGTTAAAACACTGACATCAGACGGATTCTCGTCTCACCGGCTTCCAGTGACACACATTTCTCCCCCCCATCACCCCAGTTAACAGGCCCATAATCGCACACAGTCCGGACAGTCACATTGACTAACGACCACAGCCTTGCAGTGACCCGAACATGTAAAGTGTTTGAATATGTGTCAGTACAGTACTTTACAGTAAGGTTCATTTTGCTTATGCAGTAGGTATCCTGAACTAACAATGAATAACAATTTGTTCATATTCATAAAAATGGCTTTTTTAAATATCTTAATATAATATAGTGTACAATATGTTATAATTACATTCGTATTATACATGATATTTAACTGTATTATAATTATAATTATGAACATATTGTTAATTCAGGTTTATTCAGAATACATTAGTGTTAATGTTAATTTATGCAACTTTAAATGTTAGTATATAAGCAACAGTAAAAGAAGAAATGCTGTGAACACATTTCTAACCTTATTGTACAGTGTTACCAGTTCACCTTTCAAATTCGTCTTCATGATTGCCTGGATGTCAGTTTTGACCACTACTGCTGAAAAATCCAGCATAAACCAGCATGAATTCCATGTTGGTCTAGGCTGGTTTATGTTGGTTAGTGGTTAGTTGGTTAACTGGTATAGTGCTGGTCAAGCTGGTGGACTTGAATAGCTGTTCTCAAGTAAAACTGAGCTGGCTTGCTGGTCCATCAGCTCTCCCGCCTCCCTTGCTGGAGACCAACAAACAAGCATCCCATGCTGGTCCCAGCATGCAAAACATACCTTATGTTTACCAGCCTTCCTGGATTTTTAAAGAGGGTATTAAGGGTTTCATCTCCTTTCAACTCGACTTATTTTTCCATATAAGATTGTCAAGAAAAGGTCAGTTTAAGTTGAGTGTTAGTAGGCTTTCGAATACCAATACAAGGAACGTCAATATGGAAGGAAATTACATACTCTCTCTCTCTCTCTCTCTCTCTCTCTCTCTCTCTCTCTCTCTCTCTCTCTCTCTCTCTCTCTCTCTCTCTCTCTCTCTCTCTCTCTCTCTCTCTCTCTCTCTCTCTCTCTCTCTCTCTCTCTCTCTTAAACCTTTCTCTTCTATTATGACTCGCTGCCTTTGATAGGAGTCCAGCAGTCTGGCTTGTTTGTGATCTTTATAGTCATGGCGTCATGGTCAGTGTTTTTTATAGAGCAGATGTGGGCAGTCTATTAGAGCACGTGTCAGACAGGCGTGGAAGTGTTTGATGTCTGTGTTTGACTTGCATTTGGATGTCTAACCTCTAAGAATAGCTGCATTTGCTTACATTCACTTCCAGTGATGAATGCTGGAACAGGGATGTTTACTGGAACACAAGTCACATGTAATGATACATGCTTTGTTCATCTAGTTCTTTATTAGCACATCCAAGTCACTGTGTTTATGTCTTGCACCACCCCATAGTGATTTAGTTGTGTAAGTGTATAGTTAGTCCTGTGGGTAATTTCTTATGTTGTGAGAGATGCACCATGGGAGATGCTCACAAACCTCTCTATCATGGGATTGGAGTGAGGTGTGTTTTAATGATGGCTCTTGGGTCTGTATTTGTGTGTTTTCCATCCATGCTGATGAAAGGCTCTTCTCAGCGTATGTATATACTGTATGAGTGTGTATGTCTATACAAGGAAGGAGCTTGGAAGCGATTTCCCCCGGCTTGCAGTGGCAAGATAGAAATGTGTAATCCTCTTTACCTTGTTCTGACACACAGACTGAGTTTGTGCATGTTAGTGTGAGTGTGTGTCAATGGGACGCAGTGGGCTGCTAATCTTCCCTGCAGCTCTGGACTGGCAGATGGCATGTATCCGTGCCAGCCATCTGGAGTGTGGGGCATGGGCAAGAATTTGCCTTACTTGGCACCGGAGATTATACCGTCAGATTCACACTTGCTACATTTCACCCTTTTCTATTAACTCACCTTTTTATCAGGTCCGTGGGTCCCCAAACTGCTCCCAAATGTTTTATTAAGCACTTAGAATTAGTTAATACGTGGTCTTTATCTTGCTAAAATAAGGCTTACTGTGTTTAAGTTATTTTTAGATTGGTGTAATATGTAGATTCACCCTTTGAACATAATAGGCTATTTCCTTACTGTTAATATGTACACAGCAATGTTTTGTTATTATATATATTGTTGTATATATAAAACAAAACATTGCTGTGTACATATTAACAGTAAGGAAATGTATTTTGAAACTCAGATTACCACAATTATTCAGTAACAAAAAATGCAATGGTTTTTTGGACATGGTCACATGAAACTGGCCGTGTACTATGGCAACACCACAGTTCATCAATGGACATGCCAGTACCTTGGGCATCTAATGGTAATACCATGGTTTTATTGACATGTATCATATCTACGTATTTCCAAGCCTGCTAATTGGGGAAACTGTAAAGTTAGACAAAATGAAGAACCAGCAGATGTTAAATCCAGCTTCTGTCCTTCCATTTTTTGTCTTTAGTAAAAGTAAGCACTCATTTTACATCCTTGAAATATTACACAAATATTTTTCAGAGGAAACCTGTTGTGCGTTTAGAATCTATCTATCTATCTATCTATCTATCTATCTATCTATCTATCTATCTATCTATCTATCTATCTATCTATCTATCTATCTATCTATCTATCTATCTATGTCACGGGAGGAACACAGGAAGCAAAAGCAGGTACTCAGAATATTTATTGTTACACAAAGAAGTACTCAGTCCACTATCCACTAGGCTGGCGATTCAGGCTCACGCAGGGACCCGATGGTCAGACGAGTGCAGGTGAAGTGAGTAGTGCTGATCCAATCCAGGTGCCGACGTGAAGTGAATAGGAATACCACACGGAACAGGAAACACAGAAGGAACCCAAGACACGACCGATCTCATGGAGAGGAACAAACAACAATCCGACACTGAAACAGAGAATAAGGTGAGTATTTATGGGAGATGGAACGAGCTGCAGCTGTGAGTGATAATGATGGTAATCAGCTGGAGCGCTGATAGACACGTGAGCGGGACAACGCCCACTCACACATAAACAAACAAAGACACGAGACGAAAAGGAGGCAATGCACTTGACCACCGTGACAGTACCCCTCCCTCTAGGAACGCCTCACGGCGTTCCCAGACTCCCTTACCTGTCGATTGTAATCATCGATCAGAGAGTGATCCAGGATGCCACTGGTAGGAACCCAACTTCTCTCCTCTGGACCGTAACCTTCCCAGTCCACCAAGTACTGAAATCCGCGTCCCCTCCGCCTAGAGTCCAGAATGCGACGGACCGAATAGGATGGTTCCCCATCTACGAGACGCGGCGGTGGGGGAACCGGGACAGGCGGATTAATGCGAGAAAAGAAAACGGGCTTAATTTTAGACACATGGAATACCGGATGAATTCTCTTGTACGCTAGAGGAAGGTTGAGGCGGACTGCCACCGGACTAACAATCTTGGTGACAGAAAACGGGCCAATGAATTTAGGAGCTAATTTATTAGACACGGAGCGGAGCGGAATATTCTTGGTAGAAAGCCACACTTTGGAACCGACGACGTATACGGGAGGCCTAGACCGGTGGCGATCGGCCTTGGCCTTGGTGCGTGCCCGTACACGGAGGAGAGTCTCCCGGGCTCTCGTCCATGTGCGGTGACACCTCTGGACAAAGGCGTGAGCAGAGGGGACCGCGACTTCGGATTCCAGACTAGGAAAAACAGGTGGCTGGTATCCTATACTACACTTAAAAGGAGAAAGGCCCGAAGACGATACTGGCAACGAATTGTGGGCGTACTCCACCATAGACAGTTGCTGACACCAGGAGGAAGGATTCTTCGCAGCCGTACATCGCAAAGTTCTTTCCAAATCCTGGTTGGCTCTCTCAGTTTGACCATTGCTCTGGGGGTGGAACCCCGAAGACAGACTGACCGTCGCCCCCAGCAGCTTACAAAACTCTCGCCAAAATTTGGACACGAATTGGGGTCCCCTGTCGGAAACCACGTCTGTCGGGAGGCCATGTAACCGAAAGACATGATTAACGACTGCAACCGCTGTCTCCTTGGCTGAGGGCAATTTGGGCAAGGGAATAAAGTGAGCTGCCTTCGAGAACCGGTCCACCACGGTTAAAACTACCGTGTTACCCTGGGAGGGTGGGAGGGCGGTAACAAAATCTAGCGAGATATGGGACCAGGGTCTCGAAGGCACCGACAGCGGTTGGAGTAGCCCATCTGGGGGTCGATTGGACGCCTTGCCAATGGCACAGACTGAGCAAGCCAAAACAAAATCGTGAACGTCGCGAGCCATAAGCGGCCACCAGAATCGTTGCTTGACTACAAATAGAGTACGACTAACTCCTGGATGACAGGCTAGACTAGAAGAGTGACCCCACTGAATGACGTCTGGACGAAGTTTCTCTGGCACAAATAAACGGTTAGGAGGACACCGGATCGGAGGCGTTACCCCTTCTAGAGCCTGCTTGACTCTCGACTCGACCTCCCAAGTGAGCGCAGAGATAATTAAGTTCTCAGGAAAAATGCGCTCGGGAGTAGATGCGTGTTCGGAACGATCAAAAATACGCGACAAAGAATCGGGTTTGATGTTTTTGGAACCCGGACGATACGAGAGGGAAAAATCGAAACGGCCGAAAAAAAGTGCCCACCGAGCCTGCCTGGAGTTCAACCTTTTGGCGGTCCTAATATATTCCAAATTCTTATGATCGGTCCAGACCATAAAGGGTACCCCTGACCCCTCTAACCAGTGGCGCCATTCTTCCAAGGCTAACTTGACTGCCAACAACTCCCTGTTGCCAATGTCGTAATTACACTCAGCAGGTGATAGACGATGAGACAAAAACGCGCACGGATGCATCTTGTTGTCTGAAGGAGAGCGTTGGGAAAGAACTGCGCCTACCCCCACCTCTGACGCGTCGACCTCCACCACGAACTGACGTGAAGGATCAGGGGCGATGAGAATGGGAGCCGAAACAAAGCGGCTCTTGAGTTTGGAAAAAGCAGTTTCGGCTGCTTCTGTCCACCTGAACGCAGTTCTGGGGGAGGTCAAGGCAGTCAGAGGCGCGGCTAGTTGGCTAAAGTTGCGAATGAAACGCCGGTAGAAATTGGCGAACCCCAGAAACCTCTGTAGGGCCTTACGGGAATCTGGGTTTGGCCAGTCTACCACAGCCTTAACTTTGTCAGGATCCATACGCATTCCCTCAGCCGACACGATGTGTCCTAAGAAAGGAACCGACTGTGCATGAAAAACGCATTTCTCCGCCTTGACAAAAAGCCCATTCTCTAACAACCTTTGGAGTACTCGTCGGACGTGCTGCACATGTTCCTGGAGAGACGAAGAAAAAATCAGAATGTCATCCAGGTAAACATAAATAAACTGATCGATCATGTCTCGCAGCACGTCATTGACGAGTGCCTGAAAGACTGCTGGACTATTGGACAGCCCGAAGGGCATGACCAAATATTCAAAGTGTCCTCTAGGGGTGTTAAAAGCAGTCTTCCATTCATCCCCCTTCCTGATGCGGACCAAATGATAAGCATTACGTAAGTCTAATTTTGTGAAGAGAGACGCTCCCTGCAACCTCTCGAAGGCTGAAGACATCAGCGGCAAAGGATAAGTATTCTTCACCGTGATGTTGTTCAGCCCCCGGTAGTCAATACAAGGTCGCAGTGATCCGTCCTTCTTCCCCACAAAAAAAAACCCCGCCCCCGCCGGAGATGAAGAAGATCGGATGAACCCAGAAGCTAGAGAATCAGAAATATATTTCTCCATAGCCTGCCTCTCAGGAACCGAGAGTGAATAAATCTTGCCTTTAGGCGGAGACGTACCTGGCAGTAAATCTATAGCACAGTCGTAGGGACGATGCGGAGGAAGAGAAGCAGCCCTTGACTTACTGAACACTTCTCTCAGGTCGCGGTACTCCGAGGGCACGTTTGACAAATCCATCACCTCCTCCTGTAACACAGGAACAGACACCACAGAACATGCAGACACAAGACAAGACTTATGACACTCAGTGCTCCAGGCTGATATGGTTCTCTGTTTCCAGTCAATGCGTGGGTTGTGATGATCTAACCAGGGATGACCAAGAACAATGGGTGTGTGCTGAGAGTCCATGATGTAAAATGCAATGGTTTCTGCGTGGTTTCCTGAGGTGATGAGTGTGAGATCCTCCGTGATCTGAGAAATGGCTGGAAGAGGCTGTCCATTGAGAGCATGTACCGTGATTCTCTGGGGAAGTGTTCTGAGGGGAATTTGAAACTGTAACGCGAAAGAGTGATCCATAAAATTACCTTCTGCCCCGGAGTCCACCAGTGCGGTGCATGGGTGATCGTGGATAGACCATCGGAGTCTTACCGGGAGGATGGTGGATGTGGATGAGGACTTCTCGGCGGAGATCCCACCCGATAGTAGCCTCAAACTTACTATCGGGCTTGGCCTTTTACCGGGCAGGCGAATGCAAAGTGCCCCGCTCCGCCGCAATACAAGCAAAGGCCTTGGGACCTCCGCCTCTCCCTCTCCTCCCGGGAAAGCCGAGCTCTACCCACCTGCATAGGCTCGTGATCGAAGGGACCGGCCGCGTCCATGCCACTGGACCGTAGATGTTCCCTACCTCCGCGAGGCATGTCTGATGGCGCTCGTGGTCCCACCCGAGCTAGGCGAGAGTCCACCCTCAGGGCCAGATCCATAAGATTGTTGAGGGAGGTGGGCAGGTCCAGGGCGTAGATCTCCCTCTGGACGCGGTCGGCCAGCCCATGCAGGAACCTATCCCACTGCGCCTCCTCGTTCCAGCGACACTCGGCCGCCAGGGTCTTAAATTCGATGGCGTAGTCAGACACCGAACGATCCCCCTGGCGCAGTTCTGATAAGACCCTGGCAGCCTCTCTCCCCGCAACCGCACGGTCGAACACTCTCCTCATCTCGGCTGAGAGTGCCTGGAACGAGGAACAGCAGGTCTCCTGGTTCTCCCACACCGCCGTTCCCCATAGTGCCGCTCTCCCAGTCAGCAACGTGAGTACGAAGGCCACCTTAGATTCCTCCCTCTCGAAGATTCTGGGCTGCAGGGCGAAATGCATGCCACAACGTGTAAGAAATGGACGACAGAAGTTGGGCTCACCAGAATATGGTTCCGGAGTGGGTAAGCGGGGCTCCGACTGGGAGGCGGGCACTGGTGGAGTGGGAGGAACAGGCGGTGGAGCTGGCGCAGCGGGAGGTTGCAGCTGTTGAAAACGCTGGGTAAGCTCGGACACCTGCGAGACGAGAGCCTGAATCGCACGCGCTGCTTCCTCCTGATGCCGATCCTGTGCATCCATCCTCTGAATGCTAGCGCGCACAAAATCGTCCATGGTTGCTGAAGTTCCACCTGCTGCTTCCATGATGTGGTCGGATTGTTCTGTCACGGGAGGAACACAGGAAGCAAAAGCAGGTACTCAGAATATTTATTGTTACACAAAGAAGTACTCAGTCCACTATCCACTAGGCTGGCGATTCAGGCTCACGCAGGGACCCGATGGTCAGACGAGTGCAGGTGAAGTGAGTAGTGCTGATCCAATCCAGGTGCCGACGTGAAGTGAATAGGAATACCACACGGAACAGGAAACACAGAAGGAACCCAAGACACGACCGATCTCATGGAGAGGAACAAACAACAATCCGACACTGAAACAGAGAATAAGGTGAGTATTTATGGGAGATGGAACGAGCTGCAGCTGTGAGTGATAATGATGGTAATCAGCTGGAGCGCTGATAGACACGTGAGCGGGACAACGCCCACTCACACATAAACAAACAAAGACACGAGACGAAAAGGAGGCAATGCACTTGACCACCGTGACAATCTATCTATCTATCTATCTATCTATCTATCTATCTATCATTTCATACATTTATGTGGATGACTTTTACTTTTTTCTTTACAAACAAGTCATAGATTATTTATAATAATTTAAATTATTAAACGCACGCACGTACACACACACACACACACACACACACACACACACACACACACACACACACACACACACATACGTACATACGTATACATATATTTACATACATATACAGTATACACACACACAATATATATATATATATATATATACAGTATATATATATATATATATATATATATATATATATATATATATATATATACTGTTAGATTAAAATTGGTAGATTAAAATTAATTAACTATTGTTTACAATTTTTTTTAAATCTTTTGACATCACTTTAATTTTCTAATTTTACATTTAAATTTGTGAATTCCTTTGTAATATATGGGTTCAGCAAAGCAAAATGTGTTCAAGTGCCCCCAGAAGTACTTCAGGAACCCGTACAAGAATCAGCGATGGAACAGAAGATGAGGAATATCAGCCAGGGAAAAGTAACTGATGTTGTTATCCCCAACTCACGCCTGACCGAACTACTGTCAACCTTAATAGAGAGACAGATGGACAGAGAGAAAGGGAGAGAGGCAGACAGAGAGGAGGGGTCCCTATTATGTCTGTTTTAGTAAAATGTGTGACTGTGTTTTTTGCTGGAGCTATAATGTGAAGCACATCTGGCGAGGAGGACTGCAGAGTATTTTTAGCAGCACTACTCTATCCCCCAGACAGGAAGTCTTATACAGGCTGTAAACACACATGCACAAACTCACACTAAGCCATACACACACACATGGGCATCCTTAATGTCCCCTCCTCATGCCAGGAGAGAGTCCTGGGGAGTCTGGAGTAATTGAGAACAGATAGAGTGAAGGCAGGGGGCCAAATTCAGCTTTGCTGTCATTGGTCTTCCTGTCTCTTGTCTCGTTCCATGCACTCGTGCTAGACTGAACGTGTGAGAGTGTTTTTGACATTGAGTTCTTCTGTTTATCAGTCTGATGGTTTATTAGATAGTTATATAACACTCCGAAACTTTCACAGACATCTTCAGGCGTCTAAAAACGTGAGAAGAGGGAAAAAGCTGTGCACGTGTTTGTTTTTACTCATGTGCATTTATGTTTTAGCTTACCGCTGGGTTTCGTGGATGTTTATATGAAGTATTGAGTATTTCAGCACTTCATGCTCTGGCCCCAAAGAGATATTTCTTAAATGTAATGTGAATCCTCATTCGTAGCACAATGCACTTTTCTAATGTGGTGCAACCATCAGGACTTGATTGGAGAGTCCCAGAATGGAAACAATCTGAATGTGAGTTTGCTAAAACAATCACTGAAAAAAGTGAAACAAACATGTCAATTATTTTAAGTGCATTTTTATATTGCCCAAGTGAAAATCATGGTTCCTGGTTTAAACCTTTTTTGTTCCCCATTGAACAAATTACCAGAATATATTTTGTGTAAATAGTATTTTCGCTTGACATCACGTTGTTGATGTGCAGAACACATTCTGGCAAGCTTAACTGACTGCAATTTTTTTTTCTTTTTTTTTCCTTTTCTGATTTTTACATAACAGAACATACATTAATGGTGCATATTTTAAAAAGACATACAATAAAGATTTAAGGTCTTTTGAATTTGTCCTTATTTAAAGTAAGTAAACTAAATTAAACATGGACTAACAAAATTCTATCGTTATATTTATAGCTATTTTAGCTTTTGTTTATGGTATAATTAAGTTGTAAGAATCCCGAAAAATATTATATTGACCTAAATTAAGTAACATTTTGGCTTATATATAAGAAATAATATTGATTACGTGTGGTATGGCATTTATAATCAATATTTTTGTATGAATATTTTTTTGTCTTTTGTAACATTTAAACCATTAATATACTTTGAGATAAACTAATGATTTTGGTTGTAACAAATAAGAGTATTTAAATATTTCACAGTGACCTGTTGAGAGACCAAAGACAGAGAAGACCATGAATCATCTTGTTTGACTCTCACATGATGACTGTTGCAATGCCAGCCATTCACAGGCTCTGTTAAGAGTGTCTGCCAACCACTTCTGCACCTGCACCTGCACACGTATCCATTCAGAGAGAGAGAGAGAGAGAGAGAGAGAGAGAGAGAGAGAGAGAGAGAGAGAGAGAGGCTTATCTGATCAGATGGCAGTGAAGGCCGTTACTCATTTACTCACCCTCATGTCGTTCCAAACATGTGCACTGTAAAAATGATTTTTCAAAGTTGTAAACAAAACAAATATTATTGGAGTACATTTTATTAAAAAAAATACTTTTTTTCAAGTGAATGTCAAAATTTCACATTTATTTCAATGTTTGTTTGTTTTGAACAGCACTGACTTTCATTGGATAGACAAAAACTGTTTTTTTGTATTCCCCTGAAAAAAGCAAGCCATACAGGTTTGAAACGACATGAGGGTGAGCAGATCATGATAAAATGTTCATATTTGGGTGAACTATCCCTTTAAATAGCCGTTGATCACATGAGTAGTTCCTCAAGGGTTCACAGATCTGCTAAATAGCTTCCCAGTCGTGGGCAGGTGTTGGAGGCAGTGAGAGTCTGACTGAATGGAGCATCTGAAGCCTGGTCACGTGATCTGAAGGAAGGTTGTGGGAGTTGTGTGTGTCCGGTCAGGGTGGGAGGCCAGGGGACTCCTGGATACAGGAAGTCTCTGAACGCTTTCAGGATGGAGCTGTCAGCTGATCCCTCAAGGGAAGGGAAGAGGATGCTGGCAGGTGTGTGAGTGTGTGTCTTTGTGTAGCATATCATCTTGACTGTAGCAGTGACGTTGAGAAGGTCTGTTTTGGAGATAAAAAAGCCTTCGTTTTTGAGCTAAAGTGCAGCTGTGAACTTTGCATTGAGCTATGCAATGTGTGTGTGTGTGTCATGCCGATGTGCTCATAATTCAAATCGCTAAAAAAACATACTAAACAATTTAGAAAATAAAAAAATACAGCTTTCTACGATGGGTAGGTTTTAGTGTTAGGGGCAAGAAAATCTCATTAGCTCAGTATAAATCTATGCCTGTGTGTGTGTACCTGGTATTCCCTACGTTATGGAGACCAGATATCCCCACAAGGATAGGAATACCAGTCATTTTTGACCTTGTGGGGACAGTTCTTTGGTCCCCATGCGGAAAACAGCCTATTATGTGTGTGTGTGCAAATCAATTCAGGGACAGCTCTGTTATGTTTCAACACCAGTAGCGTTGAACTTGATTTGCCTCGCTGAAGAACTCTGGGAATAGGATGCGAGATGTGCGTGCTCTTGGACAAGCACACTGTGTACTGACAGTAGGACTTTCTCTCAGCAGACAGACACCATGGGATGGACCTGTGGGTCTGTGCCAAATCTGATACACAGGAATTTTTTTTTTTTTTTTGCCATGTCATTTCCTTAGTACAGCACTTCAGACCGAGGATTCAGATGGCTGATCTTTAACCTTCATTTCTTCTTATTCACACCTGCTTTGGCCCCACCCAATGGTACAAATGTGAAAATCATTGGTTAAAATCATGTGAATGTGAAAAACTATTTTAAAAGCTTAAAAATCTTCAAATGTTTACTTTACTCGTATTTGAAGCTCTTTGCGATGAGCTCCCGTGTTGGAGGTTGTTTGTTTTGAGGGTTTTCAGTTCTGGTGTTTCAGTAGTTGTGTGTGTGTTTCATTGAGAGTGTGTGTTTGTGCATGTGCGGTATAGGAGGGCAGGTTATTGCCGGCCTCTCCCTTTCTCTCCTGTAATAATGGTGTTTAGGAAACATGAGCAGACAGGAAAGGCAGATACAGAGTGGAAGAATGGAGGGATATCCCTTTACCGGGTTCCCTCCTTTTCCCTTTGGACCTGGATGGAGAGATGGAGCTGCTCTTCTGGGCTGCTCCTATTTCTTAATGCACACACACACACATTTATATTTGGCGTATAAAAACAACAAACACCATCATATTCAATTATTTAAAAACTTTGTGAAATTGACAATCAGTTTGGGTTGGGAACCAAGAATCAGTTATTTTTCAGAACACTTTTAAAAATAATAATAATAATAATAAATATGACGCAAGAAGTTCTGCTACATTAACATTTCTCACACATGCAAAGTATGGAGACAGAGTTTGCTGCAATACTTAGTTCTAAAATAAATGTTAGCATTTTATATGCATTAAATAACACATATACTTTATGTATTTAATCTCACTTTACTGTCTTTGCTGTGGAGACATTTGATGATCCAATTCAACCATACTAAGCAAAAATGACTTTAGTTAAATCAATGTCACATTTGTGTTTTTTTTTTAATTGCTGAAGTAAGAGTGTTGAACTTTCTTCTCGCATCCTATTCTTCTGCAATCCAAAATGGCAGCACAGCTGAAATGTTTATTTTTATGTCCTTCAGCCTAAAGGGCTTTTACTTTTGCCAACAATAGAACTTTTTTGTTGTTGTTAAAAAAAAAACAAGCAAATAAGCAAGCCCAGTAATTTATAGTAAATAATAATGAATGAAATGGGTTACCACATTTCTGTTTGTTGCATTGATTCTGCCTATAAAAAGACTTTAAAAAGAATCAATATGAGAACCGTTTATTTATTTACGATTCGATTACCATGTCTAGTTATCATAATAAATCACATATTCCCTTATATCCACTGGCCCTTTGAACTCTGTAAGTAGAGACTTTGGCCCTTCTAGCCCGTGTAACCTACTGGCCCTCGTACCGCAGAGTTCAATCTCATCAGATCTGGCTGCAGGATTGGGGGAAATCTTGGATGAGCTGGTTGTATTAAGGCCCAGGCAGGCTGGGCTTTATAGCTTAAGACCCCATTTTAATTACACTTGGCTTGAGAGGAAAGTTAACACCGCTAAGTAATTGTGTTCAAGGTCACCAAGCCAGTGAGCACTTCTTGATGGATCAGAGCCATGGAGTTTGGGAAGTGTTCTATTTGTGGTCTTGGAAGTTCTGTCTCTTGTGAATATGGTGCAATTATTGCTTTTCACCGACTAAGCACATACTTTTCCCTTTAATAGACCTGCTTTAATGCTTCTGATTACTCTGCCCCCTTGTGGCCATTTTTTATATCCTTGATTCAAATCTATATTTTGTCTGATGCTTCCAAAAATATTGATTCACGACTCAAATGTTATCTCTTTATTTACCTTGCATTTATCTTGTTGTCAGGTGCCACCAGGGATATTGGCTCCGCTTTGACCCGGATGTGCATGCGACACCGCAGCATCGAGGCCAAACTGCGCCACTACACCAAGTGAGTGATCGACCCATCCATGGCGTGCCTACTTTCATGCCTTGCTCCCCGCCAGTCAGACGGCACAGACAGGATTTTATGTCTGTGCCAAGCATTGATTTTCCACTGCGGAGATCAGCAAACATCCATAGATCAATGAGCCTGCTCTAAGGCTTTAATGCGCTGTCTTCAGAGAGACCAAATTAGCTCACAGCTCAAAGATTTCAAATGCTGACCTTAACGGAAGTTCACTCATTCATCTCTCATGTCATTCCAAACTATTCATAAGTATATAGTATGTATGTACTGTATGTGTGTGTTATATATAATATATATATATTGTGTATAACTAACAATAGTTCTTCCCATTTTATTGTTGCTACTAATAATACTGCGAACATTTGTTTGACCACTGTATTATTTCTGTTGTTTCTTTTTTGCCGTTTCTGCGCAAAGTGCTCTAATGGAAAAAATGATCGCCCCACTCCAAGACAAGATAGAAGAGTGGAAGAAAACCGCTGCCCTGCTGGATAAAGACCATGCCAAAGGTGGGACTGACTCATCACAGTGGTCTCAAACCTGTACTTTCTGCAATGCTAATGTCTCTGTCCTGAATTTACACCTTCCTTCTGTTCACCAGAGTACAAGCGCTCAAGGCAGGAGATCAAGAAGAAGTCATCTGACACAATAAAGCTGCAAAAGAAAGCCAGAAAAGGTCAGTCTCTCTCTCTCCCCCCCCTCTGTCAGCACAATGATTTCCCCTCTCGCTCACACTTTCTCCGTGCCTTGTTTTTAGAGGATTACTGCGTTCAGTATGTTAAAGAGTCAGTGAATATGCGCCGTGCTGGGGATTTTTCTCACTCCCTTGAGAAAATCCTTCCCCTCTCTTGCATGCTAACTAATTCTGATGCCAAGATGAATTAGGTCAAAGACAGATTATGAAGTTCGAGTCAGGTCAAAAGGTCACACTAGTCCTATTGAATCAGATGAGCAGTAAACCATAGCACCATCTAGCTTTCATTTTATACGCTTGATTTTAAGGGGATAGTTCACTCAAATGTGAATATTCATATTTTAAACTCCTTATTTACTCATCTTCATGTTGTTCCAAACCTGTATGACGTTCTACTGTGGGGCACAAAATAAGTATTTTGAAGGGGAAAAATGTATAATTACATGTATCATAACACACACTTGCAATCTCTTCAGCAATGCTCTTTTTCTCTCTGTCTTTCATACTGTGATTGGCTTGGCTTCTGCTTATAACTGTAGAACTATCAGGTACGTATTCAGGCAGTTTCTTCATCGTTCATCACGTTTAGCATGACTAACATCGATTTCATTTCATCCGAGGTATTTTGTGTGCATTTCATAAGAATGTTTTAGTGTCCTTTGCGAACGCCCTCACACAATTCCATTGTTTGCAAAAGCGTGCTCATTTCATTGTCATTCTTTCCGTCAGACATAATAAGCATCTGTGTTGTGAAAGTAAATCACAATGGGCAATCATGCACTATTTGGTGTGTTTAGATTCGGAGCATCGACTCAATGCCATTTATTTTCATTATATGATCATGAAGGTTTCTTTGCATGAAGCCTGACAATGCTTGGTTTTTGTGTTTATATTATCCACCCTAATCTGTCTTCATCGTGCTGACCCATGGGACATCTGTGTTGACATCTGCATCAAACATTTCATGTGTTAAAAATGCTCAAATGTGCATTTTCAGTTCATTCAGTGCATCTTGGTGTACACTACCGTTAAAAAGTTTGTTTGTTTAGATTTTTTAAAATGTTTTGAAAGAAGTTTTTTAAGCACACTTTATTTGATCAAAAATACATTAAAAACATAAATATTTTTATGAATTAAAAATATATATATATATTTTAATATGTTGTGAAATGTAATTTATTCCTGCTATGGCAAAGCCGAATTTTCAGCAGCCATGTCTCCTGTCCGGAAATCATTCTAATATGCTGATTTAGTGAAGTAACATTTCTTAATATTATCAACGTTGAAAACAGTAAATATTTTTGTGGAAAGTGTGAAAATTCTTTGATGAACAGAAAGTTTAAAAGAACATTATCAACATTTTTTTGTAACAATGTAAAAGTCATACTTGCTTATTAATTGATTTATTTCCAGAAATGTTTTACTTACCCCAATCTTTTGAGCGGTAGTGTAATTTTCCATTCATGGATTGCTTATTCGCCCATGTCTTTATTGCCTTTTGTCTCTCCTCTCCTTCTCTGCATCTCAGGGCGAGGAGGACTACAGCCGCAGCTGGACAGTGCCATGCAGGATGTGAGTGACATGTACCTGCTGATGGAGGAGACTGAGAAGCAGGCGGTGCGCCGAGCCCTCCTGGAGGAAAGGGGGCGCTACTGCTCTTTCATCAGCTTCCTGCAGCCTGTAGTGGTGAGAATGAAAACCCCCTGTGCTGAAAATCAAGTCTTTAATGTTGTTTATATGTCTATGTGGTGTTTTTAATATGCTTTAACACAGACCATGTGCAAATTCATAAGTAAACACCATTGCGGAGTCTTTTCTCCTTAATACTCCACTGAAAAAAAGATATTCTCAAAAAACATGGGTTGAAACCGCCGGTGTTTCTTACGTCACAAACTACCTTGCAACCAATCACGTCAACGTGCGGCTGGGCTTTAGCATATCATTAAATATGCTGCGAAGCAGGGGAGTCTCAAGAGAAGCCAGTTTATCCCGGTATATCTTTCTGTTGATATGAAAAGTTGTGTGCATTTAGCAATATAGCGGGTGAATTATGTATATGATATGATTCATAATAAGATGATACATAATAAGTCGATGTTATGATGAACTATATGCCTTTCTCCACTGACGTTCCAAGTTGTTCAAAGCGTTTCTATGGATGCTGATTTTTAGAAGGCAGCCGTGTGACTCTGAGATGGCGAATGGGAACATGGTTTGTCGTTTGTGTAACATTAGCAACACATTATTAGCTGTTTGATGATAACATAGTAAAGCAAAAGGCTAATCATATTAATTACCGTTATGTGTCCGACGTTGAAGAGAGTGATAAATGAAACGCATTTCTGATACATCGACTTGTAGAAGAGCCTGTATGAGTGAGTGGATTCGGGGCTCATTTGCATATTCATGTATCCGTACTAAATGAAGCAAGGGTGTAGAGTTACATTCAAGCTATTTTAAGGCAAAAAAATTTAAATTGTCATTTTGGTGATCAAAGATGAGTTTTTCTTCTAGAGGTCTATCAAGATTATTTCTTCTTTTTTTGTCTGTTGTAATATATTGTACCGGTATATATTTTTGCATTTAAAATGTTATCTATCAATCTATCTATCTATCTATCTATCTATCTATCTATCTATCTATCTATCTATCTATCTATCTATCTATCTATCTATCTATCTATCTATCTATCTATCTATCTATCTATCTATCTATCTATCATCTAAAATTAAATGGCAAAATTTGAATCAAATATCTAATTAATCAACATCAACCTCTTTCCTCAGATCGGTGAAATTGCCATGCTGGGAGAGGCCACTCACCTTCAGGCCATTATTGATGACCTCACTGTGTTGACCACTGACCCACATAAACTACCAGAGGCCAGTGAACAGGTGCTTAAACATACATATGAAAATAATTGAACACACACACACACACACACACACACACACACACACACACACACACACACACACACACACACACACACACACACACACACACACACACACACACGTTTGTTTTGCTATACTTGTGAGGACATTCCATAGGCGTAATGGTTTTTATACTGTAAACCTACTGTAATACTGTAAACCTAACCTACCCATCACAGGAACAATTCTGCATTTTTACATTTTAATAAAACATTGTTTTTTTATGTTTTTTAAGCTACTCATGAAATGTCCTCATAAGTTGTAGTTTAAGTTGTAATACCAACGTAATACACATGTCATCATATAAATTTGTGTCCTCATAATTAAATCACATAACACACACACACACACACACACACACACACACACACACACACACACACACACACACACACACACACACACACACACACACACAGATAATAATAATAAGGAAATATTAATTTGACTTCCACTAGGTGATTTTGGATCTTAAGGGGTCTGACTACAACTGGTCCTACCAGACCCCACCTTCTTCTCCCAGTAGTGTTGGATCCAGGAAGAGCAGCCTTTGCAGGTGTTTGTCTCATCATTTTTTATCACAAATAAGATTTCCCATCTGTGAAAAATGTAATTAATTCATGTCGGCTACTGTTTTATAGTGATATTATTAAGCCACACACTCTTAAAAATAAAGGTTCCAAAAGGGGGCTCTCTTAGTGATGCCATAGTAGAAGAACCATTTTTTGGTTCCCCAAAGAACCTTTCAATGAACAGCTCTCAAAAGAACCATTATCCTTATTTGTGTGGAATGAAAATGTTCCATGGATGTTTTTTATTTCTATAGATTCCAATAAAAGTGTATATGTCTCAACAATTCTCAGTTGCATTTAGAGATTCTTATTTTGTTATTTGCTAGTTTTGGGAATAACACTAATGATTCTCTGTGTTCCTCTCAGTTTGGTGCATCTGCCACCAGGTGGCGCTCATCGCCTGAGCAGCGTCTCCTCTCATGATTCTGGATTTGTCTCTCAAGATGCGAATGTGCACTCCAAACCTCCCTCCCCCATGCCGTCTGACATCACTAGCCAGGTCTTTACCAGTTCATCTGGTGTTTTGTTTTCATCTGTTATGTTTAATTTCCACATCCATTTCACTGACCTATCTTTATTTATCTCTGGTAAACAGAAGTCCTCTAGTTCTGCATCCTCAGAGGCTTCAGAAACCTGTCAGTCAGTCAGTGAGTGCGGCTCTCCCACAATAGTAAGTATTATTTTATGTCTGGAATTTTAATAAATATATGGTTTAATTACTTAAACTCTTTGGCCGGCACCTTAAACTTTGACTTGAGTTGACAGAATTCTGTTGTCATTATTTGTCTTATTGTCTTTTATGTTTCTTTGATTTAAAACTTTCAAGCACAATGTCCATATATGAGGACTATAAAATTCCTAATATAACATTATCAACCTCTTGTTAAACAGCATTCAAAGCAATTCTTGATCTGGTCGCATGTATATATATGTTATGCATTAATGGGTTAAGCTAGCAATTATAATTATTTTGTATATGATTACGCTGTTATTTGGTGTGGGGTAGGCCTATTCACTGTGTTGTTCTCCGTATTTGATTGGGCCATCCTGTCGTTCCGTTTTCACAGTTCGGCTCATCCTTTGCTACCTTTCGCCCTGCTCACTGTTTTAATGACTCCATCCGGCCTCACTCTCACATACTTCCTGCGTCCCCTTCCTATAATCAATCCCCTGGATCAAACTCCCCTTCACCCACATCAAAGGTTCCTTACTGGAAGGTTTGTTTTTAATTTTGACCATTCGGTCAGCCATTGTTTGCTTTATGTTCTGTTATTCTTTGCAAAACATTATTCATTTAAATTTGTTTACTTTTTATCTCATCCCATTTAATTTCTTTGCCATCTGCTTTTCTTTATTAACCAACATCTGGCTCAGGCTTGCTGGTTATTTTTGTTGATTAAAATGAACATCTACTAAATAAGTCAATTGAAATCGCAGACCCAATGCACAGGTCCTGTCCTATTCTGGCTATATTTCCATGACCCTGAAAACAATTTCCTCTTGCAGCAGGACTGGTCAAAGGCAGGTCACTATGAGCAGATGGCTGTAACCCAACAGCGCAGGACTGAGGCTGCAGAGCCCTCTAGTGGACTGGGAGGAAATGGAATAATTCACCCTGAGGATCCTTATAGGCTAGCTAGGATGAATTCTAAAGATGTCAAGGTCCTGAGAAATATATCAAAATAAAAACATTAATGAATATATACAGTACCGGTCAAAAGTTTAGAAATATGTATAAAAAAAAATTAATGCTCATCTATCCTGGATTTATTCGATAAAAAATACAGAAAAAAACAGTAATATTGTGAATTATTACAATTTAAAATAATGCTTTTAAAAATATATAATTTATTTCTGTGATGCAAAACTGAATTTTCATTAGTCATTACTCCAGTCTTCAGTGTCACATGATCCTTCAGAAATCATTCTAATATGCTGATTTATTATCAATGTTTTTCAGGATTCTTTGATGAATAAAAAGTAAAAAAAGAACAGCATTTATTTAAAATTGAAATCTTTTATAACAATATACACTACCGTTCAAAATTTGGGGTCAGTCATTTTTTTCTTTCTTTTTTTGAAAGGAATGAACACTTGTATTTAGCAAGAATGTGTTAAATTGATAAAAAGTAATAGTAAAGATTTATATTGTTAGAAAATTACTATTTTGAATAAATACTTTTCTGTTTAACTTTTTATTCTTCAATGAATCCTGAAAAAAGTATCACAGGTTCCAAAAGAATATTAAGCAGCACAACTGTTTTCAACGTTGATAATAAATCAGCCTATTAGAATGATTTCTGAAGGATCATGTGACACTGAAGACTGGAGTAATGATGCTGAAAATTCAGCTTTGCATCACAGAAATAAATTATATCTTAAAGTATATTAAAATAGAAAACCATTATTTTAAATTGTAATAATATTTCACAATTTTACTTTTTTTTCTGTATTTTTGATCAAATAATGCAGGCTTAAGAGCATAAGAGACTTTTATCAAATACATTAAAATCAGTAATATTTCCAAACATGTATATATATAAATTAAAATTTTCTCTCCTTTTCTTTTCCCCATAGCATGTTAAGCCGATGTCATCTGCCGCTAGTGAGCTGGCTATGGTTCTGACTCGTGGGCTCAGTGTAGATCAGCAGCAGAAGAGCAGCTGTGACTCTCTGCAGTACTCCAGTGGATACAGCACACAGAACACTACACCATCATGTTCAGAGGACACTATCCCTTCACAGGGTAAGACACGCAGACAAACATGAACTCAAAACAAAGTACAGTTGCACATGTACAGTTGGTACAGCCTTTAAAACGCATGTCCATTCCATTCAGAGAATAGTGTGTATTCACACACACAAATATTGACAACATGCTCTTTTTTGAAAACTAGTAAGCTGTCTTGCTGTTTGGCAAAACAATAACAAAATTGGCCAATTTGAATTGCCCACTGGATGCGAATTGAACAGACTTTCAACAGACTGCTGCCATGTCAACGAAACTGAACTTTAATAAATAAAAAACAGCATATAAATAGTTTAATGCAGAAATTCTGTAACCAATAAAAATAAAATAAACAGTTTTACATAGATGTAACAATTTCTATTGATATTTTTCAGTATTGAATGAACTATATCAAACAACATTGGCATTACATATAACATTCAGTGGCACGTGCCACTCAGATACTGATGTGCCACAAACTGACGACAGGTTTGGAAAAAATATTTCAGACTTTATTACGTTTAATCAACATTTATTTAAAAATATCACTAAAATAGGCTATTTATTTATCATCTGTCAGTCACTACTGGAGGTGTCACAACATACGGCGACATGTTCCGTGACACAGTGTCAGTATTCCGCGATAATGTCAGTGGCACTTGCCACTATCCACTGGCACATGTCACAAGTTTTAAGTAGCACATGCCAATGAAAACCGGATGTGCCAATAAGCATAGTGACATGTGCCATTGGCTTCTGTGCGTCATCATACCACTACTGTGCGTCGGGTGCTTTTTTAGACATGACGCACCACCCAGAATACCCGGTAAAAGTCACTGGTGTATACAGTGTACTTATAATCAACATTTCTGTTGCACTAGTTTATCTTTATGCATTATGGGATGGCTGCATGAAGTGCTTCCATGTATATTAGCTTATCTTCTGGAACAGTCTTTGAGTCGAAAGTGTGCTCATGATGCCTTAAAATACTACCTAAGATTATTCTAAAACTACAATACCCACAGTCTTATCAATTTAATAAACTGGTTTAAGCTACACTGTGTAATTTTTTAAGTTGATTCTTAGCAAAAACCACATCAAAATGATATGTGCTCATTAATGTATAATTACTTCTACCAACTAACCAAGTATTCTCGTAAGCGTAGAATCTGCTATTTATAATACATACGGGTGAGCTACTCGAATGGCAGAAGCCATGTTGCGCCTCCATCTTGAAAATACATTAGCCAAAGAGGGACATACCTGGAAATTCAAACTTCGCCTTTCGCGTTTTTACACTCAGTGGCACCGTGGCGAATGCGAGGGGGAGATTACTCGCGACTGCCGGCAGATTTGAAATAATACGGCCACCGTAGGAGTTAAAGCGCCCTTGGAATGGGAGGGGCTAGAAAGTAATATTCATTTGGTAGTCATATACAATTTCACCGGTAGATGGGAGTAATTCCTACACAGTGTAGCTTTAATAAACCAAAAACACGCATACGATCCATTGCTTGAAGTCAGAGTTTGTTTGTTGTTTGTTTAGGCCAAGAGAGTTCAATAACATCTTCTCTTCCGTTTTCTCTTTGCAGGATCTGAATATGATTGTTATTCCATGAATGGCGATGGTGATAACGACACACAGACAGACTTCGACAAGTCCTCCACCGTCCCTCGCCATAGCAACCTGGCTCAGAACTACCGGCGTATGATCCAGACCAAGAGGCCCGCCAGCACTGCAGGACTCCACGGAGCAATGGGTGCCCAGGGAACCTCAACAACCAACGGGAAGGGAAGTGGTGTTATAGCCTCAGGAACGGCCACCATTCGTAGAACCCCTTCGTCTAAAACAAACGTGAGACGCACCCCGTCCAGTGTGGGTCCGATCCCTATTCGACCACCTATCGTCCCCGTAAAGACCCCTACTGTCCCAGACTCACCTGGATTCCCCAGCCCTCCTCCTGAACACAACGGAAGTGAGGAAAGTCTGTACAATGATGAAACGTTGGAAATTTTAGAGTACAAAGCCTCTCCCAAGCGGATGAGTCTGCCTTCGTGGGGAAGAGCTGGCGGTGGAGGCGTCTATGCCCAGCAACACGGAGCTGCGGGCTTCAGTTCAGAAGAAGAGCAGATGCTTGCCGCCAATCGCCACAGTCTGGTGGAGAAGATTGGAGAGCTGGTCGCGAATGCTCACGCTCTCGGTGAGGGCCAGTTCCCGTTCCCCACGGACCCTCAGGCCAGCCAGGGCCACCAGCAGGATCAAGGGCATGAGAAAGGGGGAGAAGATATGTTGAAGACCATCCGTAGAGGGGTGCGTCTCAGAAAAGCGGCCTGCAACGACAGATCAGGACCAAGGATCATGCGATAGTTCAGTACTGCGTATCCTGCCAAGTCTATTCCTATAGACTCTCCGAATGAAGAGGAACAATATATAATGTGAGATATGAGAAGATGGTAATTTTTTTCAGTGTTAAAATCTGGCGTCTAACAACTAATAGGCCGGTATCAATGTTACATGTTGAGTGTGTTTGGACACAATACTCATCTGGACTATTATTGTTGTAGTTATATTCACCAGATTTGGACTTGTACCTCTTTGACAGGCATATTATGACGGACATATTATGCCCTGAAGGACGCGAATGTAATGTTTAAAATGTGTATTAACATACTAGTAATGTCGGTTGTTCCTTTTTTGGAGTCACAATTTGTAATGACTATGTTCTTCGTGTTACTTCTATGTAAATGCTATGTTAAAAAAAAAGAAGAGACATTTCTCTTCCCACAAGTAACTATTTTAAAGAGCCAAAGTCTTGTTCTCAACTGAAAAGCTGCAAAAAACGGCTTATACCGCAGCTCAGTCTCAGATGGACCACACAATCGAATCACCGCACATGCTGTAAACTGCCAAATAAAGCACATCAGTTGTACTAGACCAGAGTAAAGATTGTTTTTGTTGTTGTTGAACAAAAAACTGTTGAATACGTGTGGATAATTTTAGAAATGTGCCATCCATTTTTTATAGGAATTGTCCAGCAGGTGGTGTGAGTTCCTTAATTTATGAAGCAGATGTTTGTTTATTTATTTGTTTGCTTGTTTGTTTGTACACTGTATCATGGTAATGAAATGTTTGTTGGACCTTACCATGTTTGGAGTGCCATGCAAATATCACTTAATAAGAATATACAGTCATACAGTACAATGGTATGCATTACCATGTTTTTGGGTAATACTATATTATCATGCTTTGAAGCCTTGTGGCCATATAAATACAACTGAATATTGGTACAATCATACAGTACCATAGTGTGTATTGTATAAATTGCATATCATTTACGCATTACCATGATAATACCATGGTATTCTTTGCTTTAAAATTCCATGTAATACCAATGAATATGAATATGCAAATTGTATACCACCGTGGTATATATATCAGAGTACTTTATTATGGTTCTACCACAGTAAGCTACTTTGTTTTAATGGTAATGTACTGCCTAGATCAATAACAATGTAGGCCTACTTGTTTTTATGCACAGAACTGGCTACCAAGTATGGAAAGGTGTGTGATCCCATTTACTCTTTTACAGATCATGAAGGCTCTTTTGATCTTTTGTACTTTTGTTCAGCAGTGCCCGAGATTACCCGCGTGTGGGGTTTATGTGACCCATCCCTGCGATTAAATCTAATTGATGGGATAAAGAGCCGGACGTGGGCTGAAGGAGGCGTTTGATGTGGCAGCTGGAGATCGTGAGAATGAGGAGAGGCAAAAGCCTCGGCTCCAGTCACTCATTCACTCACTCACTCATCACATCCCCGTCGCCGTCATCCCCCCCTTTCCTGATGGACGGGACCCCCACACTCCGCTCCGGGCTACACATACAGGGATGTGACACTGGTGCGCATCCCGCCGTCAGTCGCGCAGCAAAGTGGCACGCGTGTCATTCTCCCTGACAGACGCGCTCGTCTGCCTATCCACGTTCCTCCGCTGCAAATGCGAGACATGACTGTATACTGATGGAGCCACGTCGCAAACAAGACAGCGCAGCAGAAATAAACACATCTTGAGCAATGCGATCTGATCTGGAGTATAGGGGGGTGTTTAGAGAGGGAAAGCACTTACGCACAGGGACACTTGGGTAAAAGCTTTTTTGTTTTGTACTCTTATCTGCAAAATTGGACTTTTGGGATAAAATTGTATGTTATATGAATTTAGAAATGTTCAATGATTGTGCAAGGTGTATTATATGCATGGTAGTATTATATTTACATAAGGGGTGTGGTCATATGGCCACGACATTGGCATGACTCGGGCCTTTACAGTAGCGTATTTACAAAACAGGCTATATGGTAGCTTATACGGAAAGTGAATTATGGGTAAATGAGATATAAGGTAAAATGGGACAGTATAACAGAGTTTATTTTCTCGCCTAATGAGTGAATTTTTTTTTGCTGAGCTCTAGCTGTGAGACCGCATAATCAAAATTGGATACCATCGTTGATGTGACGTCATGTAGGTGGGCGGTGCAGGCACTAAACAGGAAGTTGACCTTGAATGGTATAAAGTGAGGAAAATTACATGGTTAGTTTTCATAATAAGGTCATACAATCGTCATAGCTTATTGCACACTCCTTTGATGGAAATATGAATATGATGTAGGCTTAATACTGCAACAAAATCAGTAAAAAAAAAAAAAAGGGCTAATACAATTCTATTTTTTAGAATCAGGTTGTTTTGTCCCATCCACCCAAACACACACTTCCACAAGTTAATATGTCGTGGCCACAACAAAACTAAATCTGAACATGTCCCCTCCTGGTCACTGTAAAAAGCAAAAGTTGAGTTAAAGTAGATTCAGTTGCGTGAGATGAACATCAAGAACATTTGTAAACAGAAACGTGTGAACGTGTTATAAAGGCATGTAACTCTGTGGTTTTATGATTTTACAGCATAGGCCTATGACAATAAGTTAGCAGTAGTCTATATGGGCCTGTAGTAAGTGCCATATTTAACTGTGATCGGTATATTATGACTGACTGAAACATGCATTTTAGATATTAGAATATTAGTGTATGCCAGTATGTTTATATTTATAACTCTTTGATTAGGGTTATAGAGCATATTATGTGGTCTTGAAGCCTATACATTATAAGTGACCAGTTTATATAATTCAGTAACTCATGGTATTGGACATTGGCATCCGAGTATTTATTTCTATTCTGATTAGAGGTTAGAGCAGATGTTTTTTAGCATTTTTTTTTTGCTGCACTGGACATAGGCTACAATCTCATTAAATGGTTTTGCAGTTTAGCCATTGATTATTTTTCTAATTATTTTGTCAATATTGTGATCTTGCAGGCCATTAGGTGTGGCTTTTTCTCTCTCTACTGCAGTTGATATTTTTGGAGACACATAACACAAGCTATTTAAAAATAAGTGGTGTACTGATGAGAAATAATTCTTTTGTTCTTTTAAAAACAAAGCCATTGACATAAGCTTGCTGACGGATGCTGATGCTTTCAATACCTCAGAGACCAATGATGAATTACTGCAGACACACAGCGCTGAGCATGCAAATATGTCCAGCTACACTCTGATATTGCAGCAGGGGAGGACAATGTGCTTACATCTTTAAAAAAAGACGCCCTGTTTGACTATCTCACTCTGCATTAATTTTGTTCATGATGATTAATAATTTGTCACATTAATGTTTCATTTACCACATTTTCATTTTAGGCAAATATATATATAGTGTAGAAAGGAATTCTATTACATTGCACTTTGTAACAGTGGTTATACTAATTCTAGTATGTACAGTAGGCTAGCTTATAAACTGAAATTTCCTGTATGATCTTCTTTTCCTGTTTATTCTTAACCCATTTGCTTTTGTGTCTTCATCATTGAATATAGTCTTTAGAAAGTCTAAAAAGCACTTCATTTCAGAGACAGATAATGAAGAGCACTTCCTCTGTGTTTTTTTTCATTGCTGCTGCTCTAGGGCCATATGCAAAGCAAAACAGATCCACTTTTGTCTCTAAAATGATTAATTCCATTTCAAAAGCATTTAGCAACAATTTTTTGCAACAAAAAACTTTTTGTTGTTATTCCTTTAACCTTGCAACACTCTTAGAAGAAAAGGTTTTATAGAACCTTAAAGGGTTCTGTCAGGCGCGGGACTTGATATAACCTTTTATGGGTTCCCATCATGGGATAATTTTATGGATTTTGTTTTAAATCATTTTTAATTACATTTTATGAATTAAACTTTAAACATGAAAGTATTATGTAATCATTTAAGACATTTCTCCATATAGAACCTTTTTGGCATGAAGTGTTCTTTAAAATCAAGTCAAGAACCCTAGGGTTCTATTTAGAAATCCGATGAACCTTAGGAGTAAGAGTTAAAAAGTGGGATGAAAATTTATTTATGCAATATTTAAAAAATGTGTGTCTGTGTGATTTTATGGCAATATCAGTTATACAGCAACGTACAGTATCATTGGTATAAAATATTTCATTTAGCAATAGTAGTGAAATAAAGTATTCAGCGGTTTGGTATTGGGTTTAGGATTTTTTAGAGCAAGTCAGATGACAATGAAAGAGAGATCAGAGTTTAGCTTATGCAACACCTCAAGGGAAGAAAATGTTCTTTAGCCTCGCGGCCCGTGTTTGTGTGTGTCTATGTGGCTTCCAGATGGCAGGGAAGAAAACAGACTGTAGCTGCGGTGGATGGAATCCCTGATGATCTGGAGAGCTCTTTGCCGGTAGCGACTGGTTGTTGAGGTCTTCGATGGCAAGTAGCCGAGTCCAGTGACGCGCTGGGCAGTTCTGACTACCCGCTGAAGGGCTTTCCGGTCTGAGGATGTGCAGCTGTCATACCAGACTGTGATGCAGCAGGTCAGAATGCTCTCAGGAAGTTCTCAATAACTGGTGGGTAGATTTGAGTTTGAGATGGGTTTTAATTTGAGTATGTGGTGAAAGGAATGTCACATGAATCTTTCCAGTCTTTTATTATTATGTTCAATTGACCAATACAATAGAATACAATACCCAAATAGAGTTGTAATCGAAGTTATTCAACCCACATTTCAAATCAGGTTTATTGGCAAAATTTATAGACTTTCAGCTTTTTGCAATGAAACAAATCAAACAAAAGTAAATGAAATAGCTCAACACAACAAATGTTTCAAATGGTTTCCCCAAATTCAACTGAAAATGCTACTTTTAATGACTTCTGCAGTCTTAAAATGATTCAACCCCTTCACGGCAAGCTTATTTAATACTTAGTAGAACACCCTTTTGCTTTTATGACCAACTGCAAACAAGATAACTTAATTTGAGGTAGGCTATGCTTGGGATCATTGTTCTGTTGTAAGGTCCAATGACGATCAATGACGTTTTCTCCTAGTATTTCCTGATACTTCAATGAATCCATCTTGCCTTCCACACGCTGCAGGTTTCCAGTGCCAGAGGATGCAAAGCAACCCCAGAGCATCACAGAGCCTCCACCATGCTTAACTGTAGGCAGAGGGTTCTTTTCAGCATATGCTTCCTTCTTCTTCCTCCAGACATACCGCTGATCCATAGGGCCGGAAAGTTCCAATTTGGTTTCATCGCTCCACAGAACAGAATCCCAAAACTTATGTGACTTTTCTTATGCTTTTGGGTCAGTAGTGGTGTACGTCTTGGAGTTCTGACATGCGTTTAGTACGCGCCTTACTGTACAGCTGAAACCTCAGTGCCTGTTGTCACCAAGTCTTTTTGCCCTGTCCAGGTAGTGTAACCACTATTCCTTTAACTTTTAACTTGCAAACTATGCTTCCAATGGTGTCTATAGGAGCATTAAGTGCCTTAGCTATCTTTTTCTGTCCTGTTCCTTGTTTGCGAAGGGCAATGATGTCTTCTCTCAACTTTTTGGACCATTCTGTTGACTTAGCCATATTTCTAACATGCAGTCAAACGTGACACTCAACAAACCTAGCCAGTTCAGATATTTCATGTGTTGTAGCTCAAGCACACCTGGTGCAACTAATGAAGCCCTTGATTAGCTGCATCAGGTGTGCTTGAGATAACACATGTTTTTCAGATTTGTGCTGTTGTGAGGGATTCTATTCAGGGGGTTGGATCATTTTGAGACTGCAGAAGACATTAAGTTGCATTTTCAGTTGAATTTGGGAAAACCACTTGAAACATTTGTTGTGTTGAGCTATTTAAATTACTTTAGCTTGATTCATTGCAAACAGCTGAAAGTCTGTACATTTTGCCAATAAACCTGATTTGAAATGGTGGTTGAATAATTTAGATTACAACTGAATAAGTATGCCAAGTTATACACTTGTATTGTATACTTACATACTTAAACACTCTTAGAAGAAAAGGTTCTATAGAACCTTAAAGGGTTCTATCAGGCTCTTATAGAACTGTTTAGGTGTTCCCATCATAGGATCATTTTACGGATTTGGCTTAATTAAAATAATGTTTTAATTCATTTTTCGTTTTGATAAAACTTGATGAATTAAACATAGGCTACTTTATCACTAGAAAAAACTGAAATAAACCATTACACATTGAAGTATTATGCTATAATTAAGACATTTCTCCTTATATAGAACTTTTTTTTGGCATTAAGAGTTCTTTAAAATCTAGTCAAGAACCATAGGGTTCTATATAGAATCCCTTTAACCTTTGTTCTAAGAGTGTATATGTCATATAATTATGATAAAATCCATGCATGTCCTTGGATGTGCTTTTTAGGGTTTACTAAACTGTGTGAACAAATTATGTTTGTGATTCATTTGTTTGTTATTGGAGTATTGATACACATTTTGTGCTCCTCCCGACAGCCACAAATCAAGTTAAATTACTCCATCAGGAGAGACAGTTAATTGCAAAAATGCATTTAAGTCACAGATGATGGATTGTTGGTGAAAATATCCTCCAGATCATAATAAGTACACCTTTCACCTCAATCAAAACACTCAACCTTGAGCTGTCTCTCAATCATCAGACTAGTTTGAAAGACATATAATACCTATAAGAATAATGTCATATATAACCTCTTTTATCGGCTTCTTACAGGAAGAATAAGACACGCATACACTTTCTCTCATTTTCTCTCCCTGCCTGAACTATCAGAGAAAACGCAGTACAGGCCTACCTGAAGATGGAGTCGATGTGTCTCGGACGTCATGTCTCCTGTCAGACGTGTAAGCTGAGAGACAGGAATGGCATGGCCGGTGAAGCCCCAGTGAGCAGGAGGGGTCATCCTTCAGCTCAAAGACAGGCTGAGAGACAGCCACATGGCACACATCTCCAAATGACAGCCTGTCAGTGGCAGGAGATCCACCATACGGCCCTGTCACCTCTCACCTGACTGAACTCGGCCCACTGTATTCTCGCACTGAGGGGAAACTGCGTCACTGTCAAACTAATGGTGGTTAAAGGTGAAAAATTTCCATTTTTGTCATAAGCCCCATCTGTACATTTATATTTTAAGATCAAGACTTAATTATCTATTCAGAGCGGCCTATGACCGTGCCAATGCTGTCATCCAAGAGAGGAAGTTGGATTAGTGTAATGTGAACTTGGTGATTTCTCAGTGATAACTGCCTTAATTAAATGTCTTGTGAGATCAGGGTATATTGTAACACTATATTGCAATATTTAGTGAATATTTCTCAGGCTAGGTTTATTTTATATCTATGGACACCTTAAAAGTATTGACTTCCAAAAGTCTATTAAACATTTTCAGCCTATTGCTTGAAAAAAAAAAAAAAAACTTTTTCACCATCGTGTCTAGCGATTCTCGTTGCAAAATCTTATTGTATTGTTCCGTTCTAATCAATTGGCAGGGTTAAGGCTTTTGTTAGTGGAAATACAACTATTCTTTACCATGTTCAAAATATTTCACTCCTATAGGGAAAAGCACTTTATAGTTCAGACGTGTTGACGCTTTGTGATAATGGAGCATGTTGCCACACTGTGGGGTAAATTGTCAAGAGATTATGATATGAGTACAACATTGAGATTTCAGCAAAACATGAAATGATTATGAAAGACCAAAACAACATGTAAAGATTTGAACGAACACATGTGACAACTTGCTCCAAAATAAATGTGCAATATAAACATTGTCCTGAGAACACAGTTCAACCATAAATTACATTACATTACATTTATATTACATTAGATTACAATCATAAATAAAGCTGAAATGTGCTTTAATGTATCCTAGCATGATTTCATTGTGCTTATTTGTTTATCCATCAGCTTTAACAAGAATATGATGTTTTAGCATTGAATTACCCAAATATTATTGTAATATAACATACGAAACCAACATTTTTGGTTTTAAATATTCATGATTTGACTTTTCTACACAATTGTTCCTAAAAACGTTTCATACTGTTGTAATGGAGGCAATACTGTTTTCATTTTACAACCTACTGCAGTTACACTGAATTATTGCAGGGTTAAGAATAACATCCTGATTGTGTCATTGATCAACACTTCCTAGGCTTGTAATCTCTCTGCCTGATCAATACTGAGTCAGAATGAATTGCTAAAAGCAGTATTTGCAGATACTTTCTCTAGTTTGCTTTGATCAACATCATCACTTTCGCTCTGTTTTTAACATTTATAATACACTCAGGTGCTGCCATCTCCAACACATTCTCTTCAAAATAGATTTGTGAGTCTATCCGAGACAAATAACCGGAGTTGGAGAAGGTGAGCCATGCTGTTTTGACACACTGTTAGAACATGATGTTACAGAGCCAGACACCTGACTTGGGAAAAAGGTCATCTGTTCATCATAGATCAAAGTAGAGGACAGCACCTCTCAAAACAGTGGCGGAGAGCGGGCAGGAGGAGATAAAATGAAATCTTCACAACAGGACTGATGGACATGTGGCTCAAATACACCCTCCTGTGAGCTGTAGGGAGGGTGGGTGTCCTGCTGGCAGATGTCCCTTTTCGTTTCAGATCCTGCTTGACAAGATTGCTCTGAGGTGGGGAAGACCAAAGAGGTCTGGGTAATGAGACAGTTGCCTCCTTAATGTTTGCCCTGACATCGTTGCACAAGCACAAAAACAAGAAGACATCTCTGAGTTACGGCCTTTTGAGTATTTTAATGTGCCGAACAGAATGAACTGAGCAAAGTACCAGACTTTATTTGCAGAAATCAAACAACGAATAAGATTTGATAAAACATACATTTCCTGAAACCATTACATTTCATTCAAATTAACCAGTTCCACTTGATTAAAGTTAGTTTAACCCTTAAACGCATACCTCTGGTTTTTAGTGACCTGGGAAGTCATTCACTACCCTCCTCCTCATTCATTTGTTTAATAGGATATACCAAGAAAAAACTAAATTAAAATGATAAAAAATGTCTGTTTCCCCGTTCATTTAAAAATGAAAATAAATGTATAGGGTCGCTAACGACCCAAAGTGTGTAACAGTGTAAGTATATTTTTTTCTGCACAACAATAATTTAATCTTTGATGACTGAATAAGTGCAATTCATCTTTATTCCACAAGCCATGTCTGATACACAATGATGAAGTGATGATGTTTCATTCTCATATACCGCAGGCAGAAAACAAAAGAATAGGAAGTATCATCAGCAAAACTTGAAATGCCTTAGCGATTTACTGCAGAGCAAGTACTAAACGCAATCAAATATTAGTGTCACTGTCACTTGATGGTGGATCTGGTGAAGAAGCTGTCAGAGATCAAAATATTGATTTTGAAAATGTTGAATGATAGTTTTGAGAATATATTTGAGATGGCGAATATAAGCCAGATGCTGAATGTTCTGTGAAATGAGCTGTTGACGAGGACAGTGATGATGGTATACAACATCTGCTCAAACTGAACCCTTCCAAGCTTGAAAAGGTAACAAAATATGCTTTATTTTATTCTTCTGTATTTATTACTCTAATATCAGTAGAGTTTTATATTATTATAACGGGTAGAGATCCATCCGTGTTAGATAGATCTGGGTCGCTATACAGACCTGAACATGTATTCATGATTTGCGAAACATTCATGCATTTAAGGGTTAAATGAACAATTCTGTGTGTTTGGACAGATATGTGTATATACAGTCTTTATTTCGTTCATTTGCAACTGTGGTTTGTTAGTTCTCCTGACCTCAGTCAACAAACCCTCTGCATCCCATTCAGTGAGGACCAATACAGGATGTCACTGGCAGACCTTGCCTTGCATTTGATTTATGTTGCTCTAAAAGTAAAAATCAAAGATCCTCTCTAATGCAGCTCGGTGGCAGTGGGATGATATATGATGCAGCAGAGCAGTTAAATGAGAGCACTATATCTCTGCCTGTGTTTTAATGGCACGGTCAGAACTCTGACCCCACATCTGAATGACTTTACAGTACTTAAAAAGACATCCTCAGACAGTGCTGATTTGTAAAAGAAAGTCCTCAGGGCAAGCTTGTTTTGGTCATGCAGTTTTGATTACTCAAGAGACCGTTTTCAGGAAATACCACAGAGACATGCACAACAAACGTCTTTTATTGTTTTTCAGTAGAATTTTACTTTAATAAGAGGCTTAAAATAAATACATTGAGACAGAAATGTAGTACATTTTTAATTGTAGCAAATGTTATTTTGTTGCTCAACGATTCAGATTTATCATCTCGTTTAAAAAAAAGAAAAGTGTGATAAACACATATTAGGATAATGATAATCATGTATTTTGGAAGTATGTTGTAGTGCTATTCATTACTTTATAATATAACTTATAACTTTCAAGTCCTAAATGCTTTACAGGTCAGTTCAAGGCCTATACATTAAATATGAATATTTATGATAATATAATTTAAAAAAAAGTTTCATGACATTTATAAATATCTATGTACATCAGACATGCAGCAATGGTTGTTATTGTTATTATTGAAAGTTGTGATAAAGAATTTTGAGCATGATATTTAAGTGATTGACAACCTGAGAAAAATAGTTAACCTTTACAGATAAAAGGTTAACTAACCCTTTAATAGACCCAAGGACATGAAATCCAGTTGAAGAATACTGTCATTTCGTAAACTCTGTATGTTAGGTGTAACGGAGGCCAGCTAGTAGTCGCTGTGCGAGTAAACCTCACTCCTCTGATCTCAATAGGTGCTCCTCTAGCAACAGACACTAGAGGCTGCCATCTTTAGCCTCTGTTAGAACGCCTGACTCTCACGCCGGAGACCTGGGTTTGAGGCCCGCACAGAGCGGGGCAAGTAGGATCTGGGTGGAGGGGTTACAAGCACAAATATACAATGCAATAAAGTCTCATTGGTTAATGCTATAACTAAAATTAACTCTTTGTTAACGCTAGTTAATAAAAAAACACAGCTGTTCATTGTGTGTTCATGTTACTTCACACAGTGCATTAATGTTAACAAATACAACTTTTGATGTTAATGTATTAGTAATGTATTTAATGTATTAGTTGCAATCAACTAAAAAGATTAATAAATGCTCTAGAAGTGCAGTTCATTGTTGGTTCACGTTAACTAGTTAACTAATGAAACCTTCATTAAATATAGGAGATTATAAATTACTTTCACGAATTAGTCCTTGGATTTTGGCTGCTCTACATCGATAACTGTTAAAAAGCTTTAAAACGGAGGCTATATTTCCTTAGTAAATTGGCTGTTTTGACTGTAAATGGTCTTTTCCATCTATGATCTGGTTACAGGCTTGCTAAATAAAACATAATACCTAGCGCACACGCTTAAAGGCAAGCATTTTGCTTGCATCTAGCCTATATATTTTTTTTTCTTCATATTTTTTCAATATTTTTTAAAGCATGTCTTATTTACACATCAAACAAATATGTTTAGTGGTTTCAAACAGCGTCTTTTAATTAAATGTAAACTGACATCAATGTAGAATTGTGAAAAATGCACTAATGGACCTCAACCGTTTATGCTTAAAAACGGTCAAATCTGTAAAAACACAACATTGTTTGTTGTTACACAATTTATTTCCCCCCCTTTTGGGTGTACCCATTAAAGGGTTAAGTTACATCCTCCTTGTCAGTGTAAGCGGTCTTGTTAATGCACTCTAAAGTGACATATTGGCAGTGTCTCAAAGCTCTGCGAGCTGCCTACCTAGACTGCATTTTTGGGCATGGGATTGTGCGTGGGAGTGACCGATAGGAGCACAGGAAGCGTTGTTTGTCTGCTATTGTATAATTGTTGGTCAACGCACTACGCACACATGATGTCTTTGGTCTTCGTCGCGTCTCTCTGATGTTTCACTGTCTCGCGCCATCAGCGTTGTCGAGTTAAACGCTGTGTAACTTTTATTAACTTTTAATCGCGAAACCCCTGTGTTCTGTGCCATTTCGCTGCATTATATCTAACGTTAGCTGTTTTGGAAACAACCAGACGTGTGAACGCCCCCATACTTTCTGCTAGTGTATCGCTTGCCGCGGACTTTTGAGTGACGTGACAAACTCGTAGCGATCGGCTAGGCGTTACTGTCCTGTCGTGCTTTTTTCCTCATCACTCCAGCGAGCGGACTGGCTTTAAACAAAGACTACCGCTGAACACGGAGCACCTGGGCTTTCTCCTATGCCCAATGCGAAGTAGCGTAGCTTTTGTGACTGCGCTGTACTTTTGTTTAATGGTGACACGTCTGACTGGGAGCATACATAGTAGAAAATCGTTTCAGTTTGCGTATATAGACACACAGTCTGCGCGCAAGTATGCCGCGAAGAAAACAGCAGGCTCCGAAACGAGCGGCAGGTAAGTTTATCTGAATTTCATTAAGATGCTCTTGTTCATCTGTCCTCCATTATGTAGCCTACATTTCGTTGTAGTACATTTTATAAAGCAAAAAATCAGTGTATAATCGCTTTTATTTGCCTGGATAATCTACACATATTTTCCTTATCCTAATTTGAGTCATAGCCTACTTTTGGTCATGGTGTTGGCTAATTTCTTTTGTGCTTTTTTTTTTTTTTTTTTTTCAGAAGTTAATTAAAGGTACAGTAAACGCAGTTGATTCAAAATTACGTGAATACAGCTTTTGAATAATTACCAGTTTGTAATTTGAATATTTTCAAGTTTGTGGGGCTTAAAAACAAAATTGTCTAGATTTCTGTCTGGAAATTGTAAAACAAAAAGAGATTTTTTTTTTTTAAAGGCTGCAATTCTTTAAAGAAAAAAAAAAAAGAGAGAGAGAGAGAGAGAGAGAGAGAGAGAGAGAGAGAGAGAGAGAGAGAGAGAGAGAGAGAGAAATGGGCATAGTAGCATAAATAGTTTTGGCATTATCTTTTATTATCTTTTTTTTTTTTTTTTTAATGGAGCTAAGTAATTTGGTTTTAAAATATTATACCAACATTCTGGAAGCCATTTTGTTGTCATGTGACAAGGAAAAAACCCAGAAACCAGAAAAGACCCGTTTAGACCCTCAATCTGTAGGCTATATCAAGGTCATTAAGTTGTTGCATAATAAGTTGTTGAAATGGAAAAAAAAAGAGAATAATTATATATATATATATATATATATATATATATATATATATATATATATATATATATATATACATACAGTACTTAACACTGGCATTTGAAATTTGAATCCTTTTTTATCAGCTCAGGCATTATTATTTACACGTATCCACTTCAGACTCTTTAAACTTCTTTCAAGAGATGAGCACCACTGAAACTGCCTTCATGTTAACCAAAAACATTATCTTTCTGGTTAATAGAATAGATCCTATCCTATTATTTGAAAGAGGAGGAGTTCTGGCATTCTTATATTTATAGCAGAGCTCTTTGAAACAGATACAAAGCCATTATTATATAGCCTTCACTGTTTGTGTGTGTGTTTGAGGCAGAGATGATGTGGAGTTTAATGGAGGGGTATGGCTTGCTCTGTTAGACTGGCCTGTCAGAACAGCTTTGTCTCATGTTGGATTTAATTGTTATCCTTGTGACAGCCTCATCCATCAAAGGCTTTAATGGTCAATCAGAGCAAGGCCATGTGAGTGCTCTCCTTCTTTTTCCCATAAGCTTGCCTAGGCTTTTATTTCATCAGTATGCTCCACCAAACTTCACTCATGGACCCTGTGCAGAGTGGTGACCATAGTGGTTTACAACTGTGAGTTTATGGTTTACAGGTATGAACACATTTAGTGAAGTGCTATTTACTTTTAACCTGATGATGACCGAATTATTGATTCTGATGCATTGTTTTTCTCTGTACAGAATGTACAGCTGAAATAGCCGATCTTGTAGGTGAAGTCTTAATGAGAGATTTAGAGTAATGTACTCTTTCCTCTCTCTCTTGCCCTAAAGGTTTGGAGTGCTCTGTAAAAAGAAATTTAGCTTTTCTTTATTTGAGCACACCTAATTAGCTGTAAACTTGATGGATTCCTGACATGTGATTGGAGATGACAAGGTATGCGTCTGTCACCAAGTCATATTAGGTTTGTGCTCCCTTGATGTAATCAAGTTGATATTAGCCACTCTTGCCGGCCTTTCCTATTGCCATAACCCAATTTAGCACCTTTACGTGACAAATGAGCTTTTTGGTGCCTGTCTTGAATCTAGACGATTCTGAACTGTTATGAGGAGACGAACATGTGGAACCACCTACAGTCCTTCTGAAATGGATGTTTTCATCTGTCTGTTAGGCTTTGAGCCATATTTGGAACGACAGATTGGACATCAAATCTATTTTGAGAGTTGTACTTTGTTTCAACTTTGTTAGTTAGATCTCTCTCCGTCTGTGTGTGGGTTGATAATGTGAGTTAATCGGACACTCCTCCGCAAATCCCACGGGCCACCCTGGCCAAAAATCTTCTCGGTTCTCAGGCTCTGTTGGGCGCGACTCCAGGCCCTGCCTTCTCCCTCTTTCTAAGGGTAAAATCAGTCGCTGTCAGATCTAAGGTGCGAGGCAGGTCATCCGGACACGCGGCCATCAGTCATGCGTGGATGTGACGCAGGAGCTGGGCTTGATGGTGGCGGTGATGAAAGGGCAGGAAACCATAGAGGCCCACTATTCCCTAATCCAAACCAGTGTCAACATACCTCTCCAGCCAGGCATGCCTGTAATCACTGCCAACAGCTTCAAAACTGCAAGAAGAAAAGATTTTTTAGTAATCATACACATTCTTGCATACACATTTCACACATGCACAAGAGATGTGTCCATACGTTTAATGTGTTCATAACTGTTATTGATTGATTTGATGGGCAAATTTAGTTTTAGTTTTACTTTGTGAATGTTCTGTTTAATCCTTAAAATTGCTTATTTTTCAAATCTAAGCCAAACTTTGTAAGTCATAGCTGACTAAATAAGTACATGCCTTGTACTAGAGAGTATAAAAAATGGGGTATAAGAGCCAGTCCATGATAATTAAAAGGATAATTTAATTAAACGCGTGCCAGGTTCATCTAAATAACCTTACTAAACTGTACTATATATTTTTTAAATTGTATGGTAATGATAGTGTTTTACTACTCCTTGTTTACAAATACTATGAAGAATTATTATTTTATAAATAGTTTTTGGGGAGTCACAGCACATGAACTAACCTTCATTTGTCATTAAAAAATCTAATTGTGTGATTTGCAGAGACTTATTTACACAGTCATGAAGGTCTGCAGGGATCCTCTCTATGACATGATTTCCTGTTTAATGTTATTTTAAAACTGCAAAAATTTAGAGCAGATAAACGATAAACGTGTTTTTTTTAAGTGAAGCAAATTCTTTTTATTTTCTTAGAAAAATATGCCCCCCAAAAAACAATCTTAAGATATCTGAACAGTTGTATCACTCAAATATTTTTCACCTTATGCCCCCTGCAAAAACATCACAATTCCTTTTTTTTACAGGAATTAAAATCATGCTCATTGTAGAAGGTGTACAATATTTAAGTCATAGTATGTACTGATTGCATTTTTTAAAAATACATTTAAATAGGACAAAAGATGAGCGTCACATCATTGACCTGCTATCTATCCAAACTCTCATTTGAACTAGCACTCTATTGTGGTTGTAAACTTATATGAATGTTACTTTGCTGTGTTGACAATGAAGATATCAATCTTCTGTTAAGAAGACAAGAATCCATCTCTTATTTTCTCATGGGAGGTGGCTTTTAGCTTGTGGTCCATTTTAGAAAAATGAGTCAGTCTGGTCCTCAGGGGTCCAGAAACCAAACCCTGGTGGAGAAGATCAGCACAATGCCAAACCGTCAATTACCCTTTCAACAGAGCCGTTAATCACGCTGCCACCCTTTACTTCTGGCATCCTGACACATGTCATCTATCACCCAGGCTTTCCGAGACACTGAGGGAGGGAAGAAAGGAGAAATATTGTTTAGAATTAGACAGAAAAGGCTGAGGAGAAAGTTAGGAAGTGAAAGATACAGGCCAAATGTTTAAAAGCGAAACGGAGATGGTGCTGTATAGGGTTTGTAGCTAAAAGAAATTGACACTGGCAAGAAAATTCAATATTGTCACACTGCTGAGTTAAGCTGTTAAGTAAGTCATTAAGTCATTGAAAGCCTTCTTTGGGTAGAGAACTCAGCCGATGACAGACTAAGATGTATTACATGTTGAGCAAGTGAAACGACAAATGAGTTCTAATGTAGCTAAATCCATGATAATTTCTACTTAAGCAAAAGGTAGGAATGTCTTTCATTGCACATTTCTAAATGTTCACCTACCAAACCACGTTATCAATCAATCAGTCCGTCAATCACCGATTTAGCTTCTCAAGAATACACGTTTGCGTGTGCGTTCATCTTCGTCTGTGGGTATTCACGTACGTGGACATTTGTACGTGTTCACGACTGCGCATTCCCGTCCAAGCTAAAAATGACACGCATCACTCAAGCACAGCTGGCCTGTAAATGAACTCTAGCGTTCTCTTCTACAGCTCTAGCCCTGCTCCATGATGGATGCTCCTTTAAAGAAAGAGATTAATGAGAGGTAGGCGGCTTAGAGGACCATTTATCACAGTGAATATTATTTGGACGGCTGTGTAAGCCTGTAACCTGAGAGTTAGAGAGGCATAGACAGAGCACAGGGTCTTAGATGTCCTCTCTATGATGGATAGCTTTGCTTTCTTTCCGTGTTTGTTACGAGACACCAGCTGTCCACCGGGTGGTCATTGCCGGATAAGATTGGGAGTTTGGTATTGCATTCCCAACGAACCCTTCCAGTATTCTCAGTGAACTCAATTCCTAGTTATCGGAAGCTCATTAAAGAGGGTAACTCTGGGACAAAGCCTCGCTTGAAAGGTTGGGGGTGGGTGGGTGACATACTGTTTTTTTTTTTTTTTTTTGATGTTGGTTTTTGCCCCCAACCTCCCCCACCTTGTCCCTGCAGAGTAGAATTATGAGTGCCATCCATCTCACTGAGTTCTTTGATGCTGGGCCATCATCTCAGCAGCTGCTGGCTTAGATACACATAGAATTGTTGCCAATCACTCTTGGCAGCTGAGACACATCAGACACACTGTTGTCAAAAGGGGAAAAGGAATCAAAGGCACACAGAGTGATAATTAGAGAGATATCTCCACTGAAAGGACGTTTATGGTCCGTAGAATTCCAGTCAGCAGAGACTGTTTGCCTTCCCGCATTTACAGTAAATGGTCAGTTTTAAGTTTCTTCAGCAGAGAAAGAGAAACACTACAGAAAGGGCACTTATATACACCAACAGTGTTTTTGTTGTAGTTTAAAAATTAACAGTTCTTTGCTTCGATTCCAGCAAATAACACTATTTTTGGCATGGGGGCATCTCAACATGTTGCCTGAACGCTGCTTTATTTTGATCAAAGTGTCATGTGTTGCACATTAGCATGGCCTGAAGCAAGAACAATTCTCACAGTAAGCTCAATCTGTATCGCCCTGTGAGGTTGCAAGATAGTCATGTGAGCTCTGAGGATGAAAAGCTATTATAGGACAGAAAGCTTTATGTATGTCGAGCAACCATTCAAATGCATATCATAATCATCTTATTGGGTATTATTGCAAAGTTACCTAACAAGACCTATGTAACAATACTAATCTATGGCACTAAATGATTTCCTCTGATTTTTACTTCATTTAAAAATCATCTAGAGAATCACATAAAGTGCAAAGCAGTTGTGAGTAGCTGCACACTCACAAAAATGTCTACTTTTAATTGTAATCATGTGTCTGACCTCTGTACTGTCTTAGAGTAATCAATAATGCATGCACATCAAATAAATAATGTTATGTATAGTACTTGATGTTCCAATTTAAATGTCTTATGTGCTGTTTCTGTCTGTAGGGTGGAGGGGGTTAATGACTGGTCATATGGAGACAAATGTAATAGTTACATAAATCAAACAGGGCGAGTGCCACTAAAGTCTCCTGGATTTTTGTCCTGCTAGAGCTCATTGCACACATCACATTTTATTAGCTTAATAAATCACCCAGCCTGTCAATCAAGCCTTTTGAGAATAATTGGTTATGGTAGGTGCTTCCTGAGATGGATTATAAATCATTCGAGGTTAAAGATTGTTCAAATTTAGTGGGCTTTGGTTTTGATACACACATACACATTAGTGAAAGTTTATGGTTTTTCTTAGGGTGAACGTGTTCTTAAGATTGTTATGAGAACAGACTTGAAGTACATCTATATCTGTACCTGTTAAAGTTGACTTACTCTGATTCTGTTTTATATTTTACCTGCTTTAACAACCCGACCCCCCCCCAAAAAAAAAAGTTACAGTCTTGTAGTCTTCAGCATTTGTACAAGAAAAAAGCAATTTGCAATTGTGAACCCTCAGTGTGTCACCGTAATTGTCTCAGGGATATGAGAGGGCAGGAAAATGATCATGTCATTGTAGTTACACCTGGTTCACCCTCTTTTCGAACTGCTTTGGAGTTCATGCCAAATCAGGCCTTTCAAATGACATCTTTTGATCAAGGCTGTCGGGCACGATCAGAGGAGATTGGCAAGTAATGGATACCTAGTGACAATCCAAATCTACAGAGGGGATAAGACTGGCCTGCACCTGCCAGTTATCCTTTAGAGCCCCCATCCTGCGGGCCGCCTGGCTGACAGCCAGTGAGAGGCTAAATGAGAGAAGCGTGGGCTTGTGAGATTGTGTATTATCATTTGAAATGAGAGCTATTTGTGCTTTAACACTCTTGTCAAGACTGTGGTGGATCTTGTAAGAGAGAGAAAGGAAGAGAGACCGTTAGCGTGGCACAATGCACTTGAATCACACATGCAGCAGCACACCATGTTAGCTTGTAATTCAAGGCCTGCTGTATTTCCAAACATCTGACATGTCAAGCGTTTTCCTTTTGACATGAGCAACATAATCACAAATGCGCACACAAACAAGAGTGAATAGAGTGGAACAGAGACGGGGGGGTTGGTATGGCTTTCAAGAGGGCATTTGTTCCACTTACGGAGTCAGAGTGACAGTGTCAAACTAGCAGGGGACAGGCTGTCAGGAGACGGGATCATCAGTCCCGAAGGACGGTGGTGGATGGGCTCTTTTAAGGGTGTGAGGGCAGCTGGCAGGGAGAAGGGCGACCGTGTCCCCTTGGATCTGTCATCTTGAGGTGCTCGAGCAGACACCTTTCTCGCAACACGTCACCTGTCCAAGGTGAACAGTCGTCAGGTGGGATTCAAAGTGACAGGTGGCTTATGTGCCGCCATCTTATGTCATTCCCCTTAACCTCTCAATCTATCTGTCCACCTTTTCCCTCTATCTATTTGTCTCTTCATATGTGCACAGGTGTGTGGACATGTGGGGAGGTGGGCCAAATGGTAGCAGGTGCAACCTCTTGTAAATAGCCTGATTATATGCTCAACAGCAAACATTTAGATTGAAAAAAGCTAGCCTATTTCAAAATCTTAGTTTTAGAAGAAAGTTATTTATCAGTCCTCCGATATTTGTTTGTGGATGTGCTTTCCTAGTGCTCATGTGCCATTTAGAATTTAATTAAATTCCTGAATTTGATTTGCATTTGAATTGAGGTACAACAGTATACAGAATTGCAACCTGAATGTAAGACTTTGATATGTGTGGGTCAGGGTGGAAGAACACCTGTATTGAACTTCTTTTAAATTGTAATTTAAGAAAGAGAAATTTTCTGAATTGCAATTTAAATCCAACTTCATGTGGGGTGTGGCCCATTCACTTCATTCATTGAAGAATGTCATTAGGCTAAATTTTGTTTTGTTTGTTTGCCTTTCAGTGCTTTCATGTGGCATTTACTTAATTCTTTTTTTCTCTCTCCCCCTGTAGCTTATGATTCAGAGAATGTTAAGGAGACCCCCATAGAGACTGAAGGTACTGGAAGTGATTGCTCAGTGGCCAAGGAGACACTACAGGACGAAAATGATTTGGGAGAAGACTTAAAAACCCCAATGGATGAACAAGATTCCCCTGCTGCTGAGCTATCAGGTCATGATGTTGACAGTGAATCTCACATAAGTGAATCTAGTGACCCCACATCAGATACAGAGAGCACCCCAAACAAAAAAGATGAGGAGGCCACAAGAGACTTTCTAAAAGACAGTTCTGAACACTCTGTATGTATTACAGACAGCCTAGAACAGATGAAGGCTATTTACAAAAGCTTCCTCAATAATCCCTACTGGTCCTTTTTGAACTTGAATTCCTCTCAACCGTATGCAGATGAACAGACAGCCAGTAGCAGCGGTAGCAGTAGCAGCAACAGCAGTCCTGGACGCAACTGCTACGATTGGCATCAGTCTGCTATCGCAAAGACATTCCAACAGGTCTCTCAAAAACAACCTATTGCACTTGAACCAAGTATTTTTTCCACTGTTCAGCTCTACCGCCAAAGCACTAAACTCTACGGATCCATCTTTACCGGTGCAAGCAAGTTCCACTGCAAAAGCTGCAGTGCAGCATATGACACGCTGCTTGATCTCACAGTTCACATGAATGAAACAGACCACTACCGTGATGACAACCTTGAAAGTGCTAGCAAGGGTGCCAAGTCATGGTCCAAGCCACGTAAGCGCTCTCTTTTGGAGATGGAGGGAAAGGAAGATGCCCAGAAAGTACTACGCTGTATGTACTGTGGACACTCTTTTGAATCTTTACAAGACCTCAGCGTGCACATGATAAAGACTAAGCATTACCAAAAGGTTCCTCTGAGAGAGCCAAGAACAGCAATTGCTGCTAAAGTTGTGTCTTCGTTCAGAAAGAGGGTTCCAATTGAGTTGAATGTTGCAAAATCTTTGCAAACAACGGAGCAGACAAAAAGTCTTAACGATGGGCAGGCCAGTGATTTTTTTCAGATGTACTCTGAACAACCTGAGAATAAAGACTTTAAAGATCAAAAGACGACAAGCCGTGGTATGCAGTTCAAGTCTCAGAATCTTAAATGTATGGAGTGTGGTATTTTGCATGACTCTATTCAGCACTTGAGTGCTCATATGGTGTTGACCGGCCACTTTGTAAAAGTTACCCAATCATTGCAAAAAACAGACAAGCCTCCTCATCCTAAAAGTAAGTCTGAGAAGTCTCAGTCAGGTATGACATGTTCTTCCCCTCTCTCAGCCACAGGAATCTTGGAGTCGTCATCCATCACATCCGTAGCAACTGGGGACAACAAGAACAAGACACAAGAAATGACTTCTCAGAAAGACAGTGAATGCAAGGAGTCTGCAAATGTAAATGATGTTAAGCAGAAATTCAGCACATTAACAAAGTCTGATTACCTTACTGAAGATGATCTGAAAGAGAGTCCTAAAATGGATTTTGATATTCTAAAATCACTGGAGAATACAGTTACATCTGCCATTAACAAAGCACAGAGGGGTGCCCCAAGCTGGGGCGGTTACCAGAGCATTCATGCAGCTTATCAGTTACAAAACCATCTTAAACCTGCTCTGCACAACTCAGGCTATATTTCTTCTTTAAAACAATCATCCAGTAGTCAGGAAGTCCAGTCTTTAGACAAAAGTCATTTGATTCCTCCAAGCACTCCACCAAGAGCTTCCTCAACCACAGTTAATCTCCATGAGGTGGACAAACTGGAAAACAAAGTCACCGTAACGGTTGCTGAGGTAGACAGGCAATTTAATGACTTGAATGGGCAGGGATCACCACATCAGCAGATGCTGAATCTTAAAGGGAAATCTCCAAGCCTGGATAACATGATTACATCTATGAGCAATATCACTGAGGGTAACACAAACGAAAGGGAAATTCAGAAGCACACGCAAGACTTCAGAACTCACACCACCTCCACTTCAGATTTGTATGATGATGCTGGTCTATTATCTGCACACCCTGAGCCAAAACAACCCTCTGTCAGTCCTCTAAGTGCCCTTCAGTCTGTTATGAACCTTCATCTGGGTAAAGCTGCCAAACCGCTAAGGCCTGTCCAGGACCCTATGAGTATGCTTCTCAGGATGAGCAACAGCATGGCAGAAAGGGCCGCTCTTGCCGCTCCATCTGGACACTCGACGAAACTTAGCCAGTCACATTCGGACTGCCATGAAATTTGCAGAGACCAACCGATAGACTTGTCCAAAGGCAAAAGTGAACAATGTCTCGGAGCTGCTGCTCTCCCAGGCAAAGCTGTGAGTTCCTCTGTGTCTGGTGCATCTGTGACTGAATCAACTAGTTCAAAAATCTTCACACCCGTGAGTCCTTTGTGTGAAAATGCCCTCTCTGACATATCAGACATGCTGCGAAATCTCTCAGACTCTCGAGTTTTGAAACCCCCAACACTTTTATGTAGGCCAGAGCAGTCAGAAATCGAAGGTTCTCATACATCAGATGAGGCAGAGGATACGTCAGTGGTGCACAAACGTAAAGGTAGGCAGTCACACTGGAAACCCCAGCACTTGCTGATTTTGCAGGCTCAGTTCACGTCCTGCCTCAGGCAGACAGCTGATGGAAAGTATGTGATATCAGACTTGAGCTCCCAGGAAAGGATGGTCATATCACAAATAACAGGTTTATCTATGACAACCATCAGCCACTGGCTGGCCAATGTGAAATACCAACTCAGACGAACAGGCAGAACAAAGTTCATAAAGAACGTTGACTCAGGACACCCAGTTTTCTACTGTAGCGAATGTGCAACACAGTTCCAAGCTCGTTCTACTTACATCTGTCACCTTGAGTCACACCTTGGGTTTAAAATGAAAGACTTGGCTAAACTGTCTTCTAAGGATTTCAACCGGAAGATAACGAAGCATTCTAAAAGCACTTCCTTAAAACCTGTGCTTCCAGCTGTATCGCCAGCTAGAGGATGTCAGGAGCAACTGCTACCAGTGCCAGCGCTGTAACATACAAACAAACTATATAATCGTAGTTAACATTGTAAGTTGAGAACAGACAGTAGGATCATAGTGTAACGATTCATTCACAGTTACTTACATATTGTTGCATTAACATACATAATTGGCCTTGTAGGCTAAGCTTTGTGATCTTTGGTGTTGTGAGCATTAAAAGTTCTAAGGTGGCTAATGCCCGCTTTACCAAATAGATACTCTGTATATGAAATCTATTATATGTAAACATGTGTCTTAAAATTATGAACATTCTAAAATAACCATGAACATTTTGGGGGGAGATGCTTCTGTTCTGATGAGAAAAGAATGTAAATGTGTACATAGACAAACTGTTATGCATATTTTCCAAAATATGGCTTGCTTTCATTCTTGCCTGTGCTACTACTTGGTTTGTTTGTGCATAAAAAAATTCTGATTTATTGAGATGTATAACTAAATAACTGTATATAAAGTGTTATAAAAGGCTTAGTCTTAAACCTTTTTGTTGTTGATATAAATTGCCATGACTTGCTTTTTTACAGATGCGTTTTCACTTCTGTATCACTTCATTTTTATTCTAGCCAGATTTGTTAATCAGTCTATTTAACCAGACATTTTTGACTGTTTTTATTTACACCATTTTTGTTGAATGTTAATACATTGAATGAAGCATGCCATCCATATATGTAAAATGTAAAAAACTGCAATCTTTTTATAGAAAAAAACAATTTGAAGAACAAAAACCTGTTTGTCTCTTTCTTAAATACTTGACTTTCTGTCATGCAATTCACATTTTTATTCTGTTTAATTTATGTTTTTCTGATTAATTGGTGCCAGTTTAACCTGATTTCAGTATTCAGTATATTTAAAGCCCATTGTTTAATTAGTCATCCAAGAGTCCAAAACACTCACACTCAATGGTCTTATGTCTGACCAGTCATTGGATCAAGGCTTTTTCATAATTTGAAATCACTTGTAATGACAATTACTTCCTCTTTAGTGCAGATCTTTTAATTCTTACCATGCCAAGTTTAAACATCTAATCAGACATCTGTACTGATACTCAGATATCTGTAATGTTAGCTTGTTTCCCATTCGGTATTGACATTGTTGTGTCTTTTTGTTTTGTTCCTTTAGCACAGTGAATTTAGTGGGGGTAGTCACGCCTCAGTGGTAATAAAATAAGAGAGAAAGAGAGAGAAGTGCTCCCTGTCAGAGTCACATCAGCCTATGTCATCGCTCTAATGAATATCATCTAAATTGCTTTGTATATCTGAACAGTTTGGATGTCAATCTAATTTGAGCGCATGCACTGATGGGAAGGGGCCCAGACTAATGAGAAGAGAGCTACGTTTGACAGTGCAATAAGCTTCAACCTGATCAGACAAGTTTGAACAGGAATTCTGACACATGTGCCAATCGAGAAAAAAAAGTTGATGTGAAAACAGTATTTTGAATTTGATGTGAAATGCTGTACAGATTGTACTAGCGTCATGCTTATCTCTTGTCTGACATCTTGTTTGAAGTTAGCTGTTATAAAACTATAGCATGTGGGCCAGCACCGGAAAAAAAAGTGATAAATTATTTCAAACATAAATTTTCAAAACATGTTACTTCTATAGTGTGGATCTCTGTTCTGGTGTAATTAGCAAAACATTTCATTAACCTGAAATAAATTGATCACTGAGCTAGAACAATCTTCATCTTATCATGGCCTCTTGGAAATCCTGTTCACCCGCTTCTTGAGTGTCAGTTCATATTGTGACCAGACCTGAGTTGATGTGACAGTTTATGACAGCTCCAGAGCACTCATGGGACAGAATCGAGGCAGCTGCCCACAGAGTCCACACTGACTGAATTATTCTCAGCACAAGGGTACGGGTTAAGGTCATTTTCCTTTTCTTAAAGAATGGGAAAATTGAACTACTGAAGTACAGTCAGTTTAAATTAAGTTGGACATCATTTATGCAGAAGTGCTTTAAAATATGATTTGAATGTGTTATTGGTTCAGTCATGGAAGATCATGAGTTAAAAACTAAGCAGTATGAAGAACTATGGTGCATTACACCCTATTCAATCTGCCCAATAAACAAACTTAAGAAAGTTGTTGTACGTCCAAAATATTTAACAGCTGGACAGGGAATATTTTGAGCAGCTGAATTGCTATTCTCTAGCATTTCCCCAGACAGCTGTCAAGAGCATTTTGGCATGATATCTGACAGATTTGCAAAAGACACTCGTTTCAGGGCATTACACCATACATTGTTAATTTAATGCATGATGACACGACCAATTATAGTGAGCTACATGCTCAAATAGCATGTCAAAAGCTGTGTATCAATCCTTTTGATCCTGTTTTCCAACACCTTAAGTGATACCTTAAGCAACATTTCTGACTGCGAGTGAAGTGCTGACCAAGTAAAACGCTTGAGAGGAACACACTGGCTGATCTTGCTATATTTGCAAGAAAAGGAAGGTCTAAAACAAGATGTGTTGGTGTATAAATAAAAGCATATATTTCAGAGTGTACCAAACAACCCCCAAGAGAACTGTGATATCTCTCTGAGAACTATAGTTTTGGTTTTGCTCAATTTATTATTGTATTCCCTGCCTCTCTTGACAGAATTAAGAAACAAAAATCTTTTTTGAACATGTTGGCTCTACCGCCCTACAGAATCGTATAGTTATCACAGAAAGAAATCAAATAAATACATTTCAAATATTTACAAAGAAAGACTATTGGAACACCAGTGCAAACGCCTTATGTAGATTGCATATCTATAAGATGTGTTCTGCAACCAGTATTTCTGGTTAGATTTACTTTGTCCATTTATGTAGCGCTTATAATGGGGGCAAAAAATCTGAGAGCTGATCATTTGGGATTTAAAAAATATATATTGAACATTTTAAAATAAAGAAAAGAATGACAGAAAAAGAATATTCCAATTTCGTTGCGTGATTTTTAATTTCACAAGTTCATTGCCCATATAACCTTTTTGGCTTGCTGTCTGCAATGGAGGGGCTCGAGGAAGGAGCTTCAACTCGAGCTGAGATATACCCCCTACTGCTTGGAAGATGAGTATGGAAGCAAGATGCATAAATTATGTTGGTGTAGTTGGGGAGGAGGTGGGATACCGAAACGGCTGATGCCAGAGCATGGTAAGTATCTGTTTATGTGCTCCGGCAGTTAATTGAAAGATTAGATGGGTTCATTCCTCCCGAAATTACGCCTAGGAACTTCAAAAAACCACAAAAACATCTTACCTTAAACCTGGAAATAACAAAAAAATAAAAATAATTATATATATACCGTATATGTATATATATTGTTTTGAATTAGAAAATAATGCAAAATATAGTAATCATTAAATGTTTTTGCCTATCTTGTTTCATTTGAAATGACCTCATTTTGAGCAGAAAAATGTCACATGTCAAGATTTCAAAAAAGAAGCTGAACATTGTAGCATGCTAGCTCTCTACCATCTCCAGAGTTGTCTGACATGGTGGCAAGACTTCTGACATTGTGTATTCAGAATGATCTGACAAGGCATCCACTCATGTTCTGTCAAGCCTCATTCGAAATGTGGTAATGGTCTCATCCCTGTCCATCGTCCCTCTCCGCACGCCTCAGCCGTATGCATAGGTGGCGTTTAGATGCAACGTCCCAGAAATGCATGAGCTGAGCGCTTCACGCGACCTCCTGGGCCGCGCTAGCCGTCCGGAGATGGCAGGGGACGCGATTCAGTGTGACACTCCTGGTTGGAGCTGCCAAACTGCCACTTCCTGTCCCCTTTATTCACACATTGAGGGAGTTGAAATACAGTGTTTGGAAAATCACTGATAAGACATCTGTCTGCTTGTCTGGCCTTTCTGTTTGACTGTCATGATCATGTTTGGCCACCTCTCATTCAAAGTCAATGCCAGCTCTAATCTGCATTACAGAGGAGCAGATAGTGCTGCTATGGCATTTAATGGTCAGTTCAGTTATTTCTAACCTAATTAAGAAAGTTTTACAGATAAAAAGTTTAAAATAAATAAAATCTTAATACACTGTATAATGAAAAGATCCTGGAGGAACCTTTTGGATTTGCTAATTCATGCTAGCAATGTGCAAAAACATGCTAATTCATGCTAGCATTGAGCAAATCCATGTTAGCAATGTGTTTAAACATGCTAACAATGTGCTAATTTATGCGTACCAGTTAAAACATGGTAGCAATGTGCAAAAACGTGCATTCATGCTATCATTGTGATAATTCATGCAAGTAATGTGCAAAAACATGTAAATTCATGCTATCATTGTGCTTATCTATCCATCTATCTATCTATCTTCTGATAGACTGTAGGCTATTACTTCTAACTTTCTGGTCAGGCTTTCTCATGCCAACTTCAAAGTTTGTCTCGACAAACTAGATTTTTATCTAGTTTATTTATATTTCTTGTTGGTAGGCTACTATGGTTGCTATTAACTTCAATTATAATAAACAAACAAAAAAACTGAGCCAAAAACATAAGAATTTTTTATTGCATATTGTAGATAATTTTTTAAATGCATACACTTGCATGTACATGGAAAAAAGCTAGTAATAGACTAAATAACAATACATAGAAAAAAATATTATAATACATAAGCAAAATTCATACACAATAGAGAAGGCTATTCAAGGCATCTAAAAAAAATGCATGTAAATACAAATATATTGCATGTAATAAATGTAAAAATACATATTACATATTGACAACACTAATTAAAAGTGCAAAAAATATTTTTGCATACTTAACTTTAAAACATTTATATGTGTCTCAATCCGCTTGGTCAGACATCACTGTTTTCAGGTCCAAAAGCTCTATGTGATTCCAATAGCAAACAACGGCTAATATACACTCACAGTTTGTTGTAATACTACCCAAAAATCACGATCCTAACCCTTTTCTCATACCAAAATCTCAGATGGTCACATTTATTCAGCTTTTATGAATCGCTAAAATATTGAAGTCCAGGGCAGGATGCTGTGAGGTTGGAGAATGTCAACAGTGAATCAACAGTTTACTACTCATAAACGGCTGTTGAGTATTCTCACTAAAAACGAGTAGAGGCTTGGACCCGGAAACAGTATTCCTTACATCATGACTTAACATTTTTATCTCATAACAGAGTTAGTCATAACATTTTCTGGTGTTCTGTGAATGTTCCCAGGTGAATTCCAGTCATTTCAATAGGATTCCACACAATCAGGAATTTCTTGTGAAGTCAAAATGTTTTAGTATGGGTCCAAGTTGGTCACTCGAATTGGCCGCATTGATTGATAGACAGAAAGCGGCTTAAAAAAGATTTATGTGAGTTGTTCTTCATACATTATACATCGCTGCACCTTTGACATTGGACAATAGACCTTTTTGCCAACAAAATTTCACAGAAATTTAAACAATGTGCAGTAACTGCACCTTTACTCTGTTGCAACAAAAAATACTATCAACTAAATATTCAAAAGGGACGTTTGAGGTTATTAACGAGTCAGAAAAGTGAAAAGGTGCAGCAGCTTCGTTTTGCCTCTTTTCAGGGTGATGGTCCTGGCACTTGATTTTCCGGTCTACAAGAGGTTTTCATTCCTGTTCAAACGTGTACAGAATACTATGTCAAATATGGACAACCCCAAACGTTGGGTTAAAAAATGTATTTAAAAATGTAACCCAACGGCTGGGTTTGTCCATATTTTACCCAAAATTGGGTTGAAACAACCCAGCATTTTTTTAGAGTGTATATTAACGTGATAGTTATGAAAATAAAAATCATTTCCCTATCCTTGTGACATTTCAAACCTGTTTGACTTTCTGTTTGTAGAACAAAAGCATGTCTCAGACATAATGCAACCCCATCACAGTTCACTTTCATATCATGAAAATCCATTCTTACATGAACTCATCTCATTCAATGCAATGCAACAATTTATGTAAAAATGATGTGTTAAATTTTTTTTTTAATTATGTAAAAAAAACTTATAATTTTATTGAGCTACAAAAATGTTCAAGAAAAGGTCAAAAGTATCATGTGAATCCACAATTCATGTGTTATGAGTTGTAAGTCTTATGAAGACTCACCACATTACAGCACATTGTCTAACATTATCAGCGAATACCTCCCAAACTATCATTGCAATCATATTTACAGATAGGTAAAGAGGATAAATAAATTAATATCAACACATTAAAAACACAAGCACAGTCAAACAACAGCTACAATTCCACACAGAAAAGGTCATAGAAATATACTTACATGTGGTGCAGGTACTGAAATTCAATGTAGCCTGACATTTTTTAATTATTTCAGAAATGTGCTGGTTGTTCTGGGGAAACAAAAGAACAAAGCTGATACACAACATAAAAAATAGTTGAGGGAATGGGGACGCCTGTAAGTAACGTTAAATAAACAAATTATATTAACTTAACATCCTGTAGCCTAAGCCTTTAGGCATATAAAGAAATGGCAATGATGGCACTTGTCTGCTAAAATGTCGCCTAAATGAAAACCCAGTTGTACAATAGGCTGAATGAAAACACATAAAAAAACGAATAAATGGCATTAAGTTGATTTTGTAGCACAATGTTCAGATTCGTTAGCAGCGCGGCTAAATCATAGGCCTACCCGATACTGTGCAATAGCCTAAACGAGTGGTAAACACCAAAACATTTTATATATAATAATAAATTACGCATATGTATGTGTGAACATAATATTGAGTAGACTGTGTATTTATCTATTTGGCGCGTGCACAAACCTTAATGGAAAAAAACGCCTCCTTGATGAGAGGAGCCGTTACTTTCCAAAGATGAGCTGAGATTTTTTGCGTGCAAGCAGCGCGAGGATCCATAGCAGCAGTTTCGAGACAGCAAACATTTTCTTCTACTCTTTCTTTTTCTTAATGTTGTTTAGGATTTAAATGACTATAAATATACTGAATAATAATCAAACGTAAGTATAATAATACAGTTATTAACATTATTATTCATAGTAAATGTGCTCGAAGTTGACCGTTATTATCGGATAAATAGTTTTGAGGCACTTGAAACATCCCTTGAGTAGCTATATGCTATCACAGGATATGCTATTTGAAGCACCTACAGTGTGTCAATAACTGACACTGGATTCGATTGAATAGCCTATGCTTGTGTTTATGTATTTGTGTTAAATGTTGTGTTATGATTCTACACAGTGGCGGCTGTTGGTCTTTCAAAGAGGGGAGGCTCATTTTTTTTCTTTTTTTCTTTTTCTTTTTTTTTTTGTGGTTACTATCCCTTTACTACAGGATTAACTCTTTAATTATTATTAAACATGATTTTCTAGCTTCACTCTGCTTACACTGTTTAAAACTGTCCAAACAGGAAACATTGAAAAACAATAGCAAGGACGGCCACATCATCATTACTTCTTCCAATCAGTCATATTAAGCCGTTTCAGTTTTTCAGTAATTTAGTTGTAGCCTTGTAATATTGTTCAGACAGCACAAACATGAACACAAACACACCCACAGTCTCTCATGCTGCGTTCCCCATACCTTCAACATGTCAGTTCAGCACAGAAGAATGACAGAGACGTGATAACGTGTTGGAGAACACACGCACGTATAACTTCGCATACAGACATCAAAGAGGTGCAGAATCTTGTCAAAGCTGTGAACATCAGCCTGTGTGCTTGGCAGGGTGAGTCCTTCCCTCATGAAAAAATGCCCCAATAATAACATGAGCTGTGAGACAGAGGTGTCAACTCTGTCCATCAGCTTGGTGTAAGGATATTACATTTTGCTTAAAGAATTCACAAAAGAAACATCTGTTTTTTTTTAGAGAACAACTCATCATGCAGTTATAAATGGTTAGACTTAACATTTCAGATTAATAAAACAATATGCTATTGCTAACCTGAATAAAACTGTTTTTCCAGATAAAATATGCAACTCGAGCACATATAACTTAAATGTGGAAAATGCATGAAATTCTTAACTTTCTTAAAAATGTATATTTAAACTATTTGAAAAATAGGATAATTGGATAATTCCAACATTGGTCATCATTGTTCATTTCCCACATATTTCCAAGCCATCACGTAATTTAATGCATTCACTTACCTTAAGAATACTAACACAAAAACAAGAAGATATATGTAATCATTTAATGTTCTAAAAGTAAAAATTTTCTACTTATTAATGTAACTATTTATATAATTAATAATCATCATCCCATGTAAGCATCTATAAGCAGCTATATATAAAAGCTCAAAAAATGAAATGATGCATTGTATAAAAAGGATTACAATTGTAGAAAATACTGTAGTCGCATTTAGAGTAAAATACCATGTTGCAATGCATATATTGTATGATTTCTGTAATCAATGTATGATTACATTTTCTGTTTATTATAAAATATAGTTAATGAATCTGAAAATACATTTTATTTAATTCCCTGTTGCCAGTTACTAAACAAATGTATCCTGAAATAAACACAAACACAGGCACCGAGCGCAACATGCTTGACTCTGCCAATGTGATCTGACTTGACCCTGTGACAGGTGTACTTGTCAAGACGAGCCTGTCCCTTCCGATTCCACTTCATGTAAATGCACAAGAGACACGAGTTTTCGTGTTTTTTTTGCGTGGCAGGAATCAAATCTTATTTTTGTTTAAGTGAAACACTGTAAATACAAACTCTTTGAGTGATTAGACAACAATTCGACAGCAAATATCATAGATCATGATTAATAATCCACTGCAGAGGAAACATGAAATGCAGACATCATTAGCATTGACTCTAACTGTTGCAAAACCCATTCTGACACTCTTCTGATTAATGTGAGTTGGCAGACATCAGCGTCAGCTTTAATCTGAAGGCGATGATAGGCTTTGAAATATGGCCAGGATATTGTAAACTCTTTAAAACCGTGAATGCCTCATCCAGACAGATTTAATAGAACCTTCCTCCCCTGCACTGACCCAATCATGGGATTTCAAATGTGATATATAACAAAATGCAAGACACTCATTAAATTGCATATGTCAATTTTCTGAGCATACTTTAATAGGCTATTTGATTTAATCCTCATGTTCTGTTGAGATTAACTTTATTGTTGTCATATTTGGAGTCCAAGTGTAAAAACAATAATAGCAAAATCGAAATTAACGGCTTATTCTCCTGTCAGTATTTTTATAAGTTCCTCGATGCCCAGTAGGCATATATGTCTCTTTTAAACAAATGTACTTTAAAAAAATGTGATTGGCATCCAAGAAACATCGTTTCTTTTTGGGGCAAATTTGACTGACAAAAAAAAAGAAGAAATCTCTAAAGTCAGTCAAGCAGCAGTCCTACAACAAGGGTCCGGGACCCACCTGCCTCAGCAAACTTCCAAAGGGGCCTCAAGATGACTCAAAATAAGGCAAAACAAGCATTAAAATAAGTAGAAACTAAAAAGAAAGATTTATTTTTACATTTGAATTTATCACCTCAACAAGAGGCTAAAGAGATACAAATAACCACTTTAAGAAGGTACTTCAATAACTTCTGGATTATCAGAACACAGTGAATACATAAAAAAACCCTGCATTTCACTGGGTACGTGGGTAGTTCTAAATGAAGTAAAGTCCTATAAAAAGTACATTGTTAACAGACAGCTTTGAAGTTCTGAAGCCCGGAGAACATAAACCGTGCTTGGTCTGGAGTAGGGGGGTGACTGTTTATGCAAAGTTAGCCCCCAACCCACCACTGTCTCTCACATCATCATTCACAAGAAGTGTTGCTATGACAGCGGGATATTGACAGGTGTGACAGAACTTTGATTGCAGCGTCAGCCACCGAGCTGGGGCTTGTCATCTGTCAGGTGTGAGCAAAGCTCTGCTGGGCTGATGACACTTACAAATATGGACGGCAGAAAGAGGGAATGTTTTAAAACACTTAGATAATGATTTAACTGATGGTCCTGCTCCTCTATGGACATCATACCTTTACATCTCGGCAAACTGCACCAATGACACTTCTGACATTTCAGAAATGAACTTGACATAGAATTCATAAGCCAGTCTATAAAACTTCAATCACCCCATTGTGTTTTAAATTCTATTGTGCTCTTCATTCTAATTACGTACGTTATTGAATGCGGGATTGCGACTCGATGCCTGCTAAAAGGCCTCAGCAGGACCAGTCTCAATGGCCACTAGGTACAAATAAAACATTTGATTGGCCGGAGAATCTGTCATTTGGACAGATTGGCATCCACCCCCTTTTTATTTTTTTCTTTGGGATTTTTTAAAATTCTTTGTTAAAGCATTATAAGCCATGAAAGCCAACCAGCAATGAGGTGAATCACAACACAAACTTTGATTTGAAGCAAAAACTATTTGAAAATTGGACAAAAATACAAAGGTTTAAAACTGTGTACAAGAATACAAAGGTTCAAGTCAAGACTGTGTACACGAATACAAAGGTTCAAGTCAAGACTGTGTACAAGAACACAAAGGTTTAAGACTGCTGATCGCAATGCTTAATGGGATTGAAGTTATTTCCCTAACTAAAGCCATTAAGGCCTTAATTAGGGAAATAACTTCAATCCCATTAACCATTGCGAACAACATAATCAGATAAACAAATTTCTCATTTAAAATGTTTATATGTAACAACAATAGATTTTAAGTTTATTGCAAAATATGCATATACAAACGTATAAGTATTTTGAGAGTGAAAAGAGATTGACTCGATATTCATCATATGTTGTAGAATTAAAACACTTTATACCCAGATGTCAAAAAAATTACTTGAATCAACAGCATTAATCAAGCCCCAGTCTTACAGATCATCAACTACAAAAAGTTGTTTTAGGGTTTAGTTAGTTACCTTTTAATGGCACGTGAGACCAACTAAACAATTAAATTACACTTCAAATATCTTTTTCCCAAGATTGTTTCTGTCATTTACTGTACTTTTTATCACGCTGATGTAAGTTCAAGTGTTTGTACTCTTAGAAGAAAAGGTTCTATATAGAACCTTAAAAGGTTCTATAGGCGCTTCGTATTTGGAACCCCTAAAAGGTTCTACACTCTTAGAAAAAAAGGGTTCATTGGGGTTCTATATAGAACCATAGGGTTCTTTACTCAACTCCAAAGAACCTTTTATGCTAAAAAGGTTCTATAATGACAAGAAAGAACCCTTTCTTGGGTTCTGTATAGAACCTTTTAGGGGTTCCAAATACGAAGCGCCTATAGAACCTTAAAAGAACCTTTTCTTCTAAGAGTTTGTTTTTAGTTATTTGATGCGGTGGTGTGACGTCATGATTGTAATTGTGATTGACAGGTTCTCTGAGCGAAGTAGTCACTGAAGCACCAACATACTTTTTTTTCCGGGATCTTCGGAGGACTGAGGAGATTGGAGCTTTAAATTTAATATCAAAATTTCTATAATTAATTAAAAAAAGAGCAGGAGCGTGTGCTTGCGATTGATTCTGCGAGAGTGAGGGCGAGGCCTTGATTTCGCGGCTTTACTTCCTGCTCACCAGACTCAGGTCCCGAGATCGCTACTGCGCAGACTCAGGTCCCAAGATCTCTACTGCGAAGACTCAGGTCCCGAGATCTCTACTGCGCAGACTCAGGTCCCGAGATCTCTAATGCGCAGACTCAGGTCCCGAGATCGCTACTGCGCAGACTCAGGTCCCAAGATCTCTACTGCGAAGACTCAGGTCCCGAGATCTCTACTGCGCAGACTCAGGTCCCGAGATCTCTAATGCGCAGACTCAGGTCCCGAGATCGCTACTGCGCAGACTCAGGTCCTGAGATCGCTACTGCGCAGACTTAGGTCCCGAGATCGCTACTGCGCAGACTCAGGTCCCAAGATCTCTACTGCGCAGACTCAGGTCCCGAGATCTCTACTGCGCAGACTCAGGTCCCGAGATCGCTACTGCGCAGACTCAGGTCCCAAGATCTCTACTGCGCAGACTCAGGTCCCGAGATCTCTACTGCGCAGACTCAGGTCCCGAGATCGCTACTGCGCAGACTCAGGTCCCGAGATCGCTACTGCGCAGACTCAGGTCCCGAGATCTCTACTGCGCAGACTCAGGTCCCGAGATCTCTACTGCGCAGACTCAGGTCCCAAGATCTCTACTGCGCAGACTCAGGTCCCGAGATCGCTACTGCGCAGACTCAGGTCCCGAGATCGCTACTGCGCAGACTCAGGTCCCGAGATCTCTACTGCGCAGACTCAGGTCCCGAGATCGCTACTGCGCAGACTTAGGTCCCGAGATCGCTACTGCGCAGACTCAGGTCCCGGATCACTACTGCGCAGACTCAGGTCCCGAGATCACTACTGCGCAGACTCAGGTCCCGAGATCACTACTGCGCGGACTCAGGTCCCAAGATGTCAGCGCCATATCATCGGGACACTGGCGGCTTCACTTCTCACCAATGGAAAAGAGCGAAGGGGCGTCGTCCATCTTTTTCTACAGTCTATGTTTGACACATGTTGCTATTTTTGACTTTCTGATTGATGTCATTTTTGGTACAGCATCATGGGTAATGTAGTTTTTCAACTCGAATTCTGCTGTTAAATAGCCTATGATTATTTCAAAACTAAGTTGAAATAATGCAGAACAGAACAACAGAAGCAAATATCAATTAACAACCTCGTAGCTCACAGTAGCCATGTCTGTCTTTAAAGGTTTATAACTTATTAAAAATCAGTTTTTTCATCCAGAACCCGACTGGCGCACTTATTCTTCCGCTTCTGCAGCGCGGTCTAGAAGTGGTGGATTGGATGAACTTTGCGCTGTTAGTGATGCATCAGTTCTTTTAACCACAAGTATCCTCATTGACTATTCCAGTACTAAATTGCTCCCTAAATTATTTGTTTCTTGAATTATTCAACATGATGTCCAATGTATTTTATTAAGCACTCTGTAGTAACAGTTATATATATATATATATATACAAGGCTATATAAAATTAATACTGTTTCTGTTTACTTGGTATAGCCTAACTATTTATTTCAAGGGAGGACCTGATTTGTCACGAATTGTTCAATGTAAATCCGCTCGGATAGATTCAATGCAATTCGAGAACGAATCTTTCAGACTGTATTAGAACTGGTTTAACTTATTCACTGCCAGTAGAGAGTTTTCTGGACTTGAGATTGTCATTGTTTTAGTGAGAACAGTAAAGATACAGTCAATCCTATTTTATGACCATAAAATGTTCTATATATTTATGTCAAATAAATGAAAGCTTTAGCGTAAGTTCTGCTGGGAAGACTCAATTGTTGCGTCACTCATTATCTTCTCATCTATCCAATCACGGTTAATACTAGAAGTATAAAAGACCCGTACTTACACTTGTCTGAGTTCGCAGATGCTGACGCTTCACTCACCTCCATCCACCCCACCACCACCAAGATGATTTCTCCCCTCCATCAACGAGATGGGTTCCTCCGTCCATCCTCCCTATCACCATAGGATTTCCCCTTCAACCTCCCCACCACCACCAGGATGGTCCCTTCCAATACCGCATTGGGGGTCGGCTGCGCCCCCGCCATCTTCAGGCGGGAAATGCTGAATCCGTACCCTCGGATTGCGAGTTACGGACGGGGCCTACGCCAAAGAACTTATTGCATGTGGCTTGCTGGGCTGTTAATAAATGCATACTTATCGAGTATCTATTCTCCGAGTCTTTCTGGTAGAACTGATGTTACAGGAATATTTTGGAAACTTTGAGTCAACTATTAACTCATACAGCTCCATAACACTGCTGAAAAAGAGCATTCAAACACTGAGAAACAGATCGCAAAAAAAAGAAGAAGAATGTTCTCCATTAAATAACATTTCTCACTTTGCTAACAAAAAAAACGGTGTGCATGGCATATCAATGTGAATGTATATGTAAATCTAAAGGGACAGCTCAAATTTTTGTTTAAGAAGGCAAGAAAAGGCAATGTGAACGGAGGAAAAAGATGTTTCCCTGCCACCACAAGTGTTTGGAAGCTTTGACAGGCACATCTCACACAGGCTGACAGCTCTGTCAATAGCCCCAGGATGGCAGGTCTGATTGACAGCAAGCAGGTGGTGGCTGAATGGAGTTGTCAGGGCAACTGTCAATCAGCAGCATTGCCATGGAAACAAGGGAGGTAACACAGCTGCCCGTGGTGATCTATTGTTTTACCAGTCAAGCACACGCATAGTAGAACACTTTCACTGCAAATCTCCAAAATGAATGTAATTGCTTCACATGTTTTGTCTCTGAAAATTGCAATAGGCTATATAAAATCAGACCAAAAGATGCATAACATGCATAGTAAAATCAGGAACAAGAATCCATCTCAAGCATGCAATAAAAACACAGCTCTCTATCTCTTCAGCTTCATTCATACTGCTAATTGCACTCAAGCTAAATCCAGGGCAGGTTTGTCATTCAAGCATAAATTGATACTCCCCATCTGGCTCCATTAGATGTGTTAACTACACAACTAATTGGTGTGTAATTGCCTTTAATAACTGTTGCTTTGAGATGAGAATCAGATGTTTCAATTATGGGGTGAAATGGCCACTCTGAGGCACTATGGTTTGGTATAGGCTATAGCTGATATGTTGAGTCTAATGATGACTTATCCAGACTGAGCTCAGTCACCTCGGAGAGACTCTGACCCCTAAAATGGTGGATCAGCATGAGAGACCAGCTGGACGTTATAGAGCTCATTGGCCCAGAAGCGGTTATTAGTGCGATCCTTATCAGTGACAGTTTCAGTAACACAGATGCCCCCCCCCCCCCCCAAGCCCCTGAGACAGTGGCATAAAATAGAAGTCACCACAGTGGCTCTACATTCATTATTTACTGACACACCAAACAATCTGAAAACACTGACCTATGAGTGAGAATTAAAGTGATAAAAAATGAACATTTTGTCAGCATTTACTGTCACGTTGATTTAAACTTTTTCGTATTTATTCTGTGGAACACAAGAGAAGTTTAGCAGAAAGTTCATGCTGTTATTTTCAGTAAAATGGAAGTGAATGGTGACTAGAGGTTGTCAAAAATGACCAATGATAATTAGTATGTGTTCAATAAAAGAACTGAAAACATAGGCTTGGAACGTAATTGTAACGCTAATATCCACATAAGATGATGATGATAATAATAATCCAAGGTTTATTAAATAATAACTAATAAGAGAACACTAACAATTCTGGACAATGAACAGAACGAAGGGAGGAACTTAAATACACAGTGATGAATAACTAAAAGACAAACAGCTGTGATGATTAGTGTCCATGGTGAGTGACTGACGAGTGGCAAGAACTAGAACAAAGGAACACATGTGATGTATGAAAACAAACTAAAAGTCCATGAAAACAAACTAATTAAAAATAACTGTGACAGTCATGAGGGCGAGTAAATGGTGACAGATTTTTGTTTTTTTCAAACTAATTTTAGAAAGTTTTTATTTGAAACCTAGCTTTAAGTCCAGCTAAATTACATAAAAAAATCAACTCCAAGTCATTTTAAGCATGGCTTGAGATCATGCTTGAAAAAAATTTGATTCGAGTTGATCATTCAGTCTTTCTAGACAGAAATTAATTGAATGGACTATGCTTCATTCAGCCCAGCTGCTGACTCAGAATCTGTCCACATCCAAATGTCAATGTGCTGATGGATAAGTCTGCAGTCAAACACAAGTGACTGATACCGGTGCAAACAAAGGCATTGATGGAGGCAGTCCTACTCAGAAGTACTCAGTCCTTGCCTTTAAATGCCAAAAGTAATAATGGAGCACTCTCTGGACTATTCTGGATGTTTCCAAGAAGGCGAATGCTGTGCAAATCTTATAAATGACTCTGAAGATGTGCCTGTGATTTATTATGCCATATCACATCATTCAACACAAATACATAATCTAACATGACTAACAGGCCTACAAGCTTGAGTTGCCTCAATAAAGTTAGTGACAAAAAGCTGCCACACACATTGGCTGAATTTATATTTGCATTACTATGTATTTATATACATATATGTCATACAGTATATCATCACATGGCTAAAGTGGCGGTCGCTGGTCACACACATTTTGTTTACATTGACTTCCATTCATACGCATGCGAATGCGTCAGACTGTTATGGAAAGCCAATGGGGCCAAAACGTGTGAAACTGAAGTGTAAACGTATAATTACGCATTAATAACACTTTAGTTTCACACGTTTTGGCCCCATTGGCCTCCAATAGACTGCAAACGAATGTACACATGCAAAAAGTTTCTCATTTCGTTGCGTGAAGTCTGAGCTGCGAATTCGCATCACGTGCAAACGTGTTTAGAAGATCGATATGTCACATCGTGACCTCTTAGCTGAATTAGGAGAACGATATTTTTGCAGTAAAGTTGAGTAGGTTGTATATTTTTTACTATCTGTTATGCTATTAAAAAAAGACGCTGCAGAGTGTGACGTCATATCATGAGCATTGCAGTGTCCAAATACATTTTGCACGCACAAAGTCTAGTGTGACGGCGGCTTAATCAAGGGCTAGCTCACACTGGTCAGTGGTCACACTAAAAAACAAGGTTTCTTGTCATCTGTCGTCATCTTGTCATATAACACAAAGCAGACTAGGTGTACAAACTTCAAGACATTTGATAGAGGCAGTCCCGACCAACAGCAGGAAAAAAAAGTTTTGTTACATAAATTCACGCAAAAGATTATTTAATTTTTCTGCACTGTGATTGGTTGATTTAATTCTATGGAATGCCAGGTCTGCTAAAATAATAAACAAATACAATACATACATATACAAAGAAATGTAAAATAAATAAATACCTTATTTAAGAATTTGACATACATGATGATGCAAACAATTAGGCTAATAAGGTTAGAAAAAATGGAAATAAATGTAAGGGGCGAAATATTACAGCTTAATGTTACATTGTGTAGTACTAAGTACTTTCTTATATAATTACGTTGTACCAAGTTGGTAACACATATGTAACTGACCCGGCTTGTTACATGTAACAGTAGCTGCCTATTACATGTGTGTAATTACAATGTGTAAGTACAGGCTGTTCCATAACTTAATTACATGTTAAGTACATGTAGTTACATGTTATCACAACATCTACTACTAAGTACTTAATTATGTAATTACTCTGTATCACGGGCACCGTAAAATAAAGTGTTACCAAAATGTTTTTGGTAAAGTAAAATTAAAAATGCATTTGCCTTTAAAACTCTGAGGGAGATGTGTGTTTCACTGCATTTACATGAACACCTTTTGTTTGATTTAATCCTGAATAATTTCAATTCATGATTAAGACATGTAGCCTAATTATCAGCATCTAGAGCAGCATCTTTGAAATATGCTTTATATTTGAAGCACTTAAATCTGCACGTTGTATGCACAATTGAGAAACATGAATGTAAACTGAATTTGCAGTCACGTTGATCATTATCCTTGCATATACTTCCATGTAATGTTCTTCTATGCATTCTGAGCTGGTGCGTGAGTCTCATCAGCAATAAACGCAAGCTCTTATCAGCCCCATAAGGTGTTTGCGGCCTCAAAGCGTTGCACTTGCCACTCTGAGCTCGATTGCTATGTCTGAGGTAAAACATATTTATTATTTTGGCAGACGTGGCATTCCATACCTCGGAAATCAATCTGTGACAGCAAAATCCAGCCAGAAGTTGTGTAGTGTGAGCTTGCATCAAGTTGCATGTGTTTGCTCGACATTTATATATTCAAATAGATTTAATTTTAAGTTCTTAGTTATCTAGATTCTGTATAGCCTACTGTTTACTTAAACCTGGGAATAACATTAAAAAAATGCTTACTTAAAAATAAAAATAAATAAAAACACCAAATATGAGCATCATCAACAGTCTTCGCTGGGAACACGTAACCTTTGGAGAATTTCAGTTGCTAAATGTCAATAGTTTTTTCCCCATAAAATGCAGCAGCTTGTTTTAGCTTTGAGGTAGGATAAAAAAAATGCAACGCTTTGGCGCCCTCCAATGGATCTGACTGAGCAACACCACGATGACAAAGGAGTTGCTTCATCATTAGAATTAAGACATTTCATGTCCAGAAACGAATGGAAAAATGTATGCTCCGAAACAAGAATAAATCATGTTCTGACCAGTTAAAAAGCATGTATAGTCAAAATCATTTATTTTGTTCTTTTTCAGTTACATCATTTTTCTGGCAGTCACACTGATGTACATTAGGTCAGAAACAAAGCCAAAACTCTGTAAACAATACAAAAGAAGATAAAGGAGAGTCAGAGTTCAGAAGGGATAAAACATTACAGAAATTGACAGCTGATTCATTGCCAATATTGGTCAAAGTTGCACGTATATTTTATGAATTAACAGAAGTTTATTCTTTTGATAAAGCATTTCCCAAGAATCCACATCATAGACCACGTCACAACAATGACAGCAGTCCTGATGTCCCTAACATTTGAATATTTTTACTTCTTCGATTCTATTTTAATTATTAGTTAACTAATAAATGTAAAAAGATACCAAAATGTGCAGCTTGTCCATATTTAAACTATTAGGCCTTAAAAAAAGCAAACTGTTCAGAAAAATCATGTAACTTCTCTATTTCTCTTATAGAGCAAATAAAATGTCCAGCGTGCATGTCACGAAACGAAACATGAGACAGATGACAGTATAGAAGCAGTGTGGAGGACAGAGGCAGAGGACAACTGAGACATCAGTCTTGTAGCTATATAACCGAATTCAAACGCTGGGCCCTGATGAGATGAACTCTTATTTCTGATGCAACCGTGTAGCTTTGAATTTTGACATCCTTTTGGGTGGCTCCTGAGGTGCTTCTTGGCCCACCTCCTCCAGCTTTCTCTCCGGGATTGTGGGTAAGGCAGGAGGGGCGATGGTCAGGTGTGGGATAGAGCCAGGCAGGGGGTCCTTTTCAATCACTGTGCCTGTAAAAGCCTAAAAAACAAAAATATATTTAAATATTTACTGTGGTTATTTTTGCTTGAGCAAGACATAAAAAACAACAACTTTACATTTAATATAAATACTGGACTGAAAAGAAAATCAAACTTCTTCCATGATGCTAGGGCGGTTGTGACTGGAGTTGTGCATAATACGTCCTTTAGGATCATTATACAGTGCTTGCCATTGTAAAGACTTAGTCTATCTGTCACAGCCTCATTTTCATCTGCAAAAAATTTAATATGGCATCTAACCAGAGTTAAGTCTATGTTCTGGGTGGTTGCTTACTGGCCCAAATCAAGAGACTTTGTGGGACAACTTGCACGCATTACTTTAATAGACATGTACAGGCTTACACAAACCTTAAAGGTGCAGTAAGTGATTTTTGAAAGATGCTGTTGAAAGTGCATTGGACCGAGCATCACACCAAACTTGTAGCCAATCAGCATCAGGGGGCATATATACTCATGATGGGGGAGAGAGAGTGAGCAAGAGCGAGATTTGAAGAAAAGAGAGATGGCTGAGAGAGACATTACAAAAGAGAAAGTCTCAGAGGAATATTACTTGAAAAAGAATGGTTATGATCAGGCAATAGCTTTAGGACCCAGCGTTAATTTATGAAAAACTTTTCAGTGTGGAAGAAACCCAAGCGGGATGGACTGAAAATTAATGCATAGGTTGTCCATACATGCGCATACGCACATTAATCCATACATGAGTAACATGATTTTGATTGTGTGCTGCTGGCAACTAACAACGAACTCTTGCTTGTACTTATGTACTGTGTGTTTATTTTTTGTTCTTCCTTATCGTTCGTTCGTCATCTTCACTTTATTTTTTTACAAAGCATGATTTTGCTTTGCTTCTGTTATGATAAAAGAGACACTCTTGCATTAAATGTTCATGCATTTTGGGGGCGGAGCAATGAAGGGAGGGGTGTGATTGTTTGGTTGATTTTCAAATATCAACAATTTTGAAAAATCGCATACTGCACCTAATAAAACTGAAGTAGTGACAAATTGTTTTTTCCCCCCAGTATTGTGACATGCATCAGAATAAAACGGATAACTGAAGAAGAAAATAAAAAGTAGGGCAGAGGAGGGACTTGGTTCAGTCAGTCAGTTGTTGATTAGATGGAGGCAGATCTGTTTGCAAGGCTGCAAAGGGATTGTTTGATTTTGGTTCATTCACACTGACAGTAATTTTCCGGAATATGTGCGCGTTCACACACAACCCGTAAAGATCCCATAAACACACGTGATATCGATATGACATGTAATGTTTCCAGTGTCTTAAGTTTGCTTATGGACTGCGACATCTCTCTCGCTAGTGCATTTTTTTTCTGATTCGATCATAAACTAGCGCATTACGCACAGTTTCACTAGCTGGCGAACGATCCCAGCTTCAGCGTCATCACTACGACACACACCTTACAGCATTGATTACAGCTTTTGATCACACAGAGCACGTTCCGGGACTGATACCGGCAATGTTACTAGGTCCCCAACCCGGGATCGATCCCGGCATCAATCCCGGGACGTGTTTGCATTCACACAGAAGGCACTCTGGCAATTTCGCAGGATCAACACGCTGTGTGAAAGGGGCTTTAAAATGATTGGAGAAGTCTAGCATTTATCATCAGAGAGAATTCTGTCTATTTACTGTAAAATCAAGTCATGACTTTTTTTTAAAATGACGAGCTTTAACTAATTGTTCACATTAACATTAATAGCATGCAATTACAATAGAATACACATTTTATTTCTACAGCACATTTAAAACAACTGCAGCTGACCAAAGTCCTTTCCAGCAAAAACAAATACACTACACAAACAAATCCTGTTTAGTCTAATCAGATCTAAAAACCATACTAAAAAGATTTGTCTTCAAACTAGACTTAAAAGCATCCACAGATGGGGAATACATTGGAAGAGAGAGCAGCTACAGAAAAGGACCTACCACCCTTTGATTTTAATCAAATTTTAGGAACATAAGAGAACCATCTGGTTAGATCTCATATGCCGGGTGTTTAATAGAAAAAAACAAGAGGTCAGCAATATATTTCGGTGCAGCCTAGAACCAGCCTGGTTCTAGGCTGCCAGCCTCTATCTCGATAAGACCGGTGTCCAATCCTGCTCCTGGAGGGCCACTGTCCTGCAAAGCTTAGCTCCAACCCCAATTAAACACACCTGAATCAGCTAATCAAGGTCTTAATAGGCATACTAGAAACTTCCAGGCAGGTGTGTTGAGGCAAGTTGGAGTGAAATTCTTCAGGACAGTGGCCTTACAGGACCGAGTTTGGAAACCCTTGCGATAAGAGTTTCAGATCAGGTTAAGATTTTTACAGGATTGGGAGAGAGATGGGGTGAATTTTCATTCCATGCCAAATTTAACCAACAGCAGCAAACATTCTGTACCTCAAAACGTCCGTTAGTGCGGGGACTCGTCCCAGTAGGGCTCTCCTCCTCTGTAATGCCATCGCTGGCATCACTGTGCATGGCATCATCATGGCTCCATGAACGTCCAAAAGCCGCACGGCGCTCTTCAAAGTCAGCTGTGCTGCTCTCGCTGGTGTCACTGCACACGCTGTTCTCGCGGCTCCTAGACTTCAAAATGGACTTCCGTGGTATTGGCTCTCCATTCACCAAGTCCACAAACACCCTAAAAACATAGACTGTTTAAACTGAAGAGCTCAAAAAAAAAACACAAGCAGTGGAAGACGTGAATTAAAATAGATTAGGCTGTTACCTATAAATGTCTGCTGGACTTGTGATCTTGTAACTTTCGAGAGGAGAATGGCCGTTACTTTTGCCATTTTTCTTTTTTCGTTTGGCTTGCTCCTTTTGTTCTTTTCTTTCGCTGAACTTTAGAGTGGTGTTCTTTCCTGTATTTATCCTGACCTTCAAAGGGAAAAAGGGAAGATTGAAAGAAAGAATTATGCCAAATGTTTTATTTCCAAGACAGACAGGAGAAAGTCATTCAATGCAAAACATAAGATGTCAATATACACTACTGTTCAAAAGTTTGGGTTTGGTAAGATTTTTTTATGTTTTTGCAAGAAGCTCATGTACTCAAGTCTGCATTAATTTGATCAAAACAAATTAAGTAATATAATAAGTAAGTAATATTGTGCTAAATTTTCAGCAGCCATTACTCCAGGCTTCGGTGTCGTATGATCACATTACCTTTTCTTTCTAAAATTCTAGAGAAAGTTGTCTTAACTTTTGACTAGAAATTCTGTTCATTAAAATAACAATCCAGTTTTAAATCCTGTCACAGTACGGAGTATGATATCATGTCATCCACTGACTCTGGGCAGTCTATGGTTCTGTTAGACCTCAGTTTTGCCTTTGATTTAGTCAACCATGATACTTTTACATCACGTCTTGGTCTTCGTGGCACAGTATTACAGTGGTTTCGGTCATATCTCAGTGACAGGAGGCATTCCTCCTCTGAAATACACAAGTTCTGGTGTTCCCCAGGGTTCAATTCTTGGCCCGGTACGGTTTCCCTTTGGGTTCCTTTTATGCTTCCTCTATGGTCTATCTTTAACAAGTATGGTATCTCTTTTCATTTGTATGCAGATGAATTGGTTGCATTGGTTGCCGGTCAAATATAGAACTGATTTTGATTTTAAAATGTAAAAAGTTCTAAAGAACAGCATTTATTTGAAATATAAATATTTTGTAATATCTAAAAGAGTTGTGTAGCAATCGACTAACCTTTTTGAATTCCACAGTGTGAGAAAAGTAGATAGTTGGAAGCCCATTGTCGGTTTCCTCCTCACAATCTTCCTCCTCCTCCTCATCCGCAGGGTGCGAGCCATTAGTGCCGTTCATCTGACTTGTGAGAGATGATGATACCCAGCCATTTTCCTTCTGATGGCCATTAACCTGGACACCGCTGCCACCATCTGCTTCCTTCTCTTCCTCTGAGGAGGAAGTGGTGTCTTCTCCATTAGTGTCTGTGCTGTCCAATCTGGTATAATGGGGAAGAAAATAGACCAAATCTATGAGTATCCTCTTAAATGGTTGGTGTAACAGCAACTTTCTCTGTACTGTATGTGCATTGCATTTTCATACTACTTAAAAATATATGCATACATGGTATGAAAAGCAAGGTTTCTACACTTTTTGACCACTAAATCTCCATGACCTTTCTGTGAAGTTTATGATAACTGAATAAGGATTTATTTTCAAAAACCATTTAACTCCATTTGTATGCTCGGAACCAATACTTGATTGATTTAAAGAGAAAGACCATTTTGTGTCCCACAGGACACAATTACTAGCTAGTATCATTTGACCCCATTTAAACTACCATTCATAAGTGTTTTTTCTTTCTTAATACATGTTTTTAAATAAGTCTCTTATGCTCACCAAAGCTGCATTTATTTGATCTGAAATACAGTAAAAACAGTAATATTGTGAAATATTATTTCAATCTAAATTAACTATTTTATATTATCATATATTTTAAAATGTAATTTATTCCTGTGATGGCAAAGCTGAATTTTCAGCATCATTACTTCAGTCTTCAGTGTCACATGATCTTTTAATATGCTGGTTTGGTGCTCAATAAACATTTCATGTTATTATTAATGTTAAAAACAGTTGTGCTGCAAAATATTGAACAATATTGAATTTTTTTTACCGGTATCTCGCATCCTGCAGTTCCTCCTGATGCTCTAGATCATCAAGTCGAGCCCACAGCTCTTCCTCTGACAGCACTCCTGTCATTCGCTCTTCATCACCTTCTTCCTTTTCTTTGTCCTCTTTCAGGTCCAACAAATACTCCTGCTTAGGTTTAGAGTTGGGTTTGTGGGCCAAACGATGTTTTCCTGGGGAAGCACAATAGAGTGTAAACGTAATGAACAATAGAAGTAGAAACAGCCTGATAGCATGACAGATTGCCTGAAGACTAGATTTACCTTTGGTAACTTCGTCTTCATTTATTACCTCTTCTCTAATGTCTACAAAATCTCCAGTACGCTGTTGAGAAAGAGTGGACGTGATTTTAGTCGTGTGCTGAAGTTTCTTCCAGAAATGAAAACATCAGTATAAGGTTTCCAAATAATGTCTCATCGAGGTAATAGTTAGGACACTTACGCCAGTCAATTTTTCAAGATCATTTGTAAAATCAGCCCTGTTCTGAAAGTTCTTCATCACTTTTTGTAAGTCATCTAGAGCATTTTTGACATCTGGAAAAATATTACATAAATCAGGTCAAGCTGTACGCATTATTCAAAACTAGTCAATGAGAAATATTAGTAGAAATAACTCACGTTTCTTTCTGTGTTCCACAAGAGTGTCGGCTTGTTTGGCAGAACACTTTGCAAACCAGTTATCCCCGAGGAGCACCGTTAACTCATTAGTGTGAACTAGCTTTCCCGGCATGAAAGCCAAGGGACCAAATGGTACCTATCATGTAAAAAAAATAAAAAATGAGCAAAATCAGGGCTTCCAGTAAAAGTGTCACTTTCAAATCTGACAAAAGCTCCATTCACACCTAGATCAATAATGATAAAGATAACTATATTGGTATCCACACCAACACCGTTAACGTTATGTACTATGTCATCTTCTGCTTTAAATGCTCAAGCTCTGATAGGCTTGCAATGGTTTTATCCTTCATCAGCTGGAACAAATTGTTCTGAAAGGGATTCCAATGTTCCTCTATGGCACTACAGACCTTATTAAAACGTATTAAATATTAAAACTTTATTGTACTTGGTATAAATGCGTCTTAAAACCGACTAAAAGGAGTGAATAAACCTCTGATGATAATTAAACATTTTGTTGCTCAGGCATACAAAATATTTTGTGTGTGAAGATTAAGTTGGATGCATTGGTAATTGAAAAGTGATGCCATACCATAATATCATAAGACAACTTGTCAGGCAAGGTCCTGAGGCGGTCCTGAAGAGATTCATAGTCTTTTTCCACTTTTTCCCTGTCAATCACAGAGAAAAATGAATCACTTAGAAGGTTATTACTGGTTTGTTGACATACAAACTCTATTTTTGTCCTACCTACAGAATGTCTTTTTAAAATACTGAAAAGGAATATAACAAAAGCCTGTCAAATCTTTTGTTATAACCATCAAACATCTACATGGTGATTCACAGTATAAACAGCATTTCCATTCCAAATATAAACATGCAAAAAAACAAGACAAGCTAATGTGCAGCTAGTATGAACAGTTATTGACATTGATAAGAATGTTTTGCATGTCTGAGAGACCTGTTAAACTGCACGAGGACACTCACCAATGCTCAATTTGACTTCTGCAATCTTTCACCACCTGTTGTGGAAGACAATTGGTCATTTCACAACCACTGATATTCCCAAAATGCCACCGTGACAATCACTGCTAAACTGTCTGCAATATTCTGGTAATGTGAATTGACCATTATAGAGAGGGTGAATCATAGTCCTGAAAGTTTCTTGTTGTGAGAAGTTGAGACAAGGTACCATGTAAGGATGTTTTGGCAATGCATTGTTAAAAACAATAGCTATACATAACTAAAACGAGTCTGTAGACTCAAAATAGCTCAGTACTATTGCTCAAAGAAAATTAAGCCCATTAGAATTGTTTGCACTGTGACATTAATTTCATAATATGTACCCTTTATTTCACATACTGTAATGCTCACTTCTAGCACAGTTTTTCTATTACTGTATAATTCCATTTCATCTCACACTCTTACTATTGTAATTGAGTAATAAAAATGCCTCCTGACCGGACATAAAAAAAAGTGTTTTTATTAAAAAGTAAAGTGTATTCTCTAGATTGTTTGTTTTTTTCTATTAAAAAGTAATGAGAAAGAGATTTTAGCATAATGACACTGAAAATTTCAGTCTTATTTGTCATGGAAATGATGTCACGGTGCAAATCATCTTAATTTTCCTACTGCAAAATATCATTTTCACGGTAAAGTTGATTATTTTTATGTTGGAGAGAAATATAACCCAGGTATGTTCTTTTCTTTACAGGCTTTAGGAGATTCACCCACCAATAGAACAACATAAAGCATGTACTGTAGGCTAAGTGTTGCTGAGGCTAATGCAACAGAAGTTTCCAGATTTTTTAAAGAAAAATAATCGTCTTGCTGACGTTAAACGAAGCAGCCCAAATGTAGCTTTCAGATCCAGCCAGCTGAGGTTTATCCTCCAATGTCAACACATGGGTAAAATACAATTTTTGCCTTTCACCTACTCATGTTACTCAAAATACCATGCAAATATAAATAGGCCAGTTAAACCTTAACTTCACACGGAGTCATTTCACAGCATGTGTACTATCTACTGTAACAGTACTGTAAGCTTTTGCTTGCTGTATGCAGTTTGGCAACGTGGACAACTTTATGCGATTAAACTTGAGTTTACATTGTTTGCTAGCTACCATACATTACATGTACGATAATTTACTGTTAACATTATTGAGATAAATTGCATGTACATATAATATACTGTACATACATTTTATTGCGAAGTTTAAAAAAAAAACACACACACAACAAAGCAATCAGCTAACCAACACGTGATACTCTAAGGAACTTTCTAGAAAATGATACGCGTCTATGCGACTATACTGCAAAAACAACATAAATAGATAGCAAATAAATTGGTGGTGCTGATGATAAATCCCGTGCATGAACATTGAGTTTTAATATCTGCAGGAATGCATCGGTGGTATATGAAATAAACATTACTCCTGACCTTTCTGTGCTCCTCTTTCAACCTCTCAACACCTTGAGGCAAATCATTAACGTTACTCCGTTTGACTTTTCCAGTTGCAGCCATTTGGTCGTGAAGGATATCATCCACAATAAAACAAGGTTTGTTTTCAATATCCCAAACAATGAATGCTCAGGGGTTTGAAGTCCTATAGAAATGTTTATGAATGCAATTCGATGCGTTGCACTCAATCTGTCGCCTCGTAGTCATCAATGAAGCAGAACAAACGGTCCAGTATATCGAGATTGAGACCATTTCACACGTGCATGGTACGATGTCGATCTTATCCCAAAATTTCCTCTTGTTTACAGTCCACGAACGGCCTGTTTCCCCTGCGCCATGTTCATCTAATCACGGATGTAGTAACGTTACGTCCTCTAGATATCGCTCTCCCTACTACTACGGTGCAAACACGTGATCGCCTACTTCACTTAATTAATTTCACTTTCACTTTTAAATTACAAATAAAAATGTTACGATAAAGTAAATTTATTACGATGAAATAACTATACATGGACTGAAAATAATTATCTGCATGAAGCTACATAAATTCTACTATGGCCACAATGACATAAATAATTACTTAGAATTAAAGACGTGTATATTATTTTAATAATCATTAAATGTGGTACTATTAATGGTAAGATTTGTTTGATTGAAAGTGTTCATTCCTTGATTTGAAAGGGAGGACTGTCCTTTAACGTAACGTGTAAACAATCCTCACGCCGACTATATCACGTGATGTTTTGAAACAGGACGTTAGCTTTTTGAAAAGGATTTTACCAAAATAAAAGCCTTCAACTCGATGCATTTCCCTCTGTGGTGGTTAAGTTAAGACTGTTTTAATTTAATTTAATTTAATTTGAAAAAACATTTTTTAAATTACATTTTTTAATAATTTAATTTATTATTATTTTTTTTTTTTATCCAGACTTTTATTTTAAAGAAACGGTGTCATAGGTCTCAGTAATTCCGTTTTCCGGAATGGTCTCTCTGGCTGTCCTCCTCACATTGAAATGCTTTTAAGAGGATAAAACATTTTTGTTGGTTTTGGTTTGGTTTATTTTTAGACAGACAACTTAGTTTCAACACAGTTGAGCTGACAAACAACATCATATTTACAGCAGTCTGAAACAGGTGTAGGCTGAAGCTCATTTCTGATTTGAAATTCTTATTATTACAGGAATTATTACAGGACTGGTGAGTACTGACACTTGCTAAAAAAACTAAAAAAAAAACTGTATCCTACATTTATTTCACCCCTTCTATATAATTAATGTAGCTATTTTAAGTTATTACTGCTTACTTATGTAAATGTTGATTTAAATATGCATTCAGCTTTGAGCTAAAATAAAACAGACTGGTCCACATTCAAATTTATTGCATTAATAATTATTTTGTCTTTGTTGACATGGCATTTTTTCTTCCTTTCTCCAGTGGTCAAGAGAGAAGCTTTCCACTGCAGCCAGTCATGATCAGGCACTGGAGGACATTTTCACATTGTGTCTTAAGAAGTCAGACAAATTATGTACTTCCAAAACCAGTTAGAATACTTTTACCCTTGTCACCACTCACATGTACTGCACCCCCACGTACTCATTCTACCAACATCAAGATGCGCTCCTACTTACAGTACATGAAAAGAAAAGTCAAAGGTGCACCGGCTCCTCCATACAATCACGTGTGCCAGGTTGGAGATCCTGTGTTACGTTCACAGGCTGTGGCAGTGGAACCTGGAGCCATCCAGGGACCAGAAGTGCAGAAGGTCATAAAGAACCTGGTCAAGGTGATGAGAACGCTTGAGTGTGTCGGCCTGAGCGCACCCCAGATTGGTGTTCCTCTACGGATATTAGCCTTGGAGTTTCCCAAAAAAATGCTGGAGGAAAGCTCAATCACTTCCATTGAAGCTCGGGGTCTGGTGGCAGTGCCCCTGATGATTTTTGTAAACCCACAGTTGCGTGTACTAGATGGACACACCGTCATCTTCCAAGAGGCATGTGAGAGCATCTGTGGGTATTCAGCGTCCGTTCCACGCTATGTGTCTGTAGAAGTCTCAGGTAAAAGTATCATCCTGTAAAATGTCAAAAAAGAAAAAGACTCAACCTATATTAAGTGACCCATAGCTATGAGGCTAGACTTAAAATCATTGTGGCAACCATAAATATTTACTTCATGATGTTATCAAATAAAAACTGTTGTCTTCTTTCCAAAGGTCTCAATGAGAAAGCAGAGCCCGTCAGCTGGCGAGCGAGTGGGTGGCCGGCCAGAATACTGCAGCATGAAATGGATCACCTCAATGGAGTTTTATATATCGATCGCATGGACAGTAAAACCTTCATTAATGTAAAATGGGAAGAGTACAATGAATAAAGCTTTGGGAACTTTATTGCAACCTTACCTTTGGATTTCAGAGATGGACATTCAATTCAATCCTTTTATCTGAAACAAGCCTTTTTTTTTATCACATTTCACTCCCAGATATGACCTCAAGTTGAGCATTTACAATCAAGTTTCCACATTTCCTTTGCGGATACTACTATATGACGGATACATTGATATTACAACACCATCTTCAATAGTAGGACATTTTTTATAAAAAATTATGTTTAGGATTTTGATCTTTTAAATAAGAGTACAAGCAGAATTCTCTTGCATTCCCTTTATTTTTAGATTAATTCCATGAAATAATAAACATGTGCATTATATTGAATAATTATATGGTGGCATATCACATCACTCTAAACAACATAATAACTGGCTAGAAAGGTTGCTAAGACCCAAAACCATAATTTCCCCAAATATTGGACTGGCCATCGCACAATCTCAACCAATAATATACAGTTATGAGGTGAGCTGTGTTATTGTATGACATAAATTTGTAAGTGATAATTAACTCTACTGTGAATTTTGTAACTTTTTTTGTAATATATATGGCTCATCTCTAGATGTTGCTGATATCAAAAATCAAAAGTGTAACAGATTGTCATGTATTTAACCCCAACTATTACAGATCTACTGTGCAATTAGCAAAATAATATCAGGCTTAATGTGCAGATTAAAAACAGTCTTCAACCACACATGGTCAACACTGACGCATAGATGTTATACAGGAGAAGAGGAGATGAAAGACATTCCACACTTACATACCATGGTATTTTTAAAGCAACATCGTTTGCAATACAGGGCACCACAATACCTGCAGTAGGTGTTAAGTTCAGAACTTGTGCAAGTGATGCATTTAGTTCCGATATCTTGTATTTTGTGTTTCTGAGAGCAATGCCATCCATCAGGACACCCAGAGAAATGAAAGGCTTTACAAGTGAGGCATATCATTTCAGGCAAAGGCTGTTTACCTGTCAAACAAAGATAGTGAAATGGTATTGGTGCAGGAGGTGTTTCTGAAGCACCTGTTTCCTGGGGGTACTGAATACAATGTGCATGCTTAACACAATTTTGCCAATCTTGACATAATAAATCATGGGAGTTATTACAGTTGTGACAGATTACATATACTGGAGCTTCAGAAGAAAGACATGTGTGCCTCTTTTGAGCATTCACTCTTTCTCCTTGAGGGGGCTGTACTTTTCCTGTGGGCAGTACGTTGTGATTTAATTTGCACTTTTGAATATTATTACAGTTGTGCTCATGGATTACCTGGCAGGTGTAGCAAACCAAAAATGTATCAGAAGTAGAATTGGCCATGCAATTATGTGTCTTCAGGGAATCTTTTTCCTTGGCCAGTTGATCTGGTGCCAAATAAAGGTCTTCAGCTGTGTATGGGCACAGTGATAAAGTATGCTCCTTTAAAAAGCACTCTTTATAACGGCTACACGCTAGACTGTGAACATCTTTGCACTTCTCACACTGGTATATATATAATAAATCTGGTGTGATACAGCTGCACATCACATTTACTGCTGCTTGTCTCTGGGCACCACCTTTCGATTGATCTCCCCCAAAGCTTTCCATTGGACTTGGATTGTTGATTGATCTTCCCAGCCTTGCAACGTCATTATTCCTCATGTCTGAGTCTGACTGTAAGGGCTCTTTCTGTAAAGGCTTGCTTTGAACGATCTCTTTAGGTTGCTTATAAGAGGAGTGTGGAGGTGAGAGAGGAGTGGGTGTCACGTCTGTCTCCTCTGTGTACAGATCAAGCTCAGTGTCCATGCCGCTTGTCAGGATGCCGTCCGAAGCACTAGCAACCCCTGACTTTCTCTTGGTGTTCTCTAATGCTACCTGAAGACTGTGGCCTGCCTGTCTCTCTTTAACCAGCTGAAGAACCCACTCCACACCTCTGTGCGCTGAGCCCAAGGAGGAAAGTAGCAACTGGCACTCCATCCGGGCAGTGAAGAAACCACATGCTAGACCGAGTATGAAATCAGAAGGAGCTGGTTTGGAGTTCAGCGCCAACTCCTCGTCTTCATTAGGGATTGAAGGCTGGTACCCAAGCAATCCAAACAGCTCTTTAGCTTGCTGAAGGGTCAGTGCAGGTTTGATCAAATGGGTGAACATACCTGAAAACATCTGGTGAGATGGAAGAGAATATTTTTAAGGAGGTGACAAACAAAATGTCATTCAGACAATTGAAAAATCTAGAAAAAACCACATACCTTAACCAGTCTGTACTCTCTTCTCCAGGGGAAGACGTAGAGGTTTAACGCAGCGAGCTCCAACACTTCAAAGGCCTTGGAAAGTTTGTCAAGCCCCATTTGGCCAGTTTTAGAAGGAAACACATGGAGAGATTTTTCCATCACTGTCAGTGAATCTAATCCATGTAGATTATGTATCTTCTGGGCATTGTTTTTGCTAAGGAGCAACTCTACTTCCTTACACAGCCCCTCATCCCTGCATACTAAACTTTGATCCCCCTTCTCAATTCGTCTCTCCAAGTTAGTCTGGTACCTATTTATAAGACCATTCTCTGTCTTTTTATTAGCAAAAGAATTCATCCTGTAATGAAGACACAATAAAAGAAGTTTGTTATAGGCAAATAAAATTAGATCAATTCAATAAATATCTCAATAATCACTAACATATCAAAATTTTGTATAATACATGAAAAGATATAGGCTAGAGCATCAATAAGAAGTTTCTTTTCAGAGTTAATCTGATGACTGCATGAATACAGTGGATGACGTTTTATATACACTGCCATTAAAAAGTTTGAGATCTGTACGATTTTTAACGTTTTTAAAATAATTATTTTATGCTCACCAAGGCTGCATTTATTTGATTAAAAATGCAAAACAAAAAAACAGTAGTATTGTGAAATATTATTACAATTTAAAATAATAGTTTTCTATTTGAATATATTTTAAGATATAATTTCAATAATCAATTATTCAATAAAAGAAATCAATACTTTTATTCAGCAAGGATGCATTACATTGATCATTAGTTACAGTAAAGACATTTATAATGATAAAAAGTATGAAATATAACTTTCTATTCATCAAAGAATCCTGAATGTATTTACTTTTTTACACAGGTGTTTTCAACATTACTAACAATAATGAATGCTTTTTTGAGCATCAAATTAGCATATTAGAAGGATTTTTGTGACACTGAAGACTGGAGTAATGATGCTGAAAATTCAGCTTTGCATCACATGAATAAATTACATTTAAAAATATATTCAAATAGAATAGTTATTTTAAAATGTCATAATATTTAACAATATTAGTTGTTTTTTTGTATTTTTAACCAAATAAAGGCAGCCATTAGATACTTTTTTTTTAAAAACATAAAAAATCTTACCGATCCCAAACTGTTGAACAACAGTGTAGGCCTATATATAAATATATACAAACATGTTATTATCTAAAGATTAAAATATGCACTTCAAATTAAATCCAATCAGACCGCCGACTGCTGAAAACATGGGAACTAAACTATTAAAAACGTATTAACGTTATACCACTCCTAAATAAATACCACAGGCTAAAGTGAAAGTGAAGATGGAAAATAAAGTTCCGTCATCGTTCTACATAGTACTGTAGTCATTAAATTCAGATTTTTAAAAGTAGACTTAATGTATAGCGCATTGTTATTAGCATAAACAACGCTAAAACGGTTAAAGATTGTGTAATCTTGCTACCTTTCCATACCAAAACAGGTATGGAAACATACCTTTTTTCAACTAACTTCTGAAAACCAAATCATCAAAGCTCATGACACATTAACGCTGTTCACATTAGACAGTTACGAATGAAAAAAAATAGATTTGTTACCTGATCGACGCTCAGCACCCAGAACAAACCACTTTGAAAAGCGTCAGTGCTTCTCGGTGGAGAAACTTTTTTTTTCTTCTTCTTCTTCTTCTTTTTTTTTTTTTTTTTTTTTTACATCACTTCCGTATTCGGCTCACGTGAAAGTCGCAGTGTCTTCGGATTAAATAAAAGTAAATACAACTGTATAAACATTAAAACTGTAATTTAATAACAATTACAGTAATTTAAAATAATTTAAATAAAAACAGTGCACATTTTTTTTCATATATTAAAGTATTCAATTTTCATGGAATTCCATCCCTATTCCAAATTTAATAAACAGGCTCTTCTCATTTTTTTTTAATTAAATACCACACACACTTCACTTCACAAAAAAATCACACTTTGAATTTAGTTTAAAAAAAATATATATATATATATATATACCAGTGATTGTTCACAAGAGGGCGCTATAATCTAAGATGGAAACTGTTGGTAATATTAGTTCTGACTTTTTCACACTTTTAAAAGTTAACTATTGTAACCTTGCTGTCTACTGATATGATATCACTGTTATTGACCATAGTGTTTTTTTTTTTCAGTCGTAAAATGTATAATCTTCATAAAAAAAAACGTTACTTTGAAACTAATAAGATAAAGATAAAAGAATGCATAATTTTGTGGGAGTGTCATTCTTAAAGGGGCGTGTCATTCATGCTGCGGTTAGATTTAAAGATCTTGAGCAGCAGGAGACATGAACCCCATAAACCATAATCAATCTCAGACGTCTGCACTGCTGCAGAAGTTGTGTGCGCGATGTCAAACGAGGACAGGGTGGTTTTAGCGCTCGGTGGAGCAGGAACCGTCGGCTCCGGCATTGTGAAAGCTCTCCTGGACAGAGGTAAGAGCACATTAAACTTAACAAAGTAATAAGCATTATCTTTATAAGAAAAAGAGGAAAAAAATATGAAATATTACCGGTATTTATAATTATTTATAGCAAAAACAACAATCATTAGGCCTATAATATATTATATTATGCTATATTATATTATGCTTTATTATATTATATTATGCTATAGCCTATTATACTAATTATATTATATTAATTCTATACTATTTAATTATATTATATTACATTTATACATGACTGCCTGTAATATTGGAAGTGAATACGAATGATTTGTAGATCAGTTATTAATTTTAAAAGGCTTATAAAGGATCAGGTTTACTACAACATGACTTTATAAACATACACATACACGAGACAACGTGTAACTGTCATTTGACCACACTGCTTTCCTCTTTCTTAATTTATTCTCTTTTTTTATTTTTGTTTACAATTTTATTCAGTGCGGTTATGATTAGGAAAATACTTATACATCCAATACGCACAATCCTATGCGATTATTAGAGGTTAAAGCAAGGAATTATTTTCAATTCTGATTGTGTAATTTAAGTCTAAGCCGATTAAAATTTTTTCTTTCTTTTACTTTAAATTGTAAAAATACATTTCGTTGCACAAATAGAATTCTTCTTACATTGAATGTGTGGTTTAGGTTTCAAAGTTGCTGTGATCTCCAGAGACAACAGCAAGTTGGAGAAACTCAAAGGGTTTGTTTCACCCAACACGAAAAGTAACCTGACCACTTTAGTGGGGAATGTTGGTCAGTATCTTCTCCGTTTGTAGTTTTTTTTTTTTTATGTTATCTTTGCAACTCTAGTCATTTTGAGGTGTCATTGATTTGGGATTGTTTGTGACTCTCCTAATCAATAAGGCTCAGTGGAAGGAGTGGAGGAGGTGAAACAGGCCTTGCTGAAGTCTGTGGGAAAGATCACAGACGTGGTGTCCTCTCTGGGCTTCAGCTGGTGGCAGGGCGGTCCACCACACACTCAACCCCTCAAAGAACTGCAATGGGTGAGATTCAAATCAAGAGAGCAGCATTTACTTCCAGTGATATCCTTCCACTCTTTATACCTGCTCATATGACATACAACATTTCACCATCCACATTTTGCTTTCTAACTCTCATCCTTGAGTCTGCTTCTCCGATTATTCAATCCACCATCATTTCATTGCTCAAAACTCATCTTCTCTGATCACCAGGTTATTGAGACTCTGCTTTTCAGCACCTTTGTGTCTTGGAAAGCGTTCTTCCCCCTGGTGAGAGATGATCCTAACTGCACCTACACATTTATCACAGGTAGGTTATCATTTGCCCTCCAAAACATTTAGTGAAAGCTATTTAGTTGTATGTGGAAAATAATTTTGAGTTTATTAGTAAATCTATTTGAAGTGCACATTTTGAACTATTTGAACAGCGTCAGTTCATAGCAGCTGCTACAGTACACACACACACACACACACACACACACACACACACACACACACACACACACACACACACACACACACACACACACACACACACACACACACACACACACACACACACACACACACACACACACACACACACACACACACACACACACACACACACACACACACACACACACACACTCACAAAAATAAGAAAAAAATAATAATTTAAAGAGTTCACCCAAAAATGAATTTCTTTATTCTGCTGAACACAAAAGAAGATATTTTAAAGATTTTAAGTGAATGTTGGTTGCCGAAGAACCAGACAGTTGACAGCACCCATTGACTTCCATAGTAGGTAAAAAAAATTTTTTTTACTATGGAAGTCAATGGGTGCCGTCAACTGCGCAGCCATAAACAAATATTATTTAAAATATCTTCTTTTGTGTTCAACAGAAGAAAGAAACTCATACATGTTTGGAACAACATGAGGGTGAGTAAATTACAACATTTTCACTTTTAGGTGAACTATCCCTTTAAGAGCTGTTAACTAATAAGATGTTCAAAAAGCCCTTTGGAATCTTTTTTTAGGAACCACATTTAGTAAAAAACCATCAGGCAGATAAATGAAAAGTAAATTGTGCATGCACTGCTTATCTAGATGTAATCTCTGTCGTACAGGAGGTGCTGGAGAGAAAGTGTTGATGCCTGGCACAGGGTTCCTGACCGTAGGGGCAGCAAGCGCTCTGGCGTTCTGTCAGGTTCTGCGTGAGGAGTACCCAGAGGTGCCATGCAAACTCAACCAGGTGTGTTTGCCATGTGCTGTCTAAAAGTCTCATCAAACTCCCAAACACGACGAGTTCATGGGGTTATATTCCGGCCATGACATGTAGACGCGTTTAATTAAATGTCATGACAGCATTTCCTCATATCTGTTCCTCTATGATGCCTGTCTTTATAATCTTCCAACAGGTGAAAATCAATACGGGCGTGGCGGCCCCAGACCGAATGGCCCCCGGGTACCTGAATCACCTGGATTTAGGGGAGGCTGTGGCTGCGCTGGTGGAGCGCCGCAACACGTCCCACACAGTCTTCTCCGTGAGCGGTCCTGCCGATCTAAAAACTGTTATCTTGGGGGGCAATCTGTAAGCCTCAGACTCGTCTTCAGATTTTCCTCTGTATTCCCTTTATCCTGTTAGTATGCGTGCATTGTTTTAATTGCATGTAAACAAAACATTCCTGTATTGCAAATAGCCAGCTTTGTCATAGTACAGTCATAGCCTTGACATACTCATTGTGCTCAAAACAAATCAATATAATAGGCAATGGAATGGTACGGATGCTTTGGAGTGCAGCAGAGCATAAACTCGGCCCCAGATATGCAAGCGGATGTGAAAACTAACTCGGTGTTTTCCTCAGTTAGAGTAAGATAAAAAAAAACATGGCAGGTTGTTGGCACACTTGCATCCCCATAGCGTGACTCCCTGCCCTTGTTCACTCAAAAGTTATCTTGCTGTTACTTCCAGGGCTCCAATTATTCCCAGCCGTGTGGTCCATAATAAGCGTGTGAGTAGGCGAGGGATTCAGAAATGGCCGGCCTCCAAAGTGGAGGACATTGTCTTTGTTTACGGTTATCATATTTGCATAAATGCTTTAGCGACATGAATGTGAATTTGCCATTAAACAAATCTGGATTAAGTGACGCGTCTAATTAAAGATTGGGAAGAAGGTTAGAAGACTTTGTCAATTTATCGTCTGTGGTTTTGCTTTGCATCAGCTTATTAAAGTGATACAAAAAAGTTACAATTCTCTTATTTTCTCATCCTCATGTTGTTCCAAGCAATAATATTGGATGATGTGACGATCGGTTTCAGCATATGAAAATCTTATATAGGTGTAAAATGACATGGGGGTGAGTAAATAAATGTTTTGGGTGAACTATGCCTTTAAATCTGAATCATGTTCCGTATAAAGGAAAATCTTATATGGGTGTAAAATGACATGAGGGTGAGTACATTTATTTTTTGGTGAACTATGACTTAAAATCTGAATTACAGACCAAAAAGTGTGCCATTCTCTTCACATCACCTAATCATATAGTCTCTGTTACTCAGTTTAGTGTTTGTCTGAGTGAAAACAATTCATGACTTGGCGCATTTATCTTGTGTGTCTGAGGAAATTAAAATAATAATAAAAGAAAATCTCCGAGACTCCTAGTTTCTTTGAAGTAGCAACCCTTCGTGACATGAGCCACAAAAGCTGAGGGTGTGATTCGATCAATGCTGGATGTCATTAAAATCTGGCTTGGAGTCCTTATCTTAAAAAAAGTTTGGGATTCGAAATATTTAAAACAATGGAAAACAAAGAATACAGTTTGCCAAACAAAGATGTCCCTTTTCTGGTATGGGATGCTATAGTGCCAAAAAAACAAAAAAAACCCTCATCAATATTTCCTAATTTATACGATATTTTGAATGACATGAGGTTGAGTAATTGGCAATTTTCATTTTGTTTAGGGCAAACTCTTTAAATGGCATGAACAGTTAGGTTAGGTTAGGATATATCAGGGATGCAACATTTCAGACCAACAGTGACAACTAGAAACCACAAAACGGTTATGATGAGCAACCTACTGGCTTTTTAATGCAATTTTACACAACTCAGTCACAAATACAGCCAATTTTTTTGTCAATGACAAGAAGAATCGATCTAATCACATCCATTTCTATAGATCAAATTAAACTGAGATCACTGTTTGCAAACTTTCCCTAATAACTCTTGCTGTGTTTTGGTGTTTAACCCCAAGGCTTGTCTCAAGCTATTTTGGGTGCCACAGACAGGAATTGGGGCATTTATGTAGAGGGACAGGACAAGTGGACTGGAAGGGATTTAAAATGCTGCCCATAGACAAAGAGTCACACAGTGAAGCCGTTAGAGTAATCGTCATCCACACAGAGGGTATTCTAGGACAGAGGTTAAGCCTCCTGATGTAGAGTGGCATGTTTTCTCCTTCGGCCCGGAAACTTTCGGAACAATCCAGCCATCAACAATTCAACAATCTGGCGGCTTGGCCTCCCTCTGCGCAATTGCTTCTCACAGCGTTTTCCTTCCCCTTCAGATTAGAACTAATCAATTAGAAGAATAGGGGGGAGAAAAGGGAAAAACACGAGGTACACTAAAAAAAAAAAGTTTACATTTGTCTTTATTGTTAGAAAATTCACATGTCATGCATTTTCAAATCATGCCCATGTGCATTATCCAATCCCAAAAGATCGAACACAAACTGGCAAGGCTTTGTAAAAAATACATGGTTGCAGTCTCTCAGACAAAGAGATTCAAGCTATATTCACATTCTTTACAGATCCTTAGCAACAAACAAAACATATAAATATATTTATTTATGCCTTTGTGCGCACACACACACACACACACGCGCACACACACACACACACTATTAAATCTCCTCAACATCAGTAACGTCAGACTGAAGACAGTCATTCTAGCAGCATTAGTGTTTCTTGCACATCCAAGCTTTTTTTCACATCGATTTAATTTCTTTAACTATTAGTGAAAAGCATTTAAATAACAAATTAAGATATCTTTTTTAAAAAAATACATAAAACCTGTACAGCTTAACATGTCTGCTTAGTGGTTTATTTACTTGAAAGAGAAATGCACAGACCAGCGTATAAAAATCTTTAAGACCAAACTTGAAAATTTTGCTCTATTTTCTCCTACTCAGGCTAAAATTCTGAGCTCCAAAACAACAAAAAAACAATTTAACATATTAAACAATGCCGCTCATTGTTTAATAAATAGGGTGTAACAATGATAAATGCAAGTAGTGCTTTAGTCTCATTTATATTTCATAAAATTTTGTGGGAATACCATTTTAACAAAAAACTAAAACAAGTCAATGGGATTAGAATATATAGTAATAAATAAAAAAAACTAACCTTTTCACAAGTCCCTTCTTAACATCTGGCTCATTTCATCCCATGTAGTCTCAAACTATTTTTTTTTTTTTTTTTTGCTTTGGCTACAACACTGATCTCATTTCGAACCACATTCGGATGAACGTGCCCTGTAGCGCCCAAACCCAGTATAGCCTTCTCCAGTCCCTTCAAAGCGGCAGGTGGGGAAGATTCGAACAGAACTGAAGCCTGGCATGATTTGGGGCTAAACAGGCTGAGTAGAGGAGATACAGCAACTCCTGAAGACCGTCAAAACCGCTGGCTACGGCACCTAGAATCAAAACACAAAGGGTTCTAATTAAATTGGATGAACAAGAACAATGTGAGCCAGCCAGCTACTTTAAGAGCAGAGTCTGTAACAGAAGTAAAAGTGAATGAATGTGTTCTCCCATCACTCTCGCAGGGGTTGAAAGTTTGTTTGACGTTTTGGTATGTTTAACAGTCTCAATTAGGTAATCTAATTAGAACTTAAGCCACCGTAGACTATCATTATTTCAGTAACGCAACCTTAAATCCTGTGGCCAACAACAAACTGCACCATTTCACTTGAAATCAAGTTGAAAGTTCAGCAAGGTCAATGTAATCCATCCATCAAGGTAAAAGAGCAGCATTACCCTGTGATCAGGAGAACCGCCCATCCCTCCCCTTCCAATTGTTTCATTTAAGCTGTGGTGGATGATGACGACAGAGGAGTGCGTTTCAATGTGGGACACCATAGTGCAAGTGACAGCAGTACAGACATTGCGCCGTCCGAAGTTAAACACTTGGATAAAATGGGATAAGGCGGACTGACATTGTCGAGTAGGATTAGTGGTTTAGTTTATCTTTCCCCGACCCACCATATGACTTAAAGTTCGAACTTCTTACTCAACTGAAAGATAATATCTGAAAGGAATAAACGCCCCAAAAAAATAGATAATTAAGTATATATAAAACAATCATCATCTTCCACACACAACCGTTTGAATGTTTGTGGTCCGTATTTAAAAAACGCTTACGCTCACCTACTGCTCTGGCTACTTTGACGCGTGTATGGTGTGGCAGTGGCATAGGTTAGTTGTTTCAACAAACTTAGTTGTTCAAAGGTTAACATGGGAGCACGCTAAATCTCAAACCTCCAGGGAATCGGCAAAAAAAAGAAAAAAAAGAAGCCAAACAGAGGACAGTCTGCTGGCAAAAAGAACGCAACAGAGCTTATAATTGATCTACATTGGCTAGGGTTTTGGGAGATGGTGAATACTTAGAGATTTGAAATGTTGTGAAAGTGAAATGGAGATGGTGTTTTTATTACTCAGGTGAGCAAGGTCATTTATTGAACAGATAAATTGCAATATGTAACTCTCTAACAGAGAGCATTATCCATCGTGAAGGGTCATATTCATCCTCAGTCACGCAGAGCCGAAGCACAACCAAAATAATATTATTCTGTAAAATGTATGCTTTTTTTTTTTTTTAAACTGCTAGAGGGTCAAAAATTACAGTGTACCTTTAAAATACCTTTTTTCTTCTTTTAATATATTTTCAAATGTAATTAAATCCCGTGACAGAAAATGCTCATTTTCAGCAGTTATTACTTTAGACATGATCTTTCAGAATTGTTTTTGTAGCAACTTGCAAACATATCTAAGATAGATAGATTTTAATTTGTCCAGATAGATTTTAATTTGACCTCGAGAGGAAATTTGTTTCCACTGTAGATGCGTACATAACACAAACACCCATAACATGTTAAATGATCGACATGTCAGTTATTTATTTATTTTTATTGTATTATGATATCACAAAAAACAACAACAAAGAGAGCATAAGTGAAGTATCAACGGCTGATTTCCTATGTATTTAGAGCTCGTATAGATATAGGAACAAAACTTACTATACCTGGCTTTTACACATCGGTAACCTATACCTACAGCCAGAAGGATGATTCTTTTTTGCCTTTCGCAACATGAATGTATAGACAATATCCGATAAATTAGGAGTAGGGAGGGATACCAATAATTTTACTTGCTAAATAAGTTATCTTTAAGAATTTTTTCTTGTTGGTAACTGTTAGCATATTAAAAAAAAGAAACAATATAAACTAAAACGGCACCATAAATAAGGACTGGCTCAAAAATACTGCGATACAAAAGACGACGACGACGAGGCTGAACAGACAAGTGTCTAAGTTTACGAATAGCTGTCAGTCTTTGTTGACCGCACTTGTAAACCTCTAGAGCAGGGGTGCCCAATCCTGCTCCTGGCGATCGACTGTCCAGCACAGTTCATCTCCAACCCTAATCAAACACACCTGCCTTTAATTTTCAAGTGATCCTGACGTGCTCTGAAGACCTTAATTGGTTGCTTCAGGTGTGTTTGATTAGGGTTGGAGATGAACTGTGCAGGACAGTCGATCGCCAGGAGCAGGATTGGGCACCCCTGCTCTAGAGTATGCCGGTTTAAGTTGAGATTTTGATCCAAAGTAATGCTGAGATATTTGAAATACTCCACCCTTTCAACTATCTCTCCATTAATAGTAATGCTAGTTTTTGGGGAGCTAAAGACCAGTTCCTAGTCTTTATCCTCACATCACACACTAAAATGTGCTATAGAACGTTGATAGTCCAAAAAAAAAAAGTAATTGTCCTTCTTAAGCAGAGAAAGAATGGCTGTGTCATCTGCATATTTAAAGTAATGAGCAGTAGTAAATGGACTCTGACAGTAATTTGTATATAGAATATAAAGAAATGGGCTAAGTACGCACCCCTGGGGGGTGCCAGTATTAAGAACAATGGTTGGTGATAATGCATTGTCCACCTATACCACTTGCGGTCTATTAGAAAGAAAATTATGGATCCAACATATTAGAGATGATGGAACTTGCAGACTCTGTAGTTTCTTTATCACCCGATGATGCGGAATTGAGTTGAAAGCGGAGCTAAAGTCAATAAAAAGAAGTCTGGTATAATTCCCAGAGATGTCCAGGTGTTGAAGAGACAAGCCACTGCATCATCTGTACCTCTCTTCTGCTTATATGCAAATTGTAGACAATCTAGAGATGTTGTAAAATATGGAAGCATACTGTTTCATTACAAAGTAATGTCTTAACTGTTACATTTGATCAACTTAATGTGTTCTTGCGGAATAAGTATTAATTTGTTAAAAAAACTAAAAACTTAAATTCATTACCTATATAGGCAGCTCACTAGGTTTTGGAACACAGATGCGGGAGTTTGTCAGATAGGATGAACCTGAAATTATATAATTGGCTTTACCTACGTCAGGTGGGTTTGGGAGTTGGGGTTGGAGCCCCACCCAAGAACAGTGACTCGACATAGGTCAGCGCGCTCTGCATTGACGTCAGGCAGTACCCCTCCTCTCCAATCAGATACCTGTAGACATAAATAAACACTTCATTAGCGCTTCTCCTCACAAGGGAAAACAAGATCTCTTCCACTGGGGGTCAACTTCAAGTGAACCCGTCTGCTAATGAGACTAAGACATGAGATCAAGCTGAAGCCGGAGAGTATGAGAGACCATTCTGTTCTCTAAGTAACCATAAAGTAAAAAAACATAACAAAAACAATCGAGTTCATAAGGAATATTCCCACTCTTTTTGATTTATTCGGTATAAAAAGTTTTGGAACTACATATAATGTTTTTTTTTTTGGTGAACTATCCTTTTAAATCAGTCTTAGACATGTATATAGACCTATTTAAATGAAATCTGTGAACTGTGCCTGAGAACGAGAACACTTCCTATCAGAACTTCCCTCACACACACTGCAGAGAGTTCCACCCTCAGTTCCAAACCACCGAGCTGCATAAACTTCTGAAGATATTTTATTTGTATTTTTATAGGGAGAGAAAAACCCAAACTAGAATATATACCCAACATTCCTTGTTAAGTGCCAATCTAACCAGCCAGTAAAAATGTCCAGATTTATACTGATAAACAGAGCCCAGGGCTGTGGTCGGAGTAGACACGCGAGAGTACAGCACAGGAGGGGTGCAATGAATCCCCACAACACCACTCAGGAAACAGGTTAAACGGCCACCTATACAAACTGAGATCTCACAGTTGTGATTTCTATCGCTCAATATATATATATTTTTTAATATAAAGTTGTCAAAGTTAGACTCATATTACCAAAAATAACTGTTTGAGTTTATTCCAACATTTTTAGACTGGAGGGTATTTTTCTAGCTGAAATATTTATGCAAACATCTGAGACTGTGCAATAGATGACACTTCGATTATTGGTAGCGAGTGAGGTCGTGTTCTGTTGACACTTGATACATGCCTAAAGGACAGAGAGACTGGCACTTAAAAGGATGTGATAAGCCAAATTTCCAAAACAGCGTCATCTAACCCACTATCATCAAGTGATGCCAAACATTTGACAGATTGTCAATCGGTTTTGGAGATTTTCCATTGCATAATATTTAGTCAGGCTGTAAATGTAGATTTAAAGTGCACCTATTATGTTATTTTAAAGGCTCCAAATTTTGTTTTGGAGGTCTCCTACAATAGTTTTTTTTTTTTTCACCTTTGATGCATATAAACCTAATTTTCTCATAACATACATTACCTCAAGACTCTGAAAATTACTTGTTTGAAGATTCATTCACTGTAAGCCCTGCCTTTGAGAGATACTCTGCTCGGATTGGTCAAATGGCCTAGCCAGCGATTGGTCGACCGTTTGGTCGAAACGTCCATTACTTTTATTTGTAATAACAAAACACTGTAAGAAAGTATATAGCATTTGATATTGAGGACGCACCCCTCGTGGATGAACTCTTCCAACGCAGCACATTCAGACACCAGCTGAGGCGTTTCACTGCGTAATGCCACGAACGCCAGGATGGGCAATAGGTCATCTGCACCTCTGAGAGAGACAAAATGGAAGAAATTAACATGACATGAAGTAGTAAACAAACAAACCCAATGACATTTCTTTGCAGGATAAACTATTCTCAGAAAGAACATTAACAGAACACATAAACCCCATGATTCATGTGATGAAGGGATGCTTGCGTGAGAAAGTAGCTGGGTGTCCCCTTTCCTGCCGGACTGCAGGACACCCGATACGTTTTATACAGGTGAGAATAGCTCTGCATACCATCCGTTTCAACATTGGTTCTGCTGCAAATCAAAAGAACGCTCATGCACCAAAAAGGTGTGCTGGGATGACGCTGCCATTTTCCTGTTCAAGCCTGTTTGTTAAATGATGGCACGATCTGAGCATATGTTGAACAGCTAAAGAGTTTGGTGATGCGAACTTCAGAATAAATGCAAAACCAAAATATAGGGGCAATTGAAATGAAACAGTTAGCCAATGCATGAACTGCATGAAAGATATAATGAATACTAATATGCCCCCTCTTGTCCCAAAAAGACAAAGCAAGACAAAGGATAGACAGAGGAAATGACTGATGTGCAGAAGGAAACGGCAATATAAATTCAAGTGTGAGTGAATGTAATCCAGAAAGGAGGAGAAGAAAGAATGAGTGAGCAAGGAGAGACAATGGAACAAAACAACCGAAAAAATAGTGAGAATGGCTAAATTGTTCATGTTCATGCATGCATGCGAGGACATTCATTCTCCCTCACAACCAAACAAACTTAAAAGCAAAACAAAGGCAGAATGCGCCTTGGCTGTGCTACCGGGGCAAAATCAGGGCAAGTCTCACAATGACACGCTCCCAAACAAATCGCGGATGCCTTTATAGCATAATCATTATTAAACCGATGTACAACCACAGAATGGAAAACACCCGAATAGTGCTTAAGAACCAAAGCCTTTGGGTTCAGAAATTAACGGTCCATTGTTCTGTCAAGAACAAACAAACATACAAATATCAGGGGTGGGCAGTGTGACCAAAATCACAATTATAAACAATAGTCGTTCAAAAAAATAAATCCTTTAAATAATCCAGTCAATTAAAGATGTGTAACATTTTAAAATGTTTAAATATCAACAACAGAAAATAGTAAATGAAGCAAAACAAATACAAAACAATAATATAAAATAAATATTCAAATACATAAAACAGAAAATAACAAATTTATATATATATATATATATATATATATATATATATATATATAAACCTATAGGTATTTAACAATTATTAATTTAACATTTACATTTTTATTTTAGAAATTATATACATTTATGATTCAGAGCCTACATCCCATCTATACGAGACACAGTGTCTGCATGTCAACACTTGTGCATGATTCTTACGTTTTTATTAGCCACCACGGATATATTGCACAGTATAAAAAGTTTAACAGAATCTGCACCAGTTGCTACATTTTCTACAAATTACACATGAGCTAAATGTGCATCCTTAATAGAAAAACAAAACTGGATGTCATGTCATTGTATGAGATGCAGACAGCGCTCTAAAAACAAGCATCTACATCAGTCGTTGTCATGGGGTGCCAAACCGCTGAGCATGTGCGTCACCAGCGAGCCTCTGCTCGGCAAGCTGTGATGCAAAGAGACACATGTAGATATGACGCAAGTGTTCATTCTACCCACATTTCCTAGTAGAAAGCAAGCAAGAGACAGATGAACAGGCATATTTTTTTTTAATGGGTGTGGCGGGGCCGAGAGGTTACAAACATCATAACGGCCCACATAACTTCCCAGTACAGTTTCTCCCATGCAGGATGCTGGCGTGAGCACACACTTTAACTGTCGAGATCGCAGCTGAGACAGGAAGAAATTTAAGATGTTTTTCAAGAGAGTGGAGCAGACGCTGAGGTCTGTGGGAGATTTTCCACAGAGAATCTGAGCCAAGTACACTCACTCTGATAAACCTGAATAAATACACACATTCAAGAAAATGTGTGTCATCAGGATGATATTACTCTGGTTGAACACACCCGTTTCATGCTGTGAACCCAGAATTCAAGACTTTGAGTAAAAAGAGGCGACAGTGTAATCTCGGCGGCATCAATTCATTTGCTAGCATCACATTAGAACATACACAGAGCCCACAAGTATCTATCTGCAAAAGAAAAAGCTCCTTTTTGTAAGAATAACGATCAATTTGATTTGACCTAAGCAGTTCTATATTCAGACTCTCAAAGTGCATTAAGGCCAAAGTCTGCTCCAGACAGGGCGACCCACTTAGAGAGGAAGTCAGCTCCGAGCGCCCCGCGGGGGCCAGAGGGTCAAGACGGGACCCCTGCTGAGCTTTGGCCTCTATGAGGTCTGATGAAGTCTGACACAAGGCCAGCTGACAAGCAAGAGATTGTGCTAAAACAACTCTGAACTCCAACTTAATAAAATAGCTTCTTGATCATTTTTTTAAAAGGACAGCGAAAGGGACAAAGCGTCACAGCAACACAACATGTTATCACCTTGTGTATACTCACATTGCTGCTGATTTAGGGTGAGGGTCGTTTTCTTGCAGGAGGCGGTACTCTTCAGCACAGCCACAGATCATTCGTAAAGTTCTCACTGCAATGAAAAACAACTGCAGTCAGAAAAATACTGGTATTGTACCCAAATGGTGCATATTAATACCATAAGGGTACATATTAGCATTAATATACACCCTTTAGGTGTAGAAATATACTTTTATATTACATAAATGATGTGGAAAACATGTACAATTTAAAAACAAAAGTATGAAAGCCCATTTCTGGCACATGAAAAAAAAAACAGCTTTGGTAAATCAATTCTGAGTGTCATAAGTCGAAATTACCATTTTTATTTCTTATGTTAAGATTTACTTTTTTTTAATTAATTATGAGTCAAATTAAGACATCTCGATTTTGACTGTCAACTATAACTCAACTTCAAAATTATGACTCAATTTCGACTGAAATAATTTAGATTTTTAAATTTGTTTATGACATTAAATGTCATTATGACATTAAGTAATTTATGATAAATTCACAATTATGACATAGCAAATCATATAAAAAAATAAAGTAAAATATAAGATGTAGAAATTATGACAAACTATTCATCTCATTAATATGTAAATTCTGACTTATGAGACATCAATTATGAGACGTCAATTATAAGTTGAAGTCAAAATTATTACATACCAAGATATATTTATGAAAGTGAAAATTACATAAAAAGTCAAATAGAAGATGAAGTAGAAATTATGACATTACTTCATCTTCACTTCATGTTAAAATTCTTTCTCCTATCCCAGCTTAACATACAGAGATAGCTAGAAGCCAGCAATCTGTAGTCTTAATTAGAAGTAATTTCTTCCTCTAAAAAAAAAAAGGTGGGACTATCTGTCTGTCAGATCAGATGGGGAGTGTGTTTGTTAAACACTTTTGAATTATTATTTTTTTATTCTGTTTAGGCATTGAAATGACACAGTAGAACAAAGAAAGGGTTTGTGGTTTCATTTTAAGCATCTCAGAGATCTTACCAATACAGTCAAGTTTCTTTTGAGGACAATAGTCTCTACACAAAAGCTTCAACTCCTGTACTGCCGACTCATATGGGTAGGAACCGTGCAGCACAGCTGTGTCTCTAGGGAACAATTTGGATGCTACACCAAGATCACCAGGTGAAACATTACGATGAAGACGCATGCTGTTCTCAACAGCCAGCTCCCGTTCTTGATTCACCTCCCTAAAGAGTCAAAAGAAACACATAAGATAATTATACACAATTAACTAAACCATAAAGCAGCTATCAAAGTGTTTTAATGATTAAATGCTTTTTTTGGGAGCAGTTGTAAGGGAAAATGGTTATTTTCAGCCATGCTGTAACTAAAGAACAAATGTATAAGATACAAATTGACAAGCAGTGCCATCTACTGCTCAATATCTAGATAAATCATGGAATGACTCAATCTCTGCCAGCCAAAGGAAAGGCTGCCCACTGAAGAGCCAGTGAGTGGAGCTTGATGTCCAATTCCCCCTCTCTGAACCTAATCGTTGGAGCTAGGCTGTGTTTAACTCCACTTTTAGATACAAACTTCCCTAAGCACTTCCTCTCTGGGAATCCCCACTGCCATTGTGAAGTAGGTAAGAAAGTTAAGACAAAACCGAACATAAGACAAAAACTTCTACCTATAACTAACTGCACACATCACGCAGCGAAAGCACGAGTGACAAGTGCAATGTCAGCTCGCAGTGACTTACACAGCGTTAAAACAATAATCACAATATCAGACAATACATATCGCACACCCCTAATGCCATAAAGAATGAACTTACAATAGAACTGACATATACCCATTTTCTTCTCCTTCTCTCCTCCTGCTTTGCGTTCAGGAGACAGACGTAATGCTGCCGTAAATGACGTGAATTGTCACGTGAACAAGTAAATACACAAAAATAGAATAAATAAATATGTACGCTAATTAGAAAGTTTTAATTTGGTAAAGCATTCAGATATGTCCAAGTCAAAGTGTCATCCAAAATGTAAGACCTCTCATAAGTAAAAATAAAACTTATGGCCTTAAATTTTATAAATCTAATTTAAGAATTTTTAAAGATCCGCAGGAACCCTGTTAACTGATACTCGCCAAGAAGGGCATTTTGACATAACTTTGGTGTGAGCGCTCACACGACCCCAAACTTTTGAAAGGTTATGTACATTTGTGAAAAACACTTAATTTGTGACCTACCTAAAGAGTGCCAACAGAGGGCGCCAAATAGGGGTGAAGAAGACTTCCTCTATGCTGGCCACACATTGGTCCTTAGAGATGGCAGTGTTGAGACATTCAAAAGACAGAAGACACAGAGACAGCAGGCGATCTGTTTCACACAAAGACAAATCCATTTACCATAGAGAATCAGCCAACTAGTACATTTCATAAAAGGATCTTTGACAAAAACATTTATGGTGGATTATGGCACTCTGCCGTTGTTTACACCCTGACGCAGTATAAACGCATGATACAACCCTACAGATCCCACTGGCTATAAGAGGGGATTTCCATGAATGTTGAACTCACATGTTGCACATATCTAGGGTCACAACTAAGGCCTCAGTCACACAACAAACAAACATTTATTTACCGATAGCATTGTGAATATCTTTGACAATGGCCTTCAAATGTCCCTTCAGAGCACGCTCCTCAAGATTATGAATGTGAGACTCTAGGTCCATGTGTGTTGTGTCAAAGGTCACATCAGAGTCTGTATCATCTCCACTGTGAGAAGGAACCCAGTCCAGCTGAGTAAGAAACTTCTCCAGATCCTCAAAAGAGTTCTCCCTATCTGTGGAGATCAGAGTTGATGACTCGTGCGGTTCGGTTTCGGACTTCGTGTCGCTTGAGTTGAGGTCGTGGGATGGGGAAAGGGAGATGGAGGCATCAGATAAGCTGTGTGTCAGAGCAGATTTGAGTGGGCTCTGCTGCTGTAGCGGAGAGATATGACTGTCGAACACGAGCAGGCTCTGGGCGCTGCGGGACGGCTTTAATGGTAGCGAGCCACCAGGAACTGTGTCCATGGGAACACATTGGCTCACTATAGGATACAGTCTGTTATACACACGATACTGAAGCTTCTTCAGCAACTTCATGACTGGGTGATCTGGGTAGCTGGGATCAAGAAAGACAAAAACAGGTGTCATTAGATACAGAAGAAACACTCATTTATTTTTACAGATGATCGGACACCACGAACCTACCTGAGAAGACAGGAGATAAGACCTATAACCAGTGTCGGATCATTTGGACTCATTTTCAGATTAGCTTTCCAAATTTTTGGCCATTCCTATGATTAAACCAATGAAACCATTATTTATACATACTCAATTAAGAAGAAATGTCAAAATTTGGATGCTGTTCTTTGATTAACTTCCTATTACCTATTTAAACATTTCTTCAGCATGTTTATATTTACATGAAGGATCATGTGAGACTGTGGACTGGAGTGATGGCTGCTGAAATTTTTTCTTGGCAATCATGAATAAATTACATTTTAAAATAGAAAATAGTTCTTTTAAATTGTAAAAATATTTTACATTTAATGTTTTTACTGTAAATGCAGCCTTGCTGAGCATAAGAGACAAAGTTCTTACAAATACGAACATTAGTGTAGGTTTACTAGTTTAATGAACAGATGCACAAATTCATGCACAAAGTCTAAAATCAATGCTGCAATATAAATATACTTACATGATCATGCTCATATTCAAGCACACTTGCGTACAGAACTCGCTGCTCTTGTTCCTCAGGTGTAATGATCCCACAGGTTGCAAACCTCCTGCAAAAATGATATTTCATGCACACAAATTAACACAAATTCTAGAAAACCATTGAGCATTAAATGGCTTAAAGGTGCTCAGATTATTAACATAACTTTGTCATTCTAAGGTATTATGTGATGCACAACAACACTGCATGAAACATATGGAAAACTCATAACACTCCATGTGCAACTTGCAACGTTATGAATGTCCATTTGGCCCATGGGTCAAAAACTGCTCACCTGTTGGCTTCTTCCTGCAGCCGGAGTCTCCTCTCCTCCATTTTCCTTTGAAGCTGCAAGCGCTCAGGAAAACTCCCAACAGTTTGAAAAATAACCACATTCAGAAAAATCAGAAGCACCTAACTTTGCTTACAGCACATTGATTAAAGTGATATGTCACCCAAAAATGAAAAATCTGTCATTATTCCTCACCCTCATTATGCAGCATGTTTGCGCTTCCAGTTCAGTTGAGCTTCGGTTTATGTTCGCTGACACACGAGAACAAACCTCATTGGTTCTCGCACGTCAAGTGAACATGCTTGAGCTTCCATTTACCACAACTGATTTGTTTTTATGTGAATAAAAGGATAAATTCAATCTTTTCATCATATAAAATGATTGTGTCTCTTCAGACAATTTGGACTAAACCACTTGATTTCATCAAGAAGATCTTCAATTGTTTTCCGAAGATAAACGAAAGTCTTACGGGTTTGGAACGACATGAGGGTGAGACATTAATGACAATTTTCATTATTGTATAACTGTATACATTATTGTTTAAATGAACACATTCTTGTATAAATGTGGTAGTGCATTAAGCTTTCAGTAAATTGTTCAAATTATGTTACATTTTGAAAAGAACATTTTTAATTACTCGCAAGCAGTATGTTTCAATTTTAAAACTTATACAGAGCTTTGACAGTTTGTGAACATGAATCCATTGTGAATTCATGGGGATTTTAATAAAAGCCACGGCCCAGGAAACCATAAAGGATACTGCATCTTGTCTTGCTTTGGCTATTATTAGATTCTCCATCATTTGCCTCTGAAGTGAGAGAGTCTGTATTAAAAAAAGAAAGACCATCATTATACACATTTACTCATTAGTAGAAAAAAAGTTGAAGAAAGTTACATGACTATAGTGCAGCATCCCTGTAGATTTAACAGATGGAGTTAAAACACTCACAGCAAACACTGATCATTCAGTTTGAAGGGACATCCACTATACAGTAGCTGTTAACAAGAACTAAACTATTTCTGTCCTGTAACTGGTCAACAGTTTGTACCCATTTATCACACTTTTACCTAATAGATTTTTTGCCAAATTAACTATTAATTGGCAATCCTTTTGGTATTTTTTAAAGTAAACTAATGAAGTGAAGGGAATCAATAATGAACTTTTAAAAGCAGAATTAGCTAAATGCAGTCAGTTAAAATGTTTTAGATGGACCATGTCACAGCAAGACATGTCAACTTTCAGTAACACTTTACAGTTAGGTCTGATTTGCTAGCATTAGTTAATGTTTTAACTAACCATGAGAAATACATTTGTTACTGTATTTGTTCATCTTTGTTGATGTTCATTTTATATATATATATATATATATATATATATATATATATATATTTTTTTTTTTTTACAGCCGTTCATTGTTTGACTTTAGGTTTAAATAATGTATTAGTAAATGTTGAAATTAACATGAACAAATGTTGACAACTGTAGATAACTAATATTATGAAACCTTATTTTAAAGTGGTACCTAACTTTCAAAACTTACAATATTTTAAAATGTCATTTTACGCACCGATTTTCATATGGCAAAGATTCAGGATATTTGCATACTTACATACCAAATACGCATTTAAATATACGACTTTCCCTCCAAACCATTAAAGGATTTAAAATGCAAGCCGGTTTTTTTTAACAGCACCAGTTAAGTTAACTTTTTCTCTCGCCACGTAACGTTAAATTAATAAATAATGTCAAAACGAACCTTCCAGAATGCCTTGAGTTTTTTCCAGTATAAACGAAGATCCATTGGTGTTTCTCTGTGTCTCCGGATCATTCTTGATAACTGGACAGCACACAATGTTTGCGTTCTGCTGAACAACATAAACGTTTGTTTGACCCGCCACCAAAACTTTTGCGCAAGAACTTACCGTGCAACTAACAGCGCTATTGCTAATTAAAACTACGAAAGCGACCGGAAATGAAATATGAAATGGCTTTGTCTGTGTGCGGCCAATCTATCGCCCTGAACACCTGGATCCCACATTCACTGCAGGCGTCACACAGCAACAGCACATGTGAGCTCAGTGAATCCTGAGTGAATCGCGCAAAGCCATTTAAAACAAGAGGTGTGGCGTCAGATGTGTTATACGCATGCGCACAATAAAGTCATGGTGCGTAAACATCCTAAATAAGGTCAAATAAATAATACGTTTATTGGGTAACACTTAACAATAAGGTTCTTTAGTTAACATTAGTTAATGTATTAACTAACATGAACTAGCAATAAGAAGTACATTTGTTACAGTATTTAATCAATCTTTGTAAATCCAGCTGCTTGTTTGTTCAAAGTGCATACAACCGTTGATTTTAATATAATGTATTAGTAACTGTTGAAATTAATATTAAGTAAAATTAATAAATGCTGTAGAAGTATTGTTCATTCATAGTTCATGTTAACAAAGGTAGCTAACTAATATTAACTAACCTTATTGTAAAGTGTACTGTTTATTGTTTACAGTTTCCCCCCCACATAAGCAATTTGATGTATTATGAATGCGTTGCACCACAAGGTTGGAAAAAAATCACAAGGTGGAACATTTTGTCCTTGCCTTCCTGGGCCTATTTCATTCATCATTTCATTTTTCTTCTCTATTATATATATATATATATATATATATATATATATATATATATATATATATATATATATATATATTTTTTTTTTTTTTTTTTTTTTTTTTTTTGCCAATTCCTTTTTTTCTTCATAATTTGTTTAGATATGTATAATGGTGGTGAAAAATACAAACAAAAAATATGGATATAAATATTTACCCCCAAAAAATATAATACAGCAGGAATGAAAGAAACAGACTCAAGAAGGCACTAAAGCACTTTATTTTAGGGCTTTTGTATATATATATATATGTATGTATACATATATGTATTAATTTATTAATTTTCTAGAGTAGAACATACACAAGCATAGTATTTTTTTATAGTCATTTTCCGAAGTTTTTTTATTTTTTTAATACAATCTCACATTTTTTCTAGACTTACCAATGAGGTTTTTTGTGTGGCCTGACCAGGGGTAAGTCTTGCCAGTCGTGCTTCATAATTAGCCTTAAGTTTCTGGTTCAGACGCGACGCTTCTTCAATAGGCGTTAATTCCCTGTCATACACATACAAAAACTGAACATTCTGTGCATTAGGGGCAGCTCTTAGTGAGACTAAAAGAACGTGATGTACTATTAACTTTCTTTATATGGATGCAGAATAGATTTGTTCTCTATCACAGAACTGATAACCTTGAAAGATCAATTGTTGGGGCTTGGGGCCAGAAGAAGTGCACATAATTAATGTGAACCATGTGAACCATGATTTAAAAAAATAACAGTGATGAATAACCTAAATATTAAATGTTGTGGATAGCAGATACAAATAATGATACTCTTTTGTAATATATTACTTATAATAATAATTTAGATATTAAGGAAAGTTTATGTGTTGGGCTCTTTCTCTTACAGAGGCATAATCCATATTATTAGAACAATTATTGGTTTCTTTAAGGGTTATTAGTTATCCAAAAATGAAAATTAGCCCCTTGATTTACTCACCCTAAAGTCATCCTAGGTATATATGACATTCTTCTTTCAGACGAATACATTCGGAGTTATATATAAAAAAATGTCCTGGCTCTCACAAGCTTTATAATGGCAGTGAATAACCGTATATTTTTGTCATAAAAGTCCATCAAAGCATACATGATAAAAGTGCTCTGGGGCGTTATTAAAGGCCTTCTGAAGTGAAGCGATGTGTTCGTGTAAGAAAAATATCCATATTTAAAACTTAATTGACTAAAATAACTAGCTTCCGGCAGACGGCCTACGCAAGTCGACTTGATGTGTGACGTAGGACGTAGGAGTAGCGTAAGCTCTGGTTCAAACAAACAGAGCTGGGCAACAAACTCAAGTTCCTCCGACATTTCTCTTTAAAAATTCTCGTTTTAGACTTCTAATTCGTGACCAGTGTTTTGTTTTGCTCTATCCTCTGCCCTTCCGCGTTCGTCAATGCGTCATGCGTCAGGTCAAGGGTTACTCTTTCGCCGTAAATCGATGCGTACGGCCGTCTGCCGCAAGCTTGTTATTTTAGTTGATACATTTTTAAATATGGATATTTTTCTTACACAAACGCATTGCTTCACTTCAGAAGGCCTTTATTAACCTCCCGTAGCCGTGTGGAGCACTTTTATCATAAATGGATACACTTTGATGGACTTCAAAACAGAAACGGCCATTCACTGCCATTATAAAACATGGAAGAGCCAGGATATTTTCATATATATCTCCCATTCATCTGTAAGAAGAATGAATAAATCATGGGGTAATTTTCATTTTTGGGTGAACTATCCCTTTAAATAACTTTGTTTAAATGCCTTTAAAGAATTTTACAGAGGCTATTCTGCCTCTTGTAAAACCAGGCATAATGTTCTTGGACAATCAAATTTATTAAAACAGGTCTGTTCATTATGGAGAAATTTTAAAGTGAATAGTAACACTATTATTAAATGTAGAGCTATGGTGTGGTGAGACAATTTATTATATTAACACTATTTATAATGTTATATAATACTAATGCATATGTTTCTGTGTTACGTATATCTTGTTTTTGTTTGTTATCTTGAATGTATTAGATGTCGTACTATATCTTTGGGAACAAGATGTGAACTCAACGATCAATGGATATTGGGACTCTGTACCCATCGTTACATAAGTTCCTCCACATTCTGCAGGTATGTATGCAGTGCTTATGAAAATGTCAATGGATTAGTGACTCACTTTCGGTTGTCTTGTGACTCAACTGTCTGAAACTTTTGGAAGACTTCAGGTGGCAGAAAGGGGGAGCCTGCCACCCCTCCCTCAGAGAGGACTCTGCGATGTCTGGTGGTGGGCTGTTCCTTACTTTGTGTCACAGAAACCAACGCCGGCTCATTAGGCATTTCTACAAAGAGAGGAGTTTGGAATATTAGGTAAGTATATATGTATATATACAGTATATAAACACAGTGCCGTTCAAAAGTTTGGAAACATTATTAATTTTTAATGTTTTTAAAATAAGTCTCTTATGCTCATCAAGCCTGCATTTATCTGATAAAAAATACAGAAAAAAACAGCAATTTTGTAAAGAATTATTACAATTAAAATAATGTTTTTTCTATCTTAACATACTTTAAAATATGATTTATTTCTGTGATGCAAAACTGAATTTTTATTAGCCATTACTCCAGTCTTCAGTGTCAAATGATCCTTCACAAACCATTCTAATATGCTGATTTGATACTCACTCATCATCAAATGTTGGAAACAGTTGTGCTGCTTACTATTTTTTTGCAACCTGCGATACTTTTTTCCGGATTTATTGTTAAAAATTACAGCATTTATTCAAAATAGGAATCACTTTTTATCAATTTAACACATACTTGCTGAATAAAATAATTAATTTCTTTCACACAGAAAAAAGAAGTACTGACCCCAACGAAAGGGAACGGAAGTTGTTAGGAAGTGCTGTTCTTTTTTAAACTTTTTATTCATCAAAGAATCCTAAAACAAAGTATCACAGGTTATAAAGAAATATTACCAGCACAACTGTTTCCAACACTGATAATAAATCAGTAGGCTTATATTAGAATGATTTCTTAAGGATCATGTGACACTAAAGACCGGAGTAATTTTGCATCACAAAAATAAATTCTATTTTAAAGTACATTCAAATAGAAAATCATTATTTTAAATTGTAATAATATTCAATATTGCATTTTTTTCTGTATTTTTGATCAAATAAATGCTTTTTCAAATAAATGGCATGATGAGCATAAGAGACTTCTTTCAAAAACATTAAAAATAGTAATATTTCCAAACTTTTGACCAGTACTATTTTTTAATATTTTTGAGCTTTTTTTTATTAATCAAAGAATCCTAAAAAAAAAAAAAAATGTATCACAGTTTCTACAAAAACATTAAGCATTAAAAACTTGAATGCTTAAAAAAATGATTATTAATAATTACTCTTATTAATAATTGAGCACAAATCAGCATATTAGAGTGATTTCTGAAGGATCATGAACTGAAGACTAATGCCTGCTGAAAATTCAGCTTTGCTATCACAGGATTAAATTACATTTTTAAATATATTAAATTACAAAACAGTTATTTCAGGTTGTAATAATATTTCACAATATTACATTTTTAACTGAATTTTTGATCAAATAAATGCAGCCTTGGTAAGCATAAGAGACTTCTTTAGAAAACATTCAAAAATCGTAATTATTCTAAACTTAAATTTTATTTTAATTTTTTAAACAAATGACCTCCTGATTGAAAACCAGGAAAAATAGTCTCACCTGATATTTTGAGATCACTTAATGCATTAATAGCTGGAATGGTGGTCTGTTTGGGATCGGACAGAGAAGTGGAGGAGGTGGCAGGTGTAGGGGACTCTTGCTTCCTTATTATACATTTGACCCTCTCCAAACATTGCTCAACCAGTTTCACCATCTTCTCTAATTCCACCGACTCCATCTCTCCTTCCTCTGCAAGAGGAAGTGCATAAGAGTCATAAGCCTCTTTATATTTACACTTTAAAGTGAAAAACAGCACTTTAAAGGTACGATTTAAAGGTTTGAAGTTCTAACGGTCAATTCGCACTGCACCAACAGAGGCAGACCAATGCCGACAGTCACCAGATTACAGCACGGAACTTCTCAGACATTCAAAGACTCCAGTTGGTGCGGTGTGAACTGGCCTTAAACAACCAGGTTAACTCTGCATGAACCTGAAAAACTAATCATGAACAAAGGTGAGAAGATCTAGCCTTATCTTAATAGAGCTTTAGGAATCATTTAATGCAATCTTTTCCACACGAGTTAAGATACAGAACATTTTAACCCACAAAAAGGTCAATCAAATTCACTGATGTCATGATGATGAAGCACATAACATTGTGTGACACATAAAATCTCTTCCTTTAAAGTCCTCCTGTTTTCTCTTGAAGTAGGAAGCCAGGTCACAGCACATGACAATGACTGTCATAGAGGAAATACAATGTATTGTGAAATGACAATTGAAGCCTAAACGCTCATCACTTCTGAGTAGAAGAGTTGGAGGATGTGTAATAGGAAAACTCATTTATGAACTCTCATAACGCAGGTCTGAAGTGTGAATGACTTACGTTTAGATGCGGCATCTTCAAGCAGAGCATGAGAGATGTAGTTGATACTTCTTAAGTATTCACAGTATGCCTCCTATAAAGAGAAATAAATAACCACAGTGGGCGAGGAAGGAAGATTTTATTGAATCTATTCTGCAACACAGTGCCATATTGTTAAGTTTAAGATTTGTTGCTAGATGTCCTTTTGAACTTCTGGGGTATCTCGAGTTGCCACATCTAACGTTACCCCTCAAAAGAGAGAAGGACAACATCATGTATTATCTAAATGTTTTTGTTTTTTAATCTAAATCAATGTGTCTGTGTTTTCACAGTCACTAGCTCAAACCAGCTCTGATTAATCGTTAAACACTCTGAGATCAGGTGATTCGGAAACAGGTAATTAGATTTAGTTAATATCAAAAAGTAAACTATGCGAAATCAATATTGATATGATTTTATCCTAAGAAAGTATCAGTACTTTTAAATATTGTATCAGTACTTTATTGAATAAAGTTCACATTTTGGGCACTATCGACTGGACTAGCATTAGGGTTCTCATGATCATCAGCTTCTATCAATGTTTACGCTGATAAATGACGTCGCTGTCGCATGCACTTATTGGCTAAATATGACCATATCTGGACCAAACAAGGCTGGTTTAAAGATTTAAACATATCTACCTTGTGTCTGTTGGTGGTGTCCAGCTGAATGGCCACTTTTACAAGCTTCATGGCATTCTGCAGTGGTCTCTGATTGCTGTCAAGGGCGGCCATCCTGCCAAAACAATCGCGCGAGTCTGACAGCATTACCGCAACAACCTCTAGTGACGTAATTACTGTGTTTCAAAATAAAAGGCCGACTTTATTACTGTGATAATAGCTTTAAATAAACAAAGAAGATTCTACGTATATTATATTTCGTATATTATAACAATATATTATAATATTTGTTTGACATTTACTTGCATTGAACTGACACTTGAGGCATGTGTGGATAACACTAAAACAAACCGTCTGTTCAAGTAATGTTATTCACAGTCATTATTTACTCAATCCAAAATTGCTATTCTAAAAACATCTTATAAAAAAACCTACAAAACTTAAATAAAAAATAACAAAAGCGCAATGTATTCAAAGACTGAGATCAAATTAAAATAAAGTGCCTATATTTGTAATACATATTAAATTGCAACACAAATATAAAATAAAAGGTTATATATATAATTATTATGACCTGTAATACTTATTTCCATGAGTGAAAACGCCATCGTATTCTTTGAAATACCTAGAAGTAACCTATTTAAATACAATGATTAAGGTAATGTGGTATTACCTTTTTGAAAGTGGTAAAATGAATGAAGTGCAAAAAACATATGAAAAATATACTTTATGTAATAATGCAATTTAGTACTTATATACTAGTATAGTACATATTTTGAATTAACTTTTATTTTTACATTTCATCTGGTGATTGTCATTTTTAATAGGTTATTATTTTGAGTCATTTTAGTAATTCAAGCACTGATATATTATATAAATTTAAATCTCTTTCAACACTTCTAATTTTCATCTACTACAATTACAGAAGTATTTGAGTTTATTGCCAAATCAGCATCACCGGCTATTGCATGGCAGATACATATTAAACATTTAACAACATATCAAAAGTACAACAAACTTGAAAACAAAATGAGTACAATTCTATAATAGATTATTTAAATGTAAAAATTAAATGTAAAATCTGGATCCATAAATAAGTCCTTCAAAGTTTGTTCTGATAAAAAGTGCACTCATAACATTAAAGATTGGCCAGTTCAAAAGAATATGTTTTACAGACAAGTTGGTACTACAGTATGGGCATTTTGGTGTTTCTTCAACCTTCAATAAATGCCCATGAGTCAGTCTAGTATTTGTTCCAATTACAGAAAACTACTTTAATAGGTTTAGTTACTAATAACAACATTGATGTCAGAACAACCCAAAGATGTCAAATCTAAAATTTCTAGACAAAAGACCAACACAGAAGGTATGGTAAATTTCTTTTTAATACGGTCTCAGCAGTTTTTACAATGGGGGAAGAGGGGAAAATGTGCAGTCTCTAAATGAAACACTTCCTTACTGAGGCCACACACATACAGGGGAGGTTTACTCTTAAGTGGCAAATTTCTTTTGTTTGATGGGTGCAGGCAACTGAGTGGATATGTCCACTAGAGGGCGCTCAACCACCACCAGAGACTGATCTGACATCAGCTCAACATGCAACATCTCCTAAAAGACAGAAAGAGAATCAAAATTAATTAATTTTCCATCCAAAATTTCAGGAAAAGGAAAAAACGCCATGTACATGTTGATCCCACACACCCTGAAGGTCTTGCAGACTTTGAAAGCATGGCTTTCAGATTTCCTCTTTTCCTTTGGGAGGCTCTTCAGAGTCAGCTGATTGAGGAATTGTGTCTTGACATCAGGCAGTGGCTAGAACAAACATGAATTTTTTTTCATAAATTCATAAAAAATGTCAAAATAATAGAGGACCATAAACTACCAGCATTAAACACATTCAGTTCACAACCATATAAAGATACATGATTCCAACAAATTGAAGATTCTAATAATACAAAAAAGAAAAATGTTGAAGAAAATTGAAGAATGAAAATGTTTAGTGAAAGGCTTCAAAATAATACCACTTGGTTTGATATATAGTTTAGACAATTACAGATATTAATTCTAAGCGTGGCAAATGCTTTCTGAAGTCACTAAATGTAATGACAGAGCATGACTAAGTCGGTCTCACCAGGCTTTTATCAATGATGCAGAACATGTAGGTATCATGCAGGATGACATGGGAAGGATTTTGGGGATTAAACATCACGTTGAGGCACGGTGTGTCTCTTTCCAGCCAGATATAATGAAGGCCATTCCTCTGCACCGATCTGCTCCAGTCCGAGTATTGTTTCTGCTCTATGGAAAACTCAAACATCTGTGGTGAACAAAAAAAAACCCGCATAAGAACAAGAAAAGCAATCTAAGCCACTTCAAATCACAGTTATGCAATTCAATGAAGGTCGCCATAAAAGCTCACTAATTACCCGTTGATCTGCATGCATCATGAATAGACAGTTTGTTTCTGGGTGGATGGCCATGGCGCTGACAGCAGAACTGTATATAGGGACTGTGCAATGAAGCTGAAACATGAGGTCATCGTTAACCATATATATATATATACATATATACACAAGCTTTATTAATAAAACACTTTATACAATACAGATTATTTCAAAGCAACTTTAGTGTGACAAACGATAATAATGATTCAATGACGCAAACATAATTCAATTCTGCTGTAAAGCAGTCATTATTCAGTTGAAATCAGTTCAGTGTTTATTCTGTTTGGTTCAATAACTGTATAAAGTAAAGTTAAATTCCTCTATAAAGTAGCTTCAGAGAAAAAAAGAGGTGCAATCTTCCAGCTCAGTTCAGCTGTAAGCAAAGTGACATGTCTGATGCAATAAAGTCACTCCCCCAGATTCTTTTGCTCCACATTAAAGGTAACTAGAGATTTTTAAAAGACAAAATTGTCTGGCTTTAGCAATTACTTATTATAATTAATATGATATATATTATTATACCCATAATCCATTAACAATTTAAGTTGAACAATTAAGAATTTAGTTTAAATGTATATAAATAGATAATATAAATACACTTTAGAATGAATAGATAAAGCTTTAAAAAAAGACAACGTGGGAGCTTACATGTTCAAATCTCTGTATACTTAACTATATAAAGTCACGTCACAATTTTCACTACCTCTAATATAGCAACATATTTCAAGTAGCTATGACAGTAATGCATATCTTTTAAAATTACAAGAAAATATCTGAATTACTCTTTCAAACAAGAAACACAAGTTACTTTATTTTCTAATTTATTGCCCGACACCTCTCCTGTCATGAGGCGTAGTGTGCTGTGTAAACTTGATGGTTATTGTAGTTCTAGACTAAATGTGAGGATTCAGTATTCCTCAAGATGAATAAAAACAGTGTAATGCGAACTCAGAATATTACACAAACCTGCAATTATTTAATATGTTAAAGAACACAAATAATTTATTTTATTTATTTATAACAATGTCTTTGCTACTGACCTTAGATGATTCAATTCAACCATACTAATAAGCAAAAATTACTTTAGATAAACATTGTTTTTATTGCTGAAGTGTGTTGAACTTTCTTCTGTGTGCTATTCTTCTGCAATTCAGAATGGCAGCACAGCTGAAAGGTTAGTTTGAGCTGCGCCCCCTAGTGTACACACGTGAACTTGCATTTTCTTAAAGCTGCCGTCGGCAAGATGTTTTTTGATCATATTCACTGAAACCGAAGCTATGCTCCGACAGAACAACATAAATCAGCCAGTTTTAGCAGAAATCCACGGCTCCCGATTCTTCTGGTCCAGTCAGCACAGGGGGTGTGAGATATGACTGTCAATCACAGTTCGTGCAAACGCCACAGATCCCCCCTCCCCCCTCGCACACGTTATAATTTCACATGCATACGCCTGAAGTTCGCAGGTGTGTTGGATTGTGCGAAGCGTGATGGCGGAGAGAAAATCTACTAACAAGCTTCCAATTCCTCGGTTAACAACCAGAGCTAGGAGGTCCAAAACAACCAAGGAAAAGAAAACATGGTAAGTACTCCATGGTGTTGATCGATGCTGAAGAGACGGGCGCGCGTTCACAGAAAATCGGGTGCACACGCACTGACGAGCACAAACTCGATGGGAGGGTGCTCGGTGGTAGTGGGGGAGGGGCATGAGAGTTGTAAACATTCAAAACTTTGGCTAAGTCCACTCAATCTGCCAGACCTGCCGACTGCAGCTTTAAGCCTATGAAAGGGTCTTTACATTTGCCGAAAACAGAACTTTTTTGTTATTATAAAACAAACAATCAAGCCCAGACCAGGTGAGTTTCAAAAGTTTCCATAACTTTTTTTAAGGGAGTAACACAATATTGTAAAGCATTTCTTTTAAAATTAATTTTCCCCAACACTGGACATAAAACACACCTCTTTTTTTTGCAGGTTGTAGACGTGAACCTCGTGGTCACTGTTCGCGGAAGCCAACCATTTGCCATCCTCGCTGGCTGCCAATAAGTGAATGGCCTGATGGGAACCTGTTAGAGGAGGATCATCTTGTTACATACATGGAGTCTTTAAAAAAAGTTGTTAAAAGAGGTATCTTTTGCTCACCAAGGCTGCATTTATTTGATCAAAAATACAGTTAAACAATAATATTATTGTAATTTAAAGGAACACTCCGACTTTTTGGGACTTTAGCCTATTCACCTTATCCCCCAGAGTTAGATAAGTCCATACATACCTTTTTCATCTCCGTGCGTGCTATAAGTCTGTTTGACGCACCCACCGCTAGCCTAGCTTAGCACAAAGACTGGATGTAAATGGTTGCAGCTAGCATACCAATCCAAATAAGTGACAAAATAAAACAAACATTTTCCTATTTACATGTTGTGATTTGTATAGTCACAGAGTGTACAAAAAACAAAGTCACATGAGACACAGACATATTTTAACTGTATAAATACTGGGAACTATATTCTCTGAAGGCGAAGCACTGCTACTTGGGCGGATTGATAACCGCAGCACCTGAGACGCGCCGTGGTGAGGAACAGAGAGTTCGTTCAGAGTTTGGGTAACAGAGTCAGCAATTTATAAATAGTAAAAGCGTAGTTTACAATCATGGATTTTCGCTGTATTGTAAAGAACTGTGACAATAAACAGGGGAGACCAGGTGTTTCATAGAATTCCAACTAAAAACGCTGACCGGATGAAGAAATGGCTACTTGCTCTGGATATTGATCAAAACACACCTAATGAGATTATCAAGGGACATTATGTTTGCTCGGTACATTTCACTGAGGACGACTATTTTCAAAAAATGGAATACAGCCATCCCATCGATATCACATACAGGACAAAGTGGAGCGGCTGCGGTAAGTGTTCCGTTATATTTTTAAATGTTTAGCCTAACGTTACTGTAACAGTGCTTAGATCTAATGTAACGTTAGTGACACTATTATATGAATAGGGTGGTAACTACTATTGCAGTTGTTTACGGGCTCCATGTATCCCCTGTAATGTTAGTATTGTTGCCTCGAACGCGCTCTGTCGTCCCAGTAAACACTTGAGCGGAGCTAGAGGTCACGTTGGTTTTGTTGACAGAAGAAACAACTGCGCGTCTCAGGTGCTGCGGTTATCACTCCGCCCAAGTAGCAGTGCTTCGCCTTCAGAGAATATAGTTCCCAGTATTTATACGGTTAAAATATGTCTGTGTCTCATGTGACTTTGTTTTTTGTACACTCTGTGACTATACAAATCACAACATGTAAATAGGAAAATGTTTGTTTTATTTTGTCACTTATTTGGATTAGTATGCTAGCTGCAACCATTCACATCCAGTCTTTGTGCTAAGCTAGGCTAGCGGTGGGTGCGTCAAACAGACTTATAGCACGCACGGAGATGAAAAAGGTATGTATGGACTTATCTAACTCTGGGGGATAAGGTGAATAGGCTAAAGTCCCAAAAAGTCGGAGTGTTCCTTTAAGGAAACAGTAAAAAAAAAAAAAAAACTTAATATACCAGTACTTTAAAATGCCATTTATTCCTGTGATGGCAAAGCTAAATTTTCAGCATCATTATTTCAGTTTTCATTGTCACATGATCCTTCAGAAATCATTTTAATTTGTGATTTGATGCTCAATAAATATTTCTTGATATATCAACAATGTTGAAAACAGTTGTGCTGCTTAATATTTTTGAGGAAACCATAATGCATTTTCAGGATCCTTTGATAAATATAAAGTTGAAAAGAAAAGCATTTATTTGAAATATAATATTTTGTAACATTATAAATGTCTTTACTGTTACTTTTGAATTTGTGTGAATTTGCATTAATTTGTGAATCTGTGAAATTCATTTTCACAGCGGCCTAACGATAAATCTGTATAGTCCTCACCTGACTTAGGTTTAAGGGTGCCCACAAGCTTGCAACCTGATTGGCTGAGCGAGACCACATGCACTGACGACTGTGTGGAGGCGGAAAACAAATGGGAGGAGTCTGAGGAGAAGCAAAGCTTGGCTGAGCTGAGTACCTTTGGAATTTTGGATATCTGATTGAAGAAGAAAGAACACCTTTTTAATCAGTTTTCATGAGACCTTTATCAAAGGCCATCAGACACTTCAAAATTCAAGGAGAGTCTATGCATTCTTTACCATGCTTCAAAGTTATGTAACGTGTTTTCATGCAGTTGTGTGGAAATCTACAGTACCTTGGTGATGCTGATGTTGTTATTGTCGCAGTGTAGCCTGTAGAGCCCTAAACTGCTGGCCGTGGAATATGCAATCCATTCTCCACAGGGAGATACGGCACTGCAGCGGATGTGATCCTCTCCCTGCAGACAAACATCAGTTCAATCACTTCATTCATTTCAGCAGCACTATGGAGGTCACAACTCTCACCACATACTGCAGAAAGTTATACAGATGACTATTCAATATGGAGATTTTAATTTAAACCAATTGTAATGTTTAAAAAAATATTCACGTCATGCTTTAAAGACAAAAACAACATTGATTTTCAAAGCAATAATGGTACCTTCACTTTCAAATGAAGCAATTTCTCTGGATTTGTTTTTACAAGTAAACTGCTTCCTGGTATGCCTGAAAACAATAGACAAATAGATAATAAAACCAAGGAAAGTTAAAGTCAAATAGAAATTATTTCATACACTATCAGTCAAAAGTCTGGAGACACTCGACTGAACTGGTTTCTCATTATTATAAATGTCTTTTCATCTAAAGGCTTAAGCTTACCTGCTTGATTAGTTTTATAAAACGTGCCGACATTCAGTATACATGGGGAACTCCTTCAATACTGTATAAAAGTATGTCTGAATGCACCTCATGAAAGCATGAGCTTTAGACGGATGGCTACTTTGCAGCAGCAAAAATGTATGATTTTTTATGTTTAACATTACAGTCACTACACACTACCTTCCAAAGGTTGGCATAATGTTATTTAATGTTTTTGATTAAAGTCTCTAATGCTCATCAAGGCTGCGTTTACTTGATCAAATTACAGTAAAACAGTAATAATGTGAAACAGTATTACAATTTAAAAATAACTTTTCTATTTTAATATACTTTAAAATGTCATTTATTCCTGTGATGGGAAAGCTGAATTTTTAGCATCATTACTCCAGTTTTCAGTGTCACATGATTCTTCAGAAATCATACTAATATGCTGATTTGGTGCACAAATATTGAAAACAGTTGTGCTATTAATCTTTTTGTGCAAGCCATTTCTTTTCAGGATTCTGTGATAAATAGAATGTTCAAAAGAATTTTCAGCATTTGTAAGAAAGGGGAAAACTTTTGTAACATTATACATGTTTTACTGTCACTTTTAATCATTGAATCCTTGCTAAATAAATGTAAAAAAATAAATAAAAATAAATGTTAGTGTAATTCCCACACTTCTATTTACGCCGCTTCATAGCTTTTGATGACTTTACTATCATTCTAAAATGTGGGAAATAGTAATTGTAAAGAATGATTAGGTGTGTCCAAACATCTAACTGGTAGTCAATATGAATATCACATTGAGTAACATCTTCACCTTGTCCTTCACTCTCTCCTAGTCTCCAGAGCTCCAGATGACCAGGGTACTGGAAAAGCATCAGGCCTGCCTTTCTTGCACAGGACACCAGACTCCTCTTCAATGAAAAAGAGCAGAACAAGTCCCTCCCATTAAGAGTCAATTACAAACATGTTTTCTATGTGCATGTCACAATTTCACAATACTCACATGAGGAAAGATAATCTTCTGCAAGGCACTAGCCGATGAATTCACTTCAATCTTGTCTAATAAAGGTCTCACAACCAGCTGTGTGTCCATACCTGAGACGAGAAGGCTCTTTTAAACAAAAATACTTCAGTCATGTGATGGATTGTGTGACGAAGGCAGCTCTGTTCGAATCATCTAAGAAAAAGAAAAAAGCCTCACCTCCCGAAACCACAGCCGTTGTGATCTCCGCCACAGCTCTGACATCATGAGTGTGGTTCCTAAATGTTCTGGTTCTGACCCATTCTTTGTCATTCTTTTCCAGAACCAAAGAGATGAACTGGAACTGTACCACAAATCCTTCTGATGTCCCGGCCACAATGCTGTCCTCATTCTGTCATTCAAGAGGGTACAATAAGAATTTTCCTATCTGTATTCTTGTAGTAAGTCATGTACTCTATATGTACACTAACCATTCAAAAGATTGGGGTGAGTAAAATTTTCATTCTTTCTTTGAAACAAATTAATTTAGCAAGGATGCATTAAAATGATCAAAGTGACAGTAAATACATTAATAATATTACAAAATATTTATATTTTAATACTGTTCTTTTGAACTTTAAATTCACCAAATAATCCTGAAAAAATGCATCATGGTTTCTACAAAAATATTAAACAGCATAATTGTTTTCAACATTAATAATAATAAAGGAATGTTAGTCCAGGCGTTTTAAGCCAAATTGGGGGGTCAACCGTGAACAAATTGCAACAGAATCAAACTCAACTGATTTTGAGTTCAGAAAAAGACCCAATTATTATTGCAGAGATGGGGTTTGGGGCTGGGTCCATGGGACTGTTTCTGGAGGTTCACTTTTTATTTTACCTACCTTTTGTCTTCTGCATTCTGCTTTCTCTTGATCTTCCCTCAGACTCATCCCCCAGAAACCCACTGACCCAGCCCCAAACCCCATCTCTGCAATAATAATTAATAAAGGCTGTTTTAAAGTACTTCTTCCTGCCTCTTTGTATTTATGCTCATGGGTTGCCTAATTGGGTTCCATTCAGACCTTAACATTTAGTCTTTTACTGTAATATGTCAACAAGGTTTAACAAGACATTTTCTCCTGGCTGTACCCAATGTTTAGATCTGCTGTGGTATTTATGCAAATTAGCACATCTGTAATTAGATTATGCAACGTTTGACCATGTTAACAAACAATTAAAAAAACTTGTAATACATTTTTTGTTTGTCTTGAAGTAATCAACTCAGTAATTTTTTATGGTGATATCTAAAGGTTAATTTTTTTACCCTATTCATGTGAGAAAAATAATGAATAGGATATATTTGGGTCTTTTTCTTAACTTTCCCCTAATGGAATTCTTCGGGGCTTTTTCCCCCTTACTCAGGACATAGAGGATATAAAATCAGTTGAGTTTGATTCTGTTGCAATTTTTTCACCCGTTTTTCCTAAAATGCCTGGACTATGTCTCTTGAGCACCAAATCAGAATATTAATTATATTATACAATGTTATATTATACAATTATACAAAATATTAATAAATGTTGTAAATTCAGCTTTGCCATCACAGGAATTGTATTTTAAAATGTCGGGAAAAAAACCCTGTTGTATTAAATGTTATTTTTAAATTAATATTCGGTAAACATAAGAGACTTCTATAAAACTATTTTAAAAGCTAGTCTATAAAGTCATAAATGTGACTGCAAATTCGCAGCAATCTTCTCACCCGAGAGACTGATAAAGCCAGCACGTCACATGTGGAGACATTATGGCTTTTGATTAGTGTACCAGTGTGATCATTCCACATTTTGACCATTCCCCCAGAGTCTCCACTGATGATGGTCCCATCCGAGAGGTAGACCACACACCACACCATGCACTCCTTACTGCGGGATGTCCCTCTGTCAGTCAGCATTCTGTGAATAGACTGGCCTAAAAAACAAAACAAATTACACACATGACTACATTAAAGTTCTCCAGCTCATGTACTCATTCTACATGACTGCAATAAGGGGTTTTGGAAGAAAGACAAATTCTGTTTACCTGTCTCCACATTGAAAATCTGGATCATATCTATCATTCCAGCAGCTATTTTGGAGCCTGATGGGTGCCAGGACAAAGAGACGATGCGGCCTATGGAATTAGGTCGACAGATGTTCAGACGTTTTCTATTTTCTAATAAAATAACCATTCAAGACATGCATCTGAAACTCACCTTTCTGCCTGTCCAGATTTCTCTCAAACTGTATTTTGTCTTCATTCACCGCAAATAATTTCACAGTTCCGTCTTCACAACCAACCTACAAACGTTAAACCACAAAATCTGAACAAACTTCTTTATGAAATGGCTTGCGTATCTTTTCTTAAAGTCACTATGAAATCAAAATAGACAATTCTTATTTATGGAATATAATATTTATTGTAAATGTATGTTTCATGTGCCCTCGTAGTCTTTAATAATAAAAAAAAACCTCTTGCACCAACATCTCTGATATGTTTACAAGCATGAGGGCAGGGCAGTCTGTCACTCACATGAGATCACAGCCATTGCAATCCACAACCAATACAATCAATTCAATGGGCAAACTCAAGTCCCATCCTCAATTTTTTCTTGTTTGAGAAGCCGTTTCACTCGGATATACGTCATAATAGGGAAGCAAAGATTATCGCAACTTCTACTTCATGCTGATTTTAATCACGTGCTATCGGAATTATCGTAAATACGAGTTACCTAGCCTAGTTAAAAATAGGACATAAACACCCTCTCATGTCATATTTACCACTGGGAATCTCTGGGATAATTTTGATACCCAAGTTCCCAACATGGGCATTCCACAAACTTCAAACATGGACAAGGGGAAACCGATTGCTGATGTGACTGCTATTCTTTTAGTTTTTTCCCACAACAGATACATTTCCTTGTATTGTTGTTAAAGTAGTGCATATTTAAATATAAGAATAATCATTTGAAGCATGTTTTATACACAGCGAAAATAACCTGTATTTGACATCAATTACAGAATTGTCAGCAAGCTGATTATCTTGATAGCACAGTGAATGTTCTTATGATTCAGTGAAGGGGACACTAAATATAATTTTGGCTTTAATACGATTTCCCCAATAAATAGGCAGGAATTAACCTTGTGTCCTCCATGACTCTTGTTCTTTCCGACAACTAAGCACTTGAATGCAACGAGTGGGAAGTAGGAAAGTTCCTATAGTACATGAAGGCAGCATAAAATAAATGGGACTTGTTTTGATAGTGAAATACAATGGCATTCATACATTAGGTGTGGGTGGTTTTTGGGTCACTGTATAAATGAAATACCACAATTTTACCCTCAATGATATTTTCAAAGAATATTTTTCTTAGAAAAAGCAAATGGCTTCAGAAGGCATTTATTACCCCCCTGAACCTTTTTGGGGGATTCAAAATCTCAGTTACAATTCACTCCCATATTATAAAGCTTGGAAGAGCCAGGATATTTTTTTTTTAAATATATACTTCTAATTGTGTATGGCTGAAAGGAGTAAGTCAAACCTAGGAGGAGGATGGCTTGAGGGTGAGTAAATTATGGGATATTTTCATTTTTGGGTGAACAAACCCTTTAAGGAAAGCAAACCTACCGCTAAGTGTGTTCCTTGTTGATTGCCTGTAATGGCCCAGATTGGCCCTCCATACGCATCTATGGTGTATTTCACTCTCTGGTTTTTCAGGTCATACTCAGTTATTTGACCGTTTAGTCCTGCACTGAACAGACGCTCACCAACCCATGTCAGGCCTTCAATCCCACACTGATCTCTGCCAGGGATGATCTGTGGACATAGGAAACATAGTTAAGCATCTTTAACACACTGTTTGCTGGTCAAAAAACATTGTAGCTCTGGTACCCAAACCTAAGATAAAGATGTCTATGATTACTGATTTGATAAATATGAAAAAGTATTACTAAACGTGTACCTTTCCTTGGAAAAATTTGTCTGAAACGAGGAAAATCTCCACAGCTCCGTCCATCCTCGCCACTGCCATCGTTTCGTTAGGCTGGTTGAAAGCCAGGGCTCTGATTGCTGAAGGCATGTAATCAAAGAACCTAACCCGGTGAACTTTAAACTCCCCCATCGCTGATCTGAAATACATGGACATCATAAGAACATTGTTTTGGTCTAAGAAGAGCTCATATTTTGCTCTCAAGTAACGTTAGTTGACTCAGTGTGGACTGGTCAGTCGTGATCAAAAACTATACGAGGAGCCTATTAATATAACTATAAAGTACCTGTTTAAATATACATATTTGAAAAAGTGGCCAACCGTATCATGTTATGGCTTGTTTCTGAAATTGTCTTTCTGAAGTGACTTAGGTTAACCAACTTTTCTTCTTATTTAGGTGACACAGCCTTAATACCGTTACCGTATGATCCGAGAAGAACGGAATACAATAACGAAATGACAGTCTCTTTTCTTACCCTGTTTTCGTATGTATTTTATTCTCTTTCAGATGTTTTTCCACTCAGAAGTAGTGCACACGTTGTGCAGCAGGATCCACCACGTTGGTTCCTCCTGACCCCGGAACGGAAGCCCTTGTCTACACAAACTAATTTCAAAATAAAGGTCCCTAAACAACATGAAACAAAATATAATAATTACAATACAGGTTAATTCTATAATAAGAATATAATTACATGCATTAGATTATTAATGTTACATGTTTAAAATATGTATTATATAATCTGATCATTCAAGATTTAAGGGAGCTTACAGCATGTATTCTTCAAGAAACATTAACATCACACTCTTTCATTCACTTGCAAATATTAAACATTATACAAACAAGTATGTATTAACCACTCATAAAACAGTAAAATAAAGAAATAAAGTAAGAACATTTTGAAATATAACTACAAAAACTAAAAACTAAAACATAGCCAGATGTAGACAAAAGACCCAAGGGAGGACGGGAGTCGGGAGAAATAGGCTAATATAGTTATGCAAATATTTATGGCTTCACACATTTTTGTGATCTTTATAGCTTTCTTAGTCTCTTACTGTTACGTGTACAACAGGGATGGACAACTCCAGCCACTTAACTGTTAAGCTCGAGTTAAGCTAAACTCTGCAGGACAGTGGCCCTCAGTTGCCCATCTCTGTAGCCTACACTCCAGTCAACAAAACCACAAAGTCTTATAAAATTGCCTTTATGAATGTGTATAAGTAAATTAATTAATTAATTAATTAAAAGCACCTTTCATCTTTGTCATTATAATTAGTGAGGTAGGACTTTATTTTACAGTCCTGTTCCCCATGTACATATATATGTACTTATTATAGTTATTAATAACTGGTAAGGTATACTGATCCTGAACCTGACCCTAAACCTAACCTATGTAGACATTTACCGTATATTAACCAGTACTTTCTTAGGTAAGTACACTGTAAATACACGTAAGTGCACCTATACTTTAAAATAAAGTGCAACCATTAGTGAAGGTAAAGTATATTTTCCCAAAAAATTGAGAGAGGAATATATGTATTTTACACCACAATATAACCAAATAAGTTCAACGGCAAAATAAATGCAAAATGGTTTCATTATAGTTATTACAGAACATACTGTTAATATTTATAGCTACCTTTTAAATTTTCTAAAAAAAAGATTTGCTGGATATAATCTGTGAATACAAATTGAAGAGGACATTTTTCTATGTTACATTCAAATCACGCTAGCAGCATGTATAAAAACATAACACAACACAGATATATTTTGTCAACTGTTTTATTTAGAATTACAATGGAGTAATATGCAGCACCAGTTTCAAATGATTTGATTTATTAAAAGTTGGTGGTTTGTCCCACTTGTCAGACTCTTATAGCTTATCAGAAAGAAGTGGAGAAAACACAGACCTGGACAATGAGTCACAGGCTCAGTAAACAACAATGACCTTATAGTTTGAAGCACCATATGAAAAACAAATATTTTGCAGTGATGGAGCACAGCTAGAATTTAACTGTTGTTTGGTTATGTTGAGTTGAGACTCAGCAGCATAAAAACCACACAAAGTATTATTCTCAAAACTCTCAAATATATTTAATTGTGAGGGAATGCGCTTTTTACCCGAAGTACATATAAGACAGATATTATTGTATAAGCTCTTTCATAATCTCTGTGTTCTGTTTTTGGCTTTTGTAAGAGGTAGGAAATTTTAGCTTTCCATTTCTGTCTCCATATTAAGCACCCAAGAAAAATAGCACCAGATATGAACTGATCTCTGGTTTAAGCTGAAGGAGAAAGGCTTGTCCAGTTATGTTGGATTTGATGGGTGTGGTTCAAGTGTCAGTGGTTACTGGTTACCGTCCTCTAAAATGGAACCCACATTCAGTCACCTAAATGAGAAAAAAGATAATGCCTCTTGACAAAATGACAAAAATTAGGATTTAAATGCTGGGATTCATATGCAATGGTAAAACTCAACTAAACCCAACTCACCTGTCTCAACCCAAGTGCTTGTGCGGATGTTTCTCATAGCTCACTGCATTGTTGGAGTTACTTCCTGATGAATAAAGATAAACTCATTGTCAGTCTATTATTAATGGCTGCTTTTATTCTCCCCCTCCCTACCGCTGAAACACAAAATAAATTGGTGGTCATACTAACCTAAATAATCCTTGTAATCTTTGAAGGACTTGTGTCTCAGGCTACGTCCATCTAGAGGGAGAACAGTTAAATATGTTGTATGAATATTTGATTTAAATTTATTAATTCAATCTGCTGTTGTATTTTGAATGCAATCTTGCTTTGAAACAATGTTTATAACCACCATACTATAATGTAAAACACATGTTTGAGTGATGGATGTATGAATCAACAATAGGATGGAGGAGCCCTTTCAGACCTGAGTTTCCACGCTGTTTGATGCACTGGCCTCGGTTTGGGATCCCAGCAGAGGGGTTTCCTGGGTTGATGATGTGGCACTCGTAACCAGTTGGGCAGAGTAAAGGCTCATCTCCATCCTCTGTGGTGCTGCAGGCCTCAGCTACACATAAACATAGTCAAGCAAGTCACTGGTTTGTGCATATCTGTATTCAAACGAGTTACCAATGCATTTATGCTGCATAATAGGTCATTTGTATTATTATTGGAATATTGCTTTGAGCACCAGAATGTTTTATCGCAGGCAAAGTGTGCGCAAGGTAACCCTTGTTCTTTAATTCGTGATTTGGGACCAGTAAACCACCTGCAGGTGGCAGTGTCACTGCTAAGGATGTATATGTTGAGGGGTCAAGGTTTGGCTGGTTAGTATGGGCCAGTTAGACCATGGAGAGTTTTCAACAGGTATTATAGCCTATATATTCCTCAAAAAAATAAATAAATAAATAAAAAGTTAGCCAAAGCCCTTTGACCCCCTATATATTTTACATAACACAGTCACGTGATCAGGGTTCCAATGTTGGTTAATGGTCACATGACATGCAGATAAGCAAATAATTTTTTTTTCTAAAATAATAATCTAAATTTTTTACAAATAAATTAAAGAATAAAGTATAAAATCATTTTATATAAAATGTATATAGATATGTCTATAATATAAAATAAAATATATTATAAATTATATTATATGTGTGTTTTTATATGTATTTGTTTTTATTTGTAAGTTGTTTATTTTATTTTAATATTTTGATGATTTAATTACTTATTAGCCTTCCATCAACTCACGAACGTCCTGCAGCTCGATTTTCAAAATGTTCTTATTTTTGGGTAGCACTTTATTTTACAGCCCCGTTACGCATGTTCCAAACATACTTATTATAGTAATTATAATAACTGGGTAATAACAAGGTACTAACCTCATGAACTTACCCCTAAACCTAACCTTAACCCGTTACCTTGTATTGCCAACTACTTTCTTAGGTAAGTACACTAGATAACTACAAAAATGCCTACATGTAAGTGCACGTACTGTAAAATAAAGTGCAACCGATTTTTGGATATGAATAGACCTTATATTTCATTGTTGACAAGAATAAAAATGAGGCTGTAAGGTAGAAGTGTTCAGCTGATGAAACATCTTTCCAAACAAACTTTAAGTACACAAAAACTCCATAAAACAGGGTTGAAAGTTGTGAGTTGTGAAAATTGCATGTGATCTAGGACCTTTGCAGCACATGTACCTCGGTTTCATTCACGTTAAATTCAATACCATTCAGTACTCTAATAAAATTTCTTAATACTGTTCCAAACACCAAATAATGGTGAGTCAGTCGATCAGTGCGCTGTCACTAATTCATTGATTATCGATACTCACCCTGCAGAACCTCCTCTGGTCCATCTAAAAGCCAGCCGTTCCCTCCTAACCACCGCGGCTTGGGCTGCACCAACCAGTCCAGCACTGACCAAAAAGAAATCAATACACATTATAAGTATGGCCAAAATTACTCATGATTTACCTTACACACACCCTGCAGTAACTCACACCTCATGAGAGGATCAATTCATTGTAAAATCCATTTGCTCTGCTAAAGCAAATGTGTGTGTCTGTGGGGTTGCTTGTAGTGATTATTGAGCATGCAGATCACAGTGTGTTTCCTCACCGGGTGGAGGTTGCACTGACTCCAGGCAGGCGTAGATGCAGCCGTTGTAACAGCACCGTTTGTGTCTCTCACACTCAGAATCTGACCGGCAACCCGGCACCTCACAGGCCCGCTCGGGCAGCATCTGTGGCGGCGGGGGACAGCGGTCGTTCTTCTGGTGCTGAGTGGTCTGGGGATGGTTGGGGTACTCGTAGTCCTGAGAGATAGACAACATATGTAAGAGATAATATGGAAAAAATAATCAGGATCCGTAAGTGATTTCTGAGAAGTGCTGTTGAAAGTGGATCGGACTGAGCACCACAACACACTTGTAGCCAATCAGCAGTAGGGGGCGTGTCCACTCATGATGGGGGAGGAGAGAGAGTGAGCAAGAGGGAGATTTGAAGAAAGACTGTAGAAAAAGAAATGGCTAAAAGACATTACAATAGAGAAAAGGTCAGAGGAATATCACTGGAAAAATAAGATCAGACGAGAGCTTTAGGACCCACGTTAATATAAAAGCTTTCAAGCGCTGGAGAGACCAAAGCGGGAAGGCCTGAAATGGACACAGAGTTTGCTTTGTTTCTGCTTCATGACATTGGTTTTGCTATGTTTCACAGAACCAAAATATGCTGTTGTCGTGTAATGTTAGCTATACAGGACAGTTTTGAGCGTCATTGTCTGTCCGGAGCTGGTGTGCTGCTGCCAAATAACGACAAACTCTTGCTTATACTCTTATGTACTGTGTGTTCGTTTTTTTTGTTCTTCCTTGTCGTTCGTTAGGCATCTTTGCTTTATTTTTTTGCAAAGCATTATTCTGCTTCTCTTCAGCTAAGGAAACATCCACTCTTGCATTGCGTGTTTGTGCATTTCGGGGGCGGAGCAATGAAGAGAGGGCTGTGTTTGTTTGGGTTGATTTCAAATATTAGCAGTGTTTCTCAGAAATCGCTTACTGCACCTGTAATGTGCAGTATCACATTAATGAGAAATGCCGAAATAAAAAAAAAGGTTTTTGTGTATTTTATTTTATTTTAGTTAATGTTTTTTTATTTATGGTTTTAGTTTTAGATAATATCTAATAAGAAAAAATTCAAAACTAAGCGGTGTGCTATGAGAGACTCAAAAGTAGCACTTGTTTTAGTTCCCTGGAAGAGCTGTCAGAAATAGGCTACAGTGTTTCCAAGGACAAAGTTTTATGTCTCTTATAGCCCGTTACACTGCTTTCTCTGATGCAGCACTGTTAATATAACGGGAACACTGTTCAGGAACATAATACCTCTCATACAGATGCTGGGTAAGAAAAAAGGCTTTTCATCCAAGTCTGGGCCTTTCTACTCTATAGTTTTCTTCCTCCCATGGGTTCTTCAATGGGCTAATAGATCTGCCTGAGCCAGGTTTCAGTTTGCACTAGAGGTACTCTTTAGGGGTGAACTCTATTCTGAGAGTCCTCCTCCATTCTCTCTTGCTTTTCTTTGTACACCCTTTCTTACCCTGGCCAAGTATTTCCTAAAATGCTGCTGAAAATCCAGCCCAGAGCTGTTTAGAATGCAGACTTGTATGAGCTGGCGTTCAGAGCTTCATTCTTCTCCACAGAGTCTTTTATTACAGCCCAAGTCGAAATGTGGCTGTGATTTTGTTTGCTAATTAAATTATGGGTTTGTGAACTGCATGCATCTTAAAAACTCAGCATGTTCACTTGGCAAGTTTGGAGCTTTGCTATCGAACAGACTTTTAAAATAAAAGCAAATGTCTGGCATGAGCCCATTGCGGTTGTTTTTGCAATTAGGTTAGATTGTCTTTTTACAGAGTATAAGAGCAATTACACGGTGTCAGTAAGACTTAATATTTTTGAAAGAAGTCTCTTACACTCACCAAGACTGCATTTGTTTGAGCTGAATTATCAGCATCATTACTCATCACATGATTACATCATCACATGATCATTCATTTATTCTAATATGCTGAATTGGTGCTCAATTCTTATCATCAATGATAAAAAAACAAACAGTTGTGCTTATATTTAGCAGACACATTTATTTGAATAAAAGTCTTTACTCTCAGATTTGATTTAGTTGCATCCTGGTTAGAATCAGTCTGCCTTTGCTTATTTAACGTACAGATTATATTTCCTCAAGTGTCTCGGGATCAGGCAGAGAGGAAGTGGTAGTGTGCTCTTCCTGTCTGGAATAGGTCCCCCGATGCTATACTGTATATGTCTTTCTGCTTATCTCTCCCAAATATCTCTCTGTTCCTGCTTATGAGATATCACAACAGTTTGTTCCGGTCCTCTGATTTGCTCGGACAACAATGCTGATATTTCAATTAACAACACAGGATCTTTTTACCATTTAATGTTGCTTTTGCTGGTGTTTTAACACAAATGCAAGCAAAATATTGTATAAGAGGCGTGTCTTAAATGTGTTGACCCATACCAGATTTGACCTATTTTTTCTTCCTTGTCTGCATGGTGAAAAATGTGTACACTATTAACTAAGAGCAGACTATTATTTTAATGTCACCAATCTTGGGTTAAGCACTGCAAAATTACTCTCCCTCATCCCTCCAGAGGCCACAAAACTTCCCATTTAAATTGTAACTCCACCCTGTTACTGCTCGACATCCTTCAGGTTCACTGATTTGAGGCCCCTATTAGTATGGACAATAAGATTTTAACTAAATACATGTTGACATACTTAGCACTCTGTAGTGTGGCCTTATAAGCAATCATTAAGATAATTACGAGAGGAAAACTAAATAGCTCCCTTTCCTCTCTCTCCAAGTTCCTCCAATGTTATGTGATTTAAGTCTAGACGTCTGCATGTTAATTTCCTGCTGAGTTCTGGGTATTTTACAGCTTCTTAGGTGCTTCGGAGGCTTGGCTCGGTCTTAGTTGAGCTGAGTGGAGTGAGTAGGTTGGGGTCGGTATGATTGGCAGATCTGAAGATGGGAACCGAAAGCTTGATGAGAGAAAGGGTTAAGGTCACTTGTTTCAGTGTTTCAACTCTTTTCCTGATAAACTCTTTCCCGATTATGGTTATCCCTAAGCTCTTTGAAAAAGTGTAGCAGTCCCTTTGTGATGTAGACTATTTTGGACTATCGACATGCCATGAGGTTAGTTGAGGTAAATTGTACACTAGCAAGATTATTTTCCCTTCCCCTTTAAGGAACACTCCACTTTTTTTGGAAATAGGCTCATTTTCTAACTCCCCTAGAGTTAAACAGTTGAGTTTTACCGTTTTCAAATCTATTTAGCCGATCTCCGGGTCTGGCGGTAGCACTTGCATAGCTTAGCATATATCTGTCTCGACACACACAATGGAGAGACAGCAGATCCAAGTGCAGTTAGATATTTATTTGGGGCAATCCATAAAGCGTAATCCAGTCCAGGCAAGGGTCAAATACCATGTAAGCAATCCAACCAGAAACCAACCAGGACGTGTGAGGACATCTTACAAGGACTCGACAACTAACACAGAAACAGCCAGGGTACGGGTATATATACACACACAGATCTAACAATGTGATGGGAAACAGCTGAGTGTAATGAACTGATGAGTGACAGACAGAATGCTGGGAATTGAAGTCAAATGTGAAAGACACCGTGAGAACGAGGACCTCTAGTGACAACCCATGGAAACACAACCAGACACTGTGACAATATCATTGAATTTGATTAGACTGTTAGCATCTCTATCAAAAAAATTACCAAAGAGTTTCAATATTTTTCCTATTTAAAACTTGACTCTTCTGTAGTTACATCGTGTACTAAGACCGACAGAAAATAAAAAGTTGCGATTTTCTAGGCCAATATGAACTATACTCTCATTCCTGCGCAATAATCAAGGAACTGTACTGCCATACCAGCAGGCACAATGATATTACTGTATATTTTACAGTGTAATGGGTATAGAAATAAGTTATTAATGAAAATTTCACATAGGCTATTAACATCACAGAAATATTTTTTGGGTATTCAAATGTTTTTTTACAAAGCCTCTGCATCTGTAGATTATTATTTTTTGACCGTTAAACATGTTTATGTTTCATTTTCCGGCGAAACTGCTCTTTCTATCTCAGCTGACTGGGATTACTGTTGAACGCCCTCTGCATCAGAACACATGACTGCTGTACAACTGCTTTAGCTTGAACTCATGTTGGGTATTAGCTGGAGTTGAAACACCACACCAGTCGAATTCTTCTTCAATAACTTGTATACTTATAAAGATAATGATTCCCTAACGCAGTTAGCTTCTTTAACACTGGACAATGAGAAGCTTCCAACAAGTGTTAACCAACAGGACGTTAATCAAATAATTTAAGGTCCAAATGAATGATTAATATCTTGCAAAAACTAAAAATGTACTCTTGCAAATGCTATTTATGGTCCAAAACATTAACAGCTCCATCAAGTTTGAAATAACTTGCCATGCAAGCAGATCCTGCACTGTTGATTTAGAGTCTACAATGAGCAAATAGAACCTGAAAGAGGAAGACAGACATTTCACATCGCCTCAGGACGTTGTTGACAGGTTGCTCTAAAACATCTGTCATCATCTCTGTCAGCTTTTGAACCGTTCGCCCTTGGCTTGTTTTTCGTCACTGTGGACCTCAGATATTGATGGGGTTGTGAGGATACAGCAGAGTTGAGATGACCACTCACATGCCTTTACATGTCCTACAGAGACACAGACTGAGCTGTTATGCTGTAAAAAGCTTTGATTCCACATTAGTTTTTTTGTGATATCTTTACCAAGATGAATGGGAAATGTTCAGCTTTATAATCATGCCATTTTACTTTGGAAATCCAAACCCTACAAATCAAGCTCATGGATTGATTACATTCTGATTCAGAGTAAAACAGCCACAAGCATTTTTAAGGACACAAATGCTTTGAAAGGATAACTAGCCCATGGTTGTTCGCAGTCACGAGTGAGCTGGGAGCCAGCTGGACAAGGATGGCGTTTGGACTGCTTCTGGCCCACCCAGAAAATACAGAATGCTGGCTCAAACCCACTTTCTCTCTACTTAAAAAATAAAAAACTTTTCTGACTCCTGTTATTGCTGTGTTTTATTTATTAAGAGAGGTCACATCAGTGGAATGATCTCAAATTCCCTCATTGTGAACCTAATTAGGATTCATTGAACACTGTGCTGTGTCCATACCCATACTTCATCAGTTCACACCAAGAAAGAGAAAGAGAGGACAGCTAGGGAAGATAGCAGATGTTACTTGTCATAATGCCTAGTGGAAAGATAAATTAACAAATAAAAATGAATGAGAGAAAAAATCTGAAAGAAGACAGCTCATGCACATCACATGATACAAATATGAATTACAAGAAGGTTACTTTGGGCACGCTCCATTTCCTGTGGCATGTGAACGGATCCGTTTGTAAGTCTTGTCAATCTTGAATTCCACAGAGGAGCCGTAATGAGAATAACTCTGGAATGCAGTCAGTTGGGAAGGGGTATCCATCCGGTGCAAATTCCATCTTGCCATCCCTTGTTAATTGTTATCAATCAAACCTACACTTATCGGGACTAATGAGCAGAGGGCCAGAAACCTGCTGCCTAAAGTCCTTATGTGCTTCTTTTGCAGACACAACAGATATACTGTCTGTGTATTCGACCGCAAGCACAGCAACTCCACTGAGTCACAGAAACACAGTGTATTCATTACTCCCCCCCACTGTATGGACCTAAAAGTCTCACAGATGCCAACCTCCGCCAACACTGCCTTCCCTAACAACAAAGGGCCAAAGAGTACCATGGTATCCTGATCAAACGTACATCAGATATCATACAGAGCAAATTTGCATACTACTACTTTTTTTAAGTCTATGGTAATCTGAAAATAAAGTCTTGAAAATATAGGTAGGTAAATAGTTATATTTTCCTACCCAGATCAAAATATAACCATAAACCATTACAAAATAATAAAAAAGACAAGTGACATGGAACTATGGTAATTCCATGATCAACATGTGAATATATGGTATACATATATATGACTGACATGGTACCATGGTACAAGAATACAAAGAATTTTTGGACATGTACCATTGTAGTATGAAAATGGTATATTATTATGGTCTGTACCAATCACTAACCTTGGTATCAAAATACTATGGTACATGAACATGGCAATCTGCAGTTATCAAATTAGATTGCATATTTGCATATGTATTTGAATAAATAATAGAACATATATAGATAAATACAAATATAAAAGATAGTATAATTATAAATGGATCTTTTTCCTGCTTAGCACAAAATATGTTTTACATTCCATTCAAAAAGTATAAAAAAAATTACACTTTTGTAATGTCTCTGTAATGTACTTTTTTGTAATAGTAAAACCATGTTTTTTTTTGTTTACCATAGTACCATGCACATATCATAATAAATATGGTGAGTGAATAATGTCATTCAGCACCAGTATACACAATTCAAATGTTGGTAAAAGACATTTATATTGTTACAAATGGTTTCTAATTTAAAATAAATGCTGCTATTTGGAACTTTCTATTCATCAAAAATTCTGAAGCAAAATGTAGCACAATTTCAACAAAAATTATTTCACAATATTACAGTTTTTTTCTTCTGTATTTAGATCAAATAAACGCAGCCTTGTTCAGTATAACAGACTTCTTTCAAAAATATAAAAACAATTCTTAATAACAGACTTCTTTTAAAAACATAAAAAAAATCTTAGTGTACATTAGTGTATATTTCATACACTCACAGGAATCGATTTTAATTTCAAAAAGCTTATCAAATAAATGCTGCCTTGATGTGCATAGGAGGCCTCTGTCCAACCTCACCTTTTGGTTGAGTCCCCTCTTCCTGATCATGCGTGCATTCCCTGAATCAGATGCCAACAGCAGAAAGAAAAAGAACAGCACAACCGGCACAAACCCAGTCCGGATCTGACAGCCCGGCATGGTCCCGTTCTTTCAGCCTGACGCTCCTTCTTCTTCTCTCCCAGTAATCCTCAGACTTTTGAAGTTGCTCCCGCCGTTCAAAACTTTCTTGTTGAACGTGTTTATGTTGTGACTTCCTCCAGCGTTTATGTGTGTTTAAGGTCTCTGTCCTGTTGTGGTTACATAAAATCTTCTACTGGAGAGTGTTTAGTGCCATGAAGAGGAAAAAAAAACTGCAGAGAATGAACACAAAGAACACCACAGCAGGAGTGAGTGAAGGAGAAGTCAAAGAAAAAAGAACGAGAAAAAGAGACAGCTGTCTGTGCATCGGTTATTCTGAGGAGAGGGTTAAATGTGTCTACTGACACGAAAAGCACATGGTTACTCTGAGAGAGGGAGGGAACGTGAAAGAGAGGGAGGGCGAAAAGACAAAGTTGAGAGAAGAGTTTTTCTTAGACTTTTCCTTTGGCCAGGCATCTTTATTAATGTCATTTTGTGACAGTTTTCAGGACTGATGCACAAACTTGCGTCTTCATCTGGAAAATACATCTGTAAAATATTCAACAAAGCAAAGTATGAAGTATGAGAAAGAAAATCTCATACTTCATATTTGCTTTTGTCTTTGGAAATTTTATTTCAGTATAATGAGGTTTCTCGTGATCTGTGAGTGTGTGTGTGTGTTCATTTCCATGGGATAAAACTGACTGGGCAAAAGCAGAAAGAATGAAAGCATGTGGTGAATTCTGAGGAAGGGGCCACTAGTCTTTGAAATTTCACGTTCCCTCCTAAAGTAGGACATCCCGCCTCCTGCCCCACACTCTCTGTACGTGTGTGTACCCCTGCTACAGGGGCTGGGGGGGAAAAACGAAGGAATGCCAAGTCCATTTTAACCTTTAGCACCACTGCTTTTACTGGACGCAGACACTTGTGATTATTTTAGGGTTTAGAAGACATATATGCTTACAGAATACTGTGGAAGAAAATTATTCCAGAAATGTCATTATATCACAGGTAATCTGTTAAAAACAACAACAAAACTATTTTTGCTATTTTAAAGGAATGCAACAGTTTTAGTACAAGTTGTTATTAAGAAGTTATTACAAGTGTTATTAGACTAGACAAGTTTATGAACTTTACACAATGTACATTGTTTCATGTGCAGTTTTTTTCAGTCCTTTTATATTTTTTTCCATACACAAATGAGTTATTAAGCTAAAAATACTTAGTTTGAACTTTCATTCATGTAAATGCATTAATGTAAAAATCACTAAAACAATATTAGTTGCCTGCTGACAACATTTTTGTTGTTAGCTTATGTTTGTGTGTTATTAATTGTGGTTTGTATATGTCTGTATGTTACTATATTTTATTCTACATGTTTGTTTTGGTAGGTGTGTAGCCTAATCTGTTGGTTTGAATAATGGTCTGAATACTTTATTTTATATGTGAAATTTGTGATAACATTTTAGATCGCATTTTTAATGAACTGTAGATAGATGAAAATTAGTCTTGCTTCTGTTAAATTAATTAATGAACGAATGCATCCCCCCCCCCCCCCCAACAAAATCATAAAAAAGTTATCTGATGTAATTAACAGCATGTCAAATTTTTTTTAATAAATGTTAATAAATGTCCAATTCACAATTATTTGCTATGGTCCAGTCCTTTTTCACTCAAATTCATTTAAACTTGAAGGATTAATGAATAACAAACGTAAGAAAGAATGACTCGTGAAAAAAAGAATCTGCATAAAAACACCTGCGTGGCATGGCTACAATAATTGATGTGAATGCACATGTGTCATCTGATGCGCAGCTGTTCTGATTCTTTTGATCTGTGATTTTTGTAAAGCTTTGATACAATCAGTCTCCAACCACTATACGATCAGCAAAGATCAGTCCAGGAACACAGCATGTTTATAATGATCATAGACTATAGATCTGAACTGCCCAACATCTTTCTCAGCATCTGTCGAGTAAACAAGAACCACGTGACAGTAAAATTCAAGCTGTTGTGTGAGAAAGCAGTTTTCTGTGCTTTAATGTTGCTCGTACTGAAAACTTCCAATGTTGGTGGGGTTGTTGCTCCTGTACAACATGATTGGTGTATTGTGGAGATAAACGTTTATGATTTACGTGTGGATGAAAGAAAATAGGGGCCTGACCTCACTGTGCTCCGGAAAGAAAGAAGATAAATCTGGAAGACTACATGTTTCTTTTTCTCTCTTTTTACGTCCCTCCCTTTGAAACAAATACCTTTGATTCTTGCATGTAGGTGCATGTAAGTGATGTGGGCTTGAGTGTGTGTGTTGTCAGGCACTTGTAGACACTTGAGTGTTACACAACTCTCTATATTTTCTCAAATGCATCAAAAACTGTATTTCCTTTCATATCTCCATTAGGGCCACATCAGTCTATTGTTTCTCATAGGAGTTCATACCAAACTTTCTACAGCTGTTCCTTTCACTCTAGGACAGCCCCTCTCATTTGTCCCCATTATAGGCCCATCCAACAACCGAGAACGACAGAAAATGAGAGAAAGGGAGCGTAAGAGAGAGGTAAAGGAAAGAACTACACCTCTTGGGTATTATCTTGTATAATCCCTCAAGCTTTCCCGATTTTTCTTCTCCAACTTTGATTTCTTGCTGCTTTGAAGTTCGCTCTCTCCTTTGTCTCCCTTTGTCTGGCCTCACTGCATAGTACAACTGTTTCATTCATAATACATATAATATAACTTTCTATGAAACTTCAACTTCAAACGCTAAGGGTTCATAAAAATTAGACACAGTGGCCTCAAACAACTTAAAGGATAGTTCACCCAAAAAAATCTTTCCTCATTCACTCACCCTCATGTATGACATTCTCTCCTCTATGGAATATAAAAGAAGGCACTTGGGAAATGTAATTTTTTTTTCCACATAATTGAATTCAATGGTTGCCAAAATTGTTATACCAACATTTTTTTAATCTGTTTTTTTTTTAATGTTCTACAGAATAAATTTATATAGGTATTCAACAGCATGAGGTTGAGTAAATGAAAGACTTTTCATTCGCAACCTATCACTTTAAAATGTATGAATGCCTTTGGATTAGATACAAAACACACTGAATTCATTACCCTTACTTAATTTAATTGAAGTTTTTGCACACAATTTAACTTAGTTCATTAAAAATAAATCAGTTTAGTTGGGTCAACAATTTAGTTATAATTTAGTAATAATAACTTAACTTTATTACATTTATCAAAACAATTTATTTTAATGTTGGTCCAACCTAAAAAAATAAATATTACAGAGGTTTAACTAATTTTCTCACGTCAATTTTGTTCCTCATTATACACAATAATATATACAATGAACAAATAAGAAAAGACTGCCATAACATTACTATCAGTAAGAGTGACCACTAACATGTCCTTCCCTTTACTGAAACAAACAAGCAAACAAACAAACAAACAAACATAAAATAACACTTAATCCTAAAATCCTTTCATAATGCAGTCCCTTGCAAGGTATGCTGGGAACTACAGATCCACACCCCAGTATGATGTCAACAAATTATTCATGTAGTTTTGACACATGAATGAAGTAAACTTCAACTTAAATTTTTAGGTGTATTGAACACATTGAAATTAAGTTCATGCACCTTTAAGTAATTTAACTGAACAAGCAGGACTAATTTCACAATTGCAAGAAAAGTCAGTTTAGGGCCGTGTCTTGTGTATTTTATTCTGTGGTGGAAAAAAGTTTTTTTTCATAGTGCGTGCAGAAAGAGCACAGCATGTCCCTCTTAGTGCAGTAATTTTGTAAAAGTATTGTAAGCTAAGTTGATCTTAAAAACCATTGGCTTACGTTGCTTTTGGGAAATGCAGCCCAGGTCTGTCTGTGTTTGAAAGGTTGTGTTTGCTCAGTCTGTACACAGTCTTTGCCTTTCTAGCTTCTTACTTTTCAAAGAGTTGGTCACATAAATCAGGTGTTCTGCCACTTTGCATTTTCTGTTCAGAGACAGGCAGAATTCCAATTTGTTGTAATTTCTGTCCAATTTCTCAGCTATTTTCCTTTTGTCTTTGATATTAGATTCAGTCTAATTCAGTTTTCATCCTGAGGCTTCACTGAACGTTTCCATCAAGCAAGGTCACAAGCGTCATTCTAAACGGCTGTTTCTGGGGTTCCTGCCTAACCTGGACTATATGAAGGTCAAAGTGAAGAGGCCGGGATTTACGGGAGAGAGATATGTCTGGAGAAGCGGATCTGGGATCTGTTATTCCACTTTACTCCATCAACTGTTTCCAATTACAGACTTCAAAGGACTCATCGCCTCAACTGTGTTTAAAAGAAAGGATTGCTCAGGTCACAGGAAAACAGCAAGAGTCCTATTTTCTCTCATTACATTATTTCTTCCTCTTGTTGGGATTTACTGATGGGATCAAGTGTCAAAAACTACAGCATAACGGCCTATTTCTATTTGAAGTAATACATCCACAGTGAATTTACAGTGAAATGTCAATATTATAAAGAAAGATAAAATGATTTGTTGATTAAAAATATAAAAAAATATTATTTGGTATTTGAAATAAAGACTAAATAAAATAAAATATAAATATTAGATGAAAAACATCCACACAAAGGAAATCACTAAAACAGAAAATATTAAAACAAAAGCTCGTTCAACATACTATATTACTCAATTTGACGATTATGATAAAAATATGAACTTATTTTATGAATATCAGAATACACAGCTTATACATTCATTATTAAAACTAAAATGAAGTCCACTGAGTGGCCTCTTTCTTTGTGTGCATGTATTTGGTTTACTGTCGGTACTCATGTATTAAATTAAAGGGAAATGAGGGAAAATAAAATAACACAAAATAATTGAATATAAGGGAAAGTGCGTGTGAACAGACTAAAACATCAAGAACGTTTTTCATTTGTATGCCGTTGAAGGCTCATTTTGTTTATAGCACAGTGTTTGCTTTCTCAGATTCTTGGTAACAAGCATATTGAAATTTATTTCTGTTATATAAAAAACAAAAAGAAAGCCACTTATCTGTGATACACACAGACCAGCATGCAGAAAACACATCAAAGTGCAGATGTTAGGAATAGATTATTGTGAAGAAAAGCATATGCTTTGATATGTTGTAAAGATGGTTTAGCTTTGAACGGTTGCCGTTTCATCACACTGTATAAACAGAAAAGATCTAGACAGTACTGTCTATCGTGTGGTTTTCTTCAGCAGGATGTGCCTCTGTTTTAGTCCTTCATATGTATCCCATATAGATTCAAGATTAAGGTATTTTAAAGCTTTTGCAAAACAAAACACACTTTACTATATTGTTTTCCCCCGCTTTATGCTCCATTAAACAGCTTTTAATGGGCCGTTTTAATTCCATGTGAGTCTAAGCATTTATTCAATGCATTATTTATTTATAATGGTTTAAAAAATGTAATGAGGAAAACATGCATTTAATAGAATTTCACTGTCAATCCTGCATTTCCCTTTTTCACTGTTAGAGGGCGCTCTATGAGAATGTTTTCTGAAACTGTTGCACGTCCTGATTTTCCAGAGTTAGACGGGTTCCTGGGTCTTGTTGATCCCGACACAAAATTCCTGCCTGAAAATGTAATCCTAACCCACTCATAATCTATCCCTATCCTAAACCTAACCCTAACCCACAAGTTATCCCTAAAATCAGTGGGAAATGATGAATAACACTGACGTAGAAGCACCTAACCCTGGTTCTAAGCCTAAACTTGACATGAACTGTAAATTTGTCCCTCATATCTGATTGGTTTATTGGAATGTTGTTCCAGGATCAACAGAGATGATGATCCAGAAGAAAGTTGAACTTGGTGAAATCTGCGATGAAAACTGTGGGACGTATTTGACATCCAGACCAGTGGATGGAACTTCAACCTACATAAAATCCACGTTTCAAACCCAGATTTTAATTTGTGCAATCGTAAGCATACATTTTTCATATTATTATACACAAGAAATTGTAGATATTGTTCTTGACTGTGATCATCTTTGGCTGTAGCTAAACCATGAGTCAGCTTCCATTAGTCCATTAAGGCAGTGTCCATTTTCCAGACTTACTGGAGCAATAGATCTGATGAAATATTGCTTGCAATGGCATCATTATGACGAAGACTTCCCGGAATGTTTCACTTAGGTGAGAAAGGTCTGTTCACTTTTCCTTCATAGAATGGATCAGATCAGTTTACACAATCACTTACAGATCTCTAATCATAATCTCTGCTTGACCATGACATGTGTGGTGGAACATGAATGCATCATATTTGTCCACACAGTGACACTGCACAATAAATATGTGACCAAATGCTCATTCCACTAGAGCCTCATCTTACTAACTTCTTCCAAAAGTTGGAATTCTTGTTTTCAAATCAGATCCTCGCATTTTGTCCCGTTGTCCAAGTTGATATCTTTTCCTTTTTTGTTCATCTGATGTAATACAAGCAAAAACAAGGCAGAGACAAGAAGAGCAACGCCTGCCATCAGGAAACCAGCACCATAGTCACTCATTTTGTCTATGAAGATTCCTGTAGAAACAGTAGGAGAAATTATTTCATCATTGTCAATTGAGTTTCACTAGTACAAGGAGTAAATTAATGCACAAAATATAGCTTAAAAAATAATAATAAAAAAAGGAAAAGGAAATATAAAATTATAAAAAATTTAAACCTAGATATGTAATATCTAATGTTTTCTTTTTTGTAAAGAGGAAAAGGTGCACTCAGAACTATCATCCATCCATCATTTGCCCTTTCTTGCCATTAAAGGCAGATCGGAGTTCAGGAAGATTTTCTGAAACTGTGGAACGTATTTGACATCAAGACCAAACCCAAGTTTCAATTTGTGTATACATTATTATTAAAAAATCTCAAATACAATTAAAAATGATAACAAAAACATGTTATCTCTCACGGCTTTCTTTTATCAAATTTTCTATGCACTCATAAAAGTGATATCTTATAATAATGTCAAATCACATTTTGTTTTCCTGTAATGCTGTGATCAAAGCTATTAGCTTGCAATTAAAACACATACTTGCCCATACAAAACTCACCACGGCCAATTCTGGGCTGCTGTAGGTGGTTGCAAGGGCATTTGAATGCGGTTTCTAGGGTATTCGGGGTGGTTGCTTGGGCACAATAGTGACGCTTGCCTAAGCACCGCTAATTAGCCTGCAGTTGTTCGTTCATCATCCCACCTCCCGTTTTTATGCCCAACCTGCTTCCTGAATGCACATTTCCCTGTACATTATTTTAAACGATCAATCAATTAAAGCACCAAGGAACAGAGCCCCTATGAAGTCAGTGATGCAGTGATTATTTGAGTCATCTTTTATAATGCCACAGTAAAGGAGTTTTCCAACCCGATTAAAAGTCACTGAGAACAACTGCAGGAGAGCTAATTTATGGTGTAATTACACCGCTGGTTATGGAGCCCAACAGACTACACTTCTAACCTGGGTGCCTAAAAAAAGCGTTCCTCTCCTCCCAACCATTAGTCTGTGCTCTATTTAATGGACTAAAAAACCCAAGAGATTCATATAAGGTACATTAGTCTTCCAGTATACAGATATGGACATGGTTTTGGCAGTTGATGCCTCTAAAAGGACAGATGAGGCTTTTCTGGATGATTTAGTGTTGAACTGCCGATAGCGTGAGAGGTTTTTGGCTGCACGGGGGAGAACTCTTCCAACTTGTGCCATGTTTTGGCAGATGTTCTGAAGTGAAAAACTGTTAGGTAAGGGGAAAATGTCATCATCTCCACATTAAAATACCATCTATTTGAAGTTGCCCTATCAGAGGTCATCATCTGGTAATCAATTACAGCTTTTTATATGTATTGTTGTTCTTGGCTGGTAGATTGTTTGTTGATTCTTTGGCCACTTTTGTAGCTCCGCTGATGTATTGTTGCACTACCGTTTGTGATGTGCTCTGAGCAGTGGGCACAGAAAAATTACAGCCAATGAAACCAAATGAATTTAAGATTTGGTCCGGGCAGTCAAAGCGTGGCTCGCTATTGAAAGCGGAAAAGCCATTTATGTAGAGACCAATAATCCATGAAATTAACACAATAGCCGAGTGCATTTCTTTGAAAGGCGATGCTTTATGAGAAGATAGCACAGTATTACTGTAAACTGAATCCTGTCAGGCATTAATGAGAAACCTCATCAAAGAAATATGATGAGGGAAGGGAATGCATTAGGATGACTGATATGCTTTCTAAACAATAAAACAGGACTAACGTTGTGTTTGGACAATGTTAGACTATATAGAGTAACTTCAGCAAGCCATTTCTTGGTAGATGTCATAATAACCTACTCAACATATAAATAAAGATACAAATAAATCACACATTTATCAGAAATATAATATATATATATATATATATATATATATATAACAAAACATAATTATTATATATATATGTATGTGTGTGTGTGTGTGTGTGTGTGTGTTTGTTGATTGTTTGTTTATAAATCACAATTATATATAACAATAACTAATGAAATTATTAATAATAATAATTTTAGGGCTGTGAAACGATTAATCACGATTAATCGCATCCAAAATAAAAGTTTGTGTTTACATAATATATGTGTGTGTACTGTGTATAATTATGTTGTCTATATAAATACACACACATGCATGTATATATTTAAGAAAAATTTGTTATTTATATATAAAATATTAAAATTATATAAAAATATATATGCAATATATACTTGCAAATATTTCTCAAAATATATACATGCATGTGTGTATTATTATTATATACAAAATAATTATACACAGTACACACACATATATTATGTAAACACAAACTTTTATTTTGGATGCGATTAATCGCAAATAATCGTTTCACAGCCCCAATAATTATGAATAACAATTATTAATTACACATAAATGTAATTATATATTACATTATATTTGTGATTTATTTAAATGACACAATCAACTAATAAAAGAATCACAGATATAATATAATAAAATAACATTATACAATATAAAAAATACTATTATATTTTTGTTCTAAATATATTATGTGACATATATATATATATACAGTATATTCGGTTTATAAATATTTAAATTATTTAAAAAAAAACTCAGACTTTATTAAATAATATGTCTCTGCTCAGGATAGTCACTATTGATAAAAAAAAAAAATCTGATCAAGTAAGAGTGTGATGTTTTAACGAGTAATGAATTTGAACAATAATAATCTGGGGCAGTCAGCGATCTTTGACGAGTAAGGGGTTAAACATCTCACCTGCCAAAGGTGGTCCAAGAAGGCCACCACTGCTGCGGATGAGCATGAAGAAACCCAGAGCACTCCCTAGCCTCTGCACCCCCACCACTTCCGCCAGTACCGTGATGTGAATGGCCACGGTCGCGCCGAACACCAGTCCGTAACCCGCACTGAACAGCGCTAGCTGGGTGAAAGTGGTAGCTAGTGGGCAGAGCAACAGAACAATGCCCAACAGAATCACCGTGACAGTCAGCTGATGGATTGTCTGTACCAGCCGCAGATTAGCCACCCAGCCGAAGAGCAGCCGTCCTAGCAGGTCCAGCACCGCCGAGATGGACATCAGAGCGGCTGCCTGGTACTCCTCCACTCCTTGACTGCGGGCGTACGGTACCAGAAAGAGAGCTGGAGCGAAGAAGCCAAGAGCAGCAAAGACACCAAACATTGAGTAGACCATGAAGCGAGCGTTAACAATAAGCGTGTAGTCCATGTAACTTATGATTTTGACCTTCAGTGGATCTGATTTTTTCGAGTCTGAACTTTTCTTTGAACTTCTAAAGTCTGTGTGAGTTTGCGATAACAGCTCCAGCTCATGATCGTCCTTCTCTACCAGCTCTTTAGAAGGAACGTGTGTGTTGAGTGGTCTTAGAAGAGCTCCGCACAAACACAAGTTGAGCTGCAGAGCTCCCAGGATCAGCATCGCTCCCCTCCAGGAATACTGATCCACCATGAACTGGAAGGATGGGGTCAGGACGAAAGTGAGGATGCACTCTCCTGCGCTGGCCAGAGCATTGGCCACTGGCCGCCGCTTTTCAAAGTACCAGCCCAGCATGGTGACAGTTGGGGTCCAGGTCAGGGCGTAGCCGAAACCTGCAGAGGACAAAACAAAAAGGACATTCAGAGCAAGCATTTATTTCTTTGACAAGTCATTCATTTTGTAGGGTAAAACGTTGCTTAAATGTCATTGGCTAAATGGACAGCAGTATTAAGGTTATGTGTATGAACATCTAGCAACACTTACAGGGTAGGTCATTCGTACGAATTAACACGAATTGGGAAACTCGTAAAATATGTACGATTTAGCAAAAATCTTATGAATTCGTACGAGTGAGGTCATATGAATTCGTATGAATTAGCCACCTCGTAAAATACACTGTTTTGGTATGACGCTAATTTTCCCTGTTTAGTAAATCTGGCCCTTAGTGTTTTATTAATCTGACAAAGCCAGTACATTTTTAGAGTTTAGAGCTTAGATTCTTTTGTAAATTGTGCAAAATAATATAAGTGCATAATTAGTGCACACATAGTAATTAAGATTTAATTTAACTGATTAATAAATAAGAATAAAGCAAACCAAAATCTAAATAATTATGCATAAAATATACATTAATACTAAACTAAGAAAGTGGCAATTAATGAATTTAACAAAATGAATAACATACTTAAGCAAGTAGTAAAGAATGATAAATTAAAGATAAATAATTATACAACATGTGCCAATAGTGATAATGAACTAAACAAATTTTCATCGTTTTTAACTCTAAAGCCTTTAGTGGGCAAAATGTTCTTTCTTTCTTTTCTCCAACAACTTTCCTGTCTCATCATATGCTTTTCCCTCTCCCATACAGCCGCTATAATTGGCTTATGACCTTTTCAAAATGTGAATCAGCGATGAAACACGGGAAGCGTGAATGTGTGTGTGCAGGAGCACAGCCATATGCTCTACTGCTGGCTGTGCTTTTACCTGTAAGGAACCCCACAGTGATGTACAGCTGTAGCAGATCCTGGGCATACGACCCGGCCACCATCCCAATGCTGCTCAGCAGACCCCCCGCCATTACCACTGGCCGATGGCCGAAGTACGCGCTCAATGCAGAGCCTACAGGGGCTGAATCACAGACAAGCACACAGTTATGACATACTGTACCGCCAGTAGCCAAGTGCTCCGTCAGCCCGTCAAGCTATCATACTGGGATACAGAGAAATGGAGGGTAACACAAACTCATATTTCTAGTCTCCTGCTCTGTTAAATAAATTTCAGCCTCACAATGTTTAAAGGTCTGATGGTGCCGGAGAACATGAATGTGGCTCTAACAAATATTAAAAGATTACAGTGAGCTTGTGTGTTGGCATGCATCTTAATCACAAATTAGATCAACAGTAAAGATCAAGTGTGACAAAGAGTTTTTGACCACATCTTCCTTTTGACATTTACAAACAAATAAACTTCAGTCAGTACATGTTAGGAATTCAAAGGAAAAGGTTACTGAGAGTGTAAGTGAAGGGAGCCCCCTGCTGGTTAAAACTGAACGTGGTACATACCCCCAAAATGTACAGTTGCCACAGAGATGGATGTGATCCATGAGCTTGCAGTCGCTGTGGTCGCAAAGTAGGACTGGATTTCTACGAAGAACACACCAAAGGACTTGATTACACCGAATGTCAGCCCAAAGACAAGGAATGTGGAAAGCACAATGAACCAGCCATAGCCTCCATCCGGTGGACCTGCAGGCCGATCTATTCTTCTCTTCCCTTGCAGTTCCATTGGAAGCTCAGAAGATAAGTTCATCATCTGCCATCTAAAAAAAGAAAAACACGTTTTCATAAAAATGGAAACGCATAAATCCACACTGCCCAGTCAGCACTGATGTTCTCTGAGCCCAGTAACACGAGACGAAAGTGATATAGTTCATCAATTATTATCTCTGTGTCAAAACAGCTGAAGAATGATTAACTACAACATGCCATAATCACATTGCACCAAACTGAACTAATGTTGTGTGCACATGTTTTTTTTTTGTATGAGGCAATGAATATGTAACCTCTGTCAATACCCCTACAAGAATTGTGAACACACTGTAAACTTGTTTTACTTGGCTGACCTGTACCCACAAACAGTGAGATAACTAGTTTTTCAGTTCATTTTTTTTTTACTGCCAGAAGAAATGGTTAACATTCAGCCTTTATCATCGGAATTATCAGGGCACCTGACTTATTTGTCCTGTTTAATAACCAATGCATATATTGCAGTATGGTAGTTATCAGCAGTATTGTGTAAGTTACAAAAAGTAATTAATTACTAGCCACAAATTACACCTTCAACAGTTACTGTACTAATTACTCAAAGTATTGCAATACATATTACTAATTACTTTCTAAATCAACCATGACCAGTTGAACAATGCAAGAATAGACAGGAAACTGCTCTTTTCATTCTCTCAAATAAATAATAAAAAATTGCATCAATTATTCTTGAACTGATTAACGTATTTAAAAGGAGAACGTTTTTTGTGACGGAGCATGTAAAAGACATCAATCAGCTCTACCCGACACCCCACGAATCCACTGTAACATCCCTGCCACCTCTGGTGATATTGCCACAACACAGGAAGTTCCTGAGGTTTGCTTTTGGAGGCGAAGCATACCAATATCAGGTTCTTCCATTCAACCTAGCCTTGTTACCCTGCATATACACAAAATGAATGGTTGCACATCTGGCTCCGCTGCGACTCCAGGGCCATCCACATTTTGAATTGCATAGCTGATTATCTGATACTGGCCCAGTCTCAAGAGCTTGCTCTTCGACATCGAGATCTCTTTTCTCTCGGGGGCTGAGGCGCAATGGCAAGAAAAGCATTCTCTCTCCCGCTCAGAGGGTAACGTGCTTGGGGGTTAAATGTACCACCATCAGGGGCATAACTGTCTCCCGTTCGTGTCAAGAACATTTTAAACACCCTAAGCAAAATCAGGCTAGGTCAGGACATTACATAGGTCTCTTGGCAGCTGCCTCCACAGTGATCCCTATGGGCCTTTTGCACATGTAAGCGCTTCAGTGCTCAAAGACAGGGCATTTAATCCGTACATTCCCCAAAGGCAAATACAGTTAAGGGCACACACAGTGCTTCGTGCCCTTTCTAAAAATCCATGTTTATGGTAAGGGTTACGCGCTGCAGTTTTGTTCACTTTCTCTGTGGCCCAGACCCCGGTTCCCCACCGTGGGTCCCACTCAAAGTGTGTTGATGTCACAAGATGCAAACAACAGAAACTTCCCGTACAGGCTGGGGAGCGGTCTTAGGTGGCCATCCAGCCCAAGGGATATGGTGAGGTCATCATCTCGATTGGCACTTCAATTGCCTCAAATTGATGCCTGTATTTCTGGCCCTGAAGTACTTCCTCCACCAGTTAAGAGGTTACCATGTCCCAGTGCGGATGGACAACACTGCGGAAGCCTCCTATATACTGCGTTGGCCAAACAGAATTTGGTACAAGATGATATATCTCCTCGACGGTTCACCCTGGGCAACACCGGAAAGGAGAGGGACCTTCTGTCTCAAGTGCGGGGGACAATATTACATCCCCGGCCTGAGCTGTGGAACCTTCATGTTTTGCCCCTGAAGGGTACTAACTGAGGAACACTGGGCTTATGCCCGGTTTAGACACCTGAAGTTATAGAGACCATTGTCAGTGATGGGGCTCCCTACACTTGAAGTTATGCCAATAAATGGGGTGTCTTTGAAAGGTAGTGCACGGCACGTAATGCAGATCCTGTTAACTGCCAGATTGCTTCCATTTTTGGAGTTCCTGCAGGAAAAATTATCAGCAGGCACATGCCCCGCCACTCTCAGGGTTTATGTGGCCGCTTTATCGCCTTGCCACACCTTGATTGACAGGGTACCACTCTGGAAGCATCCTCTGCTCGCCAGCTTCGTTTGTGGGGGCAGGCGACTGAGGCCACCCGCTAGGACCAATATCCCTTCATGGGACTTAGCTATAGTCCTTGAGGGTCTGGCTGATACTCCCTTCGAACCTCTAGAGTCAACGCCTGACAAGCTTCTCACTCTAAAGATCTTTTTTCTTATAGCTATCACTTCTTTGAAAAGAATTTGGGATTTGCAGTATCTGTCTGTCTCACCATCCTGCTTAGACTTTGCCTCAGGAATTGAGAAGCAATTGCCTTTTGCCAATTGCTACCTGCCTAAGGTTCCTTCCTAACGTCCTCCACCGTTCACAATGCCGGATCAGGAGAAACTTCAGGGCCGAATAGGGGGACGGCCGCCACCAAACAGACAATTTCACATTGGGTGAGGGATGCTATTGCCCTTGCCCATGATGAGGCGCACGGTCAAGCTTCACCAGTAGGCATCAGGGCTCATTCTACCAGTGGGGTTGCTTCTTCCTGAGCCTTGGCGGAAGGCTCAGGAAGAGCCCCCCCCTGTAGCATGTTTGTGATGCGACAGGCTGGTCCTCTCCACACACATTCATAAGGTTTTACAGTTTTGATGTTCATGCCACTCTGGGCTCACACGTCCTTAAATCAATATCTCAAGCACATGTCTGAGACCTTTTGAGCTCACACTACACAACGTGAGGGGTCCAGACACCCCCAGTGTGGCGGCATGGGTATTCTCATTCCCATAGTGCTGAATCAAGCGTAGCATTAAAGCTTTTGAAAGGGAACGTCTCAGGTTACTTGACAGGGTTACAGTAAAGTAACCCGAGACGATTTTTTACATAATATTTTTTATCATGTTTCAACCAATTAAAATACAATAAGGCACTTTATTCTGAATCACAGCTGAAGGAGTTGCAGTGGTTCTTGTTATTATATTCACAATACAAATGTGATCTTACCTCTCATAATATCTGTTGGCTGAAAAGACTCCTCATTCCCATTTCCAAGTTCTGTCTGGCTCATCTTCATTGACAATGCGTATCCAGACTACTGTACACAGAAATGCAAAGGTCAACACAGGGAAGACGTAGGAAGTGGGAGGTAACCTGCTTGGTTGTATAGCATTTTCATATGCATTATCATACAATGCTTCCAGCATGTGAGTCAATATTTTCTCTTTCTGCTGAAGGAGATACACAGCTGTGGCCGAGCTTCACAGGTCCTCACTTGGATGATCTCTGGACCTGAATATAAACAAGCTGTTTAGTAAATGGATTACCCTGGACAGAAATGTGTGTAGCACATCATTCTCTAGAGTGCATAATAACAAGATGTGCAGAAATGAACAATTCATTATAGACTAAATCACCTTCTTGTCATACCCTACTTTTTAGATAGGATAGTAAAATACATTTCACTAAAGTAACCACTCTAAGCAGAGAACCACAGCTTCTTTACTTTCCTTATGATAAATATGATGAGCCTTCGGGTGCATTCAGCATTGTAAAACATGTTTTGTTAGACACATGGAAAATGTACTTCATGTGATAGCATCTAAATTAACTGGTTTATGCAAGTCAAACATATTATTTATGACTGAAAAATCCTGAATATATTAGCCAACAACAAAAAAAAGTAATTTCTAAGGATCAGAAAAAATATAAACAGGTAAAAACTGCACAATAACTGGAAGAGAAAAGAAAAGGTTTTGTACAGACATCAGCTTTTTTTTTATATATTCCAATAGGATGTCACATCTTCTCATTTTAAGACCCCAGAGTTCCTTTAGTATAAAATAATAGGATTTTGAAGATGAGATGGTCAAATAAACATTTGACCTCCAAGAAGTTGTGCTGCATGTAAGTTAAATACTCAGTAAACAAATCTATAATATTATGCTGCCTAAATGTGTTTTGAAATAGCATTGTCCAAGGTCATCATATAGGATTGAAACTTTCTTTTGGGGAATTTTTTTTATTTAAACAGTCTTTTTTTATTTATCAAGATGCACACCTGTAATCTTGGGCTTGAACTACTGACACTCAACTAAAATTGAGGCATAAACAGTATTTTACCCTGAGAACCAAAAACAGTTCAGTAATAGCCTGAATCTCATCTCAGTTCATTGATTAGCGGAGGTCATTTAAGCTTCCTCTGATGTTTGATCTTCACTGCTTGGAGTGTTTTGAAAAACAAATTAAAAGGAAGGAAAATTAAATATGCTCAGGGGCCAATAAAAAACTTGTTTCATTTGATGTCCTCTCTCCCTTTATGCATGTAAAGTAGGAAGAGTTTCCTAAAAGGAAGGTTAAACTGTCAAATGTGCATAAAAACGGCCAACTTCAAATTCATTCAGCTGTAATTTTTGGCTCCTGGACAGGCACTTAAACACTATTAATTATAAAATAGATGGCGAAAAGTATTACAGAAATACTATAAAATACAGTGTGCATAAAAAAACAGGATGTGGATAATAAAAACTAGACCAGACATGCATTATGCTCATAAGCATTTTAAAAAATCAAATTAACATTGTTTGCACTATACCTGTTAAACATGTTAATGTGACACATAATGTAGATGATAATCAGGGCTTGACATTAACTTTTTTGCTCACCACCGTGTCTAGTGGTTTTTCAAAGTTACTAGCCAATCCGCATTTTCACTGGCCACAATTTTGACATATAGAACTGCCATATAGGTATTTTTAATATTATCTCAAAATTTGGCAGCAGGTATATTAAGCTGCTGTCACTTTAATACCTGACTCAGATTCATTACACTGTTATTGTCTCAACTGTAACATAACTGTTTACGTGAATACTCGCCAAGACAAGACTACACAAGTATTTTGACATTATTTTGTGTGTATTTGTTGACTGTTTAAGTGCAACTTAACAGAAGTGCAAAAGAACTCAATTTAGAACTGAGGGTGCCTTTGTGCGCGAATCTGCGGGAATTAGTAAGATTATGCCCAATGCGCGCAATCCCAAATTAGTTGACATGTAGTTGCAAAGTTACTTAGAGTTAGAATGTCTAAAGTTGACCATCGAAATAAAGAATTACCGATCCTGATTAACTGTCTAGACTGGCAGTACATTGGGAAAAAAGATGAGATCTCAGTTATTCTGACATTGAAACTAACATAATTGATTTCTACTAATGGTTAGAATTGAATTTATAATAGAATACTGAAAAGAATGCATGCAGTGTAAAAGCATGAAAGCTTGATAATGTGAGTTATGAGTGAAAGTAATATTTATCTTGCATAGATACAATTACATATTGGCTTGCATCCCTTTACTTTACAATGCTTTTATCTACCAGAGCTAAACCTGATTTCAGCATTGAAAGTCTCAAAACACTGCATACGAAATTGAATCGTCATAATAATCTGCAATTCGAAAGTATCCTAATAATCAATTTTACACACTAATTATTTTAGATACTGCAGAATTAGTAACGTCTGACATTATAATGATGACATAAGTCACTTATGTCACTGACTCTTAAAATGAAAATCTGCAAAAGTCAATAGTTGGTAAGAATTTGTAATGTATTAGAGGTCTCTTACTGCACCCACACACCGGACGCGAATAGCGCGTCAGGCGCGAGTGATTTCAATGTTAAGTCAATGAAAAGACGCGTTACACGCGTTTTACGTGCGTAACGCGTCTTTGCATTGACTTAACATTGAAATGACTCGCGCCTGACGCGCTATTCGCGTCCAGTGTGAACGCACCATTATGCTCACCAAGGCTGCATTTATTTGATCAATATACAGCAAAAAATGTACTAAAATTTTAAAATGTAACTTTTTGCTGTGATGACAAAGCTGAAGTTTAAGTAGCCATTACTCCAGTCGTCAGTGTCACATGATCCTTCAGAAATAATATGCTGATTTGGTGCTCAAGAAACATTTCGTATCAATGTTGAAAACAGTTGTGCTGCTTAATATTTGTGTGCAAACCATAATATATATTTTTTAGGATTATAAGAACAGCATGTATATGAAATATTTTGTAACATCATACATTTCTTTACTCTCCCTTCTGATCAATTGAATGCGTTTTTTCTGAAAAGAGATTTAGATTTAATTTCTTTAAAAACAATTTTTACTGACCCCAAACTTTTGAATGGTAATGTATTTCTATAACTATAACTAGAAAAACTGATCATTTTGGTTGAACGGCACTGAAAGGTTAAAATAACATACATCAGCTTTGGGGTTAAATGTTGCATGTCCTGTTTAAAGCTTCATTGGTTGCATGTTCTCCAGTCTTGGATGAAATCCAATTAAAAAGGACCAACTGTCAGATAGTTAGTTATCAAATATTGTGCAGTGCCTGATTAGCTGTGATCTTTTACTCTCTGGAAACGCATCAGACTATCCATGGTCAACAGACCTTGGCATCTTGTTTAATGATTTCATATCCCAGACATGAATCTGGACGTGTCCCATAATATAAAAAACTGCAAGTATCTTAATCAGAATGATTTTCAACTTACTGGATATCACAGCAGGGGTGAAATAATGCAGATTAATCTCTGTTTGGGTGCTGTGACCTGCAAGGTGTTAAACAGAAGGTTAGCATTAGCCGAGCAGAGGATCGTTCATCATAATGAGGTCTTTATGTTCAGGATCCCTCTGATAGGATGAAAATGTGAAGACACACACTACATGAAACCAATTAGACAATGTGGACAGGATTAGATAGGTATTAATCCTCTGAATAGTTCAGACCAGTTGAGTTCTATGTTTTTACATTGTCATTGATAGAAGGGCATCCTCTTCTGGCAGTCCTTCCACTCCAGTGGCTTTCACCCAAAAAGCACAGGTGTCTTTGCACTTACCCAGATGGCTTTGCTGTTGATTGCAAAACCTGAGTACCATAAAAAGACGAGAAGCCAGCCACACAGGACATCTTTGGAACATAAAGATCATCTAAATCACAATTTTACTGAAATTGCTTTGTTAGATTACTATCTCAGAAGCTCACGTTACAAGGCATATTCTTCCAGAATGAAGACAGAATCTACATCCTTTTTTTTTCTTGGATACAAAGTTGCTGGGCAATTTTGGATATAAATCAACGTAATGTAAATTAAATTGAGGTGTTATTCTTCCAAGCAATCCTTCTTCCTTTATTTTTGGATTAGCTGTCCTACCAGAGAGGAGCGAGCTTATCTTAAAATTAGTATGGAACACATGATAGCTTGGAAAAACCTGACCAGTCTATTCAATCTAAGAAAAACTGGTTTAGAATAGTGTAAAACTGGTTTAGATATACATGCATGCTCTTTTTTTGCCAATTCAAATCAGTCAAAATTATTTCTGTTTGTTAGAGTATGTTAGCTTTGATTTCAGAATTACTTTTAAATTGAATTCAACTCCTTAATTCAAATGGAATAGCATTCAAGTAACTAACACAATATTTTAAAAGTAACTTTCCCCAACACGGCTCATACACTGTTACTGTTTGAAATCGACGTTGTGTCATTCAAAGTAAAGTAATTCAAGTTGTCTTCTAAAAAATTATCAAATTAAAAAGAGATCTGAAGACTGTTGAGCATGTCCTAATAATTGCTATTGCATATGTGTGTATGCTTCTAACACCGATTCTGTTATGTTGTTTTCATCAGTATAAGGTGTGACCCCTCTGTTATCCTCATGGTTATGTTTTGGTGTCCATGGTGACCATCCGTGCTCCTCAAGAGGATTTGGTGTCACAGCACCAAAAACATCCCTTCCCCCTTATCTTAACAAAGCTAGCATTACACACGGATGGAAAAAATAACAGACTTAAAGACTGAGCAATGTTCTGGGCTAACATGTCATATATGCAGTAGGAAAAAAAGATCTTACCTGTAGCCATCAGGTGTGTTGTAGCACTAAGCCTCTGGTCTGCTGTGAGGATGTCAAAACTCCATAAGTTAAACAAGATGATGAGAAAAGGGTGGAGCTTATGTAAATGAGACGGAACACAAAAGTTTGTGGGTTATTATATGGCTGTATATTCAGAATACTGAGTGATGTAAGTGTTTGTTTTGCATGCAAGTTACTTCTGGGTTTTTCGATGTCTCAAAGAGACCAACAAAATTAACAAACCAAAAATCAATCTTGGTGCCCTCCATCAGACCTGTGTTTGTCAAACCTTTCTTTCATATTCAAATACATTCTCAAAAGAATGCAATTGAAAACATCTCAGCCTCAAAACAAGACAATTGTGTCCAATTCTATACTGTAGTCACAAAAATCTTTAAATTGAGCAATGATTTGACCCATGCTCTCAACGGCTTGCAGTTCATTGAACGTTCACAACATCAAAGTCTATAAGTGGTTTCCAGTTTGGCTTGTTGCTGTGGACACAATGCACATGCCAGCTCAGCTGTAGCTGTAGGGCCAACTGCCTTCTAAAAGATCAGTAAGATAATAACAAGTCAGTCTGGACAAATTACTCAGTAGAGACCCTCCCGAGACAAGCAAATACAAATATTTGGAATGTATACTATTTTAATAGAATGTAATATAATATATATTATAACCATGTTGTAATTATATTATAATGGCCAGGGATGGCCATTATCTCATGATTATTCAGAATTGGTTTAGAAGAGAAAAGGATTAATTAATAAAAATAATTAATAAAAATATTAACCAGAATGTAGAAAGAAAGGTATGTGCATGTATGGAGCAAGAAGGCCGAAACACTACTATTGCTGAAATGGAGGGAAGGAGATGGTTAGAAAAATAACTTTTACGAAATAAAACTGAATGGAAAAATGAATGAGAAAGAACTGCTTTACCTTCAATTATGAAATACTCCTGATGTTCATATCTTGAGTATCCATCCAAAGCCATAGGATGATTTAAAAAAAAATCTCATTGATCTGCAACCCAGTGACAAGGGAAGGTACAAGTTTTAATTTTCCCTTGAAACAAAACCAACGCAAGTGTTATCAAACTTATGTGAAAATTATTCCATCTGACGGAAAACCAAACCGTCTGCTTGAAGGTGACCGAGGACTTCTCAAAAGCTCAGTTAAACATCCTGGACACAGATGTTTCCGCGAAGAGTAACGACACTTTCCACTGACACTTTCTGCTCATGCTGACCAACACAACAGACTTGGTACAACAAGTCATTCAACAAACTGAATACTCAAGCAGTGAAAGCAAACCCGACCAAGCGGATCACAGACATCATGTCCCGCTGCTGCAGCATCCACTCAGTACGCCTACCCCTAAAGAGACTGTGTGTCACAGAGGTGCATTTTGCAGTGCTTTCATCTTCAATGTTCAACCTGTCTTAATGCTGTTAGTTCAGGTGAGTACTTGACTCATGCACCCATCGACTAGCCCTATGAACACTGTGAAAATAACATCCAAAATGTGGAAACCAGAAATGTCCAAAAACCCCCCTCAGGAACTGATCTGAATTTGTCCCAAGAGGCTAGGGGAGGCCTGTAAGACTTGATTTTCCTGCTAAGAAAAAAAATGAGATCAAACCCCCTACAATAAAACAATAAAACGCACATCTGGAGAGAAGAACTCAAAGAAAGAGCACAGGACAGCACCTTGCCCAAACTTCTCTTTGTTTATATATGCATCCCCCATCTCCCTTCCCTCTGATTCAAGTCACTAAACGTTCACTGAGAATGTCTATAATATAACATATATGATGTATCTTGTGAATCTATTGTTTTTTCCTTTTCATGTTTGGTGTCATTTTAAACGTCCCAGTGTGATTGGTAAAGGTCTCAATTTCATTGCAGTCATTGGTATTATGAGAAAGATTGAAAACGTAGGATAATTCTGATAATTATCTCCTCTCCCCCAAAAACAGGTGTAACCTGTTATTTCTGAATTGACTTCTAATTGTTTACTTGTGTAATTGGCATGACACATTTTCACCTGACAAATAAAATGTTATGTTATATTTAAAATGTGTGTTTTTTTTATCTAAAGGTTATAATCAGTTGATAGTAAATTAGAATTTGATATTCGTTTGAGCACCAAATTAGATGTTATTAAGGGTGTTACTTTCACCACAGTCTGTGAGTTTCACTGATCTAAATTTGAAACCCTTGATTCATTACTCTGGAGTTCAACCTCACCATCTGCCTAGCGTCACAGATAGCACTCAAAGCCCCAAGCTTTCTAATTTACATGAGCAGAGAGATTTAGTCAACAAAAAACAAAAAAAACGTATACTATCTGTCCAATCAAAATGTCAGAGTGTGGACGTGCACACGGCGTGCATATATGCGTGCTCTGGGAGACTAACACAAGATGATGGTTTTCTGTGCATTTCCACCCATGCGAAATGAAGGGCTCATCAGGGGCTTATTCACAGTCTGTGCTGATAGTTGATGATTAAGACTCAATCCAGCCCTGTCACAGCTGAGAGGACACAAAGTGTCTTCTTCTACCGCTTTTCCCTATCTCAGGACTGATCAAGAATTACACTGTATGTCTAATATAGGCATTTGGAAGGAGGAAGGAGGGAGGAGGGAATTTCAATCCAATTGGACTACTTTCTTTTGTCCAACCATTGATATGTTTGAATATAAATAGGGCAGTCATACTGGTGGCTTGATTGATTCTGTGACACATGGAGATCCCTGTGGACAAGTTTTCTTGTTTTTTTTGTTTGTGTTTCTTGAATGTGGCGTTCGATTTCTTGATTTTAGGCAAGCTAACATCTGGCAGTGATCCAGAGTGAGACTGATGATAGTGATGATATCTCTGCTGGAGCTGCGCAGGAGAGATGAGAGAAAGGAAATGAAAGCCAGTTCTGCAAGTATGATATCAGACTAGTGACTAAAATTGAATGGAATGACAAGATAGCATGATGTATTATTAAAATTTATGTTAAAGCATTGTACAAACAGTTCCCAGACGCTATGATGATACAACTCCACTCAAACATGTCTGACATAGGGCATATAAACTCATTAGAAAGAAATAATAATAATAGTGTTGTTAAACAGTTAAAAATAATATTATTTATTAATTATTCTAATATTTTAAATCATAATAAAGAAAGAAATACAGTTTTTTAGTACAAAAACCCACAGTAATAAAATATTTTCTAGTTTGCCTCTAACCATATCTTTTTAAACTAAAATGTCTTCTTATTGCAGCCATTTTGCACATTGAAGTTTCTCACATTCTCTTTTCTACGTATGATTGACTTTTCTCCCAGTGCACCTGCTGAAAATAAAAGGTAGGGAACTAGTGCGGAGTGTACAAACCCTTAGGCAGGGTGATTATAAATCATGAATGAAATCATCAGTCCATTTTCTCTGGACATTTTATGGATTCACCACCATCCTTCATGAGGTCTCACGAAGCTCATTAATACATTACTGTCTCATAACTGATTCGGGGACATTTCTACATTCCCTGACATCACATCATTCTGGTCACCATGACCACTAGAATAGCTCATCCCTGTCTGTGGGCTATTTAGAGTGGGCTTTGATCTATTGGTTCTAGGATGTTAGAAGTTGGGACTAATTACGCCATGGTGATGAGATGATTAACGCGGTCCTTTAATCTGCCCTTAAAGGCAATAATCATCAGTGTCCTGTGTTTTCTTACAATCTCTAGATATCTGCTTCATCCCGTACCTCCACCTGTCTGTCTGATCTTGTTCATCCCGGGCCTCTGTAGAACATCAGAACAAGTTTGTTATAGCAATTACAGAATGTCAATGCACTTCCACATACACCAGAAAAGCTATAATTTATGAAGTATACACCTGTACTACTTTAGCTTAAATGTGCAGTTTACAATGTAATGCACTCAACCTAACCTTCCATTTCCAGGATGACGAATGACCTATAATTAATATCTTATTTAGAGATGATTTTAACATCTCTTTAAAAATTTACATTTAAATTAAAATAGCAAAACAACCATATTTATGTCAAGGGTCAAGAATTGTGAGGATTCATAGAGCTTTGAAGGGCTTTATTTAATCAAAAAATAAACAAAACACAACTTAAACCTCCCCAATGGGGGAAAAACACAGTCCAGGGCAGCAGGCAGCAGAACTGGAGCAAGGCACGACAAACAGAAAAGGCCTCCACATGAGGAACATAGATGACGATCTGGCACAGGACAGCGAACAACAAAAGAATAAGGCTACGTTTACACATGGCCGGCTATTTTCATAAACGGACATTTCACCCCTCTCCGTTTTCAAAAATAACATCGTGCACACCTGTCTGTTCTCAGAAAAGTGTTTGTTTACACGGACCCGTGTATATGCCTTCAAGAGTATGCCAAACCTGTAGGTGGCAGTGTAGCGAGAAGCTCAAGCCCACGTCAAGCCAATCAGAACATACTGTGACGTCGGCTGCCTAAAACTCAGTTTTTCTCAGTTTATATGCAAACGTGCAAACGAAGTTTTCCAAAATCTCCACTCTGGCCGGAGTTTTTTTTAGAAATAATCGTTTTCAGAGGCGAATTCTCCATTTGCGTGTAAACGAAGGGAAATGTCTCAGTTACTCAAAATAACCATGTACGTGTAAACGGGGCCTAAAAAGAGAAGAAAATCAGAAGGGTAACAAGAGAGAGCAGGTGAGGCAAATTAACCAATAATCAGGTAACAAGAGGGCGGGGCCAAGTCTAGAGACTGACAAAAGAGCACATGGCACACAGAAACAAACAAAAATAATTTGGATCATTTGACCGCAAAACAAACATGACAGAAGCAAAGTGTGCTCGCACAAACCCACAGGACAGAAGAGAACATGGCAGACAAACACAGTCGTCCTCAATGTGCCCAAACTACGGTGGCCCAGAGAGAAAACAAGACACAAGACAGACAGAAGAGCACGGAGCATGGATGTCAGGACCCGAACACTGAAACCGAACCAAGACTAGACCGAAGTGTCAGGATCCAGACACCACGCCCCGAACATGCAAGACACAGACATAATGGTAGAGAAGGATTCGGTCAGGATTCGGTCACCAAACTAAAAACAAGACCAATTAAGGTGACAGGACCCTGACAGTTTATTTATGAGAAGTCCACTACCCGAATTAAACATGCAACTTGGTGAGGTCATGTGACAACAATGTAGTATATTATAGTTTAAAAGAATCATTTTATAATGCATAATGTTTCACATATGTTGTGGTGTTTTCAGTATATACTGTGCAGTAGGTCTATGCAGTAAGCTTTTATTTCAATCTGAACATAGGCTTTGACATTCAATCTGTTTATGGGATAATATACTGAAATTCAATATCATAAATCACCCAGTTTATCTATTTCAAGCACCAGAGTTGAGAATCAAAGCCTGCTATCAATGGTGCAATGCAGTGAAATTGTGACTTTGCAGTAATTATAGTCTCTATTCTAGTCTGTTCATTTCATTGACTTTATATTAGTATTTACTAGCATTATTCATTGACTCTCTTCAACCTATTTCAGTCTCAAATGTCAAAATACTTTTTTCTTAAAGGGTAATGTAGAACAACAGATTTAGTTTTTTCATCACCTAAAAGCAGTTCAGTATATTACATTACAATAGACAAAACCACACATTTTTCACCAGAAATTACAAAAAAGTCCAACAGTTTGTTGTTGATCTCTGATGGACACAAACATACACTTTGTACCGGAGCAGAACATCAAGCAGAACACCCGCTACACAAGTGGATCATTTGATGACACAGCCACTATGCCCGAACACCTGCTTAAAAGAATAAGAAACCTTATAAAGAAAGAAAATGCACAAAGCATCATCAGCCTCTATATAAATAGTAAATAAACAGTACTTTGCAGTCCCTTATGTGTACAGTGCGAAAGTTACCAGGTTTATGTACATGTCCAGTAAAGTCAAATTTATTTGTATAGCGCTTTTCACGATACACATTGTTTCAAAGCAAATCATGATGTTAATGTTCATAATATAAACTTCATGCCTTATGGTTGCAGATTAGAGCTGGGCGATATATATTCACATTTTGCAAGGATACAAGCAATCAAGCATTTCAGATATGCAAAATATTATATATCACCCTATATGAGTGTACTGTATGTATTCGGACACACTTATATATCCAACTTTTATAAAGTGCTAGGTGATAATATAGATACATTTTTCAGTTAAGATTTGCTATATAGAATATAATGCTTTGCGTGAATGTACTGTATGTCCACAAATAAAGTTGCAAACTGTATGATATAGCCTACATCCATCTTTATAAAGCTGTGCGATAATGACATCACAAAATTGCAATCCAGCGAGTTTATTAACCGATAGCACATCATAGCACTCTTTACATGAACTTGACTTATTCTGCATATGAATGATCATAGCATATGAATGCAGTGCTCAAACTGCCCTTCCTGCTCTTTCACTCAGGTTTGTGTGGTATATAAATAATACATGGATACTCACTGTGAAGTAAGCCTAGGAAAAAAAATGCTGAAAAGGCCTCCTCCTAGAGTCTTTGATTCATTTTTAAAACTTTGCCTTTATAGAAAAACTAGGAATCAATCACAGCTGTCTGTCAAAGACACTGAAATCTCTGATGTTCAGTGAAACATCCACCTGCAACTACTGCAATGATGATGCTTGTGATACAGAGAAGAGGAATGCTTTAACTTTCCAAGCGAGACCCTTTACAGAATTTCATCGCCACACTGCACTACATCTATGGTCAAGTTGTCAGCTAAGATTAATGGGAAGCTCACTGCCCCATTGAGGCTCTTACCATCATGACAGACAGAGGGGGAATAAATTACACCGCATCGTAGCCAGGAGCGATGCAATACGTCTGTCTACAGTGAAAGCAAAAAGAGCTATTTGAGGTCAATGAGGCTAAGTTTAGTTACATGACCATCGACCCTTTCTTTAATCTATACTATACCGACTGTATTTGAAAAAGCAGGGTTTATGTTAAAACCGGTGTACTGCTTAAGATGAGATTAGACCGTGCTATCTGGGTTATTCAGTAGCTGATGTATATCTAGATTACTATAATGTCGGCCAAAGTTCACGAGATCAAACCTATTTACAAACAAACAAGTCGGACAGACTGACTGACAAGCCAATGCACAATTATAACCTCACTGACATCAGATAAAAAAAGAACTGAATAGTGAGAACACGAACATCTGTTCACTTCTAGCATCTCGCCAACAGGCAGCTAAGTGCAGTGATAAAGCTAAATGTGATAAAGTGATACAAAGTCACATTTAAGCCTGAAATATAGTACGATGACGACATCACAGATATGCTAACAGAAGCATCCAGACAGCACCGCAGAACTCGTGCCACTCATGAATAGTTAAAAGGGATGTAATAGGAAACAATACTTTTCTTGATCCGTTGAAACTAGTATGTAAACATATTGGAACTTCAAGAACTGAAAACAGTTCAAAACATCTTCAAAAAAAATGTCTTGTTCCAAAAACGTAAAATGTCTGAGATCAGAAACCCACATTTATTAACATACAACCACCGGCATTTTTGATAAAGTAATGAGGGGGAAGTAGGCTAATAAAAAAATAAAATATGACATTCCAAACACCATAAGAACTAATGTATGAGTACATTGTGCTGTTTCGGGCTTTCACTTTGCATATTATAACGTTAAAAACAAGTAACTGATTCTGAGTTAATTGATCATTTTAGTCTGACCTTCAACAGTTTATGTGTCATATTTCAGTGTGGATTTCAAGTGGCTGTTATTAAAAGATTTGCTGTGCATAAGCACAGAAAAGTGCTGTTACCGACTGCTGACATGCTCTGAAGTGTCAAAACACACACAAACACATGCACCATTGACCTATTGCTAAAATTGCACTGTAAATGGGTTTACTTGATGAGAGAATTAAATCTTAAATCTACCACAATTTGGAATCTAAAAAGCAACTTATTTATCGAATAGGAATCAATCTTACCATCAAGTATATCTGAGGGATGGCCTCTTAAACCCTTCTTGATGCTTTCTACATCAATCACTGGTGCCAGCAGAAGACACTTGCCATCTAGATATGGCCTTCCTTGACAAATAATGGCATATGATACATCATTCAAGCCATCCTTCAACAAGATTTCTCAATAAGCACTGCGGCTAAAAGCATCTTTATAGCTGAGCTGATGGCATATCTCACAACGCTTTCCCCCATCTAATGCTGTTAAATGGTGCAAATGTTATTAAGTTCATATGAATTGTTATTGCAATAGAATACGTTCCATCAAAATAGTTAAGAATATGGTTTTCTCTTCCAGGATTTTACATAACAGTTTAAGATCAGTATAACGTGAACAGAAATTTAAGCACTAAACATTGGGACGCTGATGATCGACTCAGTGACCTACAACACAATTTCAATCATTCATTAAAATATAGCTGGCATTTATCATAAACATCGCTGTGAAGAATGCCATGGTATCATTTGTTGGCTTAGTTTGTCTTCATCGAAGCTCTTTACAAGTACAGTCCCATTATGAAATATATTCTCATCCTCCTTTTCTGATGACTTGAGAGATAGAAGAACATGATGACATTTCTAGTAAGTATTATAGTGATTTTAATAGAAATGGTTGACTATCTGGGTAATGTACTAACTACGTAACTTGAGAGTGGACTAAGGCCTGATCATGGCTCTGCTTGTGTCTATCATAAATGAAAAACAAGTGATAAACAGGTTTAACCTTTACATTACGAACAAGCTGATGTCCATTTAATGATTCAACCAGCTGGTAAATCCTGAGAAAAGCTACACATGTAATTTGATTGGTCCATCAAATTTGTTTCCTCTGTACCTTTTCAGATTCATGACTCAGCCATCTGGGGCTTTCGGCACAGTAGCAATGCCATTTATGGAACAAATTTGTGATTTGTTGACAAAGCAAAGTCCGTCACAGAGTCTGACTCCAGAAGGACATTTTTATCTCTGAGTATTTATTGCATGTTTAATCCCCAGCCTCATCAAGATCCCCCATCATCCTGGGACAATTTTGTGACCTTACAGAGAAGCTTTTCACCTGGAGGCATCAGACTTTCTTAGGGAGAAATCGGTAAGAAGAGGTGAAGACGACGAACACAGAGTTGACCTCACTGAGGTCACGACATGTCTGAATCTCAAATAAACACTAAAACAATCATAGCTTTATTACTCCGCAACTGCTGCATGTCAGAGCTGGCAGATGTCAGGGGCACATGCACAATGAAGAGAACAGAACAGGGTGACTGTGTCTAATGATTGAGCGTTTCAAATAAGAGGATTAGAAAATCCTTCTATGAACCCTAAAAAACAGGACAAGACTCGGAGATTACTGCTGTTTTATTTGGAGCTGTTCAAGAGCCATTGCATGTTTTATTATATTAAGAAAATTATATGCATTATGCACATTTTCTGGAAGAGCAATTCTTGCATTTAAAACAGTCAACAAAAAAAGCACATCTTTGGATCTGTTAAAAAATTACTGATAATTAATTTGAGGAACGTGAATCCCTCTGCTGTATGTCTAACGGCGTGGAAAAAGGCTCCAAAGTTAAACTATGTAGCTTAATTTTTAATTTCTATTGCATGGATTTTCATAGAGTGCTAAATCTGGCATAAGTCCACAGTGTAAATATGAAGGAAATAGTACTTCAATGAGATGAAGTCAGCTTGTGGCTGATGGAAGACAAAATACTGCAGCTTCAAGGCCCTTTAACTCTTTAGACAGCCGTCCATGAAAATTCACCCTGTCCACTGCAAAAGGGTTCAGAATGAGGGCATGGAAGAACAGTTTTGATCTAGTGAACAGTACAATGGTTGTGCATCACTTAAAAGGCTCCAGCTGGTAAAGGGTGCTTGTTATTCCCGGAAGTCTCTCCACCATTCCCGAGTAGAGCAAGGTCTTCAACAGAGCCTGGCGTCTCTGTGTCTGGGGTAAGAACTAGTGTAGGAAGAGGAAAGTCCACCCATCCTCCATCCTGCTCGTCCTCGGCTCCTGCGGTAGCAGCTGCGGCTGCCGCGCACTCCTCCTTAAAGAGCCTGTCGTGCTCCTGTTTCAGCTCCTGGTAGGAGCGGGAAAACATGTGGAATATGGAAGTGGCTGGGAAGGCCATGATTAGGATCCCGCTCAGAATGCTACTGAGCGCCACCACCTGACCGGGGATGCTCCTGGGCACCATATCCCCATAACCCACTGTAGTCATAGAGATTATTGCCCACCAGTAAGAGGCGGGAATGCTGCTGAAATCATGTACTCCGGTAAGCTCGCTCTCCGCCAGGTGCACCAGTGGTGAAAAGAGTGTCACCGCTACGCAGAGAAAGAGCAGCAGCAGGCCAAACTCGCGCATGCTCCGCCGCACCGTCAGCCCCAGCGTCTGCAAGCCCAGAGAGTGGCGTGCCAGCCGCATTACGTACAGGATCCGAAGGGCTCGTAGGACCCGCAGTACCAACCCAAGCTTGTCCAAGTAGCCCTTACCTCCAGAAGGTCCCTCATTTTCATCAGGGGGGGTTTCTCCCACGACAAGAGACACGTAGTAGGGCAGGATGGCCATAACATCGATGATGTTCAAAGGTCCACGGAGGAATACCAGCTTGCTGTCCGCCTGGACGAACCGTAGCAGAAACTCCATGGAGAACCAGCCCACACACACCGTCTCTATGATGAACATGTGCTGGCATTTCTGGGAGCACACACCCTGCGGAGAGAGAAAGAGATAGAGAGTGTAAGAAACAAATTTAATTCCCAATCAATTATTTTTTAATAAAAAAGCTTTGGATGTAAACTTAAAGGCTTAGCTTATTAGAAGTTAAAGTATTTTTGCGAAAGGGAGATTTAAAATAAAATTCCCCAGAGAGCAAAAATGTTGGTCAGTAATACAAAAAAGGAGGAAGGGAAATGGATAAGATAAGGAGAGTGCAGATAGCCACAACATTTTCAAGAAAATCTCAGTTTACTTTTAGTATTCAAGTCACACTAACCGATAAGTCAAGCTGTATCAGTTAATTAGCCAGAGTCAGAGGTCAGATTGAGGCAATGGGGGAGAAAGAGCTAACAGAAAAGAAAAACCAGACCACTTTGACCTTGAAATGCCTGAATTAAACACTCGATGTTCAGGCAACATGCTGGAAGAGACCCAAATTGGATTTTTCCCTTCATGTGACATGCCTCTAGATGTGATCCTTAAAACTACCTGATGCAGTCAGATCTAAAATCACACATTCTGTTAACATCGTTTTATCATGTTGTTATCATTTAGTGCCAGTAAGCGCCTTGCTAAAATCTTAAAAACCGGAGGAGGAGCAAGCAGAAATACTGGAAAGATGCTGAGATAGCAGATTTAATTAATATTTGGTGAGGTGCATTAGTTCGAGCAAAACTCAAGGGAATGTATCACAGTCATTCCATGTTAGCAAATTAGCTCTTCAATTTGCAGTTGCTTGAAGACACTAGATGTAATGGTTTTGTTGTACATGTGCACACTGTATGCTGGTAAAGCATGTGATGTTATTGTTTCTGTATATGCTCACTCATAGGTATAGGTCAGCTGTCTGTTCACAATGATGCATGAGTAATTTACAGTATTAACACAAATCTGAAAAGTCAAAGAAGAAAGATTACATCTCTCAGCAAATATTTAAAACAGTCCGGTAAGATATATGATTTGAAACATAGCCTCAGAGAACAAGATATGCATGAAATAATTAATGATGGACTGCTAAACGTCGGCTGTACCACATTTACATGTCTTTATAATGTGTTTAGCTCAAGACATCCAGTGAAAAATGTTTCAACCTTAATGCAGGCCGGAAATAAATATAATATATAAATATTTAATACATTGGAAAAAATACTAGCACTACTAATAATGATACATAAAAATAGAATAATAAAATATTTTTAATGTATACATTTTATTTTGTTGTAGTGCAATGATTATTAATTTATTGTTTCAAAAATAAAACATTAATTTCATTGAATAATTTCATCAGTATTGGTAACATGAAAACAAAACAAGGGAGAAAGTGAGAAACTAATTGAATTCCCAATTCATTTATTATCAATAAAACCACTTTGCATCTACATTTAAAATCTGTTTAAGCCAGCTTAGCATATTATAGAAGTTAAAGTAGAAAAATGTTTGCAAAAGGGAGGTTTAAAATAAAATATCCGTGAGGGCAAAAGTTTCGTCAGTAATAAAAAAAGAGGAAGGGGAAAATGGAAAAGATATCAACTAAACGAAACAAAAAATCAGCCAATCTCATCTGTGAAATACTTCACAGCAATGCAGTAGAAAATCCTCCCCTTGAAACAGTCGGAATCAAGAAACCAACTGAAATACTGCATACAAATGCTGCAAACCTTGCTCCACAAACATCCTGCCTTCCTAAAAGAACGAATCACTCTGCCACACTTACATCTTTCCAAGACCTTTCAAAACTCATTCATGCTTTTGCTTGTCAAGTCTGAAAAGCCATTGTAAAATTCTCAATCTTTCATTGGAGCAACAGACTCAAAGTTAGAGTGGACGTATGATCAAACCGCACTAGCGTTGAGGTGATTCATTTGTGTAAATTCAGCAATTTTAAATGTTCAGCACACAATTTGTCTTCCTCATTCCAGTGCTTTGTCCCATTTCCATCTCTCTCCCTTTCTGTCACTCTCCCCAGTTCTCAGTCATTCTCATTCCCTCATTCTACTCTAACACCTTCCTCTCATCTCATTCCTCAGACTTTTCCTCCTCGTCTCCCTGCGGGTGGGAAAGAAGTGGCTGTGACTGCAGCTGCAGACATTATGCATGTAAAAGAAGGATAACAATTTGCAAATCGTCAAGCTGATTGTCAATTTCTCAGCGCTAATGCACTTAGGGTGACCTTATCTCTGTGCTGCCACTAGAAATGTCAATGATATCCCCCCTCTTTTGTGCCCGAAACCAATCAGCCGCAGTCCCAGCATCTATACAACCTGTACATTTAGAAATCACCTGCAGAGCGAACGAGCAGATTACCGAGGTTTATACCAAGGCTTTTGAGTTCAGCATTCACAGCAGTAGGGCTGCACAATTAATCAAAAATAAAACTGAAATCATGAAGCGTCTTGTTCTTTTAACCTTAGACATGTTCATCATTTCACAATTCACAACACAATCACAATAGGATTTTCTGAAAATCATGGTTAGAATAGTTTTGGCTCAACCCAACTGCTGCAGTCGCAAAGCAAATCAAAGAAACGAAACAACCAAACACAGATTGATATCTTGCCAGCATGCTTCACAGTCACAGTCTTTGTTAGCACTAAACAGGTTATATGAACTGACAGCCATCGTTGTGGTATGTATCTCTGATTGAATGTTAGGTGGTCTGGCTGGGCTGTATGAATCTAGAGGGAGGGTCTGAGAATGCATAAATGGATGTATTGAAAATGAAATGCAGTTGGGATAATCCGATCTGTGAGCTGCTTAGTGAATGAGATATGAGGACCAAGGAGTGGGGATGTCAGGAAGAGACGAGGGATTGGACAGAGAGTTGAATAATTGAAACAGCGCTACTGCCCCGCACACGCACACGCACACACACACGCACGCGCACGCACGCACGCACACACACACGCACGCACGCACACACGCACGCACGCACACACGCACGCACACACGCACACACACACGCACACACTTTTATCTGACTGTACACAATTAGAGGGTCTGGTAAACAACTCCAAACACATTACCAGCATGTGCAGAACCCAACGCTTGTTATGGAGCACGTTCTCATTCATATATGTAAACATACAACACACAAACCCCTGGGGTCAGCTGTTTCATAAAATTCCAATTTGAACTCAGACCTCTAAACATTTTCAAATCTTATATTTTCATGGAAATGCATCAGATATTCATCAAAAAATATTATTCATGAGAAACGAAACTGCAGCAGGAGTCTAGCCCTAAATGCATAAGTACGGCGCATATAGCAGAAGGCATGCTGGAAAACCATACACTATATTACTCTCTATATCTAATATTAAAGCTTTTATAAAAAGATTAAAATTAAGTTATGGAAAACACTTGCAACTAGGTTTCTACACTTTCAGATATGAGGGCCCTGTAGGGCCGTGGGCAAATTCTTTTATTACTCAAGAGTAAGAGCAACTGCATGATTGAATATTAAATGGACACATGATTAAATCTCAGAAAATGTGAGGTATGGAGCTGTTAAACCGTGTTAAGCTGAGCATGGTCAAATTTAGTAAAAATCAAATAGTCTTTCAGATTAATCAAAGTTGTCACCCTTTTTACATGTTTGGCACCAACTTCATGAGGTGCATTCTGGGATTATTTTCCATAAGAATGGAAGGAGTTCCCATGTCTGGTAGGCACATTTGTTCACTCTCTAGTCTAACTCTCCATAAAAAAAACAAAAAAACTTACCAATTTAAATAATTTACAATGTATCTTTGTAAAAAAAAAAAAAAAAAGTGAGTCAGCCAAGCTGATTCAATAAGACCAATTCACCAGTTGATTCATTAAACTGCACCAGCTGAGTAACTTGTTGGCTGTAACAATCTCAGGTCAAAGATTAAGGCGGCAGAAGAAGAATTTCCCAATAACAGCTAGATTTTAGCTGTCCGAGACCATGTTGCTTTCACATTCACGCGAACCGCGGCACGGTTCGGGAGCAACCGAACTCAGACCACGTCCTCCAGGTAGTCTCGGGTTCGGTACCCCAGTGCGCACCCGGGTCCGCATGACAGCGCTCACATTAGAGATTTCTCATGCAAACCGTGCCCCGTTCCGATCCAAACTACCAGTGTGAAAGCCCCCTAAGACAAAGAACATGTGACTAAAAATAACAAACTTAAAGTCCATTAAAAAGTAAAACTAAGAGAGAGAGAGAGAGAGAGAGAGAGAGAGAGAGAGAGAGAGAGAGAGAGAGAGAGAGAGAGAGAGAGAGAGAGAGAGAGAGGCTAGGAGAGAGGCTAGGAGAGAAGAAGATTTCACAAAGCTCACAGACATTCCAAGACTGATGTCTTGTCTCTGATGTTTTCGAGCTTTGTCACAGAAGTGATATCATATAAGGCTGAGGACTCTTTCTACAGGCAAGAGGGACGAGCAATGGCCAAAAAACACATAAAAACAACGAAATACCTTGACATAGAGGTAAATGGATGTTTAACACGGTTCAGTGACAGTAGCTGTATAGTGTGATATGATGTAATGTGATTAAGTCGTCTCCACTGCACCGCTGCTGCTCACTGTCTCTTCCTGCTCTAACACATCAGCCTACACACTCTGTCTCTTGTCCATAATCTAAGCCCATTATTTATTCTCTGTCTCTGTCTCTGTCTTTTCCACTTTCCCTTGCCAAAATATGTGTTGTCGAACATTCCTGGCGCAGAGTCAATAATGCCACGTCATTCTGAGAGCTACTAGAAAAAGGCCCCTGGCAGGAAATTGTTGAGGTCAGCATATTGCTTTTATTTAAATCGCTGTACTCTCGACTCCCCTGTCTTCTCTCTATTCAATATTCGGATTGAACGTTGTTTCAAAGACATAAAGGATAAAGTAAGCAAAAAAATCTGTAAAAGCGTGCTCAATCTGTCATGTTGGGTGTTTACCAGGCTGTGTGAGCAGATGAAGGCGTATGTCAAAATGACCTTGAGGTCATTGCCAGAGATTGAGAGAGAGGCAGAGCCAGAGATGGAGTGATTGGGACATTGAAAAAACTATGTGTGCTACATCGCAGTAACCCAGAAACCCTCACCCTTCTGGTGGACACTAATATAGTCACAAAGCAGAGACAGACAGGAACATGACAGATGATCAGATATATCCACGTCTGGGTCTTACTGGCAACCAACCTTCATTTTCCTCTCTAGAAACAGACACACACACACACACACACACACACACACGCACGCACGCACGCACGCACGCACGCACGCACGCACGCACGCACGCACGCACGCACGCACGCACGCACGCACGCACGCACGCACGCACGCACGCACACACATAAACATTATGGCCTCCTAGAGATAATCAAATTATAGGTCAAAAGTTTAAAAAAAATCATAAACAATTTCTCCTATCCGAGCTTAACGTGAATTCACATATATATAACTAAGTCTCTTATTGTCAACGGTGGTTGACTGAACACACACTTGACTGAAAAACACACTTGATAACAACCATATAAACCTGATGAGAACAGACAATCTACTTAAAGAAACAAGAGTTTAAATACAAACAAACTAATCAACGAAATGAACGACAGGTGAGCATGATAATCAAAATGTAATCACTGAGAAAGCATAGAGACAAACTGAAAACTGTAGGGAACAGAACTAAAACCCACCCAAAACAGACATAAACACAGATAACTATTACGTTTGTGGATTCATAACTAGAAAAAAAAAAATATTCACTTTTGTCTTGAATGTTTCTTTTAAAATTCTTTAGAATTCCACAGAAGAGAAACAAGAGAACAACAGAAACATGAGAGCTCAGATCATTTGGCCTTGGGAGAAATGTTGAGTTCATATTGAAACCTTTTTTCTTTCTTTTTTTTTGATTGCAGACTTTGGTAAAGTGCAAACTTACCAATGTGAGATTACCGCCTGTGTCTTAGCATTAAAAACCTCAGAAGATTTAAGTAGCAGCTTTCATTTGCTCTCCATTTTATCACACTGCTGTCTAGAAGAAACAGTTGAGATAAAGGCAACACAAAATCTAAATTAAACCCATTTCTTAATACATGTTCCTGATCTTACTGTGCATCAGTGCATGCTTTTTTAAAGAAAAAATGTTTGTCATCATAATCTTTAATCAAAATGTGAATGCTCTGTGTCTGAAACGACTTTGCTTTTCAGCTTACATCACCTCGCCTCTTATTTCTAAAGTCTCTGTCTCTTTCTTTATCTCATCAGACCTTTCTAAACAACACACGCACATACAGTTTTAGATGCTTTAATCTGTGTAATCCTTCAAAATGCACTCTACTCAATTTCTTCTCCTGAATAATTTCTCCCTCTTTCTCTATCTCTTTTCATCCTAGTCCAGAAACCTAAAGTACAGCACAGGTTTGGATGGTGGTACAGCTCTGTGCTAGCAAAAGTACACAGTGAGACGGTCTCAGAATCTTAAACACCTGCCTCTCCATCTCCTGCTTGCTAAGCACTCCATATTTTCAACTGAGACACGCTCGTTCTCTTCTCCACCCCTTATGCTCCTATATGGAGAGTAATGCAGAGATGAAAGGATAAATGAGGCCCTAAATTGGGCCCCATGAAATCTGATATATTTCCCCCCCAATTTCTTAATACATTTTAATGGTTTAGTTCACTTTTAATAATCAAAAAGGATGTCTAATCAACATAATTCATACAACTTTATTAATTTAAACAATCATTTAAAATGTATAAAAATAAAAATAAAATAAAAAGTGACCTTGTGTGATATTCTTTAAAAGTGATGTTTTAATAAACTGTATTAATAAACATATTATTATTGTTATTATTAATCAGAGAAGTACATATTACGTAATGCGCAACAGTAAAATATTTGTATCAATTATCCAATGAAAACAGTGAAATGCTTGTGAAGTGACTCTCAGAGCAGCTCTGGAGATGAAGTTCATGTAAAGTGTCTTCATATAGTGAGAGGGCAGAAAACAGCATCCAACTCATTCCCAGAGACACGCAGAACATGAAGATTTTGTTTTTAAATAGCAGTCCTTTAGCAGTTTATTATTCACAGACACTATGACATAGTGGTTTGCCAAATTTTGTGACATTCCGCTTTATACAGTAAATTCCATTTTTTATGACTGGATTCCGGGATTCCATCCATTCTGCCTTTTGCATTATAGAAATTATAAGACCATAAATTGGGCAGCCCTTTCCACACTCTGTGTGTCTTAATATGAGTGTGTGTGTGTGTGTGTGTGTGTGTAAAGACAGGCTGCAAAGAGTTGTCCACTGCAGGAGAGCAACTAACTAGATATATATCTAACACAAAAATAGATCCGCCTGCAACTACATGTTCCCACATGATCTTCGGAGGCATTGGTCACACCCACACCTTTCATCTAATGGCTCATTTTAACCAAGCGCTACGGTACAGTACAGTAGAGTACAGTACAGTATGGTACGCAATATTTACGTTTCGCTTGTCAGAAGTTGCGAATGGAACCAAAATACGAACCATACGGTACCACTTTTTTGGGTCCCTTCTATTGGGGTACCTAGCACAGTAGTCCGGTAGCTAAAGGGTGGAGCTTGACTCACTGCAGAACGTGGATTGGTTGACAGAGAATCCTGTGCGTGCCACAAAGGGGATTGACAACACAAGAGGCGCCATTTTTTTATACAGTTGAAACACAATACCGTTGCAACAACACAATGTTTTTTTTTTTGTCTTGTGACAAACAGCCACATGCCAAGAAGCAAGAACAAGATCTGCTTGCTATGATGAACAATGTTCTCCATTGTTGTTTACTCTGTCGCTTTCTTCTTCGCACGAGAATGACGTTGACCGCTACTTCTGTACAGTACCGTTCGGTGGAAATGAGCCATAACTGGATCGTTCTCATTCTGTTCACTCTCTTCAGTGTCCTCTTTCCCCCAGTCCCTGGACACCACTGCTGCACTCGGTCCATTTGATCTGTCCTTTATAGCAAGTTACTGCAAATCCTGTCAAGCGAGTTTTACTACCGTAGTCCTGCACCAGCAGTTTTGTGGTCTCCATCTGCCAGAGCATCTCTACATCAGACTATAGAAATCAGAGGGAGCAACCATTATAACTATTAGAAATGTATTAGCTCCAGCTTCCTCTGCTAATTTTTTAGAGATTGTCATATTTCATTTTACTTGGCTGCAGTGGAAAAGAAAATGCAGCTGGCCAGTAAAACAATGACTTCCGCACCAAATTGACATAATTATAGCTAGCTACCTGTTGTAGCTCTCTACTTGTTACCATCACAGTAACATAACACATGAAAAGTATATACAACGGAACAATCTGCTTCCGCTGTTGACCACATATTCAAGTATGTTTCTGGCCTAAGTGTAAATGGCACTGTAGCATCCTCTCCTTCCCTCTCAGAGCAGCATCTCTAGCTTTTAGTCAGGACCCAGGAGACATTGAACAGACATGGATACCTAACAGCCAACCCATAAACATCTCAGTGGAAAAATAACCAAGAGGTCAACAGATGGGTTTATTCATCATGCTGGCCTGTAAAGAAAAAGTCGGAAGAAAACGAGGGGTTGGTGGAAATATACAATGTTTATTTACAAAATTTTGGCACGCAAAATAAACAACCACATTCAGATTTACCAGCCCGGCATGACGATTATGGACATGCAAATCTGAAAGCAATGCTACCATAATATTAGAAAAAACTGCCTAAAAACTCTTGAATGTCTCTTAAAAATAAAATGCCATGAACCTAACGTTGGTAAATCCAGAGACTTGTGCATTAATGGAAACATTGGTAGCCTAGTAACTTAAACGTTGCTTCCCAGAAAAATGTATATCAATGGATTTTAGCAGCTCTTGCCATTCAAACGTAGCCTGGTCCTACCATACTTTCGTACATTTTATTTGTACAGAGTCTGGCCACTCAAGCGTTAAGCTCCTTGAAGGCGGGTACTCTGTTGAAGTTTAAAACTATTGGATCTGCCCAGAGCCACTCTGGATCGGCCATAACCAATCGCTAACGTTTGGTCGTGACGAAACTACAACTCAAACTAGCCCACGACATCAACGTCATCGTTCTCAGCCACTCCCTCGGTTCACTGATTGGACCGGTAAAAAATTGGCTGGAGAAAACGCGGGAATGTACCGCAAACCCAGACAACGTACTGAAGGAAAATGAAAATTGAGCGGAAGTACGTAGGACGGAGGAGCCAGGCTAATTCAAACGCACACTATGGGGCAGTGATCTGAAAGAGAAAAACTGGCAATAAAAATGTTCAAGCTAATGTTGCTATACCACCCCTTGTGGCAACTCTGGGAATGCATTTTCACAAAAAAAAAAAAAAAAATTAGCTTGCATAGCTAGAACAGTCTGAATACTTGCATAGTAGGGCTTGCACGGTATGACGATATATATCGTTACCATGGTATACGATGTCTACAGATTTTGCTATATGGTGTATATCGCAGTATGTAAATACATAGCACTATTGACACTTCAGAGAAATGCATGAATGAGAATATAAAGAGCAGGACGTGCTTGATGTTAAAAATAGTTATAAGCACAATATATCCTGAAAAGGATGTTAAAAAAGCACAATAAGCATAATAATCAATAATCACTATAAGCGGTGAAAAAGAACTGAATGTGCGCTGCACAGAAAGCAGCGTCTCTCAGCATGCAATCAGTTCTCTTTCACGTCTACAATTGAATGGTCGAATACACACGCAATTATGTCAAATTGCCCATCGTGTAGACTAGAGTATTCATGTATGTCTCAAGTGAAATTAAACAGTTGGGTGTAAACCGGATGTGCGTCAGTATAATGGATCCGTATGTGCATTTGGTCTTAAAGTGACAGCAGCCTAATATACCTTCTGCTCTGTGTCAATATTGTGATTCCCACAAAAGAGAAATATATAAAAATAAATCAATAATTTAGATGAAATTAACTTACTGCTCTTGACTGAATAACTTTTTTAGCTTTCTTAAGCAGTGTATATTACAGTAAAGACTATTATTCAATTTCTGTACTAATTCCAACTACATGTTAAATAAACCTATTGTACATGAAAAACTTAATTTGTTCAAATATTAATTCATATTTTTGTTATATTGTATTTGTCCTATTGTTGTCATTTGAAATTAGATAAAATATCACAAAACAACTATATTGTGTTATAGATTTTTGTGAATTTTTTTTTTTTCGTGAAATTAAATTGCTCATATTGTGAAATACGAATTTGGTCATATCACCCAGCTCTTTTGCATAGAGTATGATTCAGGCCTTTGAGTAAAGCATAGTGACGGCTGCATAATGCAATGCCTGTCATCAGGGGCTGAAAACTCAGAGAGACACAAAGAACAATGGATAGCGCTGAGAACAAGAAAGTCCTAGGATACATTTTTTTTTACACAGCACTAAGACTTCAAGGGTGATTCATCTTCAAACAAGACAGATACCTGAAGCATACAGCAAAATACACACTTAAAACCCAAAACAGTAATGTCCTGGAGTGACCCAGTCATTCTAATTAAGCATCTGTGAAATTACTTAAACACGGCATTTTTTAATCAGTTTCTGCTTAACTTAAAGGGTAACTAAACCCCTGGTCAGAGCCTGACTCCACCCACAGGCAATATTTGAAAAATGCTAGAAAGTGCAGAGCCCAGTGGAGGGAGGGGGGGGGGGGGGGGGGGGGGCGTGCACCTGAGACGTGTCTCTCTGTAGGCAAGGGCGTGGTTAGCTGGTACTCTCTTACATCACAGGGCACCACAACTGCCAATAGGAAAATTCAACTGCAGTAGCCACCGTTCAACCTGAAGAGGGCAGCACTCAGACGTTTTTACACCATATATTGTAGAAATAAAACACTTTATACCCAAATGTCAAAAAAATTACTTGAATCAATGAACAGCATTAATAAAGCCCCAGTCTTACAGATCATTAACTAAAAAAAGTTGTTTTAGGGTTTAGTTACCCTTTAATAAAGTTGAGGCATCGGTTTCTTTTCGATAGACGTAATTGCTGCCAAAGTTGACACCGTGGCACTAACTGTTAACTGTAGAAAGGGAGGCAAATATTATATATATATAAATAATAATAATATATATATATATAATATATATATATTTTTTTTAAATAAATATAATGATATTCTTATCATAATACATAAAAATATTATCTTACAAAACTTAAATAAATAACCTCGCAAATATGATCTTAATGGACTCCAAACAAACAAATTCAAAAATTTAATTATATAAAATTTGTTTGTATGTCTATGCACAATAAAGTAGAAAGAGAGAGAGCACCCACAACGTATGGCCTACACAAGATGAGTTACATACATCTGAGTATCTTGCAAATTTAATTCAAGAAAATTATAGGGGAAAATAACAAGCGGGCGGGCATTAAAAATGCATCTTTAACTCTGGGATGAAGCTACTTGTGGAATGAATCTTTTGATGGATGACACTATTTACTCCATTTACGATCTCTGCATCTGCTGAATCAAAAATGAGTATGCAGCACAAGTAGAAAAATGATCAAACGTGCACACATACATAAACGGCCTTGCAACACCACCAGGCATCCTCTTACTGTCGTTTCCTTTTGCTTCTCTTCTATTTTATTAAATTAAAAGCAAAAAACCCAATTCAATATTTTAAACAAAAAGCCTAAACAAAATGCTAGGCTTTCAGAACAGAAGTTTTTTGCATTGTGATTAAATTCTGAACCAGTGGACTCCTCTTGAAGCAACCTGGGTTTGAGTGACTTCTGGTTGAGTGACTTCTGGTTACCCTAATCTTGTAACCACTTCCCCAAATAAAGACAAGCACCACTGTATAGAGGCAGCCACGTGTGTGTTTGTTTATACGTACACTCGTGAGACACTCCAGAGTATCTTTTTGTGAACTCAGTAACCTTGGAACTGAAAAAATGTTAGTGCTCGGAATAGTAAACAGCAAGCAGTCATGTTCACTTCGGAACATTTTCTTTCAAGTCATGCTGCTCATTTAAGGAGTTCACGCAAGTCAATTCGTTCAGGACCACAGCTCCAGCTTTAACAAAGGTGATTCTGGTGCAATAACACTTTTGACCTCCAATGGCACTTTGTGACTTGGAAACTCCTGCTGTTGAGTGTCATATAAAAACCTATTCTGTAAGCTGCATGTGAGGACAATCACCACCCAATTTCTCCTGCATCAATATTGGAGCACCACAGGGTTTCCAGCTCTCTTATTTCCTTCACACTTTCGATAAAAAGCACGTAGAACTACAAAAAAGTCCATTTGCAGTAGAGAGACTGCATTCTCGTAAAATGGAAAAGCTAAAACTCAACTCTCTCAAAGCCATGGAATTAGTAACCAACCCTCCCAACCCACTTAAGCAGTGTTTCTTGCACCATTATTCCACTGCTGAATTTCCTGCCCCATGGCAAAACCAATTTAGATTTTAGCTGAGATGTAAGCTTGCAGTGTGAATTGAATATAAAGAAAGAGAAAGAATAGGTTCTGTCGAAATAATATATAAAATTAAATGAAATTGTATTATTTATTAATAATATTATATCATATAATAGTAGTTCATGTTAAGATGAGATATAACTTCTTAACACGGATTATAAGGACACACAGAGAAAGTGCTTTTTGCGTACATGCGCTAGCAGTGGTTCCTACATTTATCCGAAAATTTGAATACATTTTAGTACGTTTTTGGTGACTCATGATTTGCTCGTGTTAACATTTCCATGCAGATTTCACGAACAAAATGGAGTCAATGAGTTGTAATTTAAGGTATTTGAAAAAATGGAAAGAGAAAGTGCGATCTATATATTATTTCTCTAAATAATTTATTCAAGCCACAAAACTGGAATGGAATACACAATCACTAGCTTAGTTTCCATTACAGATTTGCACAAAACTTTTGCAATGTTTCCTAAATGTCAATAAAAAACTATAGCGAAATGACGGCGTTTCCATTAACTGATGTTATGCGACTAAAAAGTATTTTTTTCCCATCGCGATAAGTCAAAACAAAGCCTGAGGCTAACTTAACATCCACTTAACTTGCATTAGCCTGGTGTATTTTAGTTTTACTAGTGCTTATCGATGTGACAATTCTGGCCAAGAATTTACATTAGGTTAAAATATATTCATTTTATTTTCCCTTTCCCACCAACACAGCTTTTGGAGAGGTTTCAAAAAAAAAAAAAACACTTTAGTTTGAGAGCTTTCCATTTGGAGCGTAATACTTGCCAATTGCTTCTGGAAGCTCTTCTCCCTCATATCTGCTTCGAGGTCTTGATAAATTGTGGTATTTCTTTGTTGTTTAGAATCCAGTATTGCTTGAATTATTTTGTCTTTTATGAGTTTAATAAAGAACTCATACTGTGAAAACATACTGTGCCTTCTTTAAATAATGATTTTGTGACTTTTACGTATGCCAGGTGACCTGTAAATGTGAAAAAAACTGTTTCCATTGCAGGTTTGCGAAATATTTATTTTTCAAATTGCCTGAAAAACCACCACATGCGATACATGGGAGTATTTGCGAAATTTACGTGTTTCCATTGGGCATATTTTCAATTTAAATTTGCACAATTTGAAGGGTAATGGAAATGCAGCCACTGTCTAACATGCACATTTGTAAACCAATGTTAAGAAAATGTGTAAGGTTTGCATTATATCAATCAGTTTAATAAGCAAGACATTTCTAATAAAAACTACAGTCCAATTATATGGAGGTACTGTTTTGTTGTAAACTTTGCTACTTAATTTTAATGGGTTGACAAAACTTGTCATCAACAGAACACTTCTACAAGCGTCATCTAGTGTTTCCTTTAATTCCGTTCTCTGACTGCGTCACTTTGGCCTCATCATGCTGAGTTTGGATGGTTTCTGCCCACTCAAGGGGAAACCTGCAGCACATTGTTCAGATTGCGCTGTGTATTGTTTATTCTCTTCTGCCTTATTTTAAGGACCCAGAGAACAGAGAACATTGGCTAAGATCATTGCTAACCTTGCAACACCACCTGTTCCAGGAACTCCCCTTCTGGCAAATCATACAGCCAAAATGCAAAACTGCAACACAACACCGAAACCACTCACGACTTGCACCTGTACCGACACCATCTGGCCCTCGGTAATACTCTGTCCAACATAGCATGAGCAGGACATGTAGAGCATTAGCTACTCTGTCACTGATGGGTGTGTGGAGAGGAGACTATGATCGGTCAAGAGGAAAATGAAACTAACCTTGGGTTGAACTGCAAGACTGGCTAAATCTCATGAAGCTCACAGAAGTGAATGCGATGTAGAGCTGTAAAACGGCTTTAAATGTTCCCTCACTTTATGTGCTTGAGTAGTCAGATGATTCATTTATCAGTTAAATTTTCTTTTTTCCAGCACTTTCATCTAGCATGTAAATTATGTGCTCAACTTTCATTATCTCTTCATGCGTGTAATTGAATACACCTGCAATATAAAATATTTTGATGGGTGCAGCTGTAAGTAAAATTCCAGGTAAAGCCAGCTCTTTTTAAAAGGTTTCCATCAAATAACAATGTTGTCTTTTTTGTTGCAAATACAAATCTACTCTTTGCTTGATGCATTGGCTGGAGACTTTTAGCTAAATTAAGATCACTGAGTTCATGACATCATACTAAATATTTTATTCCCCTCTAATTTTTTTCCAATTCAGGCCAATTTCAACATACATTAGTGTATAATTTTAAAAATAATAAATGTGCTAATTAATCTTCTCTCTTGGCAAAACAGGTCAATTTGTGTGTGTGTAGTCCAATACCAACTCAATATTGAGTATTGTGATCAGTATTGAGTTTTGGACTCATACGGACTAGGATTGGCCACAATGATTGACTAGTCATCTAATCCTCCACCAATGGCAAGTTTATTATATATTGTCATTATGTATTATTTATTTTAACATTCATATTTTTAGTACCAGTGATTTAAATGGGTCATGGCATGATGAATCAAATGTTCCTTGATCTTTTGACATATATGAGGTCTTTTTAAATGTGCATCTTATTTTCCCAAAAATGTCGATACAATATAACGTATTTTCTCTGTCTCTTGTTTTTAATTATTTTGTTCTGTTATTATGCTTGTTGTTGTCATCTGTTGACGTTGTACAAGCAGAATGTCGGTGTGGTACTATTAGTCCCGCCCCTCCTCTACTGTGATTGGTCGGTTGGGTAAAAAGTGACAGTGATGAGTGCTGCGTTTTACCCATTCGCAGCACAACATTCTTCAACTCTCGGCGACCTGTAAAAAAAAGCTCAGCGCCTCTCTACGCTCATGCCATTTTAAAAACGCGGCGCTCCCATTGAAAACAATTGAAAAAATACGCCAGCCGCATGAAAAAAACGCTTTGGTGGACACACGGCCTAAGTCATATAGACTTGGTATGACATGAGGGTAGGGTTGCGAGGTATACCGGTACCGGGAAAATACCGGTATATATTTTATATGTTCTTATGTTCATTCATGTTTATTTGATGCTATAAATGAACTAGAAGTAAGAGATTATCGGTTAACGAGTAGCTTTAACTGAGGCTCTACAGCGATCTTTCACACACATGAAAGAGCCACAAAACGGTATTTATTGTTTACATTTCTTTTAAAAAATTACCAAATTTGAAAGGTGAGACTTTGTTTAATATCAAAAGTAACCCACAAGTAACCTGGTCTGTCCTGTCTGTCAGCGTGTTGTCAGTCTCCTCTCTGCTCCGTGATGTATTTTTCACTGCGTGAGAACATGGTGTGGCGTGAGAGCGGCGTAGCTTGTCGGACATAGCGACAGCAACTAAAGGGGTCTTTGCGAACGGTCAATTGTTACGTCACTTATTACCTTCTCATCTAACCAATCGTGTTCTAATACTCGTAGTATAAAAGATCGGTACTTACACATGTCTGAGTTGACAGATGCTGATGCCAACATTCACCTCCATCCTCCACACCACCACCAGGATTCCGTTACCCTCAGTTTGCGAGCTACGCACCGGGCCTACGCCATAGAATATTATAACACAATACATGCTGGGCTGTTAATAAATGTATGATTTGTTACGTCATTTTGCCTCCTGAGTCTTTCTGGTAGAATTACTTTGCTTATTAAAACTGATGAAAAACCTTCAAACCTTGCCAAGCATCTGTTACTTGCCCATCGTGACTTGTATAAAACATTTAGAGATTGTCAGGTGAGTGCATCTTTCAAACAATCTAATTTAGACATTTATTTTCTTTTAACACTGATCAACGCACATACATAAGATTAGCGTTTAAATAACACGATGTTACAGCGTGTGTTTGACAGGCTATAACCAATGATGTTTAGATCTCATAATATTTGCACTTAAGTTTAGTTAGGTCTAACAGAATAAAGTAATCAAATGTAAAATAACACTAGATAGTCTTCACTGTTAATACATTAAACGGGTAATCCTTACAATTAAGGTTACAAAAGTTATTTAGTGACACAGGACACAGATCCGATATACTACATACGATGACGCATATACTATTATACTGTTTACATTAACACAATACATAACCGACTGTGTTTATAATATTAAAACTCACTAAGACAGACAGTTTGACAAATTTGTGTGTATTTGACCGTTTGAGGAAAAACATCTCACTTTGGAATGTGCAAGCACTTTATAGGTGGCTTGTGTGTGCGTTGTTGGTACTGTATGAGGGCAAAGAAAACCGTCTTTTAAAGAGCTCCACAGTACTACTGAATGATATAAAATAGCTTGGATGTTAAAATAGGGCCAGGTTTAAAAAGACATAGGCAAGTGATTTGCGTCATCTGTCCCTAAACGCAAACGAAAGTGTTGTTTTGCAGCGCACAGCTCGTTTACAGTTCAGGCGCGATGTCTTTTTAATTTGCTCATTTTGAGAGAGAGGGGACACTCAGTAGACTATTGCTAAAATTACTTCTCAAAAGAAAATTTTCAAATTACTGATTTGATGTGATAATCTGTATTGATTAATTTGCTAATAAACATGAAACCTGCAGGATGAGTAAAATTATACGTAATACCCGTGGCAAAATTCAGACCCTTATGGGATTGTTTTAATATCAATACTGCGGTATTAGTTTGTGGTACCGTACCGAAGCCAAAATTGTGGTATCGAGCCATCCCTACATGAGGGTGTGAATACATTTATACCAAAGACAGATTAGTCGACTAGTCGTTCAGGAATAACCCACCTACTAGTCGATTTTAAACATTTGTCGTTTTATTTTTAAGATGTTCAGCTTCACTTTCACAGGATACTGTGAATAAGTGTGCGTCTCACCCGCACTTGGTGAGTGAGAGTTTGCAGGATGCTCATGGCATACAAACACCCTCGGTTCTGAGTCCTTGCTGACTCAAACAAAGGAAAATTTACACCTGCAGCCCTGGGGAGGAGAATAGGAGAGAGAGTATAAGACAGCATGGGGGAAGGACGGGGCAGAGAGAGGTAACAAGAGTAAAGGTGAGAAAAGTCAGAGAAAAGATAAGAGGGCAAAGAGAAAATAAGCTCAAAAGAAGAAAAGCAAAGGTAGAAATTAATATTTAACTCTTCCCCATCCAGCTTTTTAAAAAAAACTTGTCACCGCTAAGATTTTTTATCATTTTCAAAAAAATTTCAATGGCCCCCAGAATATTTTGTTGTACGAATATCTGAACATGCAATATATCAAAAGAAAGAACAGAGTCTGCTTTAAAGAAAAAAAAGGTATTATTCTACCTTAAAGGTGCTGTAGGACATCTGGGAAAATGCTATTTAGCCTGATAGCAGTAAAAGCGTACGTCCCACCCTCCCAGCAAATCGCCGTCCAAAGCCACGCCTCCTGAAAGCATGAACGCGCACAGCCAAGAAGACCGGAGACAACGTTACTGCAATACCAATATCATGTGTCATTCACCGGTGAGAAAACTTTATAGTATAGTTAGTAACACTACAATACCAAACGTAAACACATTTTTAAAAACAGAATTAGATGCAGCAAGTTTTCGGTTTGTTTAGCTAGCAAAACTTGTCAGTGTGTAATAATTGTTCTTGCATGACAGGGTTTCCACGATGAGAGTCTGCTTGGCTCCGATGAAGATATATAGATCGTAGATCCTTTGCCAGTGCCACTTGTTGTCGGTTCGGAAGGAAAGTTAGGTTGTTGCTGCTTGCCTGCCATTCCCGCTCTGTCTGCACTCTGCACAGCGTACGTGAATGGGCTGATGACTTATTATGTCTGATTATTAAAGCCTGCGCAGTGGTATGCAAACACACATTGGCAGGGAACACGTGCTATAGGACTGTTCGGACTTATACAAAAATGTCTGCAGAGAATAACCTAAGGCACCTTTAATGCATTTTTTTAAAGTTTTATTTTAAGCAAAAAGCTGAGAATTTTTTTTTTTTTTCAAAGACTACATCCAGATCGGATTCATGATCAAAGCATAGATGGAGTAGATAGAGTCCATCAACACCCCCAAAAGCTTGCACAGTCCTATACCTCGTCCTGGTCGACATTTCATTCGGTAACATTAGGCACTTTGGATTTTTATTATGCTTATTTTACATATGCATCTGCTTATATGCTATTGATTGTTTCTGTTTCTTCTTCACATGATTTTGATCAGGAGATTCAAATCTCTTTCAGAAGATGTGTCATAGCTCCCCCTACCGTATTACAGTGAAAACACAGAAAGCCGGAAATTCCATCATCAATGGCGGGGAAAGAGTTAAGAAAGCAGAGGGAAAACTAGAAAAAGCAGGGCTAGAGTGCATCTACTGTAGGACAAGAGGGAAAAAAGTCAAATATCTATAGGAAGGAGTGAAGCACAGATCCATAGGGCAGATCCTATGGATGCTCAGATTCTCTTGACTATCGGATGTTTTATCCCGAACTAGTAGAATGAAGATTAGTTAATTTTATATATATATATATAATAAACTGTTACAAACTGCAGAAGGTATACCCATGCGTACACATAATACCATTAAGCACTGCATCAGACTTATCTAGCTGCCGCAAAGCTAAAGGGTATTAGGGCATATGAATTCAGATAAAACTCATCTTATCACCTTGCAAGAATGTATTTATTGTTATCTAAACAATATAAAAAAGGTGCTGCTTAGGACTATGAGAAAAGAGCCTGCTCTCAAACACACAAGATACTTAACCTCTCTGGATCGATTCCCAATTGGTTGTCAGATTAAACAAGTTCAGATGCTACTCCATAAATGTTTTGTATATCTTATCTATAGAGCTGATATCACGCTTAAGCTCATATCACGCTTAAAACACAAAACACAATTTCAATTCAATTGCACTACAGAGTTCAGGATTCAAAATGAGAGTGTGTATACAGAGGCCTCAAAAGTATTGGGACACTTAATCACACTTAAAATGCCTGAATGATGTAGCATTTGATTCAAATTATCAAACCAAGTGGCATCTACAAACAAATGATGCTAGACCTTACAATAGATTTTACTTCACCAATGACTTTCAGTGGATGGATTTTCAAATAGATTTATAGTTGCACAACTATGGGCATGTTCCACTAAAAATTGACAGCTATAATTTGTCAAAATACTTATTGTCTTGATTTTGAACAAAACAATATATCTATTGTTTTATAATTTCAAAACTTTTTGGGAAACATTTCGAAAATTGTGCTTGTGCAACTTTTCTGTAAAATTAATGCTTCATGGTTTGATATTTTGTTGTCTAAAGCAATGTCATTCTGATATAATTATGTATTCCTCAAGTGTCCAGATAATTTCTGAGACCACTGTACATTCATATAGATTATTTTAGATCCAGAACTTAAACTGCATAAGCTACATGGGTCTGTTTCGGTCACACTGATGTCAAAAGTTCGGACAAGCCTGTGGGTTGTTGAATTTATTCACTGTTTTTCTCTATTAGCTCATTGTGAGTTTGCTCACAGTCATCGTGTTTCTCAGTTCTGTTCATGTTTCCTGTTTACTAGAGATTTGCGGCCTTGTCTTTCCGGATCTGATATTGAGCTCTAAACTAAAGTCTTGTTGTATATAATTTATAGGGGAATAAAACTAAATAAAAAGTTTTATGCCTGTAAACATACAGAAGTGTGAAACATCAATCTGTACATCTTCACATTCGACTACACACAGAATTGAAAGTGCTGTGAGAGACAGAGGAGGTCATCTTATTATCACTCAGTGAACACATGCACACACGCACACGCACACGCACACACACACACACACACACACACACACACACACACACACACACACACACACACACACACACACAAACACACAAACACACACACACACACACACACACACACACACACACACACACATTTATGAGCAGAGATGAATGACTCCATGCCCAGGCCATTCCTTTTCTACCATGCTGGTGACACTGACAAACGGCCCGGCAGTGTGAATTAAATATGACAGTCCTGCTGCTTCCAGCGGGACTCTGCTGTTGGATGCTATGCTGGCGTAACTGCATAGACACTGCCAGATCTTACCTTGACATATACACAAGCACATCCAATCACACACAAAGTACTACATTTTCCATTCAAAACACATGGAGCGAAACTTCAGGCAAATGAAGCTACAGTCAGCGGCCTACCCCTTACACTTTGGACAGTGTGAGGTATCTGCCTAGGGGCGATTAAAATTCATAGTCATTTAACAGCAAAAAGGTCTAGTCTTCTCAAGCGGACCCCCTTGTGTGCCTGCTGACATTCCAGAGGTCTCTATGGAGCTGGTTCATTATTCTCTATGTAAGTTTGCTGACATTGTGGAGGCATTGCTGGTCCAGTTCATTACTCTCTGGGTATTTACTGACATTGGGGAGCCCTGCTTAGGTGCATTCATTATTTCTCACCAGGAACAGCACACACAGGTCTGCTTGAAGACCAGAAACTCACCTCCAATGACAAACTCACGTTCTACCAGAGGAGAAGGGGGTCTAAGTGAACGGCTGAACATGTATTTGGCTTTTGCAGCTTACATCTTGTATAAAGAAGAATCAAAGTAAAATATAGAGAGAATTGCTACACATGGATTTACATATAATGTAAATCACTCTATTTACAGTGTGTTGGCTCGATATGAAAGCATCTATGCATTTTAGAGCATATAATTTATTCAGATCATATAGACTTAAAGGCTTAATTCAATCCCAAAAGTGACCTTTTGTCATCATTAAAATTAAATCTGTGCATCATATAAAGCAATCATATCTCTTCATAAGACTTAAACTGCTATATTGATATATACATTTTATGTATTTTTTGGATCTTCTAAGCTTTGGTAGCCTGGACTTTCACTGGAGAGACAGAAACCTCTCAGGTTTCATTAAAAACATCTTACGTTGGTTTTCAAAAGCTTACCCAACTAGAGGGTGAGTAAATGAGCATCACTTGCTCAACCCTCATGTTGTTTCAAACTTGTATGACTTCCTTTCTTTGTTGGAACACAAAAGATATTCTGAAAAAAAAAAAGTCATAATGGTTTGGAACAACATGATGACAGACTTTTTATTTTTTGATCTCCTTAATCAGGTTAAGACATTTTGTATGCACTCACCCTATTCTCCTCCTCTCTGAGGTCCGGCATGGTGCTGATGCACAGGCTGATCACTGTCACCGCCACCATCACCACAGACAAACAAGCAAATATCTTTCCTGGCAACCCCGATTGAGGGTTCTCCACCATGTCCCTTAGATCGTTCATGAACTTGCGGTAACGTGTCTCCACTACAGGTGGGCGCAGCTGCATACTGCGCTGACGGCGCTCCTCTTCTCGCCGCTCGAGCTCGGCGACCTCCTCAATGCGCGTGTACATCTTGCGCTTGCAGCAGCGTTCCATGTAGGTCATCTCCACGCCCCAATAGTTGAGCTCCTCGTGCAGCGAGAGTGCGCACATCTCGCGTAACATACGTAGCTTTCCTGCTGCTAGGAAATTAAGGATAACACGAAATGCACTTGGGCTACGGTCGAAGAAGAATTCACGGCAGGCCTCATCGTAATCGTCACAAACGCGAGCGATCTCCTCAGGGCTGCTGCAGGGTTTTAGACGTCCTAAGCGTGTCAAGGGGAACTGCTCCAGCGTACTCCAAGGGAATGTGTAACGGTTGCCCCCCACGTTGATGAGGGCCTGCAGGCCGTGGTCTACAGAAATCAGATCTTCTGGTCGGCGGATGAACTGAGCGCGCTGATAATACTCTCCCTTGATGGTCTCGGTTTCTGGGATCTCGGTAAAGATGTGGTCCAAGCTGCTGTCGTCACTGACCGAGAGGTTGCTAAAGTCATGATTGGCGTTGCTGATGATTGGCATGATGGCATTGAAAAGGAAAGTTGATCAAAGTGATGGGCGAAGCTCAGGTCGTTTCAGTGTTAGCCTGATACCTGAGTGCTGGGCATTGATGCGTTTATTTGAAGGTAGATCCCATAGGATCGTGTGCACAGTTCAGTGAAGAGCCAAACAGCCCACATCATTTGCACCCTGTTGGAGACAAAGAGACAACAAAACTTAAAGAGGTCAAATAGTTGTGTTCATAAAACCAGTTTGATATAGAAGTTTTAAATAGTACTATAACTTTGTTAAAATTACGTGGAAATGGAATCATATACGTATTTACAGCCTTGCTCTTCGTATTTCAATAAAGAAGGACACTATAGTGTCTGGAGGCTGGGTGTATTAGCAGAGACCTCCAGACATCCCACAACTCTTAACAGAGATTGAATAATTTGCTGTTGTCAAGGTGTTTCATTATGCTAGGGTGGGAGTGATAAACTATTTATTAATAGAAGCATATTCCCATTGGGAGCGAGGCTTGCTTTACTGTGTGGAAAGTTAATTGAGGAAAGTGTGTTGAGCAGCCCAGTGCAGTGGCTCCATCAAGAACATTCTCTCCAGTACAGGCTGATGAGCAGAAAGTGAGGGGAGCAAGATGCTTCATAATCACACATAAGCAGGTGTTAAAATAGGGTGGAAATTAGGAAGGATGTGAACCAAGTAGACAATGCATGATAATTGCAAACGTGTCCTACAATGGCAAAATAATGGGCATACTTTTATAACAACAGACAGCATGCAAGAAGGGTAAGGGGCTACTTCTCTTGCCTTTAAAAAGCTTATTTAAAAATCTACGCACGTCTGAGTGATTTATTGACTTTAGTCGAATTAAAAAATCATTATACTGTAACTTAAACCATAAAAAACAAACACCAAAACATTTCCACAATGCCTATGTCTGCCATCTGGTTGCAAAGAGAATTTTTGACAAGGAATCAAAATAGTTTATTCCAACAAATCCTTTTGCAAGCAAAATTTGAATCCCTATATTTTAGAACATTGTATATTATTTTTTTGAAGAAAGAGCCCGTTCACTTACTGAATTTCACTTAGCTATTTGCAATAAAAAGTTAATGTAACACATTAACATAGACTTAAAAAGTCTATGTAACACATTTACAGTTCCATTACATTTGTTTCTTACTAGGCTACTGTATGTTGAAATCTGAAACGATCTCATCATTTGTCAACAGACTGCTGAGGGCAGCACAAAACTCCATTTTTGATATTCAAACATCTCTTCCTCAAAAGTAGCCTAAAGAATCGTTCGTGGAATTGTAATCGTTAAGACTAATCAGAATCGTTAAGACGAATCGTTACTAACCTACCTTACGATTCCAGCCTACAGGCTACCATCAATAGGCTACATAAATATATAGCCTAGGCTAAAGAATTTATGAAAATTCCTGGCTCGATCACAACCCATAGGCTAATATAAAACTTATCATGCAATATGATAAAGTTCAAACGCGGCTGAATTTAAATGTATTATCTCTGAAATACATAAAAATGTTCAAATAACATACTGAAGACATAAGACTGTCAATCGAGATGAAAGCACGGACATCAATAAAGCTAAAGCGAAACCAAAGGCACCACTGACATCCTAAAAGTTGATAAATACGCAATATAGGCGAAATGTACAATGATTCTATAAGTTGAATAAATAAAATCTACAAGAGCATCAAAGTAGAAACTCCCTATACTCACCGCTCGCCACGACTCCTGTCCTCACTTTCTTCAGCAGAGACATTTTCTGTGCATGTTGCTCCATAACAGGATAAACGAACTCATTTAGTAGCCTATTGACTTAACGCTTCTTGGTGGAATGCTGAAGTTAGGGGCGGGAAAATGATCACAGCGCGAATATTCTTCGCTGACACATCATCACTGTCCCGCGCGCCGCTGAGAGTCACTATCACTGCATAGACCCGAGCGAGCGAGTGTGTGTGTGTGTGTGTGTGTGTGTGAACGCCGGTCGGTCGCGCGCCCCTCTCGCGCCTTGACAGAGGCACTGTAAGTTTAAAGGGAAGTCTAAATCATCGTGGGGATGTACCGAAATCAAACCCTGGTCACGTACTTTTCACACTCCAACAATAAACAGCAGATTATTTTATTTTGTTTACAGTAAACTAGTTTTAGATGTGCACGTCATTGAGTGTCAACACTGAGACATGATGAATTATTACACTGGACACTTGAACCTCTGCTGACAATGGCGTCTTCAACCTGTTTCTGAATCCGGTCACTGTATATTAAGATCATGAGGCAAAATAGTCTGCTTTCCTAATAGAAAATGTGTTTAATAGATGAGATTGTTTTATCAACCGCAATATCCATTACAGTGCATAGCCTATCTACAGGTAAGTGCATATCTGTGTTTGCTGAAATTGTGATGTCTATTTATGCATTGTACACAGTGCAAACACCCCGGGACAACCCAATTAGTTTGATTCACTATTTGCATACATGCTGTTCACCTGGCAGCACTATTATGGAGCTTACAAACAGACGCATACAAAGTGTGCATACTGTACTCATTAGGTTGGGCATGCCTAGGGAAATACTAAAATAACTAAGCAGTTTGCACAGGTCCTGGTGGCATATGAATGGAAAGTGAGACAGCTGGCATTGTGCACTCAAGTCTCTCCATCATTGGATGCCAAGGGTCTGCAGCACACATAAAACCCATGAATGATTGTACAGATATGCACTGCTGATGTGCATATCCACCCCCTCCTGACTGTCTAATTTTTTGTACCCCTTCAATCATACATTTATTTGCCACAAAATAAAAGCCATTGAGGTTCAGTGTATTTTCTAATATCTGTGCACTAAAAAAATGAAAAATTTTCACTCTGAAATTTCTAGTAAATAATGAAATAATTACAAAGAAAATATGGCAAATACAAAGACTGAACTGAAATAGTTATTTTTTTTTAAACAGACTGAATTATTCTTTATTTACAACTTCAAAAATATACTTTTTCATACAAGTACTGCAAGTATATATAATTGTATTGTCCCTGCACACAATGTGAAATACCTATAATGCTGGTTGGTTGCATATACTTTAAAGTGATGTAGCTATACCCGACAAATCAATAAAGACATATTTTGTCTTTGATTATTTCCGTTACTGATGTTATTGATTTTATCGAGTTGTTGTTCCAGCCCTACTTGCAGCCCAATTTGGAGGCTGCATCCTTCGAAGGGCGCAAACTTCAAAGGCCCCGCCTTCGAAGGCCGCAAAGGTCGGGCCGAGCATTGTTAAATGTGACGGTCTAGCCTACGGATGATTTTCTTGTGCTAGCAACTGACAGCTGCCGTTGACATGTGGCAGTAACGTTTGTACTGGACTTTTTTGAAAGTGATATTCAACTGTCTGAAAACTAAAACAGGGTTCACAACCTGTCAAACTATGTTTACCCTTGTCCATTTCTATACATAATAAAGAGTATAAACTATATGAAATCACATCTTAGTAAGATATGTCAACATTTGAACCGCTTTAAAGTTTTTATTTTTATTTTTACATTTGTATAGATATTCAAGTAAGTTGAAACCCAATACTTACATTTAAAAGTGTAATCGCCACCAGCCCGCAATATATTCTGGGGTTGGCTAGGCCGTAAAGGATCCATCTTTTGTATCCCTCACTGCCCGGGAAATGAAGGATGCATTTCAATGCTGCAATTGAAGAAGCCCTTGAATTAGGATAGCCTTCGTCGCTCCGCTGAGACGCAATCCGCTTTTGAAGTTATTTAATTTTGAACCCCCTTGTCAAAGGACCTACAATGTTCCTTGTTGTCTGCCAGATGACAACCTTGTGTGATTTATACACACACAAACGGGCGGCTTCATCAAGGATACAGTGGTTAAAGTGATGGCCCTAAAACATTTAACAGAAAAAGATGCTGTTTGAGAATGAGAGAGAGTGGGAAAAGCAGGAATCAGTTGGAGGATTAAACTGTAATCCCCAGCGACAAAGGGATGGGGTTAAACTGATGAGAGTGTCAGGCTGGGGGACGGGACGTGGAGTAGCTCTGGCATCTGATGGGCAGTTGTGTATCCCACTGACATCCGTTTGATCCAGTGTATATTTTGATCAACCTATTGCAAGCCGATGTGTGAATAGCTTACTGCCAATCAGTGGTCTGCCAGAGTGGAGGAGAATGGGTTATAGAGCTGTGAGACTTTCTCAATCCCAATAATATAGGTGTTTGATGAATTCCCTCCCCCGCAAAATTAAATCAATATTTAAAGATGTGATTTTTGTTGTGCTTAAAGCACCATGACTAGGTGAGATGGAGCAGGAAATGCTGGTTCGGCATAATCATGGTGTTTTGTCTATCGGACGGCAATCCTAATCCAGGACGATTTACATAACATTCAAATTATGAAATCCTGAAGGCAGCCAAGGTAAGCAATGAGTTTTCTCCTGGGGGATGGCAGATGTCAGTCAACTAGAATTTAGGCTGGTTGTAGCGTTGGAGATTTCTAAATAGAGATATATGCAGTCTGAAGCTTTCTATGGTGTTCTGTATTAAACATTAATGCTGGAGGATGGGATATATAGACCTATCCCTTTATGCAGACATCAAACCTCCCTTTGAGCTTAAATTGGAATTTGAGAACAGCCAGGAACGTAGAACTCCCTCGCAGTTACACCACCTCTCTGCGTGTGTGTCTAGTGTGCATGTGTGTGTGCTTGTGAGAGAGTGAACTGCAGACCGGATATCCCCATACAAGAGGGCCAAAAATAGAATGGTCTTCATCATCTGCACAGGGTGAAGAACATCTGAGCCTTTCCTGTACCAAAAGCACCCCGCCAGCATTTCGAGCAAAACCTCATGTTCTATAGAACGAATCCATCTGCCTATCAATTAACTCAACATGCAACTCTAGAAGCGTCCACTTCTTGTCAACAACATCAAATGATATAGTTTACAAGGACACATGGCATTGCCAATAACTGCAGCCAGCAGTGAAACTAAAGGGACCGTCTGTCTCACACCGAGGGACTTTCTGTGGTCTCTGCTGTGCGTGCAGTGTTTTATTTCCACATTAATTGAGCCTATTTACATCAGCAGCCCTTACCCTGCTGCTCAGGTTACCTGGATAAGAACTTGAGCGCTCAACCTGATCATCCCACTTCCCTGATCTCTGATCAGTTTACAGACACTGCGGCTCAATTTCCCAGCCCATCATGAATCAAATCAGAACACTGGGAAAACGTTTTTTTTTTTTTTTTTTTTTTTTTTTGAATGAAAGATTATCAATGTCCCATCTTCTTTCCTGTTAAAGTCCGCATAAAACGGCGTTTCCAATCCATTAAACTTGAAACAGGATTGGGGAAAAAATGGGATCACTGATTTAATCTATCAGAAACTGAATAAAACACTGGACACTGAGGGTTTTTACTTTACTGAAGCACTCCCAGAAACCACTTTTGAGGATATTTTTTGATCCTGAAGGTCAGTTTTACTCAAGTTTTTTAAGCAGTGACCTTAATTACATAAAATGACTGCATGAAATTACAACAACAATATATGGATATTGGTTAATATTTGAACAATGGCCATAGACTCGTTGGTAAAATGTGCCTCCACCGAAATTTGCTTGGTAGCTCACCTGGTACAGTATTCCACTTACAATGTGAAGCGTTCGGGTAGAAGTCCCGTGAAACATGAGTCACGATAAAAGAGATACAAGACTTGCAGAGGCAAGCTAAAACAATATGGTTTCTTTAACTCATCACATTTGTTTTTGTTAAAGGAGTACTTCACTGTCAAAATGGGCTTTCAAAAAAAATGGCTGCCTGAATAGAAAAGGAATTTTTTTTTTTTTGAAATCAGTGCTACCTGATTAGAGAAAACAGGGAAAGGAGGCTTTTGTCTTCCATTTTGCCAAATAGATAAGAAAACTTTAACACCCATAATGCACTGGGCATGTTGCCATCCAAGACCACTCCTACCAGTCTGCTTTGAATACTCTTACCAGAGTCAAATATTGCCTTGCTTTATAGGGAATATCCATCCATCCATCTTCTTCCGCTTATCCGGGGCCGGGTCGTGGGGGCAGCAGTCTAAGCAGAGATGCCCAGACTTCCCTCTCCCTAGACACTTCCTCCAGTTCTTTCGGTGGAACACCGAGGCGTTCCCAGGCCAGCCAGGAGACATAGTCCCTCCAGCTAGGTCTAGGTCTTCAAAAAAAAAAGCGGGTTTAAAATCACTTTTACACTATCGGTTAGATTTATGGTAGGGTTTATTGTATGTGGTACATTATTTTCAAACACGATAGAGCATTAACATACTGAAATGTGCATATAGAAATCACGCAGTTAGCTAACAAAATTAAACAATATATTAATTTAAGGCAGAAACAGTGAGCTCATTAACTCATGAATACATGTTGTTACAGCTACACTGTGTACTTTTTTAAGTTGATTCTCAGCAAAAAACACTTTGTTCTTTATATGTACTCATTAATGTATAATTACTTCTACCAACTAATCAAGTATTCTCGTAAGCGTAGAATCTGTCATTTATAATACATACGGGTGAGCTGCTCGAATGGCGGAAGCCATGTTGCGCCTCCATCTTGAAACTACATTAGCCAAATAGGGACATACCTGGAAATTCAAGCTTTGCCTTTCGCGTTTTTACACTCAGTGGCACTGTGACGAATGCGAGGGGGAGATTACTGAAATAATACAGATTTGAAATAATACGGATACCGTAGGAATTAAAACGCCCTCGTAATGGGAGGGGCTAGAAAGTAATATTCAGTTGGTAGTCATATACAATTTCACCACAAGATGGGAGTAATTCCTACACAGTGTAGCTTTAACAAATGATTAGGATATACAGTAAATTTACCATTAGTGCTTGTTGATTCAAAGATTGCTTCATCTGAAGTCCTCGCAGGTGTTGGGGCATCTGAAGTCTTTGTATGAGGCTGGATCCAAACTGTAGCTGGCGTAGCCTACTCTCTTGTTATCTTGGGATGGGTATCCCGAGATAAAACAGAAAAGCAAATGGAAAATAATTGTACTACAGAGTGAATACATATGCAGTAATGTCGCCACAGAAACGTTTTTCAGTGAGCCTGGGTTTGCGTAAGACCTTGGTTGTGTCAGATGAAAAATTATGTTTCAGAGACAGACAAAGTTACATTTTGATAAGAAATGACGAATACCAAAATTTTCCTTCGGAATGATGTGCAATGATGAATTGTACATGAGACTAGGAAAATGTGTACAAATAGTGTACATTCTGATTTCATGTTGATTTTGAAGACAAGAGGAGACCAATCAGAGGCTCTCAACAATTCCCAAATACCCTGACCTGTCAACATACTACGAAGAATGAAGAATAGACCAAGACAGGACACGAGCGCATGGAGATAACAGCTTCCAGCAAAATACACAGAACATGAAGCCTAATATTTTTCTGTTGCAACTCACTAACCCAGAGGCTGTACAGGTGCCTGTGGACTGAAGGACCATGCAATCCTGGGACAGATAAGTCAGCTATATCTGGCCTCCCCACAGACAGTCATCCAAATTGAATCGCAATTCCTGCAAACGGTGCAAATAATCATTAACTCATTTAAATGAATTCCAGCTTTCAAATGAAGTTGCTTCTACACACCAAGCAGCCATCGACACGCATCATAACAAAACCAATAGAGTGAATCAGTCAGCCTCTCTCCTCCATACCTTTTCATGCCCAGGGGCAAGAGAAAAAAAGGGGGGAGGGGGAGGGGAAGGGGAATAAGTTTTCAATAATTAAAACCCGGCAGGAATGATATATTTTAATTTTAAGGGAGAACTAACTCTGATAAGCAAACACGTGCTGGGCTGTTACATTGCCTGGTCCAATTAATCATTACACTGCAACAGAATTCAATATTCTTGTCAGGAAGTATTTGCTAGCTAGCTGAGTTAATGGAGCTCTTTCTCACTCCTCTGCCAATACACTGCTTACAGCGGGAATATTGATAGTATGTTAGCTCACCACAGCATAAAACACAGGGAGCAAAGCTTAGTTCTGCCAAGTCAGATTTATGTTTTAGCGTGAAGTTGCTTTTATATGATCATAATAAAAATAAAAAAACATGATATAGAAAGTGTTGGGTTCACCTCAAATTAAAATGTATTCACTCTCATTCAATATTGTTTGACTTTTTCTTACATGGAACAAAAAGGAAAACTTTTTGCAGAATGTTTGATATAAACACAATGACCTAAAACTATCAAACTCTTATACTCCTAAAGACGGTCGAGGCAGGCTCGGGCTTAGCTTCTGTTGGAATGATGGATTTGGATGGTGCGCTGAATTCCTCCTCTCTCTCGCAGATGGTAGACCCAGTCTACATACTCTTTAAGTCCCTCAATGTCCGTCTGCGGGCAGGCGTGCTTATGGCTCCGTGTTGAGACCTGCCCAGAAAAACACACTCAGGCTGTTGTTGTCATAGTGGACGGGATGATACAAATCCAGGAAGGCCTGTGTGTGTCTCTCGAGGGACTGTATTTTCACTGTTGCTAAATCTATTTTGCTGGTCTGTTCTTCTGTCAGAGCTGGTTGCAAACACAATGAAATAAAAGGCTGGGTTTAATCGCAAGCAGTGAATGTTTAATGAAAACAAACTCAAAATAACACTTCTCAGAATACTGGATACAAAAACACGTAAAACACGTAAAACAGAACAACCAACAAAATATTAACGAGAACGGACAATGAATGGAATGAATAAGGAATAAAATAACACAAGTTAAACTATTCAACGAAAAGGGGAACAGGTGCAGATCATAATCAATCAATGAAAGAACAAGGAAAGCAAATTCAAAAGCAGGAAACTGAACTTTAAAAAAGTGCAAAACCCACCCAAAACAGACATTAAACCCAGAATACCCATAACAGGCATCTAACTAAAATACATGAGTTTAAAATACTAAAAATTACTGAAACTACAACTTAAAAATAAATTAAGCTAAATAAAAAAGCTATTAAAATGACAAATGGACATACCAAGATTGCGACAAAAATTAAAATGAAAACTGAAAATATAACAAATAAAAGCTAATTCAATAAATTATAAAATAGTTTATAAATAATATTATAATAGTATTGCTGAAATTTCAGTTTCTCACAAAAAAATTAAAGTACATTTCAGAACACTTTTTGGAGCTCAACTGCCTCAGACCCTATTATGAAAAAAATAATGCTTTGGACCTTTTGTGAAATATCTTTGTTTTAACGGAACACCATGATGATAGTTGTAAATGGTGAACACACACCACACATATACTGTAATCTCACAAAATGATAGGCTTTGTATTCCTTTGTCATCAGTGCACAGTCCATGTTGAATGCTATAGAACTGCCATAGCCTAAGGAGAAAAGTTCAAGACAAAAAGAACAAGGGTAATGAATGACCTCTAAAGTACATGACAAAGCTTCAGACCTCGTTTAAAAAACATGTGCCATTGGCTGAGTCATGTTCTCTTGTGACAGCAGTGTACAGTGCAGCCCTCAGTGATCAAACAGGAGGGAACAGGAATGGCCGGTCTAATAATATGGAGGGAAAGGATCAGTGCACTCAGCCCTGCTTGTTGAATATGGAGCAGCTGCCTCATGCTTGAAATGTAATGAATCCTACCATACATACTCCCAAATACACCCATGACATCAAATACTGTATGAACATAATCCAAGCCCTTTGAGGTTACAGAAACCAAATCAAAACCAAGTAGACAGATATTATTGAAGCGTTATCCATGTTTTACCACAAAGAAGGCAATCAAGAAGGCAAATGTGGTAGGTCTAGTTACATTGTTCTGTTTTAATTTGACCACAGAAAAAACATGGAAAAATCTAGTATTAAGTACATCTCAATGTTAAGCACATATAGTATTAATATATACACTCAATATAATAATAATCACAAATACCAAGCAGAACATTAAGGTTATCAGGATGGAATGAAATAGCCATCATCCACCATGTCTGCCCTCATTACAGAAGATTCAGTGATTGGTAATTCCAAAATTGCTAATTTCGTGATTCTCTCATTCAGCATATACTGTATAACCATGATATTGTTTCAATGGCAAATGAATGTTGACCATTTTCTGATTAAATGCTACTACACAAATGCCGAATTAATAAAAGTCTCTAAATATTCTGAGCGTAGAGGTATCTTTAGTAAACATTTCAAAGCACATGAGCTATAATTAGCTGATGTCATTGTGAAACGTGGATTACAATAAAGCCCCTTTCACACAGAGATTCCGGAAAATACACGGATAAAGTGACCCGGGATTTGACCCGGGTTCGTTTGAAAATGGTTCATTCACACTGCCAGTGATTTGCCGGAATCAGAGAGCGTGTTCACACACAACCCGGGTATGTCCCGGATAGACGCGTGACGTTATGATGTGACGTATAAGGTGGCGAAATCTCAGCTTCGGCGCGGATTGCAAGGAGCTCTCGGGTCTCTGCTTCAGTCCAGTTTGCAGACATCTTTTCGTTCTTTCTTGTATCGATGACGAACACAAACTTTCTTCTAACAGAGTAACAGAGTGGCACGATAACTACCACATTGCGAAGGCTCGTGCATCATCACTACGACACACCCCTTACGGCATTTGTCCTGGCTTTTGTTCACACAGCGCGCGTTCCGGGTCTGAACACGGCAATGTTACTAGGTCCCCAACCCGGCATCGATCCCGGCATTAAACCCGGGTCGTGTTTGCGTTCACACAGAAGGCGTTCCGGCAATTTGCCGGCAATTTGCCGGGTTCAAAGTGCTGTGTGAATGGGGCTTAAGTGATATTGCCTTGTATTTGAGGTACATTTGGAGTGTAGCAGTCAGATTAAATGCAAGCAAAAACACACCACACCACACCACACCACACCATCTTAATCAAATACAGGTCAGAATTGGCCAGCGTAAATGTTCTCCTTTCATCATGGGTTGCTCTCTCTCTCTCTCTCTCTCTCTCTCTCTCTCTCTCTCTCTCTCTCTCTCACACACACACACACACACACACACACACACACACACACACACACACACACACACACACACACACACACACACACACACACACACACACACACACACACACACACACGGTAAAGGAGTAGTTCCTCCAAACAAGAAAATTCTGTCATTATTTACTCGTGCTGAACCAAATTTCTTACATCTTTCTTTACTCTGTGGAAGCAAGACTTTCTGAATAATATCCTGGTCATTTGAAGTAATGAAAGTGGATGAGGACATGTGCTGTCAAGCTCTAAATAAACACCATAAAAAGTGACACATAAGACTTGTGTGCTAGTGCTATATTGCAAGTCTTCAAGTCATATTGAAGTCAAATAATAGCTTTGAGTTAGAAACAAGCTAAATTTAACTTCCATTCCTTCTCATCTTCACAATTTGCAAACTATAATCATTCTTTTGAGTCAAACCTTTTGAATTACGCAATTGCTTACAGTAATTCACATGACAGTGAGTTAGTGGTGAAATAAATATTTTTGGGTGGACTATCCTTTTTAAAAACTCAACGGATTCACATGCACATCTGCACACACAGTTGTCAGTCTTGTTCGCACACTCAAACTGAAAACACTAATTATTTTGTGTCATACTGAGTGAAATAGGAAATTGAAAGCTGAATACTGAATGTTCAACATCAAAGTGTGGGTCTAAATAAATGGTTGAAAAATAATAGAGATCAGAATGAACCTCTATTGATAGAGCTTTATATCAAAAGTAAATTAAGGAATTGCAGCTCAGCTGGGTGAATGATATGGGAGTAACTGACCTTTCAAGTAACTAAAGTCTTTGCTTAAACTGAGAGCCAAATTTCTTATCCACAGAACTTGACAAAACCCAGCAAACACAGGACGTCAATGTGACGTCAGGAAGACGTTGGACTCCAACTAATCCAACGTCAGTCAGACGTCATATTTTGGTTGAAAATGAAAGGTTTACGTCTAAACCCAACGTTTGTTTAACGTCAAGCTCCAACGTCAGACAGATGTTTAATTGTGGTTGGAATAAGCACCGCAAAAAAATGTAACATGCATGGCAGCACATTAAATCTCTGAAGATCTCAGCAGAGGAGGAGTCAACAACTCAAACAGCATTACCAGCTTCACTTAGTACTAACCAGATTTACTTTATTTAATTCCGTTTTAATGAAATCAATAGTTAAAGTCACCCCAATGGTGGTTAGCGTTTGCTTTAGTTGGACTCTTGATCCTTGACTTTTAAATATAACATTTTCCTAGGCTGCCAAAACTGTGTTTATATAGCACATTTGTTGTGGCAAAAAACCTTAGAGGAAATACAATCAGGTGATGTTGGATGTTTATTGATAATGATGAAATCATCAACTTGTAATTGCCTGAATCACTGAATTTGTGTCTAATTCTTAATTATTTGTTTTTACCATAGAAGCCATCTAATTTTACAACATGAGTGCAATATTGTTGATCGAATAATATAAAGGAACATCTTTAAAACATTTAGTACATTAATATTTTTCCTCTACTTTATTACTTAGCCATCACAAATCAGTGTATGACTCTCAACAATGGTGACAATTAATGAAATGCTTCATGCTGCAGTGCATACTGGGTACCACCAATCAAAACTTACCCATATATTCCAGCATGCATTGCGGCATTAATAAATTATGCAGCTGGATTTTTTTGTAGCTTGTTTTATGCTCAGAGTTGATCTGATTATCAGGAAATTTTGTTAGATTTTCACCATTGTTGAGATTCATACACTGTTTCTTGATGTCTGTGTGCGTCTAAGTAATGCCATAGATTAAAAGTTTTTGTGCACTAAATAGTTTTTAAAAAGTAAGTATATTTGTTAAATAACACTGCTAGATATGCTGTAGAATAAAATAAATTATATTATGAATTAATCAAAATTAAACCACAAGTCCTATATAATCTAAGTATTAGACACTTAAAAAGATCAGGGATTCAAGCAATTTCATGATGATATCAATATCGTCGTCATCATCAAGAAACAGCCAATATCATCTGATCTCATGGCTTCTTTAACTACAACAATTATGCTTTATAAACACACAGTTCCCTTTCGTAGGGAACTCGCACTGCGTCGTTGAAAACGACTCTTTGGGGACGCTCCCTTAGCGTGCGTATCTGAAGTATGAATGAAACTAATCCAATCCTGATTGGTGTTGTGTCGTGACGTAACATGTGACGGCATAACCGGATGTATAAAGTCACGCCGGCACACACACACATTAGCTTTCGCTCTTCAGCAAGCGTTCTTTGTGAAAACTGTCTGTCTTATTTGGTGTTGTTTGTCTGTTACAAAAATCCCTGTCATGGCGAGTGAACAATATACAAAGTGTGTGCACCCCTGCCCTCGTTTTCTCACGGGTGGGGACACGCATTTAATGTGTGTGTATTGTTTGGGAGCGCAGCATGCACAGGCAGCTCTCGAGGGAGCTGCCTGTGAACACTGTGAAGCACTTCCCATTAGAGTGCTGCGCTCCCGCTTGGCCATTTTCAATGATGATGGCCAGGCTCGCGATCCCCGCGGTTCGGGTCCCGCGTCCGTTGAGGCGGCGCGGCGGCTTAGATCGTGGGGATCGCAAAAGGATCTTTCAGAGGGGAACGAGACTGCTGCGGCACTTTCTCGTTCTTCATCTGAAGGTTCTGTAGCGCTCGCTCACGGTGCAGAAGCCCGCGCCGCGGCTTCTTCTGCCCGCGACGATCGCCCGATGCTCGAGCTGTCTGCTTCCGAGGAAGTAGATGTGCTCAGCATCGGCAGCGAGGAACGTGAGTCATACTCGCCGGCTCACGTCCCCGCTTATGAGGAGTTGGTGGAGGTTGTGACACGTGCTGTGGCCAGACTAAACATCAGCTGGCCACAAAATAAGCAGGATGATATTTGTCAAAGCAAGCTAGACGAGAGATTCCTGCAGCACCGCTCACAACCTCAGCGCCGGGGTTTGCCATTTTTCCCAGATCTGCATAAAGAGATTTCCAGATCCTGGGAAAAACCCCACTCTTTCCGTATTTCATCACCAAATTCATATTATTATAGTAATGTGGTGGGTGCGAGAGAGATGGGATATGGCAAGATGCCGCCGATGGAGGAAGCCTTAGCGAGCTATCTTTCTCCTGAAGCGGCATCTTCGCTTAAAACCCCGGCGCTGCCCAGCAAACCGTGCAGGGACACCTCTGCACTGGTTGGCCGGGCTTATATGGCGGCTGGTCAGGCTGGTACGTCTCTGCACTCAATTGCGATTTTGCAGGCGTACCAGGCTGACCTCCTTAAAGACCTGGATGAGGGCGAGGGACCGTCACCTTCGGATATTGCGGAATTGAGAAGAGCCACAGATTTATCTCTCCGGGCCACTAAAGAGACGGCACGTGCTATTGGCCGCTCTATGGCGGCTATGGTGGCTACGGAGAGACATCTGTGGCTAAATCTTTCAGGCATTAAGGAGAAGGATAAAGCTTTTCTGCTGGACGCACCGCTATCGCCTTCTGGCCTGTTCGGCGACGCAGTCACTACTGTCGTCGACAGGTTTCAGGAGGCGAAAAAACAGTCAGCGGCGTTTCAGCAGTATCTCCCTCGCCGCTCGAAATCTGGGTCTAGGAGGGCTGGCTCAGGTGGCCAGCCCCAGCCGTCAACTAGCTCCCACCGCCAGGATCAGAGAGAGAGCGTTTCTTCTAGAGCCCCTCCTCCGGGAGCTTGGCAACAGAGGAAACGCTCTCAATCGAAGTCCTCTAACCAGAAGGGCGACCTGAGGGCCGTCCTTCAGGCGAAGAGGGCTTCGGGAAAGAGGTCCTAACCGGAATGGTAGGACCTCGGAGGGCTGCCCCCCCCGCTGTGGCGCAATCGAGGTTGTTCTCACAGCGGGGCCCTCTGGAAAAAGATGTTCTCCCGCCGTCCTGGACGCTTCGGGCCGCATCGATTTCCAGCGAACGCACACCGTGGCGTTCGCCCCAAAAGCTTGCAAAAGAGCATCGACTATGGTCACAAAATCCTTCTCGACTTCTTCCTGCCGGTCGTCCGTTTCAGGAGGTCGAGAACAGTGCTCGAAAAACACCCGAGGCCAGTCTCGAGAGGCTGGTTCCCTTAGTAGATTTTGTAGAAGAATGGCAACGCCTTCCGAATATATCTATGTGGGTCCTGAATATAATAAAAAATGGGTACAGACTGCAGTTCGGTCACCGACCCCCCAAGTTCGCTGGGGTGGTACTGACTGCAGTGGTTCCAGAACAGGCTCGGGTTATGGAACAAGAGGTACAGACTCTACTGGTGAAAGGGGCCATAGAAAGTGTTCCCCTACCAGACAAGGAGTCAGGGTTTTACAGCCGGTACTTTATAGTTCCCAAGAAGGATGGCGGGCTGAGGCCGATTTTAGATCTGAGGCAGTTGAATCGCTCTCTGAGGAGATTCAGGTTCAAGATGCTCACTATTCCCATCATCGTGAATCAAATCAGATCCGAGGATTGGTTTGTCACGATAGATCTAAAAGACGCCTATTTTCACGTCTCCATCCTTCCATGTCACAGGAGGTTCCTGAGGTTCGCTTTCGGGGGCGAAGCGTACCAATATCGGGTTCTTCCATTCGGCCTAGCACTCTCTCCCCGCACGTTCACCAAGTGTATGGATGCAGCTCTGGCTCCACTGAGGCTTCAGGGCATTCGTATACTGAATTACATCGACGACTGGCTCATATTGGCCCAGTCTCGGGAAATGGCAGTTCGGCATCGAGATGTCGTCCTTGGCCACATTCAGAACCTGGGGTTAAGGCTCAACATGAAGAAAAGCGTGTTGGAACCAGCTCAGAAAACGATGTTTCTGGGCGTGGTATGGGATTCGGTTACGATGCGGGCACATATGTCTCCCGCGCGTGTCGAATCAATCCTGGCCATGGTGTCTGGGATAAAGCTAGGCCAGGCCATCACTGTAAAGCGATTTCAAAGACTGCTGGGCCTCATGGCAGCGGCATCCAACATAATTCCTTTGGGCCTTCTACACATGAGGCCCCTTCAGTGGTGGCTGAAAACCAAAGGGTTTTCCCCGAAGGGGAATCCGTTCCGTATAATCAGGGTTACGCGCAGATGCCTTCGTTCCCTATCAATATGGAAGAAACCTTGGTTCCTGTCCCAAGGGCCAGTGTTAGGAGCGTCATGTCGCCGGAAATCCGTTTCGACAGACGCTTCCCTCACTGGCTGGGGCGCGGTCATGGACGGCCGCTTTGCCAGGGGTCTGTGGCAGGACCATCATCTTTCTTGGCATATAAATTGCCTAGAAATGTTGGCTGTGTTCAGGGCTCTGAGGAGCTTCCTCCCAGACATCAAGGGTTACCACGTCCTGATACGTTCAGACAATACATCAGTGGTAGCTTATCTGAACCGACAAGGGGGACTCAGATCGCGCCCTCTATCCAGACTGGCGCATCAGATTATTCTATGGTCCCAGGGGAAAATATTATCTATCAGAGCAATATATATCCCAGGGGTTCAGAATCAGGGAGCAGACATCCTGTCGAGGCAGGGGCTGAGGCCCGGGGAATGGAGACTTCACCCAGAGGTGGTGAAGTTGATATGGCAGAGGTTTGGACCAATGGAAGTGGATCTGTTTGCGTCTCGAGAGACGTCCCACTGTCCACTTTGGTTCTCCCTCACTCATCCAGCCCCACTGGGGTTGGATGCCATGGTACAGGCCTGGCCGAGGCTTCGCCTGTACGCTTTTCCCCCGATCGCTCTGCTCCCGGGAGTCCTGGAGAGGGTCCGTCAGGAGGGCGTCAGTCTTCTTCTGGTAGCCCCGTTGTGGCCGGCCCGAGTATGGTTTTCAGACATAATTTCACTCCTGATAGCTCCGCCATGGCAGATTCCTCTGAGGAGGGATCTGTTGTCTCAGGCGGAGGGAACAATATTCCACCCTCGGCCGGAGCTGTGGAAATTGTGGGTCTGGCCCCTGAGGGGGCTCAGTACCTAGATGCTGGTCTATCAGCTGGGGTGGTTGAAACCATACTTAGCTCTAGGGCTCCGTCTACTAGGAGATTATATGGCCTCAAGTGGAATGTCTTTTCCACTTGGTGTAGAGAACATGAGTTAGATCCAGTTAACTGCCCAGTGGCTTCAGTTCTGGAGTTTCTCCAAGATCGTTTCTCCGCGGGTCTCTCCCCGTCCACACTGAAGGTGTACGTGGCTGCCATTGCGGCTTTCCATGCACCACTTAGTGATGGGCCTCTGGGGAGGCACCAACTGGTCATACGTTTTCTCCGTGGTACATGGAGGATGAGACCGACAATCAGGTCCAGGGTTCCATCCTGGGACCTGGCAGTGGTTCTCGAAGGGCTATCCCTGGCTCCCTTCGAACCCCTTCAGTCGGCTTCGCCCAAGGACCTTACATTCAAGATGGCCTTTCTTTTAGCTATTACTTCTCTTAAGAGGGTGGGAGATCTTCAAGCCCTGGCAGTAACGCCAGCCTGCTTGGAGTTTGCCCCAGGCGGAGTTAAGGCCATCTTGCACCCGAGACCTGGCTACGTGCCTAAAGTGCCTTCTAACGTAGCACGGTCCACGGTCCTGCAAGCCTTTCATCCTCCACCTCATGTGTCGGCAGAAGAGGAGAGGCTTCACTTGCTCTGCCCGGTTAGAGCCTTGAGTGTTTACCTTGAGAGGTCCTCTTCTTGGAGGAGGTCGGACCAACTGTTAGTGTGTTTTGGGTCACCTAAAAAGGGGCTCCCGGCATCCAAACAAACTGTGAGCAATTGGATTGTTCAGGCTATTACTTCGGCCTACAAGGTGCGCAATTTGCCTTCACCTTTGGCCGTAAGGGCTCATTCTACTAGAGGCATTGCGTCCTCTAGGGCCCTCCTCTCGGGAGTGCCCCTCCAGGAGATCTGTGAGGCAGCCGGTTGGGCTACCCCGCACACTTTTATCAGATTTTATAGTCTGCACCTCCCTAGTACGCCTGGCGCACATGTGCTCTCGTCCTAGCTAAGTGCCTGAGATCAGTTTCACTCTAGGGCAGGCCTTTTTTCGGTGCGTGGCCTAGTGGGTATTCGTTCCCCAAAGAGTCGTTTTCAACGACGCAGTGCGAGTTCCCTACGAAAGGGAACGTCTCGGGTTACGACTGTAACCCTTGTTCCCTGAGGAGGGAACGAGACACTGCGTCGTTTTGCCACGCCCTTTAAACGCCTGTGAGCGGCTTGCTTCATCGCGAGGCTAATGTGTGTGTGTGCCGGCGTGACTTTATACATCCGGTTATGCCGTCACATGTTACGTCACGACACAACACCAATCAGGATTGGATTAGTTTCATTCATACTTCAGATACGCACGCTAAGGGAGCGTCCCCAAAGAGTCGTTTTCAACGACGCAGTGTCTCGTTCCCTCCTCAGGGAACAAGGGTTACAGTCGTAACCCGAGACGTTATAGCAGCCAGACAATAAATTCTATCATAATATCAAGGGTCAAGAGCACAACTAATGCAAACGCTAACCACCATCATGGTGACTTTAAAATACAAAATAATGATTTCATTAAAACGGAAATTAAATAAAGTAAATCTGGTTAGTTATAAGTGAAGCTGGTAATAAGTGTACACCCATGTATTTCACCTTTTGGTTTGGTTTATTCCAACCAAAATTCAACAACTGTCCAACGTTGGAGCTTGACGTCAAACAAACATTGGATTTAGACGTCAACCCAACTTTCATTTTCAACCAAAATCCAACGTCTGACCGACGTTGTAGTCTGTATCCTGTGCCTGCTGGGAACTTAATTTCAATGATTCTCACCCTGGTGCCTGATTTGCTTTGAAATTATGGTCTAATGAAACCCATTGTTTTTTATTCTAATCTACAGTGTATTGTTCTGAAATCAGATCTAACAGTGACCAAGTGAAGAATTGTCTACAGCTACCATTAATCACAGGGCATACTTGAATGCATAGTCAAGAAAAAAAAAAATATATATATATATATATCTTGTCCATTAAGAAACAGAGAAAGTACATTTGATCTCCAATTTGCTCCAATTCAACTTCAAGCACCGTCCAGTACATTCAAGTTAATGTATGACTGAATTAAATTCCTTCTGAGCAAATAAATATTTTTTTCCTATCAGATGTGATCATTATCCGTTACTTCTGTACATCATAACCAAAGATGCTGATGACAGAGACCTTCTTGTTGTGATTTGCTTTTACTTTGTGTTTCTATGGATGAAAATTGTTCATGGTAGTGGAGCATGAAGTAAACTCTGTAAATGGAAAATAACTTAAATCCACTGCTCTGAGTCTCAAATGGCAGAACTCGAGAGCTTTTTCTAATCCATTGCTGATATGGTTACAGTGCATTCGCCTCCACTCTCAACACAATTACCACTATCAAATGTAAAGCTGGCCCATTCTGACATCACGACAGGAAGACTAATGCATAGTGGACAAAACTGAGTGCAACACATATGGTGAAGTGAACATTTGCCTACAGATATCGAAGGGTGTAAACAAAGACACATATGGTTGGTCAGAAAGCACATAATAGCCAGCTGTTGTCATGGTGGGATCCAAAAAGGAAAATATTGGTGGGTGGTGTGAGAGAAAATGGAGAGAAAATGAGAGAGAGAGAGAGAGAGAGAGAGAGAGAGAGCGAGAGCGAGAGAGAGAGAGAGAGCGGAGAGCGAGAGAGAGAGAGAGAGAGAGAAAGAGAGAGAGAGAGAGAGAGAGAGAGAGAGAGAGAGAGAGAGAGAGAGAGAGAGAGAGAGAGAGAGAGAGAGAGAGAGAGAGAGAGAGAGAGAGAGAGAGAGAGAGAGATGGGGGCTTTTAATGAGATCTCTCATTTTCAAAAGCTCATTTTCTTCTTTTTATCCTTCTGGTCTCAAATTAATCCCCTCATTGGTATTCTCAAAACAAAAAAGCATAACCAACAAATATACTAACAAATATGTAATATACAACAAGAAACAAGGTGTATGAAAACAGTTGGATACTCTATAGAGATAGGCTACTCTTTTATTAATTTATTATTTAATTATATTGTTGAATGAATAAAAAAATAAACTTTGATTAATAAACTAGTTTTACTATATATTTGCCATGCTAGTTAACAATACAATAAAAATGTCACAATCCTCAGTTACCATACCAGTCACCTCAACACACTACATTTCCCATGATCCTCTCTGGCTACCACCTGTTCACAATCAACAATCACCACACCTGTTTGCCATCAGCCTCATCGGTTCCTAAAAGCCAGCACCAAACACTAATCTTGCCGTAAAATTGGAAAGAAGAAGAAGAAGAAGAAGTGGTAGCTACCTGTACCTTCTGTTTCGTGACAAAAAAAAAAAAAACTAAACTAAACCGTAAGAACTTTTTCAAATGTATTATTACACAGATCTCATGAACACATGACTTTTGAATTACTCCACAGCCTCTTTTCTCAAAAAATAGTATAATTTCAGCTTAAATCAATAATTCATGTGCATTTATTTATTATTTAAAAAAATGGCAATGGAACAGTCCATTTAATGAACACTTAGACAATCAGTTGCATAAAATAAACCCCCTCGGGATGATACAAGATACATGTACAAGTTTATCAGTGATAATGACTGTCTGACTGAACATTATACCTACATACATTATGTACTGTATAAACTCGCATTAAGATTCTACAAGTTTGAAATGGAATACAATATACTTAGGAGTATTTAGAATATACAGTTACTTGTTACTTTGGTTGGTTATAAGTGCCCAGTTGTTGGACTCACCAGATTATCCAACGCATGGACAATTGGAATCTTACAGCAGTTACCAACAACAGCCACAGCACTGTTCAAGTGGAGGATCCAAATGCTTTTTCACATTCCACTACTTATAAAAACTAAAGAAAAAGGGGCAAATCAGAGAAAGGACACTGAAAGGTCACAACTTCAAAGGCTTTATGTTGGTGGTCCCATCAATCTCCCCTTAGTTGCGGGAGAGCCTGAGTGTCACCATAGGTCAGCCTGTGATAAATCACTGGGTTTGTTTAATGCGTTTTCAGTGTTCACGCTGCACTGTGAAGAGGGTCATGGACAGGTGAGAGGAAGTGGAAAAAAGAGAAGCCGCCCATCCCATGATCAATTTCAAGAAGCGAGGAAAGTGCTCATGGTTTTTATGATCATCTCTGGCCATTTATAAAAAAAAGTCTGCTATTGCTAAAGTCTCACTTCTCTGTCTGTCATTACAAAGTACTATATAACTCTGTAGCTTCCTGACAGAACATTTTTAACAAGGCAATGATAGCCACTGAGGTGCCATTGCACTCCCTGTGAGGGGAGACAGGGAAATGCTTGTACACTCCCTCTCAAAAGTTTGGGGTCAGTAAGATTTTTTTCTAAAGAAATGTATACTTTTATTAAGCAATGATGCACTAAATTGATCAAAAGAGGCTGTTTGATGATACAAATTATTTTTCTTTCAAATAAATACTTTTCTTTTAAACCTTCTATCCATCAAAAAACTATCAAGAGTTTATTTTTATATTATACAGCACAACTTTTTTTCAACAACTCTGAAAATAAGAAATGTTTCATGAGAACAAAATCAATGTATTAGAATGATTTCTGAAGGATCAGGTGACACCAAAGACTGGAGTAATGATGCTGAAAATTCAGCTTTGCCATCACATGAATAAATTAAATTATAAAATGTGTGTATATATATATATATATATATATATATATATATATATATATAATGTGTTCATATAATATGCAGCAAGACTTTAAAAAAATCTTACTGGCCGCAAATTTTTGAATAGTAATATATGTAGACAATTAAGTATATAATTAGTTATAGATGTAATTCATCTATAGAAGAATTTGGCACAATATTATGAGGGTGATGGGTGATGTCAGTAAAATAATTTCTCTCTCCAAAGTCTGCACACAGCCAGAGATTCTGTACCGAACACTCGTTACCACTTAGTTGTTACTTTTCCTCTGCCGACCAGTGTTTAAAACTACACTGAAACTTAACCCACAATGCTCAGGATCCCTTTCAATGATCTCAGTCTTTCCCAAGCTCAGATTCTCTTACACAGGACATTCATTATTTAAAATAAAAAGGGGGAGGGACAAAGACAGAAGAAAAAGAAGGAAGAGGGAACAAACCACTGAACATTTCATCCATTGGAAGTCACCATCAGCAGAGGACTGGACCGAAAGAGCAATCTGCAAAGTGAGTCAGGCCCACTGAGTGAACAAAATAGCATCAACCACCCGGTAAATGTTTCATGATGTCAGTTATCTGGATTCATTCATCTTTAGTCTCACTTTCATGGACTTCCAGTTTTCATTCACCACATGTGTTTCTTTGGTTAATTTTCCCACCTCTCATCAGTAACCATGGACACTAATCATCATCACAGCTGCTCATCATTCAGTTTATCACCATCATGTATTTAACCATCATCCTCCCTGTACACCCTCAGTTGTCGATGTTTGCATGTTGTGTGTGTTAACCATTGTTTTACGAGTTTATTGTATTATTATTATAATCACTTCGTATTGGATCCTGTGTACCTTCGTCTTCATCATCTTCATCTTGTGACACATGAGGTGTATGGGCTGCACATTTTTTTTAAAGTCCTAGTCGTCTGAAATCTGCTTGGATGTGCTCTATTGTCTGTAGGGCAAAAGGGGTTAACGTTTCGTTAAATCTTGGCAAGTTTTTCACCTTCTCTGAAGAACTTGCACCTGCCTGACCCAAAGGATGTCTTAAAAGCTATCGGTAAGCAGCATTCCCATTAATCTCAATGGCAGTTTGCCGTCAGCGCCAATCAGAATACACAGGCTGTCAAAGGAAAAAAAAGTTGTTTTGCCCTTCTGCCAAGAAGAGTATAAGAAGGGTGAATACATATCAAATGAAGAAATTATGCAAATGAAGCAGATGCTCATAGGTTTCTTTTTCTGTCAAAACGAAGTGAAGACCCTTTCACTATCCAGTGTTTTGAAACAGACATATCCCCAAATGCATATTTCCAGCTAAGTGATTCTGCTATGCCTGCCAGAGTTGGATTTGTTGGAATTAATTGAAAACTAACTTTGCAGAAACAGTCTTGGTTTCTCATGATTGCATTCCCTCTCATTATATTGAACGAACTTGTTCGCAATGAGTAAAGGGCTTTGACTGATGGCCAGTTTAGAGGTTCTGACTATACAAGCTTTTTTACATGCCTCTTTAAATCAGTTTCTGCTTAATGATGCATATTTTTTATTTTTTTTTGGAGACAACTAAATCTTGCCTTAAGTCAGAGATACAGATCATACAAGAGCCCTGTTGAAACTTAAGTGATGAATTCTATACCATGTAATGTGAATCCATTTATATTTGAGACGGCAACTTGAGAAGCAGTAAATATCAATGGAGACTGAGAATGAAAGATAAAGCACCTCACAAGATAAAAAAAATAACTAAATATATATATGAACAAGCAGAGCCATAGGAAAATGATACATTTGGTAACTTTATATCTTCATCCTAAACTACCAACTAAAAGAACCTTACCATCACGGGCTCAGTCACCTTCAGCGTTGACAAGGAGGGTCCCATACATGCACTGTAATGGGTTTGACCCTGTTAAATAAGTATGTGTGGGATTACAGCCCAGGGGATGGGCAAGAATAATCGCCAGGGGGGAGGTGGTTGGAGCAGGCCATGAGATAGACCAGGATGCCCTTGATGTCCCTTGCCATGGAATGAGAGTCATGCCTAACAAAGGGGGCCTATGCCCTGGGGGAGACCATGTATAGCATTATAGCAAGGACACGTTTGGGAAGCCAGTCACCAAAGAAATGGATTTGAAATGAGGGGGTATAAGGAACAAGCATGGTCGAGGTGACAGAGATGAAGCGGTGATTGATAAAAGGAGATAGAGCTCAGCAAGTGGGGATATAAATAATTATTAGCCTTAGAGCTACATATATTTGCATTTCCTAGAGGCTTTGGCCAAAGCATGAGCATGCCTTCAATGCAGGCAAATGCAAGGGGTTTCAAGGACATTGGATTAATCTTTCCATTCATGGAGATGATACACACATCGTCAGAACAATAAACACACAGCTACTCCTAAATGTTTATGGGTAAAACAGAATTTCAAAATGAAATGGAAGAAAGTAGAAATAAAATGAACTGAAACTGAAATGCACATTGTAATTTGAACTAAAATAAGCAAAGTTGATAGAATGATAGTTAGAGAGAACAAATAGCAAGACAGATATGAGACAGACAGACAGATAGATAATTTAACTCACTATTTAATACAGCAGTGCAATAATCTGTAATCATGGGTTAACTAGACTGACCATAGTCAGATACAGTTTCATAAGATCCTTCCAGCTCTGCTGTTCGTGTCTTTTATACAGTAGGCATGAGAACAGATTGGAAATAGAGTGCTTGGTGTTGTTCCTGAAATCACTTTTTTTTTGTGATGTGAGGGAGGACACAGAGACACATGGGCCATTTCTGAGCTGGGAAACACCAGTGTGACTCAATATGTATTCTCTGCTGTTTGAACACTCTTCATGGCAGGTGAAGAGAGGTCGTTCCTACCCTGAACAGATGTTAGCTAAAAATATATGTAAAACATCGAATAATGGTCTATTCTTTAATATAGATTATAGCACACTAAGGTCCCTTTTTGTTGTAATTTATACAGCTTGACACCCCCTGTCCCAATTAGCTTTCATTGTATGTAAAAGAGCAGTGTAGAAAATATGCAAAATATCTTTGTTATAGAACAACATGAGGGTGAGTAAATATTGACACAACATTACATTTTTGGTGTAAAATTACAAGTGCGTGACCATAAAAAAGTTTTAATCACACAGATGCCATCGAACCAAAGTTACGCTCCATTTCCAAAGCTTTCCCATGACTTTTTTCAATTCCCCAGTTGGATATTTTACCCGGTCTGCCTATAACACATGGATGAGAAGACAATGACAGTTATGATCTGTATCAGTCATAGTAATATAGCTATGTCTCATCATTATGCTAAAAACCTATATCGATATTTCCCCATTATTAAATGGATGAATGTAAGGGAAAGGTCTGTGCTCATTGTAAACTTACATTGGTCATTTAAAATGACTCATAATTTCCTGGGAGCAGAAAATAGCTCCACTGCCAAACGGCTCGATTAGTGATTGTTTCATTTGAATCGTCAGTAATGAGAAAAAGTTGTAATCGTAGGAGAGAAACTATATAATATTGATTTAGATATGGTGTAGCACAGTGATTCAGGTTGGAGATGGAAATGGAGACTGCCCTCAATCAGATTGAGGGCTAATTGCTCGGGTAAAGGAGCCCGGGGGGCATTCAGAGGAAGTCATTCAGGGAAGTCCACGAGTGCAGCCACTCTGATAATCATTTGGAACCGCAGTAGCAGAGCACAGTATGGGTGGCAGTGAGTGAGTCATTCTGATGACTACTGTTGGTGCTGCAGTTTGTCTGCAAGTCTGTGCGCGCTGACGGTCTGACTTTACACAGAAAAGAATGAAAGAAAGAAAAATGCAAGGGTAGCAAAAGTGAAATGTCATGTCTAATAAACTGTTAATTGTTTCACTGAAAGTTACCGTACCATATAGTGTGTGTGTGTGTGTGTGTGTGTGTGTGTGTGTGTGTATATATATATATATATATATATATATATATATATATATAATATATATATTAGGGGTGGAGCCGAACCCGAATACGGTATTCGGAAAGGCACAAATAACCTGTTTTTTACAAATACTTATTTCGAACAAATACTTTAAAAAATATTTGTATTCGGGAACAAGAAAAACTTTATATCAAAAAGCTGCGTTTCCTCATGAGACCGCAGTGCACGCCCGGATGAGTGAGAGCGTGACGGACACAGGCTGCTCCACAGCAACAGAGAGCGCTCGGCTGAGCGAGAAAACACTTAACTCCATCACTATTTTTGTTGAATAGATGTTTGTACCTTAACTGGGTTCCTGAGGCAGTTTATAACTTTCGGGAAGCGGAGTTTGATCGGGAGATTATTTCATTGCGCTGCATTATTGACGTCTGCAGTCGGGTGCTCTCATGCTCGCTCTGTTTACGTAGCTCTGTTTAACGCGGTAATTTAGACAATAGGCTGTTTACAGAGTAACGTTAACGTTCGGTTAAAAAGGTTAAAAATGCTCGTGTAGCTGTGTCGAATTGTATGCACGTGTGGGAGTTATATGGTCCCATTTAAGTTACTCTGTCTTTTGCAGACAGCAAGATGTAGGCTGCAGGCTTCATAATGTCCACAATGGTATTTTATTAGTTGTTGGTTTAACCATGGATGAGGTAATGGCTGTTATGTTATTTTCTTTTCAATGACGTTCCTTGTTTCATTGCTGGATTTATGGAAAAACATCAACCAATATTACATATCCATAATTATTATAATGGATATAATTAAAGAATACTTAAAATATAAAGTAAATTAGTAGTGTAACGCAAAAACAATTTTTATGATTACGATTTTTACGGCTATTTTGAATTTTACTCGAATACAAATACAAATACAAATACTTTTCCCCCTTCAACAAATACAAATACAGATACAAATATCGGCTGCTTTGCACACCCCTAATATATATATATATATATTAGGGATTTTACAATTAATCAACGATTGATAAATTGTTGATAATACATTTAATCGATAAAACTTTATGTCGTCATTATAGTCGATTATGCAGGATCCTGCTCAACCACTAAACATGTAAAGCAGACACAAAAATTAAGCGAGTGTGCCGGAGTTATGTTTGGCACCATTTTACATTCTTTCATCGGTTTTCGGTAAAAAAAGTTATGGTCATCTGAATTCGGCTGATCGTTATAATTTTCAGGAACGGAATTTTGGGGAAAAACAGGTTTAATTAACAGTCACGTCCTGCTAGCGGGACGATTGGCGCTCTTTTTTTATTGCCTTTTTTTATATCACATATTTTAGTAATCATCATAGATTAGGTATCATTCGAAAGCTTACGAACTCAAAATTCATCCTGTGAAAACCGTTTTGAAATTGGACGATTGAGAGACGAGCAAGATCTTTTAAGCGAGCAGCTACTTCAGACTCTACTGTTCTCTTGTGCTCCGCTCTGAATCTCACTATTTTTTCTTCACCTCCGCCGTGCGTGTTCTTAAAGAGAAAGAAACAGTCTTTTCAACTTGCCACTATAAATCGCAAAAACATCAACTAACATACAATTACACGGTAAGAAATGTATAAATACACTAAAACAAATTTATTATGACACTGTAACAAATGTATTACACTGTGACAAATATATTATTACACTGTAACAAATGTATTATTACACTGTAACAAATGTATTATTACAGAGTAACAAATGTATTATTACACAGTAACAAATGTTATATTACACAGTAACAAATGTATTATTACACAGTAACAAATGTATTACACTAACAAATGTATTATTACACTGTAACAAATGTATTATTACACTGTAACAAATGTATTATTACACTGTAACAAATGTATTATTACACTGTGACAAATATATTATTACACTGTAACAAATGTATTATTACACTGTAACAATTGTATTATTACAGAGTAACAAATGTATTATTATACAGTAACAAATGTGATATTACACAGTAACAAATGTTTTATTACACAGTAACAAATGTATTACACTAACAAATGTATTGTTACACTGTAACAAACGTATTATTATTACACTGTAACAAATGTATTATTATACAGTAAAAAATTGTTATTACACAGTAACAAATGTATTATTACACAGTAACAAATTTATTATTAAACTTTAACAAATGTATTCTTACACTGTAACAAATGTATTATTATTACACTGTAACAAATGTATTATTATTACACTGTAACAAATGTATTATTATACAGTAAAAAAATGTTATTACACAGTAACAAATGTATTATTACACAGTAACAAATGTATTATTACACTGTAACAAATGTATTATTACACTGTAACAAATGTATTATTAAACAGTAAAAATTGATATTACACAGTAACAAATGTATTATTATTACACTGTAACAAATGTATTATCATACAGTAAAAAAATGTTATTACACAGTAACAAATGTATTATTACACTGTAACAAATGTATTATTATTACACTGTAACAAATGTATTATACAGTAAAAAATTGTTATTACACAGTAACAAATGTATTATTACACAGTAACAAATGTATTATTACACTTTAACAAATTTATTATTACACTAACAAATAAATTATTACACTGTAACAAATGTATTACACAGTAACAAATGTATTTTTACACTAACAAATGTATTATTACACTAACAAATGTATTATTACACTGTAACAAATGTATTATTATTACCCAGTAAAAAAAATGTATTACACAGTAACAAATGTTTTATTACACTTTAACAAATGTATTATTATTACACTGTAACAAATGTATTATTATTACCCAGTAAAAAAAATGTATTACACAGTAACAAATGTTTTATTACACTTTAACAAATGTATTATTATTACACTGTAACACATGTATTATTACACTGTAACAAATGTATTATTACACTGTAACAAATGTATTATTATTACACTGTAACAAATGTATTATTATACAGTAAAAAATTGTTATTACACAGTAACAAATGTATTATTACACTTTAACAAATGTATTATTACACTAACAAATAAATTATTACACTGTAACAAATGTATTACACAGTAACAAATGTATTACACTAACAAATGTATTATTACACTGTAACAAACGTATTATTATTACACTGTAACAAATGTATTATTTTACAGTAAAAAATTGTTATTACACAGTAACAAATGTATTATTACACTAACAAATGTATTATTACACTGTAACAAATGTATTATTATACAGTAAAAAATTGTTATTACACAGTAACAAATGTATTATTACACTAACAAATGTATTATTACACTGTAACAAATGTATTATTATTACCCAGTAAAAAAAATGTATTACACAGTAACAAATGTTTTATTACACTTTAACAAATGTATTATTATTACACTGTAACAAATGTATTATTACACTGTAACACATGTATTATTACACTGTAACAAATGTATTATTACACTGTAACAAATGTATTATTATTACACTGTAACAAATGTATTATTACACTGTAACAAATGTATTATTACACTGTAACAAATATATTATTATTACACTGTAACAAATGTATTATTAAACAGTAAAAATTGATATTACACAGTAACAAATGTATTATTATTACACTGTAACAAATGTATTATCATACAGTAAAAAATGTTATTACACAGTAACAAATGTATTATTACACAGTAACAAATGTATTATTACACTGTAACAAATGTATTATTATACAGTAAAAAATTGTTATTACACAGTAACAAATGTATTATTACACTGTAACAAATGTATTATTATTACCCAGTAAAAAAAATGTATTACACAGTAACAAATGTTTTATTACACTTTAACAAATGTATTATTATTACACTGTAACAAATGTATTATTATTACACTGTAACATGTATTATTACACTGTAAAAAATTGTTATTACACAGTTACAAATGTATTATTACACAGTAACAAATGTATTATTACACTTTAACAAATGTATTATTACACTAACAAATAAATTATTACACTGTAACAAATGTATTACACAGTAACAAATGTATTACACTAACAAATGTATTATTACACTGTAACAAACTTATTATTATTACACTGTAACAAATGTATTATTATACAGTAAAAAATTGTTATTACACAGTAACAAATGTATTATTACACAGTAACAAATGTATTATTAAACTTTAAAGGACAAGTTCGGTATTTTACACTTAAAGCCCTGTTTACAGATCGTATCTGATGAAATAGAACGGTTAAGAAAAAAAATTGGACACATGCTCCTGTCCTGAGAATTTTAGGTTTATTTAGCTTTTGTGGACCTATTTTGCCAAACGCGTCACACCCATGATTCTTCCGTTGAGAGCTTGAATAATAGAGCCCAGCCCAGTTGGTGGCGATAATGCACCTTTGCCAATTGCAAGCAAACCACGGGCATATACACAGAAGAAGCAGAAGATCGCTGTCTTCATTGAAAGCATTACAAACAGACAGCTAACGTTAATAATGTGGCGAATTTGTGCAGTTCCGAATTGCGGGAAGATTCGTGGCAAAAGGAACACCACCAAGTGCCTGTAAGCCTTAAGACAGCAGCAGCTTCGGCAACAGGCGTAACACTGGACTCCGTTGTCAACTGCCGTTCAAACTGCCTTTCTTTGCAGAAATTCCTCCTCTGAATATTCAGGCTCAAACCTATAACCCTGTCCATCAAAATCGATCTCAAAACCGTCATCCTCCCATATAAATGTCTCGGAATCCATTTCTAAGTTGACACAGATAGCTTCGATCTTGTAAAAATGTTTAGATAGCTTAGCCTACGATACCGCGTCCGCGACTGCATAAGACTACAAAAAGCATACAAACAACCCCATTTCCGTTTCCCGCGGCGGAGTAATACCGTAACGTTACCTCACACAGCGAATCCAATACAACTTAATGGAGTTGGAAAAAACTACGATAAAACCTGTTGGAATGCATCTTTTTCAGCGATTTTTGAGTGCACATACCAGTGAACACCCCTGACCACTCGGTGAGTTTCACGTCTTTCACGAAAGTTTAATGTGTTTTAGGAAGGAATCTTCCAGTGCACATAGACAACCATTGTGGGGGTGTGGGAGGGGAAGCGAACTAAACCTAAAATTCTCGGGACAGGAGCATGTGTCCAAATTTTAATCTTAACCGTTCTATTTCATCAGATACGATCTGTAAACAGGGCTTTAAGTGTAAAATACCGAACTTACCCTTTAACAAATGTATTCTTACACTGTAACAAATGTATTATTATTACACTGTAACAAATGTATTATTATACAGTAAAAAAATGTTATTACACAGTAACAAATGTATTATTACACAGTAACAAATGTATTATTACACTGTAACAAATGTATTATTATTACACTGTAACAAATGTATTATTAAACAGTAAAAAAATTGTTATTACACAGTAACAAATGTATTATTATTACACTGTAACAAATGTATTATTATACAGTAAAAAATGTTATTACACAGTAACAAATGTATTATTACACAGTAACAAATGTATTATTACACTGTAACAAATGTATTATTATTATACTGTAACAAATGTATTATTATACAGTAAAAAATTGTTATTACACAGTAACAAATGTATTATTACACAGTAACAAATGTATTATTACACTTTAACAAATGTATTATTACACTAACAAATAAATTATTACACTGTAACAAATGTATTACACAGTAACAAATGTATTATTACACTGTAACAAACGTATTATTATTACACTGTAACAAATGTATTATTATACAGTAAAAAATTGTTATTACACAGTAACAAATGTATTATTACACAGTAACAAATGTATTATTAAACTTTAACAAATGTATTCTTACACTGTAACAAATGTATTATTATTACACTGTAACAAATGTATTATTATACAGTAAACAAATGTTATTACAAAGTAACAAATGTATTATTACACAGTAACAAATGTATTATTACACTGTAACAAATGTATTATTAAACAGTAAAAAAATTGTTATTACACAGTAACAAATGTATTATTACACAGTAACAAATGTATTATTACACAGTAACAAATGTATTATTACACTGTAACAAATGTATTATTAAACAGTAAAAAATTGTTATTACACAGTAACAAATGTATTATTATTACACTGTAACAAATGTATTATTATACAGTAAAAAATTGTTATTACACAGTAACAAATGTATTATTACACAGTAACAAATGTATTATTACACTTTAACAAATGTATTACACTAACAAATAAATTATTACACTGTAACAAATGTATTACACAGTAACAAATGTATTTTTACACTAACAAATGTATTATTACACTAACAAATGTATTATTACACAGTAACAAATGTTTTATTACACTTTAACAAATGTATTATTATTACACTGTAACAAATGTATTATTATTACACTGTAACACATGTATTATTACACTGTAACAAATGTTTTATTACACTGTAACAAATGTATTATTATTACACTGTAACAAATGTATTATTATTACACTGTAACAAATGTATTATTATACAGTAAAAAATTGTTATTACACAGTAACAAATGTATTATTACACAGTAACAAATGTATTATTACACTTTAACAAATGTATTATTACACTAACAAATAAATTATTACACTGTAACAAATGTATTACACAGTAACAAATGTATTTTTACACTAACAAATGTATTATTACACTAACAAATGTATTATTACACTGTAACAAATGTATTATTATTACCCAGTAAAAAAAAAATATTACACAGTAACAAATGTTTTATTACACTTTAACAAATGTATTATTATTACACTGTAACAAATGTATTATTATTACACTGTAACACATGTATTATTACACTGTAACAAATGTATTATTACACTGTAACAAATGTATTATTACACAGTAAAAAAAAATATTACACAGTAACAAATGTTTTATTAAACTTTAACAAATGTATTATTATAACACTGTAACAAATGTATTATTATTACACTGTAACAAATGTATTATTACACTGTATTTTTACACTGTAACAAATGTATTATTACACTGTTAAAAAAATACATTACATTGTAACAAATTTATTATTATTACACTGTAACAAATGTATTGCACTGTAACAAATGTATTATTACACTGTAACAAATGTATAGCCTGGCTAACGCCAGGCCCAATTCTAGTTGAGACTTGGGTCTGGGAACCACATGTTCATTTTCTCGTATTTGAGGCGTGGTTTACGAATGCCCGGCGCCGGTTATTGGGTGCTAAGAATGTCTATCAAATGCGCCTGTACGTAGCTCATAACCAATCGTTTCCATTATACCAAATGACGTATGCAGAGCGAAAGAAATTAGACAAGAAAGAAGACGATGGGTACGATATTTTTTTTGTAAACATTGACGTTCAGCGAAGATAAACATGAGGGTCGAAGGTATATGTGGATATAAACAAACTGCTTAGTTGTGTCGCATAGATGTCGTCAACGTCTTGCTGCTCCCTGCCCGTTCTGTGATTGGTTCCCTAGACGAGGCGAAAATCTGGTCCATGGTATCCAGACTGCCTTTCAGCGTGAATAAAGTCGCGCTGCGCATAGGCAGTATGGGGAAACCCAGGCTAACAAATGTATTATTACACTGTAAAAAATTTTTTATTACACAGTAACAAATGTTTTATTAGACTTTAACAAATGTATTATTATAACACTGTAACAAATGTATTATTACACTGTAACAAATGTATTATTACACTGTAACAAATGTATTATTACACAGTAAAAACATTTTTATTACACCGTAACAAACTTTTTATTACACTTTAACAAATGTATTATTATAACACTGTAACAAATGGATTATTATTAAACTGTAACAAATGTATTATTACACTGTAACAAATGTATTATTACACTGTATTATTACACTGTAACAAATGTATTATTACACTGTATTATTACATTGTAACAAATGTATTATTACACTGTAACATTACACTGTAACAAACTGATTTTATTATTACACTGTAACAAACGTATTTTTGCACTGTAACAAATGTATTACACTGTAACAAATGTATTATTACACTTTAATAAATGTATTATTATTACACTGTCACAAATGTATTATTACACTGTAACAAATATATTTTTATTACATTGTAACAAATGTATTATTACACTGTCACAAATGTATTATTACACTGTAACAAATATATTTTTATTACATTGTAACAAATGTATTGTTATTACACTGTAACAAATGTATTGTTATTACACTGTAACAAATGTATTATTACACGGTAACAAATGTATTATTACACTGTAACCAATGTATTATTACACTGTAAAAAATTTATTATTACACTGTAAAAATGTATTATTACACTGTATTATTACACTGTAACAAATGTATTATTACACTGTAACATTACACTGTAACAAATTTATTATTACACTGTAACAAATGTATTATTGCACTGTAACAAATGTATTATTACACTGTAACAAATGTATTATTACACTGTAACAAATATATTTTTATTACATTGTAACAAATGTATTATTACACTGTAACAAATATAGTATTACATTGTAACAAATGTATTATTAAACTGTAACAAATGTATTGTTATTACACTGTAACAAATGTATTGTTATTACACTGTAACAAATGTATTATTACACGGTAACAAATGTATTATTACACTGTAACCAATGTATTATTACACTGTAAAAAAATGTATTATTACACTGTAAAAATGTATTATTACACTGTATTATTACACTGTAACAAATGTATTATTACACTGTAACATTACACTGTAACAAATGTATTATTACACTGTAACAAATGTATTATTACACTGTAACAAATGTATTATTGCACTGTAACAAATGTATTATTACACTGTAACAAATGTATTATTACACTGTAACAAATGTATTATTACACTGTAACAAATGTATTATTACACTGTAACAAATGTATTATTATTACACATTTACAAATGTATTATTACACAGTAACAAATGTATTATTACACTGTAACAAATGTATTATTACACTAACAAATAAATTATTACACTGTAATAAATTATTACACTGTAACAAATGTATTACACAGTAACAAATGTATTTTTACACTAACAAATGTATTATTACACTAACAAATGTATTATTACACTGTAACAAATGTATTATTATTACCCAGTAAAAAAAAAATTATTACACAGTAACAAATGTTTTATTACACTTTAACAAATGTATTATTATTACACTGTAACAAATGTATTATTATTACACTGTAACACATGTATTATTACACTGTAACAAATGTATTATTACACTGTAACAAATGTATTATTACACAGTAAAAAAAAAATATTACACAGTAACAAATGTTTTATTAAACTTTTACAAATGTATTATTATAACACTGTAACAAATGTATTATTATTACACTGTAACAAATGTATTATTACACTGTATTTTTACACTGTAACAAATGTATTATTACACTGTAACATTACACTGTAACAAATGTATTATTACACTGTAACAAATGTATTATTACACTGTAACAAATGTATTATTGCACTGTAACAAATGTATTATTACACTGTAACAAATGTATTATTACACTGTAACAAATGTATTATTACACTGTAACAAATGTATTATTACACTGTAACAAATGTATTATTATTACACATTTACAAATGTATTATTACACAGTAACAAATGTATTATTACACTGTAACAAATGTATTATTACACTAACAAATAAATTATTACACTGTAATAAATTATTACACTGTAACAAATGTATTACACAGTAACAAATGTATTTTTACACTAACAAATGTATTATTACACTAACAAATGTATTATTACACTGTAACAAATGTATTATTATTACCCAGTAAAAAAAAATTATTACACAGTAACAAATGTTTTATTACACTTTAACAAATGTATTATTATTACACTGTAACAAATGTATTATTATTACACTGTAACACATGTATTATTACACTGTAACAAATGTATTATTACACTGTAACAAATGTATTATTACACAGTAAAAAAAAAATATTACACAGTAACAAATGTTTTATTAAACTTTAACAAATGTATTATTATAACACTGTAACAAATGTATTATTATTACACTGTAACAAATGTATTATTACACTGTATTTTTACACTGTAACAAATGTATTATTACACTGTTAAAAAAATACATTACATTGTAACAAATTTATTATTATTACACTGTAACAAATGTATTGCACTGTAACAAATGTATTATTACACTGTAACAAATGTATAGCCTGGCTAACGCCAGGCCCAATTCTAGTTGAGACTTGGGTCTGGGAACCACATGTTCATTTTCTCGTATTTGAGGCGTGGTTTACGAATGCCCGGCGCCGGTTATTGGGTGCTAAGAATGTCTATCAAATGCGCCTGTACGTAGCTCATAACCAATCGTTTCCATTATACCAAATGACGTATGCAGAGCGAAAGAAATTAGACAAGAAAGAAGACGATGGGTACGATATTTTTTTTGTAAACATTGACGTTCAGCGAAGATAAACATGAGGGTCGAAGGTATATGTGGATATAAACAAACTGCTTAGTTGTGTCGCATAGATGTCGTCAACGTCTTGCTGCTCCCTGCCCGTTCTGTGATTGGTTCCCTAGACGAGGCGAAAATCTGGTCCATGGTATCCAGACTGCCTTTCAGCGTGAATAAAGTCGCGCTGCGCATAGGCAGTATGGGGAAACCCAGGCTAACAAATGTATTATTACACTGTAAAAAATTTTTTATTACACAGTAACAAATGTTTTATTAGACTTTAACAAATGTATTATTATAACACTGTAACAAATGTATTATTACACTGTAACAAATGTATTATTACACTGTAACAAATGTATTATTACACAGTAAAAACATTTTTATTACACCGTAACAAACTTTTTATTACACTTTAACAAATGTATTATTATAACACTGTAACAAATGGATTATTATTAAACTGTAACAAATGTATTATTACACTGTAACAAATGTATTATTACACTGTATTATTACACTGTAACAAATGTATTATTACACTGTATTATTACATTGTAACAAATGTATTATTACACTGTAACATTACACTGTAACAAACTGATTTTATTATTACACTGTAACAAACGTATTTTTGCACTGTAACAAATGTATTACACTGTAACAAATGTATTATTACACTTTAATAAATGTATTATTATTACACTGTCACAAATGTATTATTACACTGTAACAAATATATTTTTATTACATTGTAACAAATGTATTATTACACTGTCACAAATGTATTATTACACTGTAACAAATATATTTTTATTACATTGTAACAAATGTATTGTTATTACACTGTAACAAATGTATTGTTATTACACTGTAACAAATGTATTATTACACGGTAACAAATGTATTATTACACTGTAACCAATGTATTATTACACTGTAAAAAATTTATTATTACACTGTAAAAATGTATTATTACACTGTATTATTACACTGTAACAAATGTATTATTACACTGTAACATTACACTGTAACAAATTTATTATTACACTGTAACAAATGTATTATTGCACTGTAACAAATGTATTATTACACTGTAACAAATATATTTTTATTACATTGTAACAAATGTATTATTACACTGTAACAAATATAGTATTACATTGTAACAAATGTATTATTAAACTGTAACAAATGTATTGTTATTACACTGTAACAAATGTATTGTTATTACACTGTAACAAATGTATTATTACACGGTAACAAATGTATTATTACACTGTAACCAATGTATTATTACACTGTAAAAAAATGTATTATTACACTGTAAAAATGTATTATTACACTGTATTATTACACTGTAACAAATGTATTATTACACTGTAACATTACACTGTAACAAATGTATTATTACACTGTAACAAATGTATTATTGCACTGTAACAAATGTATTATTGCACTGTAACAAATGTAATATTACACTGTAACAAATGTATTATTACACTGTAACAAATGTATTATTACACTGTAACAAATGTATTATTATTACACATTTACAAATGTATTATTACACAGTAACAAATGTATTATTACACTGTAACAAATGTATTATTACACTAACAAATAAATTATTACACTGTAATAAATGTATTACACAGTAACAAATGTTTTTTTTACACTAACAAATATATTATTACACTAACAAATGTATTATTACACTAACAAATGTATTATTACACTGTAACAAATGTATTATTATTACACAGTAAAAAAAATTATTACACAGTAACACATGTTTTATTACACTTTAACTACCGTATTAGGTAACACTTTATTTTACGGTGCCCGTGATACAGAGTAATTAATATAATTAAGTACTTAGTAGTAGATGTTGTAATAACATGTAACTACATGTACTTAACATGTAATTAAGTTATGGAAAAGCCTGTACTTGCACATTGTAATATGGTATGTAGATACACATGAAGTACACTTATGCTGTGAACTAGTGAGTTCATTCAAACTAAGGTACAGATGGATAAGGTATGTCGATACACATGAAGTACACTTAAGTACAATCTTAATACACTTTATTTTACGTAGCTTATCCCTGTGTAATATTATGTAATTTCAATGTAATTAGGAAACTACTACATGTATTTATGCTGTGAACTAGTGAGTTAATTCGAACTAAAGTACAGATCTGGATCTCCCGGTTACACTAACAGCTTTGTAACAGACTTTGACCATTACATAGGCGTAAAAGCCCATGTTACCCCTGCAGGCTTTTTCTCACCTTAGTAACATATTTAAGTACTATTTGTTACATTGTGTAGTACTAAGTACTTTCTTATATAATTACATTGTACCAAGTCGATAACACATATGTAACTGACCCGGCTTGTACATATGTGTAACAGTAGCTGTCTATTACATGTGCGTAATTACAATGTGTAAGTACAGGCTGTTCCATAACTTAATTACATGTTAAGTACATGTAGTTACATGTTATTATAACATCTATTACTAAGTACTTAATTATGTAATTACTCTGTATCACGGGCACCGTAAAATAAAGTGTTACCAAAAATTTGTATTACACAGTAACAAATGTTTTATTACACTTTAACAAATGTATTATTATAACACTGTAACAAATGTATTATTATTACACAGTAACACATGTTTTATTACACTTTAACAAATGTATTATTATAACACTGTAACAAATGTATTATTATTACACTGTTACAAATGTATTATTACACTAACAAATGTATTATTACACTAACAAATGTATTATTACACTGTAACAAATGTATTACACAGTAACAAATGTATTATTATAACACTGTAACAAATGTATTATTATAACACTGTAACAAATGTATTATTACACTGTAATAAATGTATTATTATTACTACACTGTAACAAATTTATTGTTACACTGTAACAAATTGATTGTTACACTGTAACATATGTATTGTTACACTGTAACATATGTATTGTTACACTGTAACAAATTGATTGTTACACTGTAACATATGTATTATTATTACACTGTAACAAATGTATTGTTACACTGTTACAAATGTATTATTACACTGTAACAAATGTATTATTACCCAGTAAAAAAAAAATTACACAGTAACAAATGTTTTATTACACTTTAACAAATGTATCATTATTACACAGGAACAAATGAATCATTATTACACTAACAAATGTATTATTATTACACTGTAACAAATGTATTATTACACTGTAACAAATGTATTATTGCACTGTAACAAATGTATTATTGCACTGTAACAAATGTATTATTACACTTTAACAAATGTATTATTATTACACTGTAACAAATGTTTTATTACACTTTAACAAATGTATTATTACACTTTAACAAATGTATTATTACACTGTAACAAATGTTTTATTACACTGTATTATTACACTGTAACAAATGTATTATTACACTGTAACAAATGTATTATTACACTGTAACAAATGTATTATTACACTTTAACCCTCTGGAGTCTAAGGCGTTTTTGGGGTGCTTGAGATGTTTTGACATGACCTGATATTTGTATTTTTTTCAGTTGCTTATAAACATATTAATGGCAAAGGTGTAATTACACTCTATTTAGCACGAACATGGCTATCATAATATGTGAGCAACATGCATGTACATGTTTGCATTTTTGAGAGAATATTATTTATGCGTGGTTATTCAAAAAACTCAAACTTAAATGGTCTGATATAAGACCACAAACGACCAACTTCACATATTCCCACAATACTTTTGACTAATGGATGTTGTCGGCTAAAGTGTTTACTTTAAAATGATCTGAAAATCATCCGGGCTAATCGTTCACATTAAACAATAGATTGATTTAAATTTTGTAAGACACTTTTTGTTTGGAAAGGCAATATGCAGGTGGGCGTGAATGATCCAACAAGGTCATGAATAATGTCCTCATTCCCACCTGAGAGAAGACAAAGACCTGCTAATGCTGCATACTAATGAGCAATTCATAGGTGTCACTGAGCCACAAGATGCAAAGACAACACACACACACACACACATATACACACACACACACACACATATATATATATATATATATATATATATATATATATATATATATATATATATATATATGTGTGTGTGTGTGTGTATGTATATATGTATATACATATATATATGTGTGTGTGTGTGTATGTATATATGTATAACTACAGAATTGGTTCAGAGTTGGAAACATCTTGAAAAAAGTGTATTTTTCCACAAACTGTGTATGCTTGCAAATTGTATAATATCCAAGGTAAACATTTCTAGTAATTGTGCAGTTAATTCTCATTCGTATTTTCAGAAAGTTTTGGATGTAGGCTATTCTCTCCCCAAATTTGTCACTAATAAAACACAAAAATAATTTAAAGACAAGGCTTATATTGATATTTTAAGATTTTGTTTGCACCTTGTAAATTAGGTTTTGATGTGGCAGTAAAACTTTATAATCTATCCAAAACGAAATGTTGTCTTTCATATTTCGTCTGTAACATATTGTCTTTTATAGGCTAATATATATTAGGGCATAAATGTTAATTTGCAGTTTAATATGTTGCTAATCCAAAGACATTTTATTTCAATGTATTCAGTCGATTTTTACTCATCTCAGTAGGCAATATAGATAGTTTCATTCACACACAGACACGCGCAAGCTGTATAGTAGCTAAACAACAACATACATATGTGCCGTTCATTCATTCAAACACAGAAACGTGATTCAAATTTAAACAGTCTTTTGCGGTTTACAGACACCATTTCATATCGCGATTAGAACAAAGCACTTACTGATGATCTGCAGCTGGATCCGTTGTTAGGCTACTCCAGCACGTTTGAGGTAAAATTTCCAGGATTATCACGATATTATTATTCCTCACAGCGAGTGTGTTGTCCAGCTGTTGTGGGCGTTGACTGGTTTGCATGTGTTGCTCCAGATCATCTGCGTTTGAATAGCGCGCGCTCTCGATGGGCGTGTCACATTAGCAGAGTAATGAGCTGCCAGAACGATAATGAGCACGGCTGATCTCTCGCTCTTTTTATATAGATTACATAAACAGAGAATATTTATTTTAGTTTTGAATTAGATAATTTAAAACTACACACTTAAATGATTACAGAGATATATAGCTCATGTCTGAGTGAATAGTATTCGCTGAGTTTTGTTTGAGTTTAGAGAAGTGCTTCAGAAAAAAAGTTCACGGAGACGGAGAGGCAGAAAGCACTCCCTGTTTACTTTCTTTATTTTACAAAAGCACAATGTTTTATTTCGATTGTAAGTGGACACATAAAAAAGTAGACATTTAACAGCTTATTTTTTCATATTTCTTAAGGCTGTATGACCAAAACTGACAGAGTATTTTAGGTCTATTTTGCTGCTATGTAAAAAAAAAACGAGCAAAACGGGCCCGCGCGTTTGCCGACCTCAGGGGGTTAACAAATGTATTATTATTACACAGTAACAAATGTATTGTTACACTGTTACAAATGTATTATTACACTGTAACAAATGTATTATTACACTGTAAAAAATGTATTATTATTACACTGTAACAAATGTATTGTTACACTGTAACAAATGTATTATTACACTGTTACAAATGTATTATTACACTGTAACAAATGTGTTATTACACAGTAAAAAATGTTTATTACACAGTTACAAATATTTTATTACACTTTAACAAATGTATTATTATTACACTGTAACAAATGTATTATTACACTGTAAAAAAATTATTACACAGTAACAAATGTTTTTTTACACTTTAACAAATGTATTATTATAACACTGTAACAGATGTATTATTATTACACTGTAACAAATGTATTATTACACTGTATTATTTCACTGTAACAAATGTATTATTACACTGTAACAAATGTATTATTACACTGTATTATTACACTGTAACAAATGTATTATTACACTGTAAAAAAATATTACACAGTAACAAATGTATTATTACACTGTAAAAAAAATTATTACACAGGAACAAATTTTTTATTACACTTTAACAAATGTATTATTATAACACTGTAACAAATGTATTGTTACACTGTAACAAATGTATTATTATTACACTGTAACAAATGTACTATTACAATGTAACAAATGTATTATTACACTTTAACAAATGTATTATTATTACACTGTAACAAATGTATTATTACACTTTAACAAATGTATTATTATTACACTGTAACAAATGTATTATTACACAGTAACAAATGTATTATTACACTGTAAAAAACAAATGTATTATTACACTGTAAAAAAAAATCTTTTAATGCTCTGTAACAAACGAATATATTGCACTGTAACAAACTATAATTACACCCTAATAAATGTAATAATTACACTGTAACAAACGTATAATTGCACTGTTACAAATATTTAATTACACTAACAAATGTATTAGTGTAAAAATATATAATTACAATGTAACATGTATTAATACAATGTAACAAATGTATAATTACACTGTAACCAATGTTATAATAACACTAACAAATTTAGTAATGTTTAGGGGTGGGAGAAAAAAATCGAGCGATGACGCCGAGTTTGCTTTAGAAACACCCGTATTCTGCTTGCTTCTAATTCCTCACACACATACACCACTCAAACCTTCCGTAAAATAATCTTTCATAAAGTTCGTAAAGGTTGAAGTGAATTACTAGGACATGCACAGGCTTCATTGCACCGGATGCGCAGTTGGAAAAAAACTAACTATACCAACAAATGTATTGCAGAGTCAGAAAATATATAATTACAACATAAATGTATTATTACACTCTAACAAATATACAATTACATTGTAACAAACAAATAATTACCCTGTAAAAACCTATAATTACACTGTAGAAAAATATGAATACACTGTAACAAACGTATAGACTTTGGAACAAACGCCACTTTGGAATTGTAAAGTTCTATCTGCATTCTGACTGGTTTTGAGATATTGAGCTTTAAAGTTTTTGCATTCCATTCGACTGTGTAGAAAGAACCTTTTTTATTTTCTAAATAAGTTCCAAAATATACACAACTTAAAAAACAACATCACATAATGTAAAGAAGTGGTCACAGAACAAGAATATGTGAATAACTAATTTTTTACAAAAATTTCAGAGAGAACCTTATAATTCCAAGGGGACGAAATGTATTATTACACTGTAACAAATGTTACAATTACACTGTGATAAACCTATAATTACACTGTAGAAAAATAATAATTACACTGTAACAAAAGTGTAATTACACATTTACCAAATGCTTAATTAAACTATAACAAATGTATTATTACACGGTAACAAATGTCTTACATACATTATAATTACACTGTAACAATAAATGTATACTTACACCAATGTTAGCTTGGTTACACTTAATACACCGTAACAAATGTATAATTACTAGAGATGTGCCGATACTAAAATTATCCACAGATAGCCGATTTTTCATAATAATATCGGCCGATGTCGATAGCTTGATTTTTCTTAAGGAAAAATATCTCTCCAGTAATGCTGCAAACTATACAGGGAATCCTCTCATTTGGTACACTATAACCAAGTTATAACTGGACGCCACTGCTCATGAGTAATGGGCTAAGATTCCTCAGAAACGCTGCCAGAAGCTGGTGTCTGGTTATACATCTAGCATGCAGCAGGTCATAACTGCAAAAGGGTATTCTACTAAGTACTAAAGATGCTTGCTATGGAGGGGTTGAATCATTTTGAGACTGCATTTGTCATTAAAATGTGCATGTTTATTTGAATTTGGGGAAACCACTTGAAACATTTGTTGTGTTGAGCAATTTAAATTACTTTTGTTTGATCTGTTCATTGCAAACAGCTGAAAGTCTGTAAAGTTTGCCTATAAACCTGATTTTCCCAATTGCTTTCCCTGCAGTTGAGCTGAATGGTGCAGCCAGGTGTAATGACAAGGAACAAGACAAGGAATATATTTCAACCTCTTCTGGTGCGTGAGACCTTCTCATTACACTAACAGGTTGAAGAATTCAGCCTGACTGAAAGAGACGTTTATGAACGAATAAAACAAATAGGATCATAGGGCCTCTCCATCACACAGTGAAGCCAGTCTCCCCAGTGTCTAATCAAGTCATTGTTCATACACAGGACAGGAATAGAGGAAGATAGGGAAACTGATAGAGGACAGATGAATACAAAAGGATGCAAAGACAGCAAACTGACAGTACTTGGGCTTTGCATTATTTACATTTGAGAATGATAAAAACAAAAAAACAAAAAACGGTGTGATTATGTCATTCCAAACTTCTATGCCACTCTTTCTTCTATGGGAAACAAAATAATCTATTTAAAAAATGTAAAAAGTGTTTTTGTCCATAAAATGAAAGTCAGTGGGGTCCATGTTGTTTTGAAAAGCACATACACAATACAAATAAAAATAAATCAATGGGGTTCTATAGAACACTATAGGGTTCTTGACTCAATTTTAAAGAACCCTAAAACGTTCATATATGAGGAGAAATTTCTTAAAAGTTTGCAAAATACTTTCATGCTATTTAAAAAAAAAAAAAAAAATCAGACTAAAAGAAGACTTTAAGGTTTTGGAATGTTCTGAGATTGAGTAAATAATGACAGGTATTATTTAAGTTTTGAGTGAACTATCCCTTTAAAGATTAATGTACATCATTAACAAGTGCAAAATTACAAAATTTGTTATATTTCATACACATTTATACCATGGTCTGTCTGAATCCTTGAAACTTCTTTTCAACGCTGCCCCATGACTTTTATTAATAAATTAACTTTCCTGCTACTGAATCGCTACATTAACTTAATTGCCTCCACGTCGTGCATTAAAATAGTTCAATGCACAGCTAGCCGGGAATTATCCCTTACATATACATTCTGCACATTAGCCTGATATAAAAACATTCATAGTATCATTGATTTTGTAAAAGCACCCAAGATATTAAGAATACTCATCTTCACTGACGATTGATTATCGATTATCTGACCATCTGAGGAAAAATCCTACAGAGCTACGGTTTGTCTGTCACGTGCATACGTGTGTAATGATACCTGTAATGGTATCTCAAGTGAAGAGCTAAAGTACAGCATGACCCTTTGACCCCATTAGCTGATGGATTGCAATTAGGAGTAAAATATCTCCTGCCCACACACATCCCCACTGCCATCTGAATCTAGACACTGAACGCTTTAAGAACCTCAAACAGCATTGCAATATTGTACAGTACACACTTTCTGACATGTTGACCTTATCAAAGTAGCTAATGTCCCTTGATATATGACACCTGCACTATAGTTAGGTAACATACACATCATGCTGAAGGATGGTTCCCTTGGCAACATTTCTGTGTCTATAAAAGGAAGTTAATATAAACATCAATTGTTTCACAGATGACACACAACTGCCTTTTCTCTCACGTAACTGTGTATAAATGGGAAAAACGATTTGAAGGTAAAGGACAAATGTACCATAACTCAGGTCAGATCATATTATGTCAGGTCAACCCACCTATAAACAAGCAATAATCAGGACATCTCAAGAACAGATTTAAAGCATAGCAGAGATGTTCTGAATGTACATGACATAAGAAAGTCCATCGAGAGAGTTGAGCAAGAGTCATTCATCAGTGGATATCAGAGAAATAAACCAGAATCTGTTCCCCATAAATCTCCACGTAACACAGGTGAAAGTGGTAAATCTCATAATGAAATCATGCCCAGGTCACATTTCGCCCCAACATAAGAAGAACCAAAAAATTATTAAATACTTTTTTACATTAATAAAATAAAGTCTATTTACCAGACCATGCCATAGTGAAATTAAAATTCCTAATTGTCAAATTCTCACTACCATAATGTATTATATTGTATATGAGTAAAATAATTATTTTTTTAAATATATATTTTTTAACATTAAAATCGCCAGGAATAAAAGACAAATACTACCATGATGCATATAATCATAATATTTAAATAATATCACTATAAACGTTGGAGAAAGGAGGCCAGAAGCAAAGAAGTAGGTTCCAGCTGGGGAAAATCATCAATTACGAGTGTACTTCCAGCTGTTCGCCCATGGAACCACTCACAGCTGTCGCCAATAACGGCCCAATGGAGGTCACTATAAATCTGGGATCTGTGCTTCACTCAAAAAGAAGATGGTCCTGAGTGCAGACAACCCCAGGATGAGATGAAGAAGCACAGGGAGGCCTAGAGTGAGACAAGAAAAAGTAAGAGTAAGAAAAGAAAAAGTAAGAGTAAGAAAAGACACAGGTAACCTTGTAACCTCTGCTTTACCAACTTTGCCTTTTGTTTGTTCTGTCTTCCCCCTTCAAGGAGGCCTAGTGTTCAAGCGGACGGTGGGAACACAGCTGTCACGAGTACCGGGAAGAAAGTTCCAGTTTGGAACCCTTTTGGCCATCCTATATATTTTTGATTAAATAAAAGACAGTTTCTGTTAACCCTTTCGCACGTACGATCACACCGGTGTGATCAGTCTTGGCTGGTCCCTGGAGCGTACGATCACACCGGTGTGATTAGAACGGTCAGTGTATCACGTAATCAACTACTAAATTCAACTACTAAATTCTAAATTCTTGCGCTCAGTGCTTGTCATATATCACAACTATTCAGTGTTTTCAACCACATAATGTTTATTTCAGGTTTCAGACATTTAAAAATCTCATAAGTACTAAAAAACAATGAATTTGTGTTTGTAAAATACACACTGATGTCTATGGAAGCGGCAATAATAATCTTTTGAAAGATATTTACACAATGTGTATCTGATATGAATAAAATGTGTAATCTTTCATAATATGAATGAAAGACTACACGTTTTATTCATATCAGATACACATTGTGTAAGTAGCTTTACATTTTACCCTATTCTTCTCCCAGTTCACCAGTCACTTTCATGTATTTCGGGAGAAGTGGATGAATTGACGTGTTGTAAATTCAACAGATCCGATTCTCTGAGCTGTGACACAAACTAAAATGGCGCCGCAGATCGAGCATATAGCTCAACTAACGCGATCGTTATAAAGGTGTTTATACAACAAAACACATCCACATGCACATATTTGACAATCGGAATATCAGTGTTTCATACTATAGCTAATAAATGTGTGAATATTTTGAAAAAGGAAAAATGACAAAAGCAGATCATCATTCATTCAGCGCTGTGTTGTGGTGTGTCATGTGACAAGCAATGTCGTGTCACTATGGACACGATAAAGTGACAGGTTCTAAATAACGGTCGCCTTGAAAAACACACACTAGAATATTTTAAACTTACGTGTGAAAGGGTTAACGCTGCTGCCTTCTCTCTTGTGGTTGTGTTTTGTGGCAGCTGAAACCTCTCCTTGCGTTGGGGATGTATAACAGTTGGTGGAGAATGCCGGCATAGGATGAGCATCAAAGCATGAGATTTCACTTATTTTTCTAATATCATTACAAAATTGTACACTGCCATCAGGCTTGGGTACCAGAACAATTGGGCTTGTCCATGCAATGTTGGATTCCTCAATGATGTTCAAGTCTAACATCTTCCTTACTACTTCACGGATTGCTTCTCTTCAGGCTTCTGGGATGCGATAGGGCTTCAGTCTCACCTTCATCCCAGGCTCTGTGACTATGTCATGTTACACAACTTTGGTCCAACCTTGCAGTAGAGAGAGTGTATCTGAATGTTGGCTTACCATCGCCCAGAGGTCTTGTTTCTGGTTTGGAGTCAGTTGGGCTCCCATTTCCACTTCCATGGGAGGGGACTTGGGATGACAGGGTGGAGAGCAGACATTGTTCTGGGTCATACCACTTCTTGAGTAAATTCACATGAGAGTCAATTCCCTGCGCCGGCCGGGCTGCCTCACCTTATAGTTCACTGGACCCACTCGTTCAACCACTTCATGCGGCCCATGTCACTTGGCAAGAGACTTACATTCGTGGGTGGGAACCAACACCATGACCTTTTCTCCTGGTTGAAACTTTCTTAATTTGGCCCCCCTGTTGTAGATTCGTTCTTGAGCCGGTTTCATGTGCCATCTAACAATTGGCCACAACTGAGTCATCCGCTGGTGCATCTGCTCCACGTGTTCTACCACAGAGCGATGTGGTGATGGTTGGTTCTCCCAGACCTCTTTGGCAATATCCATCAACCCTCTGGGCCTTCGTCCATAGAAAAGTTTGAATGGTGAGAATCCCATGGAGCTCTGTGGTACTTCCCTAATGGAGAATAGAACATAGGGCAGCAACTGATCCCAGTTATTCCCATCCACCTCAATCAGTTTCCTCAACATTTGCTTTAAGGTCTGATTAAACCTCTCAACCAACCCATCTGTTAGAAGGGTGAACAGGTGGAAGTACTCATAATTGATGATTTTTCCTAGCTGGGACCTACTTCTTTGCTCCTGGGCTCCTTTCACCAACATTGGCCTGCCACAACATACTATCGTTCAAAACTTCGGGGTCAGTAAGATTTTTTTTATTCCGTAACGACACATTTAATTGATTAAAACTGAAAGTAAAACTGTTTTCAACATTGATGTAAAAAATATTTTTGATCAATAAATCATACCAACCCCAAACTTGCAGTAGCCCAATATGCATGTAACCCCCTTGCTTGTCTTAGTGCTACTGGAGCATTTGAAACTTGAAACGTCTGCTTTCATCGTTGTAATGGACTGTGTCTACAGAAGGAGATAAAAACGAGCAAATGTAGTAACTCAATCCGTCATTTCCCTATCCCTGCATCAGGCTTCTCCTCCGCCCACCTGAATGTCCCAATTCCTGGGATTGAGCAAGAACACCCGATTCCCGCAGTCATCAATGTGACATCCTGTACCATATCATTAATGTATGGAACTTCGATTAATGGAGATATGAGGTAATACAGGTATCCTGCAGGCTTAGACTCATCTATAATCCAGTCTTCCCCACAAACATGAATATTTCATACCGAGTCTCTTTCACTGCTGACACCAAAGGAATGTAAAACCATGTAGAGTGCAGTACTGTCAAGTTCAGGACCGTGGGTCATTGCGGTGCGGTAGAGCCGAAAACTTTCTGATCAGTGATGCTGTCTGTATTATTCATAATGGTCATTCACTGTCTCCTGTCACACACACTTAGTACAGAATCAGAAAAGGATGGAACTTGGTTTTTTAATTTTACACCCCACTACACTGGTCACACAAGCAATTTACATGTAATTTAAAATGTGCAATCATGCAGCAGATGTTATTAAATCAAGTATGTTGCTGGAGCTTTGCAAATACAAATAATGTAGTAAATAAAATAAAATAAAATAAAATCATTCAACAAGCAATTGTTACATAACATACTGACATTGTGGGTTCATCGAGATGCAACAGGATAGCATTTGCAGGTCCAAGGAAATGATAGTGGTGGAAATGGCCAAGACCCTTTGGGAACATTTCTTTATTTTTAAGCTATAAATGCAGAAAAATCCCACTATATTTATGTATTTATTTTTTTTTCCATAGCATTTGGAGGCTATTACATGGATAACAGATGAAAATTATCTAAATTCTGAACTGGAACTCCATCCCCCTATGAAATTCACACCCTGGACTCAGTCCCAACCCCATTTTTTTTTAGCCCTGTATCATACATAATGCCATAATCAAGGGTGCATAGTTATAGTATCCTGAAAAAAATAATAATTATGTCCATTAACCTGTATTCATAATGACATGTTAAAGATTTTCTTATCATGTCACTTTTTAAGGCACCTTTTTGACACGAATGCCAAAAATGTTCAGACCATTAAGGCAACATTAAACGGTCATTATCACACAACATTAAACACATAATAGAGCGTTATCTTGCTCATCAGTGTGATTTCCTCACTGATGATGAGAGAATTACAAAGCTTGGCAAAGCTATTTACTGTACCAGTCATGTGCAACTAACAGAACAATGAAAATTGGAAAAAATAACAGACACAATAGAAACATATGTGTGATTTTTAAACATAACAAGAATGTCTTTGGATGTAACAACCATTTTTTTTACAGCAAGATTTTTGAGAGGTTCAGAATGGTTAAACGAGTTGGCTCAAAAGAAAGAAAGAGCATAGAAAATCTCTCATATCTCAGATATTTCTCCTAGACAGCAATAAGAAGACCAAGAGAGCAAATGAAGACTACAGCTTCTCAGATGTTTCTTCTGAGAGAAAGATCAATCTCACTCTAGAGTTCCATAAGATATCTCAAACTAAAGTAAACCGTCCAGGATACCAATTGCAGCTCTCAAAATTGAGAAATACATATATGAACTCAAAAACAAAATCTCACAACCTCTGATCAATCAAACTTTTCTCATGAGGAGTGTATTGGTGTGAGATGGGACAGTTTGATTGGACACAAATCACGTAAACTACCGTTCAAACGTTTGGGTGTCGATATTGTGAAATAATATTTCAATTTAAAGTAACTGTTTTAAAAAAAAAATTATTTTAAAGTCCCCCTGTGGTAAAAATCAAGCTTTTAATGTTGTTTATTTGTCTATATGTTTTTAATATGCTTTAAGACAAACCATGTGCAAATTCATAAGTCAACTCCATTGCTGAGTATTTTTTCTTTAAAACAACAGTGAACCAAAGACATTCTCAAAATCGCAGTTTGAAATCGCTGGTGTTTCTGACGTCACAAATTACCTTGTAACCGATCACGACAACGCGTGGATCTCTGAACTGGTGTGAGTGAGTGGAGGCCGGGCTAATTCGCATATAAATAGAACCGCGTATACAAAATGAGGCAAGGATGATTTACATTCAAGACATTTAAAAAAAAACGCTTAAATATGTAATTTTGGTTATCAAAGATGAGTTTTAAGGGATACAATTATTGCCTACAGGGGGACTTTAATACATAAAATGCTATGTATTCATGCGATGACAAAGCTGAATTTTCAGGAGACATTTCCTTCAGAAATGATTTGTATATGCGTATTTGCTGCTCAAGAAACATTTCTTATTATCATCTTATGATTTATTATCAGCTGCTTACTATTTTTGTGGAAAAATCCATTTCCATATCCATTTTTTTCAAGATTCTTTGACTAACAAACTTTGAAAGAAAGTAACTTTACTTTCTTTACTTTACCTAATCTATTTAGTATCTTAGGCATCCTTAATTGAAAAAACACACACAAAAAAAAAAACACTTTTGAATGGTAGTGTACATTATCCAAGAGGCCATTTTAACTTAAATTGTACAAAAGTACATTCTAAACGCAAATATGCACAGAATTGCAAAACAATGTATATGTATTTTCCTGTGAATGAATGTGTCAGTGGCTTTGGCCTTAGCTGGGGTCAGACATGTTGACTAACAGCACAACAGAACAAAGATTTACCGCAAACAAAGTCCACCACAATGAGAACTAAAGCCAAAAAACCTGCCCATGTAGGGAGGAAACAGCTGAGAGGCAGTAGCTTTGTGACCATCTGTAATAACCAACGGCTAAACTTTGACGTTCGACTAATGCCAAAGGAGCCACCAGGCTTAATCAGTCTATCGCAGTGTCAAAATCCCTACAGTGAAACATGGGCCGGGAGGAAGAAAGAGAGCCAAAACTGAGATGGAATTGGAAAGTGCTTTTTTAAGGCCACATCTGTAGTCCCCCCTGAGTAGCCTGGCGCTATAGTGGGATTTAAAAGTTATAGTGACCTTTTCTTTGCAGTGATAAATAGTACATAACTCAGTGCTGATGCGAACGGTAACTTAATAGAGTGGAACTCTTTTATGATGAAGACTCCTCATAGCTGATAAATTGCAGCAGCAGAATTGAGGTGACTGCATTTTTTTTCCACCAGTCCCATCAACTCCCATATAAAAACAGCCCAAATGTCAATTATTTGCGGGCAGACTGCTCTTCATCTTGGCGTGATGTGCATGGATAAACATGGACGATACAGTATATGACTGGTTGTGGTCATGTGGAGAAGTAATCATTGCCATCTTTACAGGACATAGCAGACTATCAACCCAAGATGGCTCAAAAATTGTCCATCATTGGCTTTGTGTGGTTATGATGAACTGCAACTGGTTTTCCACTGGACCATTACGCATTACCATTCTACTTTCTGTGTCAAAAACTTTGGGTGAAAACAATATTGCGTTTGCAAAATGCTGGCAGCCATAGTAAAGTGATCCTTTAGCAAAATGACTTTGCTGAAAAGGGGCTATCGATCTGTGATAATTAAACAGAACAAATCCATCTGTTTTTCTTGTTTGCAATGCAATTGTTGTGGCAAAAATTCATCAAACAAACATCACTGCGTAAGGGAGACTCAGAGTCAAATTATAAAATTAAAGTATTTATTCTTGCAAGAATAGGAGCAGTCTAATACACAGTTGTTACCCTGTGCAGAAGAGTGACACACCCCCAGACAGACTGAACCAGCTTTTATCTAAGATTCAAGGTCTTCTTCTTCAGAGCCCTCCTCCCACAGTAGTTTTCCATCCAGTGGTTTTCCATAGACAAGGAAGCCATAACACTAGTTTCGATTCGTCACTAGAGCCAACTCCTAAGCCCTCCTTCACCAAATGGCCTTCTGACATCTAGGTCAGAGGTCCTCGTTCGTCTGTTCTCTGGAGTGTCTCTCCCTTCTGCCTTCCCAGGTACATAAACAGAATCTTCTCACACTAACAAGTGAGAGTCACACATGTGACATTCTTTGAATCATCTATATTTTACTAAAGATCAGTGAATATCATAAAATAGCCACTACACTCCTCACTTTTTATCATTATTAATCAAACATAATAATAATAATAACAATAATAATAAAATGCAAGTTCAAGTCATTACATCACCATCCTAAAAGATCAGTCTCCTTGAACCTGTGAAGAAAAAGTTTAGAATGAAGAAGCATAAGGCTGTTTTTTGTGGGGGAAAGCCCCATTAATTATTTAGCAAGCAAGTAAACAATTTACTAATGCCGGGCTCACTACCGCAGTCACACTAGTAAGGAAAAAGATTATAGCACAGTAGGAAAACAAACAGATAATAAATAAATAAATAAATAAAAATAAAAAAATAAAAAAAATCCCTCAGTTTCAAACCCTGTCCTTGTACGCCATCTCGTAACACGGATGACTGCTACTTTTAACCCTCTTTACATATCAATCGTTCTCAGAAAGAAAAAGAAAACATCAACACATTTAACTGTAATCTCTACTTGAATCATCTGCATAATTTTGTTCACCATCATCATCATCCAGATAGACTGTCATTTTCAATTGAACAGACATTCCAGTTTTCTCACATTCACCCATGAATAACAAAATTATCAGAATAACACATACAATCATAACTCCTACACATTCAACATTTCCCCCATATCCATTTCCCTAACCATATTTTGTTCTTTTACTTTTAATTCAATCAGGCAGTGGTTCTACTTAATAAGCTTCAATAATAATCCCCATAATTTACATGAATTAATAGATCTTCTCTTCCTGAAAACCTTTGCCTTAAATATTTTCTAATAAATCAGTAACCAATCAAATCATTTGTCATATACCAATATCAATACTAAACCCTATTTTAATATAATCAGATAAAATCCTCAAAATCATCACAAAACCACATTCTTAATTCATTAGTTGGCCAACATCCTCTCGCCCCATGGACTAATGGGATGGTTGCGGCCTGTTGGTGTAGGTGAGCGGCTTGGACCCAGGTGTCACACTGATCTCCTGAGATCACAACCACACCCCCACCGGAATGAACCACTTCCTGCTTGCTGTCACCTGTGAATGGAGACTTTAAGTATTTTGTTAGTGACTGCTTGTCTTTCCCTCGTCCCTTTTGGTGTGACCTGTGGAATTTTCACCATCTGTTTACAAATTGAAACATATTATCATTAGACATTTCTTAATAAAGTCAGAGTCCTTTTCCCCTGAAAAACACATATCGTTCACAAGTCAATATTCATACATTTGGAAGCAGAATCAGTTCAGCTCGATGCAATCCATCCTGACATTCTGCAACAGGAAAATTTTAAAGTTATGCTCTGCCATTATTTCATTGGGCACATTTTGCCCTGTCTCCCAATCCTGCATGCTCTCTGTAAAGCAAAACAAATTTTCGAGGTTATCGTCAGATAGTAAAGTACGTAGTTTCCACGGCCTTCGATGTCCTGGCGTTTCCTGTTGAAACAATCCAGACAGCAATTTTGTTAGGCAGAAGAATGGCTTCTTTCAGGGCTTTTACCCAATTACCCCTAAATAAACCATATTTGGCAATTGTTATACCATCCCCCTTTTGATGGTCGACACAACTCGATCATCAATTTAACATAACATTTAACATAGTGTCTTCAGACAAATTTCCTCCAGACATCTTTCTCTGTCTCTGAAACAAAAATATTACATTCTTCACTTAAAGCCACAATTTCATTTTCTTATCGAAGTATTTGAAGGGCAACGGCCCTCAGTCTCACTGCGTATCCTGCTTTTCAGGCCTGTTGTTTTGTCTCGCAACCATTTTTAAAAGTCATCAGTAGTTTCATCTCGTCAGGTCGTGCTGTACAGACTTGGTCAATGTCAGTCAAAAAAACATTCTCCTCTTGTTTACGATAATCATATATGGCTCTCTGCATAATTTGATATTGACTTAGCCAATGTGTCACATCTTTGTTGTTGCTGTCAAATCTATAACATCTTCTTTTATTTCAACCCATGATCTACAACTCCACAATTCCAATTTATATAAATACCTAAACTTATCCAAAAGTAATTCAAATCCACATCATAAATGACAAAAGTAATTACTACCAGACGGAGCGTGATCTTAAAGCTCGTCCCATGTTCTCTATCATCTTCTCATCAGATTCACTCAGCATTTGCCTTCTTTAAAATTTGTCACTTGCCTTAACTCATCTGTAATGAAAAAAAACACTCTCCAGAGGTTAAAGACACAATATACTCACTATTCAGGCGGAATAGCTGCCCTACACTTAACACCTACAAGACATAAAGTGCTGTCACCATCACACACACTCATGCTAGACACACATACAGCATGTTAACTGCTCATTTACAATGTTCGCTCTTTTTTTTTTATATTAACTCTAAAAGTATAATATTTAAGGTTTAAATAAGATTTAAACTTCACATTTTTCTGTAGCTTTTATATAATTTTACATGGCCTCTTCAAACCGTTTCAAATGTTCATTATTCATTTGTCTTTAGAAAAGTCAGCTGGGTTGTTTTGGTTCATTATCATTATTTTGTTTAAGCTTGCCTTACCAGGCCTGATAACAGAAAGACAAACAGCGTCCCAATCCCTTCCTCCACTCAGCAGTCTCTCTCTCACTACACAGAAATAATATTTTTTTAAACAGCCTCCTAAGACTGAAACTTAATTAATCATAGTCTAGAACCCTTAATAGTTCACAAATGTTAATATACATTATGCTATCATTTTCTAAGGTTATCTTTAGTTTGAATACTTGTATAAATTCTCAATTCACCTTTATTATCCAAACTCTTACAAAAACTGCCTTAATCTTTAACCAGCACCATGTCTAACCTTCAGGAGTTAAAACCATCTTATAGACATATTAGTTCAAAATCAACTTCTTTAATTTTCCTTGCCAATAAGGCAACATGTTCCTGATATAAATTAATAAGTTATGTCACTGTCTCCCCAACAAATAATGACAATCAGATGGTCTCAGCTGGCTCTCGAAAGCACATCTCCCATCAGCTCTTTATCTATAATTTCCATCAGACTTGTCACAGTTGAAAACAAGCCATACAGTGAATTGCGAGGGGGGGTTTTCTCTGGTGAGTGGTATAGAGGAACTCACATTTTCTCGGTCAAACAATGCTCTGCTGACCCCACAATGCTCTGCTGACCCCAGTGGCCTCTGGTAATCAGCGCTCAACTCTCATACCTTCTCACATATAACACCTCCATCCGGAGATGCAGTGTCCGGGACCCCCTGCGTTAGAATGTCTCCTGGCCAGGAAAATCATCCCGTCTTTGAGTAGCCACGTACCCACTGGTGACCCGCTCGCATCACACAATCAGTTTCTTCAACAGAACTCAGCTGTTTTTCTGGAGCTTAGGAAAGACACATTCAGGAGTCACCTCAGCTCCATCCGGACTGCCTAATATTGTTAAGGGAGACAGGTTAACAACAACAGTATTTAATCACTCAAATCTGTTAGACATGTCCGAATCAACAAAATCTCAGTGAACAAAATTCACATCGTCTATTCAATGTACATCTATAGCCATGGTCATAGGTCCTGTGTCATGGTGAAGGCTAAGATCAGACAAATACTGGTCCCAAAATAACAAGTACAAAAATGTCACTTCTGTCATTCAGGTCTACATTATTATTTTAAAGACTCCTTTAAAGTCATTCAGTTTTACAATCTAAAATATTTAAGTACAAATTGCCCTCTGAATGGCAATGATTTCCTTTAACATGATTTCTTTTACCATCTGTGTCTATAATTTTCAACTGAAACACTGTGCTTTACTAAATAGCTTATTGTCATGACAGGCTAAGATAACAGCCTTCTGACATTGAATGAGACAGAGACTCTGAGGCCTTCAGGACTTGGTACGCCTTTTTGTCATACTAAACATTCTCTACTTTATCTTTTAATTCTGGCAGCTTAAGGCATCTTTGCCAGAAATTACATACGCTTTCAATATTAAAATAATTTTATAGTTGTCTTTTACTCATACAGGGAATTTAGACATTACAAATTCCCACTCATATTGAGTCAGTTTCAGCCAAGTCCCAATCTTATCTTTTGAAACCAAAACATCTTCTAGCTGCTTCATGGTCAACACTACCAAGCTGTTTGTTTAATCAGATCCATTTCTACAAAATTGTTTTTACATTTAGCAACAAATAGTTATTCTATTTCTCAATAACGTTTCATTAAAACATCTACATTTTAGTTGTCAGGTTTTCAATTACTTTATCTGACAATATTTTCCATATTTTCTCTTCTAGGGGTTTACCAATCTACAATTAGGATCTTCCAAAACCTTTTTTTTTTTAAGCGTTTCATTATAAGACAATCATATTTTTAGTTACCTTTACTTTTACAAATATTTTGCTTATCTGCAATTTACATCTACTGGTACTTTAGTTCTTTCCTTTTAAAAGGATTTCCTTACAACTTAAATCTTTCAACTTTCTTTTCTCTTTCAATCTACTTACGACTTCCATCTATCAACTTTCTTTTCTCTTTCAATCTACTTACGGCTTCCATCTATCAACTTTCTTTTTTCTCTTTCAATCTACTTACGACTTCCATCTATCAACTTTCTTTTTTCTTTCATTTACTTAGCACTGCATTCACATTATCAGTTCTTTCTCAGACGAAAACTTTAATATCGTCTTCAAATCCTGTTCTACTTTCAAACCCACATTAATACACGTCACTTTCACATTCCATCAACTTTCTTTTACACCTTTCTGAGTGGTCATTTACAGTTACTGCTAAATGCAGCTGACCACAATTAAAACACTCTCTGTCCCCTTGCCTATAGTTCGATTACCTTGAGCTTTCTAGCAGCACCAACTTACTGACACCCTTGAAGCAGTGTATTCCAATCAGTTTGTAAACAGAGCTGATAAGCAGTTCTCTGTTCCTCTTACAGTCCACCAGTGGCGGATTCTATCACACTAGCCAAATCATAATCTTCATCATTATTAGCAGAACATTCATTTTCATAAACTGCACGGAAATCCATAAATTGTTTTAACAAAGTTTTCACAAAGTTTCTGTTTAACTTTAACACTTGTCCAGGGAAAATTATCCCCGACCCATAATTTCCTTTATAAAACAGACAATGTCTTTTTTTCCCTCAATGACTTAATATCAACAAAATATCCAACATTTTACATTATTTAATTCCAAAATCTGTCTTTACATTTCTCTAATTCGGTATTATCATCAACAACAGTGATTACAATAGCAAGTACACATTTAACACCCAGAAGCCGGGCTGAATAAGCACGCGCTGTTGCTGTACTCCCAGCATAGCTGGAGTCTTTAGGTTCAAAAGATAATGGTTGTCAAACCAAAAATAAACATAATTTCACTCTTTATTTTACCATTAAAATATAGAATTGTTCCCCATTTTGCTAAATGAAACATTAATTATCTTTATTTCATGTTAATCCCTGTTAATCATACTCAATACCTTATTATTTTTAATCTGAACCTCACTTTTCATACCATTTCTTAATCTGACTTAACAGGCGTTCATAAATAGTTCCATACATTTTATCAGAAATGTTATTTTCATAACATAAATTTTCTACAGTTGTTTTCTCCTCAAAATGGTTAGTCTGCCGATTCAACAACTATTATCATTACTGTCTCTGTGCCACTTATCTTACCACTTACTGTTTTTTTTTTTTACAGAAACCAAAATATCATATTACTCATATCTCAATCCTTCACAAAGACAGCCTTATTGCTGCTTGCTACTTCAACTTTTGTTACAAACAAAATCTTCTGACATCTAATGTCTTAAAAAATAAAACCCTTTTATCAGTTATATTCAATCTTACTATATGGAAATACATTCTACATCGACTCTTTTATCTGCTTCAAGCCAACAACTCATTGTCTTTTCACACTTTTACACACGTTGAACGCAGACACAACAACCTTTGTTTCTCACTGCCCTGTTCAACTGATTCCCGCACCGTCTTTAATCTTGTGGTGCTCAATATCATACATTTCTGCCCTTAATTTCTATCTCATTTGACAAAACACCGGTGTACCAAATTTCGCAAGCTTGCTTTTGAGACTTCCCCATATTAGCCGCTCATCTGTTTTCTGTGGATTTCTCTTTTACGCGCGTTCTCTTTATTTGTCAAGCGTCCCCGACAAACCCGACCTTTCTTTTAACCCAGTCGGACGGGTTACACTATTAGTGTCACTATTAGTGTCCTCCTAATTACGGTTTACCAAAAAATCTGTTACGACTTTCTTGGCTCCCCCTAATTAGCCTCAGCACCCAAAAATAATTTGCTCCGTGGTGGAACAATTAATTTCCAGGTACCTATCTGTATGAAATGTCTTGGTCTGCCACAGTTCTCAATTAATTCCAGATTATTTATCTGCTTGAAATATCTTGTTCTGTCACAGACCTCAATTAATTTCAGATTATTTTCCTCGTATCTGTTTGAAATATCTTGATCTGTACGTAGATCTCAATTAATTTCAGATTACGTACCACAGAAAACAGTTCTCAGCCAATATGGTTCAATTTCACTCTTCCCCCAATTAAACTTAATTTCATTATACATTACCCAGAGATGTGTTGTTCTGAGCCACCTGAGTTCTTTGATTCCAGTGGTCGATCCTCCCGGGCTCTGACATCGGCCGGCCTCTCTCTCTTAAGTTTACGAGGTAGAGCTGGAACTTACTCAGTCCAGGTGGCCAAACACCGTCCGATCTCAGGTCCAGGAGGCATCGTCCAAGGAATCCCACTATTCTGACACCAAATTGTTGTGGCAAAAATTCATCAAACAAACATCACTGCGTAAGGGAGACTCAGAGTCAAATTATAAAATTAAAGTATTTATTCTTGCAAGAATAGGAGCAGTCTAATACACAGTTGTTACCCTGTGCAGAAGAGTGACACACCCCCAGACAGACTGAACCAGCTTTTATCTAAGATTCAAGGTCTTCTTCTTCAGAGCCCTCCTCCCACAGTAGTTTTCCATCCAGTGGTTTTCCATAGACAAGGAAGCCATAACACTAGTTTCGATTCGTCACTAGAGCCAACTCCTAAGCCCTCCTTCACCAAATGGCCTTCTGACATCTAGGTCAGAGGTCCTCGTTCGTCTGTTCTCTGGAGTGTCTCTCCCTTCTGCCTTCCCAGGTACATAAACAGAATCTTCTCACACTAACAAGTGAGAGTCACACATGTGACATTCTTTGAATCATCTATATTTTACTAAAGATCAGTGAATATCATAAAATAGCCACTACACAATCATACGTGATAAATCAGTTGTCCATTATATATTTATGGTATACCCTCGTGCTGTTCCACTGATACAGTTAGGTAATTAAAGTTTGGTAATAAAATCATTCATCAGCAACTGGTTTTGACTCAAAGGGTCAGGTTTAAATGTCTAACATTAATCTGCTGCTTAAAATATAGATTTTCGTGTGCAAGTATGCAAGTAACAATCATTTAAGTGCTCTAAAATGAAAAAGGGCCACAAATGGTTGACAAATGAGCTAGCAGTTTGAATTCAGTTTCTAGCAGATGCATTTGGCACATGCATTTCAAAGCAATTTCATTGCACTAAGAGCATATTGGCTCTCACAAAAGCTAGCAAAAAGACAAATACTATAAAAACAACAATGTGAAAGGTCATTCATCTGTCAGGTTGTAGTGAATGTGTAGACTGGATTAGTTCAATGTTTGCTATTTAAAATTTTAAGATGTTCAGCAGATTCATTTAAGGCCTGCACTCTTCTTTGAACAGACTTGTTGTTTGGTGAGACGTGAAATAACTTGAAAAGAGAGAGAGAGAAAAGCCTGAACTCAGGAAAAATATAATAAATATAAATACACAGTGGGGTTTAAAAGACTGAGGCCAAGATGAAAATCTGGAATCTAAAATTAAAATTAAAGTTAGAAATATATATATATTTTTTAGGATTTTAAATACAATTAAAAACACATCATGACAAAACGAATACGAAACCATTTAAAATTTTGCTCTATTTCTAATCCACTAATTTATGACAAACGGTCAGATTATTTCCTCCCCTAATAAATCATTTTATAAATTTTTCAACTGAACTTTTTAATTGAATTGTCTTGCTAAAGCATTTTTAATAAAAAAAAAGTAATTAAAATGATATATAAATATATGATTTAATATTCAATTAGTAAGTTATATTAATAAAAAAATAAAAAAATCAGAATAGAAACATTTTCATAGTAGTCTCAGACTTTTTAACACCACTGAGTATTTGTACAAAAAAACAAGTACTGAAAAAGTAAGAGCGTGCAGTTTTGTAAGTATGCAGCATGTAGTATGTCCTTGTTTAGGAGTGTTGATGACCATCATTATTGTAGTGAGTTCAGCCCATTTTGATTCTCGTGTCCTGGCTGTAGAAGCCCACCTGGAGCAGAATGGCAATGTCAATTAAGATCTGTACCGCACCACAGACCAAGAACTGAGTTGGGCTTTCATTGATCACAAAATACGTGGTCTTGAAGATGTCACCAGCGGTCCACAGGAGCACCATCTTTATGCTGAAAAAGAGGGAGAGAGACAAAGAAAGAGAACATTTTACTGAAGCATTCAGAATTATATAAAGTCTCAGCAGTTGGAAAGATTCCCACTCAGCTATAAAGTTCTGATAAATGAACCTCATTCGGAAGCTTTTAAAGGCGTCACCAATACATCAGACTAATGCATCGTACAATGTCCTGTCCTCCCACTTGATAAAGTCGTACATCTGTATATCTCACACATTTGCAAGTCTCTGAAGTCTTGTGCTATTGAGTCCAGTGTGGCTACACTTAATAAGAATCTGAGGACGCAATTATTTCATATACAATTGTGAATAGGTGACGTAAAACGTAGAGTCCAATGGTCTAACTTCTGGTACATAACAGCTCATAAAATCTAAAAATAGATCCATTTGTGCATTTTATGCTGAAGAATTCACATTCTACAAATGTCAATTTGACTGCGTGAGGTTAAGCGACAGGGGGAACCGTGCATCCTGGGACATAACCTGCTCTTTATTAGCCAGAGAAGGACTGAACCACCTGCAGGAAGCTTGGGGGACCACAAAAGCACAATATTTTGTAAATGTCAATCCTCCTTCCTTTTTGAAAAGCAGAGAAAATGTAATCTTTGAAAACTTCCAGGAACCAGCTAAAGTGTTCTCGGGCAAAGAGGGATGCTGCGTTCTCAGCGGTATTTATGCTGAATACGTTTATTCTTTTCATTCAAGCTTAAAGAGAGAAAAGTGGTCTAAAGATGAGCACAGACTATACATGCTGTCACAGATGGAGAGGGATGAGAATTTGGACTTATTGTGCTCATGTCGGTCATCCCGACAATAGAAATGTGGCTTTTACACAATGTGAGGAAGCAGAAGCAGACAACTAATGAAATGGTACATTCTTCCAACTTGTCTATACAAACCCACCCATCTAGACATGACATTGACTATGATTATGTTGTTCCTTATTATTATTTTTGTGCGCTGTTTTGGTATCACAGGAAGATTGTGAATGAGAATGAAGTAACATTTGCAAGCAGGAAGTGCAATGTTTAACATCAGTGTGAAATACGGTGCTAAAACAACCTTTTATAGACACTTGCTTACATTTTGTCACCAAAATACTCATAGTTGGTGTTACGACCCGGCTCAAAGTCAAAACATAAAGAGGACAATTTACAAGACGGGTATAAATAGAGAAAATATACGTTTATTTGAAGTTAAACACATAATGTCTAGTGTCAAAACATAAGGTAATAATAGTAAATATCAATACAACATCTAATCCATAAACTGTTGGAAATGGGGTTTGTAGAGTCGTGATGGGAACACAAACTCAAGAACTAAAAAGTACTATGTGGTTGTGAAAATGATGATGAACTGGAAAACGCTGTATCCTGAAAGTTATACTTATATGAAATACTTTACGTGAAATGGAACTTTTCATAGATGAAAATCTCCATTAAAATGTCCTGTTTAAAGTGCTTTGAGAGAAAAAAAAGCGTGTCCTCTGTATCTGATCTCAAAGTTACACCCCACACTTTTCTCCTCCTTCATTTGTCTTCTACATTAGTTTACTCTAGAGACCATTCTCAAACATCATTAATGGGGATGAAACATTAATGAGGTAATTAACTAAGGTGGGTCATCTGTACAAGAGCACTGATAACAGTGGACCCACACAATAAAAAACACTTAATGGTTCTCCATCTTCCGCTCAGAGAACAGAAACTCATCTAATTGTTCCCAAACATTCATTCATTCTCGTTCACAAAGACAAACTTCTATCTTTCCCCCCGCTCTCCTTCCCTTCTCCGAGCACTTTGCGGATTGACAGCAGATGAAAGAAATGCTCAGCAAACAGCGAGCAGCGCTTCAGGGCCTGTGAGAGAGGTAGAAGTGATTATTGCATTGATTAGGAGAACTGAGGCCACGGTTACAGCACTCCCGTCCACACTGAACAGCCCTGCACTCAACCCTGACAAGCCTTCGATTGATCCTCTTCAACCTGACACTCTCATCCCTACGCCAAAAGGAAGGACGGAAAGGAAAGGAAAGAAAGAAAGCAATATACAAATAGTAGAATATGTTAAATTCATAGATTGACAGACAAAAGAAGAACAGACAGACAGGGAAAGAATGTTAGATAGAACAACAGAAAGAAGGATAGGATGATAGAATAAAATATGACAGATAGAATGATATATTTTTTTTTAGCTAGAACAACAGATGGACAGAATGATATGTAGAATGATAGAACAATGTAAAGAAAGACAGAATGATATAGAAACAGAATGATAAAACTATAAAAAGAATGATGCATGGAATGATAGACAGATTGACAATTATAGAACAATTTAGAACAAAAGTTAGAACTATGTGACCCTGGACCACAAAACCTGGTCACATTGGGCACTTTTTTGAAATTGAGATTTATATATTACCTGAAAGCTGAATAAATAATATTTCCATTGATGTATGGTTTGTTATGATATGACAATATTTGGCAGATATATAACTATTTAAAAATCTGGAATCTGAGGCTGCAAAAAAACGGGAAAAAAAAACGCTTTTGCTGCATTCACAATAAAAGTTTTAGATATTTACGGTAGGAAATTTACAAAATATCTTCATGGAACATGATCTTTACTTAATATCCTAATGACTTTTGGCATAAAAGAAAAATCTATTATTTTGACCCATACAATGTATTGTTGACTATTGCCAAAAATGTACCCATGCAACATGTCACTGGTTTTGTGATCCAGGGTCACATATATAGAATGATAGACAGAGCAAGTGATAGAACAATACTATGGTGTTGGGGTTAGGGTTAGGAATAGGTATTGGTTTAGGGTTGGTTGCATGCAATTATGCATAATTAGTTATTACTACAGTAACTACATGTAACATGTATCAAGGACAGTAAAATAGACAGAAAAATAGAATGATGGAATGAAAGAAAAAAGTAAAATGATAATAAAATAGAATGATATAAAATTAGAATGATAGATAAAGCAATAGAAAAAAAGAATGGTAAAACTATAATAGATAGAACAATAGAAAGACAGAACAATAGCTAGAATGCCAGAATGATGGAATGATACATACTGTAGAACGATAGAAAGACAGAACAGCAGCAATAGAGACAGAATGATAGAATGAACGACAGACAGACAGAGAATTCAGTTTTGACATTTGCCAGAGATATCTAAGGAAGGGGAAACATCCTGTAGATCTGCTCCAGACAGATGTATCGACACACCGGCCTCTTTCTTCTGCGCAGTCTCTCCGGTTTCTCTCTACTGAGTTTACATCGATGGAGGGATAAACCGTGACCAGCGAGAAGCCTTTGAAAGAGAGAAAGGCACCAAAGCTCCCACATAAACCCTCACTGAGTACATATGCTCACAAAGGGAGTGAAGAGACCTGATTAAACTAGTCCTGCTCTTCACCTATGGAAAGAAAAAGAGAATCCGTCAGAGAAAGCTGCCGTATGAACCATTCATGGGCTGGAGGAAAAGTGGGCTCGTCAAAACTTTGGCCAGTGAATTCAAAAGTCTGGTGAGAGGGGAAAAAGAAGAAGAAAGAAAATGAAATATGTATGTAGATCGATCCATCCGGCTCAAACACAGGAGAGCTTGCACATTCTCTAAAAGAGATCTCCACCACACAAAAGAAAAAAAGACAGAAAAACCTCCAAGAGAAAGATAGAGTGATGGGGACATTAAAAATCTTAAATTGAATTATGTTTCTCTACCATATGGCTAACAAGCAAGCTCACACAGATCACTGTCTTACAAACAAAATCAGAACAATCTAGAAATACATACAGCACAGCTGCGATGCGCTCTGGATGGAAACGGAGTGTTCCAGCAGCCTTTAAATCAATTCAGTTGGACGTTATAATGTCCCGTGTGATATATTTCTATATACACAAACCCATTAAGAGCAATGCTAATGTCATACAAAGAGGCATGTCAACTGGAAAAACGGATGGTTTCCTCTTTCCCTTCTTTGTCTTTCCCTCCAGAATGCCGGCACTCTGCTCTTTTTAATGTTTTCTTTTTCGTCTCCTCCCCTACTCCGCTGTGCTTTGACCTGGAGGGAATGTGAATAATTCTGTTGCGGTACTGGTCCTGGCAAGCCGTGGCTGCTAGCGGCTCATCTAATTCAATCACACGGCTAAGTCTGATCAATGGGGACTGTGCTGGAAGCCGGCGTACCTCCGCTCATCTTGGGTCAGGTGGGGATTCACTCCACTGGCTTTTTCTTCTCTAATTAACCCAGACATGACAGCCAACAACTGTGAGGGCAACAACTCTACTGACAGAGGTCTGTATGTTTGCGTGCCTCTAAGCGATAGCAACTCAAAGATCGAAGTGTGTCAAAACATACCTTGTTAATATGTGCTGAGGTGAAACATCACTTTCAGGTTTCAGCAAGTCAATCACTATGAATACTATTGCACAGTATTAAGGATGCACAATAGGCAAGATATCGGTTATCAGTTTGATTAGTTTTGGGTATTTCATTTCTGGTTTTATTAGAATTGGGTATTTAAATATATTTTACTGTTTTTAAGATTTATTTATTTAAGCTTTATTATGATATATTCTGACATAATTAAAAGGCTAATTTAAGGGATAGCTTGGGAAAAATGGAAAATAGCTATTTTAAATTGTAATACTATTTCACAATTATGGGGTTTACTGTATTTTTAATCAAATAAATGCAGCCTTGGTGAACATACAGTAAGAGACCTCTTTGAAAAACATGACAAAACATTACTAACTGAAACAAAAATAAACAAATAAAAAGTGTATAGTTCACACTTTTAAACTGTAGTATATACAAATATGTAATTAATCAATATTTTTTTCTCTTGTCTTGCAGTAAAATGATCAAAATAAATTCTAAAACCCTACATTTATTTGCAAAGTGAAACTGTGTAAGCGAATCATACTTTTTTCAGAGATTATACATTGAATTCTTAAAATAATTGAAAATGGGTAAAGTACCAGAACAACAATATACAATGATTTTATTACATCTTGGCTAATTTTATCAGATTGCCAAAAATTATGACACTTTGCACCAAAAAGTTTGGTCCAAAACACTTTGGACCATTAAAAGACAAATTACCACCTCAGGTATGCATTATTTTTCTAATAATTAAATGGCCCGTCATCAATTAAAACTGTTTCACATATTTTTTAACAACAGTAAGTATACAATATAGGCTACAAATGTATACTTTGTAGCAGTACTCTCCATTCAAACAACAGTATAGCTCATGTTCTTGTTGGCAAATAAGGAAAAGAAACAGGTTCTCTCAGTATTGTTGACTTGTGTAAGGCTAATAAAGCATTTCTTTCACTCTGCTTGTGTCCATTTTCATGGATGTTGCTTCGCTACCTATGATAAATGAGTTTTTTTCCACCTGGGTGTTTTGCTGAGCACCATTTGAAGCATATAGATCACATGCACAAACAGACCACAGAAAGACAAATAGCTCCGACCAGTTGTCATAACAGCAGCCACAACAAAACAGAACTACATCTATGCTAGCGAGGACACTTTCCGTTCCCCAGATACCCAGTACAGCTAAATCCACTGCTTCCTTATTTTTATAAACACGGGAAACGTTTCCTATGAGCGTGAAACTCCCAGGGGTAATCAGGGCCGATCAGGGCTCTGTGTGAGCAGCGAGGCCCATGGCGAAGCTCGGTCTCATGGGAGAATCTGGCGGCGTGTCCCTGCTTGTTAGGGAGACAGATTACAGTGCACTTGGCTTCATCAACACAGCAGGGTCCTGATGCTAACTACGCTCTCGACTTAGCATGGAGCCCAAACCCCGGAAACTGGTTTCAGCCGACATTAGAGCTGAGTGGCTCAAACTTTTTTGGTTAACTTTTTAAAAAAAAATCTTGTGTGGAGCTTGTGTGGAGGCGTCTGAACTGGGAGAAGTGAGAGACATCAGGTGAGAGACGGCAGGTGAAAGACAGTGGCAGCAGTGTGATTCTTGTTTTTAATCTGAGTATAGTTGGGATAAAATGAAACTCCAAACAATAAAGATAACTGTTAGCGTCCATATGAAAGATGATAATGTTTTGTTTATTACTACCATACTACCGGTACTTAAAATGCTCAAGCTCTTTAAAGTCGGCATGGAATGGAAGTTGTGATAGTCTTTTCTTCCCTATTATGTCGTATATGCGAGTGAAATGGCTTTGCAAACAAGAAAAAATGTAGGGCGGGACTTTCTTTTTGTCTGAAATTGACTGGATTGTTGGATCATTGTTGTTTGCTATTGCTGTGATCTCGTGTGAGTGATAGGTTCTCCTAGACTGGGTAAACCCAACCTGATCTGCCGGCGATTTGATTTCGCCCTGCAGATCAGGCTGGAAACCTGCACATTTATTTATCCTGCTTCCTTTCCAAATTTGCGGGAACCAATCACAAACTGGCTTATCAACCTATTGGGGGGTTGAACCCAATGACGATAGAGAATCTGATTTACCCATCTCTCGCACGAACGTCAATCCAATTCCGTTTAACCTCTCGACGATGCTCAATGGGTTCTTTAGCAAACAAATCGTTCGAGTGGGTGTAAATACCACTCACTTTCATGTTTTTTTTTTGCACAACCTGCAAAAATCCATTGCTACTTCTGCAAAACGCTGATCAATGCTACATACCAACACGTTTGTTGACACGTTTCCTGCCTGGAGTTTTCGCGTCGCTGATTGGTTGAAGGACTATCCAATTGCGTACAGTTATTTGAACTATGCCCGTTGACCACGCCTCTTGTGCAGTAGAAATATACATCAGACTCCCCAGACCAATGTTCAATTATAAAAGATTGAGCTTGGTCTGGTGATAGCCAGACTAAGGTTTTCCCCCTCTCGCCCCATAAACACGTTATCGGAGAAAAGATGAGAAGAGATGTTGTTGCAAGAGGCAGGTGATACAATTTTGATTAAAGATTACGAGGACACATGAATTTGAAGAATGATGTGCACGGATAAATAATTTATAATAAACACTGCAATATTCCATAAACACCCTCCCCAAAACTGTCCCTTTTGATTTCATTGTAAAGTTGTATGGATTCCAATTGGCTAACAATGTTTTTATCGTACATCAGCATGAAACAATTGTTCTGAAAGTGATTCCAATGATATCGTTTCTCTATATTTGTTATAGTTGTGGTGTGTACTTCCCTTTTCTCTTAGAATTAGAATGATTATTAAAATGTAAAAAAAAAAAAAAAAAAATTTCTCGATCACATCCCTTTACAACCTGTATCTGAGGTCTTTGCTTGCATCAGGCGAGATGTTTTAAAACAAGGATAATGAGTGTTAGTCTGTAAGAGAAAAGAGGATTCGCAAGGTGAGAGTCCATGTCTGCTGGGCCATTACATATCTAAAATTAAAACCATTATCAAACAGTCCACCCCAAAGCTAAAGATGATATATTCATAAAATAATTCATACTGAATATGGTTGTCAGACACACACACATAATAGTGTGAGGGATAACGTCAGATAAAATAGAATGCTCAAATAAACAGTTCCCTCAGGGTCCAAAATCTAAAAAGAAAAAGATTAGGAATCAGTAAAAATACAAATATGAACTTTTAGAAGTTGTAAAATGGGACAAAGGCTCATGGGAGAGGGGAGTCAGCGTGCCACTGGGTACCTGGTCCATTAATGTCAGTCACAGGCTGACACACACACTGCTACTTACATCTGTGTTTTAACCAGAAATGAACACATGAATTTAAACAGCAGCAGAAGTGGACACAGGATTCAAACAAGGAGAAAAAAGGTCAACAAGAGAGAAGGGCGCTTTCAAAAAATAGCAAGGGGAGATGGGCCATTTAAATCCTTCAGGTTCAATAAATGTCTGGCTCAAGGGCACAGTGTTGGACCCTCCCAGCTTTACTGGCCCATATTAAAGACTGTAGGGGGGTATGGGTGGTTGGTCTTGTTAAAGACAGTACTTCACGTGTCGTTAGTGAAGATAGTGATGTGGAGACTGTCACGATAACTCATAAAACTCTCTCTACAAGGGCACGGCAACACCTACACAAGCTCTGTTCCACAACCTAGAGTTGTATGCTGCCCACAGACAGCATTTTACAACCTAGGCTCATTTAAAACAAACTCCAAAAACTTACCTACAATTCACACACTTTTAAGCTAAAAAGAACACTAGTGGCAGTTAAACATCAACTATTTTCATTCCTTTTCACATGTATTTCAGAGACAAAAGGGACTTATTTTGAGTGGTTGTATTATCCTATGTCATGAAATCAAAACACTTTTACCATATTGCATAATAGTAAACTATAATATACAGTGCCCAGACAAAAAAAAAATGGCTGTTTGGATCTAAATAGGCAAATGCTTAGGAGTCGATGACTGGATCCTTATTGCAGTGATTATTATGTGTCTAGGTTATATGTTTGGCAACAGTTCTTCTAACCCTAATTGATGGAGTGCGTATCTTTTAATTTCTTAAACAAACATGTAAGAAGACACATCATGGTCATATTCAAGGACGACAATGCCAAGATTCATCAGGCCTAAATTATGAAAATGGTTGGGAGGGAGCACGAAGAATAACTTTCACACATGAATTGGCACCACTGAGTCCAGACCTTAAATTCATTGAAAGTCTTTGGGACTTTACAGAGTGCTTGACTCTTGCATTGTCAATACAAGATCTTGACCAAAAATGTATGCACCTCCTGATGGATATAAATGTTTCCATCAAGAGGTGCACTCTGTAAAGTGCTCTGTAAAGAGATCACAAATGCGAGAACCAATTATGTTAAACCCTAGTATTGTTGTTAGTAGTAGCACATTTAATCATTTTAGATCAAATCCAAAAAGGTTTGGGTGCAGCCTTCTCAGGTTTAAGGGTTCATTATTTATACACTGATAAATACACAATATACTGTATACACACACAAACACTGGCTAAGTGTCTTGGTGACAGTTATCTTCCACGGATATATGTTGATGGACAGCTTCAAAAATACACTCTGAACCATGTTTCCAAAGGCTTCACCAACAATAAATTCACACATTCATATGTACAAAAAACACAGATGTCAGTGCAGTGATCGGTCGAGGGCCCTCGACGCCTGCAGACACTGAAATCACATCAAGGGCAAAGGCATTACACACTACACGTGACGGTGGTGACACATTCATTGTGTTCACAAAAAGATGGATTTCCGGAGAAACACCATTTACATTGGCTTCCATTTCCCCTCTCTCAGCCTAAACTGTGCTCACAATGTTTAATTTGGCTCATAAAGAGGAGCCTGGAGCGTGTGTCACATCAAGTTCTGTAGAACAGACCATGAGATGAAGGGCTTTTTCCCTTTATTTAAAAAAAAAAAGAAAGAGAGAAAAAAAGTGCTGGCTTCAGCTAAGGTGGAGCTGATATTGTGATTATAATGCTGACTGTAGCCGGAGGCTAAAGATATTAGATTTACTCTAAATTCTCTCTTGCTCTCATTTTGGGCTTTTTTCAAAAAGTACCAGTAAGGTCGACTTTGTTTCACCAAGGAGTCTTTGGATTTGAGCAGCGTGGGCTGTAACATCAATTAACAAGCTCATTAGCTGTCTAATTTTAATAATCTTCATTATGTGCCTTTAATGAGGGATGTCTCGAGTGAGGCATGTCCTGCAAACAATTACTGTGTGTGAATTTAACCTTCTCTCCTTCCACCTGCCATGGCACAGATGACATTAACACACATTATGGCAACCAATGGGCAAACACTGCAAAAAAACAAAAACAAAGGTTGTGTAGCATAGGCTGTAACATGTTTTGAATGCTACAATTTTTTTAAATGCTACATGCCATGGAACCATAAAATACATGGACAGTAGTGTTGTAGTGATTTTTTTACAAGGGCAAAAGATCTGTGCACATTGGATTACATTATATTCACCAATACTGGGTAAATAGTCCATTTTCCAGTAGCTTGAAATAATTTCAGTACTGAATGAAATATAACTATATATTTATTAGGGATTCACCAATAATACAAATCAGACAGGTAAGCCGATAAGTGGCAATATAAAACAAATATATTATTGTGTCTAATTAAATTAAATATAAAACACTGAAAACTAAAATCAATTGTTTAAAATAGTACAAGTGGATTTATGCATCACAACATTACAATGTACAGTATAAAAAATATATAATCATTTTGAGATTTATTTAGGATAGAGTTGTTAATAAATGATTATTGTTTTTAAAAATTAACTTTACCATTGGCATCATCTACACCTACATGAACAATTAAGTATCAAATATCGACCAATACCTCTAATATCAGCTGATAAATTATATGATAATGGTATATTGTGCATCCCTAAAATTTAGTCAATATAACTTTAAATGCATTTTTCTTACAATTCATTCTGGGTTTGCATTTTCCACAGGGTTTGTTCACATTTGGTAGGTTTGGTTTGATTAAAATGAACTTCAGTGCATTTTTTTCTGTTAGTGCAGTTCATTGGAATACGTGTGAAAGCTGCCATCCAAACCCTAGTGCGCACCAAAAAGCAGACTGAGACCCACCTGCGGTGCGGTTCGACTGAACTATGAACACAACACATACTAAAGACATCTAAACAAACCAAAAACAGGATGTGATGTCAGAAGATGTAATCCTAAAAAGGACAGAATGCTCAAGAACACCTGGTTCTTCTCATCGCAGGAGCAATGTTACCCATTACAGTTTGGTACAGGCGTCAAAACCGCCATCTCCTTGAAGTAGATTATTTATTTGTGTGCAATGGTGGAATTCCTGGCTCTGTTTTGACCCTTTTGGCTCTTCGTGAGTTCTCAGCTGGTAAAAAATACCATCATATGTGTGCACGTACAACAAGCACATACAACACAGCATTGTTTTGGATGTTTGGTAAGATCCGTTGCAAAATATATATCATAAAAGTATTTTTTATTTTATCTTTTTGTACAGTGTTAAAAATTACCCAGACTAAATGTATCATTTTCTTTTTTGGTTCTAGAACAAAAGAACCTAGAGAACCAAGCTACAAGTGTAAAGGTCTTCACGGGTCCACTTGGATCCGAAAATCAGAGGTCCGACCCAAGACCTGAGTAGGTTTGCGTCAAAAACTTTTACCTTGGATACGGATCAGGGGTGCGTTTCCCGTACAACTATATAGCTCACTGCTTAACTACCATAGTATGATGCATCGTTGGAGAAATCAACTAGCTAGTCACGAGTGTTTCCCGAAACCGAATGTCGTAAAGTATCGTTCAACCACGCTGGTTTATGACGTCTCGCACGTGGTGGACTAATAAATTATTTTAATTAATCTGTTTGAGATCGAATTAACGCTAGATTTTGTCATATAAGTTACAGACATGGCATCTGAAGACCATTTCTAATTTTTCTCAGTTATTTTGCTTTATTACCAGACTCAATATTTGGCTCGTTCTTACATAGTAGAGCGCGTTCGCACATGCGCAGTCTTCAAAAACGGTGTTTTAAATCTCTTGACAAACTAAAATACGTAAATTACATTTGTATGTATTCTAAATAAATAACACGGGTTGTACTGAATGTCAGCTTGCTTATTTAGCTAAAGATAAGGATTTATTCAGTCTACATCTCATGTAAACTAGAAACTATGCTTCTAACCACAGCTCGAGAGCAGTCGTTCCAACCACACAAGTTTGCGATGCTGTTTGCGAACGTTCGTTGGAACGATGGTTTCGGGAAACACCAAATCGTTGAACTATGCTGATAACGACGGAACTTGCGACCATAGTTGGCTAACGATGCTTTCGGGAAACGCACCCCAGGTCTGATATTAGTAGCCTGGAGTCTCTGGTAATAAAAAAAAAAGTGCTTTTACAGAATGGACCCAAGAAGATCTGAATTATTTTAAAAAATGCCAACTTTCCACTATTAGGTTCAGGTGTTTAACAATATATTATTATTTAAAACAAATGCATACCAAATAATTGTATGACAATGTTATTTTACCCCTTCTCTGTCAATACACACTTCCTTGTATAAATGGCCAAACCCTCCAGGATACTGGTCCATGCAGCAGCGCTCACTTCCTATAAACCAAATACCCAAGCCATTCCCGAGAATGAGTTTGGGGATTTTCTTCCTAATATTAAAATACATATACATTTCCTTGTCATTTGAGATGAAACATAATGCTTATGATTATGTTTTATCTACTTGGAGTTGCTCGCCCAAGTGGAAAAACAATGTGCTGTTGCTAGATCGTTTGCAGAAAACCATCTAAATGCATTTAAGGCCAAACTTTTGGGTCCAATCAGGTTAGAAAAAAATTGCCATCGGGTCGGAATCTGAAATCTTTAGTTTTTAAAAGACCCGTAGAACACACCCTTAATGCAGCATTTTACACACAACAATTAAAGGGCCCAAATGAAGCATCTTAAAGAATGATCAAGAACAGTTTGGCCCTTGTTTACCTCATGCCTCTGGTGGAGTGGTTGTTGTAGTTCTGCAGCAGCTGAGGCAGGCCCAACATGGCTTCAAACATCACCGCCAAAGAGCCCAGAGCCTCCACAAATAGGACCCAGTCCAGAAAGAGGAATGTTATGAAAGCACACAGCAACGTGAAGACAAAGCAGAACACCAGATAGTCCTCAAAAGAACTCCAGCTCCAGAAATACCGAAGGTCCAAATCTGGAAGAGAGACAAAGAAAGAAAAAGATAAAAAGAATCATAAAAATGCATTAAAAATATTCTCCAAGTATTTCATTTACAGACAAAAAGATATCTCCAAGCATCTTCTCTATACCCAAGAAAAAAGGGAAAGGGAAACTTTGAAGCATTTTATCATTAGTATGCATATCACAATGCTCAACACCTCACACAAACTCTCTCACGCTATGAAAAGTTAAATGAGCTTTGAAACCTGTATGCCTCTCTCTGCAATTCTGCATTATAAAAAGAAACCCATTTACGACAACTCAACATTTCATTTACAATTTTCCTGAGAGCCATGAAATAAATGACCAGGCTCTACAGGGGAACACAGCCAAACATTCAACAGTGAAGATTAAGCACTCACATAAAATAAAGACACAAAACCATGAAGGTAATCGAGTCCAAGGCAAAGAAGGCCATATCTATTAAATATATACTGTTATATGCACATGGATATATATACAAAAGTTTAGGTGCAGTACGATTTATTGTTTTGGAAAGAAACACTGAAGATTGAAGTGATGGCCACTGAAAATGTTGCATCGCCATTGTAATATAACATCTCCATATACAGTATATAAAGTGAAAGTGATGTAGATGATATAAGAGGACACCCGAATGCAAGTGGTCACAAGAGACATATTTGAAATTGGTCACAGAAGACATATTTGAAATGATAGATAGATAGATAGATAGATAGATAGATAGATAGATAGATAGATAGATAGATAGATAGATAGATAGATAGATAGATAGATAGATAGATAGATAGATAGATGGATAGATGGATAGATGGATGCACGGACGGACGGACAGGCACCGGTTCTATATAGATAGATAGATAGATAGATAGATAGATAGTGATCTTCTCTAATTATTATCAAAATGGAAATATTTTCAGAATATATGGCAAATGTAGGACATGTTCTGTCCAGCCTCTCAAATACCAGTGAGGAGACAAAAAAAGACACAGGATAGTGAAGACGGGCTTCTTCGTCACACTGGTCATCTCTACATTAGTGATCACGGACCATGTAAGACATCCTGACATGATCAATGACTACCTGTCTCTCTCCCATACTGATAGCACAGATATCCTTAAATGAGCTGACATCAGCTCCAGAGAATTGATAGCTAAATAATAGCCCTATTTGTTACAGCTCTGACTGGAGTGTCACGTTGAGTGGTAGAGAGCCCACAGACCACACGCTGTCATTTAGAAGGTTTTATGCTCTGATTACTTGTATGCATCTACCGGACAGGCACCGGTACTGTGGTGTGGCTGCCTAGCAATCCACTGCTCAGAAACATTTGCATGATTGTGTTGTAAAGGACATCTCAATGTGCATGTTTGAGTAAGTAATGCATCATATTATCAGAAAACTCACAGCTTAAAGTGAGAGTACAGATAAGATCAGGAATTAGAAAGCCTCGGAAAGCACATAAAAGTTACGTGCTTAAGCAAGGAAGGAAAGTACAAGAAAAAGCAAACCCACAATCTTGCTCAACTGAACATAACTAATAGATCACTGCTTGTTCCTTGAGGAGAGATCTGCTGTTATTTTTCTAAACAAATGAACTGATCGACAATATTACAGGCAAAAAAACCAAAAAAACAGACAAAGCACACGCCACAGAATTACACACAGAACAGGTCATCCAAACCATAATTTTGGACCAGAATGTCATAGATTCTTTTTTTTTTTTTTTTTTTTTGACCTGCAAACAACCAGAACACCCTAGAAACCGCTTATAAAATGCCATCATCCTTCATCCTGGCTGATGTGCAAGCTATAACCTGTCATGCTCCAGAACGTCTTGTTATCCACTGGTGGCATTCAACGGAACGGTCACACTTCAAAACAGAATATAAAGGTGCAAAAAACAAGAGCAGAGCCATTTCTTCTCAGATGTCCACAGATCAAACATATCAATTACTATAGCATCTATCAATGTCGGAAATTTGGCGTAACCTTTGTATTTGCAGTGGCTCTATTCTCTGAAAAAAAAAAAAAAAAACTTACATCAAGTGAAGCTTTCAGGCCACAACATCTGCAGATACAAGAGGTCTTACCTCCCTACTGATTTATGAGGCACTTCAATCTCAGCAAAAAAAAAAAAAAAAACTTTGGAGAAACCATTGTTCCCAAGGTCTGTAGCCTGATGAAGCCTTTCTTATATTCTCTCCGTGCCTGGATGTATAATTTTGCTGGCTCTGCTAATAAGCTGCACACTCAATGCCATTCAAGGCTATTTTGAAGAAGTAGTCCAGTTTGCAGAATTCCATGAGTGTTTATTTATACACAGATTAATTTTGCATGCATGTATGATCATGCATATTAATTTACAGATGCACATGTCTCTAGTATGCTATGAAAGCTTGATTATGTGCTACCACAAAACAGTGAATCCTAAAGCAATACATATGTAAGACTGGACAAATTGGAAGAGAGGGCAACTCTCTGAGAAAACAAAGGAAATTCACATTTAAACTCTCTCTTGTGAAGTTAGCATCACCATTTGAGACGCAAATCTCACCTCAGAATCATCCTAATTTACATCTCTTTACATCATACAGTATTATACATGTTTGGTATCATTTGAAATGTCTCAGTGTGACTGGTACAAATGTCTCATTCCCAAAGAAGTAAACCAAAAGGTTTAAAGTTTTTAAGAGTTTAGAGATAACTTGCACACAGAGGAGGGTGTGTCTTCCAGGCAAATGGCATCCTGCCCAAAAGGTGTAAACTCTGAATGCAAATTCCCATTGTTAGCAAATGTTTCAATGCGAAAGAAGTTTCTGTCTATAAAAAGAAATGCAACGGCGCAGCGCGATTTGTAGCTCAAATTAGCCCGTGATGCAGAGTGTGGGCAAGACACTCAGCATCATGTATTTTCTAATGTCAGGTTCACATATTTTCTCTTTATTCCAGAGCATTTGATGTTTTGTATTTAATATCTTTGAACTGATTCTGAAATTGGCATGATACATTTACCTGACATAATAAATTGTAAGCATTTGATTTCATTCTGACTGACTCTGAATGCTGTAATGCTGGTCTACTCATATCTGTAGTAGGGGCCATACTTCATAATTCAAGTATGTAAAACCACGGGGGCTATAACAAAGTATCTTTGATTGTGTAAGCGTGAATGCGACCATCTCAGATATATAGCCAATTACCTCTGTTTAGTGACCAAAACTGACGAGCTTGTGATCGTGAGACCCGCGTTTAACAGAAGGCGTGAGGACCTCAAAGCGTCATAGCTTCCTAATATGAACGTGTATAATATAAGCAAAGAGTTGAAAAGAATAATCTAATGTGCTGCTAAACTTATTAAAATGACCACTGGCATTCTAACCAACATTTGAGGTTGTGATAAAATGGAGTCAGATAAGTTCAATTGGAACTAAATTACTTTGCCATGTGGAAAAGACCTTCAACCGTTCTATCGGATACCGCCATTGGACCGATTTAGACGGGCTTACAAATATAAAAAGATTCACAAAATTACTGTTTTAAATAAATAAATGCAGTCCTGGTGAGCATCTGATACATATAGGCATATATAGTCCAAAGTATGTATGTATATGCATGTATATGTGTGTATGTCTATAGTATCGGTTCTTGCTAATCTGGCATCTTTTGGCTGTAAACATGTCAAGTGACGTGACTCAATCACCAAACAAAAGTTCAGAAATTTTAATTAGTCACCGTCTCACCGTCGTTTTTATATGCATTTTAGATTGACATTTGTTGCAATAATACTTTAGGCCTAATCAATCAACTTTTCAGACAAAATTAATACATTTGCGGAAAGTTGAATTTTTAGGCTTTTAAATGGCACTTGCATTAATTTCATACTTAAGAAAAGAGCCTGATGAGATTTATAATGTGTTGAGAATTATATTTCTATGTCCCTGCCAATGTGTGGATGTCATCTATGGTGGTTGTACTAGGTTTCTGGGTTTTGAGAACACTAATTAAAGTAAGCATGCTTAAGAACAGATGCCCAGAACTGTTCAGAAATAGCACACACACACACACACACACACACACACACACACACACACACACACACACACACACACACACACACACACACACACACACACACACACACACACACACACACACACACACACACACACACACACACACACACACACACACACACACACACACACACACACACACACACACACACACACACACACACACACACACGGTCTTGACTCCACCTCCTCAAATAAACATTCAGTACAGTTCTTATTTTCTTAGTGTTTTTGACCGACATAATCACAACTACTCAGACCTGATGCACTTCATGAATATTTATACAACGTGGTGATACTACTTTGCATTAATGCTTAGTATGCATGCGTTCAACATACTTTCTGTCAAGTGTGACCGTTCTATTTATATTAAGCAGTTCTTTCTCTCTCTCTTACGCACACAATTTATCCATGATAAGCAGTATGAGTCCTAATGAACCTTCTCATTCTGTCTTTTTGACTGACACAATCAAAACTACTCTGAGTTGATCCACTCAATGAATATTCATGCAATACAGTGATACGCACACTACTTTGCATAGGATTTCATGCATGTGTGCCCTTAGCATGCACTTAATTCCTGCCAAGTGTGACCAGTCTATCTACATTAACATCCATGTGGAGCTCTCTGAATTTTAATTAGCAACCTTGTGGGTTAATTAGTGAAGCTGTTTATCAAGGAAAAGTGCCTTTTACATCCATGTGTCAAATTTGTTGTGAAACAGCTTGATGGGATTATGAGGAAACATCTGGAACAGTCCGAGGTCAAGCATAAAAGTCCCACTTCGAACACCCCGACCCAAATGTTTCCACAACCTACAGGTAACCTTGGTGAGCTCTGACAGCCCTGATGCACTGATGCAACTTTACAGCAATACATCATTGAGAAAACTATGATAGTGTGATGGGTCGCCTCAAGGTTTGCCCTTGGCTGGATAACATTTCGTGTAGGAAATAGGTAATCGATCGAGATCCTACCTATAAGTGACTTTAAATTAGATGAAAAAGATAATTAGGTAGGGGATCAGGAGGGGTAATTAAGCATTTGACCCCAAGGGGAATGACTAAAACAGCTTGTGCTGAGAAAATACTTAAGCATCTAGAGGTTGAACATCTGTGAAGATGCCAGAGAGATGTCACTAGGGGTTTGACTGCCTGACAATACAAAGGCGAATGATTAATTTAACCTTAGTAATTCACAGCACTACAGTGTGACCTTTTGTGATCCATGAAGGTCGATGCTTTTCTCTCACAAAGCACTCTTGGGTTAAAGAGGACTCTTGCGGATTAACTTCACTCGTAACATCGCCCGCAACCTTCCGGAATTCTATCGCAACAACCAAAACTAGAACATACTGCAATCACAGCACAGCAAGATTACTCTAGGTAGCCAACAGTGATGCTTGAAATAGGAGAGCTGATAATTCACTGATGAATATTACTGCAACTCATGAATATTAATTTAGGATAGAGTAATTAAAGGTGCACTATGTAACTGTTTTATGTTTAAAATTAACAACATTTTAATAACGAGTCAATACATCATCAGTTCTTCATCTAAAACATATTTTTTGTCTTCTAATTCACTATGGTACGCCTATTATATTTATATTTTAGACCAGTCAAGTTTTTTTTATGGGAAATTACATACACTGTCACTCGAATGTGCGTGTCTCATATCTATAAATAGAGAAAAGTTGCTCAGGCTACTTTGACGCATGTGGTAAGTTGTCACAGGTTGACATGGAATTTCGAACCTCCAGGGAACCACTTTGACCGTCTTTGATAATTCACACTGCGTGATTGTCACTCACGTGAACGAGCCGATTTGCCTATGATTCCGGGCATTTGTCGGCGATCTCACAAAACCTGTCAGCGATTGAAAATTGGGCCTAAAATCGTTCACCGTGAACTCAGCACAAGGTATCTTATTGAACAGATAAATTGCCATATGTAGCTCTCTAACATAGTTCATTGTAAAGCGTTATATTGTGAAGGGTCATTATTATGGGTTTTTGTAGCACTGTGCTGGAATATATTTTCAAGGAAGTACCCTGTCTATTAATGAGTAAAGCTACAGTAACGCCTTCAGCTAGTCAGCTTAAGATCCTTTCCATCTAAATATCTCTTAGTAGTGAAAGTTTTATGAGCAGTAAAATCTCTTTTTTTAGTTATAAGAAAGAACCACATTTATCCATAGAGTCACGTAGACCCGAAACACAGCCAAAACATTGTTCTTCCATTAATTGCATGCAGTTTTCTTTTTTTAACCGACAGAGGGACCAAAATGTACAGTGTATACCTCTAACTAGGAAAATTATAAAATGGCACATCATGACAAAAAGGTTGTGGACCTCTGGTCTTACATTTGGGTTAACGGGCTATCAGAATGTTCCATGTAACTTGGCATTGAAATTCAATATTAATACAGCTTTATGTCAGATTGTCATGATTCCTGCCTTGTGATCCCCTTGTCTTGTGTGGACTTTTATTTCCTGTTTCGTGCCATGTCTTGTAGTGTAGTGTTTCTTTTTGATTAATTCCTGATTGTTCCCAGGTGTGTCTTTTTTGCCAATCTCCTCTTGTGTGTATACCCGTGTTTCTTATGACCTTTGTCTGGTGTTGTCCTTAGTGGATATATTGTCTGAGTAGTTTTCAGTTATGTTTTTACCCCTTGTTTGGATAAAAAGTCAAATTGGAAAAACCAACTTAACAGAAGTTTTATGTGGCGAGCAGGACGAGGTCGAGGGACGTGACAGAACGGCGCGAGACCGGTGGAGTGATTAATGATGAACGACACCTGTGAGGCGCACCGGTCTCGTATCTCTCACGGAGAAACGGAGGCATAAAGGAGGAGCGACGACTGTGAAGATCGAGAGAGGAACAGGCCTGAGTTTTAGTTGATGTTTCGTGTGGTCAGCAGTCGTCCGCGAGAGGCTGCTGTCTTATACTTTCGTTTTTGTATTTGTTTATTTATTTATTAAAGTCTTTGAAATGTTCGCCGGTTCCCGCCTCCTTCTTCCCATGACATACGAACCTTGCAACATTTAAGTTTACAAAAAAGCTTTTAGATTATTGGTTTCCATCTTAGTTTTAACTATAACTTTTAGTACACAATAAATTGTTAGGTACACCAGGTTTTTAGCTACGAGGTCAGTCATTGTTCATCGCAAACTAAACATATGAAGAAGGTCTCCCAAGCACATCAGAGAGCACGTACACTAGGGATTATCAGTCATTTAAAGCTGCCTATCTTCCTCTCAGCTCCCTTGTTGATGGTGTATACTGGTCGATATTTGAATCCATTATTGAACAGAGGCCTAATTTTCTTCAGACCATCTCTGCTTATCACACTTTCCCCCTGTCCAGCTGCTTTGCCACTGATGGTCATACAGATCACCTTCGCGCAGTGTGTGTGCATGTGTCTGGATTATCCTACAAAATCTTAATCGTTCTCTGTGATAAATCTAAGTGGCCATAAAATGAGAGGGGAAAAGAGAGATTAGTTGTTTGAGTGTGAAAGCATTGTCTCAGACTGTAGCCTGCATGTCTATTCTGTTTGAGTTCACTAGTCATCCTTAACCAATCTCTAACCTCAGGAAGTGACATCGAGATCGCTTTGCAAAGGCAATTATTTAGGTCCACCTGTGCCTTCAGTCATCTTCCAGCTAAATGCGGTAAGTGCAGGTGGCCATGGAGGGAGGGCTCATGCAGAAAGCTCTATCACTTTTCCCAGCTGTGCTGAGAAAACAGAAGTTTAACTACAGTCATGCCCCCTGAGCCTGCAACAAACACACAAATGTTTATAAAGCAAAGAGGTTAACCATTCATAACCGTCAGGACTTTGAATTAAAGATTCACAATATATTTGTACTGTAACACGGGTGCACTCAGAGATGAAGGAAAGCAGATAAAGGTATTTAATAGGCACGTTTCCACTGTCGGGCCAGTGCGAGCCAGGGCTTTAAACGGGCCGTGCTGGGCTAAAAGCCTCGGACCTGTAGCACCGAGCCCAAAACCATGCTGCGTTTCCACCGTCGGGCCAGAAGCTCTGCAGCGCTTCACTAAAACCAGCCCGTAACACGCCTCTCTACAACGTCACACAAACCCATCATTTCACCAATGAATGGAAGTTTTATCAGAAAACGAATCGGAAAGAAATCTTTGAAAACTAGCGAGGTCGTAAAACGAACATGATAACAGTGAATGTTTGCTGGCATTTTTGTTGTTTACTTAAAGATTTAAAACCCAAGCATCATGTTACCACAGGTTTACAATAAAAAAGTGAGTTACACAGAAATAAAGTGGTTTACCGTTATTTCACAAAAGAAAGAGGACACACTAGGCTATACTTATACAGTCGCGTGTTCATTTGTAGTTACAGGACATATTCACATAACATTTAGAAAGAATAATAATTTCTACAAATATGCCATCAAAAATATGACCTGAGGAGCTTTAGCACTCTCTACAGTTCTATTTTCAGTCAGAGAAACGGAGGAAGCTCCCGGAAGTTGCTTTATTTTATGACATATGCAGAGCTAAATATGGATATCATACAGTCCGATAAAGAGACGAGACGAGAGCAATGACACACAACCATGGAAGAACAAGACCTGACCATGAACACAGGAAACACTAGGGCTTATACAATACAATACAATTCAATTCAATTCAATTCAATTCAATGCAATTCAATTATCTGCAATATTAAATATGTTTAATATATAGTCTCAGTCAATATAAATTGGATACATGTGAAATATTTAATTGTGCCAATGTTAAGATATTTAATTGATTGTGCACACCTTCCCCAATATCTGCTATTTTTAGATTTAGATTAAATATCAGATCATTAGTAACAATCATCAATCGGTCACTTAAAGTTAATCTTTAAAAAACACTTGTTATTTAATAACATTAATTAAATATAAAATATAGTAATATACTTATTTAAATACTAATGATTACATCAGCTATTTAAAGCGTCAGCCATAAGGGAAATTTATGGTATGTAGAATTAAAGTGGTCAATCCAATATAAGAGGCCACAGTCCACTTTCAAGGGATGTGTGAGGTCACTCAAAACCAATTAAGTAACTCTTAATTCATGCGTCCAAACTACCACATCAATGTCAAGTGATGGATTCTCTGCCTGTATGATGAAATCTTAACCTCATGTCAGCGATTACCCAGCCAAATACACAACGGACAGCTTGTCAGCACTGACCAGTATTTCATCAGGGATTCTGGAGTTAGGAAGCATTCGAAATGCAGGAGAGGGAGAGAAAGGCTAGATGAGAGAGAGAGGAGAGCACTAAAAGCAAAACAGATACGGGTTACATAAGACTACGCAACACACTGACGGTGAGCCAAGGACACAGCATAGAGAACACACACACACACAGACGCTGCAGGAGGGATTCCCCAAACAACGAAGCTGAGCCAACGCAATATTTACCTGCTATGACAATGCAGCCGTTTGTGCCGCACCATGACTGCGTAAAGACTGCAGAGATCCGTGCTGCACAATCCATTCAATTGCATAATTCACAGTGAAAGGGAAGGGCGTGAAACTCGTGTTAATGAGATAGGGGGAAAAAAGTGCCACCAAGACAAAAAACGGACAATGTACAGATGGAGGTTGAGAGAGTGGTGAAAAAAAAGAAAGATTAGAAACTCATTTCAAAGTCAAAGCAGAACAATTCATCAACAACTACAGCAGGATGTGGGATTATAATGGCGCAAGGTGAATCTGTCTCTTCATAAATGTGGGTTTCTTCAAATACGGGAAATTTTGTGCTCCAGGAGGAGTTGATTTTAAGGTTTCAAGAATCGTTTTGTTATATGAAGGTCACACATTTCTCAACGTGACTTTCAACATTTATTTTCATCATTTATGTGTTATACTTTCATCATGAATGAAATCCTGAATCAATGCATTTAGCTTCAATATTTAGAGTGAAAATTAAGCATAATCAATTTTGTCAACCAATCAGTTCTCAGTTGTAGCATCATTTCCACCATGACAACAGTTCTGCAAAAAGAAACAAATTATGCAAAAAGTGTGAAAATATTATTTAACAATGTATATCTTGGATATATTATGCCAGCGGTGAAATTAGACATTTTATTACAAAAATGTTTCAAATGTAATTTCCACCACTGCCATGTCATTTCAACACAATAAGTTTAAAAAGTAAATGAATAAAAACGAGGAAAAAATGCTAAAAAAGTGTGTAAATATTTATTTTTGACCAAATAAGTGTGTCTACAGACTTACCACTAAGTGCTCCAATTTCTGATATTTATGCCAATTAGTTATTCTTCCGCTGCTGTGAAAGAGACAGAGTGATAAAAGCAATATAAAAGTAGCACTGCATGGGCAACAGTGATAAACATCTTAGCAGTCATTAGTCAAAAATATCTGACCGCTCAATGCCACAACTCAAATATTCAAGAGAGCTGTGTAATAAAAAAGCAGGATGTACAGCCACAGGACTTGAATGAATTATTTAGTTTGACCGTCTCTTTTACTGCATCTCTCTCTGAATTAAGATATGCTGCAGTGCAGCCTGTAGGAGCTAACATCCCACCACTGTCAGCTATTTGCCCCCACTAGAAACAGAAAGAAATGGACAGGACTACAGAGCCATGCAACACACACGCACGCACATACACACACTATGTTTTCATGTTTTATGGGGACTTTCCATATACATAATGATTTTTATACTGTATATTCTATCCTCTTACACTAACTCTAAACCTAAACCTACCCATCACAGAAAACTTTTAAAACTTAATATTTTCACACAAAAAAACTCACTTCATATGATTTATAAGCTGTTTTCCTCATGGGGACAAAAACATTTTTCCCACAAGGACAAGGATTTTGGATATCGCCATCTAATGTAGGGTTTACCAACACACACACACACACACACACACACACACACACACACACACACACACACACACACACACACACACACACACACACACACACACACACACACACACACACACACACACACACACACACACACACACACACACACACACACACACACACACACACACACACACACACACACACACACTTTGGATTTCCATAGACATGATTTTTATACTGTACAAACTATATTCTATCAAGCAACCCTACCTCTAAACACAACCCACAAAGAAATCTTAATGTCTTTTTATTACATTTTCACACAAAAATTAAATAATAAAAAAATATATATATTTAAGCAGTTTTTCAATGGGGAGATTTTTTTTTCTCCGAAATACCAGAAATATGGTATTCCTATATCCTTGTGGGGATATTTTACCAGGACACACACATACACACACACACACATGCACTTTCAACAGTCCATCCCATTAACAGGCTGTGACTCTTTTTAGCAAATGCATTTCAGCAAACCTCCTCTTGATTTCTGTCATTCATTTTTAATGTTGATGCTTTACTGTCGTCTTCATCTCACCATCTCACCACAAAGTCATGAGGGTGAAAGGTCATACATACATATATATATATGTATTACATATATTTAACTTGATGCTTATACCTAAGTGTAAAGAAGGACACAGATGACCTTGTGTATTCAAGGATGCCACAATGATGTAGAAAATCAAGTGACATCCAATTATGGACACTTTTGGTCCTGTGGGCTTTAAAAAAAATCTAATCTCTTAAAACTATTTTTTTTTACACTAGTTTATGTCTCCTAACAATGTCCAACAGTGAATGTACAAAACATGAAATATAAAAAAATAAACTAGAAAGAATATAGTAAAGAATAAAGAATATATAGGAAAGTCATGAAAATTCCTACCAAAAGAGTCACGTTCATACATTTTTGTGTGGGAAATTACATTTTGAACAATTTTGGAATTAAATGGCTTGACTAATTTCATAGGTGACATTTCATGCACAGTACTCACAATTAAATAATATTTTCACCCTTCTTGCATATTTAAAATTACAGCTTGGGCGGAAACATATTGTGATCACAAGTGAGATTTACCCTTCAAATAGACAGAATTGTGTCGTTTTCACTAATGATATAAAATATAAAATCGCTTAAAAAGAAGCACCCAGATATGGTTGATCTAGAACATAAATTCCATGTGTAGTGGCTGTGACAAGTCAAGACAATAAGTTATCCACAGGACAAATGACAGCCGTCACACACGGATACACAATTAAAAGTTTGTTGGTAGACAAACAAAAGTTGTCTTCTGCTCATGTAGCTCGGTGTAGCACAGAGCAGTGGACATCTTTTATCTCCTACCTAATGAAATAGGTGGAATCTGTCTGCACGCGTTTGATGGATGATACAGATCCGGTTTTAATGGGCCTTGAGAGAGAAAGCAAAGAAAATGAGAAAGGGATAGAGCAAGTGAGGAAATGAGAGAAACAGCCGAGAGAGAGAGAGATAAAGATGGAGAGCTAGAGTCCGAGTGAGAACGAGAGAGTGCAATCAAAGGAAAGAATCTGGGCTCACTGGAGAAAGCAAAAGGAAGAAGTGAAGAATAGTGGGGATCCATTACAGGAAATATGCAGTGGCGCTAACAGCAAGGCAGAACTCAACTCCGAGGTCCGAGTGGGCATTGGAGAGATGTATCTGATGCCGGTCATTTTTAATGAGGTAGCGAGGGAACTGAAGTCCAGAAGGCACAGCATGATACGCATGGTCAGGACAGAACAAAGTCCAAATGAAACCGGGAAAGTTAATTAAGTTACCGTACCACATGTGGTGAAAAGTTGGGTGTAATTTACTGTAAAATACTGTCAAATGTATGGGTTTTGCAAGTAATAGGTAATGGATCAGTGCCCCCGTGTCAATCCTTTTAGTGCAAGGATACACATGGGTAGGTTTAGTAGTGGTGTGGGGTGCGTGTGTATTATACGATTGGTTAGGATTATTGGTGCGGTGCGTGTGTATTACACGCAATGAAGTGCGTATCAAATGCACGTGAAAAACTGCGTATCATATGCACGTAAAAACGAATTTTCGCGTATAAATTGCACGATAAACACAATGCGTGCTATATAGACGCATTTTCATGAGATTGGTCTGATTTAAGTCACCATTAAATCAAAATCATTAATTCTTGTTTTTTTATTGCAGTATTTATTATAAATGATATATCCGTGCACATCATAATTTTTTTTAAATTAATGTGTCCTCATCATTTCTAATCAAAATAACTTCCCCATCCACTTGAGGGCAACATCTCTTCTCTGCTCTGATGGCGTGTTTTTCGGCGTGAGGCTGGGATGTCCTGTCAGTCACTCACACAAGGTCACAGCAATAGCAAACAACAACGATCCAAAGATCCAATCAATTCCCGATTGACAAAATCAAGTCCCGCCCCACATTTGTTTCTCATTCAAGAAGCTGTTTCACTCAGATATATATGTCACAATAGCGAAGATAAGACTATTGCAACATGCTTACAATGAACTCGAATTCATGTGGCTTTCTATTGTCAACTCCATAATTATGGTAGGTATCAGTACACTTTAAGATAAAGAAGAGACTTTGGTGGTTAAGGTAGCATGGTATATTAACATTATATCACTTGAAATATACAGTTATAAATTGTTAAATAAACATGCACCAATATTCCATTCTGTAATACAAAAGCTGGTTGTCACAGGAGTTCTTTTTTTGTTTTTTACAGCGAATTTCTGGCAACTGCCAGCTTTTTACTGTAAATTGAACAGGATTTCTTTCCTACAGTGCTGGGTCTAAGTGAACTCTCATTAATAATAGAAATGAGGCAGGCAACATGTGGAATAGAGGCTCCTGGGGGTAAGCGGGGGCTAACCAGCACTCTCATCTATCATCCATCTGGACTCTGTCACCAGAGCTCTCACATCTACAGTGTGAAAAAGAGGGAGAGTTTAGGAGCCATTGCGCCGTCTACTGTACATCTGTCAGGGGTTGCGTGTAGCATAATCCTGACAAAGCGAGATGCGCGACGCAGAAAGACGATATAAACACTTTTAATGAACACTAAACACTACACAGTAACATAACTTTACCACAAGACAATGAACAGAGGAGAACTGCGGGCTTAAATACAATGAAGGCAATCAACAAAACAAGGAACAGGTGAGAACTAAAGAGAAACCATGACAACTAATGAATGACTAGAACTCAGACAAAAGGTGACAATGAACACTACGACTAAACTAAACAAGACGATGATGCAGAAAATGATCATGAGAACATCATATGTTGCATAATAGGCATAATATGTGCCAGTATGCTGCCAAAAAGCATCTTTGGACTGTGAAACTTGATTGTGGGTGTGAGCTCATGAGTCGTCGTGCAATGTGGGCTGCACGCCTTGAACAGTAATTTAAGTCAAATAAAAATAGTGGGGTCACCCGGATCAGACTTTTATTAGGGATCTTGAATCAGGAATAACCAATGCAGCAGCCCCTATAAGAGCATTAATGAGTGTAAAAACTCACTACAAAGCGAAAGCTAGAGGGGTGAATCTCATTAAAACATGCCCAGGGTCACATTTCACCCCAAAATCAAAAGGGAAAAAAAAATGCATAAAGAAAATGAGGTCTATTTTTTCCTTCTTTTTTCATGAAATTTAAGCTGTGAGATTCATCCATCTAGAGATATAAAAAAAGTTAGAGAAGGATATAGAGTAGGAGCCAAAGGTATTATGGAGATAAGATTTGAGAAAGAACAGCAAAAGGGCAGCAAGAAAATAAAAGTGCATAGAAGGAGAACGAGATTTAGACTCTCAAAAGCGATCATCAGAAGAGCTAGAGATGATGACCCTGCTGCACTGTTTCAGAAGACTGTCCCCTTACTTAGCTTTCACCTTGTTACATGCCATTGACTGTTCTGTCAGAGCACAGAGTGATTGAGGGATGGGGAGGGGACTTGCCTGTCAGAATACACTGCTGATTCAGTGAGCGAGAAGCCCCTGCTGAGACCAGACTCGAGGACCGAGGGTCAAAGATGAACTCGGGAATTTATAAAAGCGGCTCACGCATAACCAGCAGATAGTTATGCCACAGTCAGACACCAAAGAGCTTTTTTTCAGTAGTGTTAAGTATTTGAGTAAACGTAATTAGTTACTTCTTAAGTATCTTTTTGGCTACTTTGTAGTTTTAGTATCAAAGATATTTAGCCATCTCTATACTTGATTACATTTTTGAATAAGTATGTGCACTCTTTACTCCAATACATTTGTAACGAGAAATGCTGTTAATTGTTACATTTTGCATGGCACCTAACTTTTTCCGCAGTTTATTTCTGCTGCAAAATAAGTAATATCACCATCTGCAGGGCATTAAAGGTACTACACCTTGTTAGTTTTGCCCTTCCTCAAACAAACTTGTCAATAAACAAGGCTACTTTACACGAATGCGAATGAATTAGCAGTTGTGAATCAGAGGTGTTTATATTTGAGATGAGGACATGACTGCAGCCGGTGAAGAGGCCGAAACCAGTGTCCAGTGCAAGTAGGCTTTGGCTATTTCATTTTATTTAACATTATTTTATTTATCCGTTATATTCAAGGGAACTTTTTGAAGAATATTGTTCCTTAAACCCCTTTTGAACTCTTGAGCTTAACTCAGACTTGAGTGCTTGTAGACGTTGTGTCGACCTTGATTTACTGCAATTTTGAGGTGTTCAGTTTTATTTTGATCTTCAAACTTGTGATTGCTCTCCTCATAAATCAACTGTTTCTTGTTTTTCCCTGGCATGTCTCTTAGGTGTTGAGGAATAGTGGATCTTTGAGCCCATGTTAAATTAATTAAGTAGTACTTAAAAAACTAAAATCAGATACTGTCAGTGGTACTGTGAGTGATGCAATGCATTCACAAGTGAGGATGTTGTATGTGGTTTCCAAGGCGTTTCTATGGGGTTTCTGGTTGTAAGAGCAGGAAAAAAATCCAATTATAAGATTTAAATCTTAGTTTTTTTGTTGTTGTCTAAACAAAAAGTCACATAAAAAAGCCTAAGTAAATGATTTTAAGTCTCACACATGGTATATAGGTATGACAACCAATGTAAATGTGCTAACAAAAGTAAAAATAATCTATTTATTAAAAAAAATCTTGGTTTAACTTAAAAAAGCAAGTTACCTTGTTGCCTTAAAATTTTGAGTTTATTGTAAATAAAAACTGAGTTATTACAATGAATAAGAATGGTTTAATAAACAGAAACTCAAAATAGTATGTTATCTTCACACATTCGTTATCGAAGTTGATTTGACAAAAGACAAAAAGTTGTGATAACAAATTATGAAAATATTTTTTTACAGTGCAACTGCATTACAATTTTTTCTGATTTAGCAAGAGGATGGAAATGTGAGCAGATTAATTCCTGCCATCTGATATCATACGTATATCACAAAATCTGACAATTACACAGGAACCAATATAAAAACATCAAAACCCATTCATGGAAAAGAGGAGGCAGAGGTTCTTCCAAGGATCCATGATATATTCCATATAGTCTTAATAATTCATAAGGGTCTTTACAGCAGAAGTGTTAAGCTTTCACCTTAAAGTTATGTCAGGTATACCATATTTACAACACAGTGGGAGCTCCAGCTGCTTTTCACATAAACATGAGCCAGTTCACACTGCTGTAAAACTGAAAATGTGCGCACAATGAATAAACACAATGTAAATGTAATATACATCAACTGAATTCTGAAAATGTAAACCTTATTCAATTGCATCATTGGCCAAATGGTGTCACTTGGATACATGTACTTCTTAAATTTCAATTGGACACACACCAGGGCGTAATGAAATGAGTATCAGAGCTGACACCCCAGTAAGTGGCCGCACTTGATTGGTCACAATTCAGCTCTGCGAGGCACAGATAACGGCACCTGCCACTCGTCTGCCCAGATAATACAATAAACTCACTGAGCATGCTCAAACAAACACTTCACTACATTTAATCACCTGGTTTAAATCACAGTGACCCAAAAAGTATTTCGACACTTAAAAAATTGAGTTTCACAGAAAAATATCAAACCAAGTTACATCTGCAAACAAATTACGCAAGTATGTTTCTTCAGTTTAACTTCATATATTTCCCATTAAAATAAATACATAAACATTACAGCTAAATACATTTGGGGACACTGTCCATCAAACTCAAGTCATGTACCACGTGTCTCCACAAGAGGACTCTGCTGTTCTGGTTTTTAACATCTTACGGTTTAAAAATAAATTTGTACACACTAAAAGTGTTACCATTCAATCAAATACCTAATCTTCATGCGACACGTAAGTGCCACTGAAATTAAATGCTACTGAAAACTCAACTTTGCCATCACAGGAATAAATTACATTTTAAATTATACCACAATCGAAAAGTTATTTTAAATAGTAACCATATTTCACAATATTACTGTTTTAACTATATTTGGATCAAATAAATGCACCCTTGATGAACAGAAAAACTGTAATAAAAAAAATATATATATATTACAATCCCAAATTGTGTGTAATCTTTAGCTGCAGGGTACATTTATTTTTGTCCTTATGACGGTAATAAAACAGCTAATTATTGTGAAGCAGTGACACAGTTGTGTTTAAATATGCAGATATACTCTGAAAAGGCCACTGGACAGAAAAGTAGACTGTATGAAATAGATCTGACACAAACTCCGGGGCAAAGCTCACTAGCATTTAAAGCATAGGCCCTACTCTAAAACAACAGATGAAAGAAATACGGGACATTAGCTTTCTTAATTCATTCTCCTAAAGGTCATACCATAACACTTCTCTCAACATCTATGAATTCATGTCAAAACAACAACAGTGTGAATCTAATGAACAGCCTGAGGGCAATCATTGCGAATCCATGCAAAATAATGCATTTTCCTGCCGTGTAAAACAGACCTGAGCTTTACACTTATACATAACCTTAGGCCTACATGTTCCCCATAACTTACAAATGAAACGTGTGAGGGCACGTCATACAGTGTGTATACAAAAGCAGGTTAATTGGTCACTTTGAGCATACCTTTACAAGTGTACACGTGTGTGTGTGCAACCCGATCTCACCAAATGCGTCTATATAGCACGCAGTGTGTTTATCGTGTAATATATACGCGAAAATGAGTTTTTACGTGCATAGTATACGCATGGATAGCACATGGTTGGGTTTAGGGTTGGGTAGGGTGCGTGTGTATTATACGCTTGGGTAGGATTAGTGGTGTGGGGTGCGTGTGTATATCACGAAATTAAGTGCGTATCATATGCACGCGCAAAACTGCGTATCATATCCACGTAAAAACTCATTTTCGCGTATAAATTGCACGATAAACACACTGCGTGCTATAGAGACGCATTTGTGTGTGTGTGTGTGTGTGTGTGTGTGTGTGTGTGTGTGTGTGTGTGCGTGCGTGTTGTGTGTGTGTGTGTGTGTGCGTGCGTGCGTGTGTGTGTGTTTTAAAGATCTGTTTTTGTAGCCTCACACTCACAGCTTGTGTTTGTGTGTGTATAGGTGTGAAGTTATGCAGGGACAGGTGGGCTGTAGGTCACACATAGCCAGCGGGACAGCCAGTGATTAAAGAGGGTCTCATTTGACGTCTAACTTTCAGAGGGAGGACCCGATGTCCGTACTATTCTGGGTCCAGCACACACCCTTCCCTTCTGTTCCTGCTGTAACCGGACACCTTAACTGCCATTAAGGCAAACCTGCTGACACACACAGTTCTCTGTGAAACTGGATGTTCAGCACTGAATAGTCTGCTTTATTAAACAAAAACAAAACAAATATCCAAATGTTATCTTTCAGTTGGGAAACATTATTTTATAGAAGCTAACTGACAAGGTGTATCATTTTCCACACATTATAAAAGTAAAGTTAATTAAGTAAAATCACGAATGCATTGTTAAACTTATAAAAACAAATTGTGAATGTATTATTAGTATAATGGGTGATATTAGGGCTGTCAAAACATTAAAATAATTCTTTAGTGTCAATGATAATGACACTAACATTACTTTTTGATAGCTTATCCCATCTGATTTTCATTTCTAAATAAATTCACCATTCGGAAAAGTCTCTCTCTGAATTTCACCATGGTTTCTTCCACAACTGTCAAAACTCTCAGTCAAAGCTCAGGTGTCTCATTAAATAGAGAAGAAGCTTTTTACAGCTTCAGCCTTAATGGTTTTATTTCACAAGTTAATCATGGACTCATTCAAAAAACTGTTTGCTGACTGTCCACATTTTTTTTTTTTTTCCAACAATGTGTGCTCAACAATGTGGTCAGCATTCACACAGGCTTCACACACTTTATAACAAAGTGAAAGAAAGAGCTATCGCCTCCAGCATAATCAATCAACATCGCAGGTGATTTAGGGCTCTGTCTGATTTCACATTCAATTTTTCTGAATATTACAACATAGAAACATTTTATCATAAGCTCCCTCCAAGACAGAGATCTCATAAACTCACTTGAGATTGAGTTATAAAACCAGAAAAAGCCAATCAACTGAAGCCTGACTTTATCATAAATCAATTCTGCGGATGAGCAAAAAGGAAATTACACACAGTTTGCGCCCTGGTCCACGTGATACCAATATTCTCAGACACTTAACATCTTCATTATAAATTAATGTGTGACTAGACTGGCGCCCCAGGCAATGAGTAACATTCATGCTCTTTTAATCCCTACATCTACATGACAGCAAGAGAAAGATCCGCTATCTGTTTAGTAATGTTCTTGCATATATATTGCATATATACCGTTCACATCACCTCAGGCGTAAATACAACACTTGAATACGGCAAGGCCTTGTAGCAATCAATATAACTGGCACTTAACAAATTTCTACTTTCATCCAAGAGATTATCACTATGCTTTTCAACGAGTTATGTCTTAATATGATCCTCAAAAAAATATTGGACACTTTAATCACACTTAAAAATGTATGAATGGTATTGAATTGAGATGAGCACAGCTTTCAAGAAAACGGTTTCACACTACCGATGGATCCGGCGTGTTGTTTAATGTGATTACCTGTGATGTGGTGCTGTTTGGTACTGACACGGTTGGTGGACTGGATGGAACAGCACAAATGAAGCATAGCCAACATGGTGAGAATCATCACCACACTCTGCAGGAGCAAAGGCAGCTCAAACTGTTTGCCTATCCTGCAAAACAAAGCAATACATCATTTAAAGGTAAAGTGTGTAAAAGCTGTGCCTCTAGATAAACCAGACAGAACTGCGAATATAACAACTGTTTCCAAACAGGTTCCCCAGCCATTTTCTATTTGTCAAACAAACTGAAAACCGTGCCCCAAACGCACACCATCGGTTGAGCCATTGCTGTTATGTTGGCCTAGTTCGGATACACAAACAAAGCCATTTTTGAAGCCACAGAGCTGAAAATGTTTATGCTTTTTAGAGAATACAACATGTGAATGGCTAACTTATGGCTCTCTTTATATATTAAAGTCGCAATGTAAAGAAAGCAGAGACTTTTCTCTCACATTTTGACGTACATCCGAGTGAAACGGTTTATCAAAAATAAAAATGAGCTTGTCGATTGTAAAAACGGGGCAGATTAAAGTAGACTAAATGACTGGAGACGTCCCGCCAACAGCATACGCCTTTTCGCTGAATTATCAATAATGACATTTTAAAAAACAAACACATGCATGGATGAATTGTTTGCAATACGATCAGCAAGATGCATTTGGAACATGCACTCTTAAAACTAAGGCTTCTTTATCGGCATGTGGTTCCATTAAGCTTTAACATCCATGGAACCTTTCCATTACACAAAAGGTTCCTTATAGTGGAAAAATGTTGTTTAGGGTATTAAAATGTTTTTCACACACAAAAAAAGAAGTTATTTTAAGAACTGTTCACTGAAAGGATCTTTGATGAAGATTTATTTTGGAACCTTTATTTTGGGTATGCATTTCCATTTCATACTGAGTGTTTTTCCATTTTAATGTTTGAATGTTTAGCTTAAAACATGCATAAAACTGCACAATAAAAATATATTGAGAAAAAAAAAGGCTATTCTCCAAACAAAAGGGGGAGCAAATAAATAAATAAAGGAACAGGCCTACAAAATGTCACACAAAAATTCAACCTTTATTAGTTAAGCTTTGTTCCTGTTTATTTCACTTAGATTTCCACATTTCGCCACCGGTGAACTCTAACTGCAGCTGAAGTAACAGTAACTCCCCTCCACTCACCAGAAGAAAATGCGAAGTATATTAGCAATGAGCAGCACCAGACAGACTCTTGTGGAGAAGCCCTCAGCATTATTGGTCCTCTGGATCTCCTGGTACTGGGGGACGTAGGGCACCGCACCCCCAAACACCAACACACCCGAAGCCACCCAGGACAGCAGAGTCCACGAGCTCTCTATGTTCTCTTCTGACCCCTGCTCCATCACTCAGTCCTTAACAAAACACTGTCTTTACACTCATATCCCCTGCAAGAAGAGGTTAGGACACTTTTACATTTGATCACATAAAATAAAGTACAATGCAATGCAAAAAAGAGGCAGCAACATGCCCTTACAGCACCAATAAAAGCAACACTGCCACCTTCAGTATCCTTAAAGCTCTCACAGGATCAACAATACTTACAATAAACACATTATAAAGGATTAATGTGTGCCTCTCTAGAAATGAAATCCTATGAGGGGCAATTTTCATAGCAGTGAAACAGTAACAGTCGTCTATACACGCTGCCACCCCAATCTGACGGTATCTCAGCTAAACAGGACATTTGTGCAGCAAAAGATAAGGCTTCTCTTTGTCTCTGACCTGACAAACATCTCCTCAAAATGATATACGCTGAGTCACAAGATCTAGAATACACTGCTGAGAAGTTTCAAAATAGTTGAGCTTATGTCGCAGCATCAATTCCCCTATTCAGCACAAGTCTTGGACATATGTGTTCTGAGGGGGTGGACATTCTTTAAAGGATGTAAAAAAGGGAAGAATGTGTAATCTATGCTAACACAAAGCCTGGAAGAAGCTAATTTTTAAACCAACACTGTGTTATTGAACACTTGACCCCTATTTCCCACAGTTTATTGCATTGGATTATATTTGTTTTTTCAAATGTAATTCAGATTTCTACTTGACCTGCCAACATTTATAAAAAATAAAATAAAATAAAAATGATATATATATATAACTCCAAAACGGGAATAAATAAATAAATCTATAAAAAACATTGCTGGAAAAATATGGCATACAAAACATTACTGATTTTACTAGACTATCAGTTTCTTCATAACTTTTATCTTGGTTAGCCAGTTAGAAAATCTATTACCTTGCTGACAAGTGTTCATGGTTGAAAAGCAGCATGAGCAACTACATTTCACAGCAAAAATATTTTTAAAGCAATTATCATGCAAAAAAAAAAAAAAAACTAAACAAAAAAACAAGATCAAAATCAAACTGGGCCCTGCAACATTTTAAAGTGTATTTTGTGGGTTTAAGTAGTCAGATTAGCAAGGTATAATCCATATACAAGTCAACTAGAACCAAAAACTTTCTCATTGCAGTATCCTAGTGGAGGTCTTTCAGTAAAGTATACTTTCTGAGAAGTGCTACTGTAGTACATAGATGCGTTGCATAACTTCTGCATTCTGTAGGGGGGTTGGGCTTTTCTGACATGTCTCCACCTCTCTCTGTTTAGGCTACAATACATGCACATTTACAGTAAATAGATTTAGGTTCAAAAAGAAAAAGAAAAAAGAAGAGACTATCATTTTCTGGAATGGCAAACATGGCCATAAAACACGTATGCTTGAGGCACTTCATGCAATGTGCACGTCTGTGTTGTGGTCTTTAGAAACCGGATAGCACATTGGGAAAGCAGATAAATTCCTCATGGGGTTCCAACCTGAAGAGTCGGTTCACACAGAACCCGTTTTTGCGTTCCACCACCGAGCACCTTTTAAACTGTGTTCTTTTTCTCTGTATGGACATGCGATTTTTGACAGTAGCTCCAAGGCTGCTCGTTGCAAGTATTTACGTCTCGAAAGTCGAGATCTGAATTTAATTCCGTCACGCGCTCTAGCTGTTTAAAGCGCAGCAAACAAACGATGGCCAGTCTGAATCATTTACGCGAGTCGACTCTTTTGATAAATGTCAACCAATGGTTCCAAAAAATATAGTGGTTCTATTACGTCATCGTTGCTGTTTATTAGATTTTAAATTAAGTTTTAGTTGTAGTTTAATTGTAGCTATACGTGTCCCAGTCATGTATGATTCAACTCGAACCCAACTAGGCTAATTTGAATGTAGGCTACTTATCTATAGGCCTTTATAGATAAATTCATCTTTAAAAAAAATTCATCATCAGGTGTAAAGTTATGTAAAAGTTATTTATGCTATTTTATCTGCCAATTAAAGTAACTTTTCGCCTTACCACGTTCTCTCACTCATTGGTTCTCGAGCCATTAGGACCGCTGTGTGTAGCTACTACACCTTGTCTGCATGTATTGTCTTGTTCAATAAAGTGAACCTGATGAATCAGAGTGAACATTAATGCAGTATCGCGTTTTAAGAACTCTCAGATCAGCAATTTCAGGCACCGAGAAAGAAGCAAAGCACTATAACGTTACTCAAAACTCTCAGCATATTCAGCAGGTTTCGCTTTACTGTAACAACATAAAAGAAGTCACAAAGACACACACACACACACAAAACGTAGGCTAGTAAGTTCTCAAGCATACCTTATTTCGGCCGAAGACTTGTTTGACAACTTATTATAGCAGCAGCACACTCATATGCTGTCTCATCTAGGCTAGCCATCATCTAGTCTAAATCAGGCTAATGCAGTTAGGAGATGTGGGTTTGGCCGCGCGCAGCTTTCATCGGTCTAATGTTACAGAGGAAGAGGGAAAATAAATAAACAGGGAGAACACCAGATCTTATCAAACCAAATATAGCGCTACCATTGTACTCATTTTGACAGTAAAGTTTAACGTCACAGCAACAACAACAACCCTTTTAGGCTTTATAAACTGCTCACTGAACAAATATGACAAATAAACAACTTGCCCCCACAACATCTTTTTAAAAATAACTAATATCGTCCAATCTATATTTTGTTTTGCCCATTTGAACCTACAGTCTTAAGCGTGACTTTAAAACTGCTTAAAGGACAACATATCTCTATCAAATAACAAATACTTAATCTCTGCCTCTCACACCTATAATGTAAAAATAAATAAATGAACAAAACAACCATTTTTGCCATTAAGCAACAAAATCAGATTAATAATTTAACTAATTTCTGGCATGTTCTGTTGTAATTTGTCGCTGGTTTTAATAGATGAAAAATAAATGACTGCATCTTTTGGATGAGAAGCCCTGCCCTGCTGCTGCGCGTCTGTCCGATCACGCCAGAAGCAGATTTGCGTGCCTGCAGCTGGGAGAATCTTTCACCGAGAGGTCTCTAAAATCTCGCGATATTTTTCTCGACTCCGTGATTTGACCAACAGCTGATTTTTAGAAAGCAAAGAGCTGGGAAGATACACAATTTTAAGAAGAATAAGCGTATTTTGCAGTTGAACTAATCTATTTATAAAAAAAATATGGCCGAAACAGACCCGAAATCGGTTCAGGATCTCACAGCAGTGGTAGGTTTGAAAATGAACGAAATTGTTGTGGTTTGCGAAGCTAGGCTAATGCTAGGCCAGCATAGGCTAGGCTATCTTTTCTACTTAGATTATTTTGATGCGATATAGACTTCGTTTAACGTTTCAAATTAGATTTTCTTTCGGATAATATTATTGTTGTGTTTTAAAGAAGCAGGTTTATTTGTTATAATCTTTTATTTTAACTTATTTACATATATTTGTGCATTTATACACGCTAGATTGAATGCATGTTTTCCCTAACAGGTGCAGACATTGCTGCAGCAGATGCAGGACAAGTTCCAGACAATGTCAGACCAGATCATCGGGAGAAATATCCTTTCTTGTTTTTTTTTATAGAGCTATAGAGTAATTCCAAGTAGGCCCACTGTAGTCTCCGATATAACGTTACCTCAACTTTTAAGATCACAGCAAGCTATTTAGAGGTGTTTAAGTGAGGTTACTTCATATTTAGCATATGCTTTATTATTTAAATAGTATTGGAAGCCCATTTCCGCCACATAAGAAAAGAAAAAGCAAGCTTTGTAAATCATAATGACATAAGTCGAAATTTTACCATACTAAGTCATAATTGAGATGCTGTTTATATGATGTCATAATGAATCGAAATGGTGAGTTACAAAGTTATGATTAGAATTGACTTTGAATGTCATATTTAGAATTTGTGCACACTTTAGATTAGGGTCCAATTCTAATTCTAAATCCAAACTTGCATGCCCAGAAAGTTAGTAAAGACAATGTTTAAAATAGTCCAAGTGACTACAGGCAGACGATAATACTTTTTGTGTGCAAAAAAAACCCCTAAAATAACAACTTTATTTAACTATTAATTTTCTTCTGTGTGGGTCTCTGAGTGAGTTCACGTAGTGTTACAGCGCAGCGCTTCTGGGTTGTATGTCAGAACGTAGGCTCACGATAAACTTATGGTTGAGCCACTGTAGTCCCCCCGAGCGACAAATTATGTTTTAGGAGCACGTTCAAACGGTCTATCTGATCATCTCGAGAAGAGGTATATATACACACACACACACACATATATATATATATATATATATACATACATACACACAGACAGCCGACTCACCTGTTCCTCTACAGTTTTCTGCATCCCTCCGCTACCCCGTTCCTCAGTCTCGGCTGGGGATGTACAGGGTAGACCTCTGGGTTTGGGCAAAATTTTAAGCTCGGAGCCCTCGATCCCCTCGATCCCCTTAGACAGCACGCCAAATACGCTTATTATATCTTTTTACTTTATTCAATCACTTTGTAAGTGTGAACTCGTGAAAACTGCCACTGGTAGTCCGACATTATTTATTTAATAAAGATTTATTTTTTGGTGTTTAATCCTTAAGATCTATAAGTAAAACATTTTTTAATTGCATTTATGAAAAAAAGGTTCAGCACCCAAGGCTCTATCACGATTGTGTCAATGGTGTACAGTGTCTGGGCGGATTGCCAGCAACAGCCATTAGGATTGTTTGTGATTTTGTCTTAGTGACTTAGGAGTCCTCTTGATATACCTGTACTAGTTCCCATCTTCCTTAACAAGATTCACTTGATGAAATGAGCACCCGTATCGATGATCTAGAGAAGAACATAGCAGACCTGATGACTCAGGCAGGAGTGGAAGAGAATGAAGGAGAGAACAAGGTCAAAGAGGGAGGAGAGGCCTCCTAGTAGAGGTAGTTTCATTTGATTTCTATTGTTTAAAAGTACTTTAGGTTTGATTCTAAATGGCATTTAATTCTGGCATACTGTAGTAAAATGCACTGGTTATCTTTCACAGGATGCTGAGAAGACACTACACACTATTCAGGAGCAGCAAGATTTTATCTATGGTGACTAACATTTTGGTTTGATGTGATGCTTTTTTAAAAAAACATTTAGGAGGAATTCAAGTCAGTCTTAATGCTGTGACTGTATGCTACCCTTTTTTTCCCTTTTTGCTTAATGGACTGCAAAGAACTTTTTAAACCTGACATCCAACTGTAGAAATGAACCCTGCGTTACTGTAATAACAGCACTAGCCCAAGTGCCAAGATAACACCATTCCTGTTCAAATAAATTTGTTGTTGAATTAAAGTTGTTTCTTAAAACCTGTGCCATCATCTCTATATATTGATAGATTTATTAAACCATTCACTATTTTACCTCCATTTATTTACTGGCAGGGGTGAGTTAAATGCGTCAAAGAAACATCTTGACATGCAAATGACAAAATGAAAGTGTGCTTCAAATACACTAACAGGGTGAATTCTTGGAAATGTAAAATGACTATATGACTGTCATAATCGGTCAATATGTAAGCTGGGTAAGTTGATGATTAATGCCTTAACACCTTAGAAATTATAAAATCAAGTCACCATTATTAAAGACTTAAGTTTTTTTTTCATGAAATATTTCATTTTAAATCAGGATAAAGAGTTAGTGTATAAGTGTATGTATATTGGTGAATCACACTGGATCTAAATCTGTCAAGAACATGTCTGCATTTTGCCCCAACATAAAAATATTCAATAAATGTTTCAATACATTAAAACATTAAATTTAAAAGTATTCATACATCATGGCAGTATATGTCACATAGAATTTAATTAATTGTGTTTTTAATAATAATATAAGAAGAACATCTATTAAAATTAATTCTGGACCAGAAGGCTTTCATTACTGTATTATTTTTCACATCATTATAATTAGAATAATTGTGATAATGTCACACTGCAAGAAAAACAAAAAAATCCGTACGGTCAAAAAATAATCTTGTATTTTATGGAATGAACATTTATTGAACTCTTAAAATAATTTAGAACAGCTGAATTTGGTTAAACATTATATATGTATATATATAAAAAAACAATATAAAAAGCCAACATCACCAAAGAACATGGCTGCACAATTCAGTTAACAGTTTGGATTAAAATATATATGTTTGCATAAAACATTGGGTTGAATTGAAAAATGAAGAAATCCCACTCAGAACACAAAGTCCTGTTCAGTCATGTCGACAGCCCAGGCAAACTTATCCCTTAGGGTTTTGTTGTAAATTTTATCCAGCGTCACCTCCATGTTCTTACACCTAGAAGCAGAAAATAAAGTAAAACACTGAAATAATAATTTTGATATAATGTATAACAAACCTATCAGTATAGCATGTTTGTGTGTTTGAGTGTGACATCATCACCAGGCCACGGTGATGCGTGGATCCAGGTAGTTGAGTTTGGAGGTGCCCAGGGCGATCTGTTTGTTCTCCTCTCGGTCTGTAGCCTGAACCTCCATCTTCAGCAGCTGTTCCTCACACCTCTGCACAGCTTTCTTCTTCTTCTCCACCACACTGAACACAAACACAGTATACCGTACTCATGTATATAAACGATCCCAAAGGCTGGAAGAGCAAATAAACGCCGCTTTTCTGGAATGAGATACTGACATGAGCAGCTTGTTGTCGGAGTTCCCTTTGGCTTCTTTCTTGGCCTGCTTTAGCTCTTTCTTAGCCAAGTCCAGCTGCTCTTTCCTGCTGTCAATCTAAATGGAGCAAGAGATGAGAGGAAAAACAAACCTAATAAAACAGCATCACACTGAAACATTTCCTTTGTTTTTTAAATGTTTCTTATTTTACTATTCGGTCTCATATCTCCAGTACCTTTGCCTGCAGGTTAGCCATGGATTGATCGAAGGTCTTTGGCGGCGCCCGCTGATGGTTACATAGAATTGCAACCGCACGGTTTGCCCTGTTGTAAGAGAGCAACTTCTCCACCGCATTATCCTTCACTGTAGTGAGAAAGACACATTAACACACATACAGAACGAGAGAGAGAAGATATGTTGAGAGTCAGAGATGCATTTAAATGTGGAGTTAAAGGGTTAGTTCACCCAAAAATGAAAATAATGTCATTAATGACTCACCCTCATGTCGTTCTAAGCCCGTAAGACCTCCGTTCATCTTCGGAACACAGTTTAAGATATTTTAGATTTAGTCCGAGAGATTTCTGTCCGTCCATTGAAGCTGTATATACAGTATACTGTCCATGTCCATAAAGGTAATATAAACATCATCAAAGTAGTCCATGTGACATCAGTGGGTTAGTTAGAAGTTTTTGAAGCATCGAAAATACTTTTTGGTCCAAAAATAACACAAAATAAGACTTTATTCAGCATTGTATTCTCTCCCGGGTCTGTTGTCAATCCTTCACAGTTACGCTGATGGCGTAAGACGCTGATGACGTGTTATCTGGTGCGCCCGAGCTTCATTTATAGACTGAGGGAGACGCACGCTGTAAAAGTGTCTCATCCGCGACATGCACATTTACGCACCATTAAAAAAATGATATCCACGCAAACAATGTAGAATAGCTTGAATATAGCGTGCGTCTCCCTCAGACTGTAAACGAAGCTCGGGCGCACCAGATAACACGTCATCAGCGTCTTACGTCAGCAGCGTCACTGCGGAGTCCTGAACGCAGATTGACAACAGACCCGGGAGAGAATACAATGCTGAATAAAGTCTTATTTTGTGTTATTTTTGGACCAAAAAGTATTTTCGATGCTTCAAAAACTTCTAACTAACCCACTGATGTCACATGGACTACTTTGATGATGTTTATATTACCTTTATGGACATGGACAGTATACTGTATATACAGCTTCAATGGACGGACAGAAATCTCTCGGACTAAATCTAAAATATCTTAAACTGTGTTCCGAAGATGAACGGAGGTCTTACGGGCTTAGAACGACATGAGGGTGAGTCATTAATGACATTATTTTCATTTTTGGGTGAACTAACCCTTTAAGATTTCCTCCTTCAGAGCAATCATGTCACATGCATTTGAAAAATAACTACCGGTATTCAAAATGACTTATTACTATTAAAAAAAGGTGACAGTTACAGTACAGTGCAATGTAACTATGCCAACTTAAAATAAAGTGTAACCCAAAATTATACAAAGAAAATATGAAGATATATTGCAGCCCTCCCAAAAATAATATATATATACATACATTTTTTTATTACTTTAATAATCATCCTATTCGAATCAGTGCCATTTTAGTTTTATTATAATATTATTATACTAGTTATTATTAATTTTCTTTTACAATTTTATAAAAATAAACATTGATATATAGGTATAATTCATTTTATTTCTATTTCAGTTTTAGTTAGTTTTAGTTTTTATTAATTTCCATTTAATGATTTTAGTGCTTCAACTTATTCATTTCAGTTTATTGCCAAGGCAACATTTCTAGTTTTCATTTATTTGTATTATTAATTCACTAAAACTATTATTTATATTTTATTTAAAATTCAATTAACAGAAATATTTTAATAGTTTATATAACCCTGATTTGAAAATGATTTAAAAATTAAAATGGAACAAGACAGTACGTAGATAAAGTATTAATTTAAATATAATAATACAAAATATTATTATGAATTATTATTCATATTATAGTAAAAAAACAATTGTAATAAATATAATTATAAATGAATTCTTAATAGCTATAAAACAATGATTTGTTCCTTTCAATACAAATATATATTTTTTTCTTTTAACTTTGGGCTGAAGTAATTACACATTCTTAAAATGCATTTTTTGAGGTTCATTATAATTAACATTTTCATTCGAATATAATATTAATAAATATTGTAATGCTTCAAATGGATAATTCTAGAATCTTAAACAAGCTTCTCTGTGCAAATGTGTAAATTACAAGCCAACATGTGGCCCACTAACACACACCGCACATGGCACCTGATGGGCGAGACCCTGCCACACACTGAGCTGATTTAATTAGAGCTTGTAGCGGATGCAGAAAACAGATTCCCTCTCAGCGGCGCTCAGACACCTCAGCAATACACACACACCTCACACCAACCCCAGCATTACACACACATCACATACACAGACACTCGCTCTAGAGATGCTCACAGTTACACTACCCACAAACAAACATAACGGTCTCATTAGCGCAAAAACAACTCGGTAATTAATGATGAGAATCCTATTTACACAGCTAGCGGTACAACAGACTAGAACATGTCCGTCATCCAGTATCTGTTCCATGTTAATAAACAGTTTTTGTTGCAACAATTTATGACTATGGCAAACAAAGAGAAAAAGGTAGTTTTGCCAGACAATAACCTACTGCATAAAATATGTATATATATATATATATATATATATATATATATATATATATATATATATATATATATATATATATATATATTAGGGCTGTCAATCGATTAAAAAATTTAATCACGATTAATCGCATGCTTGCCATGAGTTAACTCGCGATTAATCACACATTTTTTATTTGTTCTAAATGTACCTTAAATTAATACTTTTCAAGTTTGTAATACTCTAATCATTATGGGCATGGATAAATATGGATGCTTTATGCAAAAGTATGTTTATTATTGAAACCATAGTCAACATAGAGCATGAAGACGAGACATGTTTCAAAGGTCATAGATGTTTTTCAAAGAACTTGTTCATGTCTATTAGACACATGAAGAAAGAATAAAGAAATACCAGGTTCCCATTACTTCTCTTTCTTTGCACTGAGCAATTTACTAAAACAAACATGTTTAGATTTTTGCATGGCAGGGCAGCTCTTCTGAAAATGCTAAATGTACATTTATTATTTATTATTACATTAGTTTGTCTCTCGCTGTGCCCATTTTGATGAAGCTAAATTCTCAATAAAACTGTTTTCATTGGTATATTTTACTGTTTCTGTTGTCAAACAACGGAATGAATATGAAATAGTGACTGAAACGCGACCCATTAAACATAACCAGCTCTTCCTTCCAAGATGTTAATCTGCACAACAATCCTGATAATCGAGCCGTCGTCTGATGAAATCAAATACAAATAAGATAAAGACAATATCTGTGCTGTGATTTCTGCTATAAGTGCATGTAAAATTAGAGAAGCAACATAATATCTGTGTTTAACTGAATTAAAGCGCTGCTCCTCTCTACCGCGCGAGACGCAGAGCGAGCGAGCGAGAGAGAGAGAGAGAGAGAGAGAGAGAGAGGTGCGCGCGTGCTGGGAGAGCACCGGCGATTCAGAAACTAAAGGTTTGGGCGCTTTATTGAAGAGAAAAAAATTGCTAAAGGTGTCTGCAATGTCACTAAGTTGGCAACACGGTGTATCTCCATTTCTCCAACTAGGGGTTGGGCCACGGGTCAAATTGAAAATACGCGCTGCGTTAATCGCGCGTTAAAAAAATAGTGCCGTTAATATGATGTTGCGTTAACGCCTAATTAACGCGTTAACTTTGACAGCCCTAATATATATATATATATATATATAAACACATACACGCACACTCGCACAGTGTATAACTAATCCTTATTTAACAGTTAGTTTTACAGTTCTATATTGTCCAAATCAGATTAGTGGTTCAAATAATTTGCACTAAATACTTATACTGCATATAAAAATTTAGCAAAACAGAGTTTTCCTGAACAAACATAAAAGCATTTAACACTTTCTAATCTGACTAAATCCAGATGTTTGAGCAGTTTATAGCTTATACTTTGTGGTTTGGGCTCCATACATCTGATTTATGGGCAGTAACATAGGGAAAAACTCAAACAAAACTCAATGTCAACATTTATTTTTAGTTAAGCTACTTAAACTAAACAAAATGTAACTGGGATAACTGACATTAAACTAATAGAAATGTAAATACATTAAAAAGACTAAATGAAAAAGTAGAAATAAAAACTGTATAATAATTAAGTTAAAAATGAAAACTATAATAACCCTGATGGAGAATCAGTGAGCTTGCGATGAACTCCAGACTCAAACAAAATGTGAAACTGCGGCCAGTCACGCTGCACGCTCGCAGACTAGAAACTTGGTTGATTATGTCACTCGCTTGAGTTTAGACACGCTGTCATACTAACAATATCCATATGTTCCCGTGGACTCACAGTTGTCAAAATGTACGTTTTGTTTTTCAACACTCTGAGAGCAATCCATATTGGCATCATATTTGAGTGTTTTTAGCAAATGTTTCTAATTCGCATCCATACTGACAGCATGGCTAAACATCTGGAAACTGTACAAGTTGTCTTGAAGTTGAATATTCACTTGAAGTTTGACTGATAGAATGCTAGAAGAAAAGGGGAGAGAGAAAGAGAGGCACTCACTGTGGCTAAGTTCTTTCAGCTGTTGCTGCAGGGTTATAGAGGCGTTGTATGTCCTAAAAACCTTTGCCGTCAATCCTGACATGAGTGAACTCAGGTGTTTATTCAGCACTTGAGTCTGTAGACAAAAACAAGATATTAAAGGTAGTACTCGCACACAAAAGCAGAGAAATCACTTTTTTACTATCCACCTTCACTGCAAACCCCTAGATGGCGCTTTTGCCTTGATTGTCTAGAAATAAATATAATACACAAAAAAAAGAGCAAGCTTTCCCCAAAGACATCAGAAATTCGTACCAACTTTAATGGATTTATGAGTGGAGGAGTATGGGCTGTATGTTCCAGACATAAAGAAAACATATCCATTAAATCTGCTGCTACATCTTCAAGATGAGCGTCTTAAAAAGGACTCGCAGACAAGCTCCACGACCAACAAGTGCATGCACACTTATATCAGACTCAAACGTCTAAATCGAAAAATCCTTCCTCACTTTTCTTTTAATGCTGAAAGTACTGAAAATACATATATTCAGTCCAGAAACTGTGTTTTGTGTGACCCAGGGGAAGGCGTCACACGCATCTGCATTCTAAATGAAGCTAGATGTGATATCTTTAAAGATACTAATGCTAATGACACCAGTTGTGTTCTAGCATGTCAACCACTGCTAATGTTCAGCACGTGCTGCCGTCTGATGACACGCGCAGGGCAAGGCGCTTGAAGCATGTTGAACATGTCGGTCTCTTCAGCTCTGTTCACCAAGGAACACTGTGACATTTGGGTTAGGACACCCTATGGCAAGCCGTTTTGACTTAATCATTCGCAGGATATGAATTTGTGATATAAAATTTTTAATTTTCTAGGGATGCACCATATTGGCCGATATATGTTCACTTTTTTAATGTTTTGTCCAATAAGAAAATTTGGCTGATATATTAAAGCCAATAAATAATGGACTATGTCCTTCAGCTTAAACACTTCAGATGCACACTGTAAGTTGACCATGATGGTTTTGAATTGCTTGAAATATGATTGGAATCATTTAAAAAAAGGAAAATACAGTTTAGTGCAACATGTGAAGTGCAAGTCTGTCATACAGGCTAAGGCTACATACAATTATAATGAGAACATCAGTATAATTGTGTGTTTGGGGCATGGATTTAATTGTGAGACTTTAGTTTGTGTATTCAGGCTTTCAAAAAGTATATAAAAATGTGGATTTATTAGCCAATATATCGGCTTTCAAATATAAAGAATCATCGGTTATCAGCATCGACCAAAATTTTCTAAATCGTGCATCCCCACAATTTTCACTAGTTAAAATGCTAATTCCTGATATCAGAAATTGGATTTTTTCTAGTTACAATGGTAATTAATAATCAGGAATTACATTTCCACTACTAAAAATGTGAATTTTTGATATCTGCAATTGTATTTTTACTAGTTAAATATCACCATGGGCTGCCATTTAAATTCAATTGTTGATATCAAGAACTGATTTCTTACTAGTTGAAATTCCAATTTCACATATCAGAAATACAATTTTTACTAGTAAAAATCGTAATTTTTGATTTCAATAATTACTTTGTAACTAGTAAAAATATAAAATTCCTGATATCAAGAATTAGCATTTTAACACTTGTTTTATTTAATTTAATTAACTATTGAATTATATATCCTGCAAATGATTAAAAGTCTAAACGGCTTGCCATAGACACCCAGTGACTCAAAGGAACTCAGGTAAAGGTTTAAGTGTGTGTGTGTTAAGTGTTTACCCAGGCTATACTTCTGGGAACACGACTGCTGCACAATGTCCTCCAGTGATAGCTAAACCGGACAAATTACTTTTGGGGACATTGGCAACAAGGCCAAAAATATATATATAAATATATAAAAAAAGTAATTGTAAGTACCTGTATACAAACAGTGAGATACAAAACAATAATAGAAAGAGATACAGAAATTACCGACTCAAGCCTTTGGCCATGTCTCAAACGAAACGAAAAACAAAATAAAACATCCCAAGTTATGGTACATTTTCTTCTGGTTTATGGTACGCTGGGGGAAACATCTTAAGACGACTCTCCTATGCAAGCTCCCATCATTAGAAGTAAAAATCTATGTAGCTAAAAAAAATGAGTCTGATTGTATGTAATATATAAAACTGGTGATGGTTCAGCCAAGTTGAAGATTTTTTTAGCAGCATATATAAACACACACACACACGAGCTTAAAAGCACAGCAGCATGTAATAAGATTTGCAGCACTTTGTGGAAGAGGGCCAGTATTAGAGTCTCTGCCGCATCCTCCCTCGTTCACCCCTTTGCTCGGCCTTTCGCCATATCAATCGGAAGAGCCCAAAGTACAGATTAACTCCCCCCCCCCTCCATGATGGCCCACCATTACCAACCTGACCTCACCGAGGGGGCACACTTCTCTCTCTCTGTCACTGTATCTCTCTCTCATACACAGTTTTTTTCCAATTTTCTCTCACAATCTGTCTCTCTCTCTTTCTGTCCTTCAGCGAGGGCAGAATCCTTTGTCTGCAAAAATTAAGACTGAAATAGTTTTTTTTAAACGAGCTGAAAAGAAAAACTACCATCCTTTAGTGCGAGCCCGTATGACGCAAGCCTCTCGAGAATCGTATCCCTCAGAATGAAAAATCTATGACTGTCTGCCGCTGTTTCAGAACATTACACTCACATTGAGTCGATCAAAGAGGTCGTCTCCTCCTTGCTTGTTTTCCATGAAAAGCTTAAGGTTTTTGAAAACCTAAAACAGAAAACACATGTTTGCTTGTTTATCATATGCATAGAACAGAGGTTGAGAAAGAAAAAGGAAAGGAAAGAAAGAGGGAGAGGCACTCTCAATTATATTTGACATTTCGCAGAAGTCCTGTTTTTCTCCACTCCTACTAAATAAACCAGCTAAAATATGCATGGAACTAATTAATGGTAGCAGATGTGGTGCTTTTAAATCAGTCTCATTTGAATAACAATTTATCCTTGAGCCAAATGCATGAAGAAGAAAGTAAACAGACCGCTCGCCAAGCAATGACAGAATTTATATTTCTGGAATATTTTCCCCCAATTTAACACGGCCGTATGTTAGTAATGATTGATTCATATGCTGACCTTCCTGTCTAATACGCACACAGAGGGGAGATCAACACTTAACATTATCACATATTCAACACACTCTTAATGACCAGATGATGCGGGTCCAAAGCTCACAGATCACTAGCGAAAACGCTTCTTTTTGCATTTTTCTAATATAGCTCAACATTTCTCATTACAAATTACATTATCAGCAAAATAGTTGAAATTAAATGAATGCGAATTACAGAAAGTCTCTTTTCACTCTTTTGCGCTGTTCTAATATGCATCCGGATTAATGTAACCGTAACCATAATTTCTCAAATTAGGTTTGGGTTAGGACAGATTGAATCCCAGATATTTCATGTGATCTCAGACTTCAGGACATAGATACATTCCAACAAAAAGTTTGTTATTCAAACAAACTTGTTATTCTATAAAAAAGGAAAATGAACAGCAGCATATTGATGGTAATGCAGCTCAGGACCACGTGGCCTCAAGTTCCAAAGGCTTTAATTGTTATTCATTATGTCGTAATGCGATGATGAGAAAGTGGGGGTCGGTTTTCACAATACCTGCAATTATATCTGACATTTCCGCAAAGTCTGCCTGACGCCAAATAAACTTGCAAGATATTCAGAAACTAATTAATTTTCACTTGATGAGCTTCTTTCAAATGTTCTCATTTACATTTCGAAACCTATGCAAGCAAACAAGATCTAGCGTCTGAGTACAGCACACGTCTCACTGCCCCTCTAGCCTGACCCGCACGCTAGCACACATACTTTCTACAGCTACGAGCTGTGTTAAAATAACAATAACCCACCTGTTATGACTAAAAGTATCATACATGAGGTAATTGATAAATGCGATGAATCCGATTTGCATTTCCAGTTGGAAGTGTTTTAGTTAAGCTTGTGTTGTTCCAATGTTAATACATGTAAGAAATGTAAATGTAAGCCAGCACAATCTGTCTACTTTTCAAAAGTTCTTACCCTTTTGGCCACAGGGACCTTGTTGTAGTAGCGGATGCAATCTTTACCCAGGAAGTCGAACTCTACCACACACTTTTGCCCATCTAGTGTGTCGTGTAAAGTGATGTGCTCCACGCGTAGTGAGCAACAGCCCACGGTGTCTGCCGTCTCACCCTCTTCCTTTTCATTACCTGCTCTCAGAGCCAGCTGAAGAGTTTAACACAAACACACACCTGCTTCATACAGACATGACACTAGATCTTCAGAACATCTTAGAGTGAATGCTGTTTGGACATGACAGTGGACTGAAAGCTGCAGTATGTCTGAATGTAATAAGAAAAGACTCTGAAAACCTTTGATACTGGATGTAACCTTTGATCCAGTATCTCCACACAGAACTAGGCTGTGTGTGAGCACGCGTTTTTGTAAACCGAGCAAAAGATGATTGCCGGCCTAAAAATATTTACTTTTTTTTTTAGGAAAAAAAAGTTTCATTCATGATGTTATTTATGTCACACTATAAGATCTAAAAAAAAAAAACTATTATGACAAATTTACAAGAAATATTTTAAATTCGGAGATATGAAGTTGCATTTGAATAGTCATTTTGTGAAATATAATTTCATTGTGACAAGTCGCAAAGGACTTTATGCACAGCTGCACTACTTCCTGAACTTTAGCCAGCTCCTTTGTTTCCTGTCTGCCATTACTGTGACCTGACCAACAACAATAATCAGACACACCTGGATTAATCAGTTTGTCCAATAATGCCAGACAGGAAACAAAGGAGCTGGCTAAAGTTCAGAAAGTAGTGCAGCTGTGCATAAAGCCCATTGTGAGATAAGAATTCACAATTATGAAAAAGTTGCAATTATGAAAAAAAGTCACATTGCCATTATGAAATTATGGAGGGGTGGGACCTTTCCAGAACACGCGCTATGCGGTGCCAATCATGACACACTGGGCCAGCTAACCAATCACAGCACATTTCGAATTTCGGAATGGGTGGCTTCATCGAAATTGCTGTGTTCGAGATGTATTTAAAATATGTGAAAGACAATGCATTTTTTGAACAATCAAGCATGAAAACATTTTAGTACACCCCAAAAGCCAAATCAAGACTTCGTAAAAGGGCATAATAGGACCCCTTTAAATTGACCATAACATGAGGAACTGAACTTTGATCTTTTAAAATAATTAATTCAATTATATTATGAAAACATACCTGTAACTTTCAGAACTGTGATATCTGCTGTATTTATTCTCAACAGGCTTAATTGACGTGAGGTGATTACCGGTACACTCAAACCCTTTGGTCTTTTCCAAAATAAAGCAGTCACGATCGAAAGTCCTCTAATGTGCACAAATGATGTCTGAGCAGCTTGTGTGGCCTGACCTTGTCTATAAAGTAGAGGGCAACGGCTCTCTGGCGTGTGCCCATCTGTTTGGACTTGAGGTCCTCCTGGTACTGGGTTCGGATGGCATCCACACACGACTTCAGTCTACGAGCCACCTCATACTTTTCCCAATCCTTCTCACCCTGCGGCAAACAAAATAAATCAACAAAGTAAAGCAATTAACTAAATTACATGAATTGGGGCAGCTCAGCCTGACAAAAAAAAAAAAAAAAAAAAAAAAAATCATATTAAAAGATTTAGAAAAAATTATCTTAAAGACTCCACGAAACAAATGCAAATTTCTTGCCAGCATTTTCAGTGCAATTTTCTCCATGCTGATCAAGGAAGTTGGATCAGAACATCTAAGGGCTTATATTTCAGCTAAAAGTTTAACGTTTACAAGAACATTACTTTAATATAGATTAGGACTGGGTAAAAAATATATAGATTTTTCCTTGATTTTTATGAACCGATACAGATTCTTTAAATTCCAAGAATCAATATTTTTCTAGATGCTGTTTTCAGTTGATGATGAATGAACAGGACATTGTAGCGCGCCTCGCCACCTCCCATCTAATAAATCCTGAAAACAGGCATTTAAAAAAACCTTATTGCATGTTACGGTCAGGTTGTCTGATTCCAGCTACAAGCACTTTAATTTGTACATACAAAAAAGTAACTTTGTTGTCACAGCAACAGCATAGTGACCAACATAGTGTAGAATAACCTTCACACACTAATTCAGTACATAAAAAGCAACAGAAAGCAGACAGATGAATGGCCTCGGTTAGGAAAGAAAAGCAAAGTAATGCGGTGGCTGTGAATTTGTTTTGATTTTTAGATTTCTTGAGAGGTGTCCATCACTAAGTTCTGATGAAATGGATCATTTTCTTCCTAATTTAATTAGCGAGAGGAAGTGAGTGGAACGAGGGTGATGATGAGGTGCTAAGTGAGCATGATTCGGCAGAACGCGAGAATACACATCAGCTCTGTTTGATTGGCCCGGACTCAGTGCTAAAAGGCAACATCAAATCACATCTATTATTAACAAGGTGACAGAGACAGACAGTCATGAGGTGAAAAGGACGTGAAGATGAGTTGTAAATGAAGGGGTGTACAGGCAGAGAGAGAAAGGAGAGGGCAATAAGTACATTTTAATCAAGTCAATGGTAAGGAAATATTACCATCACACCACCAGACTTTTGACTAACAGCATGAAGTCACACAAAAATAGCTGGTGGGAAATGCACACTCCCATGAAGCACCATTTAATCAAATTCTTAATCAAATACTTTTTTTCTTCAAATAAAAGTTTGTAATGTCATGATTTACCTCGTAGCTGGTTGGATTGGTTTAAGGCTTGTGACGCTTTAATTAACAAAGACTAAAAATTCCAATGGGAAAAATGAATGGAAATAAAAATACTAAAAAGTGGACAGGCTAATGTACTCTATGAAGGAAAAGATTGTCCCACCGACATAAAGTGACCGATCTCAGTTTCTGTTATGGTTTTATGTGTTGTTTAGTGATGGATTTATCTTAAGTAAGTTTTTCTAGATCAGGGGTTTTCAAATTGGGGTCCAAGGACCTCCAGGGGCCAGTTAGTTAATAATAACAACAACAATGGTAGTTAAAATCTACAGAATTTGACATTATACTTAATAATTTTCCATATATTTCACACACATTTATAATAATTTACGGGGGTTCCCTGCAAAGTCTGAAAACCCCTGCTCTAGATCTATGGTGGTTTGCAACAAATTTGTTCTGATATGGTAGCAAAAACATAATAAAAAAATAAACAAATTAGTAATAGTACATATAAATAGTTAAGTAAAAAAGTCAAATGCAATTAACCATATACATGCAGTTTAATTGTACATAGTTAAATAGCTAAATAAATATATAAAAATAATAAATACACAAGTGCTAAAGCTTTGAATCTGAAGCGGAGACTAATATCTACCTTAAGTTTGGAGTTGGCATTGAGCATCACATATTTGCAAGATCCTTGTACGTTCTCAGTCCAGCTGGCTAGCCACGTTACAGTGTTGTCATGACGAACTTCCTTCCAGCGGTGACCAGCAGGAGGTTCTGGGATACGAGAGTCTCTGTAGGGTTAAATTCATACCTTATACTTCCTCTGAAAACAAAATACTGATTGATGAAAGAAATATCACTTGAAACTGCATATATATGGTTTTTCAAAAGAGATCTTGAGTAAAAATAGCTTTTACCCATTTGTTAGTCTTCACATTCATGCTACAGTGATTCTGAACATATAATACTTCTTGATAAAGCTATGCTGACTGCGGAGTGTTACGACACGAAAGCCTCACTTGCTGCAGTTGATGATGACGTCTTCAGGTCGAATCTTCTTCTTCAGCATCCCCTGTTTAGGATGGTCTCCTCTGCCTCGGAAAAGCCCTGGAGGTTCTATCTTAAAGTTCCCAATGCGCTCACGATGGTGGTCCAACACACAGAACCCATACTCCTCAACAATTTTTTGATTGACCTCTTTATTAACCTGGAAAACATTTATCAATTCAGAAGAACATTGGTTACCTAGTGTAAGGGATGAGACGGTCCATTCAAAGATTGATTTATATTTCAAACATTTAGATGTTACGAAGGACACCCACCAACTTCTCCTCTTTGCTCATGTTCTTTCTGGCTTCCACCTTTTCTTTGTGCATAGTATGGAGCTCCCCAAAATCACACTTGTTCAGATCCATGATTAGCTGTCTCTCCTCCAAAGTCATCTCCTGTACACAAGAAGATGCACAAACCATCAAAACCATCAAGGAGGAAGTGTTTCAAAACGAAGCCTAAATTCAATCTGGTCATCATATAAAGTGATCTGAGTCTCTTCACAAAATGTTAACTAAACTTTTCAATTCATATGGATTAGTTTTACTATCTCTTTATCTCTTTTGAGGCGTCAGTGTCATTTGCGTAGCGGTCTATGGAGGGACAGAAAGCTCTTGGATTTCATCAAAAAGATACATTTGTATTCCGAAGATGAACGGAAGTCTTACAGGTTTGGAACGACATGACGGTGAGACATTAATGACAGAATTTAAATTGTTGGGTGAACTATCAGATCAGACCACACACTGCTCTACAGTGACCGTGTTCTCAGCAGTCTGTAACTTTCCTTTTTGATTTAAATCGGATGAGATGTCAGCAGTACTTGAACCACCAACTGTTATTTTAACCAAAAAGTTCTTATTAAAGGCTCACCAGGCAGTGATTCTTTTTTTTTTTTTTTTTTACTTTAGGCCACATTTACAATGATGCCCCACGGCCAATTCCAATTTGTTGACTATATCTGATTTTTTTGATGACCAGCTTACTACATCTTTTAAAAGTGACCCATATCCATTATCTGCATTTATACTATATACTTGGTGAAACAACCCAAGGTAGATGTACTGACCTGGAAAAGCGTAAGCCGAAAAGGAAGTAAAAACGACGCGATTTGCAATGGATACAAGCTTTTGCTTTCCATACAGTCAACGTCATTTGCCACCATCGCTTTTTCAATAACGTAATACAGGCTTTGACGGGATCTGTCCGCTTGCATGGCAGACGCAAATGCATGTATCCGATTCATATCAGATTTATTTCCACATATTTAGGATGTCAGAGGTGTGAGGATATCAGAATCCATGTGCTTTTTTCCTGTTTACACATTCATGTGTCATATCGGATCTGTGCCACAAAAAAATCTGGATTGGGCCACTTGAAAAATGTGATGTAAATGCGGCCTTAGTAGCAATAAACATTAGGAGAATCATTGTACCAAAATAATACACAGCAATCATAGACATCCCTAGCCAGATGACATTTACTGTTTCTCAGAGGACCCCAGGGTAGACGAAACAGTAGACAATTTGCACCAAAACTTGTCCCACGGTTAGGTGAAAAAAAACAGTTTGGACAGGATTAAAATCAATATGAAAGGCTGTGAAACAGAAATGTAACTTAACTCCTCAGGGAAAACAAGTCCCATCCATGCAGGGTTTTAAGGTAGTTTCTGCTCACTTCATACATCTACCAGACATCTTATAAGAAAGAAGCTGAGGGCACTGTTTTGTATCCACATAGGGTGATAGACCAAGCACAAATTTCTTGAACTGAGTGAACTTTAGCTGACCTTGGGTAAGCGTATATGTGTGAGGATCAGAAAAGATTCGCACCCTCATGTTTTTTTTTTTTTAAGCTACACATACATTGCAAGACTGCAAATTTTCACAGATCAGAACTTGGCCTTTTTTTGTAACAGCAGCAAAAACGGCTACAAAGAAGAATATGTGAAAAGAAATTGATGTGAGAGAATCAATGAAACATTATCCAAATTGTCTTGTAATAAAAGGCTTTGAATCATCACACTCGAAGTAGAATGATGGACGAAAACAATTCATGACAGCAATCAGTACATATTCAGATCAATACATCTTCCATGAGACAGCTACTACTTTGGAAAAACTTTTAGCATGACCTCATCTTTCAAGGATAGATGTTTTCTAATGTTTCTTGAGCACCAAATCAAAATATTAGAATACCGGTAACTTATGAAGGATCATGTGACACTAAAGACTGGAGTAATGATGCTGAAAATTCACTTTGCCATCATGGGAATACATTTTTAAATATATTAAAATAGAAAGCAGCTATTTTAAATTGTAATACTATTTCAAAATATTGCAGTTTCAATGCATTTTTTATCAAATAAATGCAGCCTTGGTGAGCATAAAATACTTTTTTAAAATAATAAATAAAATCTTACAGACCTCAAACTTTTAAATCTGTATTTACATCCCTCTAAATTTTGGGAAAAGGCTGAAATTTGACTTTGAACTTGCTTAGGGGTCAAGATTTACAGCAGGTTTTTGAGTTGACCTTGCATTCAGGTTGATTCCAATTGGCAGTCCTGTCATGAATTGCAACATAGTAAGAGGAAACATCATACATTTTACATCAGACTAGGCAAAAGATTCAGTTCAGTGGAAGGGCTTGAGACTTTTGATCAAACAATGGCTGTCTGATCATATATGCCTAGGCTGTCTTTTTTTTTAGAACCTTTCTCCTTTTGCTCGCAATATTTATGCCTAGTCAAAATTGGTTTTCTTGCCTAGTGCTGCTTTGAAAAAATAAAATAAAAATACAAGAACCCGTTTTGTTTAACCACGCCCAAGTCTACCTCAGACAGATAAAAAAAATCAATGACATAAAGCAAACAATAAATTGATTTCTAAAGCTCCATTTTGTTTATTCAAAGATTTAAGGAGCAAATACTGAAATATGTCACTAATTAACTGATATATCATGTGAAACAGCCCTACTTCAAAAGTTAAGTCCTTTTAAGTGAGCCACTTCTGATATTTTTTAGCAGTTTTATACATCTCAATGACTAGAAAAAGGGTGCCTTCTGATCCTTTGCACTGATATTGCTTCGGGATATGGCCTGTGTCATGACATTCGATAACAACAAGCACTTCCTACATCAGAAGACACTAAAGATCATCAAAACAACACAAGAGGACCGAGATCCCCTCACCTGTGATGATCACAGTTTCCCATGGGGCACAGGAAAGGAGATAGAGGATAACCAAAAAACGAGAGGAGAGAAAAGCAAGTATCGGATGGAGGGGTCACAGAGGACTGACATACGCGTTTCCCTTTTGTCGGCTTATGATTTATTCTTGCACTTTTGCGGTGCTAAATGTCACACTAACACTGATTCACTCTAATCTCTCCTCCTGGGGCTGGTGAAGAGAACCTGCGCCACGGGACCTCACACAAGCAATTTCATCTGACCTGCCCCCCTCCATCTCCCCATTCTGTCACACACACACATACACACCCTCGACCATAAATGGCACCCCTGGGCCATTAGCCAGGGAGCAGAGCCCAGAGCACAGAGAAGGAAAAGAGTAAAATGAGAGGGAAAGGGAAAGAAAGGTCCCCAAAAAAATGGCACACAAACAGACACTCTCAAACCTCATAGACTCACAAATCAACTACTGTACATTGGTCAGGACTAGAGCGCAGCACAATCCATGACTCTATATTGTTGAATAAATCAAATGTACTAAATGGCGATCACAAATAACTGGCAATTGAGAAATGCGTCAATTACAGGAAACGTTTCATTTTTGTGTTGCAACAAATGGAAATTACCTTGAGTGCAATGCTAAAGTGCAATTTTATCCATTTATAAAGCCCATGATTTGTTGTGAATAATGGGTTTCATGTTGCTGCAGTATTACAAATAGTACATTGCTATAGCTATTGTTAAAATGATATGTAATGCTAGTGCAGTAATATTGTGAAATAATATAATCTTAAATAACTTAAATATAATTTGTTCCTGTGATTCAAAGCTGATTTTTCAGAATCATTACTACAGTCTTCAGTCAGTGTCACATGATCCTTCAGAAATCTCTCTAATATGATAATTTGACACTCAAGAAACATTTCACATTATCAATTTTGAAAATAGTAGTGCTGCTAAATATTTTTGTGGAAACTGAGATATATATATTTTTTCTAGGATTCTTTGATGTATAGAGTAAAAAAAAAAAACTGTATTCGTTTAAAATAGACAATTTGTGTAAGTCTTTCCTGTCACATTATATCAACTGAAGAAAAAAACCTTACTGTTTATAAATAAATTAAAATGTGAGGGTCTATCAGACTCTATAACCCTATAACATTGATAGATGGACTAGATTGTAGAGTACATAGTGCATAGTATATATTGGACAGGTAAGACACAACTGAAGTGTTGTAGATTATTGCAAAGATGTTTTTTTTTTCAGGTAAAATGTAACCAGCAGTTCAAAGGTCCCTCCTCTATTATAATGATGACATTCATTTAAAGGGATAGTTCATCAAAAATTAAAATTCAATCATCATTTACTCACTCCCATGTTTTTTCCAAACAGTTTTGGTGTCCATTGGCTTTCATTGTATGGATGTATGGATAGTTTATCTATTTTTCATGCTGTATATATTGATGTGATGCCAAAATACCGTTAAATACCTCACTAGTATACCGTTTTTAGTGCATTATAAAACATAAAGCATTTTTTTAAGTCCCTGTAAAGTCAAAATTAAGGATGTGTTCTGAGTTTGTCACTCCACAGAAAAAATAATTTTTAGCCACCCAGCCAAATTTGAGTGATAAAAAAGCCGCCAAGTAAATAAAATAAGCTATCAAAATCTTGAAAAACATGCTCTCAAGCGCTGAGGGCATGTCCGCTGGCTGCGCTGAAACCACGGGAGGATGAAGGCCGAGGCGGGAGATAGTCGGTTAGGCCTATATTCACCAGTAACAGCGGATTATCAGTTGTCTCCGACGATAGTTTATAAAACTATCCTGTGTAAAATGATCACTACAGAGGCGAGTGTTGGTGGTGATCCTCAGCTCTCCATCAAGGTGGCTCTTCACAAAATGAAACCACCTTTTCTTGATATGATTGGTTTTTGGAAATTGAAATAAGGACACCGATCTGTTTTGTAAGTGATGGCATCCAGGTAATACGCTAACTGCAAGTTACAGCAAACTGTAGGCTGTAGTAACTAATAGTACTGAAAGTAACTCGCGATTAAGCGGCGAACTGATGTGAATGTGCTCTAGTTATATTATTAGGGGCGTTTTAAGCCCCGCCCAAAAAATTCTGAACACAGCAATGGTGAAAAACTGTTTAACAGTCTAACTCCACAATTCGGTACTTCACAGTCTTTGTAATGCGTTTTAGCAATACATTTCTAACATTTATAATGCGTTTAGATTACCTGCCATAATGTTATATATAATCAGAATCAGCTAGAATTTCAATATCACTAAGACAATCAAAGATGAATCCACTTATCCTGAACACAGTTTTGTAGCTAGACAGGAGTTAGGCTCTCCGATTACGTCCTGTGGCGCCCAGTTCTGGCGGGTCTCTAATGTGCAGTAATTGCCAAATGCTAAGAAGTACATAAACACGCCTCCTCCCTCCACTTTTCATTGACCTTGTTTTTCTAATTGCAGTCTGCACTGCACAGTCAATGAATGTGGGCACAACTGTGGGTGGTCATATACTGAAACACAAGAAATTCATTATCCACTGAACACTTAATTGTATTCAGAGGTTTAGTCTCTATTAAGGAGTACTAATGGGTCAAAACAAGGTCATGAAATATCTATATGAACATTTTTAAACAACCGTTTGCTTTGCTACATGCTGCAGATAACTCAGAAGAAAACAGTGAGCAACAATCAGGTAGAGACAAAAACACTCATACAACACTTTTCGAAAGCGCTGTAATAATAGAGCCAATGTCTCATCACTTGAATTCCTCTCGCTCATTCTCGTGATTGACAGTCGGGGACGGGGCGGAGACTGTGCTCAGTGAAGCGAGCAGGGGCTTCCGTGTTATAATAAAACAGTTAAATTGGATTTGTTCATATGCGGGAAGCGAGTTGTCTGGATTAGCATATCAATGCCTTTACACAAATCGTATTTTCAAGAGCATTGAGCACTAAGCAGCACGAAATTAATTCTGCATGATACGCCCTGAGGCCTTCTGGGATGCTGCAAGCTTCATAACTGTTCCGTACCCATAACCTGACATCCATCCCTCCTCACTGTAAAAGCGACTGGTTAAACACTGAGCTAGGCTTACATGTGAAGGAATGGTTTACCTTTCTCCAGTCCCTGAAGAAGTTATTGCGGAAGACCTCTTTTGTTGTGTATTCGTGATCCAGCATCTGAGCAAAGAAAAGTGCCACTTCCTCAGCTGGCAGGCTGAGTTTCACTGCCTTTCCTACAACAAGAAGAACATTCACACAGTGTGAAAAAAAGCAACCAATTTGGAGTTGTTTGCGTTCAAGTATGAACAACATAAATGTCATACTGTTAAAATAAAAAATGTAATCTAAATATGCATATGATTTACCACCATCTAGTTTTGGCATGACACATGTCATAACTGGATCTTCCGATAAAAACGAAAAGACTTCTCTCTGGTAACGTATGCAGGAATTCTCCAATCATTTAGGCTGTTTAAACTCTGCCCCTGCAAACTCACATTCATCTGCCTCCGTTTTTGAGTGCAATGCCCACATTTCTAAATTCAATCAACAACTGATTAATAGAACCAAGTACTCGCCCTCAAGGCCGTAGCTAGTGGATTTGGGGCCCCCTGAAAAAATATTGATGTGGGCCCCCACCACCCTCCACCAATATCATATACTGTCAATAGATGAGCATGGAGGCCCACATATAACAGAAGATGGTGATGTTGTTGTTGTAAAACCTTTATTGTAAAAGTTAAATGTTTATATAAAAATTACAACTAATAAAAACTAACAAAAAACAAGAAATTGTTTAATATAGGCTAATTATATAATATTAATAAATATTCATAATAATTTTTAAAACCAATTTTTTAAAACCCCAAAAAAAGTTTTCTAATAATTTGTAAATCAAAAAGTAAACATTTAGAAATTGACAAGAAAGCAGTCAAATTAAAAAAATAAAATAATTTATTGTCTTATTTTTCGTGTTTTCTTGATATAATACATCATCAGCCGGCAGGTCAGTGTCGTGACTCGTGTAAATTTTTTTTAACTCTTTTTACAATAGTGTAAAATGACAGGGATTTTGACCACGTAATCATTCAGACGATTGTGGTGCGCTCCGATAATTCAAAGTGACAGTACCCGGCAGGCTGTAGACGGTAGTTCCTTTCAGTCGCTCAAGTCGACGTTACGTCTCCCGTTCCCTCCTTCAGAGACGTAACCGAGACGTTTTCTAATTCCCAGCTAAATAACAATACAACCTGTCTTTAAGAACGTCTTGATTGACTGGGGTACTACAACTCTCATTCTGGTCATGGCGTTTCTGGTACCCTGATTTAGGTTTTCTTTTCCCCCGACAGTTTTTCAGTCAGTCAGTCTCTGACTGAATAATTAATAAATACTTTAGATCGGACTAAACCATTTTTAGGGAGGTAAGAGAAGCAAATATTTGGAAAAAATATTTACCCAAATTGCATGTTTTTGTGGTTTTCATTTAAATCTCAGGCATACAACTAAATATATTATAAATCAGTCTGAACGAGGCCTAAAAGACATAATTTGCAACTGTAAAGAGTCTCTGTGAATATCTTTCTGAAACCCGTCACAAAAACCGAACCTCAGCAAATACTTGCCAAAAAACATATAGAAAGCATGAAATGTCTACTTTGAAATGAAATAAATAGTCACTGATTATGTAATCTGTATGAAACCAATGAGAGGTACAATCTGTTATAAGTAACCACAAATATCAGGGCATGTCAAAACATCTCTAGGGCCCAAAAACCCCCTCAAACCATAATTATGTAAATAATAGACATCACTAATGACTAAGAGTTATGAGTTTATCTGCAAATAAAGTAGATAAACATTATTATTAACTTAATTTCTCACAAGATAACTGGTGACAACAAAAAGCACAGAGATAAACGAGATATCATTTCCACAGATCTCCAACAGAACGAGTGAGCAATGCATTTTTTTTTTAACCACAATAAGATGAGTCTTCAGACAGAGTCCCACAGGACTCGACAGCAAACCCCTCAATATAGGACTTTAAATGCATCACGGAGAATCATGGCCTAGGACAAATATAATCAAAACTGCATTTATAGCTTACCGTTCAGGGAGTCTCAGGTACAAAATCCAAATACTTCCCCCTCAGGGCTATTGTACCAAGATTAATGGTCTGGGACTCTGGGCCTTCCGAAACGCACTTATAGTTTAAGAAACGCCTCTCTACGGTAAATGGCAGAGTGGATATTAATAGAAGAAGCTGACCTTAAAGTTTAGCGAAGAGATTAAAGACTCTTCCTGTGCTCTCTGAAGTAGGCCTGACACCAACAGAGGAACAGGTCAACCTTGAGCTGGGCTGAGTGCCCAGACCAGAAAAATGAATGGGAACAGCACTGACCAGTGAACTGACCCCCTCTCTGAACGAAATCTCTCTCTTTTTTTTACACGTTTTGCTGTGAAACGCTTCCACGCGATGCATCAGTACTTCATAATGTCTGAACACATACCGTTATAGTAAAACTTCACATCATCAGGAAGGGGTTGATAATCAGGGGGGAAATACGGCCCTTTGTGTTCTAGAAACTTCCATTTAATTCCATGCTCGTACTTCTCCTCTTCCCACCTGTGAAAAAAAGTCAAGAAAAGTATCAAACAAAACTTCTGGGCAAAAAGAGGTCTCACGAAATAGCATGCAGAGAGAGCCTACCATCTCCATCTTTGTTTCTCTTCCTCCTCTTTCTTCTTTATCTTGAGAGCCCTGGCTGCCTGGATCTCCTCCTTGGTTTTTTTCTTCTTAGTGGAGACAGAACACTCTCCTTCTTCTTTTATCACCTTTGAAAGGGAAAAAGGGGTCATCGCTGCAAACTTTGTGAACATTTTGCAAAAGTAGCAAAGCACTGCTGGACTCAACGCCACCTGTGGAGGACATTTCTACCACATTTCTTCATAATTTAAGTTTCTCTTTATGTGGTAATTAAAAATCCTGTATCCTGAAAATTAGATTTAAAATTGCTGCTTCCTTTCAAATACAATAGTTACAAATTTAAAGCTCTGAAGCACATTTTAAAGAGGGCTCTAGTTATAAAATATATATATATACATTTTTTTTTACATTTACATAAGCAGAATTCCCAAAAATGAAAAAAGGAGCCCTGAAAAGATGTTCACTTTAATTGAACATATCACTTACATGACAGCTTTGCCACAACATTACATACCAAAAACTAACAGGAGGATTAACACTCTCGGATTATCAGGTATGATCTGTGAAACTGTAAAAATAGGATGTACGTACAAACATGATTAACTGCTGTTGATAATTTTGTCACAAGTTCTTGGTGTTTAGAGAGTATTTTATGTAAAACTTTCAGGGCATCTCTAGACATGACTTTTTTTGTTATAATGGAGGAATACAATAGCGTCAACAGTGACTATTCTGATAAAAAGCTTTACTGGTTGAAATGTTGGTGGATCCACAGGAGACAAAAAAACATTTACTTTTACACAGATCAAAATACTTGGAAAATTTAAGTCTGCGGTGGGAAAATAGACAACACCTGACCAAAATGAAATCCTGAGGGGCAGTGTGGAGATGGGCAGCATCTTTTCACAGTAAGCCAAACACAAAACTGTAAACGGTTTCCCCTGAGAATAAGATTTTGAGCTCTGCAAGAGAGAAATGTTCTGCAAAACTGCTCTCCGCAGCACTAAAATGACTATCAACAGACAGCTGTTGAACAAAATTATGTATTTTCAGCACATGGAATCGCTTTTGTGACATGGTCTTTTAAATCCATCAGATTGTAGGGTGACTGCAAAGGACAAGCTGCGTTGACCTGCAGATGCCAGTTTAGCTGAATAGCAAAAGATGAATGAAATGATTTGTGAGAAAAAAAATTGAAAGTGCTAACATGCCTTTTCACCATGTGAACTGAAGTTTCAATCAAAAATATTTATTTTTTCTTTTCATCGTTTTATGCACAAAAAAAAAACCTGGTGGAGGCATTAATATAAAATCCATTCATAATAATGCAAAACTCACTAATGTACAGTACCTCAGAACTTTCCGACTGTGCCTTTATGCAACTCATCTCAGCATGTGTCCTTTTTAAAGATTTTTTATTTTCAATACCAAAATTACTAGCATTTCAGCACACAGTCACTAAGTTCTTCTCTCTATAATCAATGTGTTAACTTCATGTGCGAGGGAATGTATTATCGCGAGAGTCTGTGAGAATGTGTTGATCACGTGGGTTAGTGAGACTGGTGAGGTCTTCACGTTTTGTTGCTGGAAGAGGGATGTAATAAAAAAACTTTCTGTGGAACTACGTTGTATCTTTGGCTGTTTTCAATGGTAGCAGAGGATGGTTTCCAACTACAGAGTACCGCCTAAGCTTGACGAAGCCCGACCATACGAGTGCTGGAAAAATGAAGTTAGTATTTGGAGGCTTGTTACGGACTTGGACAAGAAAAAGCAGGCACTCGCGGTGGTGCTGGGGCTCGAGGGGCGAGCCAGAGAGACCGCTTTGGAAATACCCGCGAACGATCTAAACAAAGACGACGGTATGGAAACCTTGCTAGCTAAGCTGGACGCGATATTTTTGAGAGAAGAAAAAGACCGCGCTTATGAAGCATACTCTCATTTCGACTCGATTTCCAAAGACAGTGCGGTGTCCATGACGGACTACATTATAGACTTTGAGCAGAGATACAACCGCATGAAGAAGTACAACATGACCCTGCCTGACGCTGTGTTAGCGTTTAAACTCCTGGACACGGCTTGTCTCGACGAGAAGAGTAGGCAGCTAGCACTAACAGCGTGCACGGATTTGACATTCGCATCCATGAAGTCAGCGTTGAAGCGGATTTTCGGAGGAAGAACCAGTGGAGCAAGCGGCGGCAGCGAGACTCAAGATGCGGCGTTTTTCACGGAGCAGAGGCAACCGGGAAAATTCAGACGGAACAACGGCCCGTCACAGAGCAGACAGTGGCAGCCACAGCAAGGTACAAACCCACTCGACAAATATGGTAAGAGAACAAAATGCGTCATTTGTCAGAGCACGTACCATTGGGCCAAAGACTGTCCTCATCGGAGAAATGAAGTAAAGCTAGCAGAAGATGAAAATGTGGAAGAGTGTAACATTACACTGTTTACAAAAGTCATGACGGACTCTGAGATCTTCCTAACTGAATCACTGGGATCAGCTATCATTGACACTGCATGCACACGTACTGTTTGTGGTGAGAAGTGGCTGGATAGTTACATGAAAGACCTGACCCAAAGCCAAATAAACAAACTGCTGCACACTGAATCTTTAAGCTGCAGACCTTTCAGATTTGGTGATGGTCAGGTGGTACACTCCAATAGAAAGGTGAAGCTTCCCGCTAAGATCGGTCTAACAAAATGTCACATTGAAACGGAAGTTGTTCCTGTTGATATTCCTTTACTGCTGAGCAAAATGTCTCTAAAGAGAGCAGGAACTGTTTTAGACATGGAGAATGACAGAGTTGTTATGTTCAAGCAACCAGTGCCTCTTGAGCTCACTAGTTCGGGACACTATTGTGTTGACATTAGAGATGGTACTACTGAAGCGGACACCAATGAAAGTGAAATCCTTGTCGTCACAGCAGAGATGTCTACAAAAGAGAAGCGTAAAGTTCTCCTGAAGCTCCACAAGCAGTTTGGCCACGCCTCCGCAGACCGGCTGCAGAGGCTCATCCTCAGCTCTGGAAATACTGACAAAGACTGTCCAGTTATTCTGCAAGAGATCATCCGTGACTGTGAGGTATGTCAAAGATATAGCAGGACCAAGCCCAGGCCTGCTGTTGGTTTGCCTTTAGCCTCTGAGTACAATGAGACGGTGGCAATGGATCTACATGAGCTGGAACCTGGCGTATGGTACCTCCACATCATCGACCATTTCACACGCTTCAGCGCTGGAAACATTGTGAGAACAAAGAAAGCCTCGGAGATCGTCAACTCCTTCATTCACTCGTGGATAAGTGTTCATGGTGCCCCCAAACGCATATACACAGACAACGGTGGTGAGTTCAACAATGAGGAGATAAGAGAGATGGCAGAAAAATTCAACACTGAGATAAAGACTACAGCGGGATACAGTCCTTGGAGCAACGGGCTGCTGGAGAGACACAACATGACACTGACGGAGATCCTCTTGAAGGTGAAAAAGGAAAACGGGTGTGGCTGGCAGACTGCTCTAGACTGGGCTCTAATGGCCAAAAACAGTATGATTAATGTGCATGGTTATAGCCCACATCAGCTTGTGTTTGGTCACAGTCCTAATCTTCCCTCCGTTTTGGTTGATAAACTGCCTGCTCTAGAGGGCACTTCTATGAGTACTAGAGTAGGACAGCACCTAGCAGCATTGCATGCTTCCAGAAGAGCTTTCACAGAGGTGGAATGCTCAGAAAGAATAAGAAGAGCTTTACGAAAGCAGCTCAGGCCTACAGATGAAAAGTATGAGACAGGAGACAGAGTGTACTACAAACGAGCAGACAGTACAGAGTGGAAAGGCCCTGCTGTAGTTATCGGTCAGGATAGCTCTGTAGTGTTTATCAGACATGGTGGGATTCTTGTCAGAGTACACCAGTCCAGGCTGAATAAAGTCAATGCACAGGATGAGGATAAACCTGTACTACCGGATATTCCTGAAAATAGTAAAGAAAATGAAAACGTAATACACACAGATGTGTCAGAGAATTCAGCTGATGAAACGAGTGTTAATGGAGACGTGCAAATCCCTGAAAACACAGAAACAGATGATAGACAAGACGTGAGACAAATTAATGAGACAGAGAGTGATGCTACTAATACAGTGAGTTCCACTGGTGTCAAACTGAGAACAGGTCAGACAGTAACATTTACAAACAGAGATGATGGTACTAAACACACTGCCAGAGTTTTAGGCAGAGCAGGAAAAGCAAAAGGGCAATATAAAAACTGGTACAATGTGCAGTATCTTGAACCAGATGGCAGCGAGGGTCAAAAGGAAGCTTTAGACATGTCACATGTTGATGATCTTCTCACTGAATGTGATAACACCGATGCTGATGTACTCATTTCCAAAGACATCTCTTTTGATGCTGCTAAACAGCAAGAGATTGAAAACTGGCAAAATAATAATGTTTACGAAGAGGTCACAGACAAGGGTCAAAAATGTATTTCTACTAGATGGGTCTGTACGTTGAAGGAAACTTCTAATGGTATTGTTCCCAAAGCTCGCCTTGTGGCGAGAGGTTTTGAAGAAGTCAATATTCAAGAATTACAGAAAGATTCTCCCACATGTGCATCAGAGTCACTCAGGCTGCTGTTAGCTGTTATTTGTCAAAACAAATGGAAAGTAAATTCTATGGATATTAAGTCTGCCTTTTTGCAGGGAATGGAACTCTCAAGAGACCTTTACATTCGTCCTCCACCAGAAGCAGGCGTGGACAATGCGTTGTGGAAACTAAAGAAATGCGTGTATGGACTTGCAGACGCTTCCCTCTACTGGTACAACAAGGTCAAAGAACTCATGCTGAACAGTGGTGGTAAAATGTCCCGGGTTGATCCTGCAGTGTTTTTTTGGCAGAATGAGCAATCTGAGGTGACAGGAGTACTGGCATGCCATGTGGATGATTTTTTTTGGGCAGGTTCAGAGCACTTTGTAACTAATGTAATCCCTGTACTTAAATCTGCATTTCATGTGGGTCGTGAAGAGCATGAGAGTTTTTCATACGTGGGGATGGACATTGCTACTGTGGGTGGTGTTGTGCAGGTGCATCAGCACAGTTACATTGAAAACCTACAACCAGTTCACTTACAGGCAGCACGTGCTGTACAGAGAGAGGCTCCACTAAACGAGAAAGAAAGAGAACAACTCCGGTCCAAGATAGGACAGATTCTGTGGGTTGCTAAACAAACAAGACCAGATGTTATGTTTGACACATGTAGCCTAGCATCCAACATTAAGAATGCTACTGTTCAGTCCATACATGAAGTGAACAAAGTGATCCGTAAACTTAAGTCAGAGAAGGTCACACTTAAGTTTCAACACTTGGGCAACAGTGATGATTTGAGTTTGGTGGTCTTTAGTGATGCTTCACTGGGCAATCTACCAGATGGAGGTACACAGGGAGGGGCTTTAATTGCCCTCATGGAAAAAACAGGAAAATTCTCTCCTCTGTTTTGGCAATCTAAAAAAATCAGACGTGTGGTAAGAAGCACGCTGGCAGGAGAAACCCTTGCCATGTCAGATGGTATTGACAATGCTATGTTCTTGGCTATGCTCTACTCTGAGCTTACCACTGGTAAAGCTGATCTTAATGCTCTCCCCCTTATTTGTGTTACTGATAACCATTCCCTGTTTGACGCTCTTAAGTCTACTAAACAGGTCACAGAGAAGAGACTAAGATTAGAAATAAGCAGTGTCAAAGAGCTCCTACATGCTAACAAAATCAAAGAAGTGCGTTGGTCAGAAGCCAAGTCACAACTTGCTGACTGTTTGACGAAGAAAGGTGCTTCCTCACTTATGCTTCTTAAAGCGCTGTATGAGGGTGTATGGAAACTGTAATATCTGGACTATTGAGCATTTATCTTGGTACAGTTTTTTTTAAGTACTCAAGCTCACTTAAATGTTACTGTGTTCTAAAAATATTTCATATTTGGTGACAATGTTTTATATGTCAAAATCACCCGTTCATTAGTTTCTTTTATTTAAAGAAGAGAGGGAGATTGTTAACTTCATGTGCGAGGGAATGTATTATCGCGAGAGTCTGTGAGAATGTGTTGATCACGTGGGTTAGTGAGACTGGTGAGGTCTTCACGTTTTGTTGCTGGAAGAGGGATGTAATAAAAAAACTTTCTGTGGAACTACGTTGTATCTTTGGCTGTTTTCACAATGTACCACTAATGCACTCTGGGTAAAGCCCACCTTTTCTTTTTTGTCCTTATTTTTCTTCTTTTCTGTTGCAGAGTTTCCCTGTCCCTCTTCTGCAACTTTCTTCTTCTTCTTCTTTGGCCTTTCAGGGACATACAATTAGCAGTCAAAACATTTAAAGCTTTTTCGTCTCTTAATTTCATTCAACACTGATGAATAAGTGTTGAATGAAATGAAATGAATCATTTCTGAATAAGGACCATGTGACACTGAAGACTGGGGTAATGGCTGCTAAAATTTAGCTTAGCAATCACAGGAATAATTTACATTTTAAAATAGGACAGTCATTTTAAACTGTGATATTTTACAATATTACTATTTAACTGGGTTTTGAAAGGAATAAATGCAGCCTGGGTGAGCATAATTTTGAGCAAAAGATATTTTCAAAAAGAGACTTTAAAAAGAAATAACACCAATCCCATCATATACAAGTGCATCATATACAGGTGTCTGTGATTGATCCTAATTATCTTTTTTTTATGCTAAAAAGTTTCAGCAATAATCATCGCTTTAAAGGGATAGTTCAACCAAAAATGAAAATTACCCCATGATTTACTCACCCTCAAGCTAACATAGGTGTATATGACTTTCTTCTTTCAGACGAATACAATCTCAGTTAAAGTTAAAAAAAATGTCCCGCCTCTTCCAAGCTTTATAATGGCAGTGAATGGAGGATATGAATTTGAATGCCAAAAAAGTGAATCTATCCTTCATAAAAGTACTCCACAGTCCACACGGATCCGGTCTTCTGAAGCGAAATAATGTGTTTTTGTGAAAAAAATATCCATATTTAAAACATTATCAACTAAAATAACTAGCTTAGGTCAGATTAACAGCGAAAGCGTAACCCTTGACCCAACGCATGACGCATCGACGAACGCAGAAGCGCAGAGGATAGAGCAAAACAAAAAAACAGTCACAAACTAGAAGTCTAAAATTAGAATTTTTAAAGAGAAATGTCGGAGAAATTTGTTGCCCAGTCCTCTTTGAACCGCGAGAGGCGTCAAAGCTTACGCTACTCCTACGTCATACATCGCTTCAAGTGTTACTCTTTTGGCTTAAGTCGACTTGCGAAGGCCGTCTGCCGGAAACTAGTTATTTTAGTCGATAAACAGAATCAACAGAAATTCCATCCTCCGCTGACAAGACGCACATTACTAAATTTGTCTAGTTGCATAGTATTTGTGTAATAGTAATCAAATGGTCATTAAATAAATGGAGCTAGATAATGTTTTAATTGCAAGGTCTTTGTTATTTAAATGCAAATTTTACATTAAATGATGCTCTAATTCAGGTATAACATGTATATTGGTGATCCTCCAATTTGCAAAACCATGTTAATTATTTGATTATAAGATTAGCCATAAATGATTCATTAAATGTACAAGCTGCTTGTTCTAGGCCCATAAAATCATTTCATTTCCATAAGTAAATGGTGACCATGCCTGCCCTTGGTACCCTCCACTTTCATGGTATGGACAACAAGCAGCTTTGACAATCTGCTAAACATCTCCTTTTGTAAAAGGAAGTCATACAGGTTTGGATTTTTTAGGTGAGCAATCGTTTTAAGTGAAAAGTAGCACAGCTTACCCCACTTTAAGGGAAAGGGGATATGTTACTGTCTTATTCATTGCTACACCCAGGGAAACAAAAACTTACAACGGTGCTTCAGGGGTAGAAGAGGGACCATCCGTTTTATCCGCTTTTCTTTTCCTCTTTTTCCCTTCTGTTACAAAGTCTGGATCTTTGTCTGGCTCTTCCTTCACAATCACTTGAGACCTAAACGAGACAAACAGTCAATAACAAATTAAAAGACTGTGAGAACTTCAGTCTAAAAAAAAACCTAAAAGGACAAAAACGCATTGACCAATGACAATGACTAAATTATGGTGATTACACAATAATGCTTAATGCCCACTGATGATAATTATATAATTACAGTAATTAAGTCCAAGGATAATTGCAAAGAGATGCAAGCTTCAATTTCCATAAAGCATGATTCAGATGTGGTGGGAGGTGAGCAGACCAAACCAATTAATTACAATCACAATAACAAATGGTTCAATTCAGCGAAGAACTTTCTGGGAGAGATTAAGTGTAAAAGAACACTCGGACACCTTCAGCAGTTTTAAAGTCTGACCTCTGTCGTGTAAATCAACCTCCCACCTGCAATCACCAGCGGGAATTGATTTACAAAGCGTCTGATTGTCAAAGTCCCTGATTAGAGACGTACCGTTCTTATCGTGAGACAGAAACAGTCAACGAGAAATTTGAGATGGTCTAACTTTTATATCTAAAAATCTTAGATATTAAATTATATCTTTATATGAAATACAGATTCATGTTAAACGTTTGCTTTCCCAGACTTGTGCCTCAGGCTCCAATCTACCCCCCTTCCCTCCCCCTCCTCCCATTCTGATCTGAATGCTTTTCACTTATTACTTTTCTGACATGCCACATCTTTCTTTCTAATAAATAAATTAATTTCCTGAAAGACAGCCAATGTAGCGAGAAAATCGGAATGGATATTGTCCAGAACTGCGCACTTTCAAATCATCAGAATTAATTTTCATCAACTCTAAAGGAAAGAGGGAAAAAAATATGATTGCATATTTGAATTGTAAATGGATTAAAACTCATTTCCAAGTGCAGCTGCTGATGCCATTTCTCTAAATCAAAAGTCTGGATCTGCAATACTACATGTGCGGTGCTAGCTACTAAAAATACCCTCACATGTGACAGTGGTCTCACGGTACCTTATTTCTTCAAAGTCCATGCTCTCCTCTTTAGGCGTTTTCATCTGAAAGATTAAAAAACAAAAACATGACAACTAGCTGATGGTAACTTTTGTAACTTTTTCTTTTCCCCAGTTATGGTGGCACTTGCCTTGATCGTCTGGACGGCGATCAATAACAATGGATGCTGAGTTAAACAGCAGGGTTTAATGCAACTATGGATTTAAAATAATATAAATAAAATATTCATTACATTAATAATTAATTTAAATACACACACAGTTTTTACACACAGAAAATAATTGTTTTGCCTAATATATTTTTTTAACAGTAACTTTTTTGAATAATATATAGTTCAAAAGAACAGCATTTAATGGAAAACATTTAGCAACACAGTAACAGTTTTTCTTATAGCCACTTTTGATCAGATTTAAAGCATTCATGTAGAAAAAAAGTATACACATTTAAAAAAAAAAAAGTACTAAATTTATCTATATAATAAGTATATATGTGTGTGTGTGTGCTTGTGTGTGTATCCCAACAAATTGAATAATACAAATCTAAAATAAGTTCCAAGCAACCTACTTACTGACTTGACAAGGATACCTTTACAATTCCATCTCATTCCACTGTGCAAGAACCAGTAAAACACTGTATTAAGGTGGCAGGTAATAAATGAAGAAGAGGCAATACATGGAAATATCAAAGAGACGAAGAATCCGCATTATGCAGATATAAAGGTGCAGAGGGAAAGAAGGGCTATTTGTAGGTTTGACGCACCACAAGGAAGCCCAGTCTAATCAATGGCTTACAACCTGCTATCAGGGAAAGCCATCTAGATCACTTGAGGCCAAACCGGCGCCCGAAGCTGTCAAGGAGAGTCATATTCCACTACAAAAATATCTGCATGGCTGGAAGTAGGTTGCACTAGAGAACATACGATTACTATCGTTCACAGATAATGAGTGGTTTGGTGCAACCGCCCTGAAAAGGGAAGATTGCATTGTTTGCCCTGCGTGACAGTCTATTCTTGCTACATCTCTGTTTTCGTAACCTATGAATCCGTCATCCAGATCACAGACTTGATTGCTCGCCAACTAAACGCTTCTAGGTTATGCTCCGTGTAGCAGTCCGTTCTTGTTATATTTGGGTCCCTGAAACAGGCTGAAAGCTCTGAATGATATGACGACATAAATATTCCTTTACAGCAAAGCTAACAGGGCCTCTTAATTAAGCTGGACTTGAGAGAATCCCAGGGGCACGACGAAAGAAAATTAATGGTGACATTGAAGAACTACCTTCCTGTGCGTTTTCTCCTTCCCTTCATGCTGAGGCTTCACCTTTCCTTTGGCCCTCGATTTCTTTTTCTTTGGGTTTACTCTGCGGAGGAACACAAAGGACGAGGAAATGAGTATGAGACTAAAGACAAACATATATGAGAAAAGAAAAAGGGGTGGGAATGGATGAGACGATGCTCGTGAAATCCGAATCCATATAATCGCTTTAAAATAAACTTCTCCCTTCACTGGAGTGTTTGACAGTCTGCCAGCAGGCTTCGTCACAACAGGCTGCTGTCAGCAACACTTACAGGTGTCCAAGTCTTTCATCAGATTAATTACAAACGCCAGAGACGGATGGATGTCCCCCCGGTGTTAGCGCGCTCATATAATGCATTAGATATCAAAGTAAAATAATTTATTCATAAAGAAGATGGAGTACAACTCTCTGAATAATGAATGCAAGCTCTCTGGCACTCAGTTCACACTTGGTTAGATTTACGATTTCTGGTGCACATCATTTGTTTGCGAGGCTCAATTTGTCTCCATCTTTCGCAGTAACACGAAAGGCGTTTCGTGCTGCAAAGTGCAGCGCTGTGTATAATAATGCGCAGCTGTTGTTTGTGTTGCCATTAAATAGCGCTTATTCTCAGTTGACTAACAAATATTTAGCCTACTCGTACACTCATATGCAGACTTCATAGATGCATTAGAGGTGATGTGTGAATTTGAATGCAGTGTGTGTGCCAGCAAGAGCACAATTACAGGATGTCAGGAAGTCAAGAGCAAGAGCTTCTCTTGCCTACAGAACATTTGGACAAGTGTTTGGGGATGTGATGTGATTGGACAAGCAGTGCAACAGTTGTTGGTGATGTATAAAGGGCCTAGTGGTGCGATGTAATTTCAATAACAGCTGTACTCACGCAAATGCATCTTCACTCGAGCATGGATTATCATTCAACTCTTTTTCCATGGCTTTCGCAGATCCGGAGTTTTCTGTCATTCCTAAAAAGTTGATGCCGATCAGAAATTCAACAATTTTACAATATCACAGAAAGCAAATCAGGTGTCTTAATTGGTTCACAAACTTCACAAAAGACACAATTCACTAATGGCATGTGAATCAAATCAATAAACATTAATGTAATACCAGCAAATCCGTATATTGTGCAGTTGTTATGAATCCGCGTGGTTCCTAATCATACAGACGATCCACTGGTTTGAGGTTTAGATGTCGTGTGTATTTTTTAATCCAGTTTATCCTATCTTTAAAATGTAATTATAAAATTACCTGGTTCAACAAATAATCATTTAAAATCGGTAATAAAGTCGCATGTGAGTTTGAAAGGTCTCGGAGGAGTGTAACGTTACAGTATAAAAGCTGCCGCACGCGTTTGCGCCAAAAAAAACCTTTCCAAACAGGTTTCCCCAAATACGTCTGCCATTGGTCTGACAAAAAGGTATTCCCGCCTCAAGATCACGCCATTGGTTGGTTTTGTTATAGAGCCGTCTCTACGTTTTCTGATTGGCTAACACACCGCGGTTATTCTCCTGTCACAGAAACAACATGATCCCGCCAGTAAACACTCTTTAGAGAAAGGAGTGATTTCTCCGGACAATAAATATTAAAATAATATTTAATAATATAATTAATTTTACATATTACAAAGTACAACTATACATGTCTTAAAATATAATTTGTTATGGTTTGATTTTTTTAAAGGCAAGACACCAACTGAACTTCTGGGGCCTCATTTATAACCGGTGCGTACGCAAAACAGGCCCTGAAAGAGGCGTACGCCACTTCCGACGCATAAGTTGTGATTTATAAAAACAAACTTGACGGGAAAATGTGCGCACCTGCACGCAAACTCTGACCCATGCGTACGAACGTTTTGGAGACGGAGTTAGTTTGGCGACACCGATGGTGAGCTGGAGTTAAATGTCTTTTTGGTGACTTTTTTAGACAGAAAATCGAAATTAAATTATACATATACAGAAAGATAATTCAAATATAATTTCACTCACCAAGCCTATCACTTGAAGCAAATATCCACATCTTAAATGTCCGCGCCAGCGAGCGCGTTGGGCCGTTTAGTGAAACTGACGCATATCTAACCGGCAGATGAAGTAAAACTGTAAATCTTCATTATGAGTCCTAATCATAATAGGCTACAGTGCATGTTCACAATTATAGTTTAAATAAAATAATGATTTAAAATATGTTTTACTTCCGATATAAACATTTAGATTAAATTTGCCATTCTCATTAATGGAGTTAAACACTTAAACTAGCCTACATGAAATTTACTGAAAAGTTAATATATATTTAGCCTATATATATAAATAGCCTATAAATATTTGTTGTGAATGCAATACTTTTGAACACTTTTCCTTTGGCATGTTGTGTTTTAATGTTTTAACTACAGAGATAATTGCTTATCATGATAATAGCAGATTGTGCAAATATAATGCACAACAAAGGTCTATCTATGTTTCCATTAAAAATATAAATCAATTAAAAATACTATTTGGTCAGTGGAAAAGATTGAGAAAAACTTTCTCTGAAATGTATTTTACACTATTTGATTTAATTATTCAAAAACAAGGCAAGGATAGGCTACTAAATTATTTTTATTAATGTAATGTGACGGCACATCCGTATTTCATATTTTCCTAATGTCTTGTACCGTTAAACATGTTATCACGTGGATGAATAATCACATGCAAATGATATGCAGATGAGGATATGCATAGTAAAATGAGGCGTTGTAAGCTCCATATATGGTTATTTCGGGGAGGAGACGCATGTGCGCACAATCTTCCGCTGAGTGGGATTTATAAAGTGAATCCTGCGCAGGTTCTGGCGTACGCACGGTTTTATAAGTCTGAATATTTTTTTGCGCACGCAATTTCTGGCTTTTGGGCGCACGTACACTTTTAGTAAGGATCCTACGCACAGTTTTATAAATGAGGCCCCTGAACTGGAGATTGTAACTACTTCACCAGTTGATTAACGTTAACGTTAATCACAGTAGGCCTAAAAAAAGACAATTATTTTGTATGACCAGTTTTCTGAAACGTTATGTTTAAATACTCAAACAATGCAATTTCTAATTAAATATGCATTCATTTGCATACATTTCCAGAAAATAAATCTGAACTTTTGAAGACTATAGAAAAATTTATTTGTTAATTAATTTACTTTTTTTTTTTTTGCTTTACAGCCTACTTTTTACCTTTATTTTCACTAAAATAATTTAGCTGGGGAGTGGAGAACGGGAACAGGGTTTCCTGCCCTTCAAAATCTCAATTTAATCCGGCCCAGTTGTTCACATCGGATCAGATTGAATCAAATCTTGAAAAAGGGTTGTTAAAAAAAATCAGATTAGAACACAAAATCCAAACTTGGTTTTGATCTGGATCAAATCACAGTTTGTGTCCAAAAGTTTTTTAATAATATCTTTGTTCCAATAAAGATTATCCCAGCAGGTTGGATTTCAGGAACAAAAATGTAATAAAACTAAAACTGGTCAAAAAATAACATGTGTATCAAGTAACACACACACACACACACACACACACACACACACACACACACACACACACACACACACACACACACACACACACACACACACACACACACACACACACACACACTTTTTGGGTGCCATGTTTTTTATCACTGTTTGTAAACTGCATTGGCACAATCATAAGAGATGAACCTGTCAAAAGTTATTTACGAGCGAACACAAAGTTTATCGGGTGAACCCTACACAAAATTGTTTGAGAGAAGGCAAAAACATTGAAATATTCTTTTATGGCTTTTTAAAAAAAAGTCTAAAAGACTTTTTAGGATGATGATCATCACATCAGAGTTTGTAGGATGATCATCACACAGAATAAATAGTACTTTGTAACAGGTAATGCATTTGACATACAATTGTGCACGGTTCCTTTAAGAGATGCCGGAAGTAAATGTGCATTTCAACATTGTATACAAGGTTTATTTCTGGTGCGAATTTGTCAGGCGCGCAATGACACCTTTCCACTTTTCTACAGCCGCGCGCTCTTTGCTAAAGCATTATCGACACAGAGCTGTATTAAAAACAGTCCCGGGACTCAGAGCGTGGGAGTTCAGAAACATGTATCCATGCACTTCCATCGCAGAGCACAATAGCATGGAGGAGATCCTGAAAAAGACAGTGGTCACATTGCCCACCTATGAGATGAGAGACAAATCTCCACCTCCACCTGAATCCAACAGTCTGGAGTTTATGCTCTTCTACAAGAGTTTAGAGAAAGAGCAAAGGCTGGAGTTTCTCGAGAAGTTGTCTCATGATTTCGGGGTAGATCACAGATGGGCTTCGGATCTGGCTGCGAAGTTGCTGGACACTCAGGGGCGGGATGTGGCCACGATCCTGCAGGTGGAGGACAGGTTACGGTACAGTTTAACACCTCGGTACCGACAGCTCCTCACGCACATCAGCAAGGTTCAGGGCGGGGTGAAGTTTCTGGTGGACCTCAGGGCAGATCTCATCGAGTTCGCATCCTCAAAAATTAGTGACAGCCCACATATGAGGGTAAATACTCATAATTTCATCGTTGTATCAATTGTAATTGTTTTTTGGGTTCATTCCAAGAGAAAAAAGGTGGAGTTTGTGTCCTTCAAACAGTGTTAGGGAGAGTTACCTTTAAAATTAATGTTGTAATACTGTGTTATACTCCTTAAAAAAAAGTAGGCTAATATTAAATTTTATGGAAATACGTTACGTAAAATTTGCGTTACTTTTTCTCACCTGGGTTGGGCTTGCTTGTTTGTTTTTAAAACCGAAAATAAATGGCTAAAAACAAAAGTTACATTTTTGGTCAATATAAAGTCCCATTCACACCAAAAGTGAAATTATTATTTTATATTTCACACCAAAACTGAGATGATCCTTTAATGATCCAGCGCACACAAATGCGGTGCACCTTACTCTAAAATTCTCTATAAATCAGAAAACAAAGTAACTTTGCTTTACTTATTTGAAAAACATTTTTTTTAAAGTAATTTGTTACTTTACTACTTGAAAAAGTCATCTGATTACATAACTCCTTGCTTGTAATGCGTCACCCCAACACTATACATATAGGCTACATATATTTATACATTGAGTATTTTCCTTGCTTTGTTAGCAGAAATGTTCATGATTAACAATTAAAACATAAAGACCTACATATATATTTAGATTTTAGTGAACAATAAAGTTGAGTTGTGTCCCCAGGCTATGTCTTTCAACTTTTTTATTTTTTTATACCAGTAACAGTATATTATTTCTCTATAACTCAGTTTCCAAGATTTGATATACAAAATCAGTAAATAACTTGCTATTGAAAATGTGATATAAATATCATAATTTTTTTGAATAAACACTGTGTAGCCAGGCACCCGTGTCATGGAATGACCTTTTGGCTTTTCAGATGGTGTCAGTGAATACTGCATTCCTAAAAAAAGGCTTTGGTTACTTGTGATTTGCCCTTTCCCCTACTTCAGATCCTGGTGGTCTCTGATTTCACATGGCTAGTATGTTTGGTGCCAGATGACCTTTGTCACACATTTGTGAACGTCACAAACTTCAGCTGTGACATAGTTTGTAATGTTTTGGTGCCAAAAATACGTTTGAATTCATGGCATGCTGTTTTAATTTAAGTCACGACGTCACATGGACACATGTCCGTGCACAAGTGATACAGTCTTCAGTGCCTGAAGTCTACATTTTGTTCCTGTTTTAGCTCCCTCCTCTAAATTTGGTCAAATTTATTCAATTTTTAAAGAAGAAAAAATATTTTTGAATTAATTGTTCATAAATCAAGAATGTTTTTTTTTTTTTTTTACTTTATGCTTCTGCAGAATTCTGCAGTATCGTAACACCTGTCATTCCCAAAATTCAACAAATCCCCTTGCATGTTTGTGTGTTAAATATTTTGGCAAATTTGATTATGCTTCCAGCTACCGGCAAGAATGCTTTCAGCATAATTTTACACATTTACCATGTTTAAAATCCTTTCTACAGAATCCGGGAGATATTTTCCCTCAAAATCAGCTGTAGAAAATGTGAAAATAGTCCAGCTGGACTAAGCCATATTCATTAGGATTTAAGTCTGGTTTGGCCATTCCTTGTCTTTTGGGTCATTTTTCTGTTGAAAAATTATTTTTCGTTCCATGAACTCAATTTAACAGATTGACACTGTTTCTCCTCAAAGATTTGTCCATAATTGGCCTCATCTGTAATGCCCTTGGCATTGATGGCAACAGTCATAGAAAGATAATGTCATGCTTCACACAGCATACACTCTTAAAAATAAACGGTCTTGGCATCAATGTTTTCACCAAGAACCTTAAGCATCCATGGAACATTTCCATTGCACAAAAGGTTATTTAAGAAGGTTCTTCAGATTTTTAAATGGCAGCCTTGCTTTCATTTGCGAACAATTTAATGTGTCGTCTACTCTGAATAAGATCTATGAGGAATTACGGCATGTTGGGCTTCATTTGATTTGAGTGTTTTGAGGCCAAGTAGGCCTTACCAGACCAAATTTTTTTATATATATTTCAGGTTCTCTCTCATGGTGCCTAGCAAACATCAGTATGACATTATCTGCCTTTTTCAAAAGTGAGCTTTTCTGTGTGTGAAGTGCAAAGAAATCATTGAAGTCTGGACAGTTTCAGCCAAAGAGATGTGCAATATCTTAGTGTTGTGGACGGCCTCTGGGTCACTTGCACAGTATCTTGTCCTGATGCTTATTTTTGAAGCAGTCCAATCTCCAATGTTTTCCCCCCATTTTGTTACAAAGGACTTCATAGTGATTTTGAGAAAGTTTGAAACTCTGTCAGTGTTTTATATGGCCTTCTCAAGTGTTTTTTTCTTTTTCTTTTTCTTTTTCTTTTTTTTGAACACAGGTGGATTGAATACATGAGGTGAATTGTGAATAAGGGTCAGATTTACTAACAGCTTATATATATATATATATATATATATATATATATATATATATATATATATATATATATATATATATATATATATATATATATATATAATTTTTTTGCCACAATGCCATATAATAATCATAGTTGGTTCCTCACGAAACCTTCCAGTGAACCGTTTTAAAAGAAACAAATCTTTTTCTTAGCGTGTTTAAAGAACCTTTTCCACTATAAACAACTATTTGTATATATGATTCAGAATTACCTAATAACATTTCAATTTAAATAGGTTGTAATTTGACATAAGAGTGGGAAATAATCAATGAAAGCTGAATACTTTCTGAAAGCACAATTGATGTCAAGCTGACATTCAGCCAAGCAATAATTTGGTCACATGACCATTCATTGTGTATTCTGCACTTCATTTAAAAGCCCTTTTACCTGTTAGTGAGTGTTAGCACAGCTCTCAGCGTTGGCTTCCCTTGCTGCTCTCTATCTATAACAATATTGCATTACAGCATATCCCTAAGGAATGCTTCAGAGAAACCGTCTGGCACACCTCCAGCCCACTAGGCCCGATCAGAAATCAGATTCTGTGTCATTAATATGTCTGAGTTAGTGACAGTGGGGTGGAATAGCAGCCAGATGCAGGGTAGAGTTTTCCTGTCACCCAAAATGTCCATCAGTTGAACCATTGCTAAGATAAGTTACTGTTGCAAGCTTCACGTGCAATTTTCAGTTCAAAATACATTGGATATTATTAGAACATGGACTGGAATGAAGTGTGACATTGCAAACCATATTTTCTTCAACATTCTTAATGCTTCAAATGAATAATCAGGAATAAATTAGCATTTACCCGTTAATTGGGAATCACTTCTCAAGATTGGTATAAAAATAAACTGTTTTAATACTGTGTACCTTATGTTAGTGTTATATGACTACAACAACTCTGATTCACCGACAAAGAGAGTGAAAACTAGATCCAAAACCCATAAACTGTGAACTAGCACCTGAACTGATTTAGCTCCCCTCCTACCAGCCAGAGTGCTGAAGAGCAAAATGCATTAAAATGACAATAATCGGTCAAGACACGAGAACAGAAGATGCTGAGCTTTGCAGTAAACTTTAATCACACTTCCCAAACTCTCCCGAGCAGAATTAGCAGGATCCCAAAGAAATGTCAGTTCACATCTCTGGGCTGGTGCATCTCTTGATGTATAATCGATAAACAGATGTAGTCTGTCTGGACTCAAACAGCTGTCCTGCAAATCTCCTCTGAGTCTGCATTGTGTTGGACTCTCGGCAAGCTTTCCACAGTTTTCCTCAGAGCAATTTAGTTTGACTGCACTGATTTGCCCTCTGCAATATTAGTGATTGAAAGTTACATCGGGTGCCTTGTCAGTGAGCCATTTACATTTCCTCAGTCCATTAGTTTTGAGATTTACATTAGGTTTTTATTATAGCAGAGAGGTCTACTCTCTGAAGCATTTTAAAAAGAAAAAGAAAAAAGCATTTTGAAGCATTAGTGATGTATCAGGAAAAAAAATATTCTTTGGCTTGAATCCTAAAACAAAAACAGCAATAACTATGTCAATTTGATTAACATTCTAATATTTCTATATGCCATTTCAACACATTTTACTAAGCTAGATTTATGAATTTAATATTTTGAAAGTGTTTACATCTATGTGTTTTTGGTGTAAAAAAATAGAAATAGCCTACTTAACAGTTAGTTAAGTTTATAAGAAAATACTTTTCTTTTTCTTTTTTTTCTTTTTTTTTTGCTATTAAAGGAGTTCTCCCCAAAAAATATAGTTTGGACCCTAATGACTTTCAATATATCTTCTTTTGTGTTTTGTGTTTCATAGAGGAAAGAAAATCATACAGGTTTAAACCACCAGAGGGCGAGTAAATCATGAAGGAATTTAAATTTTTTTGGGTGATCTATCCCTTTAAGCCTTTGTATATAATGGATTATAAAGGTATTTATAATGAATGTTATAATGCATTATATATTTTTGTTTTAATTATTGTGAATAAAGTTAAAATCCATTATAACATTTACATCTAAAATTGCTAGTTTGTCGTGTTTTAATGCATTATACTTTCTAAAGGTAAGTTCAATGAATAGATAAGTATTATATGTAAGCATTATTATAAATATTATAACTGTGGTTAGGTTACATTTATTCATGAGACCATAGAATACATTATAAGGTGCATTACAGCGCATAAGTAATTCATGCATTAAGTAATTAATACTTGTAATACAATTAGAAGGCATTACATAGAAAGTGTTACCAAGTATTTTTCTTAAATGCTCACGGTGTAAAACAGGCTTTCATTTTATGTGTGAACAGGTATTGCTCTAATGCCATGATTTCTTCCATTTGCACCTGCCTTCTCCACTTTTCATTCATGTCGGTAAAATCTGAGAATGTCAAAAGCCCAATTTCAGGTGCAGTCATTGACACGTCCTTGACATCCTTGCTTTTGTGCGGTGCAGTTTCCACACAGCAAATGTTCTCTGCCCTTTTAAGTTTCAGCGTGGCAGAGGTTTTTCGAGCACTTTGGTGGGATTAATAATTTGTGATCTCTGCATCTGCCTTGACGCTTATAGTTTAGTTTGAGTTAGATATCTTCCCCTCTCTTAGGCACACAAGAAAATAAAAGAAATGGCCCAAACAGTGCGGCGCTTTTGAAAGTTGTGGCCTGCTGTGCGATGGTACATATCAAAGTTGGATTCCACTTATGCACGGTTGGCCCCAGAGTAAATTCAGCCGTGTAAGCAAATACAAAACTCTTTTTGGGCGAATGCTTTCAGCTGCCCTGAATTTGAAGGTAGAACATCGAATAAATGCTTAGAAGTAATTTCCCCAGCCCAGAGAGGATTTGATGAGTTTAATGTTAAGTGGAACGGTGACTTCTGGGGCAGCCATAGGCTGTAGAAAGCTGAGATAGACAGAAAAGCAAAATGCTGTAGACTACTACTCCAGTTCAGTCCCCAATGGCCTGCTTTCCTTGAACAGCCATCCTGTTTTCAGGAAACACTACAATCTGAACTTTGTTCGATTATTTTGGTGCTATTGAGCTATTGGGAGCTTCAGACATCTTACCTTCACACCCCCTGGTTATTTTCTACATGCAAATGCATCACTTAGTCGCACATTTATGTATGCTGATCTAAGCAAGCGGGCTTTATAGGGAAAAGCGTGCTGAGAAATGATAATTCGAGATCTTTTTCTTGCAGGCACCGCCGAAAGTGCTACAATAAGGTCAGATTTTACGCGCACTACCTGTAGATGAGGGCGAAGCACACGCAGACGGCCGGTGTTGATGTTTGATTGACAGGCCCACAGTTCTTTTAAGCGCATGCTTGTGGGACAGGCTAGCCTAGAATTTTTAAAGCTGCTTTGTGTGAGTGCGCCTGCAACTAGATCTAGATATTTGTATGCGTGTTGTGTTGCTCATCACCATTATGAAAGAAATCTGACCCTCGAGGGAGAGTGCAGAACCATATCTCATGTGGAGAGCAACAGCTCTTTGATGAAATGGAACTGTGTTTACCACAGAAATCTTTCAGCGTCCTCGAATGGACGCTAACACCGATTCCTGTGCTCTAATGAGAACACCACCAAAGCAAATAAACAGACGCTAAGAGCTGCAGAGGGAAATGAGACTCCTCTGAAAGTGTTGTACACGGGACAGATGAAATGGCAGCCACTGTGAGTTGGTGGGGTTGCTTCACAATATCTGTGAAAGCGCCTGTGAAATATTAATTCCACCAACGGAAGCCGCACACTTTATAATTAGGCACCATTATGAGCGCAGCTGTACTGAGAACGGTACTTGAAAATCGCTGGGTATTGCATATGAGTTATAATATTAAACCGGCAATGATCTACACTTTTGCAGCATATTATTTTTTCCCCCTGAAGTCCATTTATAATATTTGTTGCACATGATTTAGGTTTGCATGACCATTTTCAACACTATCTTTGACCTTTACGATTAAACAGGTTTTGCAGCTATACTTTTAAGACTATATAACCTCTTCGCAAAAAAGATTTATGTTTAAGACATATAACCTCTTCAATTTCTGTACTCTTGGAATTGCTCCGTTTTTGCATTCCAAACCTTGCATTTCAAGGCGGTTCAATTCAGTATTTCCATATGTAACTTTAGGTTTGTGTTGGATTTGTAATGAAAAAATATGAAATAAAAATATTTAAAACATTAATTTAACAGTTTTAATTTTAACATAACTCTTATAACTTTTTGCCTAATACTGCCTATAGAAAAATGTGTGCGACTGGAATCACATTTAAAAAGTAAATGATTCCTTTTTATTTGAGTCTGATTGATTTGGTTTAATTCGGGTCAGGTTCACTCCAAGGTTATTAAGGTGAACTAAAACAATTAAAAACTTAGTTATTAATGAACTTATTATAACTTATTATTATTTTTGTTAATTTAAATAAATCTGAATTAAAATAAAATGAAATGTAAATATTATATTAAAAATAAGTTTGTTGAAGCACTAAAATTAAACCTAAACCACATTCAAAATATTCATAAAATATGATAATAGTACATAAATAATAGTACATAAAAATGTTCAAAACTTAAAAAAAGGGGACTTGTAGGACGGTATATGCTGGTGTGGAAACTACATGTTCACTCCTCACATCCTTCATCTGTTCTTCTGTGTTTGTGTATTGGTGTGTTAGGATCTGAACAGCACTCTGAAGAGTCTTCTGTCAGAATGGTTCTCTGTTGGGTTACTCCGACTCGAAAGAATCACTTGGCAGTCACCTTGCGAGATCCTTCAGAAGATCAGCCAGTAAGATCTCTCTCGTACGTGTAAACATTTCTTTTTAAATTTCCATCCCAGTTGAGCCTTTTTTTTTTTTTGTCTGATCCTACAGGTACGAGGCGGTCCACCCTGTGAGGAACTGGACGGATATCAAACGCAGAGTGGGGCCGTACCGTCGATGTTATGCCTTCACCCACGCCTCGATGCCCGGTGAACCACTGGTGGTGCTGCATGTTGCCTTAACTGAAGACATAGCAAATAATATCCAGGTAAATACAAATGGAAATAACATCACAAAGAATAATTGATGGCTTGATGGTCAAAATTGAAATAGAGTGTAAGGGCCCTATCTTGCACCCAGCGCAAATGACTTTGTACGCCGACGCATGTATCATTCCTATTTTGAACCCGACGCACAGCGGACTTTTCCCTCCACAGATGCACGTCGGTAAATTAGGGAATGAACTTGCGCTCCCGAGGGCGGTTCAGTTAATAGAGGCGTGTTCCGGCGCAAACGTTCCCTGGTGCTATTTTGCAGTTTCCGAAAACAATTCTTCCACAGACCAGGAAAAACCTAGTCTAAAGTCAGTGGCGCGTTACTCAGATGCTATTTTAAGGGCGCATGCTTGCCCATAATGTAGCGTGTGCACAACGCGCATACACTTTGCTTCTCTCATCTACACACACGCAGCAGTTCATATTTTTGAAAACCATACATAATTACAAGGAAAAATATTACCACACGAGGGAAATCATTGTGGTGCCCATGAAGATTGTAGTAATGACGGATCAAACCTGTTATACATGGGTATATAAGGACATCTGACTGTCCGTTAAGAACCAGGAAACAAAATTCTGAAGACTGCGAAATCACCTTTACCAGCATGTAAGTTGCGCGCGCCTGGCAAATCCGCCGTTATAAAAGCAATCCGCCATGGAACAAGCGCGCCTGCTGTTAAAGAGAATGTGAGATGGCGCTCTGATTGGTTTATTACACGTTATGCCCAAACCACACCTATGAGTAATGTAGCTACTTCAGACCAACCCATTTTAGATTTGTGTCGAGATCCGCCCACAATAGGGCCCTAAATGTGTTATTGGGTCCATGAATGGTAGAAAGTGTCCTTGTGCAGGATCAGGCACATGTATTCAGAGACAGTAGAGGAGTAATACAGAGAACAAAGACAATGTGCTCAGAATGTACAGAAATCTGCCAACGCCTCCAGTGTGTCCCCTGTGAGTCTGTTACTATGTGCCTCTTGTTTTCCAGGGAATCGTGAGAGAGTTTGCCACTTTAGATGCAGACGAGGATGTGAACAAGATCAATGCTGCCATCTTCTACTCCATCTCCTCCACTCAGGCTGGGCTGCAGGGGGTGGAGCTTGGAAATTACCTCATCAAGAGGGTGGTCCGAGAACTGCAGGTGGGCAAATGAATGAGAACATAAATCATACAAAGATGTTAGCGCTGGTTATGTTCATCACAGCTGTTTTAAGAATTATTGCATCGAAATCTTGGTAAATTAAAAATCCTCTTAAATTAAGAATCCTCCTATATATAATGCTTTAATAATATAATAAACTATTATAATAATCTGTAATATATTATTAACAAAAACTAAAAGTGTTGATAGAGTAATTAATAAATTATTTTAGACATTTCAGAACTTTTTTTAAATAAACTTATTGAGGGAAAAAATCAATCCAATTTCAGTTTACCTCTTGATTTAATGTTTTTAGCAATAAAGTTAGAATTTTTCAATATATTATTAATAATATTACATTAATTACATTGAGTTTAAAAAACAAACAATGTAACATCTTAAATTGTGGTGCTCATGGCGTAAGATGCTGAAAAAAGCAATATACAATGCTTAAAACAATATATAAATATTAATAATAAAATATATATATTGATTTCATAAACGAGTTCTAAAGCCGCTTTGTATGTATAATCAATAGCTCCTTTCACACCTACAGTTTTTACTGGTAAATTACAATTTTTCCATGGCAGAAATAGTAAGAGTAATATGCGGTTTTAGAATTGAGCAAGAGTTTAATGGTACTCGTGTGAATATGTGGTGTGTTTCCCAGAAAAGTCAATACGGTAATTTTCCAGTAATTTTCCAGGTTTAATCTGTGAAAGGGGCCTATGTTAATTTATAATGTAATGTATTCAAATTATCTTTGTCTAGGGGATTTTGTCAACAAATACTAAATGCAATTAATTAATTGGCATTTTGTAAACAATTCAATAAAAAATAAAAAATTGATTGACAACCTTAAATACTATTATACGTTTACTATATTTGTCCCACAGCATCACCTAGTGCCTGGCATTGTATATTTCTATCTACATACATTGTATGTTTCTATCTGGAAGGGAGAAAAAAGCAGGAAAACTAATAACATTTCAGCTGTCACCCTCAATAACACGAGGAAGGAGGGACACATGGCATGTCACAGAGCTGCCTCTTTACTAGATGAAGGCGGAATTAAATGGAAAAGAAACGAGAGGCACTCAGGTTTATAGATTTGGATGAGTTTTTCTTCAGCGGGAGTGTTGGTGAAACAAAGTGCCGGGTGGCTGTTCGTGTAATAGAGGTAAACCCTAGCAAAGAGCTCTCTGCGAACGGCTGCGCTTCTCTGAGTGCTGATTTACCCGTGTGAGAGATTGAAGGCATCATTTGAGTGGAAATGACAGCTGATAGATATTATTTCATGCAAATTGTGCATGTTGATGCTCTGGATTTGTGTTTGAATTAGATTGTTTTTGAAGTATGTGTGTGGCTCGCTCGTTTATCTTGGAATCGAATTCTCTCCATCTCAGTCCATAAATATTCACATTAGCCTTACAACCATATTTTCTATCAAAATTTGAAAAAAAATCCACAGTTATAGTTACTATTGTAAATTATAAATCGTTTTTTTTTTCATTTTCTGAAGGACAGTGCCAAGTTTAACTGTTAAAGTAAATGAGGCTTTCAGCAATTTTATTTAGCGACTTTTGTCATTGCACTGTTGTTTAACAACAATGATGAATCATCTTTCTGAAAAAAACTTTCAGTATACAAAAACTCCATAAAACCGTTTTAAAAGTTGTGAAAATCACGTGACCTATGACCTTTATACAGTGCGTGCCATTGTAAAAACTGTACGTCTATCCCTCACAGCCTCGTTTTCATTCAATATGGCGTCTTACCTGACTAAGGTCTATAAACTTTAGACAAACATGTCTTCTCAAGTTTTCACAGTTAAGCAATGAGAACGATTTGGTACGGCGGTGGAAAAGCATCTGTAGATGCCAATAAAGAACCTTTATTTTTAAGAGTCTGAGCTCATCCTTCCGCTGAAGAAAGAGAAAAGGTGACTCACCATGCCACAAGGGGATGATTGGCGTGATGGATGGATGATAGACAGAAAAAAAGAGGTGGAGAAAGGTCACGGTGTGATTTAGGAGAAGAGGAGGAGGGTTTGCTTGTCTTTCAGCAGAATCCTCACGGGGCTCTTTTGCACTCACTTTCATGAGTCTTACATTCACTCTCTTCTTGTCCTTACTCTTTATTCTCTCTCTTTCTCGCTCTCTGTAGCTTTAAACCTGCTGACCGATGTTTTACAGTAAATTGAGTTGATGAATGAAAAGTGACCCTTGGACATGCTTAATCTTCCTTCTCTCCGGCCTGTCTGAAGGAGAGATGCATGGCAAAGAATGAAAGCGAGAGAGAAGTGTGATGGACTTGAGATGTGGAGGACTTAAAATCTCTGCTCCTCTGGGCCCAGTCTGACACATTTGGTTTGTTCAGTGCTTTCTTCTGGTTGAATGTGGGCATAAGAATATGAGTGTGTCTATGCCCTTGTGGGCGAAGAGAGAGAGAGAAAGAGACGCTGTGGACTTGTTCAACATGGTTTTTTAATCAGCACAAATGGAATGTGTGGGATAGGAAATAAGGAGAAAAAAAGATGATGAAGTAGAGAGGATATACTACTGTTCAAAATTTTATTTTTTGAAAGAAATTAATACTTTTATCCAGCAATGATGCATAAAATTTATCAAAAGTGACCGTACGTACATTATAAAGTTGTAAAAGATTTCAAATGAATGCTGTTCTTTCGAACTTTCTTAAAAAATTAAGCAGCACTACTGCTTTTAACATTTATAATAACAGCAAATCACCATAAAAACAACTAATAGCATATTATAATGAAGTCTATAATGAAAGAGTGTTACACTGAAAAATGTTCACGCATACTTTAAAATATATTTAAATAAGTTATTTAAAATTGTAATAGTATTTTACAACATTACTCTTTTTACTGTATTTTTGATCAAATAAATACAGCGATAGATATCTATACTGAGACACAATGGGTGGATGGATGGATGGACAGAGAGAGAGATAGAAGATAGATGATTTAATTATTTTAAAAAAATTGCATGATTTTTTTATTAATTTGTGCATGTTTTAGTATAGATATTTGAGAGTTAACTATCAGTGTTTATCTTTCTGTGCAGAGTGAGTTCCCCCACATGGCCCAGTTCTCCAGTCTGTCTCCCATCCCTGGCTTCTCCTCATGGCTGCAAGGGGCTCTGGGACAGCACAAGAAGGAGGGACGTGCCACCGAGCTCCTCTCTGAGCAGGAGTGGAGGGAGGTGGAGGATGTGACAGGAACTGCTCCCGGTGCTCCGGCTCTGGAGGCCCTGCGCAGGCTCATCGGCACCAGCGAGTGGATCCACTCGGATCGCCTGATCCACTCTCTGGAACCTGCGCTAATGCGGCTCTGTGCCTGGTACCTGTATGGAGAGAAGCGACGGGGCTACGCTCTAAACCCTGTGGCCAACTTCCACCTTCAGAACGGCGCCACCATGTGGAGGCTGAACTGGCAAGCGGACACGAGCCCGCGGGGCATCGCCAACTCCTGTGGCATAATGGTTAATTATCGCTACTTTTTGCAAGAGACCAGCACTAACAGCGCTGCCTACATGCAGAATAAATTCATCAAGGCCTCGGAGCAGGTGCTGGGACTGGTGTCGCAATTCCAGAAGAGCAGCAAACTCTGAATCAAATCTGTGGCTCTGCATTGGGACAAGATGATCTGCACTTAAATTCAGGGTTATAATTTTTAATATCTGATCTGCACCGGGTGGACAAACGCAATGAGGGTTAAACGAGCCTTATACAGATTCATTGGGCTCTGCGACAGAGCAGATTGTCACATTTCATTTTTAGTTGAGATGGACAGCTGTACTCTGCCTTTCTGAAAGACAATAATCCAATAAATCTAATTTTAAAGGGACATTTACTCACCCTGAATACCTGTATGAATTTATTTCTTCCTTAGAGATTCTTCTTGCAGCCTTTCCTCCAACAGGAGTTCACAATGACCACATACATAGTGTCCAAAAAGGATGATAAAGCATTAGTAGTCCATGTGATTTGTGCACTATATTACACGAAGGCATACAACAGCTTTTTGTGAAGAAAAAACTGAAATGTGAATTGCCATACACCATTTTTTTAAGGTGTGCCAAATGCCCATTCATTTCAAGGAAGAAAAGGATAATTGTCCAAACGATTCTATTTGCCTTGGCCCTTTCCAGCAGTGCTTGAGTTATGCCTCTGTTTGATTAGCTGGTTGCTGATTTTGATGCGGACTTATGCTACACTTTGAAAGACTGTGGGTAATGAAGCAGGAAAAATCTATCAGCCCCTGTCATGTCTTTGCCTTCTCAGCGTGTGTATGTAGGAAAGCGTGCCAGCGCGACTGAGTGGAAGCTGCTGTAATAAATGATGTTTTGATTCCTTCATTAGTGTGATCTGATTCACTGTGAAATGGCTGTCTGTATGTTCAAATGTGACTCAAATGTGCGCACGATTGTGTGCTAGCTAAAAATGTTTATAAATGTATATAAAAATTCAACTTATCTTCCAAAACTGATTTTCTTTCTTTTGTTTCTATTCTAAATATGTGCTATCTCGGATGTTTGATCGATATTGGGCAATGGAGGATGTTCAAACGTTTTTAACGGGACAGTACACTATCTCGTTGGGACAGATCCTATCACATTTGGACAGATCCGTTCCATGGCGTTTTAACTGGCGGTGTTTAAAGAGATTTAGCACTCTCCAGCAAGCACTTTATTCCTCCGTGACTCTGGTGTCTGATAACAGACTGCAGTGTTCAAGTAGGCCTCCTGTCTTTTTCTCCCTCTATTGTTGTGTAAAGTATCTCAGTGTAAGTTGACTGTGAAATTGCATTTTTAACTCTCAAAGGAGGCACGGATCTCCCCCCCTCCCTCCGTGCGGTGCCCTAAAATCTAATGAAGTGAGAAATAAAGCTAAAATGAATTGATGATAAATGTATGATATTCACTTAAACGGAGCACGAGGTGGAAACGGAACAAAGCGGACAATGTTTAAAGGATGCCCTTGAGAAACTCCTCCCACAGTGTGAAAAAGTGAGGAAAAACACATCTGTAGTCACAGGCCCAAGGCTGGATGGCCTTACTTCACAACATCAAGTGCTTTACTATGAGGCAAATACATGAGGTTACCATGGCAACAGCTGGGCAACTTAGTATAACTTCCACGACACGGTTCAAACGCAGTACTTTGTCCTCTTTAGATTAGTTTTCCCCAAATCTGAAGCTTGTCTAGTATATAATACGTGTCTGTTTTGCATTATTTGCATGGTTTTAGGACATTTGAAGTGAAACCGAAAGGCTATTCGTTTTTACCGTCTCACAAAAACATAATGGACCAGGAAATGAAGTGTAAAGAGTCCTGATGTTTTTAGTCATTCATAAAAAAAACACTTTTCCATACAAGTCAAATATCCAGCATTGTTGTATGCCACAAAATTGAAGCGAACAAGAATTCAGTTGGCGATTATGACCTAATAAATTAGTTTACTGTGCTAGTAGCGCTACTAGATGCATTTTGAGGACTAATGGGACGACTCTGGGGAGGACTAAAGGTGTTACTCATCATTTGCAGTCAGACTGTACAAATAAGCCTCAGGTACTTGTTGGTATTCAAATCTTGCTTCTGTGTCATATACAGCCACTCACAGAGATGATGAACGGCACAATTTTTAAGCTGTTAAATGAAATTATTTTGGTATAGGATTTAGAAACATATTAATGGAAAATTGGGATGTTTAATAGAAATGTGTGTGTATATATATATATTTTAGAATGAAACAAAAACAACACATTATGCATTTTTTATGAAATTACCATATATAAATGGGCTCTTTGTGAATCAATTTTTTTTTACATTTTATTAATGATTTTAAATTATACATAATTTTTATTGAAGACACTAAAAACCAAAAAGCACTGAAAATGTAATGTTTTAAAATAAATTTGATGACTTTAACATTTCATGTACATTCAAACATTCAATGCGTATGAAATTATGTGAATGTACTTCGACTAACAACCGAATACCAGAGCGACATACAGTACATTGAAGTTTCTGAATTAATTAGTGTTGTTAAACACTGGAGGCAAATCGGTATTGCGTGAATTATTCAATGATTCATGAAAGATAAGTATCTTGTTTTGGTCCAGGGTTAATCAATACTGTTGTACAAATTGTTTGAGTGATGATTCAAATGACTCAAAGATACTTGTTTCATAATACTGAATGAATGTGTTGAGAGACTCGACTAGGTGGATGAATTGACCCACTCACTTCGTGTTGAATAAATCGTTTGAGTATATGATTCAATGACTCACTACAATAAAACCTGTGAGAGCCAATTAATGAAAACCGTCTACCACTGAGAATGTGCAAACACAGAAAAGCGGAGTGATACAAACAGTGAAAAGTCTCGGTATTGCTGGACTGTTATATTGCCTCTGGGCTCGCAGTTCCAATGACTGGAACTGTTATGTAAAAATTAAAGTTGCGTAATACGATACTGTGTTAATATAGTGATCTGCCTGACCAGAATAGCAACACTAGATCTAAACACAAGGCCTTCAAGACCTCAAAGAGCATTTCCCAGTGACCTGGACGATTCAGCACAACATGTTAATCAACACAACCGCAGCTACCGGCCAACTCGCACATTAACATTTTAGTGCCCATTTGTTAATACGCAATTACAGGCAGGATGGATTAGGAGGCACTTTACACCCTTTTTAATGGCTGTGAGCTTGTCATTACAGTTAAGTAAAGCCCATGCTGAACAATGTTCAATTGCCTTGTTACAAATTTTCCAACAGCACATTAATCAATTTGCTTTTTGATTGCCATTCTTATGGATTCCACATGCAGAAAATATGAGAATTCTCATTTCTACATATTGATGTGCTACCTGAGGTCTTCTCGCAAACCATTTTTTAATTGAGACACAGTAGCTTGTATTGTAAGCATGCGGGGTGCTCATAAAAATGCATGTGAAACGATGGATATGAGAATGGGCTGAAATGAGCAAATATGCGGTTTAATACCTCACTGAATTCACACAATAAGTCATTGAGGCGGAGGATTTCACCGAAAAGGTTACCTTGGAAAGACAGCTTAGTCCAAAAGAAAAAGCGGGGCATCGAGAAGGGAAAAGTGATTTTACTGTATTTTGATAAGACTATGGAATTGCTCAAGTGTATAAGGGAAATGAAAGGAAAGAGTGAAATTGGCTCTCTTTTTTTTTTTTTTTGGTCATTTAAACATACAGGAAAAAATGTCTGAAAATTGTACAACGTGGCATGTGAAATTTCCACGTGTCACGTGACTTGGTTTTAAACATATTTCAGTAGCTCAGTTCGGCAGCCCAATGCAACATAAAAGAACATTAACAAAGGCAATATAATTGGTTCAATCATATAGCATATTGACCTATATAAGCTCTTCACATGAATTGTTCACTAATGTATCTGCAGGTGAACCATTCTAGAAAACTTTAAAGTATTAAAAAGTTGTCTCTTTCTTTCTCGCCGCCTCTCTCTCTCAGGGCAGGAACATTGGGGGCCTCAGCTGTAGTATAATTAAGAACGCTTGTTTCATTTCACTCTATAAGGGCGAACTGCAACAAAAGATTCAATTTTGAAAAGCGCTTCCATTTTTATCCATATCATGATGACTACTGGCAGATGTTGGCAAGTGGAGAGGATATAAGCAATGTACCTGGATAAAGATGGATGGGGTCGGATGGAGATATCCTACGCTCCACTGTGTGTCCTGAGTGTAGAAACTAATGAACTTAATCAGTCTTAAAGGATACCATTACTACCAGTCAACTGACCATAACACTGCACTTACTGAGAGAATAACCGAAGAGAAATGATATCCAAAATGTTGCGTTTAAAGCTCTTTTGTGATTGGCTGAGTGGGAGTGGAATGATCCATGTTGAAGGTGATCATGGGTGTTATAGTTTCCGGGGTAATTTGAAGCTAAATGAGGCTGGATTGTCCTCCATCAATGGCAGCTGCTTCCCCAGTGCAGGTCAGGTGTCATTTCCCTCTCAGTCTCATCTGCATAGGCTAATGGAGGCAAATGGTTTGGTAATTTATTCATTCCTAAGGCTGATTAAGGTTATACTGCGCCAAAGCGCTTACCTGGTAGAAACGGACGGTATGATTTCGGTCTATGTGAACCGTTCTGGGTTTATGATGACAAGATGTAGTATTAGTGCTTTACATAATTCAACATACTTAAATGTAGTCATTTTTTGTAAATGGGTCAATGACAAATTTGAACATTCAAGTCTAGATCATATTTAAAGTTGTGTAACAATCATGTTATGCAATAAAGTAATACACTAACAAAGTTTTAATTCCACATCTACATTAATCATGTACTCTAGGCCTATACTCAAGTTTGCAGAATTAGCTTCATGTTTATTTGATACAAAAGTCTCTTCTCTTGCATGTGGGCAGCTTACTGTCTTTCCAAGTGTGGTGCTGTATCATTAGTTTGAATATTACTGTACGAGGTAGGTGAGAGTTGAGTGCATATCTCAGGGCACTTACAGTGCTACTGAATAAGTAATTGTGCTCAAGCCTTGATCCCTGTGTCGTCCACCCATGCTCTGTCTAGATAATACAAGTATGCAGAAAGTGCTGGACCGCAGCCCTGTGGCAGTGGTGCAACCTCTGTCCAAAGATGCAACATTAATTCATGCCATCTAACCATTCCCTCAGGCCAGTGCTGTCTCTGAACAAGCTATGCTGCCTGCACACACTTGAACTCTATATAAATAATAAAACAAAAAAATAAAAAAACTGAACTACCATATATTTCTCAATATTTTTTCCCATGATTGTACTATAGAGGCTTTGCCTCTTTCTTCTGATTTTAAGATACAGTGGAGTAGACACTATTGCATATTAAAAGATATGAGATATAAGAGCATATTAAAAGTCTAGATTTTTTTATCTATACCAATTTTTTATATATAATATTATTATTATTTTGAATTATAACATTTAATATATATTAATGTTATATTAATATATATATTACTGAATAAGTAACTGAATATATATATGTTATTAATATATATATTAATATATATTAATGTTATATATAAACAAAGAATGTTATGAACTAATCATAATATAAGCAATACAACTACATGTAATTCATTAATTCATTAATTCATTCATACAAATAAATGTAATAATATCATAAATATAATATTGTGCACTATTTCTTGGTCTCCAATCAAATATTTGGGACAAATTCGGGACACTACAACCTTGTAATTTAATTTGTCATTTAAAATTGATTAAATTAGTAAAAAAATATATAAAATTAAGCTATAAAAGCATTTTCATACAATTTTGGATCCTACTTTTTTTTTATTTTCGCATTCGGGTCAGTGTTATTTGTGACCCTGGACCACAAAACCAGTCATATGGGTCAATTTTATGAAATTGAGATTTATAGATCACATGAAAGCTGAATAAAAAAGCTTTCCATTGATGTATGGTTTGAAAATCTGGAATCAGAGGGAGCAAAAAACTTTAAAGTTGTCCATTTATGATCGCAATTACGCTGCATTCACGCACAAAAAAAATACGTTTTATAGATTTAGAGTTGGAAATTTACTAAATATCTTCAATTAACATGATCTTTACTTAATATCCTAATGATTTTTGGCATAAAAGAAAAATTTATAATTTTGACCCATACAATATATTGTTGGCTGCCACAAATATGGCCGTGTGACTTGTGACTGGTTTTGTGATCCAGGGTCACATTTTAGGTTTTATTTTAGTTTTCATTAGTTTTTACTAATGTGCTTTAACTATGTGCTTTTGTCATTTTATTATTATGTTTTATTTATAAATAGCATGATGATGTTGCAGAACCTGATTTCACCAAGTACAACATTATCCTAGATCAACATTGTTGTTGATCCTGGAACAACATTCCAATCAACCAATCAGTTTTGAGGGACAACAAGTTTAGGCTTACGCCCAGGGATAGGCGCTTCTAACTTCCCTCTGATTTTAAGAAACTTATGGATAGGGTTTAGTGGTAGCCATATTACATTTTCAGACTGAAATGTTGTTCCAGGATCAACAAAAAATGTTGATACATACCCAGGAACATACATAACTCTGCAAAATCAGGACGTGCAACAATTTGCTTTAACAAACTTATTTATTGCCAAGGCAACATTTCTACTTTTTGTTTAGTTTTTCAACCAATATTTCTATTTTATTTGATTTCAGCTATTACCATACAAGTTTTTAATATATTTAGAGTTAGTTTTATTTAACGATAATAACCCTGGTTTGGGTGTCATCAGTCTAGTCGGCGGCAGTGAATGACAAAGTCCTGATCAGGTGTGTTGTGTGCCCGTGTTTGTTATCAGCGAGTGAATTTAATCCCTTTCTAAGCAGTAACTGTCAGAGTACAAATTTGACCAGAGGGCATGACTGATGTTTGCACACAATAATTTGGCATCATAAACTGATGGATGTGTGATGTTGCACTGTAATGATACAATCTGTAGCCCTGCAGAGAACAGAGTCTGTGTGTGTGTGAGCTGATTGCCATGTGTAAATATCACATCATGGAGGGCAGAACGGGCCCGTGGCTCTCTCCGACAGTCAGGATTAATGCCGGAGCTTATCATGCACGATTGAAATTGAGAAAAGAAAGAGAATAAGTGAAAGAAAAGGGGATTATGATGGTGGAGAAGAGAAGTGACAGAGTGTGTGTGTGCGATCATTAAATTACACATTCGAGATGGCATTAGTGGAGTGCTTTGGGGATGCATTAGTCGATATGTCACTCTTCTGAATTGAGAGAGAGGGGACTTGGGGTGTGTGGGGGGAACACTGAGCAATCATTTACTTAATGAGCATTTTTCTCTTTTTGGGAAAACAAAAAGATAAAACAACATTAAATTCACCTGAAAATGACAAATCTGTCAAAATGTGTTGAATTCACATTTGAATGTAATTTTAATAAATGAAATTTAGCCTACATAGAATTTCAGTTGAGTTAGCAAAGATGCAGAACTGCAATTTGTATTTGTATTTAAATGAAAGAAGGTAGAATTAAAATGAATTGAGATTTCAATTATTTAAATAAAACTTTAACTAGAAAAGCAAAGTTTGTCAAATAATCTTTAAATGTTGGCTTGACTAAGGCTAGTCTGAAACAGACAGACAGACAGACAGACAGACAGAAAGACAGACAGACAGACAGACAGACAGACAGACAGACAGACAGACAGACAGACAGACAGACAGACATACAGACAGACGATAGACAGATGATAGACAGATGATAGACAGATGACAGAGAGACAGACAGGCAGGCAGACAGACGATAGACAGATGATAGAAAGACGATATACAGATGATAGACAGATGACAGACAGACAGAGACAGACAGACAGACAGACGATAGACAGACATACGACAGACAGACAGACAGAGATACGATAGATAGATAGATAGATAGATAGATAGATAGATAGATAGATAGATAGATAGATAGATAGATAGATAGATAGATAGATAGATAGATAGATAGATGGATAGATAGATAGTAGGTAGGTAGATATAAAAATAGATAGATGTTAAACACAATTGAGTATTAATTTCTCAATACCGTGGGTGTTTAAAATTGACAGGTGTTTGAAAGCAACCATTTGATCAGTATTAACTGAACACTATCAAAGATGGACCTGTATGTCCTCCACCCGGAAAGTATTTACTTTAACACTCATGGTGTCAAATCTCCCAACATTATTTTTGGAGTGTAGATGGATAAATGAGAGATTTATGGAAGAATTAAATTGTTGGTACAATAAAGGAAAATAAAATAAAAAGAAAGAAAGTTCAAGATAGAAAAAAGGGACAAAAACAAAACATTGAGGTGGGTTGTTTTGACAGATGTGTTTGCATCAGATTCATGCCACACAGGATTTGGTGTCACAGATCTCTCTTAATTATAGTCTCTCTCTGAGCCGCCCTGTTTGTTTCTCTGTCTAATGAGTTAGATGGGGATTAAGCACTATGCTCAGGGCCAATTAGCTCACCCAGTCCCCAACGCCCACCACTCTCCGCCCCATGCAAACAGACAGTGTCTGAGAGAGAGCAGAAAGGTATTAAGACGAGCACTTATCCTCATATTTACCTTCGCTCGGTAAAAACAAGATGCAGAAGAGCTCTTTTCATAAAGGGCAACATGAGCGAGCACTCAAGTGTTCAGAGAGACAGCCAGAAGTGTTCCAGCTGTGATGCTGAGGGGCAGAGAGAAAGACTCTGAGACTTATACAAACAAATATGCAGCATCAATGGAGTGCATTTACAACAAAACACCACCTGCGATAAAAGACAATCGCGTCTTCTTTAGATACGACAAAATACAACTTACATAAGTCACAATCAGAATGCTTGATGCTGTTTGTCATGTAATACATGATCCAGCTCAGAGTGATGACATCTCAGCCTTAGAATTAAAAGATTGTGGCTTGATATAATGAGTTTAATTTAGTTGTTTTCTGAATATAGCTGCTAACAGATGGTATTAGATATAAGTAAAGTGTGGCTCTATCACATGCATTTTCCAACCCGATCTCACAGCAATTCATACGAATTTTTGAGGTGGCTAATTTGTACCAATTCATACGACCTCACTCGTACGAATTTGTGCGATTTTTGTTAAATCGTACATATTTTACGAGTTGCCAAATGCGTATGAATTCGTACGAATTACCTACCCCTGACCCCGCCCCTAAACCTACCCATCACGTGGGTTTAGACAAATCGTACGAATTCGTACGAGTGAGGTCGTACGTATTCGTACGAATTAGCCACCTTTAAATCACTCGTACAAATTCGTACGAATTGGTCGTGGGATAGCGTTGGCATTTTCATAAATTTTTCAAGCATTTTCAGCATCTAAAATGTCAGCATTTTGCATATGAACAAATTTAGAGATGTACAAATGTTTATGAATCCTTTAAGTTAATACAACATTATATTATATATCAAAATACTTGACAAAACAACAAAGCCGAATCAAGGAATATTAAGCAGTACAACTGTTTTCAACATAATGTTTTTCTGGGGCACCAAATCAGCCTATTAAATTGATTTCTGAAGGATCACGTGCAAAATTCTGATAAACAAATGTATTTTCCAGTTATTTTTATAGATTAGGGTGAAAAAAAACATGTAACAACTTTACAGCAGTCAATTGCATAACAGTGGCCGGTTCTTAGAATAAGTAGAAAAAAACGTATGTTAACTCAAAAATCTTGCTAGCAAGTAAGTTGTTGCTAGGTAAATATATTTGTAGTCTTTTCAACAATAGCAGCTTTTATTGAAATCCGTTGAAAAGGAGTCGTTTGAGTCGTTGAAAAGGAGAGGATGTGCTGTAATACTATAACACAGCGTTCATTTCAAATCATTACAACATCTGTGAACCTCATCAACATGAGCGAACAATAAAAACAAAGCAATGCTAAAAAAAAAAAAACATTCACTGTGAACATTTTTTCACATAATTGTGCTGCAGGCCTCCGGGAGCAAAATACAAAGCGAGTCTGTTCGGATTGTAAAAAAAGAACAAAAAGCACAATTAAAACTACACATCTCATTGCTTTGAAATGAAGACGAATGAGAGGGTAAATGGATGAATCGATTCATCAATAGACACCGTTTGAGAGGTTGTGTACGGAGCGTATATGCCGTGCTGCGGTGCCTGTTAATGTCGAGAACGGGAAGCGTTCAGTTTAGCATTCTCCGTGCACCTCTCTTCACGCTGTAATGCCCTCAGTGCTCCTCAGCGGGTTCTGTTCTGGCCCTCTTGCTTGTCTAATTGGATCTGGTGATTGCCGGGTTTTGTCACACAAAGGGCTGATCTGTGCAAATTACAGGCCAGAGTGTCAGAGAGCGCAACAGTCAATGTCAGAGCTGAGTTTCATCGGAGTCGAGCCAAAGCAAACAAGAGTCTTTTCCCCTCATCTCTTTCACCTACACTTTTGCTTTGGACAAACACCACATATTTTCTTTAGAAAATTTTATTAAATTGGATTTCCATCTTAAATACTGACTAAAACATTCACTGGCAATTTTAACAGTTTGAGCCAACATTTGTTTCTGTGTCAGTGTTTCTTCTCTTTGTATTTCGGGGGATATTACTCCGACTAAGATGGTTTGTCTGTCGTGAAATAAACACGAACACAATACACCATCAATAAGTAAAGATGTTGCATTTTTTAAATCCCACATAGGGAAGATATTCCTCTGTTCTTTTTTCAAGCATGCACTGCTCAAAAATGCATTAGGTCACAACAACAAAAGGTCTTGACGTGAATGAGTGATTCTTGACTCAGAGACATGTTTACCACCATAAACCAATTCATTGGGAAAACACTGGGGCAACACTGGAGCACAAGCGTTTGTCTAGATTCAACAGAACAAGGGAAGCTTAGAATTACAGCCAATGAACTAGATTTACAAATCAATTTAACTCCTTACTCATTAACTTTCATTAAGGGGAAGATTTAAGGTGAACACTAGAACTGACCCTTGCTATGTTGCAGCCCGATCTCATGAAAGTGCGTCTCGTGCCATTTATACGCCAAAAAGCCAACTGAATTTAATTTTATATATTGATATTTAAATTTATTGTAATTATTTACAGTATTAAAAAATATTACAAAAACGAAACTGTGTGACTATCTGTGACCATCATTTATAACTAAATTATAAGTAAATGATCATTCTATGTTAATTTGACATAATTTTACATAATAGCCCCAAACAAGCTAGCCCTTGTTTATACATAATTTATTTGGCTTAATTTTAGCCAATGTTGATATATATATATATATTTTTGTATGTTTATATGTTTATTGTTCGAAATTATTATTATTTTTTAACATTTCGCAAAAAAAGAAAGAAAAAAATATCATAATATATTTAGTTTGACCTCCAGAGGTTAGTTTTTAACAAAAAAAAAAAAAAAAAAAAAAAAATTTGATGGTGAAGTTGCCAATCATAATTTCCCAAAGGTAAAAACCACCATCACTATAATATTTTAAAATTAAGCAACAACAAATATTTTGTTACTATTTTGTACTATTTCCATATTTCTGAAAAGTTCCATACGGAACAGAACAAAAAACATATTCTGTGGAAGTAAACTGCAGTTTCACGCTCTCATTCTTTTAACTGTGTCGTTGCGGTGACCTGCTGGATAAATTAAAGGCATTTAAAGATGTCTAATGTGCCTGTCTGGGTCGTCCTCTTTCCACCAGGGGAAAAGGGGGCGCTCCTAAAGGCGTGACCAACTGCTCCTCTTTTAAATTACATACCTTCTTCTTCACACACACGGTAGGCAGCAAAGATTTAATTAGTCATTTCCCGAGTGCTCAAGGTTAGTGTGCCTGAGAAAGAGCCCTATTGATCTCAGTAATTAACACAGAGAGACGGAGAGCGATGGACATTAGACAGACATTTCGGAGAGCGGCTATGAGCCAATTTGCATACTTGTACTACGCACTATATATATTTTTTATTTTTGCAAGCAATATATCAAATGCAAAAATGTCACTTCCCCGTCTTCTGTCTTTGATACTAATTAATGTTTGTTTGAAATGCTCATTGGTCAATGGCACCACAAATTTGTTTTTTTCTTGCTGTTGCTTACATAAAGTGTCAGTTTTGCTAACGTCCACTTGACACACCATCCCCAACTCACTCATATTGTAAACTCAAGTGTGTAGGTGCCCTAAAAACAGTGCCAGCTTCGCCCTTGCATTCCTCAACATTTTTCTGTTTGAGCAAGAAAAAAGAAGATCACTACAAATTCCTTTGTCTCTGTATAATGTCCTTCAAATGCAGCATTACGTACTGTCTTCTACTGGTTTTCTCTTCAATAAGTGTTTTTCCCCATTGCTGAGCAAATTAAAGTAAGACATTTATAGCTATCTCTGAATGTCACACAGATATTTGAAGATAACTCTATCACACTTAACAACTTACGTTTGCAAAGTGTTGGCCAATGTTTCTGGACAGATTTCTTTCTTTTCTCTTTTTTTTTTTTGGCCGCCGTCTCAGTTATTTCAGGCTTGTTAACGTTTAAAATAGATTAAAACACCTCGATACCCTTGTGTTCTGTCCCAGTGTGCTTTGCTCTGTCTGTTTTCGAAAGCATGTTTGCGAGAGAGTGAAATATTGTTACGAGTTAGCTGTGAAACATTTTCAGACCTAAGCAGAGAACAAGTTAAAACTGTGCAGCGGATGCTGAGATGATGCAGGGACACTGAGAAACGCAGTAGGCATTCAGTGAAGTGACCTTTGCCTGTTCCTCCCTCTGGTCTCCTGCTGCAAAAATTGAGGTGAAAGTTCTATGGAAAAGGAGTGTGAAAGGAGGTTGCGTCCTGCATCCTGACCATTTCCCTCCGGCTAAAACCTCTCTTTTCTACTGCCATATGTAACCATAGAAACACACATTCCAGACTCCTCCACACCTATTCGGTTTCTCTAGGGGCCAAAAGGGACAGCAATGTTATGTGAGCGGGGGTATATAACAGGCGAGAAATCTCTCTGCTGGATGCCGATTAAATTCATTTTCAGTCATCATCTTTCGGAGAGGCCCACCGCTCTAAGTTGTTTTTCACCCAGGGTACCAGTCGTATCCATAATGTTGTGTTGCAGGCTGAGACTAAGAGACTTACATAATGATTTACGAGCCCACAAAATCATGTGCTTTTAGCCCGGAGCTCTCTCTCTCTCTGTGTGTGTGTGTGTGTGTGTGTGTGTGTGTGTGTGTGTGTGTGTGTGTGTGTGTGTGTGTGTGTGTGTGTGTGTGTGTGTGTGTGTGCGCGTGTGTGTGCGGGTGTGTGTGTGTGTGTGTGTGTGTGTGTGTGTGTGTGTGTGTGTGTGTGTGTGTTTTTGATTACACTTCGTGAACTAATTTAATTTTCTGCTAAGTGCACACACAGACAGGCAGGTCATAAACACTCGCACACAGATTCGTTTTAGCTTAATATATTCTCTGTCACCTTGCTTAGTCAAGGACATGAAAACCAGAGGAACAGAAATTCTCTGATCATCAGACGCTAAAAACTTCCAGACTTCTCTTAACAAGAATGATGAAAGGTGTATCTAATGCACTGGGAAAGCTGTCTGTTAAAGCTGAAGCTTTGTAAAAAAATAAAAAATAAATACCTCCTCCTATCCCAGCTTAATACAGAGGCAAACATGGCCAAATGGGGGCCTTAAGCTAGGCAGAATACATCTTATGCGCCCCGACCCACAGTGCACCTTCAATTCAAAGACTATTACAAACATATATAGAGATGAAAAAGCAGGTATGGGCACATGAGTATATTATACTGTACCTGTACCAAGCATCTAAAGAGATGAACTGCAAAGTTTGACAAATCTAAATGTTAGGGTTGAGTGAAGGGATGGACAAAAAAATGCAGATATGGCCTTTATATCCATTAAAATAAAACAAAAACAAACGAAACTACCGCATTGGGGAGAACCTGACCGGCGAGGCAGGACGAGGCAGGGAGCAGGTAAACATGATGCACTATATGAGAACGATCTGGCACAGGATTGCAAACACAAGGAGGATAAATAGGTAGAGCAAACAAGGGAGAAGAGGTAGGTCAAATGAACCAATAATCAGATACAATTTTTAAAGGTTAAGAGTTAAGACAATAGAGGGTATGCGCGTGACGTCACCGCCGGTCGGAGTGACTGCGGTTACTCTCACTGAGTGGCAAAAAGACTGAGCAGCAGCATCTGTTTTTCACACGAAAAACACACGAAACACATCTAAAACGGGAAAGAGCTTTGCGATTGACTGTACAACCACATTTGACAAGAAATTTGTGGTACGTTTTTTACAAACCGCTGAAAGCTACAGAAAAGAGAAGCAAATGGATCGCTGCAATTCAGAGAAACAACTGGACTCCAGGCAGCGAAAGTGGATTTGCAATTATCATCGTGTCCATATGCTGAATTTAGGGGTAAAATCATACCCTATATATTGTATTGTTATATATATATATTGACAACTCATCAATTCAATATTTACCATTCTGCCTATTGGACGTTTTTAAATAAACATTGACAAAGAACTATAGAAGTTTTAAGACTGGTCGATATGACGGTACATATAGCATTGATATAAGTGATCACATGGATTTATTTTAGACCTATATTGTATTTATATAAAGCGTTCACAGGAAAATTATAGCTTTATGTATTTCCCTGGCGTCAAAAATCAGGAACACAATTCCTGGCTGCATGTCAATATTCATGGATCACTGGATCTTTGGTAAGTTGTAAGGAACACTATCGAGTCCAACCTTTAATTTAAACTGATAATCGTTTGTTTTACTCACGTTTTCACAGTTTCCAATAATAAATCCAGTCACGCAGCAGCTCTTTTTCCACTCAGTGAGGCTGAGGGGTGTGTGTTCCAGTGAGAAAGTGACGTCAATGACAGGAGAGCACATGGCACATAGAAACAAACATGACAAGCTATGTGCTCTGACCAAACATGACAAAAAACAAGAGCACATGGCCAGCGAACACATTCACTAACCATGTGCTCAAACACGGAAACCCCAATGAGAGCACTCACAGACTGTGCGTCCACACCAGACAACATGAAAGCATGCAGCCAAAAAAAAACACAAGCCGCGTGCTACACTGATAGCGTATAGAGTAGTATAACATAGAGTAGTCCTATAAGGTTTCTCTTTGTCAGTAAATTACTGACTTCAAACAACAATGTCTCTAGATGTTCAGAACAGGGGCGGCCTATATTTTAGCAGCGCAGCTTAATACAAATGATTTATAATAAGTGATATTGTGATAAATAACGCTGAATAATGTAGATCTGTTAACGAATCGTCTTAATTGCTGCTCTTATCTTTACCTTTGATTATCCTAATGCTTTCCTTGCCCATTCCTGCAAAAATGCCCCATAAATGAACATCTGATCTCAATTAGCAGTTGAAAGCCATCCATAAAGACCAATGGAGGTACATGTCGGAATATCACACTGGCTGATCTCGTCAAGGTTAAGTAACACCTCCAACCCAAAATGCACATTTGATGGAGCATTAAAAGCGCTAATTAAGTTCCACGAATCCTGCCAGGGGCGCCTGTTTGCCTTCCCATGACACCAATCAGAACCTATTTGTGTTTTATCAGTAAGAACTTCTGTATTTTAAACCTCTGTTGCGAATCTTGGGGAAAAATTATTTAAATCGGAAGATAGGAGTGATATTAAGTCCAAAAGAAGAGGACTGTTGCCATCCCACGAAGCAGGTTTGCATTGTTTTTAAATAGTCTGAAAACTTTCTCAGTTGACACCTTCAGTTAAAATTTGAAGTATATCACCACATAATTGCTACCCAAATTGTTTTATTCTGTCATTTGTATGAGTTGCTTTCTTCTGTGGATCACAACAGATGATATTTTGATAAATGCCTCAGTGTTTTTTTTTTTCATATAATGAAAGTCAGTGGAGTCTGAAGAATTTAGACTCCAGCTTTAACAAAAAAGTATCTTCAAAATATTGTGTAACCAGTCACATGATTGATGAAGTCCACAATTAATATCCATAGCACAAGTTTTGTCCTGACTTTTAATGAGAGAAGAACTGATGCCTGACTTGTGAAAGAATCATTCCTTGAGTTGATTTGAAACCAGTCTGAATGATTAATTCATAAATTGGTCATCGCTATACCCACAACTTTTAATCCAATGGATTTCCATGATTTTTCCAGTTGCTTCTTATTAGTAGATTTTTTTTGTAATAACAAGAGAATAACAAGAGATCGGAGTGTTTTTTTTAAATAAGTTCATATTAATTAATATGAATATTCAATAATTTGAAATACTATTTTTTTTATTTGAAAAAAAAAGATGAATTACTTGATTAATAGAAAGTTTTAAAGAGCAGTCTTTCTGTCTGGTTTGATCAATGTAATTTATGTAATTCAATATAAACTCTGCAAAAAAGAAACGTCCTCGTATTTTCAGTTGCATTCATTTCCAGCAAATTTCTAAACAGCTGCTTCCCATCTCATCCTCATGGACTGCAGCAGATTTACCAGTTTTTGCTGTGATATGTTACTCCACATATGGTTACATGTGGCTTGCTGTCCTTCCTGTCTATCTGTATCACTGTCATATGCATCTTACATTATGGACACTTAAGTGTATTACGGCAGCAAGACTATGACGTGTTCAAACAGGTGATCAGGGACCCTGGGCATCTTTCTTTTGGTGTTTAGTCAGTAGAAATGTCTCTTTAGTGTCCTAAGTTATTGTAACTGTGACCTTAACCATCAGTAAACTGTTAGTGTCTTAAGGACTGTTCCACTGCATTTGAATTAATAGTATATTGAACAAAGCTGGAAAAAAATGCCATGTTTTCATTTTCTGCTCTTTTGACAAAGACAATGTAATGCAATCTCTTTCACCCGCTTGCTTTGCCTTTCAGAACACGAACAGACTCTCACAAACAACAACAGCAAATCACACTCTTGAAAAATGAAAGCCAAGGAGCTTTTTTGTGGCATAATCCACTTCCCACATGACTGTGTACAGAGAGCCTGTGATGGTGAGCTTTTACATGTGAATAAACAAGCTTGCTGAGATCAATCTGTGCACACAGCTCCTCAAAGGGAGAACAGGGTTGGTGCATTTCTCACCACAAACCCACTCTGGTCTAGTTTCCTGGGGTCCCACAGGATATGCTGGCACTCAGGCACCTCTAACATGCTGAGAAGAGATGAGCCGCTCACCGGGGGACAAGTTTGTCCTCCATGTTTACTTCATGCTCGCTTTGATATGAGACTCATGTGCTTTATTCCACTCAGCTATGCCTCTAACCACAGGGGTCAATATGACTTTTTATTGCCTGCTAGATTCAATTATCCTCTAAAAATACCTCTAAAGCTAAACACATGCAGGAAATTTCTGTACAGCTATACTGATGCATGTCCTAAAAAACGACATAAAGACTTCTACAACAATTCAATTTGATCAAGAACATCCTTCATAAGTTCACATCCTTGTGGAAGCTGTAGTACAAATCACAGAGGTTCACATTTAAAGTATTGGTAACACTTTATTTCGGTAGTCCACTTTAGACGTTCTACTACATAAGTAACTTTGCAGCAAAATGTCAACTAACTGTCATTAGAGTATTAGTAGACTGTCTGCTTAATATTTGCTAAATTTTTATTTTGATGGTCCCCCAACAGATATTCTACTGACTAAGGAACTTGGCAACTAAAAGTTAACTTATTATCCTAACCCGAACCCTAACACCTAACCCTAACCTAACAGTCTGACAGTCTACAATACTCATACTCAAATGAGAGTTTGTTGACATGTAGTTGAAAAGTTACTTATAGTTAGTAAACTGTCTAAAGTGGACTATCAAAATAAAGTGTAACCAAAGCGTGACTGTGTGTAATTTATGTTAGAACAAAAAAAAGTTTTTCCCTATAGTGGTCTCAGACATTTGGACCCAATGCAAATGCACCGTACACGTTTTTTTTTTTCCATTTTTTCATTTACAGTTACAATTATGCAGCCTAAGCGATATAAATGTAACATTGGTCTTTGTGCATGTCTAATTGTGCAAAGTGTATGATTAATTGGTACAGGTAACAACCACTTACAAAGATGTCTGGGGTAAAATTTCTAAGCTTTTGGCTAAACATTTTCTGAATAAATGAGCAGAAGCGAAGGATAGTTACAGTAATTCCAGCTCCCCACCTCTAATTTTCCTTTAAAATCTCTGGCTAGTGCATCTTTGTTATCATTCTCCTGAATGGTGTTTTGCTTCCTCTTGTCCCTAAATGACTCTCTGGCTCTATTTTCCAAGGCCAATTTATGCCAGTGTCAACCGCATATGCAGGGAGTAGGAGGGATAATTTATCATAGAATTAGAGCCGTTTACCAACGATTTTGTGTAATTTCCTATAGGAATAAGATCAATTTGCCATAGGATTAAACAAATCCGCTTTGAAATAGGGCCACGCTGGTGTTTCAAAGGATGGGGCATTTTCAATAATATTTACTCACTTTACATGCCATTAAATAAATCACAGATGGGATTCATTCATAAGAGGTGACATTAGAACATTGTTGCAATTTACCGCCAAGTATCTTCACATCGCTGCTGCAACCCCAGCATTAAACCCAGCACTCAGGCACTGAGAGCGGCCTATTTTTCACTCGAGTCCATTATACGCAGCGTAATTTACTCAGCATGCGCTCGGACTGAAGGACAGATGGCGAAGGGAGGTCTGTGTGTTGTCTCATAGAGGAAGTTACCTTCAGAGACCCATTATGTTCAGGAGCTCATCTCGTTGCCTACAGAACGTCTACCTTATTAACCACGCTAGCAAAGTCAATTAATACAGTTAAGCCAGCCCCACTGCTCCTCTCTTTCATGTGTTATGAACTCTCTGGCTCTATTTCTTTTCTCTCTGGATCTCTGTCGCTCTGTGTTTCTCATTTCTCTCTCTGACACAAATTGAGTAAATGTGGGTTCTTTTGAGAACTGGTTTATTATAACTGCAAGGAATGAATGATAATAACTAGCCATTGTAACACTAAATAATACACAGAAGATCTAGAATATATATATATTTTTTTTTTTATAAAAAAAAAAAAAAAAGATTTATTCTTGCACCACATAAGACATAAAACTGGGAGTTGGGTTGTGCAAAATTTAGAATGGGAAAATTTTCGACACAACACAGGACTTTCAATTGGAATGACAGGGAAAAACATTAAATGAATTGTAGCTCAGAGAAATTCAACACAGTTCCAAAAAAGCCTAGTCCAAAAAAGTCAATTTTGCTCTCTAAATATATATGAAATTTCTATACTAAATTTATAGACGGCATCTATAAGGCTTATAACAAGCCAAACTCAAAGTTTGAACAAGTTAAATATTTATCAAGCCACCATTCAAAGTTATTCAGTTGAATTTGTTTAAATGTACATGTAGTTCCTTCCCAGATAGCAAATGACATATAGCCCAGATCGGGTTTCAGATTATTAAGGTTTCACCCTAAATTAACGGCGTTGGTTGAACAAAAGTTGCAATGTTGGACTGATCGGGAAATTATACAGAGGGTTTCTGTTGTGGTATCTATTTTTTTTACTAGAAAATCAACATACAAATAGCTTAATAGTTGTATATACCCATTAAGCTGGGTAAAATATGTCAATATCAAAAATAGCCCCCTTCTCCTTTAAACTAAATAAAAAATTCCTTAACATAGCCTTCCTCATCAACAGTCGTGATCATTAGCCTGGCGGCAGTAGAGTTGTGTGTTACTACCGTCACCTACTCATTTGCCCTCTGAGGCCCACTTGAGCAAAATGTTCAGATAACCTTTACCTAATCTGTGAGGATCCATCAGCTGTGCCCTTGACTGAGAACTCTGCAGAGAGATGGCAAGACGATACGAGGCCCCAGAGAAACTGGACCTTTGGACAGAGCTCTACCTCAGGGAATGGTGTAATCTTCTCACGCTCCCTGCAACCGCAAACACCGGATTAGTATCTCACCTACCCGAAAGCCGATGTCCAGTCATGCCCGCTGTAGGGGAACAGGACGGCAGAGCAGAAATGATCCCTTCTCCAATAAACAGCAACATGTCACCCAAAGCAAGAGGCTGCTCTCTGAAGATGCTGGAGTGACCAGTGGAGGAAGGGAAAGTGAGGTAAACACTTGACATCTTGATGCCTGAACGTCCTCCCTTTTTGTCCGATCCTGCCCTTAAATTCATTTTCACAAGCAGATGTGGCAGCTCGAAAAGAAGCTCTTGAATAGAGAAAAAACAAAGCTGTGGAATAATTTAGCTTTTATATTATCCGCAATATGAGTAGTGAGATTTTTATGTAGGCCTATACACTATAGTTTAAAAGTTTTGGGTCATTTTTTCATTTTTGAAAGATGTCTCTCGAGGCTAGCACAAGGCCGGTGGCGTGAGTGATAATGAGCACACACACCGGTCTTCTCACGGAGGAGCTTCGGAAGCATAAAAGGAGGAGCGACGACAGTGAAGGACGAGAGAGGACCAGGCCTGGACTTTACGTTATGTTTTGTTTATGTGTGCGTGGCAGTCTTCCTTTCATTTTATGTTTGTTTATTTGTTAAAATGTGTGAAACGTTCGCCGGTTCCCGACTCCTTCTTCCCTGATCCTTTAACTTCGCTACATATCTTATGCTCACCATGGCTGCATTTATTTGATCAAAAATACAGTAAAACCATTACAATTAAAAAAAATAACGGCTTACTATTTTTATATATTTAAAATGTGTTTTTATTTTCTTACATTTTTCAGGATTCGTTGATGAATAGAAAGTTCAACAGAGCAGCATTTTTTTATATATAATTTTTATAACAATGTAAATAATATCTTAACTGTCACTTTTGATCAATGTAATGTGTCACATGTTGAATTAATAAGAGTATAATAAGATGGTTTTAGCACAACCAATGGCCACATTAATGGGCATTTTAAATAACATTAACTTAGTAATCACATTTATTTAATTGATTGTAATTTATGGTCAATGCTTAAATTGATAAATTGCATAAATTGGGTGTAAACAGGTTGAAAAGCCTAATCCAGAAAATATATTTGGTTGACAGGAATGTTGTTCCAGCTTCCTGATCCAGGAATATATTCCTGCTTTTTCACTATTTGGGATTTTAGACTACATTAAAGGAATAATTAACCCCAAAAAAGTTTTTGTTGTTGTCATTATTATCTCACACTTATGTATTTTATAACACATAAAATTATAGCAAACATTTGCATCCAGATTATTAATGCCAGAGTGGTGAAGAAAACTAATTTAACGCTGCATTGTTGAGCCCATAATTACTTTTTTTGGAGTGAACAATCCCTAATAAAAAAGTATAGGAGCTATTTTCCTATGTATTCATGGACAATGTACATAAGAAGACTCACTGTGTTATTAAAGGAGAGGTAACTAAGATATATGAAGCTAGCTCTTGCGACCACACAATATAACAAAGCAAATAAGCAAGCGTACTGTATGCCAGTGAGAAAAAAGAATGTCAAGGCATATGACCGAGAAGGGGGAAGAAAATGTGTTTTTGACAGAAACAGATGGAAAGGGTTTGGAGGCCTCGTTTTTTTCTCTGTCATGAAGAGAGCTCTATTTAAGCTTAATTAACTGTGGATTAGCCAGAGCTTTCAGTGGCTTACATCCAGAGTAGAAAAGAGAGCGATCAGGCATTGACCAAGAGACTTAAGCTGTGACCTGTGCCATCTCCAAAATGTGACGGGTTTGCGTAACACATGATTTTTCTCCATGCCACTGAACAAAAGCGGGAAAGTAATAATGCCGCTAGATGCAGCGCCGACGTCTCACAGTGGATAATTTCCTCAAAGGAAGTGGATTTGTTTACCTGTTCACACTGAAGCCAAATTAACAAAAGCTAAACAGACGGCAGGCTAAAGAAAAGCTATGTCAGTGACGTGCACATTTTTGCATGTCTTTTGTTCACAAGCCATTACGCACAATAAAACGCTCATAATGACTTCTTTCGGGAGTCTTCTCTTTATCTTTACGCTGCAATCTCTGCCACAGCTGCCTGTTTATGATCTTTAAACAAACAGTTGCCGCTAATCTAATTACACAATTAGACTTATTATCTGATGCATTATACTAATAGGCCTTGATAAAATGTTCTTTATCGTATTTAATCATTGCCTCATTAGTATTAATGAGTATAAAAATGAACATCGGTGAAAAAAACTGAGATTGTCACACGTAAACATGCACGCGGAGGAGGGTGAGAGGGGGCAGCTGTCGTACACGTGGCCTGTGCCGTCCCTGGGGTGTGTGTGTGACTGATGTGTACCGACATCCAGTTACCTGCGGGTTGGCCAACATCAACGACTCCAGGAGCCCTTCCTGGTCTGAGGGTCCCGCTCTAATTCCATCCCTGAAATACTCCCACCTGTTAGTGCATTGCACTGGCGCTGACGAACAGACTGAATGCTAAAGAAAGTAGATATGGAGACGTATACCTCTATTGTGAGGATCAATGTCAGAAAAACAAAGGGCAAAGAAAAGAGGGAGAATGGGAGAGAGCGGGAGGAGAGGAAGGAGGCAAGTCTTCAGCTTCTTGATTATGGTTAAAGGGCAGCTTAAAGCAGAATGGTGCTGTTGGGAGATAGTGGGCAATGCACAGTGTGAATAATTTAACGGAAAGGATAATGAGAATGAATGTTTGCCTCTATGTTGTCTGTCTTTTCCGACGCCTGGGCTTTAAAGATAGCAAGAGCCCTCACTGAAATGCATGTTTATCGTCATGCCGACTGACAGTGCCAACACGCGTTCTCCGAGCCGGGCGAACCTGACGTGCACACACATATGCATATACTCACACAGACACTCAAGGAGAGACATCCAACATAGTTAATACAGCGTAAACAGTAAAGCAGCTAACACCACAGCGGACCTCGAAATTAGTTTTTCTTTCTGGCATAATCTTGCATAGCACATATCTAGACGCTACCCATAATCCACTACTACTGTACCTCTCCAGCCAAAGTGCAAAGGGCTTCTCTCCTCCACCTGTATTAAATTTAAAAGGACATTAAAAGTTAAGCATTCGTTAGAACAAGGCGATAAAGTCCCAAAACTTCCCAAGACTGTGAAAAATCTCTCAGGTGTAAAATAAAATGAATTTATAATGTGATAAACATGTATTGGGATGGGAATTGCTAGCCATTTAACAACAATTTCTCTTAACAAATATGGTCCCTTTACTCTTTCCCTGACATTGACGGAATTTTCCGTCAATCCTTATTTTCACTGTTATATAGGGGGCGCTATTTCTCATCTTCGGAAAGAGTACAGCAACAAGAAAAAGCAGAAACGAGATAGAGGCATTGCTTAGTCACATGTTAGCTAACGCGATCACCAAATATTGAACAGCATATAAATCAAAACTGACTAATTTTACTGAAAGAAATGTCAATCCTAAGAAGAGGTGTAACAACTGTGAAGCTTTGGAGGTGTTGATGGACACAATCTACTCCTTCTATGTTTTGATCATTGTTCTGAATCCGACCCGGACGTAGTCTTTAACAAAAATGCAATTTTCTCAGCTCTTTGCCCAAAATGTCGCCCCCCAACAAATGTCGCCAAATGTCACTTTTACACCCACATATTTTTTTGTACAACAAAATAATCTGGGGTCCATGAAAGTTTTGTGAAAAAAAAAAAAAAAAAATGCTGGCACTGGTAAAAAAATAAAGAAAAAAAGCTGGCGGTGAAAGAGGTTTCTAGGTTTGAAGGTTTCAGTTCTAGAAGTGAATCTTTTGAGTAAGAACATATTTATAAACTAATATAATAAAAACAATAAAATAAATATGTAAATCTAATTTTTTTTAACAAGCATTTATAAAGACATTTGTAATTACTTTTTACAGTAAAATCAATTTTTTGGAATGGATTGGATTGTGAAAAGTACATATCATAATGGAGAAAGGTGATTGGAGAAGGACTAAAAACAAATATAAGGATGGTGGGATATTGGAAGGATAGCATGGTTCAGATACCCCTGGTAGATGTCATAACAACACATTGTTCTGCAGGCAAAACAAAAAACAATGTTCCCTCGATAAATTCCTGATTACTGCTGATAGTAAGTAAGGCAATTGTTGTAGTTGTTATGTTTAGGTAGGGTTAAGGGACCTATAATACATGATCATGCAGAATAAGGCATTAATATGTGTTTTATAAGTACTAACAAAGAGCCAATATGCTAGTAATATGCATGCTAATAAGCAACTTAATAGTGAATATGTGTTCCCTAATCTAAAGTGTTATCGGAATAACGTGCTGATGAATCGTACACACAAAAAAACAGAAAGGGCCAATTTTTAGTTTATGTTGGCTTTAAAAGCTTTTTTTTTTTGACAGTTGATAAAATTGTGCATTTACTTTTATTCCACTAGGTCAAAATAAACAAAAAAACATCATATTGGTGTGTTCCTCATCGCCTACCTGTCATGTTCCCGTCTAGTGCGCCAACGTCCTCAGGCGTCCTGCTACACTACAGCCTCCACAATGACCATTCTAATCGTCACACTGGGTGATTTTACCATTAAGCCATTTCTTCGATGGCTCTCGGCTGGACAGTATCGACCTCTGTACCTGCCGCTTTACATAAACCACTCAAATCAGCCTGCGGCAGTCTCTGTGTTCTGACTCCTCACATGGCCGGTTTGAATGCTTGTAAAGTTCAGGTCCACTTCAGGACGAGACATCTCATTTCCAAGCCCGTGACTGAGTGGCTGCCTTGATATGTGTGCTTGTGTGCGTCCTGACTGGAGAACCTAAGCCCTGAGACGTGTAACGTGTGAATTTGCATTAAAGCTGATCCTGTGGAAGAGCAATTTATCTTCTGGTCTGACAGGGTTGAGCTACAGATCAGGGATCTCCACTGTTGTCACACTATAATTCTAATCAGGTAAAGCAACACATACCTCTCTATTTTTCCTCCCACTTGTTCCTCCTAATAATGCATCTTAGTCTTGTGTGGAGGGAACGTGATGGATGTCCTGGAGGAATTCGGATATGTTGCAGACCAGTAGGGGTATCTTCGCTGATCGATATTTCACTGTAACCTCTGACACAGTCATTGAGTTACAGTTATTTTGCATCATATTTCCATAAAGCTGGTCAAAAGGACTGTATGGATTATTTGGTTCTTCAACAAAAAAGGCATCCTCCTGTTTTTATTTTTACATTCTCTGGGATGTGTTTTCATGATAATCGAATGTAAAGAGTTTTATCTCTAAAAACAGATGAGCTTATAACGCTAGCATATGGGGCATAGAATAAGTAAATAACGTATCTTCTGTCTGTAAACTTACAAAGTTCTCAATATTTCGGTTTGCATGTAGGGACCCTCATTATGCTACCGTGTTAGTGTGAGGCTATTTTGAGCCTTGTTAGTGGTATTAACTAGCGATTTATTTTTACTTATTCTATGCCCCATGTACTAGCGTTATAAGCTCATCTGTTTTTAGAGAGAAAACTCTTTACATTCGAATATCATGAAAACACATCCCAGAGAAGGGTCGACTCGGTAACCATGTGTTAATTACCCCTAGGTTAATTTTTGCGATGGAATTGTCCTTTAATTTAAGAATTTGATCACACAAATGTTTTAAATTTTCAATGATTAAAAACAGTATGCAATAGCAAGCACCACGTCATCTTTACTTGCTGTAAGCATTTAAGGTTATAAACATTAGAAGCCTTTCGAGTTTGAAAAATCGAAATGAATCAATTTGAAGACTTGGTTACATTATATTTTATGGTGTATTTGTTACAATGTAATTAAACATTACTAAGTAACATTAATTAAATAACTGCAAGTACTTATGGTTATTATTAGGGTTTGGTTTGGGGTTAGTTGAACGTCATTATGCATAATTTATTGTAATTACTATAGTAACTACATGTAACATACAAGGACACAAAATAAAGTGCTACCGAAGACTTATTAGCAAGCACGTTTATTTAACAGTATGAACTATTCCACTATCTTTTAAGCAACCAGGTGCATTGTGTGGTCAAGATGTTGTGTTTTTCTTACGCACAATAGCACCACATGATCCATACCCAGTTCAATTTACCAGCATGCCAATGTTGAACACGGAAATGACACTGCTGGAAAACTCCACGGTTGTCTGTGAAAGAGAGAGCTGTAGATCTGACGCCTTTGATACAATCACACATTTCCATTACTTTACAGGCAGGACCGTGTAATGTCCTGGGTAGCAAGGCGTAGCGCTGCAGTTATCAACCACTTTCACAGCAATCACTCGACATTAAGAGAGACGACACGCCCGCAATTACGCCAAAATTACACTGGTAACAAGCTCAAAGACTGCGTGCACACAACAAATACCCTACTCTTTCATTCTCTTTTTTTCTTTCTTATTTCTTCTACAAATACCCTGGTGACTTTGAGGCACTGAGACCATCTAGCACCCTACAGAGGAAAAATAAACGTTTTCAAAAAGGGGCCAAAAACAGTAGACACTTTTGGCATGGCAAGCAATAGTCAATCACCGTACTGCCGTGAACAACAACAATAAAAAAAGGGAAAATTGTTGTACTGGAGGGAGATGGATAGATGGATGGACAATTAGATAGACAGACAGACAGACAGACAGACAGACAGACAGACAGACAGACAGACAGACAGACAGACAGACAGACAGACAGACAGACAGACAGACAGACAGACAGGATGTACAGACAGAGAGACGATAGATAGATAAGATAGATAAATAGATAGATAGATAGATAGATAGATAGATAGATAGATAGATAGATAGATAGATAGATAGATAGATAGATAGATAGATAGATAGATAGATAGATAGATAGATAGATAGATAGATAGATAGATAGATAGATAGATAGATAGACAGATAGTAACAATAGTCTCTGAAACTGATTAGACTGTTTGCGAGTTTGCAGAACATATTTAATACACAAAAGCAACCGTATGGAGCCAAGACATTCAGATATCTAATTTCTGACTGTCTAACCCTGTCAAGCTGACAAATTCCCCTGAAGCATATCAAGGTTTATTTTAACAGACCCGCAGTCACCATCTCACTAGGGGAAATATACTGACATCAGATATTGTCCATGCTCCTTACATAGGTTTCAGAGCAAATTTATCACTGCCAGCAATGAAATATTGCAACAGACTGTTCAGACTCTTGGAACACGTCTCAGAAAGAACACCTGTGCTCCGGCAGCTCGCTAAAGGGTCTTGAAAACATCGATCAAAGAGCATTTTTGATAAGTATTTAAGCAGTTCGGTATGCTTTTGAGATATTTCCCAAGATGGCCCTTTGCCAAGAACAGACGAGACCATACATCACAGGACTTAGTTTATTTACCAGTTTTTCATTCAGAAACATCTAAAGGTTTCATTGGTTTGAGGGCTTGGAAAGACACACTTCCTCTCAATAGTCCCATCCCTAAATCCCACCTCAGTATACCAAACTCAAACTTTTCCCTGCATATAGCTTGTAAATCTGTACACTAGGTTTTGTTTTCTCCAGTCCAGATTAAAATACCCGAATCTCTCGGCAGCTCTACTGTTCCGTGAAAAGGATTCCTCCATGAAAGTCAATGCCCTCAGGCCAAAGAAAATCAAATCAACATTGTCCTGTTGTTCAACCACTGACCTTTAAGGCTGTCCAACGAATAAACAGAATATAAAGTATACAAGGACACATTTGAACAGGTCAACACATTTCATCCTCTAGGTGATTAGGCACATAGGCAAGATGAATTTCAGTTTGTTTTCAACAGTTGATGTCCACCTGATGCTTGTGTAACAACTCTTTTTAACACTATTCTGCCCAGGGTTATGTAGCCTGTTTTCATCTCAGTACATAGGTCTGTGGTAACCATCATTTGATGATACTTGGACGTTTTGTTCTACAACGTAATCTGCAAGTTACTATTTAGAATTAATCTAAATTAATTATTAGATTTTTTAAATTTTTTATAAACAGCTTAGCAAATTACTGGTAAATTGGTCTTCCGGGTTTCGTCGTCATGCCTGGCCGCCTTGTTTTCAGATGCTACTTACATACGCTCCGCCCACTATTGTCTGATTGAGCCAGACAAAATTAAAAATGAGTAAAAAAAGTGTGGAGAGTAAGGCAGATGGCGTTATCTTTTGAAGCGATCGACCCAGGTCTGAATTACTGCAAAGAAAAATAGAGACAAATTTTCACTTCTTTAGAGCATTTCACTCTGCAAAAAAAATAAAAAATGTGTTGCCATTTGCAATCATTTTATACTAATTGAATTAGTACAACCCCCCCCCCCCCAAAGTAAAAGAAAAAAAGATGACTAAAACTTTTAATAAAAATAAAGGCTAATTCAAAATATCAATACATACTATAAACATATATAAATTATAGTAAATGCCATTTTTTTCTCCATCTGTTTAAACATTCACTTGGTGAAAATCACAAGATCGATTGTTTAGAAAAGAAATAGCCTTCCCTCAAGAAGAAGCATAATATGTGACCCTGGACCACAAAACCAGTCACATGGGTAATTTATTTATTTATTTACGGTTTGTTAGGATAGGACAATATTTGGTCGAGATACAACTATTTGAAAATCTGGAAATTGAGGGTCCAAACAAAATCTAAACATTGAGAAAATTGCCTTTGAAGTTTATGTCGTTTAGTGCTTGATTGTGCTGTATTCACTCACAAAAATAAATGTTTTATATATTTACGGTAGGACATTTACAAAATATCTTCATGGAACATGATCTTTAATTAATATCCTAATGATTTTTGGCATAAAAGAAAAAACAATCATTTTGACCCATACAATGTATTGTTGGCTATTGCCACAAAAATATCCGTGCGACATGTGACTGGTTTTGTGATCCAGGGTCACATATGTGCTATCATTTACATTCTTAGCACAAATGGTTACTTTTCATGTTAAAAATTAGCGGTTTGTTCAAGTCAATAGCACCAAGTATGAGCAGAGCAATAAATAAATAAATTCATACAATTGAAATGCCTTAGTTGTTTTTTCTATAGCTGCTCTCTAACAACATTTTCTAAATATTTTTTGACAGGATTTTACTGGCCATTTTGATATTTGACAATTTCAGAAAAAGCCCCAAAGAAATGGATTAAAAGAAGAAGGAAGCAATAAACAACAGCAAAGGATAGCAGCAGTGGTAGGATCTGAGATGTATCTGCATACAGCTTCCCTTCTAAATAGACTCTGACATTGTTTTGATGTGGTTGGCTTTCAACTGATTCAAAAGCTATTGAGCGAATCACATGACAGATGCTGAATTCCAAATGCAGGGGCGCTTCCTTCTCCTCAATGATGCCTCAGAATACAGATGCCACTGTCACTACAGCTGAATGCAATGAGCGAGCCAGCAAAAGCAAATCTTTCTCCTCTGAGCATATAGCTTTTTCGCTAGTAATATTCTTTCAGGGATACTGTTTGGTTCTTTCAGCTGCTAAGACGATTAGTATCTTAAGATGCTGCAACTCGAGCAGTACTTCTCTTCTGTCTTCTAACAGGCAGCGTAATCCAGTCGTCATGGAGTGTCTTTGGACAAAGTATGTGTGCCAAGAGGTACCTGCTTTGCATATGTGTGTGATGCTATTCATAATGCATGTAATCTTGTATAGCACCATGACACATTGGGCTAGATCCAGAGTTCATTAAACAAAGCATTTATTTTGAAAACATTTGTTTGTCGTATTCTTTTAGACTGCTTTTGGCACAAGCCAGAATACAATTGTGTAATCTTCCATTTAATCTTTTCCCATGGTTTGCATTTATACGAAATGTCACAGAACTCTCAGTCCAAATCCAAAAAAGAATTTTGCATAAGAAAAAACAACAAGAGGCGTACAAATCAATCAAGCTGCAAAGGTCACATTGACCCTGCTGCAGTGTTTTCAAGTGTTTAGAGTAACATTCAAAAAATGCTTTAAGAAAAAACAGCTAAACACATAAGGGGACTGAACCTGGGGTGCGTTTCCCAAAAGCATGGTTATGGTGGCAAGTTCCATCGTTATCAGCATATCAGTAGTGTTTCCCGACATAGTTCCGACATAACATTCGCAAACAGTTTCTTGTTTGCATGACGTGGATTATCTTGAGCCAAATAAGAAAGCTGACATTCAGAGCAATCTATATATTTTATTTATAATACATACAAATGTCATTTATGTCTTTTAGTTTGTCTAGAGATTTAAAGCCTCGTCTTTGCATGTGCGTACGTGCTCAAGAGACTATGATTGAATCAGAAAATAAAGCAAAATAACAGAAAATTGTCCGTATTTTATAGCAAAACATCTAGCCTTAATTCGATCCTATTTGAGACAATATGGTTTCGGGATACAGTCGTGACTATAGCTAGTTGATTTCTTCAACGATGCATACTATGGTAGTGAAGCAGCGAGTTACGTCATTGTAAAGGCAACACACCCCTGACCGGTCCTGACCGGTCCTGACCGGAGGTTTCAGTGTAAATTAAAAAGGGGAGACCAGGGATGGTTATTAAATGGGAAGCTGTCACAATGTCTACTATTAGGTTTTGAGTCAAAAGTCCACAAGTTTATAATACTAATAAAAGCACATACAAAAGTACTACACACACACACACGCACGCACGCACGCACGCACGCACGCACGCACGCACGCACGCACGCACGCACGCACACACACACACACACACACACACACACACACACACTTTATATAATTTTTTGGTGCTAAAAGCTTTATTAACATTATAAGTGAACCTCAAAGAACATACTGTGCGAGAAGAATGCAACAAAATGAAGCAGATGCTTGGTGATCGTTCAGAAACAGCAGCGGAAGAGATTTGATTCCCCTGATTTGATTAGAAACCCCACAAGAGAGTACGAAGAGAAGGCCTAATTAAAAGCTCATCTTGATTGAAAATGCAGGGGAAAATGTCATTTGTCAGGGGCCGCAGTGCAGTTGGGAGACAAGTAATCTGGAGACAGTGGGAAATCTTGGGGCGGGGGGGTGTTCGCTAAACAACTGCCTAATGTAAATTGAAAAATGATAACAATTAGTGTGTGATGGCCACTTGGGTCAGACCCAGACGCAAACACCATTAAGATCTAACAAACTTTCTCTCTCGCTGCCCCCTCTCATCTCAAATGAAGGACTGCTGATCAACGTAAACAAATTAAAACATTTTCAGGACGACGGCATTATGCTCTGGACCAATATTAATAGCGTCGAGATACGGCGTGATGCTGAATTAGACCCATTTCCCCAGGCAACTCGAACATTTCCACTATAATCCCATGGTATGCCTGGCCAACTAAATGACAGCGCGTGGCTGAAATGGAGCGATTTGAAATCCCCATTAAAAATAATGAGGCAACTATTTTCACCACCCGTTAGTTGAAAACAATCTATATCACCAAGAGCTTGCAGACAAGACAACAATAGCAGAAGGGAAATTTATTTAATGACCCGTTGTTGTCCTTTGGTCGGAAGCTTTCCACTCACGTTAAGCACTGGAGCTTGCAGGAGCTTTACATGGTATATATTGATGTGCTTCTAGGGAGCACCTGCAATGGTCGGTTATGTTCTTGAATGCTTTCCCTCACAAACACTTTACGAGAGCATAAGAGTCTGAATTTAGTGCATTTAAAAATATCAAATGCACAATAATAAATGAACTGCAATGACAGAAATAAATAGGGTAAATGGATGGACCTCTGGAGAGCAAACATCTGTATTAATGAACACAATCCTCTGCATTCCATTTATTTCCATTTCTACCAGGGGTTACAATTCAAAATTGAAGAACTGATTGCCTTTCGGTTTATGAATGTGAATTGATTTGGCCACAACAGAAATGAAGTGGACCCTGGCTCACAAATGTCAATTTATGAAATATGATTAAAAAAAACTAAAAACACACATAAATATCCACCCAGGTTTTGTCAAGCAGAAGTTTGTTTTTTATGGTCATAGTTTATGAATTTCTTAATTTCAATTTATTGTAATTCTGTTTTGTTACATTCAAATGTATACAGGAATTCTTCATCCTTTTTTCTACTTAAACTCAAATTAAACTCAGGAAGTTTTGAATGGCGCACGACCCTGATTTCAACACGTGGATGCAGGAGACCAGAAACAAAAACTAATACAAGGAATTTTCAACCTCTGCTACGAGGCAAAGTTCAAGTTCTCTCTGACCCGTGACATTTGACCAGCACAGGCTCTAAACATCACGGACTGACCTCTTGGCTGAAGTCAAGGAACACAGAAACCTAAAAACTGCATGGTTTGCAGTGTTGCTGTCAGGAATAGACTCAGAAAAAGAGTTAGTCCAACTCAAACCGGAATTTATTGATACAGAGGATAAACAATGCAAGCAGGTGCGACATTTGGAGAAGTCAATGAAAATGAGAGCAGATGAATGTAGAATAGCCAAAAGTCTTTGTTTCTTATAGGTTTCTGAGATATTGACTGTGACTGGAGCTGGAGAGCACACATCTCTTCAATGATAGTGGTATGATACCAGGTAAAGAAACGGATTCAAAAGACAGGAGATCACTGGTAGATTTTTACTAGGAGATCGCTGTTTGGCAAGGAGATTGCTTGGAGTATTCTCAGGTGAGTTTAGCAGGTAAGGAGTCGGTAACTTACTCTGGAGACCAGACAGCGTCTGGATGCGTTCGCAGGATGCGTTCCAAGACAGGAAGGCATCAAGGCATGTCTGAATCCAATGTTAACTTCACTTCCTGTCTCCTGAGATACTGTACCTTCATCTGATTGATTTTTGAAGGCAGCATAGATGTATCCTTTGGTGCCTTTGATATCCCACAATCCTATGCGTTCCAATCGGTGACAGTTGAGCTCAAAAAAAGAAAGATGCATGGCGTCTGAAATTTGCGGCTGTTGGTCAGTTTGTGTAAACGTATGTTTTTGACCAATGGTTTCCATTTATACTGTAGTAATTAAACATTCACTTAGTTATCGCCAAAGTTCTCTCTGTTTTGCTAGATCATTAATCCGTTACGTTGCCTAACTTGCCTCAGAATCCTATCTGAAATCAGTTTTGTGAGGTACCTTTGTGCGCAAACGCTGCCTGCAAAGTCATTGCTTGATAGGGCAGTAGGCTAGTTTTGGGACGTAGGCAGAGAGTGACTGTGAGGTGTGTGCTCTTATACCGGTCCCATTGGCATGCTGATGAGGGACAGGTGCAGGTGATCAGTATTCCAGTGAGAGTGAGCATTGGTTGTGTGAGATGGTGGAGCCTGGTTAGACAGTGACAGTTGCTGGGTCCAAAGTCATTTTTCAAAGCCTAGTGTGACTTCAGCATTAATCAGTAGATTTATCAGAGAGCATCACAAACACATTCAAAATCAACCACCATACGATATTCGTTTGTGAGTATATAGGAATGCCGGTCATAAAGGGCACTGTGGTGGCCAATTTTCTAAGAAACCCAAGACATGAGGCTTTTCAGCATTTACTGTTGAGTATGGGCTCCTGCAGCTTTATTTTTTAACAAATAAAGGGTTGTCTTGTTCAAAAAATAATTTACATTCGTTATAGACATTATGGTGATTATAATAACTGTTCTCCATTATCAAATTTTTTTATGATAATGTGTGTTTCCTAAGATCTACCTAACATGGTAGTTAATATGGTTGCACAATTTTTTCTTAAGACAAAAATGTGTAGTCACATAATTTGTAAAAGTAGTCTAATAAGACTTGAAATCTGTAAAACATATATAAAAAATAAGCACAGTTTTGTCTTTACAGATGACTTTTTAAACTTTCGACAATTAAATTAGAAATTTCTAACTGACTAACTTTATTCTTAACCGTAAAGAAAAAATATTAGGCTATAAACACATATTTAAATAAAAATACTTTTATTTAAAAGTTAATATTATGATATTATAATTCATTATAATAATATATATATATATATATATATATATATATATTATGATATTATAATTCATTATAATATATATATATATATATATATATATATATATATATATATATTATGATATTATAATTCATTATAATATATATATATATATATATATATATATATTATGATATTATAATTCATTATAATATATATATATATATATATATATATATATATATATATATATATATATATAAATATATATAACTAACATTTCAAATTGTTTTTAAATTATAAATATGTATATTGTGTTTATTATTAATAATTCATATTTTCATATTGAAACCTGGAAAGTACAATTAGTGACAGAGTGGCATATAGAAAAATGCACTATTATGATTGGTTTTGTGCTACATTATCTAAGAAAAAATATAATACTTAATTACATTTTAAAAAAGAAATGTAGATCTTAGATGTAACTCAATCAGTGTGATATTTTATTCCAACGGTTACTTCTGGTCAGAGGCTTTGTAAGTGTTGTATCACTCTAAAAAATAAAACATTGGGTCAACAAAAAAAAATATGTTAACGTTTTCCACTAGAATTTTTAAGTTAAGACTGCTGGCATAATTACATTAATTCAAAGCGATGTTTTGAGTATGGTGAATTACCTTTTAGTCCACAATAAAACGCATTTCTAAGTAACATGAACTTAATAATTTTCAACATGAATGCAAGTAATTAAGTTGATCCAACATAATGTTTTAAGTTAGGTGAAGAAGTTTTTTCCTACCGAAGCTTCGAAGCTCAAAAATGGTATTCGGAGCAGCCCAAATTTTAAATAACACAAATTAAATTACTGACTTTTATAAGGAATTATGTATATTTTTAAACAGCTTTCCAATCACTATTTATCTTTTTAGCACCATTTTTAAATTGTAATATATTTCTCTTTTAAACATACATGTAACATTCATCTTTTAATATATTTCCCTTTCAAAACATTTAAATGAACTATAATATTAATATAAACATAATTAAAGAAGTCGTTTGACATACGTTATAACGAGTCATTAATGTCCTTTAAATTATATGTTTCATATAATAGAACAGAAGCTATATATTGTGAATTTAAACATTTCTCGAGTCGTTTGAGTATGGGGAGGCTGCAGACCTGGAGCCGGTAGATATAGGACCCAAACAGTTTTACGCCCCTGGCAGTTTTACGCCCCTGTTGTTCCTGATGCGTCCAGTAGGGGGAGACTGTACAGCGACACGAATTGAGGTATGTTTTAATCTTTTTTTAAATTAATTAATTAATTTATTTTGTATTGCAAATGAAAGGATACAGACATTAACAGTAAGAAGAGGGAGAAAAAAAAAAAAAAAAAAAAAAAAAAAAAAGGGGGGTATACGGACATCAAAAGAGATTGAATTAGGCTACACAAATCAATACAATATTACATTTTGTCAATAAAAAAATTAAAGGTTCTTTACAACAGACTCAAGGATATTATTTGTTTTAGAAACCTTTGAGTTTAAAGGTTTTGCCATTGGATGGTTCTGTCTTTATGCATATGAAACTTGCCCAGAATTTACCAAAAAGTTCAGGACGATCTGGCTTAAATTTATCTTACCACGTATGTAGGACACTGTTTTGTAGCTGTATGACGACCAATAGAGAATAGTACAGCAGATATTAAATCGAGGATCCATATATGATTACACGGTACTGTATGTTTAATGGTCTAAATATGGTTAATATCTAAATGTAACTTTATATAAATTCACAACAACATATTTCACTTAGTCTCCATATAAAAACATACGGTAGGCCTATAGCTGCAGTAGGTCATATCATTACTTGTCATAACACGTAGTTGATCCAACTATGTGTATTTTTAATTTTTCAATTCACAAAAACAAAAGTCTTCTGTAGGCTGAGTGAAGAGAGTGAACACCGACTGAATATCTGCATCTATTTTTCTATTTTAATCCGTGCAGATCTACACTGTAGCGTTTATATTTAAATGAACAAAAAACACAAAATTGTCAAGTCTATGGACGGGTTATTAATGTGTAAGCGTCGATTTAATGATGTTATTTCGCAGTATGTCTCCCTACTGGACGCATCAGGAACAACAGGGGCGTAAAACTGCCAGGGGCGTAAAACTGTTTGGGTCCTATATCTACCGGCTCCAGGTCTGCAGCCTCCCCATATAGAGTCGTTTACCAGCGGCAGACGTCAGGAGGACCAGCCAAGGTAAAGGCTGTTCCAGGCGGCTTACATGGGCTCGAGCACCCGGGTCTCACCCCTGGGTCTCACACAACCCGAAAACGTCCGATCAAATGTTTTAAATAGGCGCTATCTTTATAAATAAACCACAGATTTGAGCTTTAAACAACTACATTCTCGACTGAACAACTCTTAAAACTACATTTCGTGACACAATAACAGTAGTATTTTTAAATTTCCCGCAGCACTTGCCTCTCCCAGAAGAAGCGGATTTCGCCTCGGACGCGCTTCAATTTCGCTCCAAACGCTTGCTTTTTATACGGACGCGCGAATGCATTCAAAATGTTCAAGCGTCAAATTAGACGCGGCAGGCGCGAATTTGACGCGCTATTCGTGTCCGGTGTGAACGCACAGCCTACTATCAACACTCAACTCAAATTTCAGAATAAGGACTTCGAGATTTCGGTATTCGGTTACTATACAGTAGGCTATCACCAACAGAATCCTGAGCGAATGCAAATGTGTAATTAAACATAAAATTACTAACCATTCACCAGATTGAGTTTCAACTGTGTGGTCCCACTCGTCGTCTGGCATTGAACATGCATGCGCGCGGAAACTGTGGGCCGTTTACACGTCATCAAATTGTATTTTACATTAGCAGAACTTAAAATTAAATGATTTTTGATTGACTGAAAATGTTAAACTCTGACAAGTCATGATAGTATATTGAATCAATAGGCATAATTTGTGTGTCATCCAAGCTCAATAAAATAACAATTACAAGTAAAAAGTCTAACTGTATCTCAGAACTTGATTTTTTATTTCACAACAATATGTATATTTAAGTAATGACTAAAGGTCCTCTGAATTAGTTTTTAGTTATTACCATATTGTGTCATTAATGCAAAGTAACTTGTAACAGAAAACACTGGCAAACTTCCATTGTTCCATAATGCAAAGCGCTTTGAGTACCCAGAAAAGCACTACATAAATGGAACGGATTGTTATTATTATTATTATTATTATTGTGTGCTGCTCCAAAAGACAAAGATAATGACAGAATCCTACCCTTGTTTCCAGTGGTCTCGACTGGAGATCATCAAGTACGCATGCTTTACTTTGCCCACTCCGCTGCACATTCAACAAGTAAATTAAAAACGCTAATCTCCTCACTGCTATTTGCCAAGATGATCATGTTTACAAAATAGTTATTGAGGTGGTGTATTAGAATGTTAAGCAGCGTTATAAGTGCACTTTGCTTAACCGAGCATCACTTTAACAGGCCTCAGGTTGGCTGGCGCTCCAGCACGCGGAACATTCACCAGCTGCCACTGTGAAAAGCCATTTTAAAGAATTCCTCAACACCATTATCATTCAACCATAAAACACGGTCACTTGGTAGATACCGTGGAATGAAAATGATACGTTCACCTCCAGAGATTACAGATAAGAACCCCGTTATTAAATCAAAACCATTCCTAAACATCTAATGGTTGCCATCTCCGGAGCTTTGATTGGCTTTTATGGTTTCTCTTTTACAAATATTTTGCAACCAAACTGATCAATGTGGATTTCTGATTTGAAATGGTTGCAAAAAAGGTTCCTGAATATTAAAACACCAAATGTTTAATATGCTGTAAACAAGTCATTTTGCTTTGAACCAAATACATTCTCAGTACAATATGTACATTTATCTTGTTATGTATATTCATTTGAGCTAAAATTTTCCAATAGGTCAGCAACACTTTTTATTTATCTTTTATATTACAGATATTTCCCATATATACATAATTATATAACATGTATATACTCATATATAATGTTTCTCTACAGACCTTTGAAAATATCACCCATCCTTATTTTAGCAGCTTTAGGATATGTAAAATGTTCTGAAGATGCTCAGCCTATAATATATTCTTGAGGAAAATGCTTTTTAAGGGTAATCTTGAAAAGGGTTGTTTGTCTTTCCCTGTGAGGATTGTATGGCATAGTTTTGATAACTTTGATAACTTGAGTGTTCCACAAATTAATAATTTAAAAGTTCTGTCATAATTTACTTACCCTCAAATCTTTCCAAACCTGAATAACATGCTTTATTTTGTGGAACAGAAAACTGATTGTATTTTAAAAAGTCAAAAGTCAGTGGTGTCCCGCAACATTCTTTAAAAAAAAGTCTCCTTTAAGTCTTGAAAAGATGTGAGTGTTATTAGACAATTTTCTTTTTTTGTGTCTAAAACTATTTAATAGCACACCTTATATTTCTGTTCAAAAGTACAAATGTGAATTGAGGAAGAGCTGCACTTTGAATTTGATGGTAAAGACTGACACTATTGCTTATCACTTTTAAAGCACACCATTAACACCTGATGACTTACTCAATGACACGTATTAGCACAGTTTCACTCTTTTTGCATGTGATTTTCTCTGGTAATAAGTGAGTTTAATCTAGACTGAGGTTATCTGCATGATCCTATGAGTATCATTTGACAGCTTTTGAATGTGTGTGAGGTTAAGAATTTAATTTCTAAGATACTTTCAAATATATTTTAATGAATCATCACTCCATGTTGCGCAGAGATACCGGCCTTGAATGATTACAACTGGAACAGACTGTTTCCAAAGTTGGTATTATCACATTACTTGACAAAGATACTGCAGTTCTATCACAATTTGGAACACAAAAAAGATATGCTAATAAATGATTAACTGCAAACAATGATACAAATATACAGTATTAATTAACATTAAAGCTGTTGAAGCTAATGTTGATCTAAAACCTTTAAACAAATAAATTTAATCAATAATTTAATTTGATCAAACCTAAAATTTGCAAGGGAATTCTGGTTGGTTGCTATAATCAGTCTAAGACAAAAATAAACTTCTCTATATATTCTGGTATATATTCCAGATTTTTCCTTCAATGTAAGTAGCCTATATGGGATATTTTTGCCGGTTTTATTGTACACTAACATTCAAATTTTTTTCAAACTTTTATAAATTAAAAGTTTTATTTAGCAAGGGTGCATTAATATGGAAGCTTAAAAAAGACAATTGCGACTTCTTATCTCACAATTCTGACTTTTTTTCTTGCAATCGCGAGTTTACATCTCATAATTCTGACTGCATCTTGCGAGTCAGAATTGCATGATATAAAGTCGCAATTCCATGTTATAAAGTCATAATTGTGAGATGAAAAGTTTCAATTCAGCCTTTTTTTTCTCGGAATTGCGAGTTTTTATTTGTCGCAATTCTTTTTGCGACAATTTTTTGTGACTGTTTTCCTGACTTGTAGAACATCTGACCAATTGCGAGTTATAAAGCCAGAATTGTGAGATATAAACTTGCAATTCTAAGAAAAAAAGTCAGTCTCCCAAACCTGAATAAGATCAGAACTGGAATTTATGACTCACAATTCTGAGAAGAGATATAAACTTGCAATTGTGAGTTATGTAGTCAGAATTGTATGGAAGTCCATTTCTATGGATACTCAGAAGGAGGCAGAATTGAGAAAAAAGTTGCAAAATATAAAAATTCATTTTTGAAATATTAAAAAATATTACTGTTTTACTGTATTTCCCATCAAATAAATTGAGCTTTGAAGAGTAGACTTCTTTTGAAAAAAGTGTTTTGACTTCTTTTGAAATATATTTATATATGTTAACGGTTGTAAACACCAGGAAAAAAAATCTGACCACCCAGAAAGCACATTTTATATATTTAGAACATTTCTGCATTCACTGGAGTGAGATAATGAAAATGTTAATTCTGTAAAACAGCTACGACACTGTAAGCAAATCAATGAAATCCCATTATACACAATCTCTACATGGGCATTCCTTATTCATTACTACTCTAAAAACAGTGTAAATCACCTGGACATGAAGCGCTGATCAGCCCCCACCGTCAGTATGGAGCTCTTTAATCCTGTGCTGATGAGTATCGATGAACGAATAGTATAGGGTGATGAAGTGTGTGTTGTTTAGTATGTGTGTGCGCTGTTAACTGTGTGTGTGTTTAAACTCCCCATTTCTGATACACTCAGGCAGGCAGGTATTGATTACTGAGTAAGGCGTCCTTGGCAAGGTGACGACTGCACGTGTATGTGTATGCATTATGTCACAGAATGAAAACGTAGCACTTATATTTATTGTGTACTGTACCTATACAGACTCCCATGCGAGTCGATAAATCCATGCATATAGTCTTTAGATTTAAAGCTTGTGTGTGTGTAAGCCTCTTTTGAATTTCTGGTAATTGCAATGGAGATGTGCCGTATTACTGTTGGCAGAATGATTGGCTGGCTCTTTCTTCATAGAGAGTCGATAATGAGATGGCCCAGGTGATGTGGCTGCAGTCAATAATTCATGAGTCAACATTGCTACACGGTACCGTTCCCCCATTCTGCAAAACATAACAAAACAAAAAACAGACGCAAGAAATGTGTATTCATCCTCTCCCCCTTTCACTTTTAGCAGGGCTTGTGGGAGGAACGATGAGGTAGATGTAGCTGGACATCTGCTTTCATTTTAGCTGTAGCTCGGATTGATGTAACGACGGATCATGGTAATCTAGGGTGGCTGCTGTGAAGTCTGCGTCCTTTTCGGTGGCTGTGAATCAAACACAGTCCTGAATTTTCACACCCTCAATGGTGAGAATGGAATCCCTGCAGGCTATTACAATGCTAACAAAAGGTGTGAAGCTCTGCTGCCGTCCAATAATTCTAAATCTAAAATAAATCTTACTATCCTACGGATGGTATAGCTGAATGTTCTTATGGAAAATGGGTGGAAAATGTAGTCATGTTAGAACAATGGTACATGTGATCTTCACAAATTGCACAAGCTGCACTGCTATGTGGGCAATGCAAATATGAATCTGGCCAAATAAAATGCCCCTATAGTTGGTTTCTCTCTTCTGAATAGACAGTTAAAGTAACCATGCTCTGGCATCCAACCATAACACCCTATCATAGCAACATCCTAAAATGCACTCCAAACATTTTAGCTTATTCATAGTAACGCTAGGGTGACCACCCGTCCCGCTTTGCGTTGTGCCGCACAGCATTTTCACCCCTTGTCCCGCACGTCGCATATTGAGAAAATATCCCGCATTTTGATCAGTCTGTTGGTTTTTAATTATCATATTAAAGGGGTCATCGGATGCTCATTTTCCACAAGTTGGTATGATTCTTTAGGGTCTTCTTGTAAAGTTTGTAACATACTTTTTGGTTAAAATTCCTCAATGGTTGTGTAAAACAACACCCCTTTACCTCCTCAAAAACAGCCCTGTTCACAGCAACCCGTTTCGGTGCATGTCTCTTTAAATGATAATGAGCAACTGCTCACCCCACCCCTCTCTTCCGTGGGGGGTGTCCACACAAGACACGTAAAGTTCTGCCTTGGTGGACAGCATACAAATGGCTGAGGGCGGAAATATGCTAATACGGGACAGTCCATCAATGGTCGTGGGCGGAGCATGAGCAATATGACATCATATTGCTAAGAAACTCCAAATGGCTTGATTATTGGGTAATGCCTGGTTCAGATTACACGATTTTAGCCCGATTTTGGCACGATTCGTTTGACGCAGGGTGTCGTGGGGATTCGTAAACGACAACGGGCGTCGGGACGCAAGATTTGATCGTTTCATCTCGTATAGTGTGTCATAGTGGGCGACAACCTACGTCGCGTCTGCGATGCTTCAAGACATCACGACAAAAAGACTAGCATGTTTGATTTTTTTTCGGTCCTCCACGACGAGAGTGAGTGAGTGAGCGAGCGAGACAGAGTGTGTGCTAGTGAGTGTGTGTGCTAGGGTGACCACCTGGCTATATTGCTCTGTTGCAGGTCAGACCTGATTTCGCGGGACACGAGGGAGATAACTTACTATTATTATAGGTGAATAAATATTGATTTTATATTAACGTTAGATGTCTTTGCTAGCTTTATAAAAATGTTAGTCTATGACGGCGCTGACCGGCGCTGTGAACGTCACTAATAGCCTAATATAAAACTCATTTTAACAGCACGGGTCTATTCAATCTAAATAATTAAGTGAAAATAATAATCCAATCGCTAAAAAGCACATTTCCAAATAAACACAAATTCCATTAGGAAAGACTACAGATTAATTGCGTTCTTACCGGATTCAGTAGCCTATTTTTGTGTCTTTTCCATGCGTGATGGTGAAACTTCGGTGGCTACACAGCAATCTCCTTTTTTAGGGTCACCTGTAACTGGTTTTAACCATGTATATATTTTTTTCTCCCATTCCTTACGAACAAAGACGCTTTTTCTTCTCGGGAGCTCCGGATAGATCCATTTTTCTATTGCAGAATTTTTTTTTTTTTCTCAGTGTTTGTTTTCCCGAATTCCCGCTCTGGCTAGAACCAATAATAACGGCTGCGCACGTTCAGTGTTTTGTTATTAACTTTTTTTTTGTATAATTGTAATTTAAAAGGACGATTAAATAAAATGATGCAGACAAAATTAAAATGTGGGACACTGCTTATGACTTGCGGGACAAAGCTTCAAACTTCGGGACTGTCCCTCACCCCAGTGTGTGTGTGTGTGTGTATACGTGTGAGAGTGAGTGCGTGTGTATATGACATAGTATATGTGCGAGTGAATGTCTGCGACGGCACGCGATGACTGGTCAGAAAGCAACGTGTAGTCTGACATGTTTCTTGTCCACGACACGACAAGATTTTAGGATTCAAAATCGTGTAATCTGACACAGTGACTATCGTAACCGACAAAAAAATCGTGTAATCTGAACCAGGCATAACACTTTACTTGAAGGGGTGTGCATAAGACTGACATGACACCTTCATAATCATGACATGACACATGTCATAAATATGAAGGAGGTTTTATGCATGTTTATGACAACAACTGTCATTAAGTGTCATTTGCTTAATTATGACATTTTTATGCAAATATGACATTGTTTGAGATGTCTTTGTTATGACAACTGGACATAAACCAATACATCATAACCTGTCAGTGTCATAACAACTTGACAATACCAAGACAACATAAATTGTCATAAATATGTCATAAACATGACATAGCAGATGAATTATCAAACTTAAGAAAACACTTAGCTTATCTTACACATTACATTAAACTGTGTGGTTGGTTTTGACATTGGCTGTCATGAGGCCATTATAACTGTCATGAATGTTTTTCTTGACCTCAACTACAGTGGTACAAATTGAATTTGTCATTAAAATGTAATTTTAATGACACATTCAATCCACAAAGCTATTTTAAGTTTGATAATTACTCTGCTATGTCATGTTTATGACAGGTTATGTTGTCTTGGTAATGTAAATTTTTTCACACCTAGTCATGACAAAGACACTGACAGGTTATGATGTATTGGTTCATGTCAAGTTGTCATAACAAAGACATCTCAAACAAAGTCATATTTGCATTAAAAATGTCATAATTGAGCGAATGACACTTAATGACAGTTGCTATAAACATGCATAAAATCTCCTTCATATTCCTGACATGTGGCATGTCATGATTATGAAGGTGTCATGTCAGTCTTATGCACACCCCTTCAAGTAAAGTGTTACCGATTATTGAGAGTGTTTAGGCTTTTTGAGGATAAAAAAAAGGAGTGAATGGATTTCTTTTATTGTATGGTGGTAGTGTCCGCACACTGCAAATACACATTTACATGCAAATACTATACAAGTGAATTTTGCATCCAATGACCCCTTTAAGAAAACATGCATGCGTTATTTTGCGTTTTAAGAAAGTATTTTATTAATTATTTTCCGCCGTTTAAAAAAAAAAGCCTATCCAGTGCTTCAAAAGAAGGGAGTAAACACAGTCACGGTTGTGACGGCTGTAAATCAGAATGTGGAGCGGTGATTCGTTCCATGTGTTCCCTGTCAGAAAACAAATGGATAATTCGGTAAATTAAAATTGTATTCAGAATAGAATAATGTGAGCCTCCAGTATGATTTTAATATTTGGTTGGTATGTGATGTTTTCTTGTGCTTCAGCCAAGTGTGCTCTCTGGTTCTGGAGGAGAACCGCATTTATCAACTTGTTGCCTGCTGTGGTTGTTTTAATTCACATCCTTTCTAAAAAATATGAAAGTTTTTGGTTTAATATATTCTTCATATATAAGACTGTCAATAAACTAATTTCATGTTGTTTTATATTTTATTTGTCTATTATTTATTTAGTTGGATTTTAGTTGGACTTGGTCAGAACTGTTTCAAAAATAGTTGTCTGCATGATGCCTGCTGCCTTTGAGCTCAAGCTTAGTGATGTTGAATTTAAATTACATGTAAAATAAAGACATGTTATGTTACATTGTGATGTAATGGTGTTTTCTGGAAGGGACTAAAGAACAAAGTATTTTTATCAACTGAAATGCAGAATACAAATGTTTTTATTAAGTTAGATAGACATTATATAACAGTTTCAGGATATGTTTTAGTGTTGGTAACATGTCCCACATTGTCCTACACAAACTTAGAAATGGATCCCTTAGCAACACCCTAACAACCTAACAAATGAATAACAAGAAGTTATAAATAATTGCTAAGTAATAATTTGATAACTTAGCACCTGCATAGCAACATCTTGGCAACCTGCTACAACACCCTGGCAACTGCAACAAAAAATCATTCTAAATGTCGTAGAAACTGCATAGCAATGCCATGGCAACAACACACAACACCCTATTAATTGGCTAAAAACCACTATAGATCCCTTAGCAACCCCCTGGAAACTACTCACAACACTAATTTTTTAAAAAAGGACACTTTCATAAAATGTAAAAACATTGTTTCCTACTGGCCAAAAACTGTAGTAAATCAGCACTCCAGTCAGCGGCAGCATCCTACTATGAACTCAAAAAACAAAAACCTGGATGAATACACAACGGCATTCAGACAGAAGGTGATGTCTACACAACAAACGTGGGCCAAGACAGCTAGACCTCAGTGCTCCCCTGAACAAACTCGAGAAATAACTGTTGTGTATTGACAGACTCTGTCTTATACACACAAGACTTCCAGTCTGTTGATATATTGCACTCTTATTTCCAGCAGGCACACTTGAGGCTCTCTCTCTTTCCTCAGTTTTATCCAATCAGGAGCTCTGAGGGACAATTAGGTCTCCGACAGTTCGGTTTCTCTTCTGGTGTAAGATGGAATTTTCCCCCAGGGCTCTCACCTGCCACATCCATCACACACACACACACACACACACACACACACACACACACACACACACACACACACACACACACACACACACACACACACACACACACACACACACACACACACACACACACACACACACACACACACACACACACACACACACACACACACACACACACACACACACACACACACACACACACACACACACACACACACACACACACACACAAACACACACACCTGCAGTACCTCCAGTACACACCATTTTGAGCACAAAATCTTCCTTCCACTCACACACACTTTAAATAGGCATCCTTCCTTCAACATTTGCAAAATAGTTATATAAACAAACAGAATAGTAATTGCGTGATGCCAAATTCATTAAAAGTTTATGATGTAAGTAATCACACACACTCTTTCTACCTTTTCAGGTTGTTCCTATGTCCCTGCTTGCAAGTCCAGTCATGAAAAAAAAATACATCACAGATGAGACGGCTTGACAATGAGAGAAATAAAAGGATCACAAGTAAGTGAAGGGTGAGCAGAAATAAGAGAAAGAGAGAGACACGACTGAAAAACAAAACACAAAAACAGTCTTACATTCATGCTTTTTCATGCCCAAAAATAAACAGAAATTTATTTACTAGTCTCCAACCAAGCAGAACAGATGCGGACACAGTGTGTGTCCAGCATCTGTGACACTTCATCAAACAGCCACCCAGATACAAGAACATTCAATGGCCACAAAAACAGGAACAAACAAACAATGCCTGCAAACTAACTGCACTTTTCTGAGCCATTTGTACAGCGATAATTGAAATGTTTCGCTCGTCAAGTGCTTGTGCTATATATATTTTTAAAATAAATGCACTTGATTTGAAATTCTGCTTTCTGATGCAATTGCATTCAGATGGCATTTTAATTTAGATAATAAAAAGTTATGGCTTAAGTGTCCAAACACTTTTTGAAAGCACTGTACATTCCCATCCTGACTGATCATCTATACAGCTTAAAATGTAAATTAATTAATTATTGGAACAATTTAGTATTTTAAAATCACTTGTAAACAAATGCTGATTAGTTCCTTCTCGATGTTATTTTAAAATTACGAAACTACATCCGTTTAAAAAGATAGTACACCCCATTTACTTCAAAATTGTTTCCAATGTCATTTCAAATCTTAAAAATGTCTTTCTTCTATGGAAAACATAAAAGATGTTGGACAATTCAACTGTTTTTATCTATACAGTGAAAGTTAGGGTATAACAATTCAATTCACATTTTTCTGATAGCGCTTTTCACAATACTGTACATATCGTTTCAATGCGTCTTTACAGAAAATGCATGTTTCTACATTACAATTTAGAGTGATCTGTGATCTGTAACCAAATATGTCTGGACACAGTTCTAAGATAATGCAAATCACGCAGTTAGCTAACATCATGTATTCATTGTAGACACGACTATGAAACACTGGAACCCAATGACTTTCATTGTGTGGAAAAAAAGTACAAACTCCTCCAATTTTGAATATTTTGTGACATTGTTGGTTGTGGAAGTGTAATAGGTCAGGTCTGGAGGTTTTTCCTCTATCTGCCATTTCAAAGCAAGAGCACTCTCGGAGGATTTAGAAGTCATCGACATTTGTGGAGACAAATCCCTCATGTCACCTGTGAGAGAGGGATAGGAGATGAAAGCTGCTTCTATCCTACAACTAAATGTAGTAAGTGAGAGAATAAATGGAGAGCATGAGGGCTACCAACCTGCCTGACAGAGACTCTTAGCTAATGCCTTCTCTCATCAGCTTTAGACATATCTGAATGTGATCAATACAGTATGATGTTGAAACTAGTCAAGCGTTCACAGTTTCAATAAAATCAAGATCAGTATAAACATTTGAGTGTAATACAAACAAGTCAGATTGCACAGGTGCCACCATATAATAATGTTTGCATGCAATATGTTACCGATTTACCCTGATCATCCAATTCAAAAAGTTTACACCCCCCATACGTATGCAAGGTGGTAACGGTTACATTAGGAAACATTATTGTATATTAGTGCCTTATTCTGCATGACCATATAGATCCCTTAACCCCACCAAATACCTAAACATAACCACTAGAACAACAAGTTGTCACGTGTCAGTTCATGTTTGGAGTTTAATTTTGTGTTTTCATTTGATTTGATTTGATTCCCGTTGTCCTATGTTCTTTTCTCGCCATTCTTTTACATGGTTATATAATTATAAGTTCATTTGTCAAACCTGTGTATGATTAGTTATCTCGTTTCTGTTTGACATTTAAGATGCACCCTTTCTTTCAGTCTTTGTCCAATCTCCGTGGCGTTTATGTGTGTTTTCCCTGCCGGTCAGCTTGTTCCAGATTACTATTATTAAAGTTTGAGTTTGTATCTATAATTAGTCTTCAGTCTGTTCCTGAGGACACCACAGTGTGACATAAGTAACTTATAATAAGCAGTAATGAGGAGTTTATTAAGGGAAAACTCCTTGTTAATAGTGAATATGTGTTCCCTAATCTAAAGTGTTAACAAACGCATGAGCAGAACTATAGGTCATGGATATTTTTTCTCCATTTTTGTGTAAGAGAAAGCATATTAGAGTACAGATGCCCTTTGATTTAATTGATTTTATTACATCTCGAACTTTTTCTCAGATCAAGCCAGAGGCTAATCTAAGAAATATTAATCATTGCTTCAGTGACTTCATCGAGGCCGCGAATACCTGCGCACACTTATCGAACCGAACACATGTTCCAACTGCATGTCATTACCCAGATTCGAATGGCCAAGCATGCTCATTTATTGATTTGAACCCATTCAGCGAGGTCTAGCACGTTTGTGCTTTCACAAAGAGTAATCGTTATGACAAAAAAGGCAGTGACTTCATATAACAAACTTCTGCCAGGACAGTGGCTCTAGTATTTATATAGAGTGATTAAGAATTGATGGGGGACAAAAACAGAGTATGAAATGAAAAGGAGACTCATTCAGCTGAGTGAGGAGGAGAGGGCTGATTACATTGCTGGCTCGCCATTATTCTTTTTTAATGTAGTAACAACGACACAAATTACAATCAAGGCCTGTTATTCAGACCTTAAATTGGACAATTCAGATACAAGTAGCCTATAGCTGCAAAAGTTCCCTGTTCTTTTGTCAAAGTTTAAGAATCACTTTTCAAACTGAAAGCAACTTTCAGGGTTTCAAGAGTTCATTTTCAGATTATTAATACTGATGGAGTTGGTTTGTTAGACTGTACTCTGGCATCTCCTGGGAAATGTTAATGCTGGTTTATGAGCTAATTATTTCAGCTAATCAAATTGGCCAGAAATTATCAGATGATATTTGTTCTAAGTGATGATGACTCGAGACGGCCGGGGTAGATTTTTTTTTAATTTATGCAAAAGCTAGTTAAATGCCTGCTAGTTCATTAAATCACAATTAATATGCAAGTACCTTGACCTTCAAACCAAGACATTTCCATTTTACACTGGACAAGTAGGACAAGTATTTATTTTTAGACTCTTCTGACCACAATGTTTAGGTGAGCTTAATAAAATATGGCTATGAAAGTAAGGTACAAATGGATGCCTGAATTTATAATATAAATATGCAGTAAATATGCCATTTTAATCATCAAACCATACCTGTGTATGAATTATAATGTAATATGTATAAGTGTTTTCTACAATATACTATAAATAAAAATGTATAATTACCTATCATTTATTATTTAAAAATGTACAGCAAAATCATGTACAGTTCTGCTCATAAGTTTATACACCTCTTGCAGAATATGCATTAAGAGCCGGGGGATGATCAGGGTAAATTGTACTTATTCAGTGCTAAATGGAAAGAATATGATCTTTAAGCAAAATAAGAGAATGTACCCCCCACCCAGATCCTAACGGACCGTGTTGCCGTCCTGAGCATCAGCGAATGTTTTCACCTTTTTTAATAGTTGTGCATGAATTCCTCAGTTGTCCTCTGTATGATTTTGTGATCCATCTTTTCAAACTGTCACTGCTGGAAAAGGTTTCAAATATGCAGAAGATGCTAGAAAACCAATGAATATACAGGACCTGTATTTTTTTTTCTGAAGAATATAGTGGTCAGTTTCACCGCTCAGTAAAAACAAGGGACTAATGAACAATTATTACAAAACATAAAAACAGCAGTTGATAATCCAGGTAACAACAAACACTATAATAATTATGAAGGGTATGTTAACTTTTGAACTGGTTCATTTGTGAAAATTCAGTTATTTTGTCGTGTGGATTATATTTAAACATGTAATGTAAAACTGCATAGAACTAAAAACAAATAACATGCAATTTTTGGTAACTCTATTACCAAATATATACCAAATTTATATTGTTAGTATCTTGGATTTTCTGCATGGGGTATATACACTTATGAGTAGTAGTAATTTTCAATAATATTAATAACAATAATAATGTCTCATAATGGACAAGGCTCTTTAAGTTTGTAAGGTTTGTAAGCTTGAAATACCAACACTGTAAAAAATATGGCTGCGATTAGTTATAACAAATTAAAATTTGTTGAGATAACTTAAATATCCAACTAAACTCAACTAAAGTTAACTAAACTAATATTTTAAGTCAAGCATGAACACTTACTTTTCAAAGTTGAAACAATGTTGGATTTTAAGTTGTGATAAAAAATCGCAGCATTTTTTTTACAGTGCTATACAGTATGTTGGTGTACACTATAAAAAAATAGTTTCATGATTTGTTATCACAACTTTTTATCTTTTGTCAAATCAACTTCGATAACTAATATGTGAAGATAACATATTATTTTGAGTTTCTGTTTATAAAACCATTCTTCTTCATTGTATTAACTGTATCCCCATTGAAATCCATTCAGTCTCCACTATAACTATACACGAGTAAACATATTTCATGACATCGTATTGGTCTTAAGACTTTAAACAAACGAGAAAAGATAAAGTGGTGGGAAGTACAGTAACAGCTTTATTAAATTAGTGCAAAAGACAGACATAATTCATTCACCACGTCATCTTTTTCTTTGCATTTTCAGAACTTACGGGGTCTCCCACACAAACCCAGACACACATTTCGTTTTGTTTTCATGTTATCTTTTTCTGTCTCTCTTTTTTGTTGTCTTTTGTTGTTCTCACAAGCGAAAAAAAGGGGGAAAACATATTTATATAAAGAACAACTGAATCAACAGCCTTCCCTGGCCTCTGTGACTTTGACCCAAGGGGAGAGGGGAAAAAAATTAAATAAACGCTGCACCATCAGAAACAAGAATCACAAGACAGATTCACTCTCTGTCTGCAAATCGCTCTCTAGACCCAAGAACCGCAATCTAAAACACGAGCTCATACATGAAAAAGAGGAGAAAACATCAATGGCATTAGAAATAGTCCCTAAAATTTAGCAAAAACATCCAGTTCTTAACTTTTTTTTTTTTTTCTCTTGAGGGGTCATTAAAGAATAAGCGATCAATCAAAGTACATAAGTTAATTAATATTTTTGTACATTGGTAAAAAATAAAATATATATAGTGTACATTTCCCCCCATCATTTCACACATTACTATAAAGATATATTGTGTTCCACTCCATAACAACTAATGCAATTGAACCAAAACCAAAAATAAAAGACTCAAGAGATGCTTTTTTTTTTTAGACTTTGAAGGCTTCTGGCTATCAACCTGCCCTAAGAAAACACAACCACTGCAGACTAAAGAGGCCTTGTGTCCTTCCCTTACATTAGTAAACAAGATCAAATACAGTAGTCTTTAACCAGAGGAAACTAAAGTACATCGAAATGTCCAATCGCTTTCCCACCATCCAATATATCTTAGTCCAGTGACAGAGAGAGTTCATCGAGGCGGTGCCGTCCGTGATGTATTCCAGAGGTATGAGAAGACAGGAGGTGCAGGGGAAGGAGGGACAGGACGGAAGGAGAGTTTCCTGGTGAAAAAGGCGGAGGTCGGTTTGGGATGGAGAGAGACGACGGTGAAAAGGAGGAGCGCAAAAATGAAGGGTGCGAGGTGTCTTTTGGGGAAGAGGTCTTCTCTCTCTGCCTGCTTTGCGTGTGGAGAAGAGAAGAAGGTTTTCTTCAGTGTTGCAAAAGGACTACAGAAAGAATCAGCGGAATTTACAAGCCTAAGAGAAAAGAGAAAAATAGGAATGTGAAAAATGTGTAATTAAACAGCATTTGAAAGTTTAACAGAACATCTGTGGTTGTAATAAACTCTCAGCGGCAGGTTTGAATTTTTTAGGTCAACATGAGATATTTGTTATGCAATGAATGTATGCAAACATGACAAACCACAACAAAGCATTGAATTAATAAATTAAACCAATTAGAAACTAAATGTCATTCTCGTTGAGGCTCCAGGAAGCCTTTATTTAGAGTCAACCTTTATTTATTTCCCTTCACTTTCCTTTCTTACTCCGCGCTGCCATCATAATAAAATATGATTAAAATGTAACTTTGAAAAATGTAAGGTCTAATTTCGCAAGACTTGAGCGAAATGAATTGGCCTGCGGATTTCAGAAATTCAAAGGCGATCGAACCGTGCCAGATCCGATGCGAGAGAATATTAAATGTGGAGGGGGGAGGACTATTGATTTATTCCCCTTTGCAGCTTGATGTTTCTTTCCACTAGATATGTTTGTATTGCTTGGTCCTAAATGACAGTGGAAGGAAAATAAGACTTGAACGGCATTTAAGAGCATGGCTGTGGTTGCTCTGTTTCACAAAATGGCATTTGCAAATTCTAATGAGACTCCAGCCCCGCTTATTCATGTGCCGAGGGCCCGAAATGTGACCAGGTAATTCTTCCCGCCCTTAGGCGAACCAAATGTGAGCCAGGAACATCAAAATATATAACTAAATCAATTCACCCCGCCACATTCGCACGCAATGAAGTCAAGCGAGGAGTGGATAAAAATACTCCCTACTCTCATCTCTGCATTCATACACTCTTCACTCCATCTTCCTAAGGGGTAAAACACAGGTAAGTGTGCAGGGAACGTGCTACGAAGGCAGCAAGACCAAAGTGTGTTTGATCTAATTACCATCATCCTGATTGGAGGAAAGTGGTTGTGGCAGCAGTCAGCTGCATTTGAGACAGACACAATAACACGTGATCCCTGCACTCCAGTGCTTTGGTCCGATGGATATATTGCACCCCCTTTGCATCATAATTCACTCCCTCAATTTGTCTTTTCATCAGCAATGAAGTAAAGTTAGTCATGATGGGTTTCAAGTTTACAGTCATGAAACTCAGTATATATATGGTCACACTTTAGGTTAGGGTCCAATTCTCACTATTGACTAACTACTAATGCCTCAAACTACTTTTGCCTCAATAAACTCATAATTACTGCTTATTAATAGTAAAGTAGTTGTTAAATTTAGGTATTGGGTAGGATTAAGGGAGAATATAGTCATGCAGAATAAGGCATTAATATGTGCTTAATGAGTACTAATAAACAGCCAATATCCTAATATGCATGCTAATAAGCAACTATTTAATAGTGAGAATTTGACCCTAAACTAAAGTGTTACTATAAAAGTCAATGTGGTCCAAAGCAACAGTAGACCCCATTGACTTCGAGCTGATGAGCAATATTCTACATCCATTTTATATATGTATGTATGTATGTATTTACAGTATACAGTATCTATGTATGTATGTATGTATGTATGTATGTATGTATGTATGTATGTATGTATGTATGTATGTATGTATGTATGTATGTATGTATGTATGTATGTATGTATGTATGTATGAAGACTTCAGATGCAAAAGCCTCTAAGTGCCATCTGAAATTTTCTTCTAAAATTATAATTTTTATCAAGCTTATACGTTTATGTACAGTTATTTCACTTTAATGGCAATGAAAATGACATATTAAGTGTCATTAAAGTGAAATTACTGAACTTAAATATACGAGCTTGATAAAAATGATAATTTTAGAAGAAAATTTCAGATGGCACTTAGAGGCTTTTGCATCTGAAGTCTTCATATATATATTAGAGTATTAGAAATTGTAATTTTGGCTTAGCAAGCGGCATTAATTGTTCCCTTCACGCTTACAAATTCATTAACAAGAAGAGGTTATGCTTTATCTGCCAGGTGCACCGCGGATGGCACGTCAAAACAAGAGCCAGTAAACAGGTCGATGCTGTGGAAATTTCTCATCCCCTCAAGACAGGCCACATTAGTAACCAGAGTGGATTAAAGAGTAAAAACGTCCATCTTGGCAGAAAAGGGGATTTAAACTTCAGTGGGCCCGGGCTCAGGCTTATTTCCCTGTTGTGGATTAATTATATTTTACCCCTGTTGGGCATCTTTCATCAGATTAAAGAGCGGTTTTAGAGGCCTGTTGGGTATATCACAACTCTTCATTTGTCGAAAAATATCACGTTGGGAACATACACCAAACAACTGTATCATTTGTAATTTTCAATTACAGCAATTATTAATTAAACAATGACTGACATTTCAAGTGTGTGTGCTTATACCAGCTGGACTACCTCACTGTTTAACCACGGAGTATTAAAAAATATGAAAACGAAAAAAGAAGAAGAAAAAAAGTAGATGTTATTTACATTGCGTGTAAATAGATGCTATTCAAACAGAAGTAATATGCTGGGCGCAGATAGTGAATGTAGCCTGTCAAGTAATCAGAAACTAAGATATTTTATATAATAGATATTTTAATCAACTAAAACCTTTGCCACTCATCCAAATCGCAAAAAGCAACTGTCTAAAAGAGAATCAGTAATCTCTATCAACAAATACAGCATTTTTTCCCTTTTAATAACCTACTTTACTATTTTGCATTTATTTGACTAAAATACAGTAAAAACAGTAATATTCTGAAAAATTATTACAATTTAAAAAAACAGCTTTCTATTTGAATATATTTTAAATTGTAATTTTTTCCTGCGATGTCAAAGCTGAATTCTCAGCATCATTACTCCAGTCTTCAGTGTCACATGATCCTTTAGAAATCAATCTAACACACCGATTTAATGCTTAATTCATTATTATCAATCTAGAAAAAACTGACATATTTTTTCCAGGATTTTTTGAATAATAGAAAGTTCAAAAGAACAGTATTTATTAGAACTATTTTTTTTTAACATTACAAATGTCTTTAATGTTAATTTTTGATCAACTTACTGTGTCTTACCCTAAATGAGTGATCTCTAAATTGTAGTTTGCAACCAGTCCTACAGGGGGCAGTAAGGTCATCTTGGCATTGTTTGACCTTTCCTCTGCTGAACATGTGCACCTAACAGTCTCCTCTGTGAACTGGACTTGAGCTCAATTGCTACATCAAAGCCTATTTTGTCAGTGTAAAATATAATTTGATTTCCTCACGATATTTGTTTCAGAATCTGGCCTCGTCTCGTGTCGTAAATGATGTTTTTCTTCCTCTCTGCAATTAACATCGCCGGCGTAATCAGATACACAGCTCAATGGAGCCACATTTTCAAAGGACAAACAAAATCAATGGACTCAAAGGGCAAATCAGCACAGAAGGTGATGTTTGGCAAACTGTCATCAGAAACCGCAACAATGGCTCCCGTGGGATCGAAGACGTCAAGACTACTGAGTGCGTGTGAGACGGTGCCAGTCGGGCCCCCCATGATGTGGCACACGCATGAATCTGGTGCAAGTTTTGGGAACATTCATGGGGGTCTAAAGAGAGAAGAACTGGTGTCAGTTCATAGATGATCTGTTTGTGTTCTCCCAGAGGCTTCCATACATTATTTAAGAAGCCACAAATGCAAGTCCACTGGACTCCTTTCTCCTTGAGAATGGAGGAAGAACAGAGAGTATGGATTTTTTGCAGTCCGTGAAGCAGAAGGTTAGCAACATGGAAGCTAAAAATACACATCCACTGACACACATACACACTCACAGCCGCACAAACACAAACACAAATAAACGGTTACTTTAAAGTGAAATTCCCACTGAGTATGATTCTTCTTCTTGTCCTATTTTCAGCAATTAAATGCCTTTCACACCAAATGGGAAATACATCCAGAACCTTTATTTCACTCTATTTTTGGTTATGATTACCAAACTAAGAAAACTAAGATAATAAAAACTAAGAAAAGAAAAAAAAGGAACTAAAGATTTAAGTTTGAAAATCACTATACCCTAGTTAGGGACTAGTTTTCTAAACAACATATAAGTTACAATTCGTATCACTCAATGTATGTTTCATGAAGCGATCCGGATGGGACTTACATCTCTGTGTTTAGCAGAGTGTGTGTTTTTTTAGATGTGGGCATTACCAACACGTGCAACACGTTGCGTGCATATGCTACGCACTGAAAACCCTTGGGTAGGATTAGGGGTGTGGAGTGCGTGTGTATTACACGCCATAAAGTGCGTATCACATGCACGCGAAAACTGCGTATCATATGCACGCAAAAACTATTTTTGGCGCATAAATGGCACGAGAAATAACATTCGTCGTATAGATACGCACTTTCATGAGATTCGGGCTGGCATTATAGAAGCTCATCTGTTGTGCATTTTTATTTATTAGCCTATGTATTGTTTTAATTCATTTTAAAAAACCTTTTTAAGCAAACTTCACGAGTTTATAGAAATTGCTGTTTATAATAAACATGTGAGCTAAGATATCTAGACAAGTATCTTACTCTTACCTGACACTAATATTAAAATGGGCGGTATTCGAAGTTTGGCTCCATTTATTCATTTTTAATTACATTTTTTTCGTCAGATACTATCCATATTGAAATGAAAGCATGCCGAAGACTGGTGCGCAAACGGTAGCTGAGGTGGGTCAAAAACACATGAGGACAAGTGTTAGGTTAATACAATATTGGCAATCACAGACATCCTCATTCGGACGGGATTAGATTTTCCAGAGGACCGTCGAGTTTGCCGAAAAACAGTAGATAATTTGCCCTGGATTTTTTTACGGAGCCTGTGTGAGAAAAACACAGACTTGGCAGATTTGGACTGGATTAAAATCACAAAGTACGTCTGTGAAACACAAATTTCTTTAAAGGTACACTATGTAACTTTGTGTCTTATCCTGATTCACTATGGTAACACTATTATAAGCGTTTATATTTTAGACCAGTCGAGATGTTTTAACAGGAAATTGTGTACATAGATCACTTCCCTATGTGTCTCATCATATCTGTAAATAGAGAAAAGTTGCTCCGGCTACTTTGACACATGTGGGAGTGGCATGGATAAGTTCAGTTGTCACAACGACCGTGAAAAGTTTACATGGACCACGCTAAATCTTGAACCGCTGGGGAATCACTTGTTTAAAAAAAAGAGTGGAAATGAGGAGAGTCTGCTGGCAAAAAGAGAACGCGATAGAGTTTGTAATAAAATGATGAGAACTGAGTGATTTTAAATGTTGTAAAAGCAATGATGGCGTTTTTATTACTCAATGAGAAGGGCATTTAATTGAACAGATAAACTGTCATATGTAGCTCTCTAACAGAGTTCATTGTAAAGCATTATCTATTGTGAATGGTCATTTCATTACAGGCTGTTGTAGTGCTGTGCTAATTAAGTACCGTGTCTATTAATTTGGTATAGCTATGCTGCCCTGCAAAGGCAAAATACCTTAACTCGCTAGAGTGTGAAACTGAGAAAAATGACTTTAAAGTTTCTGTTTTGTCCAGACAAAAGTATTATAGGTAGGACTCTTAAAATTTGACAACTAGTTGCTATAATGAAGAAATGTTTGTATGCAAAAAATCTTGAGCTCAAAATTGACCTTTGACCCTTATTTGGCAGTTACTGTATTCTGCCTTTGTATCATGTGCCAAAAATAAGGAGTGGTGGAAAAGCAAAAGGCAGTAACTGACATATAATCAATATTTGCTTGCTGTCCCCCATACTTACATCCATTATAAGAACACCTAACCAAGGTCTAGTCATCATGGTATGTGTTTTAAATTATATAGAAGACCTTTGCTTGTTCTTATTTAGTGCTATAATGATCAGGATAGTGTGGCAACACTAACACAGTTAAACAGTATGACAAATAAGTTAATTTGCAGTACAGTGTGTACAGTATGAATAAATACAAGAAATATTTTCACAATAAATATAATTTAATTATAATTGAATACAAAGGTATATTTATTTAAATGCAAGATATAGAGTAACACTTAATTAAACATTAGACCAAGACATTAGAGATTAGAGACTGCTCATTCCTCATTCTCCATGTTCACAGGCAATCTCTAGTTTTCATATTTTGTTGGATGTTTTTAAAATTAATTACAGAGGAGCAGTAATTTATCAATTTGCAACAATAATATTTCATATTCATTAGGCGTGATTAGGCCTTTATTTTGAAATAGCAATAAACATGAAAAATCCTGAAAGATTGGTAGAAAGCTCAGTTTGTTTTCATACCAAGAGTAAAAAAAATAACACCAATTCAATTTGATAAAAAAACAAAACAAAAAATCAGATTTTTTATATAAAAATATGATGGATTCTCGATTTGTGATGTGGCTGCCAGCTATAACGCACATATATGCTCTTTTTAATGCGTTTATTAGAGGTTGAATTCAAATCAAATACTGCCAAACCACCCATAATACTTCTGAATAGGATATCTACTTCATAAATTGTATGACAATTATGGAAATACTTGGTTCAGACAGATCACTCAAAGCATATATGAAAATGGAGGCGCCCTTATATGGTCAGTAAGGAAGCTTGGCTGTCCATCTAGTGAAAAAGTTTGTTACTGCACCCAAATAAAATCTTACTGAAAGCTAATTTTTTGAGGAGATACAGCAGATGACGTGCATTGCTATGGATTATCTTCCATGGATTATATCTTATCTTCCATGGATTATATCTCATTGTATGGAAAGGTAGGATGCCTGTGTATTTAATCATTGGTTTTCGGCGTCTGATATGAGGCGAGTGTCAGCGTCAACGTTAGTGCTAGTTACGTGAACACAGATTCAATTGATTACATACTTGGAGCATGTTTGTCTGGCCAGCAAAGTGGTGGTATTTTGCTCTCGCAAGCTAGTTGAATTAAGCAGATGCAATCGAAAATGTATCATGTTTATAATAAATTTTTTGTCTTTATGTCTGCATTTCAAGGCCATCTCCACCAACATTTTTTCACGAGAGTAATGGTCCATTACACTATCACAGAGTAATAATAACGTTAAACAAGCACTCGGCAGTCTACACTCTATTTCAAAGATGTGTCGTGTGTATGTTACGTGGTTTGGTGACAATTAAAGAGCGGCAAACTTTGACAGTAGGCAATGACAAAACCAGAGTACAGTAACATCACAGCGGCACCGTAACATCTCTCTTGATGCCAGGCTAAACAAAGTCAGAACACCTTAACTCAACTTCAGCGTGCTGGAACAAAGGCAAAGAGCCGTAACAACTGTTACGCCGTTCTGCTGTGGTTTCTCGTATGGTTTTGGAAGTTACGGTTGTCATAGCCCTTTATTTTCTCGTTAAAACAATCAAATTGACTCACAATATTTATTCACACGATAAAGGAGGTCTCAAATACCACAAAAATGACACTAACTCATTTTTGACCAAACATGATGTTACGGCGTTTTGCCTTTGTAGGGCAGTATAGTAACATCTTCTGAGCTTAAAATCCTTTCCATCTAAACTGGTTATACCTCCTAAGCCTAGTATTGAATATTTTATGAGCAGTAGGATAACCATATATTCATCCGCACAATCACGCAGAGCAATGTTCTTCCATAAAATGCATGCAGTTTTGTTTTTTAACCGCTACAGGGCAAATACGCAGCTTTCCACTGTCAGGTCAAAAGGTTCTAAGAGCAGTAAGGAACGGTTCCAGTTGTATTTACACTTGATCCTGGTCCGGCACGACACGAATACAAAACCGTTCTCGGCCTGGAATTCTCAGCACGGTTGGCTAGCAGCAGAACGCATGTAATGACACTTGGTCACTTCTGTTACCCAGCTACCAGTTTCTCTGTAGCTGGCTAAATGCACTATTTGAGTGACGTAAACAGAACTTTACAATTAAAATAGTTTTTATTACATTCCAAAGACCTCTGTTATCAGCCCCACAGTGGAAAATGAAACCATATCCGCACCAGCTGGGCCAGAAGATCGGCACGGAATGGAACGGTTAAGCAATGAAAACGGGTTTCCTCCTATGGTGGAAAAGTGGATATATTCCTTTCAGTACTGTTTGGCTTCAAATCAAAGATTTTAATTGTGATATACCTCATAGCAGGTTGGTTTGGTTCATGGCTTATAACTATTTAATGAATCTAATTTACCTATGGGGAAAAATGAATGGGAAAAAGTCTTCGGTAACCAAGACCACTGAAAAAAGTATACAGGTCTGTTGCACTCTATTGCATATTACAATCTCTCTCACTCTCTGTCTCTCCCTCTATTGGTAACTTTTCTAACAATTATTTCACCTAAAACTTTAACACTAGTCTGGTATTTCCTCAGGAAACATTGTTACAGAGAAATTGAAGAAATCACACTCACACTTGGGACAAAACAATCATGCATCAGCTAGCGAGCCAGTGTTTTTAACCTGGGGGTCCATGAAGGCAAGCACAGAGCTCAGTGGAGAAGACAAACAATTTACAAACATACAATGTTCATTTAAAAAGCTGAATGAAACATAATTAAAACAATTTGAATTAATATTAACCGTTGTAGATTTACAATTATCACCATGTGGGAACGTGACACATCTATGTGCCTTTTTATCATATTGATATCCATAAGCTAGGTAAGGGACCTCTACTTCGCTTAGGGGTCCTGATCAGTTTGTCGGGGTTGTATTCGCTATAACAACCGCCTCGCTCTACATTATCCTGCTTATTATATGGCTACCTACCAAATAAATCAATAATTTGACACAAAATATTTATTTAAAAATTAGTTTATTGATTTAAAACGATTGTATTGCTTCCGCTAAAGAACACTGTGTCCACGGCAACGCTCTGTTTTTTAAATCGCATTCTACATTAGAATCCAACCAAGCCATATAATAAATATAGATAATGTATAGAATGTCTTTAATCTTTAACCATTAAAATCATCTTTTTGCCTTCACTAGCACATTTTAATAGGTAATTTCTCCTCAAAATATATATTTTTTTAAATCTTCCAAACCTTTGCATTCCACAGAGGAAAATGACAAAATTTTCATCTTTTTAAATAGTCCTGAGGAAATTAATTATTAAATAACACTTCTAAAATAATGATCAAAATGATGTTTTGCAGGTGTCAGGCCTCAGAGAGGTGTCACACTGCAGTACATCACCAACTCATCATGTATTTAATGTCAACTACCTATAAACAAATGGATTGGCACAAACTAATGAACTACATGACAGTAATTCACGTGTGTGTGTGTGTGTGTACGTGTCTCCTGTAGAGGAGACAGATGAAGCGAGTTCTGTCTAATCTTTTGGCCATTTCTCTCTCGCAGAGCTCCATCACTGAGCTTCTGGTCTTATCTGCCTGTTCTCACCGCTCTCTCTCTCAGCGGGGGTCAGGGTTCATTAAGGTGATAAGGAAATTGAAGTCAGACACTCTCTCCCTCCCACTCGATCAGTGTGCGACATAGCGACATGGCCCCTCCTCGACTGTGTCTTCCTGCGCGACAGTGAAACGCATCCTTACAGGAGTCATTAGTGTGCGTGTAGTGCAGTTCCGAGACCAGCATGCACCAGCTTTGTGTCATGTCACACAAGATACAAACATGTGCACACACTTTCAGACTGCCTGTTTCAATGCATCACTGCCTGAATGTGGAACTCACACACACATACAGTACATACATAATTTACAGTGGGGTCTAAACATCTGAGACCACTAGTGAAAATGCTTCTATTTTGCATTCTTCCTCATTAAATACAAAACAATGAATTGCAATTTAAATGATCAGCATAATTTGACTGAAAAGTTTGAAATTAATTTAAATATATAAATTATTTGTTGCTTTAAAGGTAGGGTAGGTCAGAATTGTCTAAAAAAAACTTTTATTCAAATTTGTTTAAACTGTCTTTATATACCAATGCATAATTAAAATGTAAGTACTCTGATGAAAAGAGTATAAAAATCGAGTGACTCTAGACCGTTTAATCTTCATTAAACACAGCTCATTAATTCCATTCACTCCCACCTAAAAACGGGTGCGCGACTGCGCGCACGTGGGCAGAGCCAGTAATAACGGCGGTAGTCATGGCGACGTCGAGTGACAGTCGCGCAAGCCAATCCTGTGATTCGTCCCGAATGGAAATAATGAGCTGTGTTTAATGAAGATTAAACGGTCTAGAGTCACTCGATTTTTATACTCTTTTTATCAGAGTACTTACATTTTAATTATGCATTGATATATATAGAAAGTTTAATCAAATTTGGTAAAAAGTTTTTATATAAATCCTACCTACCCTACCTTTAATGAGCAGCACTTACGTAAGCTGCGCAAGCTCCAGTTTGTGTAAAACCTGATGATAATGTTCTCCAGCATGATTTGAGATGATTCGAAGAGAATCTTGTGAATCAACTGAGGAAAAATATGACCTTGTGTACAAAAGCGTTGGGATTATCAATATTACAAATGTATCTGTTTGATTAGTAACCTATAAATATTGAAGACTTATCCCATATTTTCAATGTGTTCTCAGACTTTTGAATCACGCTGTATGTTAAATTTGCAGTTATAAATTCTGAATATTAATATAGAATATTATATCCGAAAATATCTGTATATACATTTAGATTTTTGACTTTTTCTCCCCAGAAACACGTCTATAGCCACTTTGGGTAAACCAGCATGGCATAATAGAGTGGATGTTAATGTCTGCCAGGGCAGTAGCAAATAATCCCATCATTTCAGCCTATTAACAGTCACAAATTAAACATCCACTCTAACACAATGAGTGTAAGCAGAGCTACTGGGGAAAAAAAGAGAAAAATATTGCATAAAACAGTCAAATGGACCCATACAATGAATATGGCACATACAATGAAAGGGCAAAAAGACGCAGCTAAAATGGGAATTCACAAAGAAGAATTGCGTCCACTATTATAGGCGAAGGTCATTTAAATTATTTGCACCTCTCATTCACTTATGTCTGTATATATGCTTGATTATAATTCTCCATCATTTGATCAGTTGTTGTCCGTCAGGTATTCGATGAAAAACTGCGACCATGGTTAACATAAAATCCATAGAAAACCTACAATAACCCGAACATAAATAATAAAATAATAATAAATGGCGTCTTTAGTACCTGATTCACTTAAATTCAATTGAATAAAATGTGGGTTTTTCTCTGATACACAGCAAAAGAAAATGGTGTCATTTTAGTGAATTCACACCAAATGTTAATTTGCCGGATATTAAGACAAAATCGAAGGGAAAATATGGGTATCTGAATGTAGGGAGAGAACACAAATAAGAAAGTGACAGGGGGAGAGAGAAACTGTGGAGAAGAACTGCCTTCCAGGTTTAATGCAGATCTGGAGACATTGGCATCACGACTTCTGTTCAAACCGGGGCTGGGGCGAGGAACCTAGCAATCGAAATCCTCAGAGCATGATGTCTCTTCTGAACAGATTTATTTTTCCTCTGTTTTCCATTTTAGAATGGCTGTATAGAGTTCCATTATGTTCCAGCCCCTCTAAAGGAGTGAATTATTTATGTTATTGCCGGGAGAAAGAGTCACCAGGGGACTGTGTGCAGGTTTGGATGGGAGATTAACTATAGGACAAACATATATTACACAACGACACACACATACACACACGAGAAGCTTTAGACCTGCTGTAAAGCAACCTTTAATTTGTGCATATTACTTTAAATGCTTCTATGTCTCTCTGGTGGCTGTAATGGTGACCCTATATGCTGTAAATCTAGCCAGATATGGATCAACTCTTAATGCAGTTCCAGGCTTTACCACAGTAAATAGATACGGGGTCACTGAAGACACCCTGGAAGAGAAGCCAATTTCCTGTCAAACTGTACAACACGGTATACAGGGTGTTCATTATCAACATCGAAACTGAGCTAAAGTAGCAACGCATAAATGCTGGAAAACTTCTAAAACTGAGGGTCGAGGTACCTTGCCAAAAAAATAAAAAAATAAAAAATCAATATCTTGTTCAATTTTACAGTAAACACTGTGTGTGTGTGTGTGTGTGTGTGTGTGTGTGTGTGTGTGTGTGTGTGTGTGTGTGCGCGTGTATGTAAATCCTAATATAGTATAAAGTATAAATATAGTATAAATATTCTATTAAATATCAATAAATACAATACATTAACGTAAATTTGATTATATATTTAGTAAAAAGTTGAAATTCTGAATGAATGAAAATTGTGTTATTTAACCATTTTCTGTTTTGCCCTTCATTTTAAATGTGTGTGTGTGTGTGTGTGTGTGCGTGCAAAGGTGCCACATGAGAGCAGATTGGTGTTTAGCCCTTCGAGAATATGGTCCATAAACATGGGAGTGATTCTGCAAGCAGCCTGTAAACTGGACTCTACTAATACCTGAATCTAAAGAGGTTTTTAAAAAAAATCTAGGTTTAAAAGCCTAGGGAGTCCTGCAAATGAAGTCAGAAGTTCAGATGTACCGCTTCTGCACAGAATGGACGAGGTTCCAAGTTCAAGGATTAAGAGGGTTTTGTAGAATAATAAACTCTGCAGAGTTCTGACTTTTTTTTATATGGCCTATTTTATTTATTTATTTTTCTGTCAGGCAGAATCGTGGCTCTGGAACACTTGCAATATTTATTTGCACTTTATTAGAAACCATAAAATATGCAGCACCGATCAAACTTGAAAACTCGACATTTAAGCAAATCACCTAGAATTTCCAGCATTTTGATAAGGGAAATCATGTGTGTGTGTGTGTGTGTCACTTACCGAGCATGGAGAGCAGAACCAGGCCGAGCAGCAGCAAGAGGTTTGTTTGTACCGAGGCGGCACGGCTGCAGTCCATTCTGTTCTTCTTACAGGTGCACACTTGAACTTTCAGTTCTGTGTTGTTGGATATGGGAGGGACGCCAGAGTCGGTCAGAACCAGCGGCAGGTTGTAGTTGGCCTTTTTAAGACTGTGCAGCAACATGATCTGGGAGTGAGTGTCTGAAAAACATCAGCAAACAATTTAAAATACCGTTCTGGCCACTTTACATTTCAGACAGACTGGATCTTCCTCTCTAAATAGGCAGAATAAACCACATAAGGGTTGGCTACAGGAGACTAATAAGCCACTTAATCTCAAATAACCTCTCTTGTTCTGTCTCTGTGTCTGCCACTGATTCTCTTCTCAAACAGCTGACAGAAGTCTGAAGATTCACATGCCTTTCTATATTTGAGTGTGTTCTCTCGGGAGAGATGGGCAATCGAGAGATAAACCACAAATACACTCAGCTATTTGGTCAGAGTGATCTCTAATGATACACACACTGTCTGTGACAATAAAGTGATCCTTTTCCATCTCAGCAGCATGTGGTCCACTTGACCCTGGTGAAAACACCAGCATTTTTACCTTTCTACTGGCTGGTTAGTGCTGGTTTGGTGCTAGTATAGCTGGTAGACTACCACAATAATGCTATTCACTATAGCTATGATCTCAGTCAATTCTGCCAAAATTGAGTTGATTTAAAGTGGCACTCCATTACCATTTTCAAAAAAAAAAATCATGATTAATTGTCATTACAATGTACAATGTTTGCAGTGAAAGTAATTAATTTATTGAACATTAAAATATAGTAATTTATGCCTGTATACGCAGTGTTTTCACAATCTAATTTCATCATTACTAAATGCATTTGTGCTAAAATTGATTAATCAACAAAAAAAAAAATGATGCTTAACTATATTAAGGTAAACTATTCTTTTAGTAAGAGCATATTTCCTCGAGCAGGCCTTAGAAATAGCCGGCACGTGTTTACCCGTGGGTGCGTGCCTGTTTCTGTCCCATCTGAGAATTAGCTTACCATTGATCCTGGAGATCTTCCATGTTTTCTCCAGTCCTGGCTGTTTGCCAAGCTCGATCTTGAAAGGATCTGTATTTGGATGAATGTCCTTGTCTCGTCCCCCGATCACCACCACATTTATGTCTTTAGCGTCCTCGCACACGCGGGCCACGGAGGGGAAGACGTAGGGAGCGTTGTCGTTCTCGTCCTCCAGAGTGATTATCAGTGTACCTGTGCCAGTGGCGGGTGGATTACCTAGTGAGACAAAAGTTAAAAACAAGAGTTAAACAGAATATGCAAAAAAGTAGGGCAGGACCAATGCTATTTTAATATTATTTAGATACTATTATAGTATTTATTAATATTTCAAATAATATTAATACATTTTTGATATATCTTATTTTGTTATATTTTTAGTTTTCATTTTAATTTAAGTTGTAGTAATTTTGTTATGTGTTTGTGTCATTTTTATTATTTTTTTGTTTGCCATTTAGTTTTAATTCATTTTTATTTTAGTTTTAGCAAGTTTAGTACTTAATGCCAAATGTACTTTCTTTCAGTTATTTGCCAAAGTTCAGTTATTTTTCCCTCCTTAGATTTGTACTATTTCGTACTGTAAACATTTACCTTTAACTTTAATCCCACATTTATCTTTTTTTATTTGATATTCTGAAAAAGAAAACAAGCTTCCATAAAAATCTGCATAGAAAATAAAGAGGGTCAATTTTGATGCTCGCAATCACATAAAAGTCCTTCTCCAGTCTAAAGCTTTCTGGCTTTATAGGCCAAATCAATAGTTCTCTTTTAAATGCAGGAGGTTTGCAGTTAACACTCATCCCTGCGATCAAAGCGCCGGCATCTCACCATTACTGTAAACCACAGTGGGTTAAAGACTTTTTACAAAAGGTCAGACAGGATGCAGAATCACAGACATCAGCAATCAATGTCTATACAGAAAGAAAAAAAATAACACCAAATCAAAACAATTCAGTTTCCGACTTGGAGTAACAGCAATTATCTTGATTTGAAAGAAGCCACGTTTTGTATCAGATTGCACTTCATTGAATATTGCACGGGAGAAAACATTTTATTTAAGGCTTTAAAAAAATTCTGCTTCTGAGAGATTAGCAGTTATTGCAGGACTGCATAATTATAAACAGCCCTGGAGGTCACTCGCAATTAACATCCGATGGCAGGATCAGTAATTACAGAATGATTTTGTCCTCGTGTTCCCAGGAACACTCAGGCCTCAAAGGGAAGAAGAAAAGACACAGTGTCAAAACATGGGAGAAAGTAATGTCTCGCAAGAAAAAGAAATCAGGTTTGTTCCAATTGCGTCTCTAAAGTACACCTGCAGCGTTTAGAGGCAGAACAATGACGTTCTTGCCATGTTTTATTGATTTTCTGCTCGAAAAGATTGCCGAGTACGTAACAAGACGTTTCACAAGACGAAAAGAAACGCGTATCCATGGACAAAAGCAAACCGCCTCGCCTAACACCATAAAAGCGGCAGACTTCTCACTATGCTTCACAGAAGAAAACACGTCCCGCCATGAGCGATAACAGCGATCTGATTTATAAATCATGAACTCTTTAAAAATTTAGACGTGGCTTGTGTGCGCATTCGTAAATACATCCATTGCTTCACTTTCAAGACCAGTGAACAAACCAATGATTGAAAGACGACAAAGGTCAAGGCAAGTATTACATAAATACAGCCGGTTGGGTTGGTATATGGTAGCGACTGGATATAGATTTATAGGTTTATGCTCATAAGCACCGCTATTGACCGCTTTCTGACCCAAACAGCTAAAAGCACAAGATATGGATCACATAAAAATCCCAGATGCATGCAGGGGCGACTCTAGAATATTCAGGGGGGCTTGGGCACCCTTCCAGAGCATGAGCTGATGCGGTTCAGAGTAATACTTCTGTCCTCAAGTGCAAGAGGTTGCGAGCTGGAATCTTCCTCAACCACTTTTTATTAATAAACATGAAAATAGCCTCTTTTTGTCTGTAGATCAGTCACAGTGACATATCTGGTAGCATGTTATTGTGTTATTCCACTGGAACGGAGAGCGTTCGGATGAGAGATCACATCTGTGACTCATATAGACACTAAAATGCATTCATATTTAATGCGCCACACTGCTATATGCCCAAGTGAGGTTTATACATAAAAGGCAAATGCAATAAAGGTTATATTAAGACATTGCACAAAACACAATATAGTTTATATAAATATATTGTGCCTTTATCTCTCATATTTTGATTGATATTATAAAAATGCATCTGAATAGATGAAAAGCAAACAATTTCAACTTTTCTGAAAGCTAGCAGAAATATGGAACGTTATTGCATCACGATTAGTTTTGGTCTGGTGAAGACAAACATTCCACATACTGCCACTGACCTCCAATTTATTTTCTCCCCAAAGACTACGGAAGTATTTTAGCTTTGCACAAGGGAATTATTGAGACTGTAAGTCTTCTTCCCTTCTATCGTCCTCATCACTCGGTTATGCGCTAGAAGGGTGCGCCCGCGGGGAAGAGGAGCGTGGCTGGGACTTTCATTAGCCGCACTTGCATCTGTGTCTCGTCAATGCAGACAAACATAAATTGACTAACACATCAGTCATTCAGGGAAACTGGGCGTCTAGGTGGCCCAGTATGTAACAATAATGCTGAAGAAAACCTGAACCTACATAATGCTACAGTTCCTGTACACTGAAGAATTTGATGTAGACATTCTTTTTACTCAGAATTTGCAAGTACATTTCACAAACAAACACGAAGAAACAAAGTATCACATGGAATTAATAAATAGTATTTTCTTGTAAAAAATACTCCAATAATCTTAAAAAATGCATTTGGATACTTCAATCTAGAGCTGCATGATTATGGATAAATTGAGAATCACTTTTTTGTTTGTTTAAAATAAATACAGAATCACAATTCTCCCATGATTCTGAATAGAATAATTAAATAAAATAACATGTAATTTGCTAGATGTTATTATTATTTTTTAAGTCGGGTTGAATGAATGATTCAATTACTCACTCATAAACACTTGTTTCATTACTGGATGAATCAGTGTTTTTGAATTAATCTCTTGAATGAATGATTGAATGACAAATATATTTTTTAACAGCCACCAACTGGTGTAACGATGCAATTGATGCAATATTTATTTAAAGCCGTTACTGGTGGTTAAAGTTACTTTCAAAGGGTGATTTTTTTCTATCTCATATGCCGTAGGCATCAGTGTTTATATCCGAACTACAAACTTTATCCAAGTACTTCTGTGATAATTTGAATTATTGTAAGCCAGAAATAATGATAGTGTTGTTGACAAGACTGTTTGTGAAGTCGTTTCACTATAACTGTTCTCTCTGGATCAGACAGCCAAATCGTTTTCATTTAGGAATAAGATTGCATGAGTATTTGAATTGAGATTGAGATCGCAATCTTTTAACGATTAATCGTGCATCCTATTCATTTCATTGCATTAGATAAATCGCATCAGCAAACAAATAACGTTTGACAGCCACAGTGTCCAAAACGCCTTTTGATTTCATTATGAAAATATAGATTAAAATGCTTTAAATGTGTATTGTTCTTTCATTAAAATAAATGCTTCATCGTTTGTATCTTTTGTATCTAATGCAATGACATTCATACATTTTAAAATGTGAGCAAATAATGTACGAGTCTATCGTATAACAATAATAATAAAATGTATGGTGCGACTACAACAAAGTTCTTCAATTCTGCTCCTAGAAAATACATCATGATGTTTAATCGTATCAGTCAGTCTTTATGAAGCTTTCGAATGTGTGTGCTGTGGGACTCAGAGAAGACATATATGCATGAGGGAATGCAAATCTTCCCCATTTACACACGGTTGCTGTACGTGGTTAGAAAACATTAACGTTATTTGTCTTCACTGAGGAAAAAACACTTTCCCTCGCTTGATCGCTCTAGTTTTTACCATCTTCATCAGTATCATCATCATAATCATCTTCAGCGGTGCTAAGAGCTCCCTCCTCCTCTAACTCACACTGAAGGCCTATTACACACATTTAGATGCACCATAAAGTGTTCTAGAAATGAGCAGTAGCGCAGTTTATCACTTAATAACTTTCATCTTAGAAACCGGCGACCCCTGTAACATCAGTATTGATTAAGGTAAACTTGAGCTGAAATATACAGCAGACTTCATGAATAGTTGAGTACACACCGCTTTGTTTAACATGCAGCGTTGACATAAAAGATATTCATGAGACAAGGATAAGAAAGGGTTGTTTGCATAAATATGTCTATTACATATGCAGCATGTAATGGGACTGGATGTTTCGGATGCTGTCTTCTTTCCCGTCCATAATGAGAGTGATTTATTTTCCCCTTTGTCATGGTGCGCTGATATATATATATATAGCCAGGCTCATATCTTGTCTGACTTTGCTGAGATCCAATTCCCTCTTCTCTAAACTTCTTCCTAATGCATCGCTAAACATTGTTGATATGGAAGAGATAGTTTTTCAGCCTCACAGCTGTTCGTGAGCAGATTCACAATCAAATACAAAACTGTTCTTTGTCTTTCCCCTCTGCATTATAAAACACTATTAATTTTTTTCTATAGCTGAGAAAACTCTTCCAATATTATGGCTAGCAAAAAACAATAAAATAATAATAAAAAAAAACACACACACAAAAGCATCTGCACTGTATTTTTTTTATATTGATTGTGAAAATAAATTGAAATGTTATGTATTTAGGAGACAATACCATAAGACAATGGAGCCAGAACATTTTGAAAAGTTCGCATTTTTTTATTTGCACAAATCAACTTGAATTGTGGCGGAAATGTTTATAATACTTCAGGAAAGAGCAGAACATCATTCATTCATATTTGACATTCATATTTACCAGTGATGTTAGTGGACAAAAAAATATATAAACCTGTGAAAGTCCGCAGAGACAGAAAGTAGCCATTGCTGAAGAAACACCCAGAAAAAAATATCTGAAATGTATCATCCTTGCTTAGGTAAAGTTTGAATGACAGGTCGGGGAACGATGCCTTTGGTTGCATTAATGATTTTGTGACAGTACGGGACCCTATCTCATCCCCTCAGACCCAAAAGACAGACCCTAGGTTCAGAGAGTTGCTTTATTTTGGTACTGACCCACTGGCCCATAGCGTCTGTTCCACCTGATGCTTTTCTGCAAGACGGACCAATTGACTACCAACAGCTTGGGCTAATACCAAGTGTTTCTCTGTCTGTATCGCTGTCTGTTCACTCTCTCTCCCTCTTTCACTCAATATCTTGTCTGACCTATCATTTTCAATGGCAAAAGTGTTGTATGTATAAAATATTTGTTGAAGTCGCAATTTCAAACAATAGACAAAAGACACTTCCTATACTAGCTCCTATAAATAAATAAAAAATAATCATAATAATATAGCAATTAAGTGGCCAACCACAAAAAAAAAAGGCACAATGAGTTATGTAAGCATGGCTGGGAGCTTTTAATAACTTTTTGCCTGCATGGTCTGAAGATTAATAGACACTTTTGGTGAAAATGGGATGAAAGTCCAAAATTTCATGAGGGAAAATGATGTCATAGCAGTCCAATCGTCTTGAGCCAAGGAATCAGAGGAGGGGATAATCAGATAAACTGCTATATTTCTGCTCACTGCTCAATTCTGCTCAACTCTGTTGCATCGCCTTCAAGCACGTTTGCACACTGCAACCCAAATCACCAGCTCTTACTGAAAATGAACGATTTCCGGTAGTTTCTGGCTACTCCATCTATTCTAAAGCTTATGGCTAGTGGCCATAAGAAATAATTCACAGAGTAATTCACTAAGCTTTGTGATTATGACTATTAGAATTGCTGAAGTATTAGAGAAATGTGTTAAATAGTCAATATATCTCCACAAACTCTTTAAAAAAACAATGAAGCACCAGAGTTGAGATTCAGGATGTAAATGGGGATGTGATCGGGAGGGTGTCTGAGTCAGAAGGGAAAGCACAGTGGGGGGTGTGGACTCTGTGGTTGCTCACTGCAGTGGTCACAGACTCTGAGATGACACACAAGACTCGAGCAGATGTCTCTTTTCACACACTGCTTTGGCATGCTGAGATTTTAAAGCTTCGGTACAAAGTCCTATAGGAATAAAACAACTTATACAAGCGTACTGTAACAGCACATTAACTTTCTAAAAAATGCACATTAAGCTTGTTCAATTCATCAATGCTTCTAAATGTTCTATTTTGAGATGCAGAGTGGCCCAAAAAAAGTTTTAGACACTTTAGAAGTCACACTTAAGAATGTCACTGCATTGGATGCAAAATGAATGACACATGATGGTAACTGGTCTCAAAGTGATTTTTAGTGGATCGTCATGTTAACAATGGATTCCACTAACTTTGGATGACCTCTCTCTCTCACGTTTCAGGCGTAATGTGATGACGTGAGGACGATTAGTCCAATAAAATGATTTACTCACCCTCAAGTACTCGCCCTATGCCATCCTAGTTAAATAAAAATGGTTCTGGCTCTTCCAAGCTTTATAATGGCAGTGAATGGAGGATATGATTTTGAAGGCCAAAAAAAAGTGCATCCATCCTTCATAAAAGTACTCCACATGGGTCTGGGGGTTTAATAAAGGCATTATGAAGCGAAAAAAGTTTTTGTGAGAAAAATATCCTTATTTAAACCTTTATCAACTAAAATAGCTTCCGACAGATGGCCATACGCATCAATTTACAGCGAAAGAGTAACTATTGACCTGACGCATGATGCATTGACGAACGCGGAAGCGCAGATGATAGAGCAAAAAAAAAAAAAAAACACTGGTCACAAATTAGTGTCTAAAGTCTAAAACGAATTTTTTTAAAGAGAAATGTCGGAGGAGCTTGAGGTTGTTGCCCAGTCCTGTTTGTTTGAACCACGAGAGGCGTCAAAGCTTACGCTACTCCTACGTCATACATCGCGTCAAGTGTTCCTCTTTTGGCGTAAGTCAACTTGCGAAGGCCATCTGCCGGAAGCCAAATATTTTAGTTGAAAAAGTTACAAATGTAGATATTTTTCTTACACAAATGCATCACTTCTAGGGGTGTAACAATATATCGTGCCACAATATATCGCAATACAAAAATGCAACAATACGTATCGTGGATAGTGACAATATGTATCGTGGATAGTTCACCCAAAATAGAAATTACTGTATAAGAAAAAAATCATGTTTTTAGAGTTTTAGTGTCAGTACTACATTAAACTACTATATAATGTTGATTATAATGTATAATAATGCAATGGTCAGCTTCAGAATCATGAATATTTTTATTCTGGTGTCACCATTGTCCTTGAATTACAAGCACCAAGTCCAAACCTGTTCATTTAAACCCACAATGTAATATCAAAGTTAGCATTTTAATCAACAGTAAATTTTTTGTTAACCTTTTATCATATGTCTTGGGAGTATCGCAATAATATCGTATCGTGAGTTCAGTATCGTGATATATATCGAATCGTGAAATGAAGGTATCGTTACACCCCTAATCACTTCGCTTGAAAAGGCCTTTATTAACCCCTTTTATCACTTTTATCATGAATGGATGCACTTTTTTGGGCTTCAAAATATCATCTTCCATTAATTGCCAATATAAAGCTTAGAGCCAGGACATGTTTTAATATAACTCTGATTGTATTAGTCTGAAAGAAGAAAGACATATACACCTAGGAAGGCTTGAGGGTGAGTAAATCATGGGGTAATTTTCATTTTTGGATGAACTATCCCTTTAACAAGGGAGACAATTGATCTGCAATTAAAGTCAGGTCCTCTTGCTTCACTCAGCTGGAACCTGACAATGAGTAGCCGATTAAACCTGCAAGTCACTCTAGAACAAAAGCCTCTGATTAGCCTCCTGGGTTCCCTTTAATGAGAAACCTGGAGTGAAGGAACTCTCTAACTCTGCTTTGACAATGCATGGACCATCCTTTCATCAGTATATAATATTGAATCAAGGGCTGGCATCATTCTTTACGTCAAAGTCCCCTTTAGTTTGAAGAGAGGATGCGTGATTAAGCTCTATTTCCCCCTTGAAAGTCGCACAAGTGGACGTGACAGGAGTTGTGTTATTAGAGACAAGAATGTTCTTCCAACAGCACTTCAGACTTCAAAGTCCAGAGACAAATCAGATGCCGTAGTGTCTGCAAAAACCAATCAGTGTCAATTTAGGCCAGCAGACAGGGGATGATAATTTAAGAGTGTACGGCGCTTTCCTGTGTTTTTCTGTCTTATTAGTTTGGTAAAGCAAGCAACCAAAACACTTGCTCTCCACAAGCCCTGTACAATCTACAAGAAGCAACACCTACACCTTTTCCAAGCTTCCCAAATGTCTTTGATCTCAAAAAGCAACGGTCTCCTGCACAGAAGTCCACCCTCCTTTTATCTTATGACCCTTGAGAGCCAGAGGAGGTGGAAAGATGCTTTGACTGTTGAGAGGACAGAGTGAGTTTGTCAAGAGAAGCAGTGGAGAAACCAAAGCTGTGGTTGGTAAGAACTGTGAGGTCCTTGGCTTTCTGATCTCATTATGGTACCATTATAGCTTTTGGATATAGCTCTTGAGGGCCCTTGAACATCTTCATTCTTCTTTAAAGTATAGTGCCAGAGAGGATCTGTTGGGAAGAAACACCTCACTAGGTCTCCTCTAAAAGAAAAGTCTCTAAATTGGAGAGCACCAATTATGGACAAGACAGTGCCACAGGCAAGTATCTGTGGACTTCCCTTAACTGTTACTCTTCAATTGGTAAAAAATGAATGAAATCTAAAAAACATAAGTGAAATTCTGAACGATTCAAATATAATTTTACAACAAGCTTTCTATTCACCTGAATGGAATTGCAGTCATACGATGCTCACCACAAAACATTCCTATAATAAATGAGAATTTTATAGAACAATATGTCTGTTATACTTAAGAAAAAAGTTCTTAAGAAAATATGTAATAATGTAAGATTTAAAATATTTAAAAAATGTAAGATTTTTTTTAAGAACGGCACAATCTTACACTTTATCAAATTCAAATTTATCTTAAGAACTATTAAGTTAAAATATTTTTTCTTCTTAAAAAAGGGTTTCATAATACATTTAAAAAAGGCTTATAATATCTTTCTTTCCCTGGAGGTTTGACCAATTCTAATATACTGGCTACAACAATAGCAAATATTTGACCTTAAATTAGCAAGGACTTCACAACAATCTCTATGCAAAACTAGGGCAGGTGTGGAGGCCGAATACTAGAAAACAGCATGTTATCCAAACAAGTGCCTCGGAGCTAGATTGGTAGCACTGGAGCGATGAATACAGTTCCTCCCTCCACAATGCGGATGTTCAAAGGTCTCAGCGGTATATGCTAATGCTCCAAGCAAACCTCTCATGCATACATAAAGAGCCTTTTATATTGTGCAGCAACATTCCTGATAATACATTGCCTGCCCTAAATGACAAGTGAACATCAGCAGATGAGTTTTTAAATAAAATGCAAAGACGTGGGCAACTGTGACATAACATGAAAGCACAGCATGTGACAGCAGCGTGATGCTTCTTGGAGGAGTGGTGTTGAGCTACGTGACATTATTTTGTTTCCAGGGCATATTTAATGGTGAAACTGTATGTCTAGAGGCAGGAAGATGTGCCCTACATAGGAGGCTTATTCAATAAGACATATTCTTTATGTGAAGGAGGGAGCAAATTCACTCAATAAGCATCAAGTTATTTTTTTGCCTTATGTACGGTGGCCGAGCGAGCTCAACGCGTTACAACTGAAGAAATAACACGCAAATAGAAAAAAACACGATCAAATTAAGAAATCATCTTCCTCAGTCTGACAACACATGTGCTGCAAATACTCACAATGCAACCAAATACAGAAACGTGCTTTTAAAATAAACAAAAAATTCACCTTTCAGTTCATGGACAACACCACTGACGAGTAGACATTGAACAATAAGCGGTCTCAGCCAGCTGTGTGCGTTGTGAATATTTGCAGCACTTTTCTGTATTTGGTTGGGTTATGAGAGTGTGCAGCACATTTCAGTATTTGATAGTTTTGTGATATTTGCAGTGTATTTCTGTATTTGGTTGCGTTGTGAGTGTTTGCAGCGCGTTTCTGTATTTGGTTGCGTTGAGTATTTGCAGCACATTTCTGTATTTGGTTGCTTTATGAGTATTTGCAGCTAATTTTTGTATTTGATTGCATTGTGAGTATTTGCAGCACGCTTCTGTATTTGGTTGCATTGTGAGTATTTGCACAATTGAGTGTGTTGTCAAACTGAAGATGATGTTTACTTAATTTACTGGTGTTTCTTCTATGCGCATTCTTTTCTTCAGTTGCAGAGCGTTGAGCTCTCTCACAGCGTGTGGAGCTCTCTTGGCCAAATACATCTACTACTTGACACTCAAATATTTACATATATTTGACTGTATAAAATAATAAAAATAGAATTAAATTAAATCTAATCAGGAAATCCATATCCAATCCCAGCTCCAAATGACCACTGAGGCAAAACAGGCTGAGTCAACAGTTTTAAACACAACAATTTGTTTAAATTTTGTAATTATTTTGTCTTGTGGAATATATGTAAATCTCTGTTATGCAGCTTCTTCGTGGGAAAAAAGAAAAAGAAAAAAGACTAAACAAACATAAGAAAATACGGATAAGAGCTAACTTTTTACAGATAACCAACCTTCCATAGGAAACATGACATAAACATGGTGGGCGGTTTACCCACACACACACACACACACATACACACTCCCTGAAGAGTGATGGAATGGGTGAACATCTGCTGGCGCAGTGGGGAATGAAGGAACAGAAGAAAAATCTGCCTGTGTCTCACACCGAAACAGCTGATTAGGCCCTCTAAATGACGGAACCTCTGCCCATGTTGAAATTGCACAGTCCCTCCATCTCCACGCTTCTGAGAATGGTTCGGTTCCAGCAGGTGTTGTAAGGACTTGAATCATTAACCCCAGGCTGACAGACAAGACTTAGCCCACCAGGCTCAGAAAAATGTTGCACTTCAGCAGCTCCCCGCCACTCCAGTGAGTCTGCAACTTCACACACTGGGAGCTGCAAAATGGATCCATTTACTCCAACTCAAGGCTAGAGGTTGGTAGGACTGATTGTTCCAAACTGATACTGTACAATGTTAGTTTGTGTTCTGGACTTAAGGGATAGGTCCCCAAATAATGACAATTCTGTCATCATTTACTTACCCTCAAGTTGTTCCAAATTCAGCAGAAGAAAGCAATTCATACAGATTTGGAACAACTTGCTTGCATTTTTGCTATTAAGCAACATAAGTCAAATCTACAGGCTACATGACATGAAATTGGTCTTTGTTCCTCACAGATAAATGAAAAAAAATCTGGATAAAAAAATAATAAAATGGAATCGATGGAAAGTAAAACTATTTAAATAATCCCTTAACTTTATGTTGATCACTGATAAATATTTTAGCACTAGCATACTGCACTACAACATTCAGCCACAAATGGTGAAAAATACCAAACTTCAATAAGTACTAGTACACAAAAATATTTTTACTCAGCAAGGATGCAATACATTGGTGCCAGTAAAGTCTACACATTGTAAAAAATAAATTTAAATTTAATTATAAATGCTGTTAATTTGAACTTTCTATTAATCAAAGAATTCTGAAAAAAAAAACTTTTCCACAAAAATATTAAGCTGCACAACTGTTTTCAAAATTGATAATAGAAATGATCAAATATTTTTTTTCTTGAGCTCCAAATGAGCATATTAGAAGTATCATGTGACACTGAAGACTGGAGAGATGGCTGTTGATAATTAATATTACTGTTTCGCTGTATTTTTGATCAAATAAATGTAGTCTTGGTGAGCAGAAGAGATTTCTTTAAAAAAAAAATTAAACATTTTATCGACCCCAAAACTTTTAAATGATAGTATATGTAAAGAATAAAAGGAAATACATGTTCTCTCCCATTTTCATATGGGCTTTACAAAATACAAATAAATGAATATGAGGGTTACATTTACATGGGAGTGAGTAAATGATCTCAAGAATTTAATTTAGGTGAACTATTCATTTAATATGTAGTCACACATGTAAACACACATGGGTAGAAAACAGACTACAAGTGCACACAGACTAAGCTACATCAACTCTGTATCCACTAGTCCTATCTGCACTCGTTTCTATCAGTTCAGCATATTCTCATTTTCCCTCTCCCTTCTATCATTCTTGTTCAATCAACGCTCTCCACTTCTCTGTGGTCAGCGGTCAGACACAGAGAGAGAGAGATAGAGAGGCAACACTCATCTGAGCCCTTGAAATAAAGACATGGGACTCCAGTCTAGATCGATAGCCTGTTAGTGACCAGTGTGACTTTCATGTCATGCAATCATCGGACAGATTGCCACAGAATAGGGAGTCTGTGATAGACTAGATCTGCCTGGGATACCAGAGAAACACAAGCGGTGTAAAATACAGCACTGTACACACACACAGCCGTACAGACACACAAACGAAAAGCATGTTAACATTCAGTTTGAAGCACTGACACAAGTCCTCACCATATAATACATATAATATATCAAAGACACATATTAGTCTAAAAGAGTGTGTAAAAGACAAGTTTTTCTATTGACTCAGAGAAAGATAAAGGGATAGTTCATCCATCCTTCATTCACATACCCTCATGTTGTTCAAAACCTCTATGACTTTTCATATTTTTCACATTTTGTACTTTTTTGAAGAATATCCTAGTCACTATTTTAAAAAGAGTGGAAAATAAATGAGTACTTGTGGTTCTAAGCTTTAAAACAACAATAAAAGCAATATAGAAGCATAATCAATATGTGCCTAAGTTTTGTGTGCGATACTCCAGGTCTACTAAAGTCAATCAATAACTTGGGAGAAAATGAAGGGCCCTATCATACACTTGGCGCAATGAGGCGCCAGGCGCGGCGCAAGTGCTTTTTGCTAGTTTCAGCCCGACGCTGTTATCATTTTCACGTCCTGCGCCACCTTGTTTAAATAGCAAATGCATTTGCGCCTATTTGTGCGTTCATGGGCATGCTGGTCTGAAAACGAGCTGTGTTCAGGTGCATTATTGGCGCGTTGCTATTTTGAGGCAATTGAAATAGATTGTACTTTAAAATAAAAATAAAAAATAAATAAATATATATATATATATATATAAAAAAAAAATAGTGATATGCGCCTATAGGCGGGTCCACAATGCTCGTCCACTCTGCTTATTACACAAACAGGGCAGCAGCAGTACACAAAAAATAGCCAAATATTAAAAATAAAAGGATTACAATGTAAAATAATAATATTGTGTAAAGATATACAGATGCTGGTCATAAAAATAGAATATCATCAAAAAGTTGATTTATTTCAAGAATTCAACTTAACAGGTGAAACGTATATATTATATATGCAAATTTAGCATCTCATTTGCAACTCCAGCTGATGACATGACTCCCCAAACCAACACAGACTGTGGAAACTTCACACTGGACTTCAAGCATCTTGGATTGTGTGCCTCTCCTCTCTTCCTCCAGACTCTGGGACCTTGGTTTCCAAATGAGATGCAAAATTTGCTCTCATCAGAAAAGAGGACTTTGATCCACTGTGCTTTATTAAATCCAGAGTCAACGCAGCTGTCTACCAGGACATTTTCAGTGTACTTCATGCGTCCTTCATTTTCCAGCAGGATTTGCACCTGCCCACACTGCCAAAAGAACCAAAACCTGGTTCAATGACCATGGTATTACTGTGTAATTACTGTGTGATTTCATGTAATATTCAAATTTTCTGGGATTTTTATTTTGTGGGTTTCATAAGCTGTAAGCCATAATCATCAAAATTATAACAAATAAAGGCTTGACATATCTCACTTTGCATGTAATGAGTCTATAAAATATATTAGTTTCACCTGTTAAGTTGAATTCTGGAAATAAATAAACTTTTTGATGATGTTCTAATTTTATGACCAGCACCTGTATATGATGGAATCGGGCTTGACGCGTAGATGGTCTGCTTGTACGCTTTAACCTCGAGCACGTGCAGATTCGTTTCCTCTCTGGAGAAGCGTTCAGTCTTTCCGCTTGCAAATTCCGCCATGTAAATAGCAACCCGCCATGGTGCGAGCTCAACTGACTTTTAAAGGGAATGGGAAATTACAATCTGATTGGTTTATTGCACGTTACGCCCAAAACACACCCATTACTCATTAAGAGAATAGGGACAACCCTTTTAGGCCGTGCACGCCGACCATTATCATTCTGTAAAAAAATTAAATAGCTCATTTTGATTTCATTGTGATTTTAATAACGCCTAAAATAAGATATCCTTTCCCACTAAGTGAACTCAGTTGAACTAAACGGAGAAAGATAATGCAGAAAGTGACCTCAAAGTAAAACTTATTTGTGGACATTTGACATTTATTTAAATAAGCCTCTGGTCTGCATCTCAAATGTCTACATCTCAATGAAAAATTCAAACTCTGAAATATGACACATAGCCGCAAGTCACCTTAACCTTTTTGAAACCTCAGCAAACAATGATTAATAACTTATTACGAGTATGAAATAAAAAAAATCGAACCGTTATCGATCTTAAGTTAAACTTGGATTTGCATATATACTCAGATTGATGTCTGGGCTGTGGAATTCTTATATGTTATTTGCTCTTTGCTGTGGGGTTCACCTGCAGTGATATACTCCCCAACGCAAACAAAGCCACTTGCATTTCTCTGGCCTCACAATCTTGCTTTCCTCACGATCACAGAAAGCAATTTAGCCTAAAATCAACATCTCTCACACTCCCCAATTCCCTCATGTGAGACAGAGATAGAGAGAGAGAAAGAGTGTGAATTAGGGAGGGTGGTGATGACAGGAAGACTGCTCAGAGTCAACAGTGCCGCATATACATACTCTGAAATGAGCACATCTCATCCAGACCTTGTGACTAGATTACAGTGGGGAGAACAAGTATTTGATACACTGCCGATTTTTGCAGGTTTTTCTACTTACAAAGCATGTAGAGGTCTGTAATTTTTATCATAGCTACTCTTCAACTGTGAGAGACGGAATCTAAAACAACAGCCCTCCTGTTCTCCACTCATTACCTGTATTAACTGCACCTGTTTGAACTAATTACCTGTATAAAAGACACCTGTCCACACACTCAATCAAACAGACTCCAACCTCTTCACAATGGCCAGAGAGCTGTGTAAGGACATCAGGGATAAAATTGTAGACCTGCACAAGGCTGGGATGGGCTACAGGACAATAGACAAGCAGCTTGGTGAGAAGGCAACAACTGTTGGTGCAATTATTAGAAAATGGAAGAAGTTCAAGATGACGGTCAATCTCCCTCGGTCTGGGGCACCATGCAAGATCTCACCTCGTGGGGCATCAATGATCATGGGGAAGGTGAAGGATGAGCCCAGAACTACACGGCAGGACCTGGTCAATGACCTGAAGAGAGCTGGGACCACAGTCTCAAAGAAAACCATTAGTAACACTACGCCGTCATGGATTAAAATCCTGCAGCGCACGCAAGGTCCCCCTGCTCAAGCCAGCACATGTCCAGGCCCGTCTGAAGTTTGCAAATGACCATCTGGATGATCCAGAGGAGGAATGGGAGAAGTTCATGTGGTCCAATGAGACAAAAATAGAGTTTTTTGGTCTAAACTCCACTCACCGTGTTTGGAGGAAGAAGAATGAGTGCAACCCCAAGAACACCATCCCAACCATGAAGCATGGAGGAGGAAACATCATTATTCAGGGATGCTTTTCTGCAAAGGGGACAGGACGACTGAACCGTATTGAGGGGAGGATGGATGGGGCCATGTATCGTGAGATCTTGGCCAACAACCTCATTCCCTCAGTAAGAGCATTGAAGATGGGTCGTGGCTGGGTCTCCCAGTATGACAACGGCCTAGCCAATCTCCAGACCCGAACCAAATAGAAAATCTTTGGAGGGAGCTGAAAGTCCGTATTGCCCAGCAACAGCCCCGGAACCTGAAGGATCTGGAGAAGGTCTGTATGGAGTGGGCCAAAATCCCTGCTGCAGTGTGTGCAAACCTGGTCAAGAACTACAGGAAACATATGATCTCTGTAATTGCAACAAAGGTTTCAGTACCAAATATGAAGTTCTGCTTTTCTGATGTATCAAATACTTATGTCATGCAATAAAATGCCAATTAAGTACTTAAAAATCATACAATGTGATTTTCTGGATTGTTGTTTTAGATTCCGTCACTCACGGTTGAAGAGTACTACCTATGATAAAAATTACAGACTTCTACATGCTTTGTAAGTGGGAAAACCTGCAAAATCAAATCAAATACTTGTTCTCCCCACTGTATATGTGAAGAGAATATAAGGAGGAAAGAGAGAGATATACTGTAAATAGAGTGAGGCAATGTTTGAAATATAATACTAGTATACAGTATATATACCGCCTACTTTTATAAGTATTTGAAATTACTAAATGTTAGGTACTAGTTTCCAACTAGGAGTTATTGTGCAAGATTCATTAAGGTTCAATATTATGCATTCAGTTGATGGTATTCATAAACATATATATATAACACACACGCACGCACGCACGCACGCACGCACGCACGCACGCACGCACGCACGCACGCACGCACGCACGCACACACACACAGTGTATACATACTGTATATATATATATATATATATATATATATGAATGTGTACTAAAAGTGCCAACTGCAAACTCCATTCTGTTTTGGAATACCCAGTTAGTTTACATGAACTAAGAGTGAACAATACCTCTACAGCTGTATTTTTATTAACTAACATTAACAAAGATTAATAAATACTGTAACAAATGTTTTGCTCATTGTTAGATCATGCTAAGTTAATACAATAACTAATGAACCTAATTGTAAAGTGTTACCCAACAAATAATAAGAGTAGCATTGTGTGCTATTTCAAACAGGGATGTACATATAAAGAGGAAAAGTGCATTTAGCCCTTACTGATTCCCCCTTGAAAGCATGTATGAATTCTCACAGTATGAAATCACAAATATAAAAGCTGCAAATATGAGCACTTTTGAGAAGTGTTTTGGTTGGCTTGTTTCCTTTAATGGATCTGTCATCTCTCAAATGCCAAATCCAACCTCCTCCTACAGACAAACAACAAGCTGACAGAGAGAGAGAGAGAGAGAGAGAGAGAGAGAGAGAGAGAGAGAGAGAGAGAGAGAGAGAGAGAGAGAGAGAGAGAGAGAGAGAGAGAGAGAGAGAGAGAGAGAGAGAGAGAGAGAGAGAAAGAAAAGTAACATTCCTTCTTACTCTAATCCCTCCAAGTGTCCCTGTCAGAAGATTTGACATTGAGAAGTGACTCATTCAGAGGTTAATTAAATGTTGTTTATGCCAAGTGAGAGAAATTACTACACTACCCAGAGAGCACTAATGTAACAACTGTGTTCTCTGACCTGCAGAAGCGTGTAATTTCCTGCGGTGGGAGAATAATCCGTGGCTGATGACTTGAATAGAGAACCCTAGAAAATGGGCTCACCGTGATAGTGTCTAGTTTCGATGACAATTGAGGTGACAAAAGTATAAATTTATTTATTATTGAAGTTGGCACTTTCATAAATGCACCAGTGTCCACACCATTTATAGAAGGTTAAGTGCAAATTATGAGCACGTTTTAGACAGTGAAATGTCTTACGCATGATGCATTTATTATCATGCTGCTTGATCTGACATTTCAGAAACATTTCAACGTGCTGAGCCCTTGATTTTGAAACCACTATTTCATTGTACAAAGCCTTATTGAAGAGCGAATTGTTACATTCCTGTCTTGTTACCCCAGTTTTGTGTTGTAGGACTTTTATTTTGAAGTGTATTATATCACTGCCGTAAAACATGTTGTAAAGCTTACTTGGCGGCATTTATTATTATTATTTGTAACGATGGCAGGATTTTTGACGGTTGCGGTCACTGCTGAGAATATTTAATTTGGGTCTCGTAAACGTATGGATTGTAAAGATGTGGAATACAGCACACACATACAATTGATTACTTTTGGGAATTTATGTTGCGTTTTTGGCACATTTTATGGTTCTCTTGTCAGTCACAGCATAACAATAATGAGCACTTTTGACCTACAGTAAATGTTACTGAAAAATGCCACAGTAAATATAAAAAAATAAATATTAAGTGATAAACAATCAGTTAAACAATTACAGAAAGGCTATTCATTTAAGGGGTTTAACGTGTTGTCTTGTCTAACATTATATTGTTTCCAAACAGCAGGCATCCACCTCTGAAAACAAGATTACATGACCGCAAGATTACATGACCGCGTTTATTGGGTTTCGTCTGTGTGCTCTGAGTTGCAAGTCATTTATTACATATTTATATATTGTTATATACAGTGGCTTCTTCTACGGCAGCAACTTCTATTGTTCTTATGATATTTAGCGGCAGTTTATCAGAAAGTGACAATTTTGAACTCTTCGGCTCACTGGATGGAAACGGTGCTTTATTCGCAAATGTTTTATGCAATTTTCCAAAGTTAAATTCGCAACTTTGGATGGAAACATACAGCAGCTATTATTCAATTGGATACAATAGAATCAAAATATTAATGCAATGATTTTAATAGAGTTGTCAAAAAGTTCTGACTTCGGTACCAAGTTCATTTTGAAAGTGAAATTTAAAAAATGTAACGCTTTGAGCGCTGTTAAGAGGAATCGTAAACGCTAATCGATTCTGCTCAATAGCGCTCAAAGTGTCACAATTTTTAAATTTCAGTATGGACTTGGTACCGAAGTCGGTAGGCTACTTTTTGACAACTCTAGATTTTAATATTGATAAAGAAGGATTCGTACACATTAGTATTTCTAAAAGTTGTTCATACTGTACGTAAATAATTCACATTTTATTTATGTCAATATGTCAATACGTTTCAGTGTGTTAAGTTAAGTAAATATGTGTGGTAGAACGTATAAATATACATGAATAAAATAACAACCAATGCAAAACATTTTTTTTTATAAAAAATAAAAAAAGCCCTACCGTTATCTGTGGCCATGAATAGAGCCGTGTACTGGTTGTGGTGAACATGTGGAGACTCGCGGTCCAGTATGGCCCTGGTGGTGACGTTGCCTTTGAACGGGTTCACGATCAGCCAGTCTGCCGGGTCTCTCAACAAAGCGAACCTGAGGGGCACACATGACCATTACATACACTCTTGGAATGCGTCGTGCTTTTGAAGTGTATCACTTTCAGTTTATTTGTCCACAATCCCCATTAGACCAACCGATGTATGCTCAAAAACACAATGCTGACAGCTCATGGATTACCCCCTTGCGGCGTTCGAACCTACAACCTTTTGATTCCCAGACCAGATTTTTGACCTTTAAACAACATGACCTCAAGCATTAGCACCACAGAGTGTGGACGGGTTATCAGGAAGGTAAGCTGAAAGTGAAATAAGAAGAAATGGAGCAAACAGAGTGCCTGAAACATGTAGGAGGGATAAATGACCTGCAACGACACCTCTAAGAGTAATGAGCCGTTTTGTAATTGGTTAACCATGTGATGTCATCAGCCGTGACAGAAAGAGAGAACAACTAAGCATGTGTGTATGTAGGCCTACGATTGGATAAAATAGTTGCAGTAGTGCTGAAATCTGAAATTGAGTCACAGATTTACAGACTTGAAATAAAATGCCAAGTTCTCTGGCTTTACTGCTTTCAGGAAACCCATAGAGACTCTTTCAAAACAGAGGAGGGGGATTTCATTTTTTTCTGAAAAGTTTTGCTGACTCGGATACCTTTCCCAAAAGAACACAAGCAGTCAACACAACCAACAAAGACTTTTTACAGTCCTAAGGGGTTAAACAAAAAATTGGAGTTGCTCACTAAAGCAAAAACAGAACTGGGGAATAAAAACACATAGCATATTTTACGAGTGACTGTATACTGTTTATGATTCTTCTTTCTTTAATAACATGTTTAAGTAAGTTTACATTTAAGAATACAAGAAAAAAATATTTGATTCATATTTATAAAATATGCACATACAGGTGAAACTCGAAAAATAAGTGTAAAAATATTGTGCAAAAGTTCATTTATGTCAGTAATTCAACTTAACAGGTGAAACTAATATATTATATAGACTCATTACATGCAAAGTGAGATATTTCATGCCTTTATTTGTTATAATTTTGATGATTATGGCTTACAGCTATGAAAACCTTTTCACAATATTCTAATTTTGAATTTGGGGTTTTCATAAGCTGTACGCCATAATCATCAAATTACAACAAATAAAGGCTTGAAATATAACAGGTTTATATAACAGTAAAACCAGTAATATTGTGAAATATTTAAATAATTTTAAATATCTGTTTTGTTTCAGGATTCTTTACTAAATAGAAAGTTCTCCCACAGCAGCAATATATTTACATGATTTTTAAACTATTTTTGTAAACAATTTATGTACAAACATTTTGAGACCAAAAAAAGTAAGCTATTTTTTTTCTTTTTCTTTTTTTTTGCTCCATTGTGCCCCCTTCTATTCCCTTCTGACAGCAAAAAGCATCTTTCACAAAGCAATTCTTATCCACATTCCATCACAACACATCCCAGGGAAATGTTCTCTGATTCACGAGGACAAGCTCCCGGAAACAAGCTAGCATGAGATTACCATCACGCTGCTCTGGGTACAAATACCTTACATCCTGACTCAGATGCGCAAGTGGATAGTTTGTAATTCTCCTGTAAAATCAGCTGGCATTCGTTAGAGACTTTTTTTGTTCTTCTGGCCTGGAGTGTGTCACAAAGGCTGAAAATGCAGTCAATAGCTTTGAGCCACTGGATAAGGGAGCCGCTTTGTACGCCAAGTGCAAACATCAGAATAGTGTGACATTATCTTGTATATAATAATACAAAAAATACTCTGTAACTGAAAAGAATACAAAGACACATCCAAGTTCGCAAAGTACAAAAATCTAGTGTGACATTTTCTTATATATAATAATAATAACAATAAAAAGCAACACACATATACAGTACACATGCAAACCCACAGAAAGTAAGTCAAGGCCATTGACTTTTTTTTTGGTGTTGTCTGCTGTGCATCATCACGGCTCTGACAACCCTTAATTTATTTTCGAACAGCACACTCTGCGACTTGCATGAACTGGCAATTCATATTGACACAAAACAAATGGATATTTCATTTCTAGAATCTATTTCTACGACCTTTTACACTGTCATTAATCAGACAGCCTGAAAGTTTGCAAAGGGGGTGTGGCCTAGACACTTGTTCATAAGTATTATATTGTAAGAAAACAATTTTTTTTACTGATACACACACAGTGCTTCACTCAATTAGCCTCCTCTCAACGTCATTAGCGTGCCATTAAAAACACATTATGCAAATTAACATGTTATCTATAACGATACGTGCTAATGACCACAAATAAGCTGTCAAAGACCTTTCACATGTAATCAAAGCTTCGGCTGATGTTGGTGGTTTCACTTACACACATTATCACACTATGTCACAACTATAAAAACTACGAAGGATACCACAACATCCTCGTCCTTTTGGCCAAAGTTGTGTACTTTCTTGCTCACACAGGAAATTATTCAAGAAAAGTAATTTGCCATCATCCCATTTAACAAAAATATGTTCTAAGAGCATTTTGCTAATGTTCTTATTTAGTAAAAAAAAAAAAAAAAAAAAAAATGTCTTGGTTATGCAACGTTATGCTAATATTCCATTCTTGAAACATATAGGAATGCTACTTTTAAATTCAGTTCAGTTCTCTGACCGTTATGAAACGTTAGACGAATATCCAACTAAAACGTTTCAGAAAAAACGTGCAGTGAACGATGTATCATTTTTTTTTTGTGCTAACGTTTTAAGATTTTACATATCACAAACTTTGATAACACAATCGTTCTATTGATGTTACTGGAAGAACATTTGTTCATAACTTGATGGAACTTTGCCAGAATGTTAGCCGAAATTCTGAGAACGTTCCCTGTTAGCCGGGATTACCTGAGGAGAATCTGGGTCGGACCTTCTGTTGCTTCCCTGGACGTGAACACCATTTAATGTACACATATAGCGCAGGAATTTTGCAGAGATACATTTATGTGGACAATTGTAATTGGAAGAGTTTTAACAAATTGGATCTCTATCTGATCAGTAAAATTGCATGAAGTGACCAAGTGTAAACAGGACTAAAGATGAGATGGAAAATGCACATCATAACAATAATTCAATGTTTCTCAAACTGGGGTTCGCAAATCCCCGGGGAAACTGCAGGGAGTTTGTGAGTTAATGAAAAGATCATTAGTTAAATCATAAAAATTTAAAATTAAAATAAATATAAAAATAGTACAACACTTGCTAAAAATATTAAATATTGTATTTGTTTATCTTCATGTTTTGATCATTAACTGACATCAGAGAACCATTTAACATGCAAATGTGCTGTTCAATTATTGAAATATTGAAAGGATAGTTTACATTTACTTGGGCTCATGTTTTTCCAAACCTTTAATTTGTTTTTATTATCACCTTTGAGTTAAATATCCCTTAATTTTAGTGAATATTTCTTGTCATGCTCACATATAGTTTTAATCTAAATAAATGGCATGCATGTCATTTTGAATCAACAAAAATACATGTTAGTTCCAAACCAAATATTCAAGGGAGTAAATAATGACAGAGTTTTCATTTTCAAGTGAATCTCAGGGGTATACTTAAAATGTATATTTGAAATCAAAGGAATTCGGTTGACAAAAAAGCCCAGCGATAATTGAAAGCTTTTAATTAAAACATACTGTTGACAAATCCACGAGGAGGAAAAATATAACACCGCAAGATATTAGCATTGACTAATGTACAATGCTTTTAGAAGAAATATATAAAGAATATTATATGAAACAATCACATTATTACTAGATATCTCTTCTAAAATCTCTTCTAATTAAAACTATTTTTGCTGATTAGTCATAATAAAACTAAAATAAACAAATATGACATAGAATATAAAAAAAAAATGAAAAAAAATTGTAAACAGCATGTGTATTTAGCTTGTCATGTGTTTAGCAGCTCATTAAGGTCTCTATGTTGTTGATGTGCCTGACAGCTGGACTGAAGACAAGAAACTATATTTCTAAATATAGAAGACTATATTTCAGCCACAATCGCACAATAGTGCACACAAGCTCACTTCACCCGGGTTAGGGCATTGTGGAGAAGTAGCCTTAAACCTCCAACCAAAGAAGAAAAAGAAGAAAACAAAGATATTCTTCACCCAATCTAAAATGTAAGAAATGCCACTTCTTGAGACACCTTTTATATACTTTTTACTCCTTACACCCTTTCATGATGTGTCAGGCCTGGAGAGGGCCTGGGGTGCGGTGCATATTTATGCTCCTGTATCACTGCGAGGGGGCGGAGGCCAGAGGGGCTTTTCTCCACGTTACCTTCTAATAGAGAACAGGGGAGAGCTTCTCTGCTGCAGGAGGGCTGCTCTGGCCTCTCCGTACATCAATTCTGATCCTTTTATCCCTGTTTGTGCTCACGGAAAGGATCTATGTGAGGGAGAAATCTATGCTGCCTCACACGTTGGCCTGTGGCTTGGTATAAAACAATTTCTTCAATAAGGATCCATATAATGATGATGCAAATAATGAAAGGTGTATTTTTATGTGCAAAACACCTGTGCCAGTAACGGCATCAATTGCAAAAAATAAAAATTGTAAAAAAAATAAAAAAAATATTAATAAAATAAAACCATCGGTTACACTTTATTTCGATGGCACACTTTAAACATTCTAAACTATACACTTTGCAACTACATGTCAACTAACAACTAACTACAAGTTTATATCTCGCAAATCTAACTTTTTGAGCTATTTTTTTATAAACTCGGAATTTCGAGTTATAAAATCTAATTCTAAGTCAGCTCACAATTCTGACATTTTCTAACAATTGCGAGTTTGTATCTCACAATTCTGACATTTTCTAACAATTGCGAGTTTGTATCTCACAATTCTGATTTTATAATTCACAATTATGATTATCAAGTCAGAACTGCAAGAAATAAACCCGCAATTGCATGCTATAAAGTCAGAATTGCGAGATTCAAACTTGCAATTTTGAGAAAAAAAGTCAGAATGGAGAGATTTAAGCTCCAGAATTGTAAGATAAAAAGTCACAATTACTTTGGTTGGAAACAAGCTTCCATAGTTAGTAGATGTTAAGGTCATACGAATGTCTGTTGGGGGAGCATCAAAATAAAGTGTTAGCAGATGTTAATCAGACAGTCTGCTAATACTCTAATGAGAGTTAGTTGATATGTAGTAGTTGCAAAGTTAGTTAGAATGAATCAAGTGGAATAAATCATATAACTAGAATTAATCTATGTGTGTGGCAACTAGAAGATATATATTATATAAAATAAATATTTAAAAACTTAAAATAACTAATATACTGTAAGCATACTCTGACATTTATAAAGTGAACTGAATTTAATAAATCAGCACCAAAGCATTGGAAATTATTGGCCTCCCAATAATAAGATGTATGTATACCGTAGATATCGTTGCAGTACAATATTTCATCCACACAGAGTTCATCCACACATTCTTTAGTTGTGCTAAAAATTTACACTTGATGTGAAACCCTTTTTGTCCCAGTATTAAATAACTGCCCTCTTATGGGGTCTACTAGAATAGGTTCCAATGTTTGAATATTAAAAAAAAACATTACTTTTCACATATTTTAAATTGTTGCAGCACCTCTTTTCCCAGTCTGTTAGTAACGCTCTGTTTAGTTTCCGTCTCTATGAAGCCCCTCCTTCAAAAAAAAGCAGAATGTGCTCTGATTGGTTGGCTGGGTTAAGATCGGTCAACGGCTTTGAGCTTGTTTCAGAAACGACACACTACTATAACTCAATCAGGCCTTGTCCCTTTTTTTGCATATGCTGTGGGCGAGACATATTTAAAAGAGGAATAATGAGACGTGTACGTTCCAGGGAGTTTAGACACATTGCTAACTGATATAGAGAATAACTCCTTTTTCATGCTCAAACTGCAACATTACACTGAATAAAGTTGAAATTGTAAAAAAAAAGGAAGCATAATAGCTCCTCTTTAATATGTATTTTAATTTTTAATGTTCTGTTCTGTGTTGAGCTTTATTGCATGCTATGGCCCAGAAAACAGACCTCTTTATCAGCAAACACATATCTGCAGAGACAAGCAAGTGGCACACTTATACTAATGCCCTGACTGCCCTGTGTTTGTAAAATAGGATGGATGCACCCATTAGGATATTACTTTTAGCCATTGTAATTCAATGGCAGTGTCGTTTGGAACTGCTTTGGACCACTTTCTGAGCGAAAATCACCTTTCCCAAACTCAGCATCATTCTCGTTCTAAGTTCATCTCTCGGTGGGATTCAGTCACATGGCTTAACTCGACTCAACTCCACCGGACCCCAGATCAGATCCGTGCACAAAGATGCAGAGGTTGATGAAAAACAGCTGCGCCATAAACTCTCCCTTCGCTCTCATGTCTGGGACAAATTGTCGTTGTCACCCCTGCAGATATTTCGGTTCCATATTGGCAGAAAGAGCTGTACAAAGGAAATAAATGTGACAGGGAGGCAGGGAAATATAAACAGGGGGAGACGGCCCATCAATCAGCCATGGTCAGACTCAGAGGGAATCAGACCCCTTCTGTGGGTGCAGTCCGTTCTGCCAGCCTGTCCATTAACTCCTCGTTAAAGTTCACACTGCCGCTCGCCATCCATTCATCTCACTCCGTTGCTTAACCCTCTGACAGCCTTCACAGGTTCAGTACACACACAAACACACATACACTTTCCAAGGTTGGGGAAGCTACTTCGAAAATGTTGCTTGTCAAGTTATTAGCTACTCATATTTTAAAGTAATTAAACTACATTTATACTACTACTACTACAAAAAAAAAAAAATCAATGGAAGTAAATCAATGCCAAATGTTTTTGAAACAAAAAAAAAGCTTGTTGAATTGCACTACTTAAAAAAAAATATGCATTGCAATAACCGTGGTTACATTTTAATGCATTGTATTTTTAGGGCTTGCATTTTTATGGGCTGAAATTCAACATGGTTGCATAATCAAGCTGTGATTGTGAATATTTCAATTCACATTTCACACACATTTTCATTATTAAACATTCAATAATCCATATTTACCTTTCAGATTTCACTTACAAAATATTGATTCTGGTTAAAAATACAACCTATAATATTCGACAGGCAATTTTCGGTCCAGTTTATTTCACTTTACAAATTCCCTTCCACATATTCAACAGAAAATTAATATCACATCCGGGAACTGCAGGAATAGCAGTAGATTACATATTCATAATGAATAATATCTATCATCCATCTATCCATCTATCCATCTATCCATCCATCTATCTATCTATCTATCTATCTATCTATCTATCTATCTATCTATCTATCTATCTATCTATCTATCTATCTATCTATCTATCTATCTATCTATCTATCTATCTATCTATCTATCTATCTATCTATCTATCTATCTATCTATCTATCATCTGTCTGTCTGTCTGTCTGTCTGTCTGTCTGTCTGTCTGTCTGTCTGTCTGTCTGTCTGTCTGTCTGTCTAGAAATAGAATAGAAACAAACTTTGTTGTATTATTTTCATGTTATTACTGTGAAGCTGCTTTGATCTGTATTGTAAAAAACGCTATATAAATAAAGGTGACTTGACTGATAGTAGTATAGAAATGAACGCCATTAACCAAGATTAATAAATTATGTAAAATTATTGTTATAGCATGTTGTTATTTCATGTTAGCTACTAAATAGTGTTGATAATTGTAAGAGTATGTGAATTTATACCTTGATATATTATGATTATTATATTTGAAATTCATAATTTTAGTTTGATATGTCAACATACAGTATCTGGAACCTGCCTAAGTACCCACTGGTAAGGAGAAGGCAATTTAGCTTGACATGATGCAATGCTTGGACCTCTTAAAACAATGCCGTTTCAAATGGAGACTCCCATAAGCAAAGATGTGCCAAGCTGTGCAAAGTTTATTCAGCCACTGAGGATTCTGGAGCATGTGTTCAGACGAACGTTCACTTGATTACTGTAAGCTTAAGCAAAGACTGTGAGAATCATCAAAGCTCTTGGTGTGGTATCACCAGTCAAGCGCGCGGACACACCACACACACTCATAGATCCATCCTCTATCTCTTTCACACTTTTTTTTTTTGCCTAGTGCAAGAGCTCACCGCCTGAGAACTAAACCGCATAACCGAGCTAACAGGAACCACTACTTCAGCTTCATTTCCATAAATTATCATGCCTCAGCAATGCAATACATAAAATCTAATTTATTATCATAATAAGGCACAAAAAGCATCTCTTTGCATCGGTTGAAAATCATAACCCTGTAATTAAGTCAGAGAAAAGCAATTTATCCATGCTTCAGAGAGGCCTTGCCACTCACAATCTTTCCTGTTGGCACCTTTTGGATAGTTTTAATTATTTAACCACATAATGGCTGTGTCTCACAACTGTTTCCCAGACTAATTCCACCGTGCTCATTATTAATGTCAAGAGGAAATAGAGATCAGATACAGTTTTGTTGCAGTCTATATCCATATGACAGGCCTATATTTTATGAATTTACATGAAAATGAGCAAAATGGCATCCTGTGGCACACAATGGGTCGTGCAAGATTCTTCCCCTCCCATAATCCTATTCCTCTTGGACCCCCAAAGTCATTCTATTGGCTGAAAGAACATTAAATGGGTACTGAATTCTGCACCTGATACTGTATAAGTGTATGTACAGTATATTACTGTTCAAATGTTTAGGGTCAGTCAAAGATACATTAAATTGTTTAAAAGTGTCAGTCAAGACATTTATTATGTTCCTACAGATTTCTATTTCAAATAAATGCTGTTCTTTTTAACTTCTGATCAAGAACCCTTGAAAAAAAATGATGGTTTCCACAAAACAATATCAAGCAGTACAACTGTTTTCAACATCAATAATAATAAGAAAAAATTTATTGAGCAACAACTCATCATATTAGACTGTTTTCTGAAGGATCATGTGACACCAAAGACTGAAGTAATGATGCTGAAAATTCAGCTTTGCCATTACATGGATAAATTACACCTTGAAATAAAAATAAATTAGAAAACAAGTATCAAATGGTTCATTTGAAATTAAAATATTACTGTTTTACTGTATTTTTTATCAAATAAATGCAGCCTTGGTAATAAGAGACTTCTTTCAAAAACATAAAAAAAATCATCCTGACCCCCAAACCTTTGATCGCTAGTGAATAAACTGAGTAACATGGCGTTTAATTCGTTTTTTAATATTATCTAACAACTGTTAATTGTTATTTAATGTATCAGCATACAATAAAGTGTAAACAATGACCATGAGGACGTTGCCTACCCTTTACGAGTAAATAAGATAAGAAACATGCTTGGAATTATAGCTCCATTCCATTCTATTCCATTTTTATTTATATAGCACATTTAAAAAAAAAAAAACAAGGTTTACAAAGTGCTGAACAAGGTATAACACATAAAAGTACATATAAAACACATAAGTTTTATGTTTTTAGTTTTTAGTACATTCTACCAATGTAGCGAGGCCAGAACTGGTGTTATATGCTCATGCTAGCGCGTTCCGTTTAAAAGGCGTGCGGCCGAGTTTTGTACTAGCTGTAAGCGTGAAAGAGAGGTTCGGTTTACGAAGTGCATTACAGTAGACTAAACGAGTTGAAATAAAAGCATGAATCACATGTTCAAAGTGTTTAAGAGATAAAACCGGTTTAATTTTAGACAAAAGCCTCAAGTGATAGAAACTGGTTTTAACAACGTTATTTATCTGTTTATCAAGTTTAAAAACATTATCTATTTTGACACCTATTGTCACTATGGGTTTCACATATTGTTTCAGGTCGCCCATAGCTGACACTGTGGAAGTCACAGTGCCAGGAGTCTTCACATTTATCACGATACATTCAGTTTTTCAGAGTGCAGTTATTCTTTTAAGCAACCACTGCAGAGTAAGTGAGACCTGACATGAACCGAACTCTTCCCTCTGTCACCTAACTCAACGCGGCTCAGAAGAGACTATTCTGAATGCCGCATGCTTGTTTTTTCTGGGCTTTTTTTACGACAATCTTTAAGTTCCAGGAACTCAAGGATAGAATAAGGGGTCGGTAAGAGTTTCCCAAGATGCGAAGGCTGCAGTGTTGTTGTTAATTAAAACAGACAGCCATACTACAGTATTGCATTGTTGAATAGGGACAGAGGGACCTTCAAATAAACACAATGCACTCATTTACAATCACCGGTGATTAATCAACGCTTATAAATTACAGCAAACTTAAACTTAACTCTGCAAAAGAGTTCATTTAAAACTGGCGATTAATTAATGGTTCGCCCACACATACACAAAGAGACAATTAATATATACAAACCCACGTAATGTACTTCAGGAAAAGTCAAGTGCGATTCTGAAAACTTTTAGCATGTAAATGGATTTTGTGTCACTGCAATACCATGTAAAACCCAAATACATTTACACAAACTATAGGGCAGCAAGATGTCTTAAATTAATTAAAAATGGCAAATATCAAGGTAGTTCTACATGAAAACGGACATATCTGGAGAAAAATCAAGAACTCTGACATTAGTTGGCAGCATAGAACCTTGGCACACTAAATTGACAAATTTGTCATTTGTCCTGCCAACAAATGTCAGCGGATCTAAAACATATTGGCAAATTTAGTTTTTATTTCCATCCTCCAGAGATATTTTACCATTTTATGTTTCCTTTAATATGTTTTAATCTAGCTAAGCAAAACGACTAGTGAGTTTCAGTTACAGTGAATGTCCAGGATAACAAATTCCACATTAAAACAAGTAGTTGTCTTTAAAACATAAAACAAAAAGAACATGCATTAACATGATTACAATAGCAATCATTTTTAAGATGAATCACAATTATTTTAGTTTATACTTCTAATTTCTAAGTTAAAAAAGGTTTGAAAACAAGAAGAAATACATAAATAGAAAATAATAGCCTGTGTAGGGTGACCTTTGACAATAGACCTTGGAGTTATGAAGGTTGAGATCTTCTGCTTTAATGAGAGGAAAACTGGCCTGTCATCTAGACACGGCCTGTCATCTTTCAGCACTTGCTGAGTGCTGCGTTTCCAACACATGCTAATGAGAGAAGGGTGCGCAGGAAACTGAACCCACAAACGAGAAAGTAGTTTGGTCAGGTCCTGTCTGGAGAGCAAATGTTCATCAAACATATTCCAGCATGTTCTGCATCTCATTAACTGTCACTATCACCACAACCTTTCCAGACTGCACCAGCAGATGCGTAATACACAATCTGAACAACGATGTCAGTAACAACTTAACATTGATAAACAAAGTGAGAAATTTTGAATTAACTTTAAATATCACCCAGCATATTGGCTGCGATATATAAATGAGCATTTGTTAAATATCAAGTGTGGTAGTGTGATATTGTTTCACTCGAACAGCACAGATGATACAGCGTCTCCATAGACTGCAGCTGTGACTGAACAGCTTTCACTACTGACAAATATATATCTATAACAAAAAAAAAATCATCTTACAAAAACTCTAATGCACATAAGCAGCAATAAATCCAGTGCAATCTGCAACATGAACAGATATTTGATACTACAGTCAGATGAGGAATTATGCAGTAATTCGAATGAGAATTTAACATGCATTAAATAAAAGCATACATCAGACCTTGAATTAAGTCAGCTGTGGAACACCTAAAGAATATTTCTTCTTTTTCCCTGCCATTGACAGATTTTCCGTCATTTATGATACAACTATGGCAGGCAATCCATGTTTATTACTATTACACATCTTCTAAAAGAATACAGAACACAGGTGAAGAAGCAGGAGAAACAAGCGATAGAAGCATTGCTTATGCACATGTAAAATAACATAACCATCAAATATTAAACAGCATAAATCAAAACTGCCTTATGTTACCGAAATGTCAACCCAGGAAGGGTTAACAACTGTGAAGCTTTGGGAGTTTTGATGGAAGCAATCTCCATCTATGTTTTGACCATCGTTCTAAATCCGATCTGGATGTATCTTCGACAAAAATGTGATTTTCTCAGCTTTTTGTTCAAAATGTTGCTTTTTTTTTAAATGTACCAATTCAACTGTAGATAAAAAATAATGCATATTAATTGTATTTATTTTTAAAGCAAAGTCTCTGTTCTTTTTTTATATATATATAAATTGCATGTTCGGATATTCAACCAACAAAATATTCAGGGGGCCATGACAGTTTTGTGAAAATTATCAAAAATGCTGGCGCTGGCAGACTTTTTTTTTTTAAACGCTGGTGGGGAAAGAGTTAAATTAATACACAATGAGTTAACATCAACATGAAATGCCAAATGTAGGCTTGATGTTATGCATTTAGAATTTTAGTTTTGTATTGTTTAACACAATGGTTGATTAATTGTTTAATCTCTAATTTCTATTTCTTCTAATTATTTTTATTTAATGAGATTTTTCATTTCAAAGTAGCTTATCTAAGGTATTAACTGGAAAAGTGAGTGATCTAAAACTTTCGACAGGTAGTGTATTAAAACAAAAACAAATAATAAGCTATATTCTATCAAATAAAAACAAACTTTTAAATTGAAAAAGCAATCTAACATCTTCCACAACGTGACAAATTCCTGATCGCTTTACAATGTGTAAATTATAAGTGTCTTCTGGAACGTTCACTCTTGATCTCGACAATGTGGCAAATAAGGAGATGTGAGAAACTCCCTACACAAGCAAGCTCCAGCCATCTTCTCCGTGTCTCTCACTTTCTTTTCTCAGAACTTTAAACTGTAGCACAGCCAAAGGGAGGAACAAAATTTTGAATTATGTATACAGAGCTGTTCCGAACACTTTTTTTTGGAGCGAGATGAACTCAAAGACAGCTTTGAAGCAGAATTGGACTGGGATTTATGCACTGATCTAGGGGAAAGCGCTACATTTCGGATGTGGAGTACCCGCAGGAGAGCGACCGCTACAGCAGGCTTCAGTCTCCCTGTGTGGACAATATGACCATGTTCAGATAGGACTAGGCGATAAAACGATAATGATAATTATCAATAAAATGATTTTTATTATAATATTTTTATTGTTCCTCAATACAATTAAAACATAAGTTTGATAAGTGTTTGGTATAATGTTCATGCACTATGCAAATAATTCTGCGCATGCGTGTTACATACGGTCGCAGTGGTGCCAATCACTAATAAGCGTTGCCATTTCTGTTGCGTACTGTATGAGAAACACAACAGCAAATGCGCCAATACGAAAACCCAAGTGCAGTTGCTAGCCAATTGCGTTCATGCAACAGCTGAAAAGTAATATGATTGGCTGTTGTCATGACGGTCGCATCAGCTCCACGCTTACTGCAACGTTACTCGCTAAACCACATCACGTGAACACTAAACAACGCTGTGAGATCCATTGAAAATTGTTCAAAATCGCTGCAGAGTTCTCCCATACAAACCACAAATCAAATGCCTCAAACATGAGAAACATTGAGCCCCAACAATACAGTTAGAAGGCTTTTCAATCCAACATTTACCATGATTTACTGTAAACATTAATGAACAACTGAGCCAATAAATCTAATAAAGTACCCGAAGTACAAAAACTGTGCCAATGAAAGAACTTTTATAAGCTAATGTAAATAGAATCGCATCCATTTCACAAATTCTAGCCAGTGTAATTCTCAGCATCGCTCCTAATGACCTTTGGCGGTGAGGGAGCTCGCACCCAACGAGCCTTCCCATAATTCTGATAGTGTCTGTGTTTGTGATTTCCCTCAGGCTAGCAATGATGCACAGCTCACCTTATCCTGACAAGCCTGACAGAGCTAAATAAACGGATGGGGATGGAAGAAAACTCTGTAAAACCTTTGAGCAAACACATCAGAGACCCCAAAATCTTAACCATGTCTGACATGCTCCCCTGAATGACTAATTTAGAGAAGCCCTCACAGGCTCTTCAGATAAAGACTGATTCGAGTTCAAATGAGAGCTTCAAACATGTCTGCAACATGATGCCGTTGAAAAGCACAATGATTTGAAGTGTGGCAGGTTTTATAAAAAACATTTATTTTTAATGATGCTAAATGTATGGATCGCTGTTAGAGCCTAAACAATCAGACCCTTAGAACAGGGAAATTTCCTGTAATTCATCAGATTGCATCGATAAATAGCAAACAACCAAACTCTAATAAATAATTCTACTGAATCCCTCTACACCATTTTCCTTTTATCTTTCATCAATAGGGAGAAAAAACTGTCAGGATCTGAAAAGCGTCCTTGTGAATTATAGTTTCTTCTGTACTAGCTTGTTATGATAAATCTAGAGAACAACATGTTTGTATGGAAAAATCAATGACAATTCTGTCAGTTTAAAAAAAGTACACTATTCAACAAAATTAGAGTAAAACGAAAAAAGAATCAGACACCAAACAAGACCTATTAATGGTTCCTTTTTCCTCTATTTCTGTGTTTTCAGAATATGAACGATTACAATAGAAACAAATACAACAGTTGCTTTTAAACTCCATCTTTTGACAGCAATGTGCACAGCAACGCACATGTGTCTCCGCGCTTCAAATCAAAGGTCTATATAATGACTCTAATAATCCTGTTACTATAATTATCCACTATCTGTCGGTCTTGATAAGTCTACTAATTCTGCAGTCATTCCTCAATTTTTATGCTCTTCTTTTATCAAGGGAGCCTGGTTACATATATTTTACAATGCAGTCCATAAGTACTATCATGGGACACAGGTAGACAGATAGATCAGTGGGGTTTCACTTTCTTTTGTACTCGCTGTCCTTGCTACGGGCCAATGGGGCAGGTTCTGCTAATATTATCAGAACTGTTACAGGAAATGAAAAAAGTGCATAAAAAAATTATAGATAGAAGGAAATAGAGATGGAAATATAGACAGAATGAAAGAATTATATAATGGATGGATAGACGGCGGACACACACACACACACACACACACACACACACACACACACACACACACACACACGTTTAAACAATTAGTATGAATTTCAGAGAACAACGTCTCCGATTTTTGGACCTGATTGTATAAACTAACATACATAATACATAAAAAGAAACTTCTGCACATGCCTTCCTTCTGTCGTCTCCTCTAAAGCTTTCCCGCTGTCCTTCCTCTTCATTTTCCTGCAGCCTGTTCTTTTTTTTCTTACTTAGTCCTGCCACTTATAGCCTCAGGTGAAAGCTATGGTACTTCAAAGAGCCTTTTACTGGGAAAAGGAGATCAAAAGAGGTGAGGCAAGCAGCGAGAGGACAGATATAGAAGAGACGAAGAATGAGGAGAGGACAGAATGAGAAAGAGAAGGGAGAGAGCTCATATGGTTTGTGATGAGGAGGGCTCGCTCTAACTAGCAGGACAGAGTGGTAATAATGGCAGAGCACATGATCACAGCGACGCACAGAGTTTCATTCTGAGAGTTTCATACACGCTCGGCGGACACGGCGAATCACAGGAGTTTGTTTAAATTCTCCTGATCTGAACAAGCGTGGCACAGCTTACACTGAGATCACGTTACAAATGCAAATGTGTAACATCACATCCACAGCGAAGAAGGTTGAGGGAATGAACAAGGTAGGAAAAGAGAAAGACTGTGAAAAAGCACTTCACTTCAGCTACTGTTTGATTTTATAACATGTGCTACAACCTTGCATTGCCTTATCGCTATATAAGACACTGTTTAAAAATCCTTATCCTGTAAATACACAGGCTAACAGACAACACAAACCAGATGCACATCATCTAAGTGATTTAGATTAGAAGCAATTGACCAACCATACTCGATAAGAGCTATCACACCGGGCTAAAATATTAGCCTATGCTTTGAGAAGGTAATGAGGTTTCAAGGAAATTAAAAAGCTATATTAAAGTAATGATCTGTCAAGACTCTGAGAAGTAGCAGCTCCAAGTGCTTAGTCAATAATGTAGTTGGGCTGCAAGATGAATGCCTGGCCAGATGGTCAAACTCTCTTGTGCAGAGCCGTGTGCTCACGTCAAATATTTCTCTGAGAACACAGCAAATATATTGAAATAAGGACAGAGAACAGTAAGACAAAAATAACCACACCGAGACATGTCTAAGTGGCAGGGGCCTGTGAAATTTGTTCATAAAAGTTATTCTTCCCATGTCTGGCACAAACAGTGTAACAGAAACAAAACATTTTTTGTCAATATTGGCTCTGGAAACGGTGCACTTGGTCCCATATGTAAGTAAATCAATCAGAAAGGTGCTCATGAGCTTCCCTTTTGTGCCAGTAATGCTCTCTCTCAACAGCCACATCACAGTTGACGGCTATACAGTTTATGCAGCATTACAACACAAAAGTGTGTACTTGGAGGAACAAAGACATAGATTCACATTTGGGACAGGGTCATAGTCATAATTATGACATCAGCACCAACCTTATACTCTGGCTTTGTAGGTAGTCCGGGTCAGTAGCGTTCAGCATGGCCACAAAGCTCCCAACGGGAATATTTTCTCTCCTGATGACAACCAGGGGATCTGGGAAGAACACCGGTCCTTCATTCACATCCATAACTGTAATGTAAACTGTCGCTGTAGAGCTGTGGCCGTACACAACATCAGGGACCAGAGGGTCTTCGTTTTCTACTTTTATCAGTAGTGTATGAAACATTGCACTTTCATAGTCTAGAGGCTGCGAAAGACAAAAGACAAAAGGAATTATGAACGAGTGATCAACTAACCAGCATGTAACTATACCAAGCAAGTGACTCTGTATCATTACACTTCAATTAGTACATGCTTTCTTGTATAAAGCAACTTTTTTACAACATGAGCATGAGTAGGGGTGTCCAGTCCTGCTTCTGAAGGGTCACTTTCCAGCAGAATTTAGCTCCAAGACAACCGGCTGTAAATTTCTAGTAATTCGGAAGACCTTAAATAGCTGGTTTAGGTGTGTTTTATTTGAGTTGGTGCTAAACTCTACAGCGGGAGTGTCCAATCATCCTCCTGGAGGGCCAATATCCTGTCACTATCCTTAGTTTAGCTGCAACCCTAAATAAACCCAGTAGAGGCAGCTAATAAAGGTCCTCAAGATAAGAAACTCACAGGCAAGAGTAGTAGGGCAGGCACACACCTTCTCTACAGGAAGGTGTCCCTTTAGATTGGACATCCCTACCCCAAAAATTACCACTTTATCTCTGCAATTTAGTTGCAAATCCTACATTAGTGGCTCATGAAGGTCACCTTCTTGGACTTGAACCTTCAAAGTTTCAGATACCAATCGAGATCCTTGATCACTTTTGGATAAGTGGTTAAATTCTGGGTTATCTAAGAATTGGTACCCTAAACTTTAAAGGTTCAAGCCAAGAAGGGGATCTTCATAAGTCTTCACCATTATGATGCAATCAATACATTGAACCAAACACATGACTGAAAGAGGCATAACACACCTTTACCACTGACAGCATTCCTTCATTGTTGTCCAGGTTGGTCTGTATCTCAAAGTTCTGGTTGGGATCTCCACTGATGATGGAGTAAATGGCTCTCCACGCTCCGGTGGCTGGGTCGTCTCTGTCGTCCACCGTCAGGTTCACTACCACGCCGGTGGATCCCTCATTCACAGATGCCTGGAACTACAGCACATATTGCTTGATCTGTTAAATGTTATAAACCAGGACATTTTATTAAACCAAAACTTTAGCATTTGTTATTACATGTACAATGACACATTATTTGAATTTGCTGTCTGTAATCAATATCAATATTTATCTTTCCAATCTCTTTATTAAAATAAGACGGAATGAGCAGTGGAGGAGTTGCGGGGTGTGGAAATGAATGCTTTGACTAGATCTCTATAATTGTGCCTCTTATGTTTACAGAGATTAACACAGCCAGGGGGACAGGGTCTATTGTTTTTGGCTAACCGAGCACCATCTTGAGTAATGAAAGAAGCACTGATCAACCTACGGCTGCATCAATTCCTTCCTTCCTTGTTTGGTACACGCAGAATCTCTGTCTTACATTAACCTCCCTCCTACTCTTCTTTCTGTCCCTTTGTCAAAGATAAGGCTTAAGCTAAGCCTGTATGAAACAGCTCTTGTCCTGTTTTTGTCACTGAATGAAAGCCACTCTATTCAGAGTGTCACAAATCTCCATAGTCCTTGCCCAAACCAGCCCAATGTCACAGGCCTGTTTGGGGAGATGAAGTGTTCCTAGAAGGGCCAGATGAGCTCTGGTCCCCATCAGCTCTGCTATCATTTCTGTTTAGTGGCTTGTGAAGTGAGCACCCCTTCTATGCCTCAGGGATGTGCTCCCTTTATAAGAGCTGTCCAGCAGGGAGGGTGTAGAGGGCCAAATGCAAATGTCATCATTAGGTCCTGAAGAGGGTGCTGCTGGATCTGGGTGGCAGGATGAATTAGAGAAGTTTGGAAAGGGAAGCTCAGCAGTTTAAACCCCTGTGGGACAGCAATATTGCCACTAAGCCCTCTCTCTAACTAAAAGCTTAATGCTATTGAATTAGGAGCCACAGTTGTGAATAGGGCTGTCACTTTACGTTCGGAAATCGATTGCACAATCAATCGGACCAACCAACACAAGTTTCGAAAACGAAAATAGGGAACTGATTTTAACGTGCTTCTCTCGGAGCACGTCCAGCTCGTCACAATACGCCCGCAGCAAACGCGCGTCACACAGCAACTGCAGGCTCTGACAAACACACATAACAGCAAATTATACTTCTGCATAAGGCGTCTCTTTTTACAACAAAATTTTTAATTCTGCCGGTATTCAGACAGTCTCGTGCATACAGATACAGACTACGGGCTACAATCGCCTACGTAGGCCAAATTTGTTTGACATTACTAATCGTAAACACAGCCATGTTGAAGCCTGCAGTAATGTTTTTCATTGATGTTATGACAGTCAACTCTGCTTATTGTTTTTCGAGAATGTCGCACTCCTGTTTGTCATTGTGCACGAAACTTCACACCAATAAATTATCAGAAATATTGCTGACTTGTGCACGTCTCAAGCACCCTCTTAACGTTCGTCTAATGCCTGTTCGTTTTCCGTGGATTTGCCTATATTTGGCGTTGAAAATGGAAACGTCTTTAGGTTTTAAAATCAATTCAATGAACACATATGTCTCAAAAATATAACAGGATTTTTTCACAAAAGTGACAGCCCTAGTTGGGAACCATCCAAGATTAACAGTGAAACCCTTAAAGCCTAGGAGACACATCTATATTGACGCTCAGTTTGTTCACTTGCCATCTCTCTCTCTCTCACACACACACACCATTTATCCTAAAAGCGTAAGACCACATTGAAAATGTTCTTTTTCACAATCTGCTGTAGACACAGGCAAGCAAAGACTTTTAGCTTCAGTCATTTTATTACACCTGAAAATATAGATTTTTCATTTGTAAAGGCCCATGTCCCAATAAGAATAACTTCTTCAGTAGTTTAAAGACATAACCTAGTGATTTTGATCCTTACGAGTGTGTGTGTGAGTGAGTGAGTGAGTGAGTGAGTGAGTGAGTGAGTGAGTGAGTGAGTGAGTGAGTGAGTGAGTGAGTGAGTGAGGGAGTGAGTGAGTGTGTGTGTGAGTGTGTGTGTGAGTGTGTGAGTGAGTGAGTGAGTGAGTGAGTGAGTGAGTGAGTGAGTGAGTGAGTGAGTGAGTCCACTCTTGGAGTTGGCCTCAAATGTAAGCCATGCTTTATCCTTTCCTAAAAATAAATCTCCATTTCATTGTTTTATTTCTGAAACACAGGCCTTTAAACCAGTCCCTAAAACCTGTGTGTGCCTCAAAGGAGATGAGATTGTGCCTGTCTGAAGGCCATGAAGCGATTACATCACTTACATATTACTTCAGCTCCAATGAGAGGCTTGTGTCTACAGTGAGCCCTGCAGGTGTATCACTGTCACAATCACAGCGGCGGGAGATACTCTCCCGCTATCAACCAAGATTTTATCACGTGTGGAATAAACAATTAAACAAACGTTGTCACAAATGTTTACAGAGGGACACGAATGCATCCCCACAGCCTCACGCTGTGCATCTTCACTTCGCTGACCGGTCGTGTTCCATTTAATCATCTGGAGCAGTGAAGCGGTCAGATGGATGTATTCAATCTTTGTTGGCTGCTGATACCCTGGCCCTGCCATACCACTGATAAGACCCCAATCCCTTCGAGTTCACAAAGCAACCAGCAGTGTGACAAACGGAGAAGTTATCAACCCGAGGCTAGACCTCAAAACTGAGAGGACAGGGTGGATTTGTGTGTGTGAGGTAGATGTCGCCTAGTTGAAGCCCCCCAGCAACAGAACACAGTGCAAAGAGAGAGAGAATGTGGCCAAAGCGAGATAAATCACTTCTTCCAGAGCTGCCGGTGCGGTGACACCCAGAAGCCAAGAATGACTTGGATTATTTGGCATGCCATTCATTATCAGTAATGTAGCGCAGTGTGACAGCATTATTGGAGTTTCGTTTTGACCTGCGCTACTGCTTTTAGTAACAAATAGCTCCTGAAAATTCACACCTGATACTGTAACCCCCCGTTCATCTTGACATCTGTTCGAGGAATCAACTCAACATTCATGACCTTTCGAGAAACTCTGCCTGACTTACAAGTCTCAAATTGCACATCTCAAGCCGTGAATGCGAAGAAAAAAGCTGCATGCTGTTTTCACAGCTTAACAAGATTCTTGAAAATAACACTTTCAACGTGCAGCCAAACTTGGATAGCTTTCGAGGTGAAAGGCACTCCAAAAGGCTTCAGAGAACCAGAGTCATGTGAAGGGTCTCTCCTGATGTGCCTGTGGATGACAATACAGGTGCCTTTTATGCCACAGGAAACCTCACTCATACTCTTTCTCTTCACAGCCTCTCAGAGTGACAGACTGAGACGTTTCACAGTCTGACGGCCCTTCATTCGGTGTCAGTTAATCCATCAGAATCTGATTGTAAGGGAAGGTCTGAAGAATGGATTTGAATATGGTAAAATATTTTAAAGGAATAACTCACAGCAAAATGAAAATTCGGTCATTACATTCATTCCCATGTCATTCCAAGCCTGTATACGACTATCTTTCTTTTGTGAAACACAAAATAATTTAGAAACGCGTCTCAAAAATGCTTGAAACATTCTTCAAAAAAATCATCTTTTGTTTTCCGTAAAAGACGGAATGTCATGAAGAGGAATAAATGGTGACAAATTTCATTTTTGGTTGAACTATCCCTTTAAAGAGAGGATGTAAGTGCAAACTGTTGCTCCGTCGTGACTCGTGACAGCATTTTGGAAATCAGCGATGCATGAAATCAAGCTTTCGTAGATGAAAGCTTGGTTTCAGGTCTTATGTTAATTATTTAAAATGAAATAATAATATTTAAAGAATTATGTTAATGTCAATACATTGCACTGTAAACCTGCCATCTTACTTTTTTAATCAGAGAAAATATATGTGGAATAATAAATAGTGTAGACATCATTTAATTAAGCATATTGCACTAGCCGAGGGAGTTCAATCCTGCTTATGGAGATTTTCCTTTCTTCAGAGTTTAGATCCAACTCTAATCAAACACACCTGAACCTGTTAATCAATGTCTTGGGCTCACTTGAAAAATTACAGACAGGTGTGTGAGAGCAGTGATGGAACTAAGTGCTAAACTAAATGCCAAACCCACAAAACGAAGTGCTGCATCCTAATTTGTTTTCTCCTGCCATGCATTATAAGTATGCACTTTGCTGGTAATGGGAAAGTACAAACTTTTGTATGTTTTAAAATACAGTACACCAGTTTTGTGGTATAATACTTCATTAAATCACTATGACCATCGCATGTTGCTCACTTTGGCATATCAGTGAATCTCAGGGGCTGTTTACACGACACAGTTTTCGCTTTATCAATGGTGTCGTCTGTACGTGGAAAACTCAAAGGAAAAACATCTCCGGCTTAACCATATCGTTTAGATTCATTATAGTTTTTTTTTTTTTTTTTTTACATTCACCTTCCAGGCACCTTAAGCATATCATATTATTTTAAGTACTATAATTTTGGATGCTATAATTCTATTAGTTTTGCATACTGGAATGAAGCCTAAGTGTACCCCTTACCTAATATGACAGCTTTGCAAGAAGACATTTTACATACAGATAACAGCCTTGTCTGAATGCCTGGCATCTTGCTATCTAGCAATTTCTATAACTGACACATTTCTTCATCTTTAAGGACACTATCAGTCTGAAGATGTCATGACAATATATATATATATCACTGCATCCGCTGAGATGTAATGAAATCCCTGACTGTTCACAAACTGATTTTATTTATGAGGACATGTGAACTAGTATAGGTCTCTGTAGTCCATTAAATACCAGCTGGATTTCACAGGACAGATGGGAATCATAAAAGTATCTTGAAGTTATGACTTGTAGTCTTACATTTAGGGTTGCCAAACGTCCCATGTAGGAAGGAATTATTATGTATTAAGAGAACAGACTTGTGTTAAAGCCATATGGGATGCAGTTTGTTACAGTAAAACAACTGAGAATGCTTCAGTATTTAACAATTTGAATAAGGTCGGGAAGTGTCAATGCTGACATTTTTTTTTTTTTTAACTGTACTCGTGGGAATATGATCTACTAACTACTAAAAAAATTAATAAAACAAATCCCACATCATTCAGTTTGACCTGATTTGTTGCGGTTAATTAAAATGACTAAAATATAAAGCATTTAAAACTGCAATTCTGTTTATCTTGAAACATTCATTCATTTGTTTAGAGTTATAATTTGACTGGGTATAAACTAAATGTAAGTGTAATGGCGTGTGACTTTACAATTTATTTAAAAAAAATCATTTATTTTTAACAACAGATGCAATGAGGCTATATGTCAGTGTGCCAAAATCAAAGTGAATTAATCTCAAAAGCATTTTAGCATTTCAAGTGTATTTTCCATTAACAATTGTTTTAGTACTCGAATAGTTGGAAAGTAACAAATGCAATACAAAAATGATGAGATAAATTCAGTAAAAGATAAATGTTAACGACTCTTTAATGAAAATTCAATAATTGACCTTAACTATTAAACAAGGATATTAAAACAAACCAATTTCAAATTAATATTCTTTAACTACATTGTTGCCATATAAACAACAGGTCAGCACAGTTCCCTGACCCATGTAGTATTATAAAACTGGATGTCTGGATAATTACAATCAAATTAAAGCTAATCAGAACAGATGAGTTTAAAGTGAGTTTGAGCAACATAATTGACAGGCTCATCAATCTTTTAAACTTTATACAGATACAGCTTATAATATTGTTCACTGCCTTTTTTATTCTGCTGTGAGTTTTGCCCTGGAACTTTTTTTTACAAACACTTTCTTAGCCCCAATTTGAGCAGAATGTTTAATCCATAAATGTATGACAGTTACGTATGTAACTAAAAGTCTCAAACAATAAGAATTTTGGCACAACTGTATTGATTTAAAATATTGAGTGGAGTGCTTTCAGGTATAACAACCATTCAGTGCTCTCCTTGAAACAAATAATAAAATCCATGAGACGAATGAAAGCAAACACCCACGCATCACTTCACTAGCTTTGACTGTCTCCACAACAGAACTGTAAACATGCTAATATCCGCTAATTGAAAATTATAGTTAATAAATCTTTCACTCTCTAACTCTCTCATGTGGATATTAAATGGTTGTACCAGAAAGGAAGGATGTCATTTCTACTCTGTATGCTTAAATTGAGCCTGAATAATCCTGAATGTCAAATATTCCATATGTAACTAGAACCACATGTTTCACTACCTCAAAAATACCAATTTAATCTGTCTATATATAGTAGTAGGAAAATGTTCAACAGTTGATCTTAAATCTCTTACTAAACTGATGTATACTGGTAGCTACTCAAGCTCATACCGAGTGACAAATGAGGGCATGATCAAGTCATCATCCCACAAATGAATATGTCTGTTCTTGATGGATATGAAAATGACATATAGATGGCAACAGATGCAGTATAACTGCAGCTCATGATGAGCAAAATCATAAATGCATAAACATCCCGAAAACTAACAAGCTGGCAAAGCTATCCGGTACATTGTGAGACAAACATGTTGATTTGTAAACAATTTAAAACGCAGAAATGCAAATTAAGAGATTCCAAAGAAAATATTTGCATAATTTGAAATATGCTAAACCACTATAATGTGGTCTGGTGTTTTCTTCTTTTTCATTTTACAAATGGAAAGACTGTCATACACACTCAGCCCTGTCATACACACTGCTGAGAAACATTAATTTATATTAATGCATGCTAAATATGCTGAAATGACTTTGCAGATTTGATAAATGATTACACAGTGTTAGAAGCTGCTTTTCCTTTCTTGACATGCCATGTTAGCATATTCTGAGTAAATTAATTCAAGTTAATTGAAAGGCTATTCTATTCATTTTCTTGGAAACACAATGTATAATGGTGCTTTGATATTAATATTAAATATCCAAAACTTCCATAGATAAAACTTCATATAACATTAACAAAAATGATTTGGTGCTTAACAGATCAGCAGTTCAAACATGAATTTGCATGGATATACATTCTATACATACAAACTAGTACATGAACTGTTAATCACTTGACTGATCTGTTGGTATTGAAAAAAGAAATGATCTTAAGAAAGGTTATGTGTTATCAATGTACAGCATGTACTTTAATTTCCAGACTGTGGACCGTCAGCCACTGTAGTTTATTCTACAATTATGCATGTTTTCTAGGCCTGAAGATATTTTAGAGTGTCTCTCAGAGTCTCCATAGACAATAAATGGCAGAACATTCCTTTGAAAATCTGTGTTTTTGAAGTATCATTATTAGAAGTGCTACTATGGGTCTGAAAGTGCCCTTCATGATTACTTAGCATCAGGCAGCAAACATAGTCACCTATTTTTGGGAACAGAATTGTCATGGGTAATTATTTTTATTTGACTTTTCAATATATGTGCCTTTGTCAAGGACAAATACATATGTTTCATTTAAGACGTGTTATTGCAATGCACACCATACATACACATTTACACTTTCCCCTTTGATTTAAGCATTCACGTCTACTGGTCAAAAGTTTGAAATAATTTTTAGATGATTTTAACGTTTTAAAAAAAATATCCTATTATGCTCACCAAAGCTTAATTTATTTGATCAAAAATAATGTGATATTGTGGAATAGTATTACAATTTAAAATAACCATTTTCTATTTGAATATAATTTAAAATGAAATGTAATCATGTAATGGAAAAGCTGAATTTTCAGCATTATTCCTCCAGTCTTCAGTTTCACATGATCCCTCAGAAATCATTCCAATGCTGATTTGTCACCAATTTCTGAAGGATGATGTGACACTGAAGACTAAATAGTAATTATTATCATTACTCCAAAATGTCTGTACGCAGATGTCAATGAAACCGAAAGTCATTTTGGGAAATTACTTTTCATTCAGTCCAGTGAGTTTGAGACTCAATATTCTGCTCAGAAACTTTAAGACATAGAGGAAGAAACAGTACAAAATCCATAAATAAGATTCAATGACCATCAATAATTGATGGTGTAGCTGAAAGAATTGAGCTACACCAGAAATGGGGTACCTGAACTGGGGTCCGGGGGCAGTAGGGAATGGGACATAATTTCATATCATGGATAATATGAAGGCTAAAACTGATTTTCTAATGTTGATAACCACATTATTTTCACTTCACAAATTGGCATCTGGAAATGTTATCTGTCCTCTTAATGGAGGGGGGGAAGTTAACAGGAGAGTGGGAAAGGTTGCTAAGATAAATAATGAAGGAGGAATATTTGCAGAACCATAAGGTCAATCAATTAACGAGAAAATCAAGTGGGAGTCAAAATGATTCAATCCATAAAAATATTGAGTGAACTACGGCTCTATTTGCACACAATGGACAAAATGTAAAAGCCACGTATGGAAGAGTGAAAGGGAACATCTTGAACAGTCCCTTCTTATTTTCCTCTTTCCTAGGTCAAGAACCATCACAGTCTAAATGACTTCAGTCCAATGACTGCATATGGTCCCACATATTCCTTGGTTCTGTTCTAAAACCAGATAAGATGCCTTATTGTCGGCATCCTTTTGGTATAAATTGAAACTTCTCTCACCTCATCCACCATCCATTGGATTTCTTCTTTTTATTTCACTGAACTTTTTGCACTCTGGCATCGTCTTCGCAGTAAAGCATACATGAAACTCTGCCCTAAAATTTGGCCAAAACAAGACATCTCAGAATGCAGTATAAGTATTCTGAGGTTGGCAGCCTACATAGGGAGTTCAGGAGTTTCAGGGAACAAAGCTAATCACACTGAGTAGTAGTATTCATTTTATATGTTTAAAATCATCCTGAGCATGTCTGTGATATGTAAGAAAGACCTTGTAAATCAAGACTGCATGTAGTGATGTGCCATGTGTGGTACATGTGGTTTTCACAATACAATGGTAAACCAATGGTTGAATTTAATAAGAGTAGATTCCTAATTCGCCTTTGGGTAAGCCACGCCCTAGAATGTAGATTGACCAATCACAGCGCAGCCAAGAACGAGCTCCCACAGAGGGTCCGACACTTTTTCACGGCGCTCCATTGACTTCAACGCAGGCGGCTCATATTTTTGGTCTCGGCAGGCTATTACGTCGTCGTTTTATTAAAAATATGGTTAAACGTTGTGCCTGGGGCATTTGTAACACAGACATGCGTTTCCCAGAGAGGTTGGAGGGGGGGTCCGTTTTTTCCCCTTCCCAAAACCGAAGTTAAATACTGACAAGTGTCGTTTTTGGATTAAACTGTGTGGACGTCCTCAGTCAGCGAAACCCCTCAAGATCAACAAGCACACTTTTGTGCTCTAAGATACATTTAGCTTTTAACCTTACTGTGAAGTTATACTAGTTAGACAGTTTTATGCTGGTTTAGGTTATGATTTCGGTTCTCTGCCCTAATTGTTGATGCGCTAGCACACGCTGCTAATAAATACAAATTTATACTCACGTAGTCCGTTTGCTTTGTAAATAATAACGATTATAGAAGTGAATAGAGCTTGTCAAATATGCCTATCCAAGAGAAAAAATATGTAGCAATAATAACACCCCCTGCCACCCTGGTGCTAAGGTGTTGGTGCCATCATCTGTAGAACTTGGTGGAACCAGTGCCACTGCTTTTAAATGTCAGCCTGGAGCCCTGTAAAAGCCCTGTAAAAAGTCAATTGGCCATTGAAATAAGAACATCCATCAAATCAGAGTCGACCCCCAAAGTACACCCGACTTTTGTTACAATCATGTTGCGACTTGTAGCCATCATAGTTGATGTCATTAGCATTTTGACGGAGGCAGCGGCGTGCTGTCAATGCAGGGGAGAGAGGCAGCTCAGATAAGCTGTCACTTCCCTTGAGTGACAGGCATGATAAGCCGGATCAGTGGCTGCTGCAACACTTGGAAGGGGTTCATCGGAAATAGATGCCAGTTATCACAAAGTGCCAGTGGGTGGGCGGGCATGTACATACCACCTGCGGCAACCACCACAGCCTCTGGTCTCTCCCTCCACAGCTCCAAGATCCCGAAACTGGAAGCAGGAGTCGGAGTCGGAGGGACCCGGGGAGACAGAGATAATAGAGGGAGCATGGATAGGTCTGCAATTATCCTAATAATACACCCGCTGCGGGACACTGTTACGTGACCCCATACATTGACCGAGGCCTAGAATTATCTCTGGGCAGACCATAATTCCCTAGTCACACACGGCAGACATTTATTTTTAAAAGACGAATGTGCAACGGTGGCCCGGATGTTAAATACATGAAATGAATTGAGGTCAAAGGAAAAACAATATAGCTCTGCTGTGCTGCTTAGCGGAGGCCAGGCGGTCTGTCGATGTGCAACAAGAGGCACAGATTTTAACGTTGCTTGATCTCCTTCAGGTTCATTTGAGGATATGATCTCAGTGCTGTAGTTTAAATTCCAATTGATTTTCACTGTGATGAGCAATTTACAACATAAAGAACCAGATATTGAATAAAAGATCTCTGTGAAGCTCTGCTGCTGATGCAAATAAATAATACAGCTTCACTGTGTAGGCTTGTTAGTTTTTATTAAGAGTTGTATTGGTCTTACAACGCAGTGAGCTAAAGGGTGGATTCACATTTCAGTGGAAATGCTACAACACTACTGAATGTAAATGCATCCATTCCTCTAGATCTGATTGGACCAGTTAATGACAATAAATGACTGGAAATGATAAACTGTTGATATGATCATACAATATACATATATCTTTCTGAGGAATACTATGCAATGATTGTAAATGCCAGCCTGTGTTTATCATAAAGTGAAACATCTGCTAATTAAGAAAAAATGAGGAAACGTGAGAAGATGCCATGTTTTTCTTCACTTGTTTCATCTAGAAATTCGATAAAGTTCTATAAGTTCTATAAAGAAGTTAAGAGTTTCTAAAGTGAAGAGACTTTTGCTCTTTTGCAAAATGTGTGAGAGATAAGGAAGTATTATCTCACTTCTGGGGAAAGTAGCAATCTAGGCTTTATCGTAGAATGGTACATGGTGAAGCAGTATACGCAGTATAAATAGGCCAAATACATGTCATATAAAATGGTGGATTTTAGGAATTTGTGGGGAAGAACAGAGTTTGTTTAGAATTTGATAAGAAAGTGACACAACAAACATAGAGATAGTTATGGCCAAATATTTAAATTATGTAATCATTTATTTGTGCCATTCCAACCTGCTACCACTTTCTTTCTTCAGCAGAGCACAAAATAATACTTTTTGAATTTTGGCAACCAAACAGTTTTGGTCCCCATTGACACCCATTGTATGGACAAAAAAACAGAGACATTTCTCAAAATGTATTCTATGTTCTACAGAAGAAAGAAAATCATACAGGTTTGAATGGCATGAGGGTAAGTAAATGATGACAGATCTTTATTTCTTTTTTTTTTTTTTTTTGGCTGAACTATCCGTTTAAATCCTCAGGTTGTCTACCAAAAGACACAGCCCACACTGGTTTGCTGGTCTTAGCTACAGTAGTTTAACATAGTCTCCGAGCCTGGTCAGGCTGGTGCTTGGGTGGTTTAGCCTGGAGGCCAGCTGACTAAGACCAGCTAACATTTTTCAGAAGGACTGAAATTTCAAAATGTTCCACTTTCAAAGTTGTTTTTCATGAATATTTAACGAGGTCTGTCAGATATATTGGCCTGTAAGAGGAAGAGGAGGGGATATTCTGCTGATCCACAACTACAGCTCTCTAGTCCCATAGGGTGGACTTGTGCCAAAAGCAAAGACATGCACTCAAAAGGCACCTGTGAGGAGACAGCAGGCTTTCCTACTGCTGAATTCCACAGTGTAGTCAAGAGATTTTTTCAAGCGTGTGCAAAGAGGAGGTGCTGCAGTCAGCTCTGACTCTGTCGGACTGGTAAATGGAGAAAAATTATCATGGAAAGTGCTTGTTAAAAACACCAAATACAAACACACTTCTCGTTATGCAGCGGGGTAAAGTGGAATGCGAATAAAGATACAAATACAGACTTTTAAAACTGCTCACATAAATGTCACTATCTAAAGTACTAGCTCTAATTAATGTCGATTACATTGTTGTATCTTCTAGTCACCATTATGATTATCATTGTTCCTGTTGGTGAACCTGGTATAGTTCCCTTTCGAGGGAACTCGCGATGCGTCAATGACGCTTTGGGAACGCTTCTGCATGATTGCGTCTGAAGCACTTATGTCAACTAGTCCAATGGCGAGAGTGGGCGTCACGGGCGGGTGACGTGACGACCAGGAAAGGATAAAGGACATCCGGTTTAGAACCGCGCTAGCTTTTGTGCCTCAGCAAAGCGCTCTGTGTCATACTGTCTGTCTTATTTATTGTTGTGTGTCTCAAGCATAGATATTATGGCGAACAAACAACCTTAGGTCGTGTGTTCCTTCCTGCCCTCTGTCTCTACGGGTGGGGATACACACGATGTATGTGTTGTTTGTTTGGAACGGAGCATGTTCTGTCAGCGCTCGAGGGTGCTGACGAGCATTGCGTGTTACTATCGTACTCGCTCCGTTCCCGCTTGTCACTCTTTGAGGAGGGTGTTCAGGCTCGCGTTCCTCGCAGTATCGGCCCCGTGTTGCCGAGGCAGCACGGAGGTTGGTATTGCGGGGTTCGCAAATGGATCTCGCGGAGGGGTTAGAGACGGGCGCCGCCTTTTCTCTGCCTTTACCCGGGGGATCCAGCGCTCTCTCTCTGGGATCGGAAGCCCGCGCCGCGGCTTCTTCCGCCCTGGTTAGAGAGCCCGGTGTTTTAGCAGTCTATCTCTGAGGAGGTAGAGGTGCTGAGCATCGATGCATGTTCACAAGCACAATATATATATGGACAGGAGTATGGGGAGCAAACAGCTTTGGATCGCGTGTTCCTCCCTGCACTCGCTTCATTACGAGTGGGGACACACGCGAGTCATGTGTTGTTTGTTTGAGAGTGGAGAATGCACGGTCAGCTCTAGTAAAAGGGGACTGACAGTGTTCATTCATAAATTCCCGACGTGTAACATTTGCACTATCGAGAATTTAACTCTTCTCCCGATGGCTTTCTTCTCGAGGGAAGAAAGTCATAAAGATTATTTGGCTCGGATCTCGCGTTTGCTGAGGCATCGCGTAGATTACGAGTCTGCAATAATAATAGTGGACTGGACTGGCTACGTTCATTCATGAACATTACAGACCTGTGTTCACTATCGGGAGTTTCCCCATGCTACTGTTTATTTAAAAGACTGCAATACGAATCCAGTGGACCTTATGCAAATGCAATGCATTGATTAAAGAGATACAGTGTATTGCAAGCTATGAATTTTTGATTCTTTTATTGTATGTTGAAACTATTTTTATATATAAGCTATATATAAATATATATATATATATATTCAGCCTTTCATCCAGACTATATTATCTTGTCTGGTTGATTTTTTCTGTTTGATTCTGAGGAATTAAATAAGTGGGCTGTATTTAAATATATATTCAGCCTTTCATGCAGACTATATTATCTTGTCTGGTTGATTTTGTGCTGTTTGATTCTGAGGAATTAAATAAGTGGGCTGCATTTAAATTTGCTTATCTGACTTTCATTAGTTAGATTCATGCATAAGTTCAGCATTTCATCCAGACCGTGTAACTTGTCTGGTTGATCTTTTACATTTAATTTTGAGGAATTATATGGTAAAATTATGTGCTGAGCATCGGGTTAAGGGAATTTAATATTCTCAATCTCCTGTGTGCAATGAGTTGGAGTTTATAACTTCGTAAATGGGGCTGCTGGGCGGAGCAGCACTAGCCATTAACAAACTCCTTGTACAGGCAGAGTGCCATTTCCTGTGCTCCCCCTCAGAAAGATTGGGGACCAGAATGGCATTCTCTACAGAAGCCTTTAAAGCAGAAGATGGATCCGAGGACCGTTTTCTGTGAAAAAGGCTTCGCCCAAGGTCCTGATGCCACTGGTGTCAGACCTCTGAGGGCAACCCCGACCGGGGTGAAGCGGTGTACACCTCAGTATACGGTGCCCGCCCCACCTCGGTGCCCTCAGGAGGTCGTTCTGCCAACCCCGCCACCCTTGGTGCCTCGGGGCGCAGCGGTCTCCAGCGAGCACATGGCTCAGTGTCACCACGACACTGTGTCGAACTCGCACATTCTGAGTGGGGTTCAAAAACAGTCAGTTCGGTCGTTTCCTGCCAGGATGCTTCAGGTCACCGAAGTGGCTGTTACATTAACACCAGAGGCCAGTCTCGAGGGACTGGTACCCTTAGTAGATTTTCTGACAGAGTGGAAGAATCTGCCGAATATATCTCCATGGGTCCTGCAGATAATAGAGAGAGGTTTCAGAATCTAGTTTCTTTCTCCTCCACCTCGTTACAACGGGGTGCTACTCGCGTTAGTACATCCATAGCAGGCTCTGGTAATGGAGCAAGAAGTAGAGTCTCTATTAGCGTTTGGAGCTATAGAGGAGGTGTACTCGCCCGACAGAGAATCGGGGTTTTACAGCCGCTACTTTATTGTTCCGAAAAAGGATGGGGGGTTGCGTCCCTTTTTAGATCTTCGCCTGTTGTATCGTGCAGTCATGAAACTCAAGTTCAAGATGCTCACACAAACAGATCGTGACTCAAATCAGATCCGAGGACTGGTTTGTCACGATAGATTTAAAAGGCGCTTCCTTCCATCCTTCCTCAACAAAGGAAGTTCCTGTGGTTTTCTTTTTGGGGCAAAGAATACCATTATCGGGTGCTTCCATTAGGTCTAGCTATCACCTCGCATGTTCACGAAGTGCGTAGATGCAGCTCTGGCCCCGCCAGGCTGCAGGGCTACGCATTCTGAACTACATCGATGACTGGCTGATTCTGGCAGAATCAGAGCAGTTAGCGGTTCGGCATCGAGATGTCGTCCTCGCTCAGATGAAGAAATTGGGGTTGAGACTCAATGCCAAGAAGAGTGTGCTTTCTCCATTACAGAGAACCACTTTCCTTGGTGTGGTATGGGAATCAGTCACGATGCGAGCCACACTATCGCCCGTTCGTGTAGCTGCTATCCTCACAGCCACAAAAGAGTTTAAGCTAGGTCAGTCACGCACTGTGAAACAGTTCGAGAAACTGTTGGGCCTCATGGCAGCAGCGTCCAATGTGATACCCTTTGGCCTGCTGTACATGAGACCTTTGCAGTGGTGGCTCAGAACCAGAGGGTTCTCCCCGAGGGGAAACCCACTTTGTACGATCAAGATCACGCGGCGGTGTCTCCGCGCCTTGGTTATATGGAGGAAATACTGGTTCCTATCTCACTGAGCAGTCACGCATTATGAAACAGTTCGAGAAACTGTTGGGCCTCATGACAGCAGCGTCCAATGTGATACCCTTTGGCCTGCTGTACATGAGACCTTTGCAGTGGTGGCTCAGAACCAGAGGGTTCTCCCCGAGGGGAAACCCACTTCGTACGATCAAGATCACGCGGCGGTGTCTCCGCGCCTTGGTTATATGGAGGAAATACTGGTTCTTTTCCCAGGTTCCAGTGTTGGGAGCTCTTTGCCATCGAGTTGCTATCTCGACAGATGCTTCCCTCACCGGCTGGGGAGCGGTGATGGGATGCCGCTCATCCCAGGGCCTGTGGAGGAGTCATCATCTTTTTTGGCACATAAATTGCCTGGAGATGATGGCAGTCTTCAATGCGTTGAGACTTTCCTCCCAGACCTGAGGGGACCATCATGTGCTTGTCCGTACAGACAACACATCGGTGGTCTCTTACATAAATATGTAGGAGCAGACATCCTGTTGAGGCAGGGGCTAAGGCCCGGGGAATGGAGGCTCCACACTGAGGTGGTGGAGCACATTTGGGGGGTTTATGACCAGGCACAAGTGGATCTCTTCGCGTCTCAGGATACGACGCATGGTCCACTTTGGTTTTCCCTCACACACCCAGCTCCCTTGGGGCTGGACGTTGTGGTATGGACATGGCCGAGGCTACGTCTGTACATCTTTCCCCGATTACTCTGCTCCCAGGAGTTCTGGACCCGGACCCGGTGTCTCTCCTCGACGGCTCTCCCTTGGAGAATCTAGTAAGGAGGGACCTTCGATCTCAAGTGGATTGGGTGATCTTTCACCCAGCCCAGAGATTTGGATCCTGTGGGTTTGGCCTCTGAGGGGGCCCAACTCATTGACTTCTCTCAACTGAGGTTGTGGAGACCATACTTCACTCCAGAGCTCCCTCCACGAGGAAACTTTATGTATTAAGTGATGGGTATTCACTTCATTTTACGGGTCTTGGACAGTGGGGCCCAGTTTACTGCCCGATTGGTACAGTGCTGGAGTTACTGCTGGTTCGTTTTGCCGCAGGGTTATCCCCTTCCACACTGAAGGTGTACGTGGCGGCTTTAGTGCCTACCATGTCCCTTTTGGTGGTATTTCCCTGAGGGGGGGGGGGGAAACCTTTGGTTGTTTCCTCCGTGGTGCTTTTAGACCAGGACAGGAGTATGGCGGCTTATAAGCCTTATTATATATGTAGATATCCCTGTAGGATGTGGTATGCGGCAGGCTGGTCCTCTCCGCTCACATTCGTAAGGTTTTGCTACTTCGACCTGGGCGCTTCCCCAGGTTTTCAAATGCTCTTGTCTTAGTTGTGCAGTATTCACACAGACAGGTTCTGTTTCGTATGGCGTGTTTGGTATTCTCGTTCCCAAAGCGTCATTGACGCATCGCGAGTTCCCTCGAAAGGGAACGTCTCAGGTTACGACTGTAACCCTAGTTCCCTGAGAAGGGAACGAGACGATGCGTCACTTTGCCATACTTCCTACATCCCTGTGATCGTTTTGCTTCGGCCCTTTCGAAGCTAGCGCGGTTCTAAACCGGATGTCCTTTATCCTTTCCTGGTCGTCACGTCACCCGCCCGTGACGCCCACTCTCGCCATTGGACTAGTTGACATAAGTGCTTCAGACGCAATCATGCAGAAGCGTTCCCAAAGCGTCATTGACGCATCGTCTCGTTCCCTTCTCAGGGAACTAGGGTTACAGTCGTAACCTGAGACGTTTTCTTTATGCAGATGCAATTCATTTCCAGAAAACAGATATTTATATATATATATTCTATTTTAGGTTCAGGAAATAATATTATAAAATATAGTACCATATAAAATTATACTGTAATGAATGCTTGAATCTGATTGGTGTGCAATTATAAAACATTGGTTTTACAATTAACTTTTGCCTGCATATACTCTTGTGTAATGTATGGTCATTTTTGTTCTTCCTTGTCAGATTTTAAGAGAAGTCCCACTAGTTACTGATAGTTAGCAGAGCTAGTTCCATATGCAGATCACATTGTTTTGATAGAAATGCCTTAATTTTAAGGCAATTATTTTTATGCAAATTCTTTGCATTCTCATCTCATTAGTATTTCCAGTAAGCAACCTAAAAAAGCAGAATTTGTCAAAGATACTCTAGGTAACCCGAATGAGTGTCCACATCAACCAGTCAGAAAGCCCCTCTCCCTGGCACAGCAGTGCATCCTGGGAATGGGCCAAGTGAGGGTGGACGTGATGTCTCTGAGAATATGACAACAGCCCTGGGCACTTCCTCTAAAAAAGCATACAGCTCAAAATAAGTGTCTCTGCATCAGCCTGGCGTAGTTGTTTTCCCTCCGCTGGCTAGCAAAGTGCAAGGGTAGCAATTTCTGACAAATTCATCACAGGTGGGCTCAAATGGACATGCAGCTTAAGTTTGCACATAGCATAAGTGCAGTTTTCTTCCCCTCTGGGTTTTATATTGCTGAATGGCATAGGTGGCCTCTATTTGTGACTGTTTAGCAGAAGACTAATGTGTATTTTATGGCCTATAGCTAAAATGTGTAGCTAAAAAAGTCCAGAAATACCAATGATTACAACAACAATACACGCATAAACAATACACTCCATCCATGGACAGACCACCATTGCCAGGGCAGACCCTGAGTATTATAACACAATCATTTTAGTCTGCAAACAGGAGGTCGCAGAGGATAAGCGAGCAAGAAGGACCCAGTCCATCACCTTTGTGTGCGAGTATTTGTGAATCACAGCTGTCACCGCAGTGCACCTGAGATTAAAGTGATTGATGCCCGGGGGGCTTTTTCTCGCAAGGTCAGTGTATCCGAGTGAATAGCTGAGGCCCTGGCTGAGCATTGAGGGGTTGTGTATGTATACGTGTGACTTGAGTGATTGACATTTGGACATGATTGGTGAAGGCCTTCTGGACTGAGAGGCTTGAGTGTTTGTCCTCATGGTAGATGACTGCAGGTGTTAAGCTGCTTCAAACTGCTATGAATCATTTCAAACAAAAGTGAGTGCAGTACAATAGTGAGCTGTTCAAAGGGTTACGTTTTCAAGTGCAAAATGGAGAGTTACGATCCAGGATTCTGATTGGTTAATACGGCACTCCTGCAATGTTTAAACAATGACTATATGTGACATGCTCTTTTATTTTGAGTCATAATAAGAACAAAATATTACATTTTTTATTATTTTTGATGTAACAGTCTCAACAGCTTTCAAATTATATCAGTTTTATTGCAAATAAATTACAATAAATAATGTTAAAATAACCTTAATGAGGTGCAACCTTTTACCCTAGGAAATGTATTTAATATCCATAGCTTGTTAGTTACGTAGAAAAATATGTACTTTAAATAGTATTAAGAGAAGAGCATAGCGTTAAAATAATAAATATATACTGTAATCTAATATATAAATAACAATATACATGTTTAAAAATTGTATTTAACCTGTTATTGATGTCTTAATTTAATGTAGACTACTGTTAAAAAGATAGGATCAGTAAGATTATTTTTTAAGAAATTAATAATTAATTCAGCAAGGTTGCATTCAATTTATCAAAACTGCAGAAAAGACATTTATGATGTCGCAAAAAAATTATATTTCAAATAAATGATGTTCTTTTGAACTTTCTATTAATCAATGAATGCAGGAAAATGTCTTGGTTTACACCTAAATATTAGAACAGCAACATTGAAAATAATAAGAAATGCTTCTTGAGCTTCAAATCAGCATATTCTAATAATTTCTGAAGGTTCATGTGAAGCTGGCGACTGGAGTAATGACTGCTAAAAATTCAGCTTTGTCATCACAGGAATAAGACTAAAAATTGTTTGGAATCTTTAGAGGCCACTTTCTAAAAAAACAAGATTTTATGACAGCCATTATTTACAGTTCGGAGTAGAAATATAACACTTGTATCTTTAGAACGCTAACATTTTTGTGGTCATCGTTTCCTGGGTCAGAGCGACTGGAAATGATGGAGAAGGTCACATATTTTAAGAAGGGAAGACAAAATGAAGAGGGAGATGAAAAACAGCCCCAAAATAGGTTCCTCTTACCAGTGAGTGTGTGAACTCAGGTGCGTGGTCATTCCTGTCTGTGATGGTGATGGTGGCTGTTGCAGTTCCTGTCAGTCCCACCTCACTTCCTGCCATGTCCTTCGCCACAATCTCCAGCTCGTACTGTGTGGTTGGAAGAGTCTGCGGAAACAAAAGGACATGGTTGTGAACAGTTAGTAGAGCTTCAAGACAGATGGAGTACAGCCGTGATAAGAACTTAAGTGGCTTAAATGGAAAACAAGTCATTGTTTTACAACTGCTTTAGTGCTGGTTAGACGCTGTCAATATGCACTGAAAAGCACCACATACTTTTAATGAGTGCTTACATTGTAAATTAACTGGTAAAGTGGAGCAATTAGGATCTAATTAACCAATCATTATATTGAATCATAGCTTCACCTAAAAAGGGCCTAGCAGTTCATCATTGCCATTTCAAACGCTAAAGTCAATCGGTACAAAAAGTCCATTATTGCTCATCATTGACCGGTGATCTATGAGACCAAAATATCCTTTTGTCTATTTTCATTTACTCTTGTGTAAGGCATTCTTCAGGGACGGTCCTAAAACAATGATAAAGGCTTCATGCAAGAGCATGTATGCTCCCTGACAGGTGCTAGTCTAAATAAATGTCAGGTTTCAGTCACTTTTCAAAGGTAATACTGAAAGAAAAACATCTAAATGTCAATTAACGCCCACACCACCTTTCCTTCAAGGCCACATCCTTAGCTGGAATGTCAAGAGAGAAAGTGAGAGGGAAAAAAACGAGTGTAGGCTTCAACTTTGGGCTCTTTTTTGTCCCAATGGTGGATTTCTATTTTTCTTTAGCCACATTAAAAACCGGTTTGAATACTTTTAAATTGTAAATATCCCTTGTGAGTAGAATATTTGTATTGTGTAATTTCCGACTAAGCTGTAATTGTCAAATTATTCAAAATATTAAATAATTGTGTGTATTTAGGATACATAAAGCTATGAAATTAGCATTTGCGAGACAATTATTTTTAAATGTCAGTTGCGGCAAAGGATCCTATAAAATATCTTTTGATAAACATCAAATTAAAAGTGAGAGTGTCAAAAGAAGATATTTTATTTTCTTCAACTATGAGCCACAAGTTTGCATACTTGGAGAAACAAGTACTCGGGTGAGAGAGAGAGATACCAGAAAAGATTCCTACATTGTCAGCATTTTTCTTCAAGATGTGCCTTTCTTATAAAGTTTACTTGTATTACATAGTTTTCTTTAGAGATTGTGAAAGACAGCAGACAGACACTCCATTCCTGAAATTAAGTTTTGAGAGAAGCCAAGGTTATTTCAGGAGAAATATCCTGCAATCACTGCATGAATAATACATAAGCTAAAGAAATGGGCACAAAAGCTTTATATAGACATCTGGTTTATCTGACTCAAAGGAAATGGTACAAATGCATCAAAACAAATTTCCGGAGTGATTGAAACCGCTTCATCTCTATCAAACACCACCTACTCATCATATGGGAAATAAACCTTCTTCTCTAGACCAAAAGCGCAATATTCATAAATCCAAGACAACAAGCATTTGTTAAAATAAGTCACCCTACTGGAAAGCCATGATGGCACATTACACAGGGAGGTGCTGTTAATGCAAACATTTATTTCCTTTATTGAAATCCCACTCAGCGCAGTGTTAAGTACCACATGCTTAATAAAACTCATCCATCTGTTTCACATAATGCCCAGGAGGCCCGTGCTGCAGTCATTTACCCATGGTGCATTGCCTCTCTGTATAAATTACTCTTGCTATCTCAGGCTTCAAATAGTGTCTCAGAAGTATGTCATTCTAACAAAGCTGCAATTAATAAAGTGTAAAACCACAGGATATTGCAGATAAAAAGAAAATTCAAGACTTAAAAAAAAAAAATTTGTTTAACCGAGGCACATCATTTAAAGAAACCCAATGAATCGTTGAATGTTGAAAACTCTGCATTTTCATATTAAAAGCAATGGTCTGCGCAAGTAGCCAATTGACTAAATGTAGACGTGCATTTTATTAAAACTTTTTTTGAGAATTGGTTGCACGCAAAGCTGCGATTAAAAATCTCAAACATCTTGACACTTCAGACCTACGTTGTTGATGTGATTCAACACTTGAATCAACCCAAACTGCTTTTAATTCACAGGAAGTGGAATAAGAAATGCTAATAAACGCAGACGAAGTTACCGATGTGCATTGTACCTCATTGTTTACACCTCATCAGACTTATCATGCTGAAATCTTTTTCTTTTTTTTTTAAACCACCATGAAGCGCAGTGCTTCCGGTGACTGAGATCGGCTAGAACGGCTGTCACTGACGAACGACTCAGAACTTATTTACTGCTGATAAACAGATGGTACTTCACAGACCTGTGACTTGAAAAAAAAGAAGAGAAACCCATCTGGATAAGAGGGAGGTGAGCGCAGATTAAATCTTGGTGCCGTCAAAAGACTCGCGCGGAGCTTCCGCGTAGCGTGACAACATCTTAATGAGTCTCCCATCTCTCGCGTTTGCCCGCTCAGATATTTCGCAGTGATGCACCTGTGACCTCGCCGCATGCTTTTGAAGGTCAAAAAAATACAAACCCCCCCTAAAACAATCTGGAAGAGTGTTGAAACGTCGCAGGTCTGACTGTGAATGTGAAACGAGGCAATACATTAACTTCACGTTGCATAACAATTGCTATTGCGCCCCAGTTATGTCAATCATTTCGACATGCCGGATCCGGTTTGCCTGTCTTTTGAGATTCCATCTATGACATCCATTTTATGTCGGCCGTCCAGTAATGCTCATTATGAATCAGGCTAAATTCAATCAAGAGCATCTTGTATAATAGATCAAGGCTTTTCCCATGGCCAGGGTGTCTAAAGACTTAAATAATATAGCCTTTGGAAGGAAATATATGCACGGAAATATATCCCTGGCTCTGACCAGTTGAATGAGATACCACCTCGTCCGCTTCAATGGATGTGATGTCATAATTCTGCTTCTGTAGCCTCTTTTTGTTCTCTCAAGTGCTTTGAAAGAAACTGTCTGCCTTCCCTAACCTCTCAGCCTATTCACCGGTGTACCTTTCATTCCGCAAGAACATAATGATCCATACAAAAGCCACAGAAGCAGCAGCTGAAATGATGAATAAAGCTGTCTAATAAAGGAATGTCTCTATCTTTTTGCTGGCCATGTCTTCGTCTTCCTTACGGTATTTCACTTTTATCCCGGCTGGTTTCCTCACACCTTTCACTATCTGAAGCGCTTTTTCACATAGCTTTAACTAAGTTGGTGTAAGTTGTAGATATGCTAATGTCCCCTGTACGTTTCACAGGCGGATTTAATACCTTTATATGATTGCAATCTGGATGGTTATATGGGTTCAGGTTTCCACTCAATCCCTGGAAAGTTACTCTCATTTCTCTTTTTACATTTTTCTTATTACTTTTTTTTCACTGCCATCCACACCTTGAATAAATCTGCCATTTTTCACTTTTTCTCTCACTTTATGCAGCCATTTTGTCATTCAGTATTGTTTTGTGCATGCCGTTTTCAGTACAGCACATACTGTATGATGGTATAACATAATTTAAGGTCTATATTAAAGTCTATAGCATTTTTTATTGTCTTTTATAGTAATGTTAAAATATTTGTAATGGTTGCAAGATATTATTTTACATTTAGGATTATATAAATTACATTAGTTGTCGTCCTGATGATATCTAACAACCAAATAATTCACATTCGCGCATTCATCTCGGCAAACTGTTTGCATTACAGTCCGAGCCAAGTGAGACAGACATTAGTAGCCGACTGGCAGAGCAGCTTGCTGGATCATGGCACATTGCCTTTGGCTCTGTATCCCACTGAGCTCAGAGGGGAGTCACAATGCCAGTCGGCCTGAACACTGCACATCCAGGAACACATCACAAATTTACTCCCCTGGAAATCCCCAGATAACACCCTGTGCATAGCGCTCGGTAACGGTTGTCTAAATGTGATGATGGCTAAGTGCTGGTGCAAATAAAATGATGGTGTTTTGTGAAGAATGTGGCTGCGGAAGCGTTGGATACATGACAGTCAGGTGGCGAGCTGGAAATTGAGCCAACGTCAGTGAATTTAGTCGAGAAACGCCACCTGCAGCGAGCCTTTGTAGTCAATTCATGACTGTAAACAGAGTAAATAGAATTCAGTAGAGCAAACTTAAATTCAAGAAGCAACAGGGTTGTGGGTCACACCAGACTTGATAAATGATTCTGCCAAGGCTTAAGATAGCTAGAGGCTGTTTCTGGGACTCCTGAACCTACTTTTGACTCACCTTTGTGTAAAGTATCATTGTTAAGGTGCAAAATGTACTTTTATTTCCTTGCATTCTTCGTCTTTGTGCGCTCTATATACAGCAACCCGTGACCAATTTTTTATACTTTATACTACGGCTGTTGAAAATGATGTTTTATTATGTACGGAAAGCACATACTCTCTTTATCCCGCTCTCTTTCCCACATCAACACATACACATACATTATAGACACACAGAAATGTGCTATCAGCGCTCCTCTGGTGATTTTATCAATAAAAAAGTTTAGCAGTTTAAAAACGACATGAATTTTCTCACTAGCATGGTGATAATGACGCTGTTCTTGAAGCAAATAAACTTACAGGTTCACTATTACCAGAGACGCTGCTGCCGAACACTGTTAATAGACTCACAGATAATGAATCGATAATTTAATTCACAGATAATATAATACGCATATGCTTAATCTCTCTCTCTCTCTAATAAGTTCATTAATAACTGCATTAGACTGTTATCAATGGCTCAAGCCAATTACGTTTTAGAATTAGCAATGAAGCCTTGGGATTAGACGTGTAAGAAATGAGTCCTACACACAAATGCATTTTAAAGACAAAAACCTGACACTGTCTTGAAATGCATCATCTGAACAATGTTTTATGATGTGGTAACTTTAGTATAAATTAAATAATTAATTCTAGGCAGTTGAATGATTCAGCGGCCCGTAAACAATTATTATTATATTATATTATATTATATTATATTATATTATATTATATTATATTATATTATATTATATTATATTATACCCAAAGGCTAATCTTATATTTGGCAATTTGTAAAATGCTACACTTAATGAAGACATTCCCTCCAACAAAAGTTGTTTAAAAACTTCACAAATCCTGTAGGGATTTCATAGAACAACTTCTAGATCAGCCCAATTTGCTTACTGCACACTAATCTGAATGAACACTGCTGAATGCGCTTCGTCTTTTTTTAACCATTTTCCTCACAAAGCCACGTGCGCAGCTACGTAGTGTTTTAGAAGTTCCTGCGAAACTCTTTATGTGTTGCCTCCTTCAGCATGTCTCTCATCCCTCTATTCACTGATGACTTAAAAGCAGCAAACAGCCGTCATATCTGATGAATCTCTTTGCGCTTGGTCGCTTGATTCATTGGACGTCCACTAATGGAGCTCAAAAATCCAGCCGTATTTTATAAATGAATCATGAGATGGAGACTAATTGCCATTAAAAAATGAACACTAATGCATGAACAATCCCAATGACGAAGCCACTGACACTGCAATATGCAAATATGTGTCCAATTATGATTAACGATCATCCGAGCGTTGCATGTCAATTTGGAAAGCTATTCAGATTTCGCCACACACTGGCTCACAGAAGGATGCCGCTTGCTCCTAAAACTCCTCTCCCTTTGGCAAATACACACCAAGATATCGTTTCCCGCTAATGACATAACCCAATTTATTATAGTCTGAGGCAGTGCTTGAATATTAATAGAGAAGTCATTGAACGGTCCTGAGTATGGAAATACTTGTCATTGCAGCGCAAGTATTTTGTGCTGCCACTAATACAGTTGTAAAGGTGAGTGTGCGAAACAACCAACTGTGGCTGAACGATTATGGTTCCAGGATCAAAGCCAATCCATAAGACAAAAATAAAAAAAAACTTCCAAAAAATAAAGGCTGCTGTTGGCGCACAGGGTCCACGCAAAATGCGAGTTCAGCCTCTAGTGAAAGAGGCAGAGGGGAGCCTCATTTATTTTTTTCCCCCCTCATCTGTTGTCCTTTTGTCTCGATTTAGAGTGTGTTTTTGTGTGCACATGTGACACGGGCACGGATTGATCTCTGGCGCTTTCCTGCCTCTGACATTTCAAACAGAAGTTCTGCCCCGTGGCTCTCTTGAGTCAACATCCTGGCATCCGGAGAGACACAGAGGGGATGATGTCAACTAAAGAACCTGGTTGCAATCACCTAATATCACACACACTGCTGTTGCTGTGAACTAAGACAGGTATTTCCATAACAGATGTGGTTAAAGCCATAAATTTAAGACTTTGAACGGTTGTGCATAGCAATCAGTCATTTTACCAGATCAAAACACTGTGGACTTATAGAACCATTTTTAAGGACTTCTATAAAAAGATAATTAGAGAGTATAATTACATGATGCAATGATATCAGTCAGACGTGAACTTGCATCATCCAAAAAGAACCTCATGGACAACCTTTAGAAATTATATATATTAAATATATATAGGACTTTTTTTTTCTTACATTTAAAGTCAGTGGAGTCAGTTGCTTTAGACTTTCATTATATGGTCAAACAATTCCCGACATTTCTTAAAATATCTCCTTTTATGTTCTTGTAAGATGAAAAAACCATACGCTCAATGGAGCACAAAGAAAAGCACAATATTATCTCACCATTCCTGATTTCTAACACATTCGCTGATTTCTAACACTCTGGTCATGTGTCTGTCAGAGCAGAAACGAAAGCTGCAGCTCACCATATGTTTTTCTGTCACCTCCTTTCACGTTCATAAGTAAATTGCGCGTTTTATCCGTTTTACATTTACCCGCACATAGACCCACCCTATCCTCAAAGAAATCAGTACAGAAGCGGTCGAAAGTGGACAAAACAGCAGATTAAAACACCAGGTGTACCTGGGTAGTGTAGAACAGGGCTAAAGGCGCATTTGACTTAAATCTCTTTAAAACCATTGGATGGCCAAAAACTCAGCTCAGCACATTTCTTAACAACCGCTTTTCATGCTGCAGAAAAAGATGACAGAAGTTTGAAGTGCACTATCCTTTCAACATTCCTGTAGGCTAACTATAATGCTGTTTTCACGACACCTTGCACTACAAGAAAGTGTTTTAGCTGCAGACTTTGAAGAAGAGTGCATAGCAAGCCGTCTCTTAAGCAGGTTATAAAAACGATATTGTCTTTTTAAAATGTATTTTGGTCTTTCGGACACATATGTGACAAATAAAGAGAAGATTTAAAATAAAGGGTAGAAGAGGGGAAAAGAAGATCAGGAAAACATCACCTACATGAGCACCTCAACCTAATAAGCAAGTGCACTGACTAGTGAGCCACGGCTCTGACTGTAGACTGTATACCCCTGTGAATATGATGCTGCTGAACTTTTTCAGGACATCTTGCACTGCAAAACAGATTCATAAAGACTTTGATGAAAAGTGCAGAGTAATAATTATTACCGCATGATAAAAACTATACCACTTTTATAGATTCAAAAGTAGAGAGAAGATAGGGAATGGTAGGAAGAAGAGGACGTATGGAGGATGTGACTCAACAAAGCACGTGCACACCACTAAACCACACGTGTTCAATCCTGTACTTGTGCCAATGATAAAGTTTTCAGGACACCTTGCAATGCATGAAAGACTCGTAGCACAAACACCTAACACTGGCTGTATTTACAGAAACTCATCAGACAAATTAATGAGCGGATGATAAGCAGAAGAGATGCAGCATCTCCTGGCGTGTGTGGGGTTAATTGGGGTCAAGGTTGGGGTTTCAGGGTTTGATGAAACAGAGCAGAAAAAAGGAGCCTGGCTAATCTAATCAAGCGCATCATCCAACCACAAACTAATCGCTGTCAATTACAGTCCAGTAATAGGGAGGAAATAGTCTCTATTACACCCAGACCCGCTGAAGAGATGAGGAGGAGGAGGAGGAAGAAGGGAAGGGAAGGGGGGGGGAGGTGTTTCATCATGACCATCAAAGCCCATCTGGGACGTGGCAGCAGCACTTATGCTGAAGAGCACAGGTGTTGATGTTTAACCGTTAATTAGATTAGCACAGATCAAAGGCAGACTGCCACCAACGGGGAGCAGTTACATTGCCGACAGGGGCCGGGGAGGTCTCTAAGGGGACCAGGGGGGCACGATTTCTTCCTATCCCACTGATTGAGACAGATTAATCTGCTTACCAAAGCTAGTTTCGGTGGTTTCCACAGAGACTGCGATCAAGCCTGGACGCTTTGTGTTCTGTCATTTCGGAGTATATGAGGATTAGATCAACTATATGTTTTTGGTCGCTCTTCACTTAACATGACATTAACTAGGTCACAGGAAAAATACTGGAAGATAAATTATATCAACAAATTCGGTCTGGTTCACATTGCAGCTTGCTCTGGCTTAAAACCACCAATCAGGAAGAGTAAGCAAAATTGAAAAAACTCCATCCAAAAAGTACATTAATCAGTTTTACAGACACATCATTTACAAATGAACGGTCAAAGAGATGCATCTCAACTACACTAAAAAGAATAATGGTTATTGCCGTCTATTATTCCATGAAGCTTTCCACTGCACAAAATGAAAGATTATTAAAATGTTGTTCACTTAAAGTTTCTTTAGGGAACCAAAAAAATATTCTATGGCATTGCAGTGATTTCCCTCTGATTGCATATTGTTCCAAGACCAACAACTTTTAAAATGTTTAAACATCCTACTCAGCAAAACCATGGTCTTAACCTGCCCTTTTCTATAGACATCACATTTACACTACTGTATATACAATTCAGATCAGGCGTTTTAGCCTTGATTTCAAACTTGTAGCAGGACACTGTCAAACCCTAACACACAGGACACACACACATCGTTGAAACCCCTGGCACGTTTTTCTCTCTTTGTGTGAAGGAGAATGTCGTGGGATTCCTCTTTCTGCAGCTATGCTATTGATCGCATGCGACTACACATCTCCTCTGTGACAAAGTACTGTCAACTATGGGAAAGAACCATCTCAACCCCTCAGTATCCAGGAAGACGTGCGTCTTCCTGAGCCAAGAGAGAATCCCCCATGCCTGAGAAATGCACATGTGTAATACACCCAACTGGGGCTGCCACATAGACTCAACTTGTAAAAGTAATTACAAGTGGCACAACTAGGGCTATGCTTTGATGCGGAAAGCAATGCTTTTTCATGCGCGGTGGTATCTGTTGTTAGCGTGTTTGCTTATTTAGTTTCTTCCCTTATTTTTCTAGGCTCTTGGGATTATTTCCATGGCAACGTGTCAGCAGGTTGCAGCTTCAATCTCCGCGGACAGCAACGGACGTGTGTATGTGTGTGCAGGAGGGAGGGAGCTTAGTGTAGATTTATACGCCGTGCTGTGCAATAGACAGGTCGGGCTTTGGCGCATTAGCTTTCATGCAGTATCTATGTCTACTCACCTGGCCAAGTGTGTGTGACCATGCACCACTAAAACCCCTCACTCTCGACTCCGAAGGGAGGTGGTAAGCAGGTGCCCCACGTTACATATTCATGGAGCTGCCTGGAATCTCTAAAATACTGTGTGTGACCTGCTCCGTCAAGTCGTTTTCACCAAGTAGGACTTACTGTATGAAAAAATACACTCTTAAGGGCCTATTTTAGACAATTTTGTACATTTGTAGAAGTAAAAAGAAAAAAAGAAAGAAAAAATTCATAAATATGATGTAGGTTTTTTTTTTTTTTTTTCACCAGTACATTTTTCACAAATAATTAATTAAAATAATGAAACAGCAAGTAACACGAACAATTAAACCTTACATTTTGAAGTAGAAAGACTGAAATATAATTTTCTTGTAAAAATTTGAAAAGTTAAATTCTTGAAAAGACAAGACAACTACAAAAATACAGTAATTCATATTTGTTGTGCATATATTTCATATCTATAATTTTAGCAACATTCTCAAAAGTGAACTAACTTACAAACTATGGACATTCCTGACTGACTTTCCTGAGGTAAGAGTCACGTCAAATTACATGTTTTGGCCATTGACATTTTTGCTTGAATTTTATGATAAAATTGACAATTTGAAAGCTGAGACTTTGTGATCTAGCTATAATGATATACCACATCACATATAGCCGGGGCTTGACAACACCCGCCAAATGCGAGTGGATTTCAGCAGTGGCGTGTAACGCAGTCACTCCAACTAGCCACTTTGGCATCTTCACAATTATAGTCTTTTAAAAAGGCATCTGAAATAATAAAATAAGTGCAATCTAGATTTTTCGATACAGAAATATCTGAAACTCTTCTGCAGGATACACGTTACCAGCTGCGCGTTCTCTCATCTCTCAGACCACGAATCCACGCAAACCCGTGACCCTTTACTCACTCGTTTCATTTGATCTGAATGAATATTGTTGGTGTTACAGGGCTTGAATTTCGGCGAGGGTTTGCGCATAATTTTACTCATTCAATATTACTCACAGATTATGTGCTCACACCTGAAGTGCGTGCAGATAAAGACAAGTATATTGGCTATATAAAACAGTTTAATGAGTCCGTGTGTCAGGTCTTAAAGTGACAGCAGCCCAATATAGCCTACCGGGTGCCAAAATATTAAGATAATAAGATAATATTAAAAAACATATCTATATGGCAGTTTTTCCCTATGGTATAAATGTCAAAATTGTGGCCAGTGAAAATGCTGATTGACTAGTAACTTTGGAAAACCAATAGCCACAGTGGCTGGTGAGCAAAAAAGTGAATGTCAAGCCCTGCATATAGCTACAGGGAAGCATCTGATTATTTAAAATGTTAGCAAATCACCATAAGGACACCAATATGTGACATTTAGAGGCCACAGATGAAAGTTGGTCATTTAAATTGTAAGAAGAGAGAGTGCTGGATATGTGCGCATAAATTTACTCCATTAAACTGCACGAGAGGTTTTACAACTGTGCCTCCTGAATGCGTGGGCTTGGAAATGCTAGTGGACATAACCATAACTTGTGCAAAACTAATAATTAGGTTCATAATTATGACTATAAATATGCAGAACAGGCTTTTAAACGCTTAAATAACGCTACTTTAAAAATCAAACTTACGACCTGAATTAAACAGTTTAAATCTCTGTAGGTGGCATGGGAAAAGAGTCTCCATCTCTCTTGGAGATCAGTGGGGAAAGCCTTTAGGAGTTTTTGGCAAAGAATGCTGGAGAGCTTCCACAGATAAAAGGGTCAAAGAGAAGCTCTTCTCTGACAGTCCTCCAGCAGCAGATAGAAGCTACCGAGAGTGGAGCCAAGACCCCACACTGAGTACTAAAGTGGGCCAGCCGTCTGCGGTCTAAGTCTAAGTGCAAGAACTATTCCTCCAGAGAAGAGCACACATGCTGGAAATGCTCAATCTGCTTAGGAGACGAAGTAAACAAATGCCCAAAGAAAGGGAGTGAGAGATAGCGAGGCAGTGAAACAGGATGGATGGAGCTTGAGGGGATGAGAGATTTAGCCCATCATCTGGGATAAATCCATCTCCCTCAAAATTCACATATGGTGTATATAGAAGAGGCTTTTATCTCAGAATGTGAATGCGATTCAACAAAAGTGTCCATCATGGGCCTATTCCAGTCATACAGCTCCTAAAAAGAGGCTTGTACACACAAATAATTACGCGCAGGCTCACATTAAAAATGAAAACGCACAACTGAATAATGTGCAATCGGTACATGTGACTGAGTGAGGAGAATAAAGCTCTGATTAATGGTAAAACCTTTGATTTGAAATGGCTGCCACCACCACCACTGCAAAATTGTTCAAATTACATAATTTGTCTGAAAAACTCCTCAGGAAAGTGTCAACAGCAAGGGCGTAATTGCCGCAAAATGTCACCATGGCTGATTACGAACGATTTGTAGCTCAGCGAAAAAGAAACTGAATAAAATGTAAAAAAAAAAAGAAAGAAAAGAAAACGCTCACCTTGATGAGAGAATATTTAATGAAGAACCACATGCTAATGCCACATGAACACACCGTGAACTGCATCCAAACATGCAAATTTCCAGCAGGAGCTTGCACAATTTTAAAGAATCACTAATTAGAATAATTTAGATGAATATGACCCACTTTTGATTGTCAATGGTAAATACCAAATAGAACATTAATGATACGTTAACATATTGAGAGGAAACTGAAGGAGGGAAAAAGAAAATATACGACTCATTTAATGTCTGTAATGTAACGTGATGGTTATAAAATATTATGGATATATTAATAAATTAAACAGTAATCAAACTCACTCTGTCTAATATCTGTAATGTGTTGTGATGAAAAAAATAAAATGCTAAAATATTATAATAAATAAAATACAAAAATATACATAACACCTATACCACATTACCATGGAGGAGGGGAAGATTTAAACCAGCTCTGTCTAATGTCTAATGTGCTTTAATTTGCAAGATTTAATCCATCCGCAATACCAACTAGGACCCAAAGAAGAAGCTGTCTGCAATGCCTGTCCATGTTCAAAAACATATCACACTATCTTCCAGTTTTTCTAAGTATCATTTGTAACAGTGATAGCTACAAATAAGTAGCAAAAATAAATAATAGTAGGCTAGTGTAGTAGCATAGCTATATGCTAGGCTAGCAGGCTAATCAACAAGTGGTATGCAAAGCTGGTATAGCTGGTTTAGTTGACCCTTTAAAGCTTTGATTATATAATATGATGTATTACATATAGTTTAAAACTAAGTTCTTTTAGCCAACATAATTGTATCAGGGTCCAATCTGTTTCTGTGAGGGACAGGATCTTGCATGGTACCAGTCTTATGCTAATAGTAGGCTAGTGCTGTAGTTTATTTGGCTCAGCTGTGTGTGAGCTGCGTGTGATATGAGGGACAAAACCTCCCTCTGCGAATATAATGAAACAGTCAACGATGCTGCATTGAACCACCTCTGGACATGACCCCGGCTCTTCTGTGTTGTGTATTGTTCTCACTCGGTTTACACAGACCAACAGACACACACCCACAATATAAACACTAAACAGACGGTAATATAGGGAGCACGACTCAGTACGAGTCATAAACACAGTCATAAACGCTTGCTGAAACCATAAATAACAGCTGCTATGTCTTACCTCCTAAAACTTTCTGTCATGTGCAAGGGTGTTGTGTAAATTCTTTTTAAATTGCAAATTTGCTCCTCATATGAACTTTTGAAGTTTATTTTTATTTTATTTTTAAGATGTACACTCAGGGCTGTCACTCCTGACAGGAGAGGACAACTAGCAATGTTGTCCAGGTGAGAATTTCATTATGAAAGCTCTACCTGATAGGTTAATTAAACACCAAGCAGATCATGAGACTCAATATTGTTGGGATAAAACGGATAACCAACCTTCCTGTTTTTAGAGAATTCCCATCCCAGGCATATACGTTTAGCCTGCTCATACAATAAATAAATAAATAAGCAAACAAACAAACAAACAAATAAATAAATGAATGAATGACTGGCCTGTTATAAAAAGTGTATAGTATATATAATCACTATAACAAAATGCCATGTGTTTTAATAAAAATAAATTGTAATCTTGCACATTCAAACATTACAAATTTGCAGTGAACACAGTTTTGTGTTCTATATTAAGGCTATAGAAAAAAAAGAAAAAAAAATATTTGTATCGTGTTTTTAAGTGGAAATATCTAAGCATTCTTAAAACAAGATTATTTTACTTAGATCAAACTTCTTTTTTTTTACGAATATATACTTTATTGTTTACTTTTCTTACTCCAGTCATAAGTATGCTTAAAACTATTTGCCAAATGGGCAAGAACAATGTTTTTCTTAAGTCTTGTCATGAACTATTTTGTCTCTCAATTAAAGTTTTCTTGTTTTAAGGTTGTTTAAATATTACCACTGGAAAACAAGACAAACAAACTAAAAATGGAGCCAAATGAAAACTAACAGTGTACAGCACATACGCATACAGTGATAAATGTGCTTATTTGCCAGCCAGAACAATTTCATATTGTCCACCAATTAAAACTTAAACCCAGAAAATAACTAATTAGGCAAATTTTCCATTTTGTACTTGGCCTCACCTCCTTCTCCTCAGATGAAAGGAGACAAAACGAATGGATGGAGGTAACTTCAAATAATTGCCCTTGGCGTATATTTTACCCCCAATCCCCTGCATTCTATTTTATTTTTCCCCGTTTTGTTATTTTAGTGAAAACGGAAGAATCACTTTCATTTTCCTTGTCTTGAAGGACTTTGAGAGTACTTAATGCAATGCTACTGGCCTCCTAGAGTGCTATTTACTAACGAAATCTCATACATCTGTACATAATTAACATATCCACTCTATATCATATCACAAGGTTAGTGTCTAATTATGGGTAACACTATCATATTGCAGCAGTCACAAGGCCACAGCTAGATAACTTATATAGCTCTGCTAATTCAGCTGTTCACTCCACAAGAGAGTAAAATGGTTTAAAAATAGAAACTTGCCCATCTGTTTACCACAATTCTTAGTGGTCATCATACTTATTTATTCAGGGATACATTTCTGACTGCAATCTTTTAAAACCATTTGTCCTGTAAATGCTCTAATGAACTTTTGGAAATATACTATTCGTTTTGGAGTCTCATTTGGGTATTTCTCTTCCACTGGTAATTCTCAAGAGTTAAACCAGCCTTTAATTAAAAAGAGGGTACAAATAGTAAATGAAATAATTCATTATTAAGAGGTATTAGGGAAATCAAACATGCAAATTCGACATGCTTGATTTTTGGTAAACAATGCCTGTTTTAAGCCCATTACGGGTGCTTATGTGACTTAATACGTTCAAAATATAATAGGTGAGGGGGCTGAGAAATAGTGCTTTTGGCATGACATGGCAAAGCTGATGATAGTTCAGTAAATGAGAAAGGAGGGTAATGAGCCCTTTTCACAACAACAGATATTCACACAGCTGCTGTTCATTGTAAATGCTAATGCTTCACACATTGTTAACATAAGCACAGTCTTTCTGGACCTGTGGCCTCAGATTGGCTCGATAAATATATAGTTTATGTAATTCATAACATTGTGGAATGCCCAAGGCCCAATACAACTCAAGGTCTATTAACAGAATCTGTGGCATGATGTCAAATATACCATAGAAAATAATTATCTTCGAAAACTCAATTTCTAAAACCAAACCGTAGGGCATTTACATGGAAGTCTGGGGACAAGGTTGCATCACACACATTGCAATATTGTTTCAAAAGTAGAACCGGAGAAGTTATACATAAAAGTAGTGTGATAGAATTGCTGACCAATGTGGTTTGCGTAAAGTTAAAAACTGATAAACCTATGACTTTACCTCAATATGAGCACATAAATGTATGAAAGATGTACTCCACCTCAAAGTGCAACATTATAACTTTATAAAACTACAATCAGACTTTATAAATCACAGTTGAGCCTTTCAATTTCAAAGAAGCTTATTTAAAATGTTCTCAAAACTACTTTATTCTTTTCATTTTTAGGTAAAAATTAGGTCTTCAATAGAAATTACAGCTCACATAACACATTTAAATGTTGTAATCATTCTAGAAATCTCATAGAGAATTAGTTTCAAATATCTGCTTTCAAACTGCCTGAAATGCCCATGCCCAAACTGAGGGCGGAGTCAAAATTATTTTCTGTTGAAAACAACAACATGCTACAGATTAAAAAATGAATTAAAAAAAACTTAATTTATATAGAACTCAGAAGATTCCTTTAAACCATCAGCAATTCATCAAACCGCTAAATATAAAAGTCACATGAACATCAGAAGCACAAAATTACGATAGATAGATAGATAGATAGATAGATAGATAGATAGATAGATAGATAGATAGATAGATAGATAGATAGATATTTGTAATATGTTATATTAAAATGCAGCAATAACTTCTTCCACTTTTGCAGCAGTCATTCATATCACTTATAAACCTTTTTTTACAGCACAACAAAAAATCGATCAAGGTCAGAATGGTCAATATAGTGCTCGTGTATGAGGGGGCGAGATCACTGCCATTGTATGCACTTGCACTATTCAAGCATGTCTAACACATTAATCGTGGTCGCTGAGAAAGAGCACAAGGAAAGTAAGCAGAACAGCCCTACAGTCACATCTGTCACTTTCAAATTCATTTGGACCCAATTTAACCCCCTGGTAAGTAAATCGAGTCAATTTTGATTTCTTGTTGACTTTGTAAGTCCACAATGTTACACATTCACTCATGCCCAGGAATCAATTGTTCATGTACACTGGTCTGAGATCAGTCTAAACCAGAATTGAGATCATCTATCAGCATCCTATCATTATGAAGACATATATTGGGAGATTAAGTCATAACAGAGGATACCCTCCTTCAACATTACCTCTGCGACCCCTACGGAGAGGCCCCAGGCAACAGCTCCTGAGTTAAGAGGATAACGGATGTCTTTAGAGGCAAAGAAAGCATGGAAATTTACTGGCCAGGAAGCAATCGGCTCATGCTTGCCCTGTGCTTGCCCTTTGAACTGTCAAAATTATAAGAAACACTTTCTGTACTGTGAATATTTTGGACAGACTTATAATGTGCCTTGGATCCCTGCGGTGACACTAATGGGTCGAAGCTGTGGCACTTCCATTTCAATGAGCCGGGCGCTGGAACTGTTGAGCCATTGTGCGGATTCAGCTCATTTCTGCTCTCATTTTTTGGCAATTATGTGATGACAGGTCTGTGGTTATCTATGAACTTGAACAGCATGGGACTTATGAGAGGTCTTAATGTTGGCTTATGGTGAAGAAGGGACCTTATTTGATTTTAAATGCATTAAATATTAATGCTTACCATACATTTTCAACCTTGCTTCGTGGTACAAGTATGACGGTCCTGTTCATGTAAAAAGAAAAAAGAAACTGGGAGGTGACAAAGTCCTACTATATTATTTGTCCTGAAGGATATGGGATGGATGAATGTGTGTTAGAGTTCAGAATGTTTTGAGGTATGCAGGGTGAACCAAGGAAATTGGCTGATGACACATTTCCTAATTCAACAAGGACCTAGTAGAAAGGACCTAGAGGGCAGAGAGTCATTAGCCAAATACCATTTGTGTCCCTCGTATACACTATATTGCCAAAACTTTTTGGATTTCTGCCTTAACATGCACATGGACTTTAATGACATCCCATTCTTGATCTGTAGGGTTTAATATAGAGTTGGCCCATCCTTTGCAGCTATAACGGCTTCAACTATTCTGGGAAGGCTTTCCACAAGGTTTAGGAATGTTTGACCGTTCTTCTAGAAGCGCATTTGTGAGGTCAGGCACTGATGTTGGACGAGAAGGCCTGGCTAGCAGTCTCCGCTCTAATTCATCCCAAAGGTGTTCTATCCGGATGAGGTCAGGACTGTGCAGGCCAGTCAAGTTCCTCCACACCAAACTCGCTCATCCATGTCTCTATGTGCACTGGTGCGCAGTCATATTGAAACAGGAAGGGGCCATCCCCAAAAGTTGGAAGCATGTGCAAAATGTCTTGGTATGCTGAAACATTAAGAGTTCCTTTCACTGGAACTAAGTGGCCAAGCCCAACACCTGAAAAACAACCCCACACCATAATCCCCCCTCCACCAAACTTCAAACTTGGCACAATGGAGTCAGGCAAGTACCGTGGCGAGTCCTGGCAACCGCCAAACCCATTCCATTAAGGTATCTATGCAGTGTTCTTGAGCTAATCTGAAGGCCACATGGAGTTGGGAGGTCTGTAGCTATGACCCCGCTCTGTGATTTTACGTGGCCTACCACTTCGTTGCTGAGTTGCTGCACTGTTGTAGTGCTGTTGTTCCCAATTGCTTCCACGTTGTTATAATACCACTAGCAGTTGACCGTGGAATATTTAGTAGTGATATTTATTAGTAAAATTTCACGAATGGATTCCAGAGGTGGCAACCTATCACGGTACCACGCTTGAATTCACTGAGCTCCTGAGAGCGACCCATTCTTTCACAAATGTTTGTAGAAGCAGTCTGCATGCCTAGGTGATTGATTTTATACAACTGTGGAATTCAATGACTTGGAGGTGTGTGTGTGTGTGTGTGTGTGTGTGTGTGTGTGTGTGTGTGTGTGTGTGTGTGTGTGTGTGTGTGTGTGTGTGTGTGTGTGTGTGTGTGTGTGTGTGTGTGTGTGTGTGCGTGTGTGTGTGTGTGTGCGCGCAAAATAACTGTTACAATGGAGAAACTTTTTTTAAGTGTTGAAATAGTCTAAACAACCAAATCCTTGCTGTATTAGTCAATGCAAAGTTTCCCTCAACTGTTGTAATGTAGCTTTGAGCCCTAGCATGGTCCCAATGTCCAAACATCTGCTCGCTCTCGCTCTCTCTCTCTCTCTTCTCTGCCCTTTCAGAAGGCTCCTTTGGATAGACTGATAAAGTCTGTCTGCCCACACCAATAGATTGTTTTAGCAATTTTGAATTTTGAAAAGGTCTCCATGGTATTTGTGCAAGTGTCATACCATCAGTCATCCATAAGCACTCATGGTTCAAGAGTCTCTCCTTCCATCTGGACCCACTTAACACCTTTATTTCTAAGGCGTGCCACATTAGTTTGCAACCATGAGATGCATTTGTTCTTATTTTGTGACTATGATCAATGACATGAAAAACAGAATCGATAATTCATTTGAATTCCTGGAAACAAAATCTTTAACGAAGACTTCAAACTTTGTATTTTATAGTTTGCTGGAAGGTCTTCTGCATTCTGCAGTAGCGTAACTGTAGAATGCATGCATATTCATTAAAGTGTCTGGCCCTGGTATAAGAACAGATGTTGTGTTTATGGAGTCACAAAGGTGAATTTTTACATAAAGTGTTATTGTTAAATACAGTATACCACAAGCCTATATACCCATGTATCCAGACAAACATGCTCCTGAATGAATGAATGAATGAACAAACAAACAAATGAATGAATGAATGAATGAATGAATGAATGAATGAATGAATGAATGAATGGATGAATGGATGAATGTATGAATGGATGAATGCATGAACGAATGCATGAACGAATGCATGAATTAATTCATTAATTAATGGTTTATAGATGTGATTTACTTATGAATTTTTAGACAGTACCAATATTCTTTTACAGCTCTGTTCAATTTTATTTTCATAATTTATTTATTGTTAATGTTATATACTAGCTCAACCTAAATGTGTATCAGATTGTTTGCATTTCTTGCTTTCTTGTAACTTGTTTGTACCATGCCTCACATAACATAATCAGAAAGAGCTTTATTTGTAGTAACAGTTCTGTAGTACAGCATTTTCTTCACCATACAATATATTTTAACATTAATTGAATGCCATTTAGCAACACAAGTCATCCAGCTTATATTAATATGATATTCTAAAACCGATCTAGCTTACTGCAATGTGCAACAAGTGTCTCATACACGATGGAGCTAATACACAAAGTAGCCTAACATTATAACATAACTTTCAACACACTTAACCCTCTAATGCATGAATTATGTTTTTGCATAAAAATAAATTTTTTAATCTTATTTTCTTGAAGATTTAAGATAACAGATTAACAAAAAAAAAAAAAAAAAATTAAAAACCCACCCCCTGAGCAGATTTTATTTTGTTGCCTCAGGGCAACGCTATGCAGTATAGGTAGTAAATCATAGAGAAAAATGTAATATTGTCTCAACGTTTATTAGGAAAATCAAGAGATTTGAAAATGCCTTTTGTTTAGAATTTACTAAATATAAGAAAAGGGCTTTAAACATGTATTTTTCTGCCTCTCAAACCTCTTTCTGGGGTCCATTCTTCATCACTGTCACTTTCCTCAAGCTCACTGTACTCACTAATAAATCCATTGTTGGGTATGATTCTGACTGATCGCTCCTTTCTACCATAAAATGTCCCTGCATCCATTTTCCTGTAAAACATCAGTGCAGAAAAAGCAAAAACACTGATTTTGGCCTTCAAGAAAGACACATCTACCATTAGCATTGCTAATGCACTGAACACTAGCCTGTAAAAGTACAATTTAATTATTATTATTATTATTTTACCATATTGTGCACAAATAACATGTAATGATGTGTGATAACATCCAAACACATTGTCAGCAAAGACCTCATAAAAAGTACCCCTTATCGCATAATAGCATTGCCCTGAGGCAACAAGAAGAAAAACTGAATTTCTAAACATGCTAAATTAAAAAAAAGTTAATAAAACTTGACAAACGGCTTCTCTACACCTTCATGCACATACATATATTTTTTATTTACAGTTCATGTCATTGTAAATAAGATTACTGGAGCAAATAATCTTACATTCTTCTCACACCATGTGCTCCTGTGACCACATGTCAGAAAAGGAAGTCCCGCCTTCAAATGATGCTTGATAGTGACTCCCACACCTTATTGGACCATTCTATAGCAATCATTTGACCATTTTGATTGGTTGCAATTATTTAAACAAACATGTACTGGAAATTAAACTTAAAAACACTTTCCGTTGCCTGAGAGCAACGCTATGCAGTAGAGGGTTTTAAATGTATTTTTTAGTATTATTGTTTTGACCAATTAAAATACAGCTGAATTACCCCACAATTTTAATTTGTCAGATAAATAGACCTATGAGTAGTAATTCAGCACTTGCGGCTGTTTCATTAGAATGAAATAAAATAAGTTGAATTTAAGTGATCAAAAGTAGCTGTACAAAAGTTCAAGTTCAGGGAAGAAGAAGGTAGATTTTAAACTTAATTTAATCATCAAATAAACATAAACAACAAAGCGAAAGGAGAGGCAGCGACCAGTGGTGTAGTCTAGTTTTTTGTAGTGAGTATACTGTGACCCCCCCCCCCCGCCTAACCCGTCTCATACTAACCCGTCTCATCACCCCATAAGCACCACCACACTCACTAATGCATACAGTATGCAACGACATGTAATTGAGAGCATTATGAGACTAAGTGTTATCAACATGTTAATTTATTATAAGCAACACAAGACTTTAACAGCCAATGAAATTTACAGCTGAGGAGACTGGACTGATTTTCTACTGTTTAGTGTTAACCACCATTTAACTCAGCCAGTTAAGAGCTACATTTAGCCTTAGATGTTATATGAATATGGTCCCTGAAGCACCGGTTTTATCAGCTGACAATAATAATAATAAAAAAAAAACATTATAGGCACAAATACAAATTTACTTTTAGAAATGGTGTTTTTGAAAGAAAATGGTGTTATTGTTTTGGAAAGTTTACTGTTTAAATCAAAACATGTATGAAAATTTGTGTGATATTCCTTTTTAAAATAAGTTTTAATAGATTTCATTATTATTATTATTATTTTACAGTACATTTTACTGTGCAATTTCTTTCATAATTTCTTTGAGTTTATACCGAACTTTTATTTTGACAGGTTGTCGTAAAGACATTACAGTTTCTGTGTGTGTATGATACGAATGAATAACGATAGTTTTATCAAATGAAATGGTGAAATTCTCATGAAGTGACTCTCATAGCAGCTCTGTGATGAAGTTCATGTGTCATGTAGCCTACATCATGTCCTCATAGCTACAGTGAAGCGCTGAAAACACCACGAGCGTGAAGTCACGCTTGCTTCAGTGTGTGTGTGTGTGTGTAGTAGAGCACACATTGAGCGCTCATTCCCAGAGACGTGTTGAACAACTGCAATCTCTTTGAGTTTTTAATATTCACATTCACTAGTCGAGATTTGATTAATTGTACAGCCCTACTTTTGATTTATTCATTCAAAAAATTACCAATTTCCGTGACTTTCTGCTTTATACAGTAGCGTTGTACGTTGTGAGTGGATTCCGTGATTTGATCTGTGTCCATTGCAAACACAGACGCGGTGAATTTATGAATGAAAGTGTGAAAGTTCTGTCACAAAATGAAGTTGTTACGTATCCTCACGCTTTTTTTAGTGGGTATACGGAAATACTTGGCATTTCCTAGTGGGTATACGGCGTATACCTGCGTATCACGTAGACTACACCACTGGCAGCGACCGACTACGGCATTTTAAAACAGCAAAGTAAAATGTCTGCAGGCTCTCGGCCCCACCCTCCATCATACCACAGTAACGTTAATAAAACTTTATTACATTAGCTCGTCCATAAACATGAGTCCTGTCGGATTGCCTTACATCGGCTGTGGAGGTGAAGACGACAACTCCCATGGTTACAAGCTCATTAACGGCATCATCAAGCTACACCTTTGCTATTGTTTTGAATAAGTGACCTCTAGTGGCGAAACTTACATACTGTGCCTTTAAAAAGTGCTGCATGTATATATATATATATATACATATATTTTTTTTACATAATATGTTTGCAGATATTTAGGAAATATGCTATGTTCACATACTTTTTTCTCCTAAAAACAATGCTACAGCCAGTTATTCTACTTTGAAATGCGCGTTCCATGTCAGATTGCAGCCATTGAAGCCAGCAAACAAACTGGGTCAGAGATCGCAGAATCTACCCGGCCTAAAAAGCCTTGACATACATCTAAAAAGCTCTGTGACTGACATATATTAAAATGCAAATACATTAGCTGATCAACGTACAGTGAGGCTCATCGCGTTCCACTGTCAATTGCGCTCGTTCCTGTTGCATGTCCTCAATCTGGCAACCCACGTGAGGAAACACTCTTTTTATAGACATGTGTTATCAGTTTCTCTGGACATTCTCTATTACTACCTTCAATTAATGATGGTTTATTGGAGCCTGCCGACTGACAGTCCCTCCTACTGGCTGGAACAGGTACTGTTCAAGCTGAATAAAAAAAAATGCTGTTAACTAAATTAACAAACCATGCACACAGAACGCTTGTGTGTTAAAAACGTGAACAAAATGGAAAAGAGTGCAGGGTCTGTCTCGAGGCGTGTTTTTAAATTAAACTTCTTTTAACATGACACAGCGATATCGCTATAGCCCTGCTCTAGTGGCATCGCTGCTCTACACAAAGCACACACAAAAACAGTTGGAGCTTGGTGACATGACATTCCATCTCTGATAAATGTGTGTGCGTATGTGAGTGTGCAGCCTGTGAATCCAGCACAGTGGGTCCACTGTTTGGGAAAGCGCTCTAGACTCTGGCAGAGAGACAAAATAGCCCATAGCTACTGATGCCTCTGCCTCCAGCTGTCACCACTGTCATCAGCAGGGGAAATGTACTGAGAAGTTTTAAATTGCGGTCTTATACCAGAACAAGGTAGTACATTGCGGCCATACAAAAACTGCATTACAACATAAGCTAACTTATTGCACTGCCATTATCATTACACCACTGATGATGACATCATCCGCATTGTCCTCTAACTACCCATGTTGGCTCAAAACAGAAAATACATTCAAGCAAACAAACAAAAACTATGCTGGGTTGGCTCACGAAATGCATTGCAATTAAATCTATAGTACATTAAAAAATTACCTCAATTATTACAATACATAACTGTTGACTCACAAAATGCACTGCATTTCAAACAAACAAAAACTACTTTTAATTTAATCACCATGAACATTATCTTCTCTACCTTACTGAGGTCATCATCAGCTCACAAATATTTCAAACAAACACACACACACACACACACACACGCACACACACACGCACGCACGCACGCACGCACGCACGCACGCACGCACGCACGCACGCACGCACACACGTACACACACACACACACACACTATAGTAATGTCCATCTATACGTATGCTGGCTCAAAAGATGCATTGTAAAATTATGCAAAGAAATACATTTGGTATAAAGCATCAATAGAAAATGTCAATTTATGAAGATGCTGTTTAGGAAATTTAAACATAATGCTCAGACAAATAGTACAGCACCACCTGAACAAAATTGCTGGTTTTGGCCTGAGGAAAGCATTCCTTTAGGACCCTATTACTTGTGTGAACCGTGCCCAGTGACCCGCTCAGGACGATCAGATCTGACCAAATCCTTCTCTCCACCTCCTCACGAGTCAACCAGTCAGATTGATAAATGAAAAAAAAAAAAGGAATGATTCCTCTTTCTCATCTGCTGTAACTCACTCTCTCGCTCTCTACGGACACCAGGTGATCTCTGACCCAAAGCTCAGTCAGGAAGAGAAGAAACTCATCACTCACTTCATTACCCCTCAGTCGTCCTGCCTCAACACACTACCGGCTCTGTTCTTATCTCAACCCACACAACCATCTGAGACGCATGAATCTGAATGGCTGCATCCCACCCTGGAGATCAGGGCGTGGGCCGGGAGGCGAGGGTTTCTTAGGGTGGGATTAGCAGGAAGAGCGGTCAAGCCGATAGGCATGTCCAGGAATTAAAGTCTGACCTTGATGCGTGATACTCTATTTCCACAGCTTGATGAAAGTGCGACCGACTTAGCTATAGTTTTCTGATCTAAAGCAAAGCTGGAATCAGAAGTCTACCAGACTTTACTTTTCTCCATCTCGACTCACGCAATATGGCATATTTCAGTACTTATTTAGTTTTGTACGCCTCTCTTCAGGCGTGGCCCGGCTTTACAGCTCCCAATAAAACACCAATACACTTTTACAAGCCAGCCGGAGATATTTAAAATACCCACTCATCATTTCCTTCCAGAACATAAGGGTTGTAGTAATTGGAGACATTTGGAACTTCTCGGGATAAGGAGAGGCGAGCACCTACCTGCTCATTCCTTATAAATGCAGACAATTGCCCATTATATTACGCCATTATGGGAACAGATTGTGCTTAGATCGCTCCCAACTCTTTGCCAGTAAAATAAAAGATGCATATTTTACACTTAAAGTGTTACCGCCGAGTCCTGGAGAGTTCAATAGTGCTAAGTCGGTGCATTAGTAAGAGACGCAGGCCTCCATGCGGGCCAGCCTGTGAGAACATGAGGACTTTGGCACTTTTATGACACAGAATGGGAGTTTAGAGCTGATTCCAGAGCTAAACAAGAGAGTTAAAGGGTACTTGAGAGCTTTACTTCTGTGCCAATAACTCTTCAGGGAAGGGACACCGTAGCAGGCAAAAGTACCACTGTTATTTATATTTTCTATTTAGTATTTTTCTCTTTGGTTTGTGCTAATGGACATTCAGAGTGTACTAAACTTATTTGCTCAGTTCATCGAGGTGAATCATAGACAATATGCACAATATTAATCAATATCAGAGTGTCTCTGAAAGGTATTGTTAGTATAACTCACAGTAAGATCCCTAGAAACGTCTTCAAGAGACACAAAATGAGAACTCTGTTATCATTTATTCACCCAACATGTCATTTTTTTTATTCATTCAGCAAAACACAAAATAAGACACTTTAAAGAATGTTTCAACTACTTGTATCCATACAGTAAAAGTCAATGGGGTCTAAAATCAACTGACTTTCATTGTATGGACAAAACAGGATAATGCTGGTGATGTAATTAATGACATCATATTTTTTTCTAAATTATTTTGTGCTCTACATAACAAAGCAGGTTTGGAAAAATGTTTTGTTGTGAACTATAACTGTAATACCTCCCATTCATCTTCTGTTGTTCATCTCTAAGTTCTCCTCTATTTAACGTCTTTCTCCACAAATTTCAACAGTACTCATCTTACATTTTCTTTCTATTTCTGATGTTCCACACCTTTATTGACTGAGCAGATCAGCGAGGCTCAATTAATAACGGAGAAGGATTAACGGACTGACCTTTTTTTTTTTCTGCCAACAATTCCCATGGGGCTCAATTTATCTCCAGGAATCCACAACTAGTGAAAAAAAAAAATGTGATTGACACTCCTAACCTTCATTGGGATGTAATCTTCATCTTTAGCACTTGGAGATCTAATTAATTAGTGGAATCTCATTTCCGCGCTAATGCAAGTAGACAGAGGCGTGATAGAGGAGAAAGGGGAGAGAGGGAGTGCGAGGAGAGAGGGAGGGGGTGCCATTTTTAATCACTCAAGATGGACTCCACCTGCTTTATGCACTTTAGGACCACAACTGAACTTTCTGGCTTGCTGTCAAGTAGCTCTCTGGTTAAACCAGGCAAATGTCTAGATTTGAACTCTTGTGCAGTCGAAATCCTTGCGAGAGTGCTTTGTTTGCTCACTGCTTACAAAGGGGCAGGTTAGGATGAATCTCACAAGAGTTTCACAACACAGAGACATTACCATGAAGACATTTGCTTCAAGGCCGTGGTTTTATGATAGATAAATTAATAAAAAATATGAATAACTTCAATGAATGTGGAAACTGACCATTAACCAACATGAATAAATGCTGTAAACGTATTTTGCATTTTGAGTTCATGACGTACTAATGCATTAACTGATATTATTAACCAAGTAACACTGTAAAACGTTACCTTAAGGATGAATCCTTATTTTTGTCCATGGCAGAGCACAGATATGACAACAGTAGACGTGTAGGAGAAAATGACAAGACGGAAAGACAGAGAAACCGAAGGAGAGAAAAAATTGCACCTTTCTCTAGTGTATTTATAGAAATTGACAAAGTTTAGAGTCTATCATAAGATTGAGTTTCTCTTGTTCTTCAGGCCCCTGGGCTTGATGGAATGGGTGAAGTTTTCATGAGTATAACGTCAAAGGCCCAGCACTGACGTTTGGTGACTGGTATCATGTGTCTAATGGCAATGTGTCACGATGAAAATGACAAATGTTTCTGACAGAGCCTCCCAGCATTGGGACACAATAGCCACACACACACACAAAAGTTTGAATGGCATTTATAGTGAAAATCTTCTCATAACTACTGAAATAATTCAGCTATTTAATTTCTGATGCGAGTATATTGAAGAATAATTTTGGATATCATTAATAAAGCCCCAGGTAAAAAATGAATTTAAAATTATAAATAACAGACAGAGGGGAATTTTGCTGAATAAAAGACATAATTTAAAAACAATCCTGGGGCAATCCTAGAGTAATCTCCGTCCTGCAAAAACTCACTCACAAGTCTATTTCCTACGCAACTAAACTCGATCTTTACATAATAATGACTGAGTAAATGACAGTTTATATCTTTTATGCAGTGAAGTGCACATCAAATCATGCAATAATGCAGTGTTTTCAATCGCCGCCCACACCCCTCCTGCGTTCACTGTAATATTTGCATTTAGATGACATAACATAATAACTCAGGAACCACCTGCAGGAGTAAATATTTTGCTGTCTGTTTTGTCTAGCCGTCCTGCCAAACACAATGATTCATTAACTGAGAGCGGGGAAGAATCTTCATATGGCGACTGACATTCAATTATGCGAGAGAGATCAGATTAAAAAGAAGTCCGAAGAGCATGTCTGAAAAGGCTATTTTGCGGGCGAGCGCGGCGGGGAGGCTGGAGCTGTAATTTGAACGACCGTTTTGGGTCCTGGCTGAACGTGGCGACAGTAAGGGAAATCACAACGCTGCGACCTCACAGTAATTGGATGTCTATTGTGTGTCAGCGCATGTGCCCGCACAAGGACTGCGTGCAGATGTGTTTATATGCGGTTTATTTTCATTTGATGAAGCTTGTAAAACGGGCTTTAAATCGCAAAGTCTGTCCGTAATCGTTGCACTAAATTTTTATTATTACAAAACCAACAAGCTTTAAAATTCACACTTTGATCATAAACCCTGCAATGTATGAATAGATAATGGTTGTAAGAGCTTGAAACAATATTCACACAATTGCTGTTAAATGTGCCATGAGAGGCAATGATATCTTGTTCACACACACGCACACGCACGCACACACACGCACACGCACGCACACACACACACACACACACACACACACACACACACACACACACACACACACACACACACACACACACACACACACACACACACACACACACACACACACACACACACACACACACACACACACACACACACACACACACCTTTAGCTCCAAATCCTGATCTAGACAGCATTTTAAGGCAACATAGATCATCCTGATGTGAAGACTGAAAAATACTTTTTTGGGGGGATAAATCTGAGGCAACATTGTATGTAGAAAAGGCAACCAAAACTCGTCTGCTTTTAAAAACTATAAAAGCGTCTGCTAAATGCATAAATAAAAAATATATAATAGTATAATATTAGTGGCGTTTGCATGTTCTCGCTGTGTCTGTGTGGGTTTCCTCCGGGTGGTCCGATTTCCCCACACAATCCAAAAACATACAGAATTGAAGACGATAAATTGTCCCAAGCCAGGGTTGGGGAAAGACCTGCTGACCTAACCAGGAAAAATTGCCAAACAAATTTATGGATAGTCTCTCAAGAATCACCAAGGGTCGGATATGACTGAAAATGTAATATATAGATAATATTTTGTAAATACCAAAATATATGAACGGTATAAATATACTATTTTATTCAATATTTGTATGCTATATGTGTTTTTTATTCTTACCAGCATCATTAGCTTAACAGCATGCTGATGTCAAACTATGTAGGAAAGTTGACAGCAAGGCAACTCACTAGGATTCAGAACAGAGCTCTTATCTGACCACAGACTGGCCATCAGAAGAAGGACTGTAATGATTAGACATACTCCATAAGAGGACTGCCAGAACTCTGTCACTGAGTATCGATTTTAAGATGTCTATTTTGCTACTATGTCATTTGGGCTTATGAAACAAAGGTGGGACTACTCTGCCTGTCAATCGGCTGTCAGATTTAGTGGCAGGCCTCTGACTGCCAGGACCGGGAGCAGATGCGCTGTGGGTAGCCACCGATAGCGGACTGACCAACAAAATTAGTTTCCACCCCCCCAAAGCAAGTCTGAAATCTGTCAGCCTGTCTAAATAAAACTGAAAACTAAAACTTCAAACAGAATTTCATGCCTCTGATACGAGACTCTTATGAAACTTTGATGATAATAAATATCATATGAAAGAGTATCATTTGTTCAGTGTCCTAATGAAATATCACTCGTTGATTTTCTGACTTTCTTTTAATAAAATAAACATTATAAATCAAATAAAAAATAGTATGACTTTAGGGGTGTGACGATACCCTCATGTCACGATTCAATACATATCACGATACTGAACTCACGCTACGATATTATTGCGATACTCCAAAACATATGATAAAAGGTTTTACTGTTGATTAAAATGCTAAAATTGATATTACATTGTGTGTGTAAATGAATAAGGCTTGGATTTGGTGTTGGTAACCCAATACACAGGACAATAGTGACACTAGAATACACATATTCATGATTCTGAAGCTGAAAATACAAAATTATTTTAGACGAATGTGCTTGCACTCTGTCAGTGACTAGATATATTTAAAATAATGTAGGCCACTTCATACTGGTAACATAAGACATAGCATTATCAGGACCCACAAATATTCCCCCATTGCATTATTATGCATTATATTCAACATTATATAGGCTATAGAAGTTTAATGTAGTACTGACACTAAAACTGAAAACACACTGTAATTTTTATTTTGGGTGAACAATAAATATTGTTGTCACTATCCACAATGCATATTGTTGCATTTTTGCATTGCGAAAATTTTTGACAATGTACACCCCTACAAATAATTCAAGAAAAAAACACTAACAAATAATAAAATAACAAATACTAATTATTATTATAAAGAATTAAATACAAAAATGTAATTAAATGAATTACATACAAATGAACATACATTAACAATTTTAAATTAAATATATTAAATTAATTGCATTAACAAAAATAAAATATAAAAACAAAAAAGCTAAGAGTACTTCTATTTTTGCCTACATTCAAAACTAAATGCTCACACACACAATCACATGCAGACATCGGCTCACGGCCCGTTAATGATCAGAATGTGGTGAAACGGAAACACGGTGTGATCATTTACATCACTCTGTGTTCCTCGCCAAAAGGCAATGTGTGTAGGATCAGTGCTGCAAGCTTCTGAACCAATCAGATCAGAGGAAAAGATCAATCCATGACAGGTGCATGTGATGATCATCCTTTGCATCTTTTTGAAAGGGTGTCTGCTCTGCTGTCTGCTGCACACATGGACAGATGATAATTTGAAAACCAGATTTAGGCGTATAGGAGCTTTTGGTTTCCATTTAATAATAAATTATATCCCACATAGTTGACAGCTCCGATGACATAAGACTACCAAGTTTAACCAAGTTGTGATGTTCCTATTTCTGACAACAGGGTTTTAACCGATTAATCTTACATTAGGAACATCAGGTACTACTAGAAGCTTAGAACACCAAGCTACACACATTATTAGTCACGCATGCTGATCTGAAAGATAGCGGAAAGAACAGGCACTTTTGACCTGTCAAGAGAAATGCGTGCACTGAGAAAACTCTCTGTGATGCTTGCGCAAGTTGTTGACAAGCCATTAGTTGAACTAGCCAAACTGACATTATTGCAGAATAGTTTGATGTGAGCATGAATTTCAATTAATTAGATCAACCTGTCCGATTCTTGCGAGGAATAAATACGCATTTCTTGACTAGATTTTTTAAGGCTTGAGAGACAAACTAGATTATACAATTCCACATGTATACAATTTAGGGATGTCCCGATACCACTTTTTCACTTCCGATACCGATGCCGCAGCTTTGGCTATTTGCCGATACCGATATCAATCCGATATTTTTATTTTATTCTTGAACTAATACTACTACTAATAATAAAATATATGGAAGCACTTTGCTCAATTAGCCACCTAAAAACATCTCACTCAAATGGAGAACAAATACTTCTCCAGTATACTCCACAACCAAAGTTAATTATGAAAGACTGCCACCCAGTTTATTCAAACACTACACTACAAAGAAAAAGAAAAAAAATACAGGTACTTCAGTACTTAAAGCTACCAACAGGTTTAAAGTTAAACTAATTTAAACAGCAGCATTCAGCATTGTAAACAAATAAGTACAAAACTATCCCTCACAGTGCAGCTATGTGCAAATCACAGTGATAACAAAAGGCGCTGAAAGACATAAATAAATATGTATAACATTCCAAATAAATAACATAACATTAACAAACGGTTCTGATTAACTCGGTTCGGGAGAAGAGATAAAAGCCGCCCACACTGACAATTGATTGGTTGGGTCCTTACATGCGCTTCGTGAGTCACACACGCACACTAGCACACACACGCATGGTCTCTCGCTCCCTCTCTCTGCCGTGCGCGCTACGCATGCACGCTCTTGCTCGATCGCTCTAGATTCGGGAGATTATAACTAATTTGCGCTGACATGGCTATTCTGTAAGTTAGCTAACTCTCATACTCATGCGACTATAATTGGCTACTACTGTTATCACGTGACAGGCTGCGCCGCTTAACTGGATGTCGCATCAAGGGAAATGCTAATATTCAAGCATTTAGGCGATGGTTTAAGCTAAATTTTCCCACGGTTTGTGTTGGATAGGTATCGGATCATATTTTTTTCTCCCCTCCGATCTCCGATGTAGCGTTCTGGGCCAGTTTTGGCACGATACCGATGACGTGGACCGGATCGGGACATCCCTAAAACAATTCCGCTGTGAATTTCCAGGCAGCATGGTGGGTAGAGGTATTATTGTAAAAGTGTAGTAAGGGAACTTTCAAAATACCAACACATTTCTGGCAACGAAACTCCTCTTGTTGTAATTATAGCAGAGAACCGCACACGTAGCAGGCCCGTCACACACCTGTCTCCTTAAAACACCTAAAATCCCCTGGAGCTCTTTGTGTAAAACATCTGTCACACGTATGAGATCAACTGCGACGAAGCACAGACTCGTGGGAATCGGGCAGAGGAAGCATGGTGTCAGTAAGACGTAGCGGTGACAGTGAAAGTTAGCGGAGTTTGTCAACATCCAGCGCTTCGCTATAAAGAAATCAGAATAAACGGCTACATTCAGACACCTTTCATGTAACATTTCAATTATAATGTCAACTCGACTATCAAACGTGCTCTCGACTGCACACAAACATGCATTTAATGATGGCTTCGCTCTGTTCCAGCTGAGGGGTTTTTCTACTGGCCTTGTCGGACACAGCCGATGCTAGTGGATAAGTGTGTATAACCTCAATTAAAGCATGCTCTAAATGTCTGACAACAGCTAATATTCCTCTTCCAGCAGCGGGCCGAATTGATGTTCCTTCATTCGTCACCCTGCAGAAAAAGCAATCATGCTGTTGTCTCGCTCTGCTTAGGAGCTGGAAAGCTCTGCCTCCAGTTGCTCATTAGCATGCACCGCTAACACCTCCTGTCCTCAAGACACCATCGCATCTTCCCTGCATTCATCCAACCTCCCGTCTCTTAACAACATTAAAAACACTGCTTTTACGTGCCGAAGAATCTGCTCTAATATACTTGCTTTAAAGGTGGTTTGAGGATAGTTAAACATTTAAACACACCACAGCTATTGTTTTCCCCTCATGTTTGCTGTTGTTATGCTTGCTTATTTGCACAGCTCGGTTTGAACAGAAAGCCTCCGTTCTGTCGGCCCTCCTGTTAGAGTTTCTTCTCATGACGCTTTAAGAAAACAGCCAGTCTTTAAAAACATTCAAATGGGTATTTTTTTTAAATATCTGGAGCACATTTGATACATTTACCATTCGTGTCACATGGAAAATTCATTTGCAGACACAAGACCTGTGCTGATTGACATGCCAGAGAAGCAGTGTAAAGATATTCCAGAATAGCTAGAATGGTAAAATAGCTTCCCTTCTCTTTTGTGTTTGCAAATGTTTGCTGAGAAATTTAAATCCAGTGCTAACATTGCTAACATGTTGTTAACTTCCAGTAGACCATCAAATACACACTTTCTAAGACAGAAATCTTGAAAGATAAATAGAAAGTATTTCAAAACTGAACAGCACAAACAAAGAGAATGGAACGAATTTACAATAAGATTGAATTTGTTAACTTTAGTTAGTGCATTATTCATCACAAATTCACAATTAACGATAATAACCAAATTCACAATTTTTATGTTAAACAATTCTAAAATATATATATATACAATTGTTATATACACTTGTTTTTTTATGCTCACTAATGCTGTTTATTTAATCACTATAAAAATACATCAGAACACTTGAAAATATTATTGTAATTTAAAAGAAATGTTTTCAATTTAAATATATTTTATGGTCTAATTTATTTATATAATGTTAAAGCTGAATTTTCAGCACTTCAGTAACATTCTTCCTTCAGAAATCTTTCTTTCAGAAATCATTCTAATATGCTTACGAAATATTTTTTATCATTATCAAAGTTGAAAACAGTTGTGCTGCCTAACATTTTTGTGGATACACTGAAAGGATTAAATAAAATTATTTATAATTAAACATTGAAATTATCATTATTATTATACACACTCACTGGCAACTTCATTAGGTATACCAGTTTGAGATGTTTTAAGCTTTGTGACATGGTGTTATCCCGCTGGAAGTAGCCATCAGACATGAGTACACTGTGGTGATAAAGTGATGGACTTGGTAAGCACCAATACTCAGATCGCCTGTGGCCTTTAAATGATGCTCAGTTAGTACTAAGGGGCCAAAAAAGTGGCAAGAAAATATCGCCAACACCATAACACCACCACCAGCCTGAAGCGCTGATACAAGGAAGGATGAATCCATGCCAAATTCTGACCCTACCATCTGAATGTCATAGGAGAAATTGAGACTCATCAGACCAGGCAATGTTAGTCTAATTTGGTGAGAGCATGCAAATTATAGCCTCAGTTCCCTGTTTTCGGCTAACAGGAGTGGCACCCGCTGTGGTCTTCTGCTGCTGTAGCCCATCTGCTTCAAGGTTTCGACGTGTTATGCGTTCAGAAATGGTCTTCTGCATAACTCAGTTATTGTCGTCTGGCATCAACAAATCACTTTCGCCCACAGAACTGCAGCTCACTGGATATTTTCACCTTTGTTTTGGACCATTCTCTGTAAACCCTAGAGACGGTTGTTCGTGAAAATCTCAGTAGATCAACAATTTCTGAAATACCCAGACCATCCCGTCTGGCACCAACAACCATGCCACGTTCCAAGTCACTTAATTCACTTTTCTTCCCCAGTCTGATGCTCAGTTTGAACTTCAGCAGATCGTCCTGACCATGTCTGCATGCCTTAATGCATTGAGTTGCTGATGTGATTGGCTGATTAGATATTTGCATTAATGAGTAGTTAAACGGGTTTAACCAAATAAAGTATGTAAATAAAGTGGCCAGTGAGTGTACGTATTATTTGTTCATTCATATTAATTTCATATTCATTCATAGATTGTTATGAATATATTGTTCATTTATACTTAAGCATTAACCTCTGTTAATTGAATCGTGTTGTAAAATGTTACAGAAAAAAAAACAGAATTTAAGAGCAGGATAAATATATTTTCACCAATATGTTATTACTTATATATAGCTTATGTCAATCCAACAATAAAAAAGAGGAACTCAAAGAAAGCGCATACCTCTCTATCGAGCTGGTGGGGTGATATCACGGTGACAATGTCGCCTCTTTCCGGGTCGATGTAGAACATATTGGGTGAAGGTTTATCGGGCTGCTGTCTCACGATGATGTAGCGCAGCACAGCGTTGTCCGTGTTGGGATCGTCTGCGTCGTAAGCCGTCATGGTCATCACTGTAGTGCCTGCCAAAAACAATTTGAAAACCGATGAGTTATAATGGAGACAAATGAGCAGGATGCTACTCGGTTTGGTGCCAAATATATCCTTAAGGTTTTATCTGTACACCGACACCACTTGTATTGCCATTTTTCATTAAACCGCACAGCCAAACGAAACCGTAATCGATCGAAACCACGTTTGAATGGGGCTTCAGGGCAGACAGAAAAATACAGAAGAGCAAAACTCCACTTCTAAGAGGCCGTGTTCTGATTCTCCCGACGCAGTTTTATATTGTACTGCATCTAAAATAAGGATGCCGTTCTTGGCAGATGAACTGTAATCCTAGTCAATCCTTGACATATCTGCTCGCCTCCTCTCTTAGACGTGGCCCCCGGAATGAACAGCGGCTCGACGGTATCCGGAGAGAGGCTGATATCTCAGTTCAGGTGGCGTCTGTTCATCTATTTCATTTTCCTTCCATCTCATCTGAATGTGCTCAGCCGCAAAAGTGGGCCGCAAATGGAGCCGGAGCCTCTCAAAGTCACAGTGACCAGACAGTGACATGAAGCTAAGTCATGTCTATCTCCTGAAGTTAATGGCCTCTATCACTGACGTTAACCTCGCGATCAGCCTTTACAAGAGCTCCTGCACGGTACGGTATAAATCCAGAAGGCACCAAAAAGACATGCACACAAACAAACAAAAAAAAAACTGGAGAGGAAATGTGCTGAACACCCTCAAATAGGAATATTAGCATCTTAGAGTGAATGAGTAAAAGGCAATTCTAAGTAATTAAGGGAGAAGTGGGTTTCTGCAAGGGAAGAGAGATGGTATTAGGCGGCGGTTAAGAAGTACACCTCTAATGATTAATTACACATGCTGAAGCGCATAGCGGGGCTCTCTCGTGACACCGCTAGTCGAGGCGAGCGGTTCCACTTCACTGTTCGGTTACACCAAGTTATACGACCTCCGTGTTCGCAGATACACACACTGACACGCATTCGAGTGTGTACCGATGCGCACACACAGACACGTACAACCTCTTTCTCTCTCACACACACACACACACACATAGGCTACTTACAGAAAGACAAGCACCCAGACGAGAGCACTCATGCTCAGCTTTATGAAGGGCAACTTTATGTTTTAAAAACCTGTTAGTTATCAGATGGTTTTGTTCTTGTCAGTTGTTTGTTGTACCTGTCAGTTATAGGCTAGAAAAATGTAATCAAATGGCAATCAACCACATTAATTGAAACGCTGACATTCAAAGTTTGGGGTAGATACGTTTTTTTTTTCATACTTTTATTCAACAAGGATGCATTAAATATATTAAAAGTGACAGTTAAAGGGGTGGTTGAGTATGATTTCACTTTTCTAACTTTAGTTAATGTGTAATGTTGCTGTTTGAGCATAAACAACATCTGCATTTACAACGCTTAAAGTTCAAAGCAAAGGAAGATATGCTTTTTTTAAGGACTACAACAAACGGCTGCTAGGAACTACACGACATTCCTCACGGGTTAGTGACATCACCAACCCTAAAATGTACATAAACCCCGCCCCCGAGAACAAGCAGTCCATTTTGAGAAGAGGAAGAGTTGTTGTATACGAGTACATTTGTGAGTCAGCTCAAACTTTAGCATCCATCTTTTCACATGCAATAAAAAAGTCACTCTGTGTGAATCTCACAACAGTTCCTATACGAGCGATTTATAGATTATATGACAGAATCTGCTAATTGAAGATAGTTAACTCCACATCAGCAACATAAATTCATCAACTAACCATTCAGAGACGTCCTGTTGCATTCTACATGTTGTCACTTCTTCTTGAATCTCTCCATCTTTGTCGAACTCCGTTCGAATTTTTTCGAAAAGGCAGAATTTTTTTTTAGTGCTGTGTGAGGTAATCGGAGCTGCTAACACACACAAGCTCTTGAAACCCCGCCCTCTGTGTCGGGAGCAGCAGCTCATTTGCATTTGAAGGGCCAGACACAAAACTGTGCGTTTTTGCAAACCCTCAAAAAGTGACAACTTTAACATGCTATATAAAAATATCTGTGGGTTATTTTAAACTAAAACTTCACACACACACTCTGGGGACATCAGAGATTTATTTTACATCTTGTGAAAAGGGCATTTTACTACCCCTTTAAGACATGCATAATGTTATTCATCAAAGAATCATGAAAAAAAATTAATAGAGTTTCTACAAAAACATTAGGCAACTGTTGATGATAATAATAATACATGGGCACAAAACAGCATATCAGAATTATTTCTGAAGGATCATGTGACACTAAAGACAGCTGAAAACTCAGCTTTGACATCAATACATTTTAAAATATTAAAATAGAAAACAATGTAATAGTATTTCACAATATTACTATTTTTACTGTATTTTCGATCAAATAAATGCAGCCTTGGTGAGCATAAGATTTTTTTTTTTCTACAACATTAAACATTTTCCAACCCAGAACTTTTGAATGGTAGTATATATCAATATATACTGAGAAAAGCAAATTCATGCCTAATGGACTCTATAATTAATTGCATACATTTTTATTCTATCACATACTTTTTCTTTTGAATATTCAGTATATTTAGTATGTGGACATGAACATGTAAAATAGCTAAAGCAAACTTGTCTTTTACCTGTATTTGTCCTTCAGAAATGTCTAAACACCAGAAGAAAGTACATTTGCTTGAAAAAGATAAAGAGTTTATGTCTTTTCACTAGAGCTCAGTTAAATCAATGACTGTTTAGCAGCACTGCGCATCATTGCTCAGCTAAAACCACAATTCAAACAAGATTCAAAGACATTTGAGTTAAAATTGAGATACAATTACTTCATACTGATCTGTACAAGATTGGGAACTCTGTAAACTGACCGTGGCCATTAGGGATGTGGTATTGAATCACAAGTAGCTAAATCTAGTTTTGGCTGTCTGTGAAAAGTAGTCCTGTCCAAATAGGGCTTGAAAAACAAATTCAACCTTGTTTATGTATAGAATGTATTTATAATCAAGAAATTTTACAACTGTACAAATATTTGAATAGCACAATGAAACTAATCACCACATGACCACTTGATTGTGAATCACCGTTCAATCTGGTTCCCGTAGTTCTATTAACATGTTGTCCTCCTGCACCCTCATAAAGATAAAAAAAAAAGCCTTGAGGTATTTAGCGCTCATCAATATGAACCATGACAAAAGCCATCAGCTCCCATCAGCACACACATAAATCAACAAGCGGATCTAATTGGCTGATGGGAAGGGCCAGAAAGTGAATGCAAATCACTGCTACGCAATTATGAGGCAATTATGTCAAAGCTGAGCCCAATTCAGGAGCTATTGTCTTCCTTTATGAAGTCCATACTCTCCCCAGCGCCAAGCCGGAATCAATGTTAACTACATTGGAAGGTTTAATGGGAGGACCTGAAATGGCTAGACTTGAATCTGCGGGTCTCCATTACTGTATTATCAACTCTGTTCATCTAATTGGGGCTATGGGATCAGTCAGAGTGAGGACTTTTTCTTTCTGGCTCTTTCTTTCTCCCTTTTAATTCCACCATCTTGTCACACTGAACAAGAGGCAGAACATTGAAATGAATAATGTCTCATAAAATGCCTGACTTGAGCGGTTAATTTGATATCAGGTTCAGTGTCTAACTCTGCATTAACTAAGGCACACTGTTGGCATGCTGAAATCAACCACAGTATCAACCGTCCCCAACCCGTCCCCCACCCTTTCTTATGCCAAACATTCAGACTTGCTGTGGCTATACCTGCAGCAACGTCTTTATCTGTTGCACACACTCTTCTCGTCCTCTCATTCTGTCGCTCTCTGATGTAGCAGAAGAATGTGTTGTTTGGAAGATCGAGGCATTTTAGTGGGCATCTCTGCCTTCTGCCAACAGCTGACGCCCGGTGGGTGCCAATCACAGTGCCCCACTCCAGAACCGAAGGCAGTGGTGTACCATCCAAAACCGTGGGCTTCTCCACAGGGTGCCTTCCACTTCGACATGGCCCCAGCTGCCTAAAATCAAGCGCTAGCTAAAAAGCGGGGCCCTTCAGCTTTTGTGGAGGAGAGGTTTTACATAATAACAACTCAAAGTGTGTCAAGGCATTAAAAGGGCATATTTATATCCTGATAACGACAGTTCGGGCCAGAAGGCAAAGAAATCAGACCCGTTTTCTTCATTCTCTTTCTTATTCTCAATCTGTTGCTCTTGTTCCCTCTTTTTTTCTTGTTTCTTCTCAAAGGCAGTGAGTTAAAGAATTGCAGTGGGTTATTTGCTAAGTACACACGATCTGGTTTAACAAAGCACTAAAAATATTGAAATTGGAATTTGAAATGACATTTAAATTAAGTCAATGGCTGTTTAAATCCAAATTGTGAATTAAATGTTTAATTTGCCTGGCAAAATGAGGGTTAGTTTAATCAACAATGAAAATTATTATTGTATGAAAAAGCTGCTTTATCCACAAATTGTTTGGTGATATTCAGATTATTATTATTTTTTTCATAAACTAATGTTTATGGACAGGCAGGATGGGTATAACTTTAGAGACTAATTCAACAACAAAAAAAAAACTAAAAATAAGAACAACTCTAAAAAAATATGTGCACCACTATTTGTGGGGTGAGGTTGTGGAACGGTTTGGAGCAGGTGTTAAAACATTGTACAAACATTAAACAGTTTAAAAAGTTGTATAAAACATCTTTATTAAAAGGATATGAGGATGAACAGATGTGATTGTGAGTGTGGGTTATAATACTGATTGCATTGGGATGTCTGATTATAGGGTGATGGGATGTTTGATGCAAAATGTAAAAACATTGGTTGGTGTTTAAAAGTACTGTTGTTATCTTGCTGAATATATAATGATATATATACACTGGAATATAATAATATATACTGGAACTATTTAGATTTGTATAGGGGTGTGAAAAATAACATGTTTCTGCTTCATCCCGCTCCTATTCGGACATATTGTAATTATTGTTTATAATACCGTATAGATATTGTTTTTCCTTCATATGTTGCAACATGCTTATTGTATTTTTATATTTTATTTTATTTTTATCTTTAATTGCTCTAAATAAAAGAAAGAAACAAAGGAAACATTTTTTTCCAAAACTTTATTTCTTATGCAAGCTATTCCTTTAAAAATATTACCACCGTTGGAAAGTAGGCGGTAAACAGAATTTTAATAATAAATAAAACAATAATTAAATGCTTTTGCATTTGGTGCACTGTATAGTTTAGCAGAGTTTGGGCTTTTTAAAGAGTCGAATCAGGTGCGTGAATCTCAGTGGTAGAGCGATACTGCACATTCCCATAATAGTATGCTAGATCCCTGTCAACCTACTGTAGCACAGAGAACCGCAAATCACATTCAGCGCTAATGTTGCGGCTATTTGCATTGTTAACAGTAACATAATTCCTTTAGGTGCTAAAACAATGCAAAAAACTTGTGAAAATTAAAAAAAAAAATACATAATTAGCATTAGGAACAATTCATTTTTAGTTCCCCCCTCTGTTCACAGTTCTACAGTACTGTATAAAAAAAGAGTTGGAAAAGAAAGTAAGGGCTACAGTGTGCTAACACAAGGCCGGTGTTACACATGGCACATCCTCTATTATAGACATCCAGGGAAATCAATATGACTTCAGGATCTCATTCACACCGGGGAAGCCAACGCACTGTGTGATGGGCTTTATAATAGGAAGAACGGGGGAGAGATTGAGACAGGATGAAATAATGATGGAGCAGGTGTGTGTGAGCGAGTGATCAGACTAGACACCAGGATGAGAGAGAAAGAGAGGAAGGGCGAACGGTCCACAGGGAAAGCAGACTATGAAGATTCTGGACAAGGGATCACAGCACTTTGGACTCTGGACTTCGACTAAATTAAAAGTGTACAAATAATGAGGCTAATTTTACACCTGAAATCTACAGAATTACTTTTTTTTTAGTTCAGAGAGGGAGAAAGATTCATCCCAAGGACACGTTTCAAATTTTTCGGGACATTGATTGATCATTGCATTGTCTGGGGTGCGAGACTTCAAAAAGCACAAAATTCTACAAAAAGTCTGTTTTTTTTATAGTCCATCTCTGCTACATAGCAACAGGAAAGCACAGAGCGGAATTGCCCTTCATTTTGGGAGGTAATTCAATACATCTAGCAGTTCTAGAGAAAGATAAATGGACTACAATGTGGAATGGAGCACTGAGGTGAAATTTGCTGCCTTCTTGCCCTGAATGGACCAGCTGACTTATTCTCCCTTGGTTAAAGGCACTCAAGTGAAATTCAGCGCTCTGTCTAAGAGAAGTCCGCAGGCAAAGTCCGACTATTCAACGTTCTCATTGTTTCATTACACCATGGCGAGTAAGCACCATTTTTATAGAAACCCCTGAACCGCTGGGCATTCTGCAATTTACTCATTCCCTTACAATGTAATCCCAGAAACAGTGCTGCATAAAGAAGAAACACTTGAAACTCTGCATTCACACTTTCACACACTGGACCTAAGGGAAGGAGAACATGATAATTTAAGGGATTTTTGCAGGTTACACATTTACTGCTCAACTAGTAGCCCTCAGCTAATGGTTTATTCTTATGACCAAGAAGATGGAACAAATTGCATGATTTCCCTCCAAATGATGAACAGTTTACCCCAAAATTGAATTTTTGCCAATATTTTTTCACCCTCATATTGTTTCAAACATATATGGAGCACAAAATTAGAGTCTTTTCCATATAACAATGGCTCATAGTGACAACGAGACACAAAAAAAGCACCATAAAAGTACTTTATATGATATATGACTCTTCTGTAGTAATATGATAGCTTTGTGTGAGGAAAAAGTGTTGCATCTTAAATAATCAGTCCAATCTGTGAAATGGATCAACCAGTTCAATGAAAGTGATTTATATTTAAAAGACTGATTTGTTCACTTATGCACTTTCTGAGTTCAACTCACTGACTCAATGATCTGTTTCAAAAGCTAATAGCTCCCTGGAGGGCAAGATTATCCCTGAACAACAATATACATTTCGAAGGGTTTCAAAGACTTATACAGAGCACAGGTCATCTGGACTACTTTTATGATACATATATGATGCTTTGTGTCATTGTATTTTAATAAAGCAACGTCTTTGTGTTTACCTTTTGTGTTCTAGAGAACAAAAAATAACAGCATGTAGGTGTGGAATGACAGAGTGAGTAAATAATGATAACTTATGGTGAATGGTTTCCATAAGTACAGAACACTGCAGCTTATTTATAATTGATTCATTCTAAAGCACCATTTTTCAGATCCCAAAAGGGAATACAAAGTGTGTAAAACCTCCACATTTTGAGAACATGGATGATTTACATAACAGGTGAACATTGGGGCATCAGTAAAAGGCTAATAATGAACTACATGCACTTGGCATTGTTATGGTATTGTATGCAAATGAGTTAATGCATGCAAGTTCTCATCAAACCACAATCCTTTCCACAAATCACTTCCACCATTATATTGTTATCTAAACTATCTATTGTGACTGATACATATTTTACCTAGCAAAAACTAACTTAGTTTATCAGAATTGAAGCTAGTGATGCTTAAAATGAAAGAATCAATCTCATTCCAACAAGATTCAGCGTCGTAATAACCCACTACGCAACCTTTTGTTATAGGATAACACCAGTGATTTTACATCGGACGTCAAGTGGCGACCCAACACAGTGCCAAAATTGACTTTCAGAACAATGAAAAATGTTTTAAAATCAAATCCTAACCTCGCACTTCCACATTTTTATGTTCCATTAAGCCTCTGAAGCTCTGGTACCTCACATAAAGTCTCACAATGCACACGGGCAAGTAAACACAGAAATGTAATCTGTGTGTCCAGTTTGATCCCAGGCCTGCATTGGAAAGTGCTACAGCATAAAGCCACACATCATTCTCTCATCTCGTCCTTGTCTCCAGTTTCTCCATTACTGATATGAAAGAAGAGAGCAAGAGGTAGCACTTATTAACACGGTATGTGTCTGCGTGTGTGTGTGAGATGAGTGAGAGAGGATGAGATAGCAAATGACAGAGAAGGAGAAGACAATGTAAGGGTGTTTGGAAAAAAATCTAATAAAAGCAAACAAAAAGTGTCTTTACACTGCATGCAAGCAACACCTGAAGTGTCATTTGTATAAAGACAAAGATGTAGAATAACTGTATTTACACAAGAATAAATGGCCAAACGCAGCAAAGTTTTAGTAGTGACAATCGCATAAATATGCTTACGTGAATCCTCTATTTTCAGGTTGAAATGCTACAATCTTTGACTATGTGAAGGTGGTCTAGTAAAAAGTGACAGTAACACGTCACTCTTCCCATCCACCTCTTCGCCTTTACAACATACAGCTGACCAATTAAATTGTTCCCATCACTAAAACATGCCATTCTCTCATTCTATAAGTTTCCAGTGCAAAACCACGCTACTGTGTCACTGATTTCAGCTCAAACAGTAGCATTTAACTGAATATTTTCCTTCGAAAACGCCAAACAAGGGAATTCTACACATTGAATCAGTCAATAATTTCTATTTGAACTGAACAAACTCTCAGAACAAATTGTCCAAACAACTGATTCACTAATGCAAATAACATATCATTGCCCCAACACCAAAATGTTGTGTTTGTTGGGGGAATTCGTCTTTATTTTAAAAACAGCACTATTGCAAAAAAAAAAAGCACATTTATTTTTACTCAATGACCTTGCTGGTTCAGGAAATGGACACCACTCACAGGAACAAGGATGCCAGCTGATTAGGGAGCAAAATGTCACCTAAACAATTACTATTAGCAACACATAGTGTGTTCATTTTCTAATAAGTGCCCCTACATAACATGCTCTGGTAATGCAAACAAGGCCAATAAGGTGGACGAGTCTGTGTACATGCAATGGAAATGGATTGGAATGAATATCATCAAATGAAATTGTGTTCAATTAGATAGTAAATTTGTTTGTGTCTGCGTGTGTATATCTGAGGGGGAGTGCAAGAGTATGTGTGCAGTCATGTTCGGATGAAAAAAATCTAATTAACACCTCTGTGGGGGCTTGCTGCATTAGCTAACTGTTTCACAGTGTATTTGAAAGCAGCAGGAATCCGTTTGAATCCTGGCAGTGCGCAGCATATGCACGGTTTAATGGACACATCGCTGTGGCGTAAACATAATGTGCATCTTACTATATCATTGATCATCAAGCTAAACCATGAGTCCTCAGAGGGGCAGGATTTATGTATAAGGAGACATTGAGGTCAACCAAAACAACATTTTGCTCAGCCATCAAGTCTTGCAAAGCAAACAAACAGCTCAGACTATATAATTTGCCTGACCTAATATAAACCTGAAATTAATACAATCCAAGTCAAGGGAGAGTGAAGTAAACTGTGCCATGCTTTATTTACATTGTCCTCTAGACTCTAAGAAATATAAGATCATTGATTTTTTTTAGGATGTCTGCAAACTGAAGTTACAAGAGCATCTTCAATCAACCAATCAGCCAACCAACCAACCGACCAATCAATCGACCAACCAATCAACCAACCGACCAATCAACCAACCAACAAACCAACAAACCAATCAACCAACCAATCAACCAACCAACCAACAAACCAACCAATCAATCAACCAACCAATCACAACCAGTGTTGGGGAAAGTTACTTTTAAAAGTAATGCGTTACAATATTGAGTGGCTGTAAACAATTGCGTTAGTATGAAATACTTTTTATGAAACCATACGTTACTTTTGCATTACTTTTTCTCACCTGGGCTTGCTTGTTTATTTCTTAATAATAATAATCTAAAAATGCATTTGTTTTTTCTGCAAAGGTGAAATGAATAAGCCTGATGGCAAAGGACATGCAAATTCACTCCTGTACAGAAGAGGGCGCAGCTCAAACACACCTTTCTGCTGTGCTGCCATATATATAGTTAGTTGTGGAAATAGTGGGCGCACATTGTCACATTATATCGTGTCTCAGTCACAGGCAGCTGAACATGGTGGACCCATTCTAAATATATAGTCGCCTGACAAAACTTAGCTGGATTAAGTAAGATATTCTTACTTCTTTTTTTCTTCTGACCTACAGCTTCCATCTTGGAGTTGCAATAGTGGACGGTGTCTGACACCTCATCAGTTGTGTGTGTTCACACACTGTGCTCTATAACCTGACAGCAGGCAGAGGCCTCATGATACCTTTCTGACAAACACACTTGCACAATCAGCCCAGAGGTAACACTTAACAATGACAGCAGCATGCATGCTAACACAAGCACATGTGGGGAACTCATCGAACACAGATCGGAGACTGCAGCAAATGGACCACAGCATGCGAAGACACAGCCAAAATTCTTCTCTCAGAGAATCCACTATGCCCCTGGTCGAAAAAGTGCCCGGGGATATTATTTTCCCTTTTTTACCGAACAAAAATTGCTCTCTGTTTCCCTTTGTGAACTTAAAAGTCAACGTCTTTCCCCACAGCGTCCACAGAAACTCAAAGGGAAAATAAATAATAATCTCTGTCAACATCACGGCTGACGAAAGCCTAAAGACGGAGTCTTTGGATAAAAGAGCTTTGACAAAACCAAAAAAGTCCCGCTTTCTGAACGAGAACATTTCATAGATTCATGAGACCACTGTCATTTACATGTCAGAGGCTTTCAGAGCCTTGCAGCTTCAGGACAGAACCGTGGAGAATTACTGGGTCTGTCAACACTGAATTGCACTTTCAAACCCAAGATCCCTTCACCAGAGGCATGTAAAACAAGACAGAACAAAGTTACGGAAATCCCAGATCTTTACCTGATGCATCACCCTCCAAAACTGTTTACAGAATCATTGACAGCTCAGGGTCGGAACCTGTCCGCCTCGGTTACTTCCTGTCGGTTGAGACCCCAGCAATGAACTGTCTCCTCTGGGACCCGTTCTATAAAAATAGCTGTCCGTGTGGCTTACAGAGCTCAGATCTAGTTCAGGTCCCAGGACTCTTGGAGCTGTCTGAACGGACCTTTGTTGGCCCAGTGAGGTTTAAGGTGATGTCCCAGCACATATATGATTGCTTTGAGGATTGCCTTGAAAGCTGGTTAACCTGGAAGTAAAACTAATTCTGAAAAAAATACATTTGCAGTAATATAGTTTCAGCTTCAGACTGTCCATGACCCACCCTTAGTAGTAAGAAAGCAACTAGTGTACATTATATCCCTGAGCAGAATTGTACATTCAAGTGTTTTCTGAGCCGTGTCTAGTGACGGTGATCAGTGGCAAACTAAACCCCAACTTGTATAAACAGGTTGGTAATTTTACATGACACCTAGACGATCTCTTCCTGTCTAATTGGGTGGTTTTGGCCTGAGAGCAAACAGTCAAAAGAACAGCAAGTCTAACACTGTTGTGTATTCTCAAAATAACTTTACATTTTTAATGCACAAATCGTGTACTGTATGTCACTTCACTTTACTACCTTGTACTATTTTGATCTGTATTGGACCAAATGAAAGGTAATACACATCTGAAATGTTTCTTTAGCATCAAATCAGCATCTTAGAATGATTTCTGAAGGATCATGTGACACGGAAGACTGGAGTAATGATGATGAAAAGTCACTTTTGAATAATTACATATATAAATTACATTTTAAAATATATCAAAATATAAAACAGTTATTTTAAACTGTAATAATATTTCACAATATTGAAGCCTTGGTGAGCAAAAGATAATTCTTTCAAAAGTATTGAAAAATCTTACAGACGCTAAGCATTTGAACAAAAGTGCCTATTTTTTTATTTCATTGTAAATATCGGAAAATCTGCACCGTAAAAAAAAAAAGAGCACATTACGGTTGTTTCTAAAATAATGAACCATCCAAAGTGGAAACAATGACTGTGACAGTATTGTGAGTGGGAGAAAAAAAAACAATTAACTTAACAATTAATTAAATCTGTTCATGATCTATGATACACTTAATGAAAAAAGTACTAAACCAAGTAGTCTACGTGTTTTACAACAAGTCCATTAATCTACTGAGGGATATGGTGATTTTTTTCTTTAGTTTCACAAAGTCTAATTAATCATTCCGGTCTGTATCAGCGGACAGATTAAATCACAAAACGCTGCATTTTAAAGTCTATATCGGGATTTCAATCGGTTAATAAAAAAATAAAAAGAATCACTAAAAGCGCTCTTTAATCTTTCAAAAATCTTTGAAAAAGGAGTTTTTTTAAAAATCAGTCTAGAAGTGTAAAACTGATAATAACAGACTTTAACTGTAATACAATCTTTGTTTGCCAAAGCCCACCACACATCTTGCCCCTTCTACCAGTACTTACAAGTTTCCAGAACTTACACAATGATTTTACATCACATGGACTATAGTCTGCTGACATGTCAAGCATTAAAATTCAGTAAAGGAAGAACACACTCTGTGCACAGGGATAAGCAATGAATACGTAGGTACCTGGCAGGCCATGATTTGGCCATGGGAATTGGAGATCTATCGAAACAAGCTGCTTTGAAGTGTCATGTTCCCTTGTTGAGGAAAATTCATACTAGAATTTGACATGGTTCCATCACCAAAGCCTTGTGATGAGCTACACTTTATCTGATAACACCCCGAGGACAGGCATTTCACACTGTCTCCCACAACACACAGAAACACAAGTGGACGCAAATCATTGGGCTAGGACGGATAAGACAATCCAACTACACATAAGGAAAAGAGAAAAACTATATTATGTGCAGTCATGCCAGGCCAGTTCGAGTGGCAGCAGAGACAGGAAGATGTGTGCCATGTGCATGTGTGTGTTCAGACTTTCCACTCAGCTCAAGCTATATTGAGAGACAGTAGCTGATGGTGCAAAACTGACAGGCCTTTCTATGCAACATCTGCTTGCGAGCTAAACATCATTAAGGCGACTCACACAGATCTGACATCTCTGCAGTATTCTCTGCTTTGATGGGCGTCAGCCAGCCAAAAGGACAGTCGAAAACAATACAAAGAGCTTTGAATTTGACATTTCAAGTCCCAAACATTTGCATTTAGTAAAATGCCACTCAAAACTAAAGCAATAGATACAAACAGGTTCAGCTGAATTAATTTCTTGGGGGGGCGACGTTATACAACATTTTGGCATTTTAAAATGCCTCTTTATTTAACTGAACATGAGCCGTATGCAATGCATTTTCATCAACATTTCTTCCCTGCTCTGAGCCAATTCAAAAGAAGCGAGTCCTTTCAACAGACATATCTATGAATTATTAGGGACAGTCCATCTATTTCACAAGTCTGCAAATGAAACCGAAAACCTATTAGCTTGTGTTTGTTAAAACGTACTCAAAGCAACCAATAGACCAAAGATGTGAGAAAAGAGATGGAAACAGAAAATGAGGAAACATGGAAAGGAAGGAGGGAAACAGATGAGCATTGAGAAAGAACAGATAAAAAGACTCCTGGGGATGAGAAGCGAGAAAGAAGAAAGGTGTTGATGAACAGTTTAAGGCAGGTGGTGCTAAATGAGATATGCAACAAAATTAAACAGGGGGAATGGTAAAAAAAAATTGAGAGGGAGAATTTGATTAAGGGCGTTATACATGCAAAAGCAGGGTAAACTGTGTTGTGTTTATCTCAATCGCATTCTCCAAGCGTAGACCAGACGATGAGTGCCTCGGGTCAATAATTGAGAAACCAATATGGTTCCTCAGAGATCCGAGCTGTAGCCGGCACCCAGCATTCAGTAACGTTCACATATCTCGCAACGAGTGCGGTCCAACTTACATTTAAGATTGAATTCTACCTGCAAGCTGGAAATTACGAGAGACACTTCTTTTATGAGAAAGAAGGTGGGAAAACTCATTATCATGAAGCCATGGGAGCCAAGTGTTTAATTGGAGAGCGAACGGAAAAACTTTGCGAACAATGAACAAACACTCAGCTGTCAATCAACACAATCTCTTAATTGAACATTATGTTTTGCACACTGTTTACTTGTATTTAGGTCTTTTTATTACAAATAAATGTAGCCAACTGCTCAATTTCCCTCTGACTGCAGTACTAAAACTAATCAAAACTTATAATGGACAAAGTATTCGTGACAATATAATTTTGTGACATCATGCATATAAAAAATAAAGGCGATTTTTTTTTTGAATTCAGGTTATGCCAAGTTTATTCACAAAAAAAAAAGAAGGAAATTCTGTCATTACTCACCCTCATTTCGATCCAAACCCATAAGTCCTTCGTTCATAAGCTTTCTGTCCCTCCATAGACTGCAACGTTACTACCACTTTCAAGGCTCAGAAAGGTAATAAAGACATTGTTAAAATAGTCCATGTCTACAGTGGTTTAACCTCAATGTTATGAAGCAACGAGGATACTTTTTGTGCGCAAACCCCTCCAAAACAACGACTTCTTCAAAACAAAACAATCTCTTCTCCTCCATGTCAGTCTGCTACGTTGTTCACGCAGTGCAGCGCTTCCGGGTTCTATGTCAGAACGCTGGCTCGTTATTGGCCAGCTCCTGCATCAGCAGCACACGCATGCATGGTGGTGGTGCTCAAGTGATCAGCGTCGGCCAACATTGAGCTGGCGTTCTGAGATAGAACCTGGAAGCCCTGCACTGTTTACTACGTTAACAGCGTAGCAGACTGACAAAGAAGAAGAGTTTTTTTTCTTTTTTTCACATAAAACGTATTCTCGTCGATTCATAGCATTAAGGTTGAACCACTGTAGTCACACAGACTATTTTAACTATGTTTTTACTACCTTTCTTGGGCCTTGAAAGTGGTTATGACGTTGCTGTCGATAGGGGGTAAGCAAGCTCTCAAATTTCATCAGAAATTTCTTCATTAGTGTTTCGAAGATGTACGAAGGGGTCCATACGGGCTTGGAATGACATGAGGGTGAGTAATTAATGACATCATTTTAATTTCTGGGTAAACTAACCCTTTAAGATGCATTATAAGGCCTGTTTATAATGCTCCGTACTTCGGATGAGACGTTAAACCGAGGTCCTGACTCTCTGTGGTCACTAAAAATCCCAGGATGTCTTTCGAAAGAGTAGGGGTGTAACCCCGGCATCCTGGCCAAATTTGCCCAGTGGCCTTTGTCCATCACGGTCTCCTAATCATCCTCATATACTAATTGGCTTCATCACTGTCTCCTCTCCACAGGTAAGCTGGTGTGTGGTGGGCGTTCTGGCGCAATATGGCTGCCGTCGCATCATCCAGGTGGATGCTGCACATTGGTGGTGGTTGAGGAGATTCCCCCCTTCTATGTAAAGCGCTTTGAGTGTCCAGAAAGGCGCTATATAAATGTAATGAATTATTATTATTATTATTATTATTATTATTATTAATTGTTTACACCTGGTCACTTCATGTGTTTTTACTGGTCAGATAGCAATCTGAACATTAAAACAATATGTCAAATTACACTCGGCCACATACTGTAAATGTGTCTCTGCAAAACGAATATAAATCCAATCTTTAATTTCAGCGTTCTATGCAAATGTATTGAACGTTAACGAAAATCTACCGATACGAGTTACATTTTATTTATCATCAGCTAATTTCAAGATCAACGACCACAATCGGCATCAGAACTGGTAAGATTATTTAGCCTCACTACTTTAATGAAGATGATCGTGTGTTGAGCTTCAGGATTCTACACCGAACTTTCAGTTTCATTTGTATCTGTTTGCCAGCTTTCCTCAACTCATCTGCGGCAGGCCAAATCTGTGGTGGTGCGTGTTGCAGTAGCGCTGTCATATATGGTTTCCAGTAGCCTATAACACACTCTCACATGTTTAAAATTGACATATGTTGCTCCAACAACCAGAAGCATTTACATATGTCTAGTTTCATCTGGAATGCACCTCGAACCACCTCCTAAAGTGGTTTGAGTCATTGAAATGGTGATCAAGAGACATTTGTTTGTATTGCCTATGCTGAAAACATGTTTTTTTATGAAAACTATAATGTTTTCAATATTATTTGATTAATAGAAAGTACAAAACCAACATTTATTTAAAGCAGATTATATATCGTAAAAGTGTTCACTGTCACTTTTGATCAATTGAATACATATGTGCTTAAAATATTTAATTACAAATAATGTATTACTCTTGAAAGGTGTAAATCTGTTCGTCACACATATCTAGTAAAACAGCTTCAGAAGGATTGGAATATACCATTATGAGTTGAATGAACTATTTTAATAGGGCCTTAATAGAACATTGTGTCCTTTTGGAGCATTACAGGCCACTGTATGCTTAAGAGCACCCTGAACATCTCCTGCTGTGTTTCATCTCCTGAAGAAAAAAAAGTAATAAGGGTAAGCAAATAATGACAAAATGTTCCTTTTTAGGTGAACTATTCCTTTAAACTTCTGGTCTTGTATGATTACAGTATTTTCAGAGACCTGGGGAGTTTTAGACAGAACTAGTCTTGCCGTTATTGCCTCTGAAGCTTAGCTCTAAATCTTATTGCTTCTACTGTCATCAGGTCTCAGCTTTTTCCCTCAAATTCGAATGATGTAGACTATTTCCTCAGATAGAAATGCAAATGTTGAGTACAAATGGAATGTTATTTTCTTGTCAAGTTCCTAAGAATCAGTTTTTTCCTCTTGCAGTACATACAGTTCGTGCATACATTAAGGATGAGTACTTGATGAATGCGAAATGGACTCAGGCGTCGACATAAATGAAGCACAAAGATGAAATAAAATAAAAAGTTCTCTCTCCACATTTCTCCCCGTCCCTGTTGAGCTATTTGCTTTTTTTTGTGGCTCTCAAAGGAGAAATGGCTATGTTTTACATGAAAGTCATCTTTTGCTCTGGTTTACAGCCTACGGCAAGCCATGAAGTCCACACAACTCCAGCTGAGAGACAAAAAAGATACGACTTTATCAGAAGCTGAGTGACAGAAACCAAGTGCTCATCTCTAATGAATGCCTTTATGATGCTTCCAACTCACTCTCTGACTCCATATCACACATTCGCACAAACAGACACCATCGTGTTGCTTTTACATCCAATTTTAAAAGTGTTTCGCGGACTTATGCCATAGAGGAACAATTATAAAATCCACAGATACGTTTTTTTGCTCTTTGGTTCTTTAGAAAACCGACTGTAATGATGCTTTACATCAGTGTTTCCAAACCTCAAGATGATTCTTAATAGGATACCTGAGCTTGTTTATCCTGCACAAACAGTTCTGAGGCAATTGTCGAGAAACTTTATCTATAAAAGACCTAACAGTAAACATATTTATAAATGAAATCCAGATGGAATGTTTAACAAAAGTCATTTGCACTTTTTTATAGTGGAACTTAAATAGCTTAACCATGTATGAAATATCACCCATGTGAATACAGTACTGTACATTGTATTTTCAACAACTTTTAATGAGAAGTTATGAGTTGCAAGTAACAAAGACTTGCATGTTTACTAAAGTACAAATTTAAATCTTCCTCTGAAGTACTTCCTGGGGTATACGAACCATGCTTAACTAATACAGGTTAATACATGAATCTGAACCTTTAGGGCCAGATTTACTAAACAGGGCAAATTAGAATGAGAGCCCAATCCCATAAAAGCGCCAATGGGAGTGGAAAGTGAGGTTGACATTTTGTAATTTTCTTCCCCATTCATGAACATGGTTTGACATACTTATATGAACAATTCGATGAATGAATTCGAATTGTGATTAGTTCCCCCAAGATGGAGGTCAATAAGGACATAGTGGGTTTTTTTCTATGAGCAGTGTAAAAAATAAGAAATCAGTTTCTTTGACAAACATAGTACATTTATTACATTGTTTACATTGAGGCCGTCATCACACATAAATGGTCATGAAAACGCATCAATATTCATGATCATTCACGCATCCCTGCACAGCCTTTGTGACACAAAACAAGTCTTACCAATTTGAAATCATATTGTTATTTGAATGAGTGGGCAGGATGGTTTTCACACTGTTTAGATGGAAAAATTGTAGGCTACAAGATCCAGTTCATGGGTTTTATGGCCTTATTTCAGTGACTCAAAACTACAAACTTTATTTACATGCTGCTCACATATTATTTAGCAGAGTTAGTGCTGATTACAGTGTAATCAGACTTTTGCCATGAAAATGTTATAAGTAACGGAAATATGCACAAATGTCAGGGCATGTCAAAACACCTCAGAACCCATGGGTTAATGCTTTGTCTGTGATGAGAGGGTATTGTGTCCTTCAAGGAACTTTTCTTTTCCTCACAATATGGAGCAAAAGACACAGAACGACCTCCGATATGAGTGATCATTTTTAAATGAAGCACTCTTTAACCTCCCAATAGACATCCTCAAATCCAAAGACACCTACTCACCTACCCACACATTACAGCTCTTAGAAGTTTGTTCCACAAACTTGGGATATTTATACACACAAGGATCACATCAAAGAAATAGCTTGCCAGGTCTCCCTGACGACAGATGCCATGGAAACAAGGTCTAATGTGACAATATCATATTAGTAGTCTCATAAGAATATGTAACACAAAACAGTTGAACTCTCAGATCTAGAACACCGTTTCATTTGGTGTAAAATAAATGGTCTTCTGGACTGGAGAGTAAAAATTGTGCGCAATCCACATTTGACACAAAGTATCTTCACGGCTTCATTAGGAATCTGATATCATCCCAAAAAAAAAAAGAAAGAAAAAAAAACTGTTTCGTAACAAACTTCACTCACCACAAACTGGTTTAAAACGTTTCGAAATGTTTCAAAACACAGCAGGATAACAGCAGAAAACTCTTATTCAAGCACTGTCTTCAACCTCTCAAAACAGACAAACTGGTCATCACTGCATACAAAAAAGAGAGTGGTAAACTTTATCTGCCTCTTTGCTTTTCTGTCTTTCCTGCAAAATGCAACAATTTCTCCCCTACTGATGCAATCAGCAGAAAGACTAAAATGCACAGAAAAGTGGGGCAGGGCTTTGTATTCTTGCTAACATGGCATTTGGAGGCTTGGCAAAATCGTTTTTTGTTGTGTCTGCGCAACTCACAAGTCTGAATGGCAGGATCAGAGCTTTAAGCACAAGGAACCCTGTGGATTGAACAGCTTGTGATCCCTGTTTCACCTTGAGAGTTAACCCTGTGATCTCTCACACATTTAAGAAGTAGTAATTGAAAATTATGTATTTTCACTGGAATATATATCAAATTTAAAGTTTGTATTAGGCTGCTAGTTGTTCTTTTTCCATACAAAGAAAAGACTCAAATATATAGTGGTGAGAAAATGATGACAGAATTTAAATTGTTGGTTAACTTTTCCCTTAATGCCAGTATAAATCCAAAAATCACTAAATAATATGAGTGAATGAAACAATCTCAGAGTTCACAGCGGACTGCCTTAGTCCTGATCTCTCAAATATTCCTTGCTCACAAGTTCACAGAAGTCATGGCTGAGTCAGCACTGAGCTGAAATCCTCTCAAGTTGCTGACACTTGACTATGTATTCTTTCTCTTTTATCAAATCCTGAAAAGAAAATGGTACAGGTTGAGAGTTCAAAAGCCCAGGAGCTCACAAAGCCCTTAAGTAGAGCTCTGGAGGACACAGAAGTTACCTGCTTTTGTAGACTATATTCAAAAAAGTTTAGCTAGTGACACCAAACGAAGGAGTAAAAAAAATCAACCTATGAACAGATTATTTAAGATGGAATGGGGAAAAGTGTTTTAACTAGACCTGGGAAAATCAGCATGCTAATTTCTGCGATTAATATGGACTGTACACTCTAAAAAACATTAATATAATAAACACAGCATCTGTTTTTATCATTTCCTGAGGCTGTGCTAATGTTTTACTCACCTACTTCCTGTGGCTAGCATTGTATGCTTATGCTAATTCATGCACATACATACTCTTTAGTTGGGTGGACTTTGATTGGCTGTCAATGGTTTTTGTTTTTGTTTTTTAATCCATGCTATTTAGACACGTTTGAACACGTAACTCAACCCCATCCCTAAACCTTCCCATTATATAATATAAAACACAGGATATAACTAGAGGATGCGACTACAGGCAAAATGTATTTTAAAAGTACAATATTCAAAGTGTTCCGAAGCCAAACAATTGATTTGTGTGAAGAAAAGACCCACAAGCGATCACCGTCTCCTCATACGCCATAGATCCTATGCCCGCATTACAAAATTGCCACCCTGTAGAAGTGATATATCAGCTTTGATAGTGAAATGGCACTGGCTCTCATATGCCTTGTGACCGATTGCATCATTATGTCCACTATGATTGTGAAATGGCATTGGCGTCTCGTGACCGACTGCGTCATGCTAAAGAGTCGGTGTATCTTTTGAAAGAGATATGACTAAAATAAAATAAGGTTCTATTTATGAAGTATAGAACCCTCATTTAATTTTAAGATTAGAAATGATTTCATCAAAATAAAACTGAAAAGATATTTGACAATCAAATAAAATACCCCAAATACTTATAATTATCAACACATGCAACTTGTGTTCCTTGGAAGGATGCCATTAGAAAGATTAAAATATAAAGAGAGGAGATTTAAAACATCGTTAATTTACACATTACACAGTATTACGGAAACCCTTAAACTCATCAGAATCATCACTGGACCTTACAAAGACATCAGCACAGTAATAGGCAATCTTTTGTCCTCAGATAACCAGTTACTTAGACAGAATTACAAGCTCACCCAGTCATTCTCTCTTGTCAGTTGAGCTGATACAGTTGCTGTTCCTCCACCCACTCCATCAGACTTACTTCAGTCGCTCTGTGGCACGAGCTAAGCCATCTAGATCTCTTGAGTGCTGTCTGGAAATCACTTTTGATGTTCAAAACTATGATGCGTGAAACTATAAAAGGCCTATGTAGTAATTAAGAAGCTTTTTCACTTGTGGAGCTATAAATGCCATGCTTGTGTTTACCCCAGGGGACAGAGTAAACCTGAATGCATCTTGACAAATGCAAGGGTGGAAAGCAATTCAAAGTCATTTGAGGAAAAAACGTCAGGGAAATATAACCAGCCTTCCTCTTTTTATTTTGCATGCTTTATTAGTTTCATAGCGCTTCAGGAAGATCTATTCGGATGTCTGTCAAAGCGGCTGGGAAGTTGGGGTGAAAATAAGACAATGAAGCACATTTAATTTACAATACATTTAGACTTGGCTTTCTTTGAATATCTAAATCTAAGGGATTGAGGCCGCCCAGGTGGAACCGAGAGGCCTATTGATTACGCTGTGTGGTGGTCTGTATGTGCACAGTTTGTTCTTGCTGTTCCCTCCTTTCATTCGGCACCTCTACACCTGCCACCTCATAAATGTCAAACCCACGGTCGCCTCTAAGACATTCTGCTATTGATTTCTTTCCTTCATTTCTCAACTCAAAAGAGGCTGCCATGACCTTATTCCTTCTTCTACTAATGCAACGCACGTATGCCTCTATAAAACCTCTTTTACTGAGCAGGGAATGTTGTGAGATTTTACCAGACGGCTTATGGACTTCCCCTCTCGGCTTTAAACCGGAGTTTACGAGACATACTTCCTCGATTAATGTATTTCATGCAACATTATTAGACTTGAACAGGGATGGGATCAAGTCCCTCAAAGACTGCAACTCTGGTTTTTACTGGCAGAGGAAAAAAAGAAGCGATTTACAAGTACAGGAATTATGTGAAAGGGATAGTACATACACCATTTCAAGGAATGCCATTTTTTTGCCATACACCATTTTTTTTTGTCGTCATTGATAATATTCATAAATCTTGAGGACCAACTAAGCATATTGAAAACTGTAAAAAAAAAAAAAAAAGTGCTGCTGAAAATTCAGCTTTGCCCTCATTTTAAAATGTTGTTTGAAATTGTAATAATATTTGATTTCACAGTATTACGTTTTTATTGTATTTGTGATTTCAGTTACTACTCCTCAAAGGAAAGCAAGTAATTAAGGTTTGGAACTGGCTGTATTTTTATTTTGTATGTTAGAAATATACATTTCAGTTTTAACACATTTCGAGTTCACATGGAGGAAAAATTTAAATGAAAAACTGTGCAGAATTTTTTATGCCATTTTGTGTTGCCAGTGAAAAACAGTTTAAGCGAGGATGTCACGAAACCTTGCGACAGCTTTCGCTGAATACTACATCATATCAAAACAGCACAACTTCTCTTTCTCACCTCTCCAACTCTGTCATCCTGTTCTCTGCATAATTAAAATAAAAAATTAAAACTACACGTTTTCTCAACAGTTTTCCGCTTACACCTTCAGATGTTTCACAATATTTAATAATTAACAGGTTTTTTTGGCAAATTTTCAGGATAGGATTTGAATGTTTGTCAAACGTGTTCTCAAGTAAACTGTATTCAAACTTTTATGGTGACTGTTATTTTATTCACCGTTTATTCATAGTTTTCAGTCACGTGACCAAGACAGAGCATTGGATCCAGATGCAGTTTGACATTTATTATTAAACAAAACAATCAGAAAGTAAATCCAGGTAAAGGACATCCAAACACAGGAAAATCCAGAAACTGAAAGGACTCACACGAAACATCCAACAAAGGACAACACCAGACAAAGACCATGAGAACCATTGGGGTATATATACACACAAGAGGAGATTAGCAAACAAGACACACCTGGGAACAATCAGGAACTAATCAACAAGAAAAACAACAAATGACTGCAAAGCATGGGACAGAACAGGAAATAAAATAAAAGTCCACACAATACAAGGGGATCAACACAAGACAGGAATCATGACAGTCGCGGATCTCTGGGGGCAAAACAGCCATAGATATGCAGCACACGCCTGCCAATTTTACATCCCAAAAACAAAAATATGTGAACAAGATGCAAGTTTTGGCCACCTGTGATCCACATACGGCATCTGCTGCAGTATTTCAATCACTAAAAACAGCGGAACAGTTCTAAAACGCTGAACGTGAAAAACAATTATGGTGGGTTTGCTCCAAAAAGGATCAAATTAAAAAAGTTTAACGCTAATCAAGGATTTGTTGATCTGGGTTTTATTTTAAATCGAGTTGTGTTGCACCACTTAATTACAAATGAACAAATCAGGGATTACAATTCTAACCTGTGATTAAAACCTTCATCTAACGATTAATTTTCTCCGCCATGACGGATTTGCCAACTAAACACCAACAATGTGAATATTCCATTTACTTTTTTATTGACCACCAGCATCTCTCTCTCTGACAATAGTAGCTCTTGCCGATAAAGGAAATAAATGTGTAAAATGTCAACTGTTTTTATAAACTGATCTTTAGAATTAAAGGGCTGATCAAGCAGCATACGCGGAGGGTGAACCGATGCCAGGTTAAGGAGATGCTTAATCCTTATTGGTGCAACCCACCCTCAAAGTCTCAATATACTAAAACAGTGATATTAAAATATCAAATTCAGTTAACACCTTTTTAATGATGCATACCATATACAGGCGAGCAGATGAGCCCAGAAAATGAACGCAACACATTTTCTTTATAATGGTTTTCCATGGGGAAAAAAACGCTTCACTAGAAACCTTGTGTTGCATTTATATTGTGTTCATCTGCTTGCCTGTACAACGTATGCATCGTCAATATGGTGTATATTGAATATGGTATTTTATTATCACTGTTTTACTACATTAGTACTTACTACAAACCTGGTAAAACATGACTGGAGGGAAGCGTAGGAAAGCCTTGTTTTGCCCTCCAGGTGGACTTTTCTATAATGGTGTGACATCACGTGAAAACTATCAATTAATTTTCAGAAAATGTTTTCCTTATTAAATTAGCATAGTATTTATTTAAAGGGATAGTTCAACCACAAATGTCTGCTTCTGCCTCATTATTTGTCACCCACAAGTTGTTTCAAACCTGCATGAATTTGTTTCTTCTGATGAACACAAAAGAAAATATTCCAAACTATGGAAGTCAATGAGGTCCATCAACTGACCCGTCAACACCAACAACAACAAAACAACACCCCTAATTTGTAACCATGTGAAAAGAAACAGATTTCAATGGCTTGTAATCAGTTAATCAGTTGTGTGACAATTTTACCATGGCAAATTTTACCAGCAATGGGACAGATAATTAGGGTGGTGGCGGGGTCAGAAAAGTGCTCGCCGCCATCCCACAAGTCCAGGTGCTACCACGCTCCCAAAACTCGCCGGGATCGGAGATCAATATCCAATCAAAGCGTTCAGGCCCTAAAGCAAATGTGCACTCAGACAGCAATCCTCCCAGCTATGCACATATGCAGCTAAAGTTGGACACAAATAATAAAAAAGAGCACTTGTTTGGGATATTAATATCCACCTTTTTGTTCAGACAAGCCTGTCCAGTATATTTTAAAATAAGCAATACTAGGAGGCAGCTGGTACCTGATCCTAAACAAACTCCAGTCTTTACACAGCCTGTCACACTGAATAGTGAATTGTAATAGATAGAAAGAGAGGAGGCACGTGCAGGACATGGAAGACTTGGCCGTGATGCGGAGATCATGGACTGGAGGATTAGAAGCGTCAAAAGCTGTTCTCTCCGCTGTGTTTTGAAGCATCTAAAATGACACTTGAAGAAAGTGTCACTACTTCTGCTTCTTAGACGACAGTATGACACTGACAGCTAAGCTTGCTTCAGAAAGACACTTGGTCCTTAATCCTGAGACTTAACATTCACCCATTTACACTTGCACAAGCACCCACAATCCTCTGCATGCGATTCAGCGGTTGATTTCAATAATAAAAGGGGGTAAAAAAACTGCATACCATACATATATAAAGTATTGTTTCAACCACTATAGCCTATGTCAGATCCCTATTTTATTAGGGATGTGACAGAGCTTGGAACAATAATTCATATTTATAAGACAATATAAGGAGTGCAAAAAAAGAGCTGCAGGGGTATTCCGGTGCTCTTTGGATGTACTGTAGGGAAAATTTGAGTTTTCAACAAAAAGTTTTTACTGTTTTTAATTGCATAAGCCATGTTGAAATAAAGCATTTTTATATACATTTACTTTAACTCTTGAGTGCCTTGGCTTGATACGTTTTTATGAGTCGAATAATTTATATTTGTGTGGTAGGCTGCTGCATTTTTTCCCTATCCATAATTTCCAGTAAATAGCAAACATACCCTATCTTGGACCCAGCGCAATTGGCTTTGTACAACACATGTATCATTCCTATTTTGCACCCAACGCACAGCAGACTTTTCCCTCCACAGACGTACGTCGGTAAATTAGGGATTGATCTTGTGCTCCCGGGGGTGGTTCATCGAAAAGAGAAGGCGTGTTCCGGCGCGACCGTTCCTCGGTGCAATTTTGCAGTTTCAGAAAACAATTTTGCCACAGACCAGGAAAAACCTAGTCTAAAGTCAGCAGTGTTGGGAACGTTACTTTAAAAAAAGTAATTAGTTATAGTTACTCACTACTTTTTCCAAAAAGTAACTGAGTTAGTAACTGAATTACTCTATAATAAAAGTAACTCGTTACCAGGGAAAGTAACTATTTACGTTACTGTTAAAAAAAAAAAAAAAGAGTTGCTATAATCCAAAGAATTTGGATTTATGTGAGCAGTTTTCACAAGTCAGTTGAAATGAGTAGAACAGACGGGTGTTTGTTTGTACATAACTTTCGATATTTATTGCACGTCGACAGACAGCAAGAAGGTTTATCCTGCACTTCAAGTATTATCTTTGTAAGAAAAGTAAACAGTTACACCATATAAAGTGCATTTAACTCTAGCAAATTAAATCAAACTCTCTCAACCTGAGACAACTTGTTAAGAAAACAACCTGGCGAACTAGCATCTGTGGTGGAGGTACCGTGTTTTTTGCCACTAGCTTTGTAGATGCGCGTGTCAATGTGAGATGCTTCATTAAATTAGAGTTGCTTACAACGGATGTCGACAAAGTCTTCGCTCCTGGACATAATGTACACAATACATGCACGTTCTTGCCTTTGACCACAATGAATTTGAAGTAGTGCTTATATCTCCACCAACTTTTCATCGGATTGCTCCTGACTCGCCATCTCTGCTGCTCCGTCAAATCTGTTTAGCGGTTGTGTGTGTGTGTGTGTGTGTGTGGCGCCTGGCGCGTGTGCTGGCATGTGTGTAAAAACACTGGCTCTGATTGGCTACCATGAAACATGACTCTGCCTTAGCCAATCATAATCGCTTACATCGTTATTAACCCACCTCCTCACTAGCTGTGAGCCAGGGATGCGTTCGGAATCGGATTACACAGTTTATTCAATCAATGCATATAACGCACCGCATTTAACATCCAGTAACGTTAACGGCGTTGTAACAACGGGAAAAGTAATTAGTTAGATTATCCCGTTACTGAAAAAATAACGCCGTTACCTAACGCCATTATTTTAAACGCCGTTATTCCAAACACTGAAAGTCAGTGGCGCATTACTCAGATGCTATTTTAAGGGCACGACGCATTATGCTTGGCCATAATGTAGCGTAGGGAAGATTTTTTTCCCATTTACGTCAGCTAAATGCACTATTTTTTAGGCTGTTTGAGATAATAGAATGCCTAAAAATCTATAAACTATCTGGGAAAATGATGATAGTTAGGCATAAAAATAAATAAAAACTGGACGAGTGAAAGAAGTGAATTCACCGCGCCGGGCTAGTAAACGCCTCAATCGTCCCGCAGGACCTCCAGACGCGCGTAAACGCGTATTCACATTGACTTAAACATTGAAATCACTCGCGCCAGACGCTCTATTTGCGGTTGGTGTGAACGCAGAATCCACTTGTCTGCGGTTCGTCCGACGCTGCTTCTGAATCTCTCTCCGGCCGGTGAGGTTGTTAGTGTTCCATATAAAAAACTTTATGTCCATATTAACTTCAGCCGATTAGCCAGTAAGCTCGCTACGACGCTGGTGTAACATACAATAGCCCGCCAGCCCCTGATGACAATGACGAAGAAGAAGATTTATATTCTTCGTTAGTTTAATTGGCAGTTGTCAAACAAGCTGAGTGATGCGCGATGCATTACCGTCCGCCACAACGCACGGTAATAGAGCTTTTGTTTCATTTTTTGCCGCTCCAGTCAGAAAGACTGAGAGGAAATGAAACTAAGTTGAATTTATTTATTTTTTAAACTAAAAGATTCGGGGCTTTTGACAAAACATTCGGGGCTTAAGCCCCCTTAGCCCAACCCTAGCGCCGCCCCTGCATAATTACAAGGAAAAATATTACCACACGAGGGAAATCATTGTGGTGTCCATAAAGACGTGAAAAAATAGGCATAAATCTAGCTTACACATTTACCCAAATTATGCAGGCTAACACCTGACAAAGTGGGTTGTCCGTCAAGAACCAGGGAACAAAATTCTGAAAACTGCGAAATCACCTTTGCCATCATGTAAGTTGCGTGCGCCTGGCAAATCCGCCATTATAATAGCAATCCGCCATGGAACAAGCGTGCCTGCTTTTAAAGGGAATGTGAGATGGCGCTCTGATTGGTTTATTGCACGTTACACCCAAACCACACTTATGAGTAATGAAGATACTTCAGACCAACCCATTTTAGATTTGCGTCGGGCACAAGAGTCATTTATCCTGCCGGTATAATAGCAACAGCGCCTGAGACCCAGCCACAAAGTTATTTGCGTTTCGCGTTTGATACTTGCGTTTCAGAACGTTAAAATAATACCTAAGCATAAACCAAAGTGTGCAATAAGTGTTTTGGCCTTTATATTTAATTATATTTAATCTAATTGTTCCTGGTAATAGGTGCAAAAGGGTTAGCTAGCATGTTAACTTAACATGAAAACATGACACTGGTTGTATTATACGCAGGTATAATACAACAACATTTAAGTACATTTAACACTTACTGGGGACCCCTTGGAAGTTTGCCAGGGCCCCTGGTTGAGAACCACTGCACTAAACCCTACTTAAATTAGTTATATAGCATTAGACATTACATAATAAGAGGCAGATTATCTTTATGTTAAACCCCTGACTTGTGTTTAAGACATAACTAGGGAAAGCAAACTGGACGTCAATTGTTTCTACACTACACAAAATACGGCTGTACTTCACTAACTGGCTTCAGAAGATACTACATTTACCTTATTACTGCCCTGCCATGATAACAAGATTACTCCCTGCTTTAGATCAAACACAACTAGAAAAAGAAAAGAAAGAAAAAAAAAGCAATGTTATTTACGAGCGCTTTGTTTTCGGAACCTGCTGTTCGCCTTCAATTTTTTCCAAAGCGCTTTAAAAGCCAGCGCTTCTAAAACAATTATCTCATCTGGAAATGTACCAGCGGAAGAGTGAAAGGAAGATAACCAGGCCTGGAGCTCTGGGAGTCCCGGGGCTTTAAAATAGCATCGGCCATCAAAGACAAGGGACAACGAGACAGGGAGATGGGACGAGATTGGTTTTCTTGTGTCTTGCACGCTCTGTCTGCTTCTATTCCTCAATGGGAGAAGTAACAGAAAGAGTGAGGGACAGATAATCAAGTGCGGGCCTGCAGAGGGCTGGTGGATTGTGGGTAGAGGAAAGAGCTGAAGCTCTTTAATAGATTAGAAGCGCTCGTGTAGCGTAACCCCCACAGGGAGCTCACGGCCAACCCGCCACTCATGTCTGGGGCAGCTCCCTGTCCTTTCACAGGGCTCTGAAACTCCAAGAGTGTCTTCGCCATTTGCATCGCAACCCCCAGGACTATAAACAAGCAAAGAGGCGAGAGTGAATGAGAGAATAAAGGGGGAAAAAAATCAATTTGAATGGCACATAATGATGCAATTTAGCTTTGAAATGATGCAGGCTAGCACACTGAGTTCAAGTGCGCTGATGTGATTTACACTGAATTCATGAAATATATTCAAACGATGTTTGGAGGGTATTGAATCATAAATTCATGGAGACTCTTCTGGAAAATCCAGCTTAAGTTGGTAGCTGTGTTTTGAAACATGCTAACTGGTTTCTGGCTGGTCCAAGCTCCTCATTAGCTGGTTTTTGGAACAGGGTACCCGTGTCCTCTACTCAGTGATCAGTTTGTATTCATGCAATTTGGTATATTAAACAACAGTGACATTTTATAATGCTACCTAGTCAAATGGAAGCTTAAAGGGTTAGTTCACCCAAAAATTAAAATAATGTCATTAATGACTCACCCTCATGTCGTTCTAAGCCCGTAAGACCTCCGTTCATCTTCGGAACACAGTTTAAGATATTTTAGATTTAGTCCGAGAGCTTTCTGTCCCTTCATTGAAAATGTATACGGTATACTGTCCATGTCCAGAAAGGTAATAAAAACATCATCACAGTAGTCCATGTGACATCAGTGGGTTAGTTAGAAGTTTTTGAAGCATCGAAAATACTTTTTGGTCCAAAAATAACACAAAATAAGACTTTATTCAGCATTGTATTCTCTCCCGGGTCTGTTGTCAATCCTTCACAGTTACGCTGATGGCGTAAGACGCTGATGACGTGTTATCTGGTGCGCCCGAGCTTCATTTATAGACTGAGGGAAACGCACGCTGTAAAAGTGTCTCATCCGCGACATGCACATTTACGCACCATTAAAAAAATGATATCCACGCAAACAATGTAGAATAGCTTGAATATAGCGTGCGTCTCCCTCAGACTGTAAACGAAGCTCGGGCGCACCAGATAACACGTCATCAGCGTCTTACGTCAGCAGCGTCACTGTGGAGTCCTGAACGCAGATTCACAACAGACCCGGGAGAGAATACAATGCTGAATAAAGTCTTATTTTGTGTTATTTTTGGACCAAAAAGTATTTGCGATGCTTCAAAAACTTCTAACTAACCCACTGATGTCACATGGACTACTTTGATGATGTTTTTATTACCTTTCTGGACATGGACAGTATACCGTATATACATTTTCAATGGAGGGACAGAAAGCTCTCGGACTAAATCTAAAATATCTTAAACTGTGTTCCGTAGATGAACGGAGGTCTTACGGGCTTAGAACGACATGAGGGTGAGTCATTAATGACATTATTTTCATTTTTGGGTGAACTAACCCTTTAAAGAGATACTTCACCTCTGTAAAGATGAATGTGTATTTAAAATGTGTCATTTATGTAGTAGAAATGTGAAATTATTTTTTAATTTGGAGCCTTCTAGACTGAGAAAAGCCAGAAAATGTATTTGTGGCTCATGTGGATGAAAGACAACAACTCCCAGAATGCACTTGCTTCACTGCCCTATGAGGCCATGCCTTCCGGTAAGAGAGCGCAGTTAAACAACAAGGCTAGGCTACTAGTGAGTCTCCGTGACGAGTCTGCCCGGGATTTCGAGACCGCCCAAAATGTCCGGGATTCGCCTTTTGCGTTCTACAGTCGCCATTCATTATGTTTACTGTGGCGAGCAGAAAGAGACTACGGGCCGCTCTCACGGAGGAGCGGGAATTAACCCATCACTTGTTTAGCATTCATGTAAACACTACATTCAGATTCACCAATCGGAATGAATTCAGTTAGATTGAAACAAAAGGTGTGTGCATGTAAACAATGAATGGCGAAGCAAAATGAATGCAGAAAGGAAAAGCCGAATCCCTGACATTTTGGACTATCTCGACGGCTGGACATGTCCGGGAAAAAGAGGATGGTAACCCTTAATACTCCGCTTTCTCCGCAGAATAAGAACCTGTTAGCTTAGCTTCCAAAAAAAGATGGCTGACACTATTTGTACATTCTGTGAGTGAGATTCCACCCTCTATGGGCGGGTTGAAAACATGCGGATCTAGCGCCTTTTACTGGCTGTAGTTTTTAGCCTCTGGCCAAAAAAAATCCTCAGATGACGCAAAATGACGATTTTTGCGTCATCGGAGGATTTTTTTACAGACAAAAAATACATAAATCTCTTGTCTCAGGGGGATATGAAGGAGGGAAGCACGGCAATTAGAAAATACTACAGGTTTTCTACTGATACAAAGCTTAATGCTAAATCCTGAAGTATCCATTTAACACCTATACATTTTAAAATATTTGTAATGAAATACTAATTTCCTTATGTCTAGAAATAAGAATTTCCATCCACAGTCCAGAATACAAGTAGCCTGGCTCAGCCCTCCTATGTACTTCCGCTCAAGTGGTATATTCTTGGGTTTTCTCCGGTAAATTTTTTACCGGTCCAATCAGCGAACAGAGGGAGTGGCTGAGAACGATGAGGTTGAGGTCGTGCGCTAGTTTGAGTTGAAGTTTCATCACGACCATGCGTTAGCGATTGGTTATGGGAGATCCAGAGTGGCTCTGGGCAGATCCAATAGTTTTAAACTTAAACAGAGTACTCGCCTACAAGGAAGTTAACGCTTGTCAATGGAGAGAGGCCAGACTCTCTGTACAAATGAAATGTACTGAGTCTGGTAGGACCAGGCTAGAATACAAGTGCACACAATCACAAATTAGGAATGGCCCAGCTTCTAAGTGGCTTGGGCCAGCTAGAAACCAGCTACTGTGTTCCAAAACACAGATAGAAGCTTCAGCTTCATACTTCCAGCAGGAAAGCGAGAGGGAGGGAATTGCGTATCTGGAAAACCTATTCTTTTAAAGTAATACATTTTAATGCGTTGGACTCACCAATTAAAATAGATGAAATCTTAAAATAGATAAATAGTTCAGTGGTGATCTGCTAATTTTGCATTTGAGAGGGCAGCATGAATTGAAATGTAAACTATAGTAAACTCTCATACTTTCTATCTGGCTCTGAGTGACACCTAATCCAGCTGTGATTGTGTGGAATGCAGATGCCGCGCTGAACACCTGTGTCATCCCTCATGGGGTATATCTGTGTAAAACAGACGGAAAGGAACACTCACGTGAAAGACACAGCTGCAACCTGGGACAAAACCACACAGCAGTTGAGAGTGAATAAACAAGGCAGGTGTCAAGCAGTATCACTTGCATTTATGCTAATGTACTATACTCATTTGGCAACAAGTAATCACATCCGTGCTGCTATTTAGAATTAATGTAAGTGTGATATTGCTTTAATACAAAGTTCATATAGGGAGAGAGATTAAATGCACTGACATTTAGTCAGGAAGAGCATGTATGAGTGGAACAGAATGACAATATTATGTTATTCTAAATATCTGCACTGTTGGAATGCCGCTCAGCAAATCAAGGACCAGAACTAAATATTGTATGCAGCCACAAAAGTGTTCAATAAGTGATTTGTCAATTTCTTTCTTGGTCTAAAACTGGAGTTTTACTTCAACACAAACAATTCAGAGCATAGTTCAGTATTAGTCCATAACATGGCAGCCAGCATGGGATTGATCGACAGATAATGAGGCATTGTGGGATTGAAAAGCCGCTCTGCAGCAGGGAGCAGGGGTCATCCTGTGAGGGAGACATTGGCGCTGGGAAATCCTAATGGCACAGACATCATGCCATTATGCTACAAATTACCTGCCGGCATTAGTGTCACCCTCAGCCCAATCATTTTCTAGCCAAGATCAATCCGAGCTGGGGTCTAGCTGGCCCTCCTCGGGGGCCTGTCCTGGCAATTAGCTATTGATTTTTTTAGCCTTTTATTTTCTGAGGCCGACGCTCCGCCAGCCCCACACGCCACTTTCTCAGAGCTGCCATATCAGGCCGGAGGCTGCGGCACGGCGGAGATGGAGAACAGTCCTGTCACAAGGTGAGGATATACAGGCAGAGCAGCAGGTAGTCACCAACCTCTGCCACAGAGGTGAACATCACTGATTACACTCTGCTGAATGGGTCACTGGTGTTGACAGACCACCTGAGCACAACCCACACAATTATACCTCAGTACTAGTTAAGCTCTATCTTTCAGCAAAAATTATAGTAGCATTAAACGTAAAAATAAATTAATAGATACATGGGTATACACAAAAAAACTGTCTGTGTAATGAGAATATACGAGTCCATTTTTTTAACAAAATTAGTATTATTAGTATCTATCTATCTATCTATCTATCTATCTATCTATCTATCTATCTATCTATCTATCTATCTATCTATCTATCTATCTATCATCTATCTATCTATCATCTATCTATCTATCTATCTATCTATCTATCTATCTATCTATCTATCTATCCATCCATCCATCCATCCATCCATCTAACCATCCACCCACCCATCCATCCATCCATCCATCCATCCATCCATCCATCCATCCATCCATCCATCCATCCATCCATCTAACCATCCATCCACACATCCTTCCATCCATCTAACCATCCACCCACCCACCCACCCAATCCATCCATCCATCCATCCATCCATCCATCCATCCATCCATCCATCCATCCATCCATCCATCCATCCATCCATCCATCCATCCATCCATCCATCCATCCATCCATCCATCCATCCATCCATCCATCCATCTAACCATCCACCCACCCAATCCATCCATCCATCTAACCATCCACCCATCCATCCATCCATCCATCCATCCATCCATCCATCCATCCATCCATCCATCCATCCATCCATCCATCCATCCAACCATCTATCTATCTATCTATCTATCTATCTATCTATCTATCTATCTATCTATCTATCTATCTATCTATCTATCTATCTATCTATCTATCTATCTATGTTGTGGTACAGGTAAACTTGTATTGAACTTGGAACACTCATTTGAGCTGCTGAAAATCACAGGTGCAATGAAAAAGGCAGGAAGACTTTTATACTTCAAAAATAGAAAGAAAAAACAAAGAGCCGACAAGAGGAAAGGCAACTGAGAAATGAAGATATTTCCCCCAACAAAAATAGCCTGTAGAATCAGAGAGAGCGAGAGAGAGAGAGGGGGGGGGGGGGGGGGGGGAGAAAGAGAGGGAGAGTGAATAAAGGCCTGCCAGAAGTCTAACTGTTTGCTCAGTTATCACCACACACAGAAATGTCAGAGTGCTGCTGAGTTTCCCCCTATAGGCAACTGTCCTCCCAATACAGAACAAAATAAAAATTTCAAACGACACATGCAAAAGAGTGCGAAGGGAGGTGGGGAGGAGCCAGCGGAGAAACAGAGTATTAATTATACGTTCAAGCCATATGTTCATTACTACCGCCATCAATATTGGCCCAATTTACTTTCCTAATGCATGTTCCTGGTCATTTTGGCTACATTTACATCAACAGTGTTTTTAATTAACAAACAGCTGGGACTTTTAGATTGAAACTCTCAAACTGATCGAATGTAAAATTGCAGAAGTCAAGTCCCTTTACTATTCTTGTGTCAACCACAGTAAATGTAACAACAGTACATACAGACACACACACACACCTCTGGTTCACCATCTTCGTAGGGACTCTCCATAGACGTAATGGTTTTATACTGTACAAACTATATATTCTGTCCCCTTATACTAACCCTACCCCTAAACCTACCCATCACACAAAACTTTCTGCATTTTTACATTTTCAAAAAATATTATTTAGTATGTTTATTAACCCATTTCCCTCGTGGGGACCGCTGGCTGGTCAATGTACTGTAGGTGATCTCAGGTTTTACTATCCTTGTGGGGACATTAGGTCACCAATTGACCGTTCGCAAAGACCTGCCCCCCTTAGATACTGTCGCTATGTCCGATTAAATCAAATAAATTTAAACAATAAATACCGTTTTGTGTCTCTTTAATGTGCCTGACAGATCGCTGTAGAGCCTCAGTTAAAGCTGCTCGTGAACCGATCATCTCTTAATTCTAGTTAATTTATAGCATCAAATAAACATGAATGAACATAAAAAGGAATGTTGTTTATTAACCTCCGTTTCTCAAGTTCAAATCCTCCCATGTTAATCTACTAACTCTCCTGACTGCTTTGTCAGACAAAATGGCGGATGGCGAAATATGATTGGTCAGATCACCTGTCAATCAAGCTCCCTGCGAAGGGTCAATTATGTCACCAATCACTCCCTTCCAACCACCTGTCATATAGAGACCAAATCAAGTCTTGCCCTAAATATTGCCTTAAATATCACTCAGTAGTTCATCTTGACCTGGCACTTCATAAGACAGCAAGAAGTAAACACGTTTACACATATAGTCGCACAGTGTTGCAACTTGTTGAAAAGGCAGCTTGCAGAAACCTTCACTAATCAGGCCCCGTGCTGAGCCCTTTAATGTCTAACCTGTGCCAGCGGTCATGCTGATTAAAGTAGGCGGGGGGTAGGGGCAGAATAACTTAAACCCAAGGCCCGAGTGGGAGGCCTGTAACTGTTGGTTCCAGTGCTGATTAATGTGGGCTCCTTTAAAAAGCTCTCAATTCTCATTTTTCATTTCCTCTCCGGACACACACTGGCATACTCTTCTGCTTAACGGGGCCTTTGAAAAGAGGCGTTAAAAAGCAGCACAGATTCATCCTTCCTTTGCCATGCGCTCAGGAGACAGCGGAGGAGGCACGCTGTGCACATCTGCACCCGTACATACACGAGCCTAAAGAGGAGAGAGGAAGTCACAGGGAAAAAAAACCTGGGCCCCTGTGGCGCACACCTGCACCCACAATGCACTGCACACATGCTCCTTGAGTAGAGCAGTGACAATGGCAAACTGAACAGGAACTCTGCACCTCTGAACAACTGGTCAGGATGAGACGCTATGAAAATAATAAAAGCAACGCATGTGATTAATATGAAAGATGATGAAACTGTGAAAGCATCTCTTTTTATTGGTGAATGGTGAGGCTTTTCAAATGATTGACTTAAAATTTATTCCATGGAAAATGGTTATAATGGAGAGGCAATTGACATTAAAATTGATCTACTCTCCATAAATCATGTATCTTCCCCATTAAGATTTCTTAAAAGATGAGAGACATGCCAATGAAAATGTAGTAAAGAATAAGAGCCAAAATATAAGAAGCACTCATTTCCTGATGCCAATAAATAATATATATATATAATATTTTTTTTTTTATAACAGGTTAGTTCATAAACACTCACCGGCCACTTAGATACACCTTGCTAGTAATGGGTTGCCTTTTGCCTTCAGAACTGCCTTAATTCTTCATGGCATTGATTCAACAAAGTGTTGGAAACATTCCTCAGATATTTTGGTCCATATTGACATGCTAGCTTCATAAAGTTGCTGCAGCGCCACCACATCCCAAAGGTGCTCTATTGGATTGAGATATGGTGACTGTGGCCATTTGAATATAGTGAACTCATTGTCATGTTCAAGAAACCAGTTTGAGATGATCTGAGCTTTGTGACATGGCGCGTTATCCTGCTGGAAGCAGTCATCAGAAGATGGGTACACTGTGGTCATAAAGGGATGGACTTGGTCAGCAACAATACTCAGATGGCCCGTGGCCTTTAAACGATGCTCAATTGGTAATAAAATGCCCACACCATTATACCACAACCAGCCTGAACCGCTGATACGAGGCAGGATGGATCCATGCCAAATTCTTACCCTACCATCTGAATGTCATAGCAGAAATAGAGACTCATCAGACCCTATGGAAAAATCCCAGTAGATCAGCAGTTTCTGAAATACTCAGACCAGACCGTCTGGCACCAACAATAATGCCACATTCAAAGTCACTTAAATCACTTTTCTTCAATAGTGTTGTCAAAACTAAAAGTACCGACTTCGGTACTAAATCTGTCCTGAAATTTAAAAAATGTGACGATATCAGCATTTCCCCCTAGTATTTTGAGTGCTGTTGAACGGATTCTTAAATACCTCTGATTGGCCATTGTGTTCAAGCGCTCAACATATATGTCTCTGATTGGCTACAATGATCAACGCTTCCAAAACAAGTTGTAAACAGACTCTTCACCGAGCGCTTACACAGATATATACAGAAGCGTTTGAAAGCAGGCGTCTAGACGTTTCTACTGATAGACGCCTGCTTTCGAACGCTCCGGTGTGTATCCGTGTAAGCGCTCTGTGAAGAGCATCAAATACTGTACGTCTATTTACAACATGTTTTGGAAGCGTTGATCATTGTAGCCAATCAGAGACATATATATATATATGTTGAGCGCGTGAACACAATGGCCAATCAGAGATGTTTAAGAATCCATTCAACAGCGTTCAAAATGCTAGAGGGAAATGCTGGTATGGTCATATTTTTTTAAATATCAGTACCGACTTACTTTTGACAACACTACTGCTCAAATTAAATGGATAATGTTGACCATGTCTACACTGCCATGTGATTGGCTGATTAGATATGTGCGTTAACGAGGAGTTGAACAGGTGTACCTAATAAAGTAGCCGGTGAGTGAAAATACTATAAAATATGCATTTATAATAATAATAAAAAAAGTCTTATACATTTATTATAAAAACAATTTGTTTTATAAACGTTTCCCCGTATTTGTTTTATAAACGTTTCACGTATCATATATAATTATAGAAAAAAATAAACATTTATTTTGTTTTATTTATTATACTACTAATATTATTATATTTATAATAATATTATTTGATGTAATTGTTATTATAATTACCGGTATACAAGATAAAACATAGCTTTTCTATATATAAACACTTTCTGACTAAACAGTGCTTGGCCTGCGGGTGTTTATGTTCTCCCCGGTTGCATGAAGGTCTTAGTTTAATTTCATTAAGTCTTTCAGCCAAATTGTATTCCTCTTTTGGCGATTAGATAAACCCACTTTACTTAACTAAGTTACATCAACTCTGGAGGTGGGCGGAAAGTTTCCCCACTGTTAGGGACTCTCATCTCCTTCCGCCCTAACTCTCTTCTGACTGAGCGCACATTCATCAGGCTAAATGTATCTACAAGCAGGCACATTGTATCCGCCTACTCTACCTGGATCAGTTCATCCTGCCCTTATCACTGATGTTTGAGGCTGACGTCTGTTTGTTTATGTTGTAATGAAAGCAGCGCCGCCCACTCTTCACAGAGAAAAGGATTTGATATGATCTCTCCCATCCTATTGTGCTCACTGAGGTAGAGTTCACAAGCATGACAGATCTACAAGAGTTAGTTTGTTGTGTGCCATTTTGCTGAGTGTGTGGGTGATGAAGGTTAGCGGAATCCCTCCTTTTTAAAACACTAAAACCATTTTCCTTGTGTTTTTGGGGTTTCCATGGTGATGTGGTTTCCATGGTGACATGGCCACAAAAAAATGCAAAAAAAAACAGAGTGTGTATAAAAGGAAAGAGGCAAAGTGCAGTGATGGAATTGCTGAAGTATCGTGGGGAAGATGATGGAAGGATTGTGAAATGGAAGTGCAGTACCGGGGCCTCTGAGGACGGGGTTGTGTCTTAATGAATTTCTTATTTCTGGAGGGCAAGGGACTGAAGAAAGTGTCATGCAGTCTGTAAATGGTCCAATTCTTTTTTGATTTATCAGACACGTCATGAAAACAATGTAGCATTCTCTGGTGGCGAGATAAACGCAGGATGCCATTTGTGAGGGATGCTCACGATTAGCTCGGCGAAGCTATCTCTGCGGTGCGCGGTGCGAACACACGCTCGGAGATAATGTGTTTGCTCATTAGGGATGACTTCGAAAGTGTACTTTTTTAAATAAGAGGTAATCTTTGCTTTATAGCTATGCTGAGAAGAAACAAGAGAGATCATGTGCAGCCCTTTGCAAACACTTTGGACACTATGATGTAAAATGCATTATTTGTGTAACATTCTCGTTGCAGTAAGATAATGAAATCTGTAAGACTGTATTATTATTATTTTTTTACTTATTCTGAAGAAAAGTGATGCTTGCCATTGCAAAACTAGCTGCATTATTCTAGAATTTTGCTATGGGGTTTTGGGTGGTTTCTAGGCTGTAGCTAAAAGGTTGCTAAGGTGTTCTAGGTGGTTGCTAACTGATCTAAGTAAAAAATGTAAAATAAGTCTGCGATAATCTGCATCAAAGATCACTGGTTCTCAACTGGCTTTTGTGTCAGGACCCAGAACTCACTCCATTCAAAAGGTTAGGATTGTCAAGATTTTTTTAGATTTTTGAAAGAAATGTCTTAAACTCACCAAGTATGCATTAATTTGATTAAAAAAAATACAGTAAAAAAAAAAAAAAAAAAAAATCTTCAGGCCAGTGTTTTTGAGAAAAGTTTTGAGAAAAGAACCGCCAGCGTTTTTGACCATTTTCACAAAAAGGTCATGGCCCCCAGAATATTTTGTTGAATGAATATCTGAACATGCAATACATCAAAAGAAAGAACAGACCCTCTGCTTTTAAACTACAATTTTATTCTAGCGTCATGCATTCTTTTTTATCAAGACTTGAATGTACACAAGTTTCATAAAAAAATTGAATATTGTGTTGTAACCATGTAATAATTCACTGTCATAATACAAGTATTCATTTAAATATTCACACACACACACACACACACACACACACACACACACACACACACACACACACACACACACACACACACACACACACACACACACACACACACACACACACACACACACACACACACACACACACACACACACACACACACACACACACACACACACACACAAAATCATACTGTCCCAAACTTTGAAGTGTCAAAATCAACAAAGCAGCAACATTTTAAAATTGGTTTTAAGGATAAGGCTAAATGGATAAGCACAATTATTAACATGACGTAAGCTGGAAGAGAAAAGAGGGTTGCTGTTTTTTTGTTTTGTTTTTTTTTTGCCTTGTTTCATTGTAACAATTCATTGCACAACATTGTGGTCAACACAAACCATGTTTATCTTTGTTGCAAATGAAAGCGTGTTGAGAACCGCTGCATCTGATATTGCTCAGCTCTCTACTTCAATAAGTCTAGTTCTATCTGCCAGGTGAAAATCATAAATTAAATCACTTAGTTACTAAGTAACAGCACACACTATTCAACAAGCCACACGATTTGAGATACCATTCAAGTCCGTAGCACAAAAGCGGGATGAGATTCTCCAAGCCATTAACCTTTAGTATATCCCATAATAATGGAGATGCAAACACAACTAATGAAAAACAAGAAGTTACAGTCCTTATCTTGCACAGGCTGTGTTCCATCAAACTGAAGCAAAGCCCAGCCACTATTATCAAAGACTTTCTGCTTTCTTCTTCCAGTAATAATTTCCCTAGACACATTCATTTCAACCACAAGAACATGAATAGGGTTAGGGTAGTACCTGTTGGGGAGCCCTCCAGGACCTCCCCAGAGTAGCGTGGCTCCTTGAAGACTGGCCTGTTGTCATTCTGGTCAATAACAGACACGTCCAAGTCTACTGGTCCCTCTACCAACTTTCCACTTAGGTCAGTGGTGGATACCTGGAGCTATGGGAGAAAGGAAGACAAAAAAAGGGAAGAACTCAGTAACTGACAGAGTAAATAAAGTGTTTCTTCAGTTGCTTTCCGTGTCAGGGAGTTGAGATTTCACATATGTGATGCGAGACGATCCGCATCTTAAAGAGAAACCCGAAGAAAACTTCAGATGGATGTCAAAAAGGAACATTAACATATTGTGCTGTCAGCTGAAGAAATCTTGTTAACAGAAAACAATATTTAATATCAGGAGATGTTTTACATTTCACTTTGTTCCTTCTTTAACCATTTGCCCACCATTATGACACAGAAAGGTGTTTATTTCAATATGGACAATTTTGGCCTTACTATAAAAAACACACTTTTCACTAGTTTATACATTATTATTTGCATACTATCAATAATCCCAAAACCACCATGAACAAATGACATTTCCACATCAACTCAAATCACACATTTGTATTGGAAATTAAATCTAAATTATTTTCGAAATAAAATACACAACTTTGTTTTAAGATTAATTGCATTTAACCTAACAGACATTTAAATCAAATGTATACACTTTTGATACAATTTGTTTGAAACTGATGCACAATGAAAATGCCGTTGTGTAACATTCTCATTGCAGTAAGATGATGAAATCTGCAAGACAAGACTGAATTGTTTTTCTGTGAAAATGTACTGTATGCATTCTATAATGTAAAATGCATGTATTGTCAATGTCCTTAACAATACTGTTAGAGAATTATCATATTTATAAGATGTTGAAAGACAGTTGAAATGAAATCTGCACAATGAAGCCTTTCGAAAAGTAGTTTTTTTTAAAGATACATTTGCAATTTAAGTGTAATAAGAAAAGTTTAAATCCATCAATAAAATGTGTTGATGCAATCAACCCCAGTGACATAAAAGTGGCTATAACTAAAGAAACACATGTACTGAACAAACAACTGAAATGTCTTCTAAAGCACGGTCATTATTTCATTTCACAACAACTAATCCTATACTCTTCAGTAGCCTGCATGTGTCTCTCATAGTTTGTGATGAAAAATAGTTTGGGTGATGGTGAAAAAGAAATCTTTAGGATTGCCTCATGGGTAATGGCTACCTGTGCTGCCTGTGGTCAGCAATTATTGAAAGACCTGAGTGGAGATGAGTGTTTGTCTGTGATTGTGGCTGATTTGCAGTATGAGAGCCTGTCTGCTCTAATGGTGCTGTGGAGAAGAGATACCGAGGGAGAACAGATTACTAGCTTTCAGAAATTCACTCATCATTTTAAAGGCACTGCACTATTTAATTAAATTGCACTGCTTCTTGCTTGTCTGATGATAAAACTGGCTTATATATTGAATATTCATGCCATATTGATGATAAGCAATGTTTGATTAAGTATGACTTCTTTACTTTTTATTTCACCATTAAGTAAAGACTGGGACGTTAGACTGTTTTTTTTCCCAATCCCTTCCTGTCATGCAAGCATGGGAGCATTAAGGCAGAAATATTTCACTGACATTTTGTGATGCTAGTGCCACAAAAATTACTCGCATTACGACTCGCAAGTTTGACTCTTTTACTGAATCAGATCAAACTGCTTCATTTAAATTAATTGATTCAGTTTTGAATCCGAGCTTTGAATTGATTAATTCAAACGAAACGTTTGAAGATTTGTTTGCATTATTACTATAATAATAATAATACAATTCCAAATCTCAAAGGCAGCATCTTACATTTTTAAAATGTTCAAAAGTTTGCGGTCAGTGAGATTGTATTCAGCAAGGACAGTACATTTTTCAAAAGTGAAGGTAAAGTTACATATCATTTATTTTTATATAGGGCTATATTACATATACCTGTAATATTACCGGTAGTAAAACTTTGCAATAAGGTCTAATTTGTCAACATTAGTTATTGCATGAACTAAAATGAACTAACAATAAGTAATACATTTGTTACAGTATTATTTATGAATCTTTGTGTTTGTATTTAATAAACCTCCACCTGTTCATTGATTGTTCATGTTAGTTCACAATGTATTAACTAATGTTAACAAATACAACATTTGATTTTAATAAAAAAACATTATTGCACTTCACAAAAACAGTTATGTTAAATTGTAATAAGATTTTTAATATGGTATATTATTTTTACTGTATATTTGACTGAATAAATGCAGCTTATTTCAGCCTTATTGAGAGACTTATTGGAAATCTTACTGACCCCAAACTTGGACCGGTACTGTAAATATTGCGGTTTATTACCATAGTATTATATTGTTGCTTATATTAAATACATCTTTTCATGAGATGAAATTGTATTTTTACTGTATTTTTTTCAATGAACATTCTGAATCTACTTGAACACAATAACTGTTGGGAAAAAAATACTGAAATAAATATCATCAAAACACTGAAAAATTGTGAGGTTCCTGGAATGAGAACCCGTGTATAACCTCGGCTAAAATCAGTGTTTTAAAGTGAACTCTCACGTTCTATGTGAATACAGACTGGTGTGGTTTTAAGCTCACCCAAAAACAAAAATTGTGTCATCATCTCCTCACCCTCATGTCATTCCAAACCTGCATGACTCACTTTCTTCGAAGAATGTCATGTTTCGTTTTTGAGTGAACAATCCCTTTATGCTTTGTTTTTCACACAGCTTTTCCACATTATTAAATTTTCTCAGATTGTTTTTAGCCTAAATGGACCGAAAACCCCCACTAAGAAGCAAAGAGCCGAACCACAGAGTCCAAGGTTACTGAAAAAGAGGTAAAATGGCGGGAGAGAATGGATTCATAAAGAGACAACAAGAAACAGTCGTGTGGGGAAAATGAGAATGCATATAAAAAATAAAAACAGCGCGGGGATATGTTTGAAAGTGTGACAGAAGGGATGTGCGAGAACAAAAGGAGCGAAATAAGATTTATCTGCTTTTCACAGTGTGAAGTTTCACAAGGGCCCACCTGAGAGTGCAGTGATGGTTGAGGCTCTACATCAGCCTCGCTTCTGTGCCTCAATCTCTCAGCCCCACGCCTCAGAACCGGGCCTCCCCAAAGCCCACATCACTTATTCATTCCTCCCATCTCCTAGCGCTGCCGTAACCGTGTGCGCTCCGCACACCCCCGGGAGGGTGTGCATCGCAAAGCAAAAAAGGCATAACGCACAGCACGTCCTGTCTCTCTGTCTTAAACACAAACACGCACACTTGTACGCCAAATCATATACCCCAGGCTAGACATGTTACTGCTTACACGACACTCCTGAGCAAGTGGCCCGTGAAACACGTTAACCGGATGCAAATCACTGTCTGATAAAAGAGCTCAGCACTTCCCTACTGGGCAGCTCTAACACTACCCTGTAGAGTTATGTTTTATTTGCGCACCGGTAAACTATGCTGAGGCAACACTTTGAACTTTATGTATCCGATTCTGGTGAGAAGAGGAGATATAAAGAGCGTGTGCTGACAGACTTACAAAGTTTTCACTATACAAGTATCATTCTAAAAAACAGATGGCAGGTGTGTCCCTCATATATAGCACATTCAATAAGGAAAAATAACTTTAGCAATGAATATCTAATGGCAGTGATATATAATATTTATGTGTATATATATATAGTATATATATACAACAGATGCTATTTAGTGTAAAAAATGTAGACTACACTAACTGTTCAAAACAATTTTTTAAAGAAATTATAGTCTTATTCAGCAAGGATTCATTCAACTAATCAAAAGTGTCAGTAAAAAAACGTTCACACTGTTACTGAAATGTCAAATAAATGCTGTTTTTTAACTTTGCATTCAATAAATAATCCTTAAAAAAATCAGTGTTTCCACCTAAATTTTAAACGGCACAAATCTTTTCAACATTGATAATAATAAGAAATGTTTCTTGAGCACCAAGTCATTAAATGAGAACGATTTCTGAAGGATAATTTGACACTGAAGACTTGAGTAATGGTGATGAAAATTCAGCTTCGCCATCACAAGAATACATTTATTATTATTATTTATATATATTAAATAGAAAATATTATTTTAAATCTGTAATAAAATCTCATGATATTAGTGTTTTCACTGTTTAAATATATTTTTATCAAATTAATGCAGCATTCTATCTATATATCTATTTATAATACATTTGTATCTATCTAAGCAATGTTGGAAGGGCCTGACAGAATGCTTAAAACATTATAAATCAATAATAAAGAAAAAATCAATAGAGAAATAAACAATTTGTCACAAAGCCGTCAATATTTGTAAAAATTGACTTCTAAAAGCTCCTGAAAAGGTACCGGTTTCATAACGTGACTCACAACTTCCCTGGCTCAGAGCGGAAACATTAAGAGCTCAAATTAGCTGCTCATAACTCCTCGCTGCGTTAACGGATGATGAGTCTCCCCTCCCTTCTCACCCCAGTGGAAATGACCAATGATAGCACTTGCCATTTTGCATTACCCTAAGAGCCCATCAGGAATGATCCATTACGCACAGTGGCCAAAACGGGGGAGTTCCTCTCTCAGCCAGCACATTACCCGAGCTCTGCGATCCCTGCCAGTAATGCATGACATCACTCTCATCTGCTCTCTCTGTCTCCCACGGAAGCATAGGTCAGTCTCTTTGTCCGGCCGCAACCAGTGCAGTCATGAGTCCGCTCAACAGATATCATGCTCTTAATGCCCACATCAGAGTTTATAGCACTAATGGTTCGATTCATCATCATAGCCTGCTGCTCTCCACTGTGCCGTTCACAGACAGAGAGAGAACATTCACTTGGGTTCACACAGACTAGTCGATTAGTTCTGCCACTAGTTGACGAGTTGGATGTGCTTTTAAGAGTGTGTAAACGCCCTCTAAGCATCTTAAATGAGTAACTGTTGGGTCAGGGATCTTGTATAAAAATCAACTCTATCCTAACGCTGGGATTCCTTGGGACTCTCTTGCACTGGGGTAAAAAAAAGTCTGAGAAAATCTGCAATTCAAAATCTCTAAAGGTTTTCAAAGACTTTATAAAAAGACTATACTGTATATTTATATATATATATATATAAGAAAATATAATCTAGTAGAGCACTGGTGCTTGCAACGCCAAGGTCATTCCCATGGGAAAGCAAGAACTGATAAGAATGTTATCGTGTACCTTGAAATGCAATGTAAGTCGCTTTGGATAAAAGTGTCTGCCAAATGCGTAACTATAAGTATAAAGTTGTACTTGTGAGACAATTACGAAACAAAGTCACAATAAAGAGAAATAAGGTTGCAGCTGCAAAATATAATGTCAAATTTGGAATTTAAAAAAAATCACAAATAACGGGTAATAAAAAATGTGTTCAAAATGTTTTGGAAGTCTAAAACAAGCTGTTTTTTGCATGTTAGTTTCAATAAATGGAGTTGTGAAATTTACAGTATTTGGAATAAATTTAAATATTTAAAGGGAAAGTTAATCCATTTTTTTTTTTTTTTCTGTCACAAAAACAAACAAACAAACAAAAAAACAGTGACATGTCTCAAAATATCTTGTTGTTCACAGAACAAATAAAGTCATACACTTTTGAATGAGTAAATTAACTTCTTTTTTTAAGTAAAATGTCCTTTTAATTTCCAAAGATCAAGGAAAATTAGATTTTCATGACAGAAATAAAATTGCATTTTTAAAGGGAAGTGATCAGCGCCTCCCTCAAAATCCCTTGCATAAATCTTGTGAACTGTCGAAAAACATATGTATGACTTTTAAATCTTTTATATATGTATGCCTATTAAATCCAAAGCTAAACAACATTCATAGCGACTTCAGCTACAGCAAGTATGCTGCACACATTACAGCATACATCAAACATCATTACACCCCATCAGACCCCCTGGTGTGGCTCATTTTCTGTAAAACAGACGTGCCAGCGCACTACAGGAGTTCTGGGCCTCATTTTCTGGAGAAGTATTCACAGGCATCCATTGTATCAGCTATCCAATCATGTGTACGGGAGCAGGACAAAACTTACATAAGCCGACTTCAAAAAGTAGCACCCTTCGCATATCCAGAAGCCTGATTCCCTTAAAAGCACCTTTGATATCCTAGTCTGTCTTCCCACAGAGATGCCATCCTTAACTTGGCAGTGTTTGCCATTCATGCTGCTGTTGTTTTCATCCTATTGCCCTTCCTCTCTGCTGCCTGCACTTTCTGACTCTCATCTAAGGGGTGTTTACATCCCTGTCAAGTGCACTTATACCCCGCTGTTCTTCGCACAGCCCCTGTGAACCCTGAGACACGGGAGACGGACAAGTGCTCTCTCTCCTCTCATCACAGTCAAAACGTCCTCAGATAATCCACTACAAAACAAATGGCACAAACGCACTGAAATCACTATTCTGAGGAAAACAGTGGACTGACAGGGGCAGTCCCTGGATTTTGACTAGGGCGGTAGTGGTAATACAAGCGATTCATAGAATGTTCAATGTTGTTGATACATTTATTTTGAGACAATATAAAGGCTTAGTTGAGTTCTGAAAAAAATTATCGGAAGCTTCAGAACCGAATCACACTGTATATGATCAGAACCGCAGCTTAAATGCTTCTTTCACTAAGAATGGTCTAAAGTAGAGCATTTGTTTATGAGTTAATCATGGAGAAAGACCGTATTAACAGACATTTTGTTTATTAACTCTTTCCCCGCCAGCGTAAAAAAAAAAAAAAAGTTGCCAGACAGCGCAATATCGTTTTTGATCACGTTCCCAAAAATGTCATGGCCCCCAGAATAAGAAAAGAACTGAGCCTCAGCTTAAAAATAAAATAAAAAAACCTTCCAAAAAGAGCAACATTTTTAACAAAAAGCTGAGTAAATTGTGTGTGTGTTTTTTTTTTTATATTACAATGAAAGCAATGTTTTCATCGCTTGTTTCTGCTCCTTTTTTGTCTGTGTTTTAATGCAGAGATTCTGTACTCTTTCAGAAGTGGTTGATTATGATTTCACTTTTCTAACTTTAGTTAGTGTGTAATGTTGCTGTTTGAGCATAAACAACATCTGCAAAGTTACAACGCTCAAAGTTCAAAGCATAGGGAGATATTTGCTTTTAAAGCAATTGATTTTTAAGACTATACAACAAACGGCTGGTAGGGACACAACATTCCTCCCGGTTTAGTGACATCTCAAACCCTAAAATGTACATAAACCCCACCCCCGGGACACGATTTATAGATTATCAAGACCGAATATGTCAATCAATGACTAGAAGATATCTACACATAAGCTACATAAATTCATCAACTAACCATTCAGAAATGTCCTGTTGCTTCTACATGTTGTCACTTCTTCTTGAGTCTCTCCATCTTTGTCTAAATCCGGTTTGAACATAAAAAGCTAAAAGTTTGTGAAATTTTCAGTGCATGTCTGTGTGAGCGCAAACTGTTGAAGCTCCGCCCCCTGTGCTGGGAGCAGCAGCTCATTTGCATTTAAAGGAACAGACACAAAATGGTGCGTTTTTGCTCACCCTCAAAAATTGACCATTTTAACATGCTATATAAAAATATCTGTGGGGGTATTTTGAACTAAAACTTCACATACACACTCTGGAGACATCAAAGACTTATTTTACATCTTGTGAAAAGGGCATTATACCACCCCTTTAATAGTGAAAACCCGGAAAATTCCGTCAAAGGCTGGGAAGCGTTGTATCATAAATGACGAAAAATGCCGTCAATGGCGGGGAAAGAGTAAATAAAACGTAGGCGGAATGTTTAACAAAAGTTAACTGCAAATTTTCATTTCTGAAAAAAAATAAGATGCTAGCTTCATAAACTTTACTTTTGTAGTTAAAAAAAAAAATTAATATAACATTACAGTTACATGAATGTGATTCAATTAAATTTAAATCCAAAGATTCAATTTCAAATTGCAATATTGCATCCTGTTTGGACTGTACTGTAATGTACTGTGTAAGACACTGTCAATTCAGTTCTGAATGGCGCACAACCCTGGTATCCACACAAATGAGTTTTCTTTCTGTAACATCAAACTAAACACATTAACAACAGCAATTATGATAGTGAAAATGCAATAAAATACTATAACCAATTGACAGCTCTAGTTTTCATTGCTGTAGTGCTTAGCAGAGTGAGATGCATCACTTTACATTCAGAGCAGGCATCTGGCCATTGACGTGCAGTCTGGCTGTTACACAGCCATGTCAGTCTGTCTGTTTTGCTTAGACCACATCTGTCCACATTCCTTCTGTGTATTTACAGCCTTGCTTACTTCATCTTCCTCCCAATCTCGCTTCCCGCTCTCTTTATGTCTGTGATGAATATCGCAAAAAATGATCACAGTTGTCACATTATTGGCCAATACTATGCAAATAATATTCACCCGTATTCTTTCCCACTAGAGCTTTCTTCTATATATTCATTGCTCTTGCATTCATACGAAGAGAGTGTTTCTTACAATAGCACCAGGAGTATATTTAAAGGGATAGTTCACCTGAAAAAAAAAATCCTGAAAAAAAAAAAAAAATGAAAATCACTTACTTTGACTATCTTTCTTACAATGAACACATATTTGCTTGTTAATAATAGCGGATTCTCCAAGATGATATTTTCCATACAATGAAAGTGAATGGAGACAATGCCTCTCAAGCAAGATATTTAAAGTAAGACATTCAGTGAACATCGTGGAAATGTGTAAATGATGACAGAATTTAATTTTTGGGTGAACTATCCCATTAAATCTGTAATGACATCCATACCAGCACCAGGGAAAGGGGGTGCATGTCAACTGTCTCACCTGAGGTGGGAGTTTCACCAAATCTAACATAATATAACAGAGAAATTAGTGTAAGAGCGCGAGAGAAAGTAGAGGCAAATGACAAACTTTTCTCGCTCGCAACGCAGCCACGCTTCGAATTCCCTCCGCTTCTCCAACATGTCGACATTAATTTTACATTCCAGTCTTCTGCTTTTCAAGTTTCACAGTTAAATAAACGTCTGCGGTATAGGTGTTCTAGCATGCAAAAATAGCGATACATATTGGTGTGTATTCTCATTATGTGCTGTGAATGATAGATTGACACAAGCTTTTTAAGTCTTGTTTACTTGACTTGACTTTTTAAGTCTTGTTCACTCTCACACAGAATGCAGACAACACATTGAGACACAAAAATGAACTATTAATTTGAATATGATTATGAACCTAATGTATCAACGTGATCTGACTTCTGCAATACATACATTTATGACGCAGCACAAAATACTGACGTGAACTAATCACAAAGTGCTTGAAAAGGTCTATTGGGATTGAAGTAAAGTGAACAGGGGTTAAACACACAGTATAGGGCCTACTGTAAAGCTGACTCAGTCTGGAAATTTAAGATATTGATTCTGCAATTTGAGGTTTAGACAAAAAAAAAAAATTAAGATGATTTACACATTTCAATTATATAACAAATTTTCATCAAATTGAATGGAGTCATTTTTAAATGGTAGGCTATGTCATGTTTCAGTAGTCTGTTAGTCAAGCAAAAATATAGAATAACCAGGTTCAGAAATGAATAGGAGCGTGGGTTCAAAAATGCCACCAAAATGTGAGCAAAAATTCCCATCTAATTAATTCACACAAGATATCACACGAGCCAGAGAGTTGTGTTTTCTCTAATACATTTCAGCAATTGCAGATGTGATACTGATTTTATACAACTTTTAAAAATATTTTTTATTTTTTTTGGCATAGTATTGAAAACACAGTAAGTTTTTGCTCTAGATTTTGCCAATAAAACACTGCAGTTCCTAACAAACACAGTAAAACATATCTCAGAGCAACACACAGTGGGTGTTTCGTTCCTGAATGAATCCATGTTTTGAACAAATCAGTTAAATTAAATGATTCAATGACTCACTTATTGAGACTGTGGCTGGCCACCTACTGGCAAATACTGCCCCTTAAAAGAAAAGGACACTTCTGACACTATTCATTATTTAAAATAATATGGATGTCAATACATCAAAATAGCCGTGTAATCATGATTCATTTTGCAATATATTTTTTCTCTCTCCCACACAACCTTGATTGTTTTGAGGGTTACAATGAACATTTAACTTGTGCCCTTTTTCTTGGTTTGGCCCACTGCCCCTCAAAATGTCTGTGTACATCCCAGCATTTCATCTGCAAACATGTACTACTGACAATACATGATAAACCTGACATTTTAGCCTTGAAACTATTTAAAAATAACTGATTAGTCAAAATAATAAATGATTATAGGCATTATATCTGCTCAGTGAATAATTATATACCTTATTATCCGAATTGTTTAGATTTTTAAAATGCATATTAGCATATTTTCCATCAACTGATTAAAATGTAACACAGTGCATATGAAATCTGTCTGATTGTCAATAGTATGAGCAAAAATGGCAGACAGACAAAATTGAAAATGGAAATTAATTCATAATCACTGTACACAAAGCATCACTGCACGTAAAAACACTACTAAATTAGCCATTAGAAGAGATGAAAAGAAAATGCCATACATTTTTGTCTGAAGACAGATGGTTCACTTCAGAGATACATGAAATTTCTTGATTCATACATTCATTCATGTATCGGTCGTATAAGGTTTTAGAGGTTGTAAACCTCATGTTTTCACAAGCAAAGTCCTACGCTGTGCATGAGACTGTTACCATTGCTTAATGCTGGACAGTGTTTACTGTGGAATTTTCAAGCTGCGGTAATAAAACACACGTTTAATGATCATTAAAATATGAAACGGTACAACTAATCGTCTGGAATTTTATCATGGTTTATCGTCAAACTAGTAACCCCTAGTACTATGTACATTCTATGTAAATATTCTATGTACAACATCAAAGATCACATGCAACTGTTTGGCCTTTAATTATGCAACTCAGTAACCTTATTTATTATTCATTATATTAGAACATCACTAAGCAACAAGAAATCAATGAGACTTGTGTTGTGGGTTTGTGTGCAGTGAAAGGTTGTTATCTGCTCTGATGGATGGAAATGATTGTGAGCTGTCTAGTGCACACTGCGGACACCATTACACTGCTACGATATACCTGAGGTGACTGAGTCATGACATAATGATGCAATTAAGAAATCTGGTCACGCATACAGTACAAACAAACACTTTGAATGATGCATTTGTCTTACTACACCTCATTAGCTGTGTTTATAATCGGACTATTGTTTCCATTAAGACAATTATTAAGGTTGCAATGTAAACAGCAACTTTCAATTACCTTACTATGAATAATTACAGATTTGTAATAAACATGATTGTATTTAAAACATGCCGAGTTTCCAATTTTACCCAGATTAATACGGATATAAACACTGTACTCTGACTATGACTCTAATAAAGTTTTCACTTCATTTTGTGGCATAGCCAAATCACATGGGAAAGCATACCCTTTGCAAATGACTAAATATGTAATTAAATACTGTACTTGCTAAAATGTAAAAATGGCAGCTTTGTCAAAATTCCCATGAATTTGATCTGCAAACGTATACAGTGATAATAAAACAACAACACTAGTGTTAACTACTAGAGAGAAACTTGAATGAAAGCAGTGCAGAAATTACACCTTGATAAGTCTTGATAAGAATAAAAGTCTTCATTAAAAAATGTTTAAAAAAAATCTTAACAACCCCAACTTTTAAATGAGGGTGTATTGTATATATTGTATATTGTATTGCAGCAACTGGAAAATTAAAGATTCCACTTAACAACACTGAAATATTAGCCTGATAATCCCACATAAAAGCATTTAAAGGTGCAGTAAGCGATTTCAGAGAAACAGTTGAAATTTGAAATCAAGCCAAACAAACACAGCTCTTCCTTCATTGCTCCGGCCCAAAAATGCACGAACACGCAACGCAACAGTGGATGTCTCTTTATCAAAGCAGAAGCGGGGGGGGAAAAGGTGATGAACAAACGACAAGGAATCTAATGAACATTCCAACCCGGTCACACTAAATACGTCTCTGTAGCACACATTGTGTTTATCGTGCAATTTATATGCGAAAATTAGTTTGTATGTGCATATGATACGCATGGGTAGGTTTAGTAGTGGCGTGGGGTACGTTTGTATTATATGTTTGGTTAGGATTAGTGGTGTGCGGTGCGTGTGTATTACACACAATAAAGTGCATATCACATGCACGCGAAAACTGCCTATCATATGCACGTAAAAAAATATTTTCACGTATAAACTGAACGATAAACACAATGGCCCTCATTTATCAATCTTGCGTCGAAACGGGCGTATTATGTTGGTGTAAGATTATGCTTACACTCCTCTCACCGCCTGATTTATGAAGCTGTGCGTACCTTTGAAATTCAGGTGTACGCAATACCTGCCTCTTGATAAATGCCGCGGCTGAAAACGATCGTCATTAGATTAACACGCCCCTATATATTCACGTCTCCGCCTCCCCCACGCCCTCATTTTACGCCATGGACACACGGAAGACGGCAAAGAGGAGAAACTTCTCCGGTGGAAATCCAGTTTAAATCGCTGGTTGGTTAAACAAATTACCTATCACAATGCATTATTTTGAATATAATTGAAACTATTAGCGTTGAATTTCGCATGACGTCACATGTAATGGGGTGTATAGTGATGATGATGTGAATAATTGCATGACAATTTGTAATATTTTTCTTATTAGTATTGTGATTTTGATTATTAATCACGCTTATTGTTATTTAGAAGAAGAATGTCTTTGTTATTATTATTATTTGTATTATTATTTAAAAGAAGAAGAATGTCATTTTAATTATTTTGTCACTCTGAATTATTTTTTGGTCGTTTCCATTACAGATTTGCGCAAATGTTTTGCGCTATTATCTAAATATCGATAAAAACTATTGCGAAATGAGCCGTTTCCATTAACCGATGTTAAGCAACTAAAACGTCCTTTTTCTCTCTCACTATAAGTCATTCCAAAAATCACGGCAACGGACGTTGGTTTATATATCACATCAGCCACCGCATTAGACATTATTATTATTAATGGAAGGAGACGTACGTGTTATCCAAGCATTAATGGCAGGGAAATACCCTTATAGGCTACTCCGAACGATATATAAGGAGTTTCTGGGTGTTTCCCCTCATTTCTGCTCTGAGGTTTTGATTGTGACATTTCTTTGAGGTTTAGAATCCAGTATTCCTATAGGCTAATTATTGTTTATTTTATGAATTTAATAAATAACTCTGTCTCCTATTCCAAACGATCCATGTAGGCTACTTTTGTGGCCATTCGTTTTTCCTTTTTAAACCAGTAATTGAAAAACGAAAAATTAACGGTTGTCTTTTTTTAAAACGCAAAGTTGAACACCAAAAGTTTAATTTGAACTGGCAACACCAACTGCTGCGCAAAAAAGTAAATATTGACGAATTTTCAGATTTTTGTTTAATGACTTTTTGCCCCTTTATTAAACATGTTAAATATACACAAATTAATATGGAAAACATGTCGATTTTAGTGGTTTTCTAAGGCCAAATTAGAATCTGGAATTGATATTTTCCCGCAGTGCTGAATGAGAAGAGCCAATATTAAACTATTGTTTTCTAAGTCGGCTAAGATCTCCATCTCCGCTGTTAAGCAGATGCGCTTTTAGAGAGAAATGCACCTTTCATACGGATTACTTAATCAGAACAAAATGTATTAGCTTTCGATTTGAATTTGTTCGATTTAAAGTGGACATTTCAAGCTTTAGATAGTCTATATTTTGTTTCAGTTCTCGCGCTCCAGTTCACAGAGATCATGAAACTGATTGTTTTATTTTATTTTACAAAAGCACAACATTTTCTTGTTATTGTTTAAACAAATAAAAGTAGTTACAAATAATGTATTATTATTTTCTGTATGACCAGAAATGATAGAGTATTTTAAATTGTTTCACTGTTGATAGGAAAAAGTGTTCGCGCGCGCGCCTCCGTGCAATCCAGTGCGCGTTCCACACTCCGCTCCACAAACCCTTGGATAGGCTATGCGTCAAAATCTTGTGTTTATTTGTGATAATCTTAGTCCTGTATTATTATTGTCTAACCCGTATTATGAATGTCATTTGACGAATTGCTTTGTTCCTTTTTTTGGATAAAAGCGTATTCTAAATATAGCCTAGTAATAATGATGATAATTATTATTATTTGCGTACACGGACCCCAAACACACCGCGTCTTCAGGTGACTGTAAATGCGCAAAAACTGTTTCCATTGCAGTTTTGCGAAATATTCCTTTTTCCAATTGCCTGAAAAACCACCTCATGCGTGCGTAAAAACTTTATTGCGATAAACGCGAGTTTTTGCGAAATTGACGTGTTTCCATTGGGCGTATTTTCAATTCGCAATTTCAATTTGCGCAATTTGAAGGGTAATGGAAACGCGGCTGAAAGCCTTTCATTACTGAACCCAGTCCGTGCGCACATGCCGGGGTTAACTCACAAAAATAAACACTGAAGTTTATAATTTCTATGTTGTTGTTTTTTTACAGTGGGTCATAATATATCATATCTTTAGTTTGTCAGTGCGTTTTGTGGTGTTAGGAATTGTTTTTCTGTGCATTTCAGCACTAACTCAAAACGTGCGTACATGTACACCACCTCCTGAGCTGGCATAGGATTTGAGCGTGCCGTACGCCAACGTCCAACGAGGATCCTAAAGCTCTTGCCTGATCATAACCCTTCTTTTTTCAGTGATATTCCTTTTCTCTTTTGCAATGTCTCTCAGCCATCTCTCTTTCTACAGTCTTTCTTCAAATCTCCCTCTCTTTTTGAGTGTATATTCAAAAAGAATGCACTCACTCCCATTATGAGTGTATGCCCCCTACTGCTTATTGGCTAAAAGTGTGTTGTGGTGCTTGGTCCGATCCACTTTCAACAGCACTTCTCAGAAATTGCTAACTGCACCTTTAAATGTTCATTTCCTGTGGGATCACATATTCTACAGCTGTAAATCTTTTCTGCATCATTCAGAATGTAAACTTCAGTTTCAAAGATTAGAAATCTCATTCAGCACAAAAAACACTGAACCGTTACACTCTTGATATGTTTGTGAATTATTCTTATCTTAGCAGGATATACATTTTTTCAGACTGCTGTGCACAGTGCTTTGTATCATGATGAACATCTTCATGACATTTTGCCACTGACATGGTTCAAAAGATTATAAAGATCCATGTTCATGTTAAAGCCTCCCGGTAAGGTTCAATTCTCCCGACAGGGTCACAGCAAGAGGCAGCGCCACATCCCAGTATGCCTGTAGAAATATTCCTCCTCATTTCAGCCCACTGCAATGCATGTTGTTTCAATATACCAGCGAGGTAGTGGTTTCTATAGCTAGCGTCCATAGAAATTTTCCCAAGCGAAAATTGCTGTGAATGAGCAGACAGTCATTTCATTTGGATGGAAATTACTTATTAAAGGTGAAGGAAGAGAGAGAGAATGAGAAAATGGGGTCTTCACAACAGTGAAAATTATAGATGTTCACATCAATGGTTTCTATAGCCAAAATTAGCTCGTAGACACTATTACGACATGTTCATTAGCTCATTATGTCGTTGTAAAACAGAATTCATAACTACAGTCTTCTCTTCCTATTTTTCTCTGCACAGAATATGATCTCATGATTTCTATGAACATATGTGGCCAGAACACAGCACAGTATGTGCACAGTATGTGCACAGCACATAGATACTGTATATATACCAGGATGAAATGGGTACAGTCAAATATTAATTAAAGTCATACATAGTCTTAAGTAAAGGTTTGTGAACCCTTTCCTATTTTGGAGATGTCAGACTAAATGGCTCTTCCCATATACATTTTCATCAATTTCTAACATTTTATAAAAGTATTTATTTGGACTAAAAGCTAGCTTAACTAACTTACATTACTCATTTGACAGACTTTTCTACTAATTCCGAGACCAACAAATTTATACAGAAATGTGTTCCTCGTTGCTATCAGACGCATGAAAAATGAAAATAATGTGTGTTCTAAAATCAGCTCAAAATATCAAACATGATTGATATCCTCCGACTGGATGGACTTAATCTTAAGGTAAAAAATCTAAGTCTGTGGCCATCATGCACAACCCGATTTTCTGTAAAATATGTCAACTCCGACTGCCCATACCTTCAGACTGGTAAAATGCACAGAATATGCTACAAAAGTTATGTAGCATATTCCAGCCTTAATATTCACCCATATTCTCTTACACTAGATTTTTCAACTGTATTCTAGCAACAAAACCAAGGGTATATTTACATCTCAGGTGTATAGCACCAGAGAAAGAGGATTAATTCATATCCAGGAGATAATGTCCCTTTGAAATGGGAGCTCTATCAAATTTGGGCTCTTTTAGTGCCACAAAACTGCTGAATTGGTGTTGTAATATACTATTAAAAGAGGTGGTGAATAAGTAAAGAAAGCTGCACATATGGAGGGAAATCGATGTGTGTTCTCTAGAGAGATACTCATCTCCTCTGAGACTCCAGTCCTCTGGGGCTGGAAGATTTTGAGAGGTTCTCCCAATAGAAATCTTCAGGAAATGGGTCTGAAGGTGAAATTTCCTCACATGACAGACCCCCTGCGACCCTCTGTTTTATGAGATTTTATAGTCAGGAAAAAAGGCTGTACAAATAACAGAGAGACTATAAGAGAAGAATACAGATGACTATAGAAAAATGAATTAGATCGGTTGAATCTAGCAAGTCTGTCAAACGAGAGATATTTGTCAAGAATGGTCAGCTTTCATGAATAAAAGAGCCATATGGAAAAGGCACTTGTATTTGACCCTCAAACACAAAGAACCGGACGGTGAGAATATAGTGGTCAAACTTTGAAAATAAAGAGAAGGATTTATAAGAACAAACATGAGTAGAATACATTAAAATAGAAGTTACAAAATTTTGTGTGGTGAGACGATCCGAATCTAGTTTCCAAAAGGCACTGGCTTGTAGTTGTACAACTCAGGTCTGGTTCTTAATGTTTCTGTTTGCCATTGTGATGATGGAAGTAGTCCTACATATTTGAATGTACAAAATAAAGAGACCTACAGTGTTCAGCACTTTCTACTTGTAGCAAAACAAGCAGAGATGCGGTCTTTACCAGCTAGCCATCTATCCATGCATCCATCCATCGGGAATGCAACCATGCATATCCTAGATCTCAATGTTTGATGGTTTGACCCGCTCTTGAGAGAACAGACACAGTAAGATAATGAAGTCATGCTTCGTGGCTCCTATAGAGAATAAAAGTTTTTTTTGAAAGCTAAATGAAATGATCTTGTATGTCTTACTCTGCAGACATCATAAGGTTTTTATGTACAGCGAGCGTTAAAGGAAAGTGGACTTGGGACATCTTGCCAGGGAACTCCTGTGAGACAATATCTAATCCACAAATCCTGTTCACATCTGTTGTGTGTCTGCATGGACTTTAAATATTTCACAGAGCCATTGAAGAGCGGCTGAGCTAGCCTGAGTGCTAGACTCATTTCCTGTCTCTTTTGCTCATTGCCGAGTGAAGAAGAGAGAGGCTAATGGGACGATACAAAGTGAAAGCAAACGGTATATTGAAACAGCAAAACACTCTGATGAACTTGAAACTCATTTCAGCACAATATTACGTTGCACAGAGCATATTTGTTGGGTTATGAAGCAACAGTGCATCTTGTTTTGCTACAAATACAGTCCAGGTGCAAGTGTTTTAAACTGTTGGTCTCTTTAGAGATTGTAGGAACTACTTCCATTATCAAAATGCCATAAGGAAACATGAGGAAACAGACCTGAGGGAACAGCCCTGTTATGTGCGAACACAAGCCTCTGCCATTTTGAAACACATTTTAGATTTTTTCACCATACAAAATATACTGTAACTTCTATGTTAATGTATTCTAGTGTCATGTTTACTCTTATTTTACAACTTACAGTGTGGATAAGTGTGCTGGTGCAGCAGGTTCCCAACTGGAGTGTAGAACCCCACACAGCTAACATCTTAAACAGCTCATTTACTGATCATCCAAAATATGATAAATCATAAACCATAAGAGCTCGAACCAGTCACAATAACTGATTTGCAATCTACCCATCCATAAGACAAGACTGAGTGGGTTTTCATCATAACCTCACTTTTCATTTGAGTACTGTGGGGATATTTGGCATGCCGAAAGCATCATGATTGAACACTTATTGATTAGATTACTACCTGTATTTTAAAAGGCTCATTAATCTTTATGAATATGTATGAAGTGCATGTAATTAGTGAGAGTAAAAACATTAGCTTTCTCGATGACCATAAACACTCTACTTAGAGCTTATGTTTGAGGGATGTTCTGAGAGATACAATTAAAGAAAGGAGATAACACAAATCTCTCTTTTCATAAAATACTAATTCACTCAGGTATAAATAACGGGACTTTAAAAGAAAAAAGAAGTAGTGAGAGGGGAGATGGAATAAATGAAGAAAAAGTGAAAATGAGAGTAGAGGAAGATCCTTTATAGCAGCAGCCAGATAAAAATAATTGCTTGCTGAAATGCGTTGAAAAAAAGTCACCAGGGCTTTGTAAGGTGTTTCATGCAAGAGCTATGGCTCTTGCCTCTCCAAAGGCATTATTCATTCACATTTGTGTGGTGGATGCCGTCGCCCGAGTAAGCCTCAAAGACCGGCTCAGATCTCGCCCTGCAAGTCCCTTGATGTGAGAGCAGCAGTTCTCTTTTCCAATATCACAACCCCTTTAGAGACCTGTGGGGCTAGTGAGATGGAAGAGTGCCATTTTTCCACTTTTTAAAGAGGGGCATGACAAAACAATCCACTTTGGAAGTGTGCATGAATACATCTTCATTTAGGGAATCACTCCCCGAAGTAAAGGCATGCACACATGCTGTAAAAGACGCAAACACAGCAGAAACAGAAATACATTTTTAGAAGAGCTCTTAATCAGAATATTCCATAAATAAACTAATAAGGGCAAATTAAATAGTTCCAGGCTCAGACAGTACATCCACAGACCGCCCACTGATCGTCTGATGCATATTACACAAAGAATGTCAAGAGATGGCTAAAAATGAGCTAATTGACATGCCTTATACAAACACTGGGGTTCTGGCTGCATCAGTTCATAGAAAAATTGCCAAAAAAGGTTGTAAAATGGTTATTTTAACAATTAATGTTGTTCAGGAACATTTTCCTGGCTAGTGGAAACTGGAACTAATCGATTCCAAAATATACTGTAAATAGAAATTGACAAATATAAACCCAAAAGTAAGGAATAATTGACAGCATGCCATTGTATTATTAGAAAATAATGCAAACCTGAGACGGTAATGCCGTGGGTGTGCATTATTTTCGAATAATTAAATGGACCGGAGTTAATTATTCCGCTTATACTAGTTACCACACCTCAAGACATTGTTCAGATGTTGTATTTCAAGCTATTTGTCAAGTTTTTGTCCTTAAAACGATCTTGTGTGTAGACCAATTTCTTACACGTCTCATCCCACGCCTCCGTTGCTAAATCCAAAACGTAATTTTAGAGCTAGTACTGGAAACTTGAGCCATTGATGACAGACTAACGCAGTTATTAATGCACTTTTTAGAGAGAGAGAGAGAGAGAGAGAGAGAGAGAGAGAGAGAGAGAGAGAGATTAAGTGTGTATGAATTAGTCTGTGCGTCTCTCAACAGTGTTCAGCAGCAATGTCTCTACTTATAGCGAAACAGCAAGTTTCTTTGCTTCAAGAACAGCGCCAATATTACCTCGCTAGTGAGAAATGTCATGTAGCTTTTAAGCTGCTAAACTATTTTATGGATAAAATCATTAGAGCAGCGCTGACAACACGTTTCTATGTGAGTGTGTTTAAGTGGGAGAGAGAAAGAGAGTATGTGCTTTCCGTACATAATAAAACATAATTTGTGGCAAAAACCTGGAAATAAATGTGTAGTTTTTATCCTATTGTTTACTGTATTTATTTGCTTGGTCAGTATCATTGTTGGTTTTGGTTATTTTGCTGTTGTAGACTTTAAGGACCTTTGAAATGCCTGAAATCATTTGGCAAAGTGATATGGACATAATAAGTAATGCGTTAAAACCTTCCTGGAACTACTTCAGCCGTACGTTTCCCAGAAGATAAATGCACACCTTTGTCAACCAATCAGATTCAAGCATTCAACAGCACCATAGATTATACATAGAATCATGTATCCTCTCAGTTTGCATCTGTACAAAAACAAGCTTATTGTTGCTCTGTGGCACTAAAGCATCTAAGACATTAAGAAAATATAAAATGGGAAATACATTCACACAAGCTACACTTCATGGAATTTGTTACTTGGCAACCCTACAAAGAACTATTCAGTTCTCAAAGCCTCAAATAAGAAGATTCTTGAAAGAAGCATTCAAGACAAAAGTGTATTTCTAAAACACAAGAGCTGCTTTTCATCATATAATATTTATACGTGTCTGTTGGCACATATTGAGTTTTACTTGAAAGGCTGAGGAAGAGGTGTTATCTTCAGAGAGAATCACAGAGAGAAAAAGCAAAAAAACTGAAAAGTTGAAAAATAAAACTGACAGTTTCCTGAGTGCAGGGCAGCGTGCCTTGCTCACCAATGCCCAGTAAATTACTGGCCAGCCAAGCAGAAAAGAGGAGAGAGATTCGGAGGTGAACATCACCTGTCAGTGGACATATCTCCAAAGCCACTCGTAAATGAAGTGGACAACTGTCTGGTTATTCTTCTCGCACGGGCGCACTCCATCGGAGGAATTCAAGGCCGTCTTTGCACCGCAATCAGACTTTCTTTCTTTCCGGTTTTTTTTTGTGTTTTTTTTGCTGCTGAGCCCTCCACCTGCCTCTCGGATTAATCGGAAATCCCCCTCGAAAGCACCACCCCTTTATCCTCATGCCACGAAAGCTGGTTTACGCTCACCGATCCGTTAATGTGAAACTGTGAAATGGCAGCTCAGCCACAGGCCATGTGATTCTGCTGCTGAAAATATATAGACATAATTAATAGAAAGATAAAAACATTTTTTTTTTTTTTTTAAATAGTCTAATTTGCTTTTTTGGAACATCTTGACTGTATAAAAATCACACATCTATTTCAACTCACAGCTATTAGTCACCTAATCTAAAATGTGTGGAAGCAACACATTTTCAGACATTTCCAATTATAATTTTATAAAAAGTTATCAGGTGTGGTGTGTGTGTGTGATCTGTTGTCAGCCCAGATGGGCTCCCACGAGACCCTTCTCGCCGGGTGTAAGTGTGTGTTTGTGTGTTGAGACGTGAATCTCCAAAGAGACACTTGAAACATGCGGCTCTAGCAGAGGAGAGACATCTTAAGACCTAGCATCTACAGGAGAGCTGTCTAGAGACACTTATCCCTCCTCTCCTATCTATTCCTCTTTTCTTACTCATCAAATCATCACTTCTCAAAGAACCTTCTAAGTGACATGATGATCCACTAATTTCAAGAGAGGTTCCATCCTCATTTGACAAAATGATGATGTATTTAGGCTCAGAGATAATGGATCCTGTAACTCAAAGGAATATATGGAAAGAGCTCAGGTCAGCAACAGATTTTCTTTCTTTCCAAATAAAGCAAAGCATTTAAGACTGGAATTCATTGTTTTAATTGCTTTACTGGTAATTAGTGGTGGTAGAAATAGATTGACCCCTTCAGATTAGCATACATAATACACAGTGGCACAGGCTGGAGACAAAGGTGAAAAAGGAGCATAATTCTGTTTATATTCAACTCAAATTTAACATAAATACAGTAAGGATAACACACAGTCAGATATTATCGCAATACAAACCCATGAAGTGGAGCTACTTAATTAAAGCGTGCGCGCTCACACACACACACACACACACACAGCTGTTTTTTGGGGGGATTTTTTTATTTATTTTATTTTTAAGAATCTGACACTTATTCAGCTGGGATGCATTAAATAGATCAAGTTACAACAGCAAAAAAAATCCCCTTATGCATGTTGCTTTCATTTAATCTTCAGAATCTGTTTTTTCTTTCTGCTGATTTGATAGTCAAATTACTTTTTTCTTTTTGAGAAAATATTTGTTAAAGTTCCTTCTCTTTCCCAGCATTTTTGTTTTAATTTCTGAAATGTATTTCATCTTTAAACTTTTTTCTTATGCAAAGTGCTTCCCCACAGCTGTTGTAAGATGACTATAATAGCTTTCACATCTTTGCTCTAACAACTTAAATGTGTCATCAAAACACATGTCTCTCTCTCTCTCTCTCTCTCTCTCTCTCTCTCTCTCTCTCTCTCTCTCTCACACACACACACACACACACACACAAAATTTAACTCCATCAAACATCACTTAAAAGCCATTTAAAGCAACTAAAGCAACTCACACTAAAATCATCTGAAATTACCTTACTTTACTTAAGGTCACAAAACTTAGCTAAAAAAAAGGGCGTATGTTGGTTTCCCTGATGCACAGAATGACAGTAATACTTATTATATATATTAATGGAAACCTTTTTTATTAATTATTTATTAAAATGAATACAATTTTATTTAATTAATTAACAGACTAATCTGGCACACACCAGTTAAAACCAAATATATATAGAAAAATGTATATATATATTCAACTTTTTTTTCCATGATACCACAAATTTTTGATTAACATGAGACAGTCTATACTGTATATTAAGACCTGCTGTACCGCACAGATCTAAAATAGCCTATGTTACACATCAGATGTTTTTCCCCAACAGTTAACCAAACGTTCACATAACACAAAACAGATCATGTTTGCGTCAATACTCGCCAAGACAGATATTTTGAAAATACTGTAATTGTGTGTACTGTATATCGGCATTCGCGAGCTATCAGAGGCGTCTTTGTGCTTCACACTTCAGATCTGTCAGTCAATGTGAGTAAGATTGTTTTGTTTACATGAGCATAAGTTTGAAAATCACATTTCATTGATTCAGACTCATGCCATCGAGAATTCGCTATGAATATTCACAAAGTTGGAATACTGTGCTTTAAAACGATACCAAACTTGTGCTGAGGGGAAGCGCCAGGCGTCAAGAAACAAACAAGAAACAGCATTTTTCATGGACACTCCTCTCAGAAAACGTACAAATAACTATACTTTTAGATGTTTGATTGCTAATTGGAGCATTGGGATCGCTAGACAAGGGCTTAATGAACTCATTTTTGTGACAACCTCAAATTTGACCAACATTTTTCACTTGTTTTTGCCTGTAGCTTGTAATTAGCTTGTTCGCACTCCGACTCATTTTTGGCAGCATGGGTCACATATATTATTATTAAAGGGTCTCTCTGCAACTGACCACAAATTGTCCCTAAGCTTCAGTTAAACTCATCAGACATCACACACAACTACAGCAAGTCAACAGTATTTCTCCGCTCGGACAGATTTTCGTAAACACCTGCTGCGTACGCGCAGCATTTCAGTCCGTATCGATTTTATCCTCTCAAGCACTGTGGTTATTATGCCAATTTACAGAGTGACCTTGCAGGAATCCATCATCGTTAAGTCACTGAGATAAAGCCTTCAACCACTGGCCAGATGAAGGCCTCCAGAGCAACTTCCAACTAAGCACTGACACCTCACACTTACTTCATGAAGCCTTACTCTGAACAAAACCTCACTTACACAGTAATGTAACATTCAAGGATCATTGGATCTGATTGACTGGTTGTTTGGGATCACGTGTATGTTACTGGTTGGTAAAACACAGGCTTGATAAGTTCACAAAGGGCACATTCAAGGAAGAATTACTGTCATTTTAGCTGAAAAAGCTGGTGCTGGTCTAGCCATAAGGGTTTCGACTGGTAATCCAATCGAATAGCATGGTCTGCCTGAGAAAATGTAGCTTGTTAAGCTAGTTAAGAAGCATTCTGGAACACCAGCATGTGAACACACAATCCTTTTCAGGGATGTTCAACTAGATTTATTTTGTATTTTTTATCAGCACTTGCAAGGAAGCAAATGAATAGTGTTAAAGATTTAGCTAAGCTTGGGTTTTAGGCTTCGTCTCAGCTTAAATGAAATTCTGAATCAAAGCTGCTTTGCTGTTTTCATGACACTCAGCCGTGTCTTGTTTTCAGTCAGTTCACAAGTATCAAAACCAAGACACTCTGTAAAGGCAACGCTTACACTATGCAAGGAAGACTAAACCAATTGGGAGAAAGAAGGGATACCACTTGAATTGCAATATGCACATATTATGATAACGTCGTTGTTTGTTTAAATCTAGCAATTTAAGTGAAATGGAGGTTTTAAAAAAAGCATAGTTTAAATAAAAAAACATAGCTCTGAGAATTTTTCAGACAGACAGACAGATAGACAAAATCAAAATTATTCAAATGGTCAGAAAATTAATAAAATGTAATTATTCGCTTAAGTTATTTTTTTTTGTTCAGGAATATCAATTCTGTATGTAAGCACTATGATTAGAATATCCATTCAGCCTTCAGTTATCACCAAATCTATGCAGCGCTGGCTTCACTTCTTATCGTTATTTGCTGACACACACATGTTGATTGGCTCTGACCTTCATGTGATAAACTAGGACACGCTAAAATCTGGAAACCTGACCACTTTCCCCCAGCATTTTAGCACTCTTCAGACTAATGGAGGTTTTAATCTCCCATTAAATGTTTAATGTTTCATTTCCGCAGCCGTGACTGGTGAGGTACGGAGGGGGCTGATTAGGCAGCAATACCAGCGGGTGCCATTAAATGCAACCACTGGCCTGGTTTTAGGTATCACAAGTACAATCTGAAAACAGAGAAGCCGCCGGTCTCACAGTTGTGAAAACCGTGAAGGTCATTACTGTAACGCGCAAGGAAGCACATGGACGTCCCCGATGGATGAACCCCAGCAGGGGGAAACAGTAAGCCATGGTGGACCAAGAGTGCCATTTCCCAAACACTTAAAAAATGAGAGGCCATCTCAGCGTAGCCACTACAGGGATCATAACTGTTAACAGGAAATAATTGCAGTAATTAGTGTTAGGCCACACATAATGAGAACTCTAATTGATGTTACAACGGGATATTACCTTAGGCCACTTCCAGCTAACCTAATAGTCCGGGTTTTGCACTCAAAAGGACAGTTTTTGTGATGTGATAGAGGACAAACGGTCCTTTTAGTGACTGATGTGGGAAGCAATAAGTTCAAAAAGTGTATAAAACACTACAAGCCGACACAGATGGTTAGCTGATTGGTTTCCGTGCACACAGATCTCTCGTGTTTAGCATCTAGCATCTCTTAAAACAGTTCAATTTAAACTAGCTTTGAAAGCACACAGTGCTCAGTATACAATTAATATCATATAAATACCAGCAATTACTCGGAGGACAGATGGCACGCACCCACAAACCAATAAACGCACAGAAAAAACACACACGCACAGATGCCGCCGTTCCCCCGCCATCAAACGCAGCATGTCAGTGCCCCGCGGATCAGGGTGTGTGTCAGGTCCATGGCAAACAAACAGCTGGTGGACACACAGGTCTTGTTCCAGCTCTACGATGGACCGGAGCAGTTATCTGTGAGAGACGAGCCTCATCCCATCATGATATCTCAGTGCCAACCTACTGTGGGCGAGCGCAGAGTCTGTCTACCTGAGACAAGGCACCAAAACCCCCCTCAACACATCATCATGTGACTCTTCTGCAGGCACTGGAGCGGTACTGTCATTTGGCTGCAGCTACACAGGGAAAAACATCATCCGTATGTTCTGTATTAATGCATGGGTGGCTTCATCTTTTCGCTTTCCATTTCTTTCCAAGACTAGGTGTTTGTCTGCTGTTTTATTCATGTGGCTGACAATGAGGAATGGTTTCTGAGAGTAGAGGTATGTACAGAGATGAGCAACATGTCCTTTAAATGAATAGGAATCTAATCGCACTTATGCCACTCAAAAACACAATTGTTTTCCGTGGAATACAAAAAGTTATCTTGTAAAAGGTTTAAGCTGCCCTTTTCTGTAAAAGAGATGCAATGTTTTCCCTTTAATGCAAGCAATAATAATAATAACTACTATTATTTATATTATTGTATTACTTTTTATTAAAAACGTTTTATATATATATATATATATATATATATATATATATATATATATATATTTAAACTTAAAAGCTTTTCTTTGACAAGCTAATACACTATATGTATCTTAAAATCCATGAACCAGTTTTAAACATTGATTTTACAAATATACATTACTAAATAAATATAAATATTTCTGCAAGAAAATTGATCCATGGAAGTGCACACAAAATAATCCCAGATCCTCTTAAGACATGCTTAACTTGGAAGGCTGATACAGTATCTAGCGTATTTGTACTAGACCACAACTTAAATATTTTATTATTATTTTTTATCATTATTATAATTTACGCTTGTCTGATCTGGCGTCTTGTTGTGAAACAGAATCATGCTCTTTTAATCTTTCTGTTTAGAAGCTGCTCTTGTATCAGTTCATACAGCGATCACAACTTCCAGTCATTCATCAGAGGTCCTTCGTGCTCAACATTTTACAGTGCGATTTCCCAGCGGTAAGAAGACTCTGAGGATATTAACAAGGCATGACACGGAAGCCTGATTCCGGTCCAATAATAGAGCCTTTATCATGGCCTTGTGTTTTGCAGCAGTCTGGCCATGAACGCCACAGAGAAGAACGTAATTAAGGAGTCACTTTGTGACTCTTGCAGAGAGAAAGCGCTTCTAAGATGTCAATTGCATGGTTAGTTAGTCGGTCTGGGGAAATGCTACGCTTCCTAAATATGAAAGAATCGCTCGGGGGATTTGCGTGTCACTGTGTGTGTGTGTGTCTATACATATGTGAGGTAATGTGTGTGGGCACCTCTGTGTATGCCTGTATGTGTGAATGAGAGTGTGGATTTGCTTGCTGGTACAAGTTGGATCTGTGGGACGTAAATTTAAACAGTGGGAATTAAACAGTTTCAGTAGATTGCTGTAATGTGAGAATACATAACTGGTCTTTAATTGTAAGCCTCTTATGATTTGTCTGTTCTCTTTTAAGTCCTTCTCCATGACCATTTATTTTTAGGAACCGCAATCTCAAAGAAACTCCCAGAAAACCATAGCACCAGAAAATCACCAACAACCCCACTGCAACACCCTACCAACCACAAAACATATCCTAGCAACCACAAAGCAACATGCTAAAACACTTAATATAGTGCAACAGTCAGGTTCCGGTAGTAAAACTCTCCATATGAAAATTGATTTTAAACAATAATTTATAAACCTTTAAAGACAGCACTAGGTTTTTAGTCTATGGTATTTGCTACTTCTGAAGCAAGCTTTATTTCGGCTTATTTTTAACATAATTGTGTTTAACAGCAGAATTCCTGATGAAAAACTACATTACCCATGGTGCTGTACAGATAATTACTCCAATCAGAGTGTCCGAAACAGCAACACGAGCCAAAAGATTTCATTACCTTGTTCCTTGAACACAAATGAAGATAATGGTTTGATGAAATCTGAGAGCTTTCTGTCGCTCGATAGACAGCTTGTGTGCAACACACAAGAATGAACCTCATTAGTTCTCGCACGTCAAGCGAACATGGTTGAGCTTAAGTTTACCACAAGTTATGTGTGAGTTGAATGCTTATGTAAATAAAAGCCTAAATTCGATCTGTTTATCATATAAAACGATAAAGTTGCTTCAGAAAACATTTAACTAAATCGCTCAATTCATATGGATAAGTTTTACAATCTCTTTATGAACTTTTTTGAAGGGTCAAAGTGGTAGTTGCGTAGCTGCCAATGGAGGGACAGAAAGTTCTCAGATTTCATCAAAAAAGAACTTCATGTGTGTTCCGAAAATGAACGAAAGTCTTTCGGGTTTGGAACGACATGGCGGTGAGTAATTACGGTACAGAATTTTCCCCTTTTGGATGAACTAACTCTTTAAGAACACAGTCTTTGTATTTTTATCCAGTTTTCTTCTACTTTTTTGCGTCAAATCAAAGTTTGTAGAGTTGTGATTCTCTTAGCTGATTGTCGTGGTTCACGGCTTATACAGTAACTGCTTATAAATCCCTATGGGAAAAAGTAATGGGAAAAATACTTCTGGAACCAGCCACTGAAAAGGGTGGTGGGTGCTAATGCACTCTGTTCAGAAAACACACTGCAACTCCTTGGCAATCACCCAAAATACTCTTGCATCCACTTATCAACATGCTAAAAACCGCAACAACTCCACTGCAACACCGTAACAACCAACAACACACCCTAGCAGCCACATAACGACACGCTAAAACATACAAAACACTTTTGAACACATTAGCGAACGCACTGCAACACCTTGGCAACCAAAAACCACATCATAATGGCACCTTTGCAGCATACAGTACAAGTTTTGGCTCCTATTTGCTTGGGGAAAATAAAATATTAAATCTATTTTTTTATTTAGAAAAGTAAAAATGCTATTTGTTCACATGGCTCATAAGGCAACTAATTCACATACGCATGCCAATGGGAAGAAATAAACCGCAGAGAGTAAAAAGTCTCTGCCAGGAACTGCTGTGAGTTGATTCCTGCAGAGCCGAAGACTAAGATACACAGCAGTGATGCGGCACCGTCTGCGAAAACAGTCTCTGGCCTGGATCCCCTCCCCATATGCGCTGTACTGGGCCGCACCGGCTCCCGCACGCCTGTGATTACTCCTAGTGTGAGATCGGCTGGAATTAGCAGTGGTGTAATTACTCCTGATGTGCTGTAGAGGGATCAGCCGGAAAATGCGGTTATTCCCACCAGTGTGGCATGGGAATTAAGTGAAGTGTTGCGGCACAGAGGTGTTGCACTACATATGTGTGTGTGAGGTGGTTGAAGCGAGAGGGAACTGGCCCATATGTGTGATTAGATGGAGAACAACATGCCATTAGAGGTCAGGCGTTTCAAAGCTCTCAGCCATAGCAGGTGAGCTAGTGTATAATTACAATTCTGAAATGCCCACTAATCGGATGTGACTCGTTCCCAATACCTTTATCGGAATGCCGAGAGAGAAAGTGGGGAAATGACAACGTTGGAGTAATAAGCTAGCAAAAGAACAACACAAGTGAAAAACGGGAAATATAAAGTTAGGGGACATTCACACAGAATGCGTTTTTGTGGTTGAAACGCAAGGCACAGGTTAGTGGAACCATGCTTGAGACTTTTTTCTTTTCTTTTTTTCATTTGAACACTGCCTTTTTGTCACGCACGAGACGTTGCAAAAGACGTGAGCACAACTGTTAAACATCCATTTAAATGATTAGTGAGACATGGCAAACTGCATTTGTAAATGCTTAGTAAAACTAGAAATGCGGTCTTACGTAGGGGAAATAAAATGTTATGATGTAAGTTTACAATTTTGGTCCTTTGCATTTAATGTGGTTTAAATGTGGATCTCTTGGCCTCTGAACCCGAGTACCCTGCTCTGATCTACTCTATGTTTACATAGGAAAAGCAATGGAAAGCAGCTCAGTGGAATGCAAAAACACGTTCTGTGTGAATGTGATAAACCGATATTTCAAGAGAAAAAACCCTGAAAATATTTGCCGGAATTAAAATAAAATAATACAATAAATAATAAAAACAATAAATAATTTCTGACAAAATAATGTCCATGCACACAACACAGATAGCTACAACATGTCAACAGTTTGGAAAATAACCAAAAAATGATTTTTAGAGTAGAATATGTAAAATTTGCTGCGCTATTTGAAGAACTTTACTTCAACTGGTTTAATTTATCACCTGAGAACACGACATGCCAAGTGTCGTGTTCATTACCTAAATGTAATGACCAAAACCTTATTTTCAGTTATGGGTTTCAGCTATATGAAAACTTTAATTTCAGTAAAAAATTATGTCGGTGAATCACTAACAGTAAGAGTTATAATTATCAGAAAGACAGCCAACAGATGTAAAAACAGCTGTGGTTAGCATCATTCCTTCATCAAGATAGAAGTGTGTGAGCATTAGTGCTGTAAAATGTCAAGCTTTGATGTGCATGTGCTCGTCGCATGCTTTGGAGATTGCGGGTGGTGTGGATGTGAGAGAAAGGGAGATAAGGAGATGTAAATGTCAAGTGCGCTGCCGAGTGAGGGCTTTGATCCCGACTGGGGTCTGCGTACCTGAGATTACCCTCCTCTTCAGAGCACACAACCGCTCTGCCATGACCAGACCTACACCAAAGTGCTGTATAAAATAGAAAGCTACCCGCAGTGTTGGGGCAGCTACGCACAGGGACTGTAGTTTAAAGCTAATCATAATTTGAAGCTGTTAAACCAAAGTGAAGGAAGCTACTGTTTGGGGGGAAAAAAAAGTAGTTAGCTGCACTACAAGCTACAAACAAAAAGAGTATGTCTCATGAGTCATGACATATTTAATCAGAGCTGCATGTTTGCTGCATTAATGAGGAGTTTCAATGGGGGTGTCACGCGTAGCAGTATAGGGAGCAAGGCAGGCAGCAGGAAGCTTTAAAGCAAATTGACCATAGTTTGAATCTGCCTTTGGCCAAACTCGATAAATTCCCTTTTTCCATCACATATCAGATCGGAAAGCCAATTAATTTCAATAAAAATGGAGAAAATATGCAGGTTAGGGTTAGGAGTAGGGAGGGCTTTATTGTCCCAATTAATTTTATTAAATATAATCATTTACACTATGTTATTATTGCATACCGTTTCAGGTACACCAACACTAAGGTGAAAATAGTATCTGCCAGTATTTATGTCTATCTCTATAATCTATCTCTATTTTCAGTTAGTGTAAATAGCAAATATCGCTAAGAAAATACGCTATTTTCATAATGTTTGACTTTCCAATGCTACATAAACTATTGTGGTAAGATGTTTTTTTTAAAGAAATTAACAACTTTATTGAGCAATGATCCATTAAATTTGTCAAAATAGACAGTAAAAACAATTACATTATTGCAAAAAAAAAAATCCACTTCAAATAAATGCTGATCTTTTTAACTTTCCATTCATCAAAAAATGTATCACAGTTTATATATATATATATATGTATATATATATATATATATATATATATATATATATATATATATATATATAAAGCAGAACGACACAACATTGTTTTCAATATTGATAAGAATAATAAGTAAATAAATATTTATTGAGCACTAAATCAGTATATTAGAATAATCAGTGTTGCCATCACGAGAATAAATTACATTTAACCATAAAACAATTAATTTAAAAAAGTAAATATATATATACATTTCAAATTTTTATAATATTTCACAATATAACTCTGTAAAAAAAAAAAAAGTTACTACAACCACAAGCGCTACACTACTTGGAAACCAGCTACAGAAAAACGTAAGCGTCGCTACTTTTAGTGCTAACAGTTACTTCCCAAAATCAGTTAGCATTCCCTTCCAACTCAAGCACATTTCCTCAGCTGGTGGAGGACGCCCCCAAGTAAGTGATTTGCAATCTGCCATCTTTCCTCACAGATCTTTTCTTGGCCCAAACACACACCCTCGCCCGACTTAAAGTTTGAAGCAAGAACAGCATGTGTGCTATCACAAAAGAAGCAATAATAAGGAATGATCTCTTATTAGAAAAAGAAGACTTTTTTCATTAAAAAGACGAGCCAAGGCGTCAGGCTGACAGAGATTTTTCAAAAACCTTACTAAGAACACTTTATCGGAGCATAACAGTGGGGCACAACAAAACCATGGTAGAAGAAGAGCAACTCTTATTTTATTAAAGCTGTTAGCCAGACAGGTGGATATCAAACTAAGCAGTGCCGCTTTAGTTCTCCTCTACAGGGGGATAGAAAACCAGGTAAACCCTCCTTTATCTGTCAAACGACAGAGGACACAAAGAGAAAGAGAACAAGAGCTCTCGAATTCTTGAATCAAAGTAACAGCTCGCTCAACCGAGCAAACAATTCAAAGGAATCGTATTGTCTATCTTGTTATCTGGAGTTGCCACAGGGTGGTCCTTTCTTTTGGCAAAGCTCTACATATTGAAAGGTCTTACTATTTCAGGTTAAAGGCACCAAGAAATTTCTTTCATGTTTTGATGTATTGCCTATTAAAACAAGAAGGGGGTGGGATTTATCGAAGGGCTAGCCAATAAACTTTAGTCCTGCACCGGCTGACAAGATAAATGGATTTCAGAATGATTTTTCCAGGTATTACAGACCTTATTTTATAGTTGCAGATACCAGTATTGGCAGGGGGAGGGACATACTTATTCTAGAGAGCATCTGATTGGACAAAACATTTGTGAAGTGCAACTTGAGAGTCATCATTAAATTGTAAATCACCAAAAAGTAAATTGTCAACATTTTCGAGACAATATAAATAGTCTCAAAGTTATACTAACATTTTTTAGATTTTGTAATGTGTAAAAAAAAGGGGGGGGGGAATCCCTTATATGCTCACCAAGGGTGTATTTATTTGATCAAAAATACAATAAATACAGTCATATTGTGAAATACTATTCTGATTTGAAATAACTGTTTTCTTATTTTAAATTGTAATTTATTCCTGTGATGCAAAGCTGAATATTCAGCATAATTACCCCAGTCTTCAGTGTCACATGATCCTTCAGAAATAATTATAATATGATGATTTTGAGCTCAAGTAACATTTCTTATTATCAATATTGAAAAAGGTTGTGCTTCTTAATATTAGTATGCGGATTGTGACAATTTTAAATAATTATTTAATTGGTAAAAGGTTTAAAAGAACAATTTATTTGCAATATAAATCTCTAGTAACATTATATGTCTTTACTGTCACTTTTGATCAATTTAATGCATCCTTTCTGAACAAAATTATTATTATTATTATTATTATTATTAATTGTTCTGAATGCAGACTTTTGAGCAGTAGTGTAACACACATGGACTAAAAGCCACAAAACTCTAATTTTGGTTCAATGAGATCTTTAAAGAGAGTTTTTTCCCCCTTCTTCTAAAGCTGTCAAATAAACCCAAGTAAATCACCGTCAGACCACTGTGTTCGCACGCACAAACTCGCAACCCACATTAGGCGAGTGTCTGACAGGCCAGCTGACAGCTGCATCATTGATCTCGCACACGTTGTGTAGTATAACTGGCTCCTCTAACTGTAGTCCCACATCCTGTACAGCAGTCGGCTTTCCTTCACTGAGCCTCTCGCTGGCTGCCGAAGAGACACGAGTCATTGCAGCCATTAATCGCCTTGATGCATGGAGTGAAGCAAACACATCGTTTCTTTTCGATTAGGGACGTTTGGTTATTCGTCCAACGGTCTAATATGACTTAAATAAACCTGCAGATTTCATGTGAAGCTCTTTAACTGAACTTCTACATACTCACTGACGGTATGCAGTGGAGGAAACAGAACGCAGCAGATAACAGATTTAATATGGCACTCACATGGTAGTACGCGATGGCCTCGCGATCCAGGGCTCGGCTAACCGCCACCTCTCCTGTCAGTCGGTTGATGCTGAACACACCCTTAGGGTCTTGATCTGCTCCCCTTCCTGTCAGACGGAAGATGTGGTCTTCCTTCATGTCGGATGAGATCACCTAGGTCACAGGATTGTACAAACATGTTAATCAAGCTAAGTTACAAACCACTAAAACTGATGGATGGATGGATGGATGGATGGATGGATGGATGGATGGATGGATGGATGGATGGATGGATGGATGGATGGATGGATGGATGGATGGATGGATGGATGGATGGATGGATGGATGGATGGATGGATGGATGGATGGATGGATGGATGGATGGATGGATGGATGGATGGATGATTATTATTTAGTTATAATCGTGCCAAAACAATGTTAAAAACCAATTGCACATATCAGATATTGGACACTTAAAATAATCAGTATCGGTCTATCAATAATAAACAATAAAACACAATACAGACTATTGGTGTGTAGATTTTTCATTGGTTGAAGTTTGTCAGCAGTACTCACATGCGACTGGGTAAATGCAGAAAAGTCCATTGTGTTTCATCAGTGTTGCAAGTTAAAAGCAAAGAAAACAAGAAACGTTAATTACACCAACACACACTCACAGACAAATACAGTTACGTGTGAATATAACATGCACACATGCTAAATATACTTTCATTTGATTGCTCTCACATTTTAAATAGTTTGAAATAATTACCGAATGATTCTCGCTGGCAATGATGAACACACAGTGAGAAGTCATAACCACTCTCCATATGATTATGTTAACTCAGGGTTTTAATATAGTAGCTGAAGTTTGTAAATGAGATCTATTTGTATATTAAAACACCCTTTAGTGTGACCAGTGCTACCGCCTGCAGTTCATTTGGTATATTTTGTGCAAATTAGATTGTAGCAAGCAGCTTCCCTCGCTAATGAAGGCTCAGTAACTACCTAATGACTTTAAATACAAATTAACAACAGACCCTTTTTATGAAGCCCCTTTTGTGTGAAAGAACCTTTCTAAAAGTTATTTTATCAGAGCAATAAACCCCAGTGCGTGTATCGAATCACAAAGGCTGCCCACCTTGAACTCTCTGATATCTTGTAATTAAGCTTAAGATGAAATATCCCATTTAGAAAATGAAACCAAGCAAAGTAATTGTCCACACGAAAAGCCCCTGTTAGCTTTATTTATCTTCCCCACACAGATCCTTTCTGCCAGATCATACACTAATACTGTTTTTCTCCTTTATAATTACAGGCTCTGTTAACTTAGAGAACATTATTATTCTGAGAAATGTAGCGAGTGGTTTCGCTAAGACTCTGGTGAACACAAATGCAGGCTTCACAGGAGGCGGCCTTCAAATCCTGGTGTATTTACTGTGGCCGGCAAACAGCTGTGAAATTGCAGAATTTTATAGCACAATAAAAGCTATAGTTCAGTGGACGGGCTGTTAATGTACACGACTGTAACATGGACTGAAGAGAATCGTGAAAACAACAAATCAAGCAGTCACGCTGACAGAAACGCAAGCACACACACACAGTACTGTATTCATTATCATTTTCTTGACGTGCAATTGGTTTATTGTTTCAAATAAAGCTAGATAGTATTGATAAAAGCAACACTTGCTACTTTTTATAGAGACATTCATTTCTCTTTGTGAAGTATGCTAGCCCTTACAAAGAAACAAGTATACTTCAAGTCTATTTTTATGAAGTATAATTAAGTAAAGTTACTTAGTAAGAGCGTTGACAGTAGAGCGTTGGTGCTTGCAACGTCAAGGTCATGGGTTCGATTCCCAGGGAAAGCAAGAACTGATAAGAATGTAAATGTGGACCTTGAAATGCAATGTAAGTCGCTTTGGATAAAAGCGTCTGCCAAATGCATAAATGTAAAATGTAAATACTTGTAAGGGTACAATATTTCAGTACTACTTGGTTGTACTACTATATTGATCGACTTTTAGTGTATATAAGTATCATTTTAAGAATACTTTATGTCTAAACTTACAGTAGTAAACTTTGAGTGTACAACTAGTTTACAACTGCCAAAAATAAGAACACTCTACCGCACATTATTGACTTTACTATTTTATTTGATTCAAAGCGAACAACGCATATAGCGTCCTCAGGTTCGCTCAGTTATGGTCTCTTTTAGTTTACAACTGCTGTTCGTTTATTGCAACTACCGGTATACTACAAGTGAACTTATATATATACTGATAGTTTACTAGATAAATACCCGTAGAATTTTTTTTTAGCTGAAAGTACACTTTGAAGTATATTCTTTGTAAACTAGTTTGTTTTATACCGTTTTCATTTCATTCGGTAACGTTTGGCAGTTTTGATTTATGCTGATTAATTAATGGCATTAAATGCATGAAATGTAAGCCATATGTCCATATATATGTTTTTACAAAAGAGTCAGAAGGGGTGGCAAGTTGTTTCATGCTGACAAAAAACAACAACACCAACAACAAAAACTAAACTGCAGGCTGGTCTGGTTTGCTGGTTTTAAGGGGGTTTTAGACATTTGTCAGACTGGAAAACCAGCATAACAAGTTTAAATCAGCTTAAATCAAGTCCAGAAAAAACTGCTGGTTTAAGCTGTGTTCTTTTCAGCAGGGTTGCAGTTTCTTCCCAAAAACTCCAGTCAGGAAGCCCAGCAAAGAGTTTTCCTATAGCAGGCAGCCTGTGACACAATCGTGTTTGAATCCCACCGCAGGTCATCTGTAAATGAACTCTTCTGTCCATTGTGAGAGAGCCAAAAGATACCCGAACAAACTGCAGTGTCGCTTGTTTACAGCAGTCCCACGCCACAAGAGTCCGTCAGGCTCAGTTCTTCTTTCTCTTGTCTCCAAGTCGTGCCTGTTTTCCTCCCACGCTGCTTTTGGCCTTGTGAAGTACTCCTTAACGGCTCCGGGAACGTCTTGTGAGTGGTTGCTATGGAGGTTGTTTTCATTCTGCTGTTTGCTGCACGCAGCTGCGATATTGATCCGACAGAACAATAAAACACAACTTTTCTCTGTGTACTTCCCAGGTACTTTATTAAAGGTGCGATGGTCTCCTTCAGCACGAGAGAGAATTAGAAAAGAACAAAAACGTAGACTGATGAGATGTAATGGATGGAAGAGGGTGGAAATTGCACGGAGGTGGGCAGGTTGGGACAGCAAATAGTGGCCATAAAGTCTGCCATTATACTTGAGATTTTACTATCGGAGGAAAATGGAGATGGACTGACAGTAAAAGCCTTTTTTTCATGTTAAAAGGTCAAACATTAAAATTCTATATAATTTTGTCGAAATAAATTAAAAATAAAACGCTAAAAACTAAAATAGTCGTTTTAATGCTATAATGTGAAATTAGCATTTAAATGCTAAACAACATGATCATCTTGATCATTATTTTCTGGTCTATTACTGTAAAGCTGCTTTGAAACAATCTGTATTCTATAAGGCGCTATAGAAATAAAAGTGACTTGACGACAAAATAATGTACAGTATGAAAAATGGATATTCATATTTGAGATTCGTTTTGAGATTGAAGATTTTATAAATTACTTGTACACATTAGATGACAGAAAATGTCATATAAATGTAAATAATAGGAGGAAATGAGCAACTATTTAATTTCCAATATCAATCTATAATCGGTAATAACGCCCAATGATCAGTATTTCACTACTTTTATGTATTTTTGTTCAATTTAATGCAGCTTTGAGCATAAGAGACTTCAAAACATTAAAAACCCTTACCAACCCTAAACTTTTTACAGTAGTTATATATATATATGACAGTAACATCCTGCACCCTTCGTGTGCTCTTCAGTGTGAGCAGGGCATACTGATGCTCACTTTCAAGCAAAATTCATCCATTGTGTGGCGTGTAAAATACAAGAAACTGTCTGAAAGTGACAAGACAAGTTTATAATGATCAAGGCTACTAGTGTGGTGGGGCGATTGAGCCCGTGGAAACTTCCTTCCAGGCGCTGCCTCGCTGTTTACAGTGTGTGCACCGGTGGTGCTTTATTTGTACGTACAAACAAACACATGTACACAAACACACACAATCCTACACAGTCTCCCCTGGCTTTCTTCTCAGTCATTAGATGTCAGCGCACCGCCCTGAGGGAGACGCTCACCTATTTCTATCAGCTCTCATTAGGAGCAGGGAGGACATGAAAGAGCAGCTGTTTCTTGCCACTGCATGTATATGACAGGAAGGAGGGACCCGACTCGAACTTGTCTGACAATACAGCACTGAAGGGGAGGAGAGGATATGTCCTCACTTTCTTATTCTTTCACTCTGTCTTTCTACTGTGATAGCTTTCGGCTGTGTGAGCACTGCAGTGGTGTATAATTTCTCTCAAATTACGGATGCTTGACTTTGAATGGAAATTGATGTCAAAAGGACTGTGTATTAGACACAGTGCACTTAACTTTTCCTTAGAAAACAATCCAAAAAGCAGGAACTAAGTGGTGGTTGCTAAGAGAAGCATCACTATTACTATTGCTCAAATTTCAGGTTGTAGATTTGAACAACCCCCCTAACCCTTAGTATTTAACTCTGTATAAAATGCCCCACAATGCTTGTGCTTTGGACATGAAAGATACTGAGAAAGTATCCGCTGGCTGAGGAATCGTGTGCTAATACTTTTCTAAGTGATCAGACCTGGGCCACGTCTAAGAATCAAAACAAGAGCTGTTCAATTTGTAATTTGTAATGGGTTCTCACATGAAGTTTTACTGGGTTGTGTGGTTGAAATTACCGACAGATACTTCCACATTTTGTTCTAAAAATACGATAAAATAAAACAAAATCATACCAAGGCTGTATCTATTTGATCAAAAATACAGTAAAAACAGTAATATTGTGAAATACAGTACTTTTGCCATATCAAATATTTGTTATTTCAATATGCTTTAAAATGTAATACTGTATATTCCTGTGATGGCAAATAATTTGCTCAAGTTTTCAGTCTCATATGATTCTTCAGAAAGCATTCTAATATGTTTATTTGGTGCTCAAGTAACATTTCTTATTACCATCAATGTTGAAAACAGTTGTGCTGCTTTATTTTTGTGGAATCTGACCGTTTTTGTAGGATTCTTTGATTACTAGAAAGTTCAAAAGAACAGCATTTATTTTAAATAGATTTCCTGTCACTTTTGTCACAATTTAATGCATCCTTGCTGAAAAAAAGTATTCATTTATTTCAAAACAAATATCTCAGCTCTTATGTCTGCTGCTGACAAGTGGCTTTCAGTGTGAGGGAAGAAATACTCCGTAGTACGACAGAGAGAGAAGGGGTCATACTCTATAGAGTGCAAAACAAGAGGCACAAAGATATCTACAAGAAGCACTTAAACTCTAGAGCACAGAAACTCTCTTTCTTGCCATCTCTCTCTCTCTCTCTCTCTCTCTCTCTCTCTCTCTCTCTCTCTCTCTCTCTCTCTCTCTCTCTCTCTCTCTCTCTCTCTCTCTCTCTCTCTCTCTCTCTCTCTCTCTTCACATGAGACTCATCTTTGTTTGTTAACGCAAGGTCAAAACGAAATGAAAGACGAACAGCACCCACCAGTGTTAATGATGCACTGACATACAGACAAATAAACACATCCAACACCATTCATCAACACTTCTGTGTGAGATAGCACAAATATTTCTTCTGATTGGTGAAAACTATTGCAGATAGTGAGAATGAGTGAAACTGTGAAGCAACAAAATACGGACAGTGTTTCAGCTCTGGGTGCCAAAAAGCACACATAAACTGAGCAATTCAATCGCTGTGGGGAGGTTTTGTCCAGGACATTATAGAACAGAAAAACACCACTGCCCATAAAAACCAGCCCAGGGACAATTACAGGCAGGTCCGAGAGGGAACCTCTGGACTTTTTCCCATTTGTGAGATTGCAGTGCTACAGGTGAACACTCCACCATAATAAATCCCCCATAATCCCACAGCAGACTGATGTCAAAGCCAGAACAGGAATCAGGGCAAATCTTTTCTTTATTACTTTTCCAATACTTCAAGTCCCCTTAACCGAGAGTGGATCTCAAGTCAACACCATCCAATAGAACTCATCTCTACAGAAAGGGATAAAGTAAAACCACTTGCCCCATTGTATGATTTAACTTGTGGAATAACAGAACAGGGGTGGACAGAGTGTTTTTTATCAAATGAAACCTCTCTAAATAATCGCATCACAATTCCTTCCAACAGGGATCAACATCTAGAACTATAAAATATAATTAAAAGATAGAAGAAGCAACTGTTTAAAGTGTGCAAAGATTAAATGAAAATTACTTGTACACTTTTGGCCAAAAAAAAAAAAAAAAAACAGTTTTATTCTACACAGAGTAAGAAGACAAAAAAGCTAGATAAAAAAAAATAAAAAAAACCTTTGGGTGTGAAGTGGACCCATTTAATAATCAAACGTCATGCATCCACACCAGTAGGTGTCAGCATAAAATCAAAGAGGATGTACAATAAATTGTATAATCTAATGAGCCTAGAAGGATTGTGATGGCAAATCTATCACAGTGTCTCTTATTCAGTTAGTGGCTTTTCTAAAATTGTGAGCAAATAATCAGTGGCAGCGTGATTCATCTTCGTATACGACAATAATAAAAATAAACAAGGTCCCACTAGAATGATATTAACAAAAACGGAAGGCTTTTCCAAACACCCAACATGTTTACTGCATTTCCCAGAGAAAACAAAAACATCTGGGAAACCCCTCTGTTTCAAGCTTCCATCATCCTAGGGGGCAATTCCCAATTTCCTTCAGCCTTCCCATTCAGTGGAAATTATGAAAAATGAATGTACGCCATATGGTCGGTAAAAAGCGCAAGGAAACAAGATTTATCCATGTGGAAAATCCATTTTGCCTGGTTTCCAATATACAGCAGTGCTATAAAATGAAATAGGTCACAGTAGCCGGTCCCCTTGTTTGTTTCGCTAATGAGAAACTGCTGCAAGAGAGGTCCTGTAGATTGAGAGAGCGTACAGTATATGTACAGTAGATGTATATAAGAGGCTGTTGGAGGTCAGCCTCATCACACTCTCAATGGACCTCTCTGTATTTTCTTCCACTTGCTGAAGTATAGTAATCCATGAGCAGTGTGGAGGGGTTATTCTGTCGGTGGGAAAAATTGTAATACAATTCAGCCCTTGCATTAAAAATGGCACACAGTGTGGTTTATTCACTGTGCCACAGTAATCTAGCACGTTTATTTCACTAAGGAATAACCCCAGCCCACGCTGAGACACAGCCACAAAAAGAAAGTGAACAGGAAGTGCCAAAAACGTTTGATTCTACCTCTTGGTTTCCTGTTGTAAACCCGCATCTCCAAAACAAATTATTTTCCTCCGACATTACATTTCCATTTTCTTTTATCGTTCACCCTGAATGGTAAAACAGCACTCGAATATTGTATTAAAAAACATGGCTGAACCGATGGCATCACCTCAAAGCTCAGAAATATTCAGCAAAAATCTGCAGAATCTCCCTCGGGACATCCATATACAAAGGCTGGTATGGTGATAAAAATCGGGCAGGGGCACAACTAGGGCAAAACTCCCATATCTTAAGCTTGCAAATCAAGAATGATGTGCAGAGCTTGGTTTGTGTTGTCTTTTCTTACAACTTTCCAGCATGTTTTATTTCTTTTCTGCCTTATTTTTGGTCTCAGATGTGTTTGAAAATATAGATCCCTGAAAAAAAAACAAAGAAGAAAAGAAAAAGTGCCAAACAAAGAAACCAGAATACACAAATCTGAACCGAAACGATGAAGCAAATTGAAAAAAAAATTACGTATTTTCAATAGCACCATTTTCAAAGCACATTAAATGTGTTCTTAAAAAACACTGCAAAGAAAAATCAAGTTAAGTTAGAATTACTTTCTACACGTCCTCGACTAGTTTCTTCACATCTTTCAACAATTACGACTCCGGCCAACACCGCTTGAAGGAAAGACCTTGTGCGAATCAAAGTGGTGATACATTTCAACGCTGACCTAAGTGCAGCAGGATCCTCGAATCACCATCTATGACGAACAACCCTCAGGGACACAGCAATGCAAATCAGACCAAAAGTTACTCAAGAGAATGTAAAGGAAAACATGTCCATTTTCTCGCTAGGGCAGCAAGGATGTGTATTCTTAGCAGTAAAGTATTCATTTTGCCTTACTTTGCACTAATAGGATGCTGAAGAAAATTAGTCCTAAAAACCCCAAAACAAGTTAGTATTTTTGCACTTTGGATTCAATCGTCCAGATGTCAATGTGTGTGTCATTTTTGTTTAAATGTTTTCATCTTTTTTTTCTATAACATAATACACCCAGTAATACCCAGTGTTGGGGGTAATTGCATTACAAGTAGCGTAAGATCACTTATCAGATCACTTGTTCAAGTAACTAGTAAAGTTACTTTTTTTCAAAAGTTTGATTTCCCCTTTATTGGCTGACATCTCTCTTGTCCATATGCTGATAGTCATTGGGAGTGAGGAGCAGAGGCGTTGTGTGCGCTGTGTACACATGATGGTTATTGTAGTTCTAGACTTAAAGTGAGCAGGCATTTACTCATCTCACTTGCACAAAAACAGATTCAGTATTCTTTAAAGTTAATAAAAACAGTTAAATGCAAACTCAGAATATTAAGATATTCAGAATAAACCTGCACTATTTAACTATGTTAAATAACAGAAATATACATTATGTATTTAATCTCACTTTATGCATCTCACTTTTTGCTGCTGACCTTCAATGATCTAATTCAACCATACTAATAGGCTTTGAATAAATATCAAATTTCTTCTTTTAATTTATTTTCTGTTATTTTCTTTCGCTGAAGTAAGTGTTGAATTTTCTTCTCCTGTGTCCTATTCTTCCAGAGGTTTGTTTGAGATGCGCCCTCCTCTGTACAGGCATGAATTTGTCTTTCCTTCAGCCGGAGGCTTATTCATTTCTATTTTGGTGTAAAAGGGCCTTTATTTGCCAAAATTAGAACAGCCCAGGTGAGGAAAAAGTAACGCAAATGTAATGTAGCACATTACTTTCCATAAAAAGTAACTAAGTAAGGCAATTCGGTACTTTTTAGGGAGTAACGAAATATTGTAACACATTACTTTGGTAATACTCCACTAGTTTTGTTTTTAAGATTGTATATGTCTTGAAAAAGCCAGTTGCTAGAGGCTAAATGAGAATGCAAAAACTTTCCAACTTGTTTATTTTATATGAAATACTTTTCGGAAGCTTCGTGGTGGGGATGCTGTGACCTATGGTCATGTGACCATAATGTAGTTCATTTATAACCTAACTTTAGATTTTATTTTTGGGGATTTTGGGCTTCAAAATTCATTAAAAACCTGTTCATTTGTGAAGATTACATTGTTGAATACATTTAAAAACCTTTCTTTGTCAAGGTTTATTTTCTGCAATAATTTTTACATAAAAGCTTACCCCCCCCCCCCCCCCCCCCCCATGGTGACCAAGGTGAACTTCCAGCTTTGCCTTTGTAAATATATCATCCCATGCATAATTTCTCTGCTAATTCATTTGCCTTAATCAGAGCTAAGTGAGCCTGAACAAAAAAAAATTGGTTATCTAAACCATCAAGTAGCACTGTCACACTGATAGGTGTCCTAACTACAAAACTATGGTTGACCACAATCATGGTGGCCAAGCACGTTAGTAGCACTAAGTTAAAGTGAAAGAGAATTGCAAATGCAAGGTCTTACCTTTCCAATAGACCTGGGAAAGGGGGCTCGCTGGTTCTCTGGGACAAACATGGGAGGCACCAGCAGGGATCTTTTGGATCGGTATGGCAGTAAGTCTGACAGACCCAGCATCTCCTAAATCACAGCACAGACAAGAAGAAAAAATAGTTCAAATGTGAGGTCTTGTAAGGACTTCACTACAGGAACATCCATTGTGCTAAGTATTTTGCTCAAGGGGACAATGGTGATGGATCATAAATAACCACTTGGAGAGTTTTAACCTACAACCTTTAAGTTGCCATCCCAGATCTTTAACCACTACGCTATTATATACACACATTAGTCCCATAATGTTATGAATACGTCATAAAATCAATGTAAATCCCTTCATGAAGGACACTACAAACTCTTCAGTGGATACTTCCATATTATAAAATAAAAACAGCCACAATGCATCCTATTACATACAGGAGAGTTACTGAACTATGCAGACATCTGATAGCACTAATTGAAAACTCCAGCGAACACATCGATACAAATGAGACACACTGCTCTTACCAAAGTCATTAAAAGTGGTCATTATGGCAGTTATGTGGTTGCCTACCTTTCCTGCTATTGCTTCCCTTATTCAGATAGAAGCTTAATTGAAAGCCACGTCCCATTTCAGAAACGTAATCTAAGCAAATAATGTCACAAGCATTCATTATTTGACTCTAAAATGGAATTGAGTTGAGAGACTGAGTCATAAAGAGAGAAAAGTGACAGAAAAAGAGACATTATGCTGTATAAGGGATTGTCGACAGTCAGCTGGTCATTATCACAAAATATTGCTCTTGTGTGTCAGCCTGATGGGGTTTATTTTGTGATAATGACTGCCTAACTGTACACTATCCGGCTTATTATGCGGCTACTCACCAAATCAGAAAATACTAAAACATGAAATATTGATTGAAGTTAAAATATTTTTAGGAGCACAGAGTGATATGAGAGACATTAAATTAGAAATACCAAAAAAAAGTTGTGCAAATCCCAAACACCCTAATTGGGCTCAGATGCAGGAGAACAAAATAACAATAGTAGAAAAAAGAAGAGTGAAGTACACACAATGAAAATAGCAGATCCAAACAAATGTATTTAGAAGTGCAACGTTTCGACCATCAGGTCTTCATCAGGCACAATACCTATGTGGAATAAAAACCAACTCTAAACATTATACTAGAACCATGTAGGAGATATGTTGGCATGGGTAGTAATCAATTATATAATTTTTTGAGGTCATTACAGAAAAAAAACAATTGACCACAGCATATCACAATTGACCAATCAAAATCAAGAATTCCAGAGAGTACAGATTTTAAGATACAGAACCAGCAATCTGAGCTACAGATCTCATCCTACCTATACGTAAAGGCAGTAAATGTGTTTGGTTTTATGTGGGATCCGGATTCCATGTGATATCTCCAGTTTATTAGCATCTCAATTCAATAAACCAGATATTCAGCCTCTCACGTTACTTGCTCTGATTCGTTTTTTTTCCTCTTTGCCATTCTGTTCTATTCTCTTTCCGTTGTCAACAATCCTAAGGGCAATTAGATGGCAGCACAAATTATATTTGTCACTCAGCACTTGACAGCAGGGAGAAACAGAATATATTAGCATGGTGGAAGCGACCCATGCAAGATCCCGCTGGCCCATGTGCCACGAGTAAATGGCCCTATAATGTCTTTTGATGACCTGTCTAAAAATGCTTTCCGCAAACCAATAGGTCAAGGCTTAGCTGGTAAGCATGGACAAGTTATGTCCTGCTGGTAGACACCGGAACTGCACCATATGGACTCAAAAATAAATACAATCGAGCGTTTGGGGTCCGTACGATTTTTTTTATGTTTTTGAAAGACCTTTCTTATGCTCACAAAGACTGCATTTATTTTATAAAAAATACAGAAAAAAGTCATATTTTTAAATAATAAGAACTTAAAGTAATTAAGAACTTTTTTAAGGATTTTTTTTCCATTTTAATACATTTTAAAATGTAATTTATTCTTATGACAAAGCTGAATTTTCAGCATCATTACTCCAGTCTTCGGTCACATGATCCTTCAGAAATCATTATAATATGCTTATTTGGTGCTTGAGAAACATTTGTTATTAAGTTGAAAAACTGCTAAAACATTTTTTTTCAGGATTCTTCAATGAATAGAGTTGTAAAAAAAGAGCATTTATCTGAAATAGTATGCTTCTTAGGACTAGATGTTAAAATCCCTTGATAATCAGCAAGCGCTGTTGTTGAAGATGTCCTCTTGGGTGGGGTTGGATTGGGGGATGATCGCCTGGTGCCTCCAATACGACACATAATCAGTTGTGCACCCCGGCCTCATTGGGTGTTTCGGCCTTTTAACACAATACACCCTGACCTGAGGCTGGCCCACCACAGGCTGATCAGACCTGGGTGTGTGTCGCACCGGAGGCTCCATGAGGTCATTTAGCAGCCCATACAGCCTCCTTCCGCTTCAGCCACAGCCAGTGACTGCTTCTTTCAGCAGCGGTTGCCAGGTCTTTGATGGTCTTCCGCTGAGCCTGTCCTCCGATTACAAACTCCTTTAGTAGCCTTGTGGTGGAACTAGTTACAAAGCCCCTGCAACCCACTTCCACTGGACGCATGTTTACCTTCCAGCCCCGGTCCTCTGCTTCGGCAGCCAAATCTGCATATCGCAACCTTTTCCTTTCAAATTCCTCATCAATGGCTTCCTCCCACGGGGAAGTCAGTTCCACTAGGAAGACACGTCGACAAGATTTGGACCAAAGGACCAGGCGTGTGATAGGGTGACCACATAGATGAAAATTGGCCAAATGAGGTGGGGCATCAGTCCGAACTGAAAGCACCAGAGCTTCAGCTTCCCTGGGAGAGCAGTGCTGTTGATCTGCTTCCGGCCACTGATGGAATCCTGCTTCAGTTGTTCCACCTGGAACTTGGCTTCTCCAGGATAGTTGATATCGGCTCGTCATTGATGTGGAACCTCTCATTTACGATCTGGCCCTTGACAATGGAGATACTGCGGGACTTGCTGGGTTTAATCTCCATTCGTGCCCATATGATGTTTCCCTGGAGTTTGTACAGCAGGCGTTTGGTGCATGCATTAGCCATATTTATGGTCGTCATGTCATCCATATACGCCCTGATTGGAGGAAGCCGCAGCCCGCTCTTCAGACGTTCCCCTCCAACCACCCATCCAGATGCCCGAATTATTAACTACATTGCCATGGTGAAGGCCAGTGGGGAGATGGTGCAGCCCGCAATTATGCCTATCTCCAACTGCGGCCAGGCGGTTGTACTAGCCTGAGTTGTAACACAGAACTGGAGGTCCTGGAAATAGGCTTTGACCAGCCCTCTGGGACTTGGAAGAAGTTGAAGGCTGTCCACAGCACCTCATGAGGCACTGACCCGAATGCATTGGCAAGGTCCAAGAAAACCACATGTGAACACTAGTGTAACATTACACAGTAAATGTCTTCAATGTCTTACAGTATATCAGAATATATAAGCTATATATTTATTTTTTATTAAAAAAATTTAAGAAAAAGAAAAATGATTGACCCCAAATTTTTGAATGGCAGAGTATCTCACACACACACACACACACACACACACACACACACACACACACACACACACAATTTATTATTTAAATATAATAAATAACTAAAAATATTTAAGACTTAAATATTATAAATATAAAAAAATACTATAAAATATTACTTATACTTTTAATGTCAGCTCAGGAAAAAAAGAAAAAGAAAAAAAATTAAATGCTTAATGCACTTGAGAAGCAACAACTGCATGAAATATGAAGACTAGTTTTCCTAGACTCGTATCTTGAATATAAGTGCATCTTGTCTGCTAAATCAATAAATATAAATGTTAACTTGTTTACTCTTACAATAAGTGTGTGTGTCTGTGTGTGTGTGTGTGTGTGTGTGGGGGGGGGGGTTATATTAAAGATACATTTTCTGAAAACAAGTCATAATATTGTGTGCAGTGTTGCTTCTCAAGTAAATGTATCTCGTTTCAATAATTGTTTTTGACATTTAACTGGAAATAGACAGATACTCTTTTTTTTTTAAATGGCTCGATTTATTGGATGTGCTAGTTAAGCAGGTAACTGCCATTGAGATGAATGGGAAAGCAAACAGATAGTTTTTCCAAGGCATTACAGACCACCTTGTTCCCAACAAAGAGAAAACCAGTCATAATTCATAACATTTGAACATTTTGGTCTCACAAAAAAAATATAATACAATTTGAGCTGACTACAGTACAGCATTAAATATGAATTGCCAAACGCAGAGATAAAATAAAAGTACATTAGCAAATCACATTAGAACCTAAATGGCCCTTCTTGATCTGATCGGACAGAAGATCCCATTTGCGAAATGGATACATCACACCACCATCTCTGGGAACAGCCTGGGCTATTAATGTGAGGAAGAGTGTCTTGAGTACTTTTCAGCCTGATATCAAGATTTATGTATGACGTATTTCAGGATATTTGCAAAACATTTTTTAACATTGATCATAAATCCCAAAGGATTAATAGTTTTAATTTTAGTAATAAAAATCTGTTATTGAAATGAATTATTACAGGCTCCTGTTGTTTTGATGTCATTAGCAGATACACGCCACTGTTTCCCTCCAAAAGCTCCCTTTATTAAGGGAATTACTTTCAACATCCTGCTGTCATGAGGAAAAAAAGGCCATCAAACACAGATATTAATTCTATTATCAGAGAAAATGCTGTATTAATAGTCATAATTTGCTTTATAGTGAAAAGAATGAAAAAGAATCCTGGTCTCTGTGTGTTCAGAAAAGCTAAATACCTTTTTTGCTTCACATAAGCAGCCTTTCAGCTGAGGACACGGCGACAGCACGCCGCCACACAGATCCCAGCATGCATCTGAACTCATTACAATAGTCAACCTATCTGAGCTGCATTACAAGACAGAACGAGGGGGAGGGAGAAAAGGGGAGGGCAAAAAAGAATGTCACCTAGTAGCAACTGGAAAACAGCAGCTATAGTGAATACATACAGAGTTTGTCAAGGCTGAAAAAGCTCAAAGAATGCACCTTTTGTCAATCTAGTCATTTTTATGCTTCTATTTCCATTTCTATCAATTTCTATTTGTGTTTGTTTATCTCTGTCTTTTTTGCTCCTCTCTTCCAAAGTCCAACCCGCTAAACAAGTCTACTCTACAGACAGAGAGATACCCTTGACAAGCTATTTATTGTGTCCTACTCGTATGTCATTTTTTGTTGGGTGGGAAATGGTTGGGGTGCGGTCACAAACTTCCCATTTACATCGGAAGCACAGAGCGTTCTGTCCTTGCTGTATGTCTTTGGCCAGGCGTAGCAGGAGTGGAATGATGGGGGAATGAGAGAGGCTGGAGATTCGGTGTCGCTGGAGCCCAAAGGCTGTCAGGATGACGGAGCGTACAAAGGTGGAATGGAACGAACGGAATGAAGTCATTTGTTTGCGTTGCTCTGACACAGCATTCATGGCCAGGTAATGCACCGCATCATCATAACCTGGCTATTTCCAATACCAACTCTCAGAGATGGAGCAAACTAATATGTTTATGTGTATACTGTGCACCTCTCAATGTGATTCATCCAATCAGAATCTGAGCAATTCGTCTTTTGTTATTGAAGGAAGTTGTTAATAATTCGTTTATTGTGAGACTTATCACACAGGTTTTTTTTATCTTATCTTTTGGTTTAATTTTTTTTACTTAACCAATCACAACAAATAATAATAAAAAAGCAGAATTACCTTCTATTTGTAGAGTTTGTAATTACCTGGATTTTCAACAAAAAAAGTGGCAACAATCTTAAAGAGTGAGTCACTTAGTATTCCATTTAATATGCTGTTCATATGTCTAATTGATCAAGTCATTAAATCATTCATTCAAATGATTCACCCAGCAACCCATGTGTTGCTCAGAGGCGTGCGATAGCTCTGCTGCTGCTTCTTTTTTTAGCCATTTTAATTATTGGAACACAAATAGACAAAGCAAGTAACTTGCAGTATTGTATCTAAAATGTCAGTTTTGATATTAACCATAGTTTATTGAACTGAACAATCTCAAATGTCAAGCTCCTTAAAGGGATAGTTCACCAAAAAGAGAAATTCTGTCATAATTTACCCTTATGTTTGTATAGCTTTCTTTCTTCTGTATAGAACACAAAAGAAGATGTGAACTTTCTTCAACATAACTTCTTTTGTGTTACAAAGAAAAAACAAGTCATTTGGAATGACATGAGGCGGTGTAAATTTCATTTTGGGGTGAACTATCCCATTAAAAGGTGCGTATTGTAGCATTAAAACTTGCAATATTATCTTTGGTATAAGGATTTTAAACTCATAATCATACCTGCATCACCTCCAGAGATTGATAAAGTTATTATATGTCCTTCAGCCATTGTATTGACACCTATAACATGCCAGAACATCATCATAGCAGTACCTTTGTGAAATTCACCTTGGCTGAGAGCACATTTCCAAGAGAAAGTAAGCAATATGTTCTCCCATAATAAGGGGAGTTTATGTTATTCTCATCCACTACGTACGCTGTAAGAGGCATAAGTGACAGAGTGACGGGTATTACGCTGAAGATGAAACATCTCCGTCAACTCGTCGACACTCCGCGGTGAGCGATAGGGGGAACGAGAGAGACTGATGGAACTTTAAGAACCTTGTCTGTTGGAAAAATGAAGGTCTGCATTGAGGTTATTGATGAACTCCTTTGCCACTCTTCACCCTCCACATTCTCAAGGACAGAATAACGCACCGAATCGCTCTGAGAACAAGACCTGTTGTATGCGTTTTCCACACCTTCCCTCTGCCAGTGATGAACACTGTTGGCTGGAGCGTGCTGACAGGCTGAAAAGAAGATAGTCATGAATCTTTAATGTTTCCTGTTCATAAATTACAGAGGTACAATCATCCCTGCTTTGGCTTTCTCCGCTCTGTGAGCTAGTTTGAGCTCTCATTAATAACTGAAACAGGGGGGGGGGGGGGGGGGGGGACTTAAAGATTAGTGGCATACGAATCCCAGCCGTGGAGTACATTGCACCGCAGAGCTGCATTCAGGATTATGTTTTTTGAAATTATTCCCACCATTTAGCAAATAAATTATGTGTGTTAAGCAGTTTTAATATGTTTTAGCTTATTTTCAATCCCTGAAATCATCCGACGGCTCATGGTTACCTCCTTGCATGGAACTGAACCAGTTAAATTTAGGTTAACAGTTCTGAGCCTCAACCATTACAGTGCACCACCTGCCTTTTCTGGAAGAAACTGCAACGCAAGCAACTTCTAAATCACTAAATGAGCTGCTGGAACCCATGTTATGTCCCAATTGAATTTCTCCTCTCACACCCTTACGGTCATGTTTCCATTTCACTGAAAAAATAAATAAATATAAAATGTGTATACTAATATTCATAATGGTAAGAGTCAATAAGGTTGATTATGCTCTAAGAGCTCTAACCTTTCCAGTAAAGTTTCCAAACAAATCTAAAAGGAGATCAAAACCCTCGATTTGTTTTTTCCGTAGTCATCAAAACTCATCATTAATTAAAACACAGGGTGGACAGAGGCACCACGTCCTTGTCAGTCCTGCCATTCTGCTGCTGACTACCATATTGGGGTGTATCATTACTCATTTTCGACTTCTCATTCATCCAGATGGAGAGACGAGTCAGAGTGCCAGACAGAAACCTGTGGGTTTGCATTGCAGATGATATGCCTGCAGTGATTCATCCCAACAGTCCTGTGCAACCCCACATTATCATAGGAAGCATTGAAAAGACTAGCCGGCAAGTAACTAAACGCCTATAAAACCAGCGAAAAGCTAAAACCTTAGTCCGGTTTAAGATGATTCTTCTTCTTCTTCTTCTTCTTTTCTCAGCAGGGTAAGCAACTTAACACTCATAAAGTACCACTCACTATGACACAAGAACATTACATTACTACCACCGATCAAGGCTAAAGACACCAGAAAGGCCAATAAACAAGTAATGGCAATGAACAAGACGGATTTCCAACCTGTAACCTTGTGACTAGGTCATCCTCTTCTTTTGAATAAATAAAAAATGACTGTGAAAGAGAAAACCCAATATATTTATTCCTCAAGCCTCCAGTTTTTCAATAGATTACATATTGAAAAGAATGAAATGTCAAGGTCTAACAAATTCACAGCATTTTTTTTTTTTTTGCGCTCCATTTGGTGGTTCCACAAGGGAAAAAAACGTCTTATTCACACAGAGAAACGCCAGGGAGGAAAACAAATCAGGAAATTAATTCGTATATTGATCCTCTGTAAAATACTAAATTATAACTTGAATTCTCACTTTTCTCATAAGGCCTTCTTCTTCACCCTTGCTGTGCTTGAACAGCAGCAAGCATTACATCACGTCAGCCTCTGGAGAAGACGGAGGCCTTTTCCATTTCCACTTGCACTTATCAATAATCAAAATCCAATAAAATGGGCATTAAGTCAAATATGGCATCAATAAGAACGAAGCGCTTCCCTTCGGCATGCGCTACCTGATGCGCGGTCTTCTGCTGGGAACAAACCAGTGGGTTGGTGCAAGGTTTATTTTTGAAGGCTTAGCCTGACTGTGATTACACGATGCATGATCTATAATGACTCTGCTTCTCGCCTCAGCCTCTTCACACACCACTGTTCTCCCCGAGCTCTCTCACGTACCAATCACTTCACTCATGCTATATCTCATCTGAGAGTATAATTCACAGTTTATCGTCTCAAAGAGGTGGGACCTAGGTGCTTTTCATTCACGATGGCACTATATGCAATATAATACACCTAAAACCTAAATGTTCCTATGAGAATGCTGAAATGCATGTTTAAAAATATGAATGAAATTATGTATCCTTGCTGGAAAAAAATACACACACACACACACACACACACACACACACACACACACACACACACACACACACACACTTTCAACAGTTTTTGTTCGGTAAGATTGTTTTCAAGGCTGCATTTATTTTATGAAAATACAGTAAAACAGTAATATTGTGAAATATCATTACAAGTTAAAACAACTTATTTCTATAATAAAATTACATTTTCAGCATCATTACTCCAGTTTTAAGTGTCACATGATCCTTCATAAATCATTCTGAAATGCTGATTTGGTGCTCAAGAGACTTATTTTTATCAATGGTGAAAATGGTTGTGTTCTTTTTTTTATGGAAACTGTGATACTCTTTTCTAGATTATTTGAATAGAAAGTTAAAAGAAAGTTTAAAAGAACAACATTTATTTGAAATAATTATTTTGTAACAATGTACTGTAAAATTGTTTAATAACGCTTAATGTTTGATAATCCTTGCTGAAATACAAAATGTATTTCATGTGAAAGAGCCATATACCAGGTCAGATTGGCAATTAATTCCAATTAATTGATTCGACTAAAGTATGTAACCTGATTAGAAAACATGCTGTTTATATATGGGTGGAACAAAAACCCCTTATGAACATAAAAAAGCCCCAGGGGGGAAATTTCTCCCCCTTAATAAGAAAAGTTAATTTCTGACACTGATCTCCTCTGAATGGAATATGTGGCTGTCCTCACAGAGACAATGACAGGACATGATGGGTAATTTCCAGTCTGAGCTGGAGTCTGTCAATATGATGGCAGTAAAGACACACAGACTGACATCCAGTTCTGATAAGAGAATCATGGGTGTCCAGACATACGATGTCTCCAGCATAGAACACCATTAAAAATGACATGATTGAAAACTTCAGGCCATTTACAAGAACACACACACACACACATACAGTATACAAAATGATAGAAACGCTTACCCTGAGTGTCTGAGGAGATCTGGATGGTGCTCCCATAATGGTCACTTGTGCCATGTCATCGACATTAACATTGACAGCATGGACAAACATGACGTCTCCGCTGTCAATCACGTCTTTTCTAGGAACCAGATTCAGGTTCTCGTCTATTAGGAAGTTAGGGTTCGATACTTCAAACTCCACACCCTCATTTCCAGCGCAGTCGTCAAACACCACTGCAGAAAAACGCACAAAGAAAAGATAGTGAAATAGTGATATGGAGCCAAGTCGATATCATATATCGCCATATGAAAAGGAATGTTAACGGATAGCATTAACCATGCATAGAATTGTTGCTGTTGGATGACCATTGGATCACCGTATTCATTCACAAGTCACCTAGTATCACTTCCACTGCAGAAATTGTCAAGAAAGGGCTCTTTTGAGGTGATACATCTCTTATGGTTAATGGAAAAATGGACTTGCTGTCGCAGAAAATGTCCCTGAAAAGGTGACTATGCATGAAGAAGCTAACCCAGAACTCATTCATCCATGAGCTAAAAGCAGGTAATAAATAAAATTGCCTATGGCTCATTCATCAATGTATTTAAACGTGAAATAGAGAACTTTAGCCCTCAATAATATCGACCCCACTTTCATCTTCACCAATCAGGTCTGACCGTGGAAGATACCACCACATCGGGCCAGCTTATCCCCTCTGATCATGTCCGTCTCCATCTTATCTCACCGCTCCATGCCTCCGCTTTCACTCTTTTCGTCCTCTGTGACATATTCATCCTCCCATTTCCTTTCCTCATCCCTCTTTCTCTCATCCATAACTCTTCTTTTCCTTCCTTTTACCACCCTCTTTGACACAAAGTTATGTTCTTGTAACTGAAGGTGACCTGGGCAGAGTAGATGTGAAATGGACAGCATGAGCCAAATCTTCAATATGTTTTCTTAGCTATTATCCCTGGAAATTTAACCCCAACATATTAAATGCCTGTATAGTATGCATTAAGTTCTAACGGAATATTTGTCCCCATTCAAACTTATGAATAAATAAATAGCTTTAATTACAAATAATAATAATCAAAACTACAATAAAAATCTATTCTTGTGATGGCAAAACTAGTCTTTTGTGTCACATGATCCTTCAGACATCATTTTAATGTGCTATTTTTTAAGTAAAATTTCTTATTGAAAATGGTTGGGCTTCTTAATAGTTTTCTGGAAACCATTTCTTTTCCACAATTATTTGAGGAATAGAATAGTTTGTAACATTATAAATGTCTTTACTGTTACTTTTACCTGGGTCAACGGCAAGGCTCCCAGTCAGCAGTGGTGAGAATTTACCAGTGGTGGTAAGAATTTACCAACAGTTCTCCAAGGAGGGACAAACCACAAACTAACAGGGTGTTGGGAACCCAAGGCTCATTAGGTGCATGAGTGTAACAAAGGCTATCCCGTCTGGTCCGAGCCAACAGAAGGTCACAAGGCACAAGTCACACAAAATTTCAATGATTGTTATGGAAGGAATGTTTCACAACACACAGGGCATCACACTCTACTGTGTATGGAGCTGTGTAGCCATAGACCAATTAGAGTGCCTATGATGATGACCCCATGTCCACCGTCGAAAGTGCCTACAATAGGCACGCGAGCATCGGAACTGGAACTTGGAGAAGTAGAAGAAGGTCGCCTAGTCCCATTTTCTTTTAGAACACGTGGACTGCCGTGTACATGTGCGCCGTTTACCTGGGGTACCAGGATGCACTGTGGGACAATGACAAGCCAGTGGAGGGAGTGTGATCTTCTGAAAATTAAACTCTGTGTCCGGGCATTCATGTGGACGTAAATTTGTGCCACCTACTTAAACATTGCTGGAGACCACAGGTACACCCATGAAGGTACACCCCATCACGACAATGACATTCCCTTGTGGAAGTGGCCTCTTTCAGCAAGATAATGCACCCTGCCACACTACACACATTGTTTAGGAATAGTTTGAGGAACATGATGAAGAGTTCAAGGTGTTGCCCTGTCCTCCAACAGCATATTAGGCAGGTGGTCATAACGTTTTGACTCATCAGTGTTCAAATGCAAAGGCATAAACATCAAAAATCCTCACAGATTCAGCCTTTAAACCGTCAGTGTTTTTTTTTTATTCAATTACATCCATAAAAGCTTAAGTGAAAACTGTAACCGACTACAGCCCCGTTTAAATACACCATTTAAATGCATTCAATGAAGATTTCATTTGAGTAAGTGAGCTGGAACAGGGCCAGTAACATTATTTTGCGTTCATTCAGAAATTGCATTTCCGTTCAAACCAACTGATGAGACAACGCCAGCTCCACAAAAAAAAAGAGGTGTTTAGCATGACACGTCAAAAATGAATGCCTCGGTGGCCAATTAGCTTAATTGCTTACCAGTCTTGATATACGTTTCGCACTGCAGGATGCCAAAAGTGAAGGAAACAAAATAAAACTATGAACATCTCACACCTGTATATGAGCTACATTCATGACTGCTCTTTCCTCTCCAAAACTGCTCCTTCGGTGAGCCACAGTGTTTGTTCATGTATCCAGATGAAGTATAGCCCCGGTATGATTGGCAGATGTCACCCAAGCCTGGAACCTATCAGTCTTTGCAGTTCATTACAGTTGGTCAGTATTGTGTACGTCCCATGAACCTATCGGTGCCCATATTGGGAATATCGGCCCTGTGTTGACATGCGGCACTGCGATGGAGGGGAGCGGTTGGTGTATCCTCCTGTTCGTCGTGCACTGTCTGTTAGCCAGTTTTCAGGTTAGTCCCTGTGCCAGAAAGGACTTTTGTCTGTTACATGGAGAGGCTTACTACCTTGTTTGTTTGTAGTCATGGGCACGCAAGTAGCTGTAATCCTGCATAGCGAGCGACCATGCGTATTGCAGCATTGTGAATCTCTCTCGGTGTGAATGATGGGAGTTTAATGTTTGTTTTAATGAGCTTTTTCATGAGTAACTTTTCCAGTTTCATGTTCTGCAGATTTAACTGCACGTCCAGGGGTTTCCGATTACTTTAATTGAAGTCAAATGTACATCAAGTGACGTGACTGCACTGCTGTTTTTTTTTTATCTTTTTTTTTTATGGTTTAGTTATAGTTTTAACTAGCAATTTTGCCTAGATCTCACCTTGGTCTGTTTTTGTTATATTTTTGTATGTCTGTGGTGTTTTATTTGTGTTAAGTCACTGACAGAGCATTGCACTGGCCTGAGTGTGAGTTAGCTGGGAGGCTACGTTTACGTAATCTGACCATTGTTGGCCATTTTGTTTCCTCTCCTCAGTGCCAGTGGCTGTGTTTGTTTTGTTTCTTTGTCTTGTATTTTTGTGTATAATTTGTCATTGAATTGATTAGATTGGTATGTGTTCCTTTTGAGTGGATTATTAACTTAATTTCTTTTTGATTATTGTGAAAGTGTAATTTATTTTTGGGTTTATTTAAAGTCCCCCTGTAATCAATAATTGTATTCCTTAAAACTCATCTCTGCTCACCAAAATTACATATTTAAATGTGTTTCCTTGAAATTATTTTTTATTCATCCCTAAAAATAGCTTGAATGTAACTACACCCTTACCTCATTTAGTATACGCGGTTCTATGAATATGTAAATTAGCTCCGCCTCCACTCACTCCCACCAGCTCAGAGATCCACTGGTTGACGATCACACGTTAACATGATTGGTTACAAGGTAGTTTGTGACGTCGGAAACACCAGCGATTTCAAACCACATTTCTGTGACAGTCTTTGGTTCACCGCAGTTTTGATGAGAAAATACTCAGCAATGTTTTTTTGGCTTATGAATTTACACATGGTTTGCACATTTTTCTTTATTTGGCAAAAAGCACAACACTTTGTTTTTATTGTGAGTATACACAAAAAATAGACACTTAACAGGATCGAATGACGTATACCACTTATCAAAATCAACAGAGTATTTTGAGTGTCTTTTGCACTGATAAGAAAAAAATATAAGCTGATCACGCCGGCGTGATTGCCGACCACAGGGGTTTAAAGCCTATTAAAAACACCACATAGATGTTTTTAACAACAGCAAAAACTTGATTTTCACCACAGGGGGACTTTAATTACAACTGTGTAACTGTACTTTGTACAAGTTAACTTTTGATTTCTTGTGTGTATAATACATTTTTGTATTGTCTTGTGTGTAGAGATAAATATTTAAAGTGTGAGGAGTTGGTCGTGGTTATCCTGTACTGGTGTGTCCATGGAGTGCTGTGCTTAACATTTTGCCTTGCTTTCACAAGTGTGTGTTGTGGGTATTGAGTGTGAGGAAGAAATCTCTGCCGGCCTTTTCCCTCTTTATTTCTTTTCTTTTATTATTGTACCTGTGGATTTGTATGTTATTTGGTGTCTTTGTGCTGTGATTGAGACCTTGTGAAGTTTTGTCTTGACTGACTGTTTTTATTCACTATTTGTGTGCTTGAATGCTATATATTTTTGTCCCCATCTCCATGCTCCCCCTGCCTTTGGCACGAACCTGCGTGCCCTTGCACGGGGCTGTTATTTCCCTTATGAAAAAGACGTTTATTCAAGTTTTCTATTACAGGGCTCCAGACTAACTTTTTTTAACTAGGAGCGCTGTAGCCCCTGACTGAAAATTTTAGGATAACTTAACTTTAGGATAAACTTTAGGATAAAATAACTGTAATTCTGACAAAATCTTTAATAATAGACTTAACATACAGATTTTACAATGTGCAGTTTTAAGTTCACTGGCTCCAGATTAACATTTGAGGGCAGCTGCAGCACCGGAGCCACTGAGTTCTACAAAAAACTGCGTTTTGATCATCGATGAATCTAATCAAGCCGTAAATAATATCTTTATTGAACATACTAGTATACTGCAAGTGCAAAAGTAATATAAATAGTAAACTATACGTATAATGTTATGTTCACTTAAAGAAAACTATATAAACAGTATAAACTACCAAAATAAAACTAGTAGTTTACTGAGAGTACACTTCAGCGTGTACTTTCATAAACTAAAAAAATGACTACTTGTATTAAAATAGTAAACCAATAGTATACTTATAAGTTCACTTGTAGTACAGACACAATGAGACATCTAGTTGTGTACTTAAAGTTTACTACTGTTATACACTTAAACGTATACTTTTATATACTAAAAGTGGGCCAATTCAGTCCCAAGCAGTATTTCAATAGTACACTTAAAAGTTTACTACAAGTACACATTGATATTAGTATACTTACTACATAAAGTATACTTTAAAATATACTTGAACATTACTTAAGTATACTTCATAAAATTAACTTGAAGTACACTTCTTTTTTGTAAGGGTTCTCGCTCGGTATATTCCGGGTGGCGTAGTCAACTATAATTATAGGATTATTGTTTCCTTTGTTACTTTGTAACTTTTCCTACCTGACCACTCTTGCCACATTCAGATAAAAAATACATTATGTACTACTCAGGCAAGCAGGTGTAGGTTCAAGACGAAGATATTGTCTTGTTCTTTCACTTAAACACTCACCACCGCATTGTACAGTGCATACTCAAGAGAGGATTGCTGTGATGCTAACAGCTTTAGCACAGTATGACCACAGACCTTCTTACATATCGGTTCCACTTATTGAATTGAGGCAGAATCAGTAATGTGATGCCCTATCGATAACCTCCACGAACACAGGTGATGAAACTGCAAATAATCGAATCAAGAGTCACTTTATTGCCCGCGAAAGCATATGTTTCCATCGAAAGAGATCATTTAACAGTGCAGAGAAGGATATCTTAATGTCTTTCAAGCGAGTTCACTTTTTGTGTGTATTTTTTTTTTTACACTGCAAGCAATCTGGACACCCACAGAATAAAAAGAATAAGGACATTGCAGTTGAAGTGTCCACTTGAAACTTAAAGTAGACCAAAAAACAGCAAACCATGTGTAGGTTCATGAGGGGGAGGCTCTTTCCAGGAAGCAGGAGGTGAGGCAGGAAATTATGCGTTTTTTGAAGGAAATACTCAAAAATATGTATGGTGAGAGATGCATACAGGCAATTAGCATATTCAGGACACTTAGGGAATAAGCTTTCACTATATATTGTAACGCTATTCAAAATCTGCTTAGCTAAATTTATAGTGCCATAGTGAAATAAATTGAATCAGAATTGAATGTGATATAAAACATTGTTGCGTTGTCTTCGCTGATTCACAAACTAATTTTTTTTTTTTTTTCTTTAAGAAGGGGGATGGGGGTTGGGGATAAAACATTTTTTTACAATTGTGTGAGAAAAATAGTAAGGATTGACTTGTAACAATACTAGAGTACAGTATGTTACACAAAGCTCAAGACAAAAAATCTATTCATTACATATTCTTAGCATTTTCCCCAATAAATGTTGCACTAAAATCATCTTTACAGAGCAGGATGATGATGCATCAGTCAACGTGTCATTATAGGAAATACATAGAAACATTTAGAAATTTAGTTGTTTATTTACCGTAACTTTTACAGAATGTATAAATGACTTTTGATATAAATATAATTCGTATTAATATATATAATAGTAAGGATGATATTACTATAGTACCATATACTGTATATAATATATATATGTGTGTGTGCGTGCGTGCGTGCGTGCGTGTGAGTGTGCGTGCGTGCGTGCGTGTGTGTGTGTGTGTATATATATATATATATATATATATATATATATATATATATATATATATATATATATATATATATATATATATATATATATATATATATATACACACACACACACATATGCATTACAAAACCAGTCACATGTCGCACGGATATATTTGTGGCAATAGCCAACAATATATCGTATGGGTCAAAATTATTGTTTTTTCTTTTATGCCAAAAATCATTAGGATATTAAGTAAAGATATAACAAATATTTTTGTGAGTGAATGCAGCACAATCACGAACATAAATGGACAACTTTAAAGGCGATTTTCTCAATGTTTTGATTTTTTTGGACCCTCAAATTCCAGATTTTCAAATAGTTGTAGCTCGACCAAATATATATATATATATAGGCTATATATATACAGTATATATATGTTGCAGTGCTACAGTATATGTTCTGCAGTGCTTGCAGAATGTGCTTCGAAGAGTTGTATAAAAAGGCCTTGAGACATATTGAAGACCATGTGGTGTGGTCAAACACATACAGTACACACTTCCACATGTCCAGCATGTGACAAAAAAGACACCGAATCACCAGGGGAAACACAGATCATTCCAGATTCTTTTCTTTCCGGCTTTCCCTTACAGTTCCTCATAATCATCAACAGCTGTAGCACTCCTCAGCTGCTGTGAGCACTACAGTCAGAGTCAATCTCTCACACTCTGAATGTGATGTGTGCTGGGGTTAAGACACTGGGAGCCAGACTGAGGGTCTTAATGAGCTCCCGTGTTCATGTCTCTCTCCGGGCCCCAGGGACGGTAGCAGTGCGGTGTGTGGCACTGTTGTGTGCTGAGATCTGCTCTTACACCTCGGCTGTAATGAGTTCAGTCTGTCTGTCAAACTACCCACCAATCACTGTTATTGTTGTATCATCAACAGCAGAATTGAAGAGCTCAAAGCAACACGTGTGCTGTAATTATATTCTCAGCTTTGTTGTTTTTTCCTATAGCCTTTTAACTTGTTCATGTGTATTTTTATTGTTGGTTTCTATTCTAAATGTCCACCTTTAAGCAATTACTTATCTTAATCATCTCAAGTCTCTCTGTTTCTCCTCCTCTCTTGTCTAAATCTGCTTCCCGGTTCCCGCCCGTGTGTTTCTCTACATCTCACAAGCCCTTTGTCAAATTGTGTTCTGTGATTTCTGGTGTAAGAAAAGCCATCCATCTCAGATGAGACAGTTAAAAGAGGGACTTGGGAAAATAAAATAATACTCACTGGCAGCAGGCTAAAATGGGTGTATATTATAGGCGAGTGTCACTTTGTTGATTTAGCCATAGATATTTCTAACCGGCCATGAAACAATATTTCATATCAGTTAAAAAATATATATATATTAAAATTAGGGCTGTGCAATGATTAATCGCATCCAAAATACAAGTTTGTGTTTACATAATATATGTGTGTATAAATATATTGTATATATAAATAAACACAAATGCATGTAAATATTTGCATGATTACTGTATGTGTGTGTGTATATATATATATATATAATTACAAAAAATATATGTTATCTATAAATAATTTTTTATATACATATATGTGTGTTTATTTCTATATACAAAATAATTATACACAGTACACAACACATATACTATGTAAACACTAACTTTTATTTTGGATGCGATTAATCTTTGCACAGCCCTAATAAAAGGAATATTTTATTATATTTAAGAGTCATAGGTTCAAAATTATAGAGCTGCTTTTCCCCTATATATTTGAGGCCACATCACCATATATTTCAGAATTAACCTAGAAAACATGAATGAATGAACGAATAGTAGTAGTAGTAGTAATTTTCATAAATGTTTTTTTTTCTCATTCAAACAAAGATTCTAGGTTAAAATGTAAATATACTGTATGTACATTTTTTGTATACCTTAGGTCCTGTGACTATTCTTCATTTTCAATTTCTGCCATTTTAATCGCTTTTTCCTTTGCTAGTTAATTTTACATGGTCCTGCTGGGTGACAAATGAAAGTACAAACAGATTATGTTTCAAACATAATACATATAGTCAATTAATATGAGCACATACAAACTGAGTGTATAGCGTATATTTTTTGATGTTTCAGGTGAATTACATGTCACACCAACAGGACACTGTTGAAACTGCATCACATTGAATGTTGACTACCCATATGTTGCTTCATGGAGATATAGAGGGGCAAAAATCAGGCATCCAAATATAAACTGCAAAAAGGAACTACATTTTCCACTGAGAGAAAAGATGTTAAAATATGCACATGTTGCAACATGATCCATGATGTTGCATGTAGACTCATGCTGGTGGCCAAAACAGCAACTTGTTCAACAATAATTTCCCATCGTTCTCTGAGGCAGAATAAGAATGATAAAATACTGCAATTACACACCTAATGTGCATCCTTCGCTCTTCATTACATTGCATTAAAGTTAAAAAGCTTCCTGTATTTGTCGGGAAGTAAAAACATTAGAGAGAACTAGACAATTGTCCAGAAATCATCTGAGTTCACACCATGTTGCAGTTACGAAATCCAAATATCAAGCGTAGCGTTAGTTCTGGCAGGTCATGTTAGTCAAGCTCGCATCAACTGACTCTCAGCTGATCCACATCTACCTATAGGAATACAACGCCTATCACCGTATATATAAGCTCCTTCAGTATTATCAGCAGCTATCGCGTTTCTCAGGAGCGAATTACCCTCCTCCATCCCCAGCTCCTCCTCTCGGCAGTCAGGATTTGGCATTTTCCCCTTGAATCAGAATAAATTCTCACATTATGTTATACTTTAAAATCTTGAATTTAATATATTTGCATACATTCATGTTGGTTCTCTTCTGTTTACCCCAAGGGGGTTTATTGCTGCTCTCCCTGCTCATGCTAGGCTGCATGGATGCGTGGGAGTTCTCGCCCAGAACGGAACCATACCGCCAATCCAAACTGTATGCTAATTGTCAATCATATTTGACGATAGTGGTCCTGACAGAAATGTAAGCAGTAACTTCCCTAAGAGAATACAACATTTAACAGAGCAAATAAAGTTAAATCAGTAGACTTGCGTAGTCATTACACCATTCTACCTAAAAGAATATCAGTTGCTAAACTCTATCCCTGCCAGTGTTTCTATTTATTTATTTTGCCAGCAATTTTGTTGTATCAACATGTAAACATTCAACATTTCAAAAGAAAGAACCGAGCCTTTGCTTTTAAACAAACAAGCAAACAAAGAATCTAGCTTCATTCATTCTTTTTTTATCAACACCATGAATATGGGTAATACAAAGCAGAGAAAATCAAATTTTTGTCAAAGACTTTGTCAGGAACGGATTCAGGATGATGATCAAAACATAGACATGTTAGATCAAGTCCATCACAGAGTCCCCAGAGCTCGCACAGTCATTTACCTCTTTGTACGACATTTCATTTGGTAATGTTACGCAGTTTTGACTGATTTAATGAGCAGATTGGCTTAATTGTGTGTAAACTTCTATTCTTCTAGTATACACCAGACTGTTAAAAAAAGATGGACAGTGTGTCTCGGCTTCCATCCACTGTAAAAAATGCCAAAATGTAACGGTTGTTGCCGATTACATTACATTGTTCAGAGCCCAAGTTTGTGCGGTAGTGGAGTTGCGGTATCAAGGTCCCACACACACTCCCACAGACTCAATCCCAAGTTCAGCTGTCAATAATGATGTTACACCCTATTTTTTTTTTTTTTTTACTGGAACTTACTGGAAAAATGAACACGAACATACGTCTGCGTGATAAGAACTACCAAAAATGACAGAAACTATCTTTGGAAAAAAATTATTGAAGTGTAATTGGATTTTTTAGTTTGGCTCGCATCCTATTCGATTACATGGAGAGGGCGGAGATTAAAAACTATACTGCATCCAGTCACCAGGGGGGCGATTTCAGGACTTCTGTGGTACACTTAGGCGGCGTTTAACTCCACTTTTAGACATACACTTGCAAACTTCCCTAAGCAATTCCCTGTGGGGAATCCCAGCTGCCATTTTGAAGTGTGTTCAACCTCGTCAAGGGGGCGAGGGAAGTTTATTTGGACAGATCCTCGACCCCTCGATTTTTACAGAGGGAGCAAGTCTACTCAATAGGTACACTTCAGACGGATCCATGGACCACAATACATCATGATTGTGACGTCACAGCAGATCGTGCTTAATTTACCTCCACCCCACACAACTCTAGTGCAAAATATTTGAGTTATTTTGACATTTAACTAGGGATGTTAACCGATGACCGTTTGACCGATGGTTGACCGTATCAACGTGAACCGATCAAAGTTTTCGACAGTCGGTTAAAAAAAAAAAAAGTGATCTCTAAATTAGTCTATTATAGACAGTGGACTAAACCTTGTGTGATACAGCACTTAAATATGAAAATACATTACAAATACATTTCAGTGGTAACAGATAAGGTGATGATGATCATCATCTTTCTTTATTATTGTTAGCACTACCTCAAACTAAAGCGGCGTCTCTTCGGTTCGGAGCTGTCATTTTCTGAAATGAGCCGCGGCAATGTTTCAAATGAGCTTCTAATGCTAGACAAACGCCTTTATTTTCAACGCGATCACCTTGTACCCAAACCATTTCGAAACTAAGGAGCCATTTGTCCGCCGATTACATACAAGCTCCTCGGCGCCGCGTTTGCGGGACTCATGTTTCACGCTGTTGGGGATTTTAAAAAAGTGACGTGAGTGGAAGGGCGGCGCCGGCGCCGTGTGTGTGTGTGTGTGTGTGTGTGTGTGTGTGTGTGTGTGTGTGTGTGTGTGTGTGTGTGTGTGTGTGTGTGTGTGTGTGAGAGTGTGTGTGTGTGTGTGTGTGTGTGTGTGTGTGTGTGTGTGTGTGTGTGTGTGTGAGTGTGTGTGTGTGTGTGAGCGGGAGGCAGAGCGGCGGAGAGATGCGACAGAGTTGTGAAATTGCAGGCGCGGCTCGTAATGGCTGTTATTTCAAATAGCGTAGCATATTTTAAACTAATCGGTTAACCGGTTTCAACCGGCTAATGAGGCTCGGTGGTCGGTCAAGAATTTTTTTAGTTTTCGCCATCCCTACATTTAACCACATAATACTTGAAACTACACTACCTTAACTTTCCCCGCATTTACGAGTTATCTCGTCTTTTATGAGAAAGCGATTCCCTGCCATTGACGAGATTTTAAGGCTTTGTGTTATCACTGTTATAAGGTAGGGGGTGCTATTACGCATCTCCTGAATAAGTACAGTATCGCCAGATTAAAACAGGCAAAAAAGAAACATAAAATAGCAATCTCATATGTAAGCAGATGCATATGAAAAATAATGTGATCATCAACAATAAAATGCATATAAATCAAAATTGCCTAATGTTACAGAGTGCAATGTCGACCCAGGAAGGGGTTAGGACTGTGCAAGCTTTGGGGTTGTTGATGAACTCGCTCTACTCTTTCTATGTTTTGATCATCGTACCGATTCCAATCTGGATGTAGTCTTTGACAAAAACACGATATTCTCAGCTTTTTGCTCAAAATGTTCCTTTTGTTAATGAAACATACCCACATTCAAGTGTTGATAAAGAAAATAATGCATTTTTCAAAAAATTCGGATATGATACTTCTGAGTGTTTCTTTTTTTTTAAAACAAAGCAATCTGACCTGAGCAATCACCCCTCCATCTCCAGCTGTTTTGCTTTCACCTCAGCTCTGTTTGTTAGGTGGAAGGAGGGTTACTGGCTAGTGTGTCTCAACCAAAATCAATACATTTCAAATCCACTGAAGTTTCCTCTTTGAGCACTTAACCTTGTCAACTTTGCAGTTAGTTCTTTTATCTCTCTCAATACAAAAGCTTTCAGGACCATTTTTTAACAAAGAATGCATACACCAACACACAAAAGCATTGTCAAACATCCCTGCTTGCCGGCATAATTGAGGACGGTCAGGAAAACAACCATTTGTTCTTAACAAATAGCAAAGTCAAATGATTATTCTACGCGGAAAAAACGAATCAAGCAAAGACGCAGTAAATCTCTCAAGCGCCATGTATCTGCTCATTTCCCTTTCCATTACACCATTTTAGATTGGTTTCAATGAGAAGGGAAAGCTCTTTATAGTATGCCAATAGCAAAACAAGCAGTGTCAAGCATTTCAAAAGCAGAGCAGTGAGTGTTTGATGGTATTGTGTGTTTGTTGCTGTAGAGGACAGGAGTGTTTTGGAGAGCGTATGGCTATGGGCTGCTTTGATGTTAGCTGTCAATAGCAGACCCCTCTCATCTTAATATGAGTGTTTTTGAGCTCAAATTGCATCGTGCAATGAGGATTCGCTTGCGGGAGTTGTGCGACTAGCCTTGTCAGGATTCAAATACAAACATGAACTTATACACAAGTGAACATTTTATCACTGATATGCACATTACATAACCATAAAGCCCAGATCTGATAATTGCTACAGTAATAACATTTAATTTACGTATTAAAGCTGTGTGTCAACAACTGAGAAACCTCAACAGACCGCAACAGTAGTTCCGGCAGTAAAAAGCTCATTAACTTTGTCTACAGAGTAATTGATTTTTAACAATAACATAAAAACCTTTCCAGACAGACCTACCATGAGCTCTGAGGTTCTTAAGTGATGATGTATGCATGTATACGCCAAATTTAATAATACAAAATAAATAAATAAGAAAAGTCACTGATAGCATGCAACTGTTTATGTCTTCTTAAACTCTACACTCTACATGGTATATACATATTTGTTCAATAAACAAACATATTGTCTTATACATAACCATTTTTGTATGATTGCATTATTCACAATGCTTCATAGGATGCAAAGTGTATTGCATCAAATGTCTTGCATACAAGTCCTTCATTTGTTCAATTTATTCAAATCAAGTTTGTGATGATTCATGAGATTCAATGATTCGTCTCCAATCTCTCGTTATTAAGAAATTTAATACGGGAAAATGAACGGGAAAAACACTTCTGGAACCTAAACCACTGATAACCAAAAGTAAATTGTCCAAAACTGAAAGTGTAAAAGGATATGTAATACTGCCTCACATTAAAAGTATATGATATTAGCAATATAATATCACACACACAAAATCCGAGTTATATTAAAAAATATCCTGGCTCTTCCAAGTTTTATAATGGCAGTTGATTGCAACCATCAGATTGAAGCTCAAAACCGTGCATCCATCCATCCATCGTAAACGAACTCCAAACGGCTCCAGGGGATTAATAAAGGCCTTCTGAAGCAAAACGATGAATTTGTGTAAGAAAAAATATGAATATTTAAAACTTTATAAAGTAACATAACTAGCTTCCGGCCAAACGAACATACGGATTCCACTTAAGTGTAAAGAGCAACTTATGCGAGTAATGCAACGTACTGCTGATATTTACGCTACGCCATGATGCTTTACGCTACTTCTGGTGGCATACATTTCGTAAGTCGCGCATTAGGGGCAAGTAGACTGCATATAATCATTAGGCCAGAAGCTACAATTTTACTTTGTAACGTGTTAAATATTAATATTTTTTTTATACAAACTCATAATTTTGTTTGAAGGCCTTTATTAACCCACAGGAGCCGTTAGGAGTTTGTTTACGATGGATGGGTGCACGTTTTTCAGCTTTAATCTGTTGGTTGCAATCCACTGCCATTATAAAACTTGGAAGAGTCAGTATATATATTTTTAATATAACTCCGATTGTATTCGTCTGAAAGAAGAAAGTCATATATACACCTAGGATGGCTTGAGGGTGAGTAAATCATGGACTAATTTTCATTTTGAATGAACTAATCCTTTTTAACTAGCTCATTAGAATGTGTTGATGTTTATACAGCCGAGTAAACAGTCTCACACTCAGTGGGAGGCAACGACTGGGATGACATTTCAGTGGCCCATACTCCTGATCAGAGGTGAAACGACCAGTTTGATTCAGCATCTGATCTCATAGCACTATCCAATCCCGCTTCCTCTCTCAGTAGTTGGGTTCTTCTCCAGCTGTGGGCTCTTCAACTGAAGCCTCTATCTAACTCAAGCCTTTCATGTTGGGATTCTCAGATAAAGAACATTAAAGGGCTGATCTAACATTCGCTTTAGAAGTCATAAACACAGATTTCTGCTCCATGGGTGGGCCAAAAAGCCCATTTTCCATGCAGTGCACTGAGTTTTGACATATTAATACTGTAAAAATACAAGCAAAACCTTTCAAAGCCAAAATATGAAGCTCAAAAGCAAGCGAGCAGCAACGAGAAACGTCTACTTAATGACTTAAGGACTGCACAGCTTTATAAAGACATCAATTCTTGGGTGAAAGCTGTTCTTGCACTCTGCTGAAATTACCACCCTTGGCCAACCAACCACATTTTCCTCTCATGTATCGAAACACCAGCTTGTATCCGTATTCGCTCTTTTGAGAGTTACAGACATGTCAGCTGACTACAAAAATGTCAAATGTAATTGAAGGTAAGGCTCTAAACCAGCTCAGCAATCCCACATGTTCTCCGCTCACCTCCACCTACTCACCTCTTTGGTTGGCGATGGTCTCAAGGGCCATCTTAACAAGAACAGCCTGATCCTGCAGAACTGACCGTCCTCATCATCTTGGCTTACTTTTCTCTCACAATGTCTCGCATCACAAGTACTCAGTCCGTTAAATCACGGTGTCTTGAAAAGGACGGTTATATGTTGCACCTCAGTCTGGACCGGGAAGACAAACCCACCAGAATTCCTTCAGGTTTTCACTAGGGCTTTTTACAGGAACCCATTGACATTCACAGCTGCTCGTATGAGGGAAGTTCAGTGAATTGATCTCTCTAGGCTGGTGGGTAATCACTGAGCTAGAGCCAACTGTATTCAGCTCTGCTTGATGGCTGAGCAACCTTGGCCTAAGCCAAGCACTTTGTTCCCCTGCTGTTCCTTAAGCCTATCTGAGGGTATCCAGCCAATTCAGCTGTGTGACCCCTAAAAACAGTCAGTTAGTCATTCACAGGTATCACTAATATGATAGATAGATAGATAGATAGATAGATAGATAGATAGATAGATAGATAGATAGATAGATAGATAGATAGATAGATAGATAGATAGATAGATAGATAGATAGATAGATAGATAGATAGATAGATAGATAGATAGATAGATAGATAGATAGATAGATAGATACTGTAGATAGATAGATAGATACTCTTTGTTCCTGCACAACACCATTATAAATGAGTAAGTTGTAAGAAATTGCCCTCTCTGCTATTAAACATGAGGGTTTGGATGATCTGTGTAAATGGGGTTGAGTAAAGGACATCACTAGTGATTCATACACCTACTCAATAGCTTTCATTCTGTTGGGTTATCCATAGCTGCCATCGCTGTATCTCGTCAGGTAGATACAGTAGTAAGATCTGAATTGTGACAATTCAGCTTTTCAAAGATGTATTTGTATTAGGGCTGTCAAACGATTAAAATATTTAATCGCGATTAATCGAATTAATGTCATAGTTAACTCGCGATTAATCGCACATTTTTATCTATTCTAAATGTCTCTTGATTTCTTTTTGTCCCATTATTTTTTTCTCATTTTAATGCTCTTATCAACATGGAAAAGTGGATCGGCTTGCTTTGTGCAAATGTTGTTGTTGTTTTTTTAAACAACATTGGCATACTGTGTTCAATTTCACACTAACATTCTCACTTGGAGCAAATAATCTCTCACACAATGTGACACTGTCCATCAATAAAAGTGTGAAAGAAATACTGACGAGGTAACGTTACTAATATTGACGAGTGGCCGTAGAAACGCATCAGCTGAGTGTGTGTGTGTGTGTGTGCGCTTGACTATCAAGTGGTATTTAGCCTGGACGTGCTGCGATGATAGCTCAGTTCACAACGACACAACACACAGATCACTTTGGTCTTGTCAATTGAACCATTTGGCAACTTTTTAAAAGTAAACTTTCCATTCAGAATCTTTATTGGCCTCCATTTCGGCGTCTCGCGCTCATCATTCATCCACTCAAAACGTAACGTTCAGACGAGAAGCGCCGCGTCGCGCAGCGGCTCGTATTTAAAATTCGAACACATTAGGCTATGTTCACACTTAGCGTCTTTTTTCAAACTGCCAGCGTCTGTTCTACATTAGAACCCTATGGAGTAAACCGTTTTTTCAAAAAAGTCCTGAGCGCTTTTTTAAACGCCACCGCCGGCGTCTTTTTCTGCAGCTCAGAGCGTCTTTCAAAGTTGAAAAAAGTTTAACTTTTCTGAAAAGAACGCCCTACGTCAAGCGCCTTTTTGACAGCTGACCAATGACAAGCGAGTAGCGAGACCTGTCGTTTCCATAACAACAAGAAAAATGGACACGGTGCCGGTAGAAAAACTAATCGTCCTTGTTTCGGAGCACAAGGAGCTGTTTGAAATGAGTACACAACTCTATCATACCATACATCACAAAGAGGCTGTGTGGGCACACTACTGTTGCAGCTGTTGTTATAGCAACAAAAGACGCGCTCGGCTGCTATTTGTAACCGAACGCGCAGCGGTTTTTTTTTTTTTGCTAAAAAAACGCCGTTGTTAACTTTTTTTTGTCAAAAAAGACGCTAAGTGTGAACGTAGCCTTATTATCTATGAGTGTACACACACCGGCGGCACCATTCAGCGTTTTTATTGCTGGCCATAAACTGAGAAAGTGCGCGTCCGATGTGCTAGACGCGCTCAGTTGTCCTAGACGCGGCTCAGCGCTGTGCTTCCCGTCCACTCTTTGGCCGGTTCGCATCGCAAGCCCAAACAAGTGTGTGCGGCGTGCCTGTTGTTTTGTTTCTGGTCTAGCTAGATCCGGTGTGGTGTTGTAGTTTTAATAACGTTACTAGTTGTTGCAAAAGCATGTGAAAAAAACTACAAAGTTTGCTAGGCGTTAATCTCGCGATAAAAAAATTGACGCCGTTAAAATGGGTTTGCGTTAACGCCGTTAATAACGCGTTTAACGGATTTTGTATACATTCAGATATGAAAAACGTACATATTCCAAAATGATGCAAGAATAAATACTTGCATTTTGGCTAAAAGCATATGGTGGAAGTAACCACCAAGGCCGAGAGTGTTTGAAGTGTTCAAAGTCAGACGGGCCTGTAGTCATCTCATCTTTTTATACAGAACTTTTCATAAAGTGAAGTACCTCCAGGTGAGTCTTTCAATTGCTAAATACAAGTCATTATTGTGCGTTGTGAACATTTGCAGCACATGTGTTGTCAAGCTGATGAAGATGTTTTCTTAATTTGCTTGTGTTTTTCTCTATTTGCATGTGACTTCATCAGTTGCAGCACGTTGAGGTCGCTCGGCCACCGTAAAAATCAAATCAAATCAAATCAAATCAAATCAAATCAAATCAAAATTAAGACTAGTTGTCATAATATCAAACTGTATAGTCAGATATCAGTAAACACCATATATCAATTCTAAAATTATACTAAAATCTTTATTAAAAGTTGCAAAACTTTAGTCAAAACTGCATGTGAGTGTGATCTAAATAAATGTTTCTTCAGAAGTTAGACATATAGTTACAGAGGTACTTCTCTTAATATGTTAAAAGCAGGAATATATGAGAGCCTAACCTCAGCCCACACACACCTGCCCACACACAAACACACACATTTGCTGCAGCATACATACAACTGATGTGAAAGGAAAATGATAGTCAAAAGAAGCTAGCCAATTCATCTGTATTCATCTGCGATTGCTATCTGCATTTATCTGAGATCATAATCATAATGTAGTGTTTTTGAGAAGGCTGTTCTCAAACACGATACTCTCAGTCGCGGTGTATAGGCAGTGAGTTTAAAGGGGTGGTTGATTATGATTTCACTTTTTTAACTTTAGTTAGTGTGTAATGTTGCTGTTTGAGCATAAACAACATCTGCAAAGTCACGACGCTCAAAGTTCAAAGCAAAGGGAGATATTCTATTTTACAGAAATCGCTTTTTAAGGACTACAACAAACGGCTGGTAGGGACTACAGTGAGCTTCTTCACGGGTTAGTGACATAATTAACCCTAAAATGTACATAAACCCCGCCCCCGGGAAATGGATTTATAGATTATCATGACATAATATGCTAAATGACTAGAAGATAGTTAAGTCCACATCAGCTACATAAATTCATCAACTAACTAATCAGAAATGTCCTGTTGCTACATGTTGTCACTTCTTCTTGGGTCTCTCCATCTTCTGTCTGACTCTAGGCTAAAAGTTTTAGAATTGTTTAGTGCGTGTCTGTGTGAGGTAATCGGAGCTGCTAACACGCAAGCTCTTGAAGCTCTGCCCTCTGTGCAAGGAGCAGCTGCTCATTTGCATTTAAAGGGACAAAAAAAAAAAACTTTTTTGCTCACCCTCAAAAAGTGACAATTTGAACTGCTATAAAAATATATGTGGGGTATTTTGAGCTAATAGTTCACGTATCTGGGGACATCAGAGACTTATTTTACATCTTGTGAAAAATGGCATTATAGGACACCTTTACTTTTTTTGTTTTATAAATAGAATGCTCTTTTAGATTTTAATAAACGGATTACAAAAATAAAAAGCATTTTCCAAACAAATGGGAGAAAAAAATCCATCATATAATTGTTTTTGTTTTTTAATCTAAGAAAAAATGTCAAATATTTGGGCAACAACAGGCTCAATATCTCTCAAACTGGGTTTCATCAATGATGAACAGGGTTGCCAGGTCTGCACAGCAAAACTAGCCCAATGGCCAATCAAATTATAGCCCAAATTTAGCCCAATACAATTTCTTCTATAGGGGGGCCGAATTCTCCACTGAATTTCAACCCACGGCAACAAACTGTATACTTACTGTAAGTGTAGCCCAATTCCAACCCAGACTATGAACTGTGAAGCACATAACAAAACAACAAAAACAAAATTATAAAAAAGTTTCCTTGTATAAAATTCAGAAAATACCCCATTCAATGGGCACAATGAAATTACTAGAATTATTTCAGAAGGTATTCTGACAAAAGCACTGAGACAACATAACCTTAAACTAATTTATATCAAGTGACAGGAAACTAATTGTCCAATTACAAACACAATTGCTTGTTAAATGTGTCCTTAACAGATAAATAGCCTGCTGCAAAAAAAAAAAATTGTGTCACAAATACCATAACAGTGGATGAAGACCGTGGAAGGTATAACACTCATATCAGGCATTACATTTTCCGGGAATCAAATATGAATGTCCGTCTACATCAGAGCAAAGTCATTTCCTCTCTCTGCAATGTACATTCTGCAACAATCGTGCGGTCAATCATAATGTAATGCATCTCAGCACAAGGGATCTACCCGATCAATGGAAAATGAGTTTTATTTTGCTATTGTTACAGGTACTGTTAAAAAAAAACACATCAGTGACGATATAAACGTAAATCAGATATGTTAAGCCATCACAGAGACCAGAAAAGAACTGCAAAAGAAGAGGCCAGTTTTCTGGATGCCTTCAAGTATGAGAACCAATTTCAGCTTTATACACGAAGGGTGCTCCAGGGCAGCAGTTCAAACATTTTTTCTAGGCGAATCCAACAAATCACATCAGTGGATTAGCCGTCAGAAAAAAAACTGTTGTGTTTGAAGCTCTCGGTTCTAATGTTACAGGTCACAAATTCCCTCACAGTAGCCTCAGAGTTCAGCTACATTCTGTGCTAGCTTCATAGCAAGACTCACCGTGTGCTTACAGTGTATTGCTGCAGATTAGCAGCAGGAGAGTGTGTATGTGTATGTGCTGTATGGTAATGATGGTGGAATAATGAGAGTATGCACTTATGTTTTTTCTGTGCGGTTGCTTGTTATCTCTAAGAGTCAGCAGGCCAGAGCAACAGGCTTCAATCAGTATACACCCACTCAGGCACACACGCAAAATATAAGGACACAACAAATATGAAGGACAATTCACAATGTGCCACTACTTTCCTAATATAGACTCTCTCAACTGTCCCGATCATTAATTAAGCCATTTGTACATGAACATCCCATCAGAACAGAAGAAATCAGGACATACAGAGACAGACGATTGAACGATAGAATGGCAGACAGTAGGGGTGTAACGGTACATGTATTCATCCCGAACGTCACAGGGACGGGTGCATACAGTCAGAAGACGAAAACAGTCAGTCACAGGCGATCCACACTCCAATCCAGAAGGGGGTGTGCGTGGTAATGCAACGCTGTTTGCTAACCGCAACAACAGGAATAAGAGGAGAAGAAGAAGAGACGATCTACGCACCAACACAAAACAAGAGATCATATGGCATGCTAGAGCTTGCTAGCCTATACACAGAGTTTCGATTCATTTTGGGACTCCACTAAAGGAAACCGTGATGGCAGAAAGTGGCATCCTGTTTGTTTTCTTTGTTTTACAAAAGCACAATGTTTTATTTTTATTGTGTGTACAGTTTCGAATGATGTATTGCTCTTATCTGTATGACCATAAATGATATTATAAAATGAATATTTTAAGTTGTTACTGCTGTTATAATGAGGGGGGAAGTGGGCAGACAACATTATCCAGATGAGTTAATCACCGGAGCTAGGCAGAAAAGGACTACAGGAGTGCAACAAATTATCACTGCATAAATTTTATTTTTTCATTATTTTATTAATTTGTACTTAAAACACAAGAGATGCTTTTCAGTTTTGCAGCTGATTGTGACCAAATAACTTTCTTTTCTTTTTTTTAAATCCATATATGTTTTTTATGACCTATGCAATATGACCAAAGAGTGTATTCTGTTTACGGCTTAGAGCTTAATACACTAGAGGAGGCTGTAATGTACCAATAGGGGACTAATAGCCGCTAGATGGAACAAACTGTAATTTGCACTATTGTTTGTTTAAAATGAATGAAAAGAAACCTAGCATTTGGGATTTGTTGCTTTTTTACTGAACTCTTACGTACCTAACCATGACTTCTGTGTACCGTTACATCCCTAGAAGACAGATAGAATGGTAGATGGATAGACAGACAGACGGTGGACGGATGGATGGACGGGTGGATGGAAAAAATCAGGGTGACAGACTGACAATATTTGCATCAGATTAATATTTAAAATACTAATAATTGAATAACTGTAATCTGTAGCAAATCTAAACATAATTTAAAAATCCAACTGTACATTATCAGAAATTCACTTGTATTTACATTTAAAACAACTCATTTTAATTACTTACAGTACTTGCATACTTAGACACACAAAATAAAGAATGTCAATATTGGCCATTATATATTTAGCCATTGGCTAAAACATTCAAATCAGTTAATCATTATCGGCCAAAATTTAAATATCATTCCTGCCAAAATGCAATACTTCAAAACAAATCTGGGTTCTCGAGACCACATCACTGAAGAAAAAGTAGAGACTGGCGAGAAAAGAGAAAATACACACTGTGTGAACAAATACTTAACAGAATGTCAAAATCCTCCCTCTCCAGCAGCATGCATTTAAATACGGCACAGATATGAGGAAAAGCAATCTAAACTCACTCTATTTTTGTTTTGATTTTCATCTCTTTTTCTCTCACCTCACTCTGATTTAATTTGAGAATTGGGAAACATAATGTTCTGCCATCACAGAACAACGGCCAGAAAAGAACCTTGGGCTTATTAAATTTTAATAAGGTTCTCCAGGCAACTTTCCCTCGCCGTAATTGCTTTGTGTATTTCCCCTATGGGGACCCCGCTTCTTGTTTGTTATCGACACAAAGCTGTTGAAATCGCAGCCAGCTCTCTCACACGCACACTTTCTCACCCATTGCCTCACTTACACGGTCCCATTTTTTAAAATAAACATTAAAATTAAACATTAATTAAGCTTTAAGTTGATATTTGCATGGCCTAATTACCATCAACATGCCATGTTCTGTTGCCTGAAAAAAAGCAACACCTACAGCAGCCGCAAAAGTCACAATGCACATTCACTCTGGATTGTACAAAAATCCAGCACAACAGCAACAGTTTGGAAAACTCTTGAGAGTTAGACGTTATACGCGATCATATTCAGCAAATATTGCATCACTTTGAGCTGGTAGGTGGATCACATGATAAATAACAGTGTCAAGGTATTTGTCCCATGGCAGATGCCACACCATCCTACATCATATTATCACGTACTGTATGCATCTTATTCTCACATGTAGCAGATCAGTAGTGAACCTAGTGAATCAACATCATTTTCTATCTATGAACGGTTTATTAAGTACCTATTTGTATGTAAGGTCTCCTGGCAATAAGGCAATACCAGGGATTTGAGGCTTATGACGTCTTATGACAGAATGCTTCCGTTTCTAATGAGAGGAACGGCAGTTAACTTTTCACAGACAGGAAAATGACGCTCTTCTACTACATTTCCTGCAGAGAAATTGTGAGCCCTTAGGGAAAATTGAGCAGAGAAATTAGTCTGCCTTGCTGATAGCAAAATGACTTTTTTCCTAAGAAGGTGAGAACAAAGAAGGAAACACTGTCATAACAGATGCAGAGTCTGCTGTGAAGCGTTCTTAGAGAAACGAAAAGACATTTAATCCTATACACTTTAAAAGTACCTTAAATTAAGGTTAACCTCTCCAGTTTCTGCTTTAGTTGGTGTTTCATTAGTTTTGTTTCAATCCAAAGTTTCTAATTTAAATATAGTTTAAAACATTTGCGAATAAAGCACAGTTTCCATTCCTCCCATGTGTTCAAGAGAACAAAATCATCACTTCCTGGGAAACTGGCGCAAAATATATCTAAAAACAATGGAAGTCGTTGCAATCGGGGAAGCCACTGTGGCTCTTTTGCCTTGGCGCATCATAAATGACTTGCGTCTCAGAACAATAAATTGTGTCATGTTATCTTACATTCGAATGCCTGGTGTTTGGGAATGCAATCATGTGAGACGCTCCTGGAATGGAGTTAAACCAACATTTGAGATGCTGTGCACTGAAACTGGTCTGGTTAGTCCAGTTATCCAATCACATCAACTGTTGAAGTAAAGTCGCGTGAGTTTGTTGTTGCGCATCGAGGGATTTATTCTGTGAATGTGTTTCCATCAGTTTATGCACGTCTTCTAATCGGATTAAAAATGTATTCATCTCAATTGAGCGCATATTGTTAGAATTTATGTGCATCTTGGCGTTTCTATCTAGCTTTTTTTTTTTTTTACACAATCACATAAATACTGTCGAGTACAATTTCAAATCTGAAAATTCAAATCTGCATCTCTGTCTGTTGTAGTTTCTAATGGCTGTCTGAGATCCTTTTTGCAACTTGCATTAGAATGCGTTTCATATCTGAATAGCATAATTCTAGACATTCGTTGTCTGGACTGCAATTTACACTGCATTTCAAGTTGCCTCCAATGTAATCGGATAGAGAAATAATCACTAACCTGCGCAAAATGTAAAACAATTACATATTACATCAGAGATTGCATTAATCATAAATTGTATTTTTTAACATTTTTAAACTTGAAATTGTTTGACAGATAAAAAGTTGTTTTGGTCTTTTTTATGTTATAAGTATTTTTAAATATGCCCTTTGAAAAGAGTCTCGGAGAATAACGTGAGTGAGGAATTGTAATTCCAAGTAAATGGAGTTTCCAGATTGTTAAATACAAGTGTCTGTTGATTTTTCACATTGTGAGAGCAGAATAATAATAGCAAAGAACCCTAAGTAAACACACCACGTTCTTGTGATTTCAATATCAAATTAAAAATACTGAAAGACAACAAACCGTAACGGTCGAAAGTTTGGAAACATTCCTATTTTGTTTTTGAAAGTCTCTTATGCTCATCAAGCCATTTATTTGATTAAAAAAACAGTAATATTGAGAAATATTATTGTTTTCTATTTGAATATACTTTAAAATATTATTTATTTCTGTGATGCAAAGCTGAATTTTCATCAGCCATTACTCCAGTCTTCAGTGTCACATGATCCTTTTAAAATTATTCTAATTTATTTTGATACTCAGGATTCATTGATGATTAAAAAGTTTAAAAGAACAGCATTTATAAAAAATATAAATCTTTTCTAACCATTTACATCTTTACTATCACTTTTTTTTAATCAATTTAACACATCCTTGCTGAATAAAAGTATACATTTAATTTAAAAAAAGAAAGAGAAAAATTACTGACCCCAAACTGTTGAATAGTAGTGTATATTGTCACAAACGATTTCTATTTTAAAAGAATCCTGAAAAAAGTATCACAGATTGTAAAAAAAAAAATGTTGTTTCCAACATTGATAATAAATCAAACACATAAGTTTTACAGAACACCTCAAAAAAAAAACAAAAAAAAAAACATTTACTGAACCAATCACAATGAGTGATATTATTATAGCTTGTAATGGTGCGTTCACACCGGACGCGAATAGCGCGTCAGGCGCGAGTCATTTCAATGTTAAGTCAATGCAAAGACGCGTTACGCGCGTAAAACGCGCGTAACGCGTCTTTGCATTGACTTAACATTGAAATGACTCGCGCCTGACGCGCTATTCGCGTCCGGTGTGAACGCACCATAATGGAGTCAAGTGCTACCTGAATGCAATTCAATCACAAAAACCCATGTTAATGACAGATGTAAAAGAGGGTATACAGGAACAAAATAATAATAATAATTGACAACGCAATCCCAAGCAATAGGAGAGACATACCATAATTCTGATTAATATCCATATATTAATATTAATAATTATTTTATTTCAGAGTAAAATATGTATAATTTCTGTCATTTAAATCTTAATTTAACATTTCATCATGTTGAAATATCTGTGTGCTTCAAATATTACCTGAGCTTGAATATTTTTGTAGCGCTATCTCTTGAGTTAATTACACCACAGTCTGTGTTTGGTTGCGCATGGTTATGAATAAAGATAATTACAATAAAGTGCATAATTGTTGTCTGACAAACAGCCAGCCATCATTTAAAACAATAAACCACTCAAAAATCCTTCAGACACAACTACATCATTTCTTTGTTCAGTATATACGAACTGACCAGTATAAGTAAACTTTTTTTTTTTTTACTTTCTTTTTTTTTTTTAGCTCATTCAGCCAAGGGCAGAGCTTTTTGAAGTTTCTCACACCAGGGTTGCATTACTTCAGAAATGGCATTCTGAGCCCGGCTTTAATATATATTTATATATTTGTATGTTTCCATTAAGGTTCTTAAGCATGGGGTTTGGGCTGAAGCATCTGTGTTTGATCTAAGGAATTGCTCAAGGAATCCAAAGAGGATTGGTATCTTAATTTATCATCACAACAAACTTCAAAAACGGTTTATTAAAAGCATGGCTTTTTGTCAGAGCTATTTTTTTCCCTTTCTTCTCTCTCTCTCTCTCTCTCTCTGGGTCATCCAGCATCATCAGTCAGCAAAAAAAAAAAAAAAAAAAACTTAAAAGACCTCTCAGCTTAACAGCTGCCGCTCTCTCTTGACAGTTCACGTGAGAGTGCTTAAACCCGTCTCACATCAGCACACTCCAGGTGAATGACTGTTGGCAGCCTTTTTTCTTTCTTTTTTTTTACTTTCTGACAGGAATTATGGAGGGGTGGGGGGGACGGGGGGGGGGGGGGGGACGGGACAATGCTTTAAAAAATGGTGACTGTTCTTTTTACAGAATCCGTTGCACTGTGGAAGGGATGACTCAAGCTGGCCAGTCATGTTAGCAACCTTAAAGGCATAGCAAAAAAAAATGCTGCCATTCATTGATCATTTACTCTTTCCAAGCCTGTATGACTTTTTTTTTTTTCTTCTCTATAACCCAAAAGGAGATGCCTGGCAGAATATGTAAGCTGCTTCAAAATTAATTTGCACACTGTCAAGCTCTAAAACACTTACTTGTGCACTATATTCCAAGTCTTATGGCTTAAATGTATTTATTTTGGTGTCTGCATTGTGAAGTGCAATGCTCTTGCCCAAGTGGCATTGTTGACTACATTACCACTTTTTTCCCCCGGTGACCTATGCTGTCAAATGACCATTGGTGTGGTTTACCGTTTGAGCTCAAAAGACTTCTTTCCTCGAGTACATTTCCTGCTGTGAGGGAACCGCGGAGACTGCAGGCCTGTCACTGCTGAATAGCCAGTCTTTTGCTCACCGGTGGATCGATCTGAGCACAGGAAGCCAGAGACGCCAGGGATCAGACTTCAGGAATCTCACTGCCACTCGACTGCCCGGAGCCCGCGGCACCATGCCAAACATCAGCTCAGCCATCAGGACCAGAAAACTGCAGCATATCCAGCACACAATCTCTCTCTCTCTCTCTCTCTCTCAAAGAAAAAAAAAAGATTGCACGCACACACACATTCTATGATTGCGTCTGGAACTATTGCTCAGCATCGAGCTCCTGTAATTTTCCAGTCATTTTTTGATCTATCATCTGCCAAAAGTGGTAAAGCAGAACGTTTATCACAATGGATGAAATAAGGTAATCACTTACGAACTGACTGCTTTCTCAAAAATTATGAACTTCACATACTCTGATGCAGTGATTGTTCCTGTCTAGATACTCAGCGATGGTTATGGCAGTTCTAAAAAGCAGGTTATTATGCTTGTCCATATAAATGCCCCATTCGACAATCATAAGCAACTACTGTGCAATTTTGAGAAGCTAAGAAAATCTCCACCGGAGTTGAACAGAAATAATGCGCTGATGATAAAAAGCTTTGATTTGCTGAGAATCTTTTTGATGCTTTTTTAGCAGAGATGAAAGAGGAAACAGTATGTTTTTCCCCCCCAAAAAAGTGCCAAGTCTCCTGTTGTTTCTTTTGTTATGTTGCAGTTTCTTTTTAGTATGTTAGACTGACCTCTCCTTGCACAGATATAAACAAACCCATATAGCATTGCAAACCAGGACACAAGCAACTGTGAATAACTTGAAGACTGGAGTGCAGCATAGGTTAATCTTGTTGGTGCTGACCCATGTACAGTAAAACTAAAATATTTATTGACACCCAGAGATGCTCTCTGATAACTGAATTGGGCAAGACTTTTCCAATTGAAACTCCAATTGAATTTGAATTGAAGTGAAATGAATTTGAATAAAAAATATAATATTTAAATAAATTAATTATTTATAAATGAATTAATTATTTTAGATGGTAATTACAGGAAATGTCTGTTATTTAATCATTTATTTGTTTCTTGAGCACCAACTCTGCATATTAGAATGATTTCTGAAGGATCGTGTGACACTGAAGACTGAAGTAATGGCTGCTGGAAATTTAGCTTTGCCATCACATAAATAAATAATATTTTAATATATATATATATTCCAATGAAAAACAGTTCTTTCATTTTTTTTATAATATTAAACATTATTAGTGTTTTATTGTATTTTTGATCAAATGAATGCAGCCTTGGATAGCACTGAGATTATTTCCAAAACACACACACACACACCAAAGCATTTGACTATTTCAAGAAGTAGTAAATTAACTTTTTTTAACCATTTTTTAAATGGCACCTACAGAAATTATTCAATGCATTTTATTCATATATGATTCGTTATATACTTAAGGGCACTTAATTTCCTCTACAAAATGAAGCCAGCAACATGAAACAAATTCTGGATTTATTGTACAGCTGAGAAGGAAGAGAGAAATATTTCATTAACTCAAGCTCAAGGGCTTTTTTATATTAAATTACATATAAAGTTTTAACCCCGAGGTCTGCATACGGTTTAATGATCACAGAGTAAAGCTGTTGTTCACAGTTTAATGGAAATAATTTGTGTACACTGTGGAGTCTAATATTAAATCGCATGCGCTAGTTCAGGTAAAATAGCATATGGTGTAATGAGAAGGTGTTGATATAAAAATATCTCATTCAACAATCAGATCGTGACAGACAATTTTAACGTTTTAGTGCTAAAAAGCCAATACTTCCTGTAGCACAGCACTTATTCAAATTTATGACAAATAAGCTTCAAATTCCAAGAGCTCATTAAAATGTATAAGTTTGCCGCTGACCTTTTAGGCAGCAGAGATGTAGCAGATTCTACTCTAATGGTTCGGTATTCTAGTCATTTTGAACAGGCGACTGTCGAACACTGGAGAGCATTAATTCCGACAGTTTATATCAGTGTGAATCACGCTACACTCTTTAAATTCCCCTTCAAAGCAACAATTCCAAAGATCATGTTACTAATTGATGAACACACTTTGGCGAACGGGCGCATTTGAATTAAACATGTTTGGTTATTTTCTTCACTTCAGCGTTGTGAACGATGCTTTTTAGTCCAGCCATACTCACCGCCGATTTGCATTAGAAATGGAAAATCTTCTACTAAGTAGGTTAGCGAGTGGAGTTGGGCCATTTTGCATTACGCCATTTGCCTCGGCGGAGGCGAGATCAAATGGCAGTCACTGTGCCCGCAGCAGACAGGGAGCAGCTGCCAGTACGGTGCCCCCCTTAGGACACCTTTTCCTCAGTTATGTCCTAGAACTCCATCCCATAACCTCCCTCCACTTCTAGCCATTGCAAGCATACTGGAATTTATGGGTCAGTGCTCAAGAAGGAGACCAGCAGGAACTACATTTAAGTGAATGAGAAGTACAAGATCTCCGAAGGGAACTTTTACATGGGCAATGTCACAGAGCAACAATCGCATGGAGCTTTCCAAGACCTTGCTACAGAAAATGGGGATGTCAAAAGATCGTTAAGCACTCCTGCTAAACAAACCACACGTATTTTGTTGTTTTCAGATGGTCTTAGTAGGCATAAACTGGTCTATCAGTCAGGCCATGTTGGTGTTCATCTAGGAAGCCAGCTGAAAAGTTTCTAAAATCTCCCTACAACTAGCCAAGTGACCAGTCTAGGAGACCAGCTAAGACCATAACACCAGCTTACAGTAAGCTGGTTTAAGACTTTTTCCTCAACAGGTTTTTTGGTCGTATATGGTTTAAAATGGCCTGAACTGGTTTACGATGACCTCAGAGCCTTACCAAACTTCATCAACATCACCAGTGATGCACTAAAATGATTTTTACTGAAAACCAAAAATAAAGTTTGTTTAATAAGCAATTAATTAATCACATTAAACAAAAACTGAGTTGTATAAAATCTTGTAAATTATAAATTGTGCAGTTTTTAAGTAAACTTTGTAATGATATAATTATGTGTCTACTCTAATTCGTAGTTGAAATATAAATATTTAAATGGCCGCTGTGATAAAAACTTGTCTTCATGACAGATTTATTCAAACATACATTAAATAATGAATGTTAAGTAAAAATATAATGAATACAGTGTTTAATAGTGCATATATTTAGCAAAATTATTTATTTATAGCTAACTTATGAGCTATGGACATTGAATGGCTTTCCTGAGGTAAATATAACATTACATGACATTGTTTACAAGATGTTTTATTAAAACCTTTCCACATTCGAAACGCTAAGTGATTAAATAAGACATATACATTTCATTAAGTTTCTTTCGACATACATTATGATGTTCATTCATGTTTATTTTGCTATATAACGTAGTAAAGAGTAAAATATCATGTGTGCTTCGCGCTGTACAAAAGTAACAAAGCAGCAAGCTTATTGAGATTATTGGATGGTATGCGAACTATAAATAATGTTTAAGGACGTTTTGTTCAGCCATCAACTGAAAACAGCATAGACTAAAGATATTGGTTCATATTTTTTTTTTTTTTACTCATCCACATTGTGTGCACGTAAAAGACAGTGACACCATCAAAATGTGCCATCGAAGAAGCGCCAATTAAATGTCACCATTTCGGTCAATGTTTTCAGCCCTCCAAAACTGTTTTGGCCGAAACTGAAAATACATTTTTGGCTGAAAATGTTCTGGATGTTGACATTTTGGTGTATAACAAGTCATTAGGCTGACCCTTCCCAACCATTAGACCATTTCCTGAAGCACACCTTTCATGACGTCCCCCCCTCACCCCAATACAGCCCTTCACTTCAGTTCAAAATCAGGACAGCTTGCATTGGAGGTCATGTTGGCAAGTGTGTTCACCTGACCTGAGCTCCCCTCTCTCTCTCTCACACACACACACACACACACACACACACACACACACACACACACACACGCACACGCACACGCACAAGTGTTTGCCTCACCTTGCCGACCCTTCTCTTTACTGAAGGGAAACACTCTCCCTAGCACTGAAACAACTGCACTGTAATTACCGTCATTTGTCAAGTGTGTGCCTGATTTATAGTCAATTAAAAATACCCCAAAAAGTGGCAGTGGGCCTTGTTGTATGTGGGCCGTGTGATTAATGTTGTACAATTACAGCTGTGAGAGTGGCGTGAGCTGGAGAAAGCCATGTTGAGAGACACAGGGGGTTTGCTACATGGCTAAAACAGAAATTAGATTACCATAAAAAAAAATGTTTTTAACCACATAGCATATATTTCTTTATTACTTACTTAATGACTTAATTTAAAAGATGCTTTTATTTAGATGCTTAATGTACTGTAATGTGTGTGTGTATAACTTGTTCATAATGACTAGCTCATGATAAATAAAACATTTGTTTTGTTAGACACTGTATCCACCTTATTTTTCAGGTAAGAGCGGACGTGGCCATTTGTAATATTAATGTGTCTGGCTTCCGATGTCATTGACTTCCAGTTATTTTTAGCTGTACAAAACAGCTCGTTATGCTGCTTGATATTGCAAACTGGTATTTCTTACCATTTCATTTTAATGTATTGCCTTAATTATAAATAGTTTACTGCACTTACTGTTATATTCTTCTCGTTATTTCCCTATATTGGCTAATATATCGTAAGTCTCGCACATTCACAGAAAATTTCTTCCTTCCGCGTTGAAAAATAAGGTGGATATGTTGGAGGTTTCTTCAGCAAAGGTTCCTGTAAGCCGTCATCATCTCTTACCACTACAATCACATACAATAAATTGATGTTATTTGGCCCTGAAGTGAACTGTCAATTCACAGTCAGTAAAAAAAAAACTCACTGTAAAGCGTGCGTATGTGCCTTCAACACGCATGGAAATACTTATGCCTGTAAACTCAAAGATCTTGAGGCTATACCCCAATTCAATTTACTTAAAACCAGTAAGCAATGCAGAAGGCTGAGTGCACTTAAGATGGAACAATGATAAAGTCAAGCACAACACAGCGGAGGAAGTCTGAGTTCCTTCCAGGAAGAGGTACTCCAGAGCAAAGAATCAGTGCCAGGCCTGAACAGACACACTATTGCATGGAGAGCTGAGGAAGTGTCTGAACACAATTGTGATGATGGCTAATCAAGACTGTAACTCAGAATCTTACTGGCATACATGCGGTGGTGAATCACACACTGCTTGTTACAGTGACAGTCTGTATTCGGTCTGAGGAATGAGGCTGGCGCACTGTTTTTGGCCTGCATGATGTAATGGTGAGCAAGATGGAGGTAAATGTTTGAACTGCCAATGGGGAGTTAGAATATGGTGGAAAATGCCCCAGACTGAAGCAACATTACATTAAGAAAAAACTGAACTGT